>NC_139564.1:44595475-45878619 GCF_965112155.1 Podarcis liolepis | reverse complement strand
CCTCGGCCAATAAAGCGAGATGAGTGCCGCAACCCCAGAGTCAGCCACGACTGGATTTACCTTTAATGCATGCATCATAGGTTGTACACGTGCGCTATTATGGTAGAGTCATTCTACAGTTTTATGACCTTCTAGGTGGTGGTGCACTCAGTCATGTGCAGTTGCCTAATGCAAACAATGCATCATCTGTGAGAGTGGATTGTGTTTGGATGGAAAGCTTTTTTCAGTTCTCTGTTTCTTGATTGGCATCTAATGGCACATTCCTTGGAGGCATTTCTTGGCTGTAAGATAAAAGTGCACAACATGTGCCGCCTTTACAGTTAGATTGCAGCGGATAATTAGAGTTGGGAGAAGTGTGCTCACATTTCAATTGGCAAAAGAATTCAAGGAAACACAGCAAATTATTAGATACCATAAGTCAGACATATTTTTAATTAATGAGCTACATGTCATTCCCAGTGCAGACTGCAGGCAGAATCTCACTTCATATTTTTTTTCCAAATCACAGCTCATCTTTAACTAGTCTTCCTAAGTATTCCTAAGTATGTTTTTTTAATGTCCTCCTTGATTGTTTCTATCTAGCTCTTTAAGAACAAATCCAGCTGTTAGCAATATTCACTAATTTCCTCAGACTTGAGTGGATTTTGAGAGTTTGAGGTTTAGTCTTTAAATAACTTTGGAGATTAAGCTTCTTAATGGTAATATTCTTTTTTAAGTTTCTATGCTTATCCTGAAATCTTGTAATTGTAAAGCAAGAAGCCTTTAAATTAGTGCAAGCCTCTGGGCCAGCAGTTTATGGTGATGATACAGATCAAGACAAGGCTGTTTTGCCCACTGCTGCTACCAAATTTCCTTATTTAACCATGCATTCACTATCACTTTAAAAATGTATATTGCTATCTTTCAAAGGGTGCAATTCATGGAAGATGACACTAATGATGGCTACCAGCCATGATGGCTATGATCTACCCATAGCTGTCAACTGTTCCCTTTTTTTAAGGGAAATTCCCTTATTCCAAATAGGATTCCTCTAAAGAAAAGGGAAAAGTTGACAGCTATGGATCTACCTATTTGGTTACAGGGAGTAATGCTAAATACCAGTTGCAGGAAACTGCAGGGAGGAGAGTGATCATATGTTTGGGTCCTGCTTGTGGGTCTTGCTTTGGCTCATCTAGTTAGTCGCTGTGAGAGCAGAATCTGGCAGATTCTTCTTATGTTCCTTTGGGAAGGCCTTTTGATACAGTGTGGCATCTCTACTAATGGAAGGGGTGGAGATATGTCCCCCCCCCATTTGTCCTTCTCCGTGCAGGTCCCCAGACCACCACCCACTATTTTGGAAAACATCCAGCTTTCTGGACAAGATTTTTGAGGGATGATAGAGGTTGCAACAACAACAGCAAAAATCAAATCACTTATTCACATTAAATTAGCAGAGGCCTCAGTTGGCTCAAAAGAAGATTAAAAGCCCTTCCATGAGTGCAAAGGGCACCATCTGGAATCCGTTCAAAATTTATAAGCAAAATACATTAAATATTAAACCTATTCTTTAAATTCCAGATTTTTTAAAAATGGACAAAACCCCCACTGGAACAGCAGGGCAGGAGATACAGTATGTAGCCATATATCTTTCTGCTATACAGTGGTGCCCCACAAGACGAATGCCTCACAAGACCGAAAACTCGCTAGACGAAAGAGTTTTCCGTTTTGGAGGTGCTTCGCAAAACGAATCTATGGGCTTGCTTCGCAAGACGAAGATGTCTTGCGAGTTCCTGCGGGTTTTTTTCCTCCCCCCCTTTTTCTAAGCCGCTAAGCTGCATATCAGCTGATCTGATAAGCCGATAAACCGCTAAAAGCCGCTAATAGCGCTAATCCGCTAATCCGTCAATGGGCTTGCTTCGCAAGACGAAAAAACCGCTAGACGAAGAGAATCACAGAACGGATTCTTTTCGTCTTGCGAGGCACCACTGTAGCTCCAGATTTGCATGTAGCCATTTTTGTAGCAGTCAGAGCCAGTCATTGTCCTTCATCAACATGAGTCCGGGAAATGAGCAAATGTGGAGCAGTGGAATAAACATCTCCAGATGCACTGATGACAACACATCCGATAGTCTCTTGTATGTAGACCAGGGAAGGGCTTATGATCAGCGACAGAGGGTTGCATGACCCAACAAAGGTGTTCTATGCACACAAGGACTTCCATTTGCACAGCAGAACTGCCCCCCCCCAAAAAAAAAATCTGCTCCAGAAAGTTGGGAGGTCAACAGAACAGATCTGGGGATATACGGAGGGAGAGGAGGACAGGGAAGTTCTACAGCACAAGTTGAAGTTCATTGGATACAACCAGCGCCAGATTTAGGTTTGAAGGTAATGGGGCCCTTTATATGTCCAGCTGTCCTTTGTCAACAACAAATTGTCACTTTTTTGTGTTGAATATATGCTATATGGTAATTTATGGACCTAACAGGTATCTAAAGCCATTTGCACATAACAAAATATGTATTTTATCAAAGTAATTGATATAGAAATGAGCAAACCAGTGATTTTTTAAGGGAGTAGGCTAGCAGGCGGGGCCCATTACTTAACTGATAAGAGCCTACACAACACAAAATACTGTTGCTGTATGTAGGTTTTATTTTATTTGGTTTTTATGTTATGTTTTGGAAATGTACATCCAGGGTTTCTTTTTTCTTTAGTTTTTTTTTGGGGGGGGGCAAGAGAGCGGGCCCCAAGCTATAGCTTGTTTAGCTTATACGTAAATCTGGCACTGGATACAACCCAGAGCTCATACTTTTCATACAAGACTTTCTTGATTTCCCCTTAGCTTGGTCTACATTTACTTATTTATTTGTTTGTTTATCAACTACCCTCCATGAATTAGATATCAGTGCAGTATGCAAAATAAGACCAGTTTAATAAGCTCCAGCACAGCACAGCTGGGAAAGATCTCTGCACAAGAGCAGAGAAAGGTGCTATCAGAGAAAAGATGACTAGGTTCCACCGATGAGTTGTCTGATTCCATATAATATATATGATATATTTAATGTATGTATGTATGTAGGCATGCATGCATAAATAAATAAAAAAATCAGATGACCACAGATATATAAACGTAGCTGTGTTTGCTTAACATGGTGGAGCAGAGGGTACAATAAAAAATCCTTTTTTATTCCATTCTCATTCCATTGGTGTAACCTTGCTCACTTTCTATACCAGCTACAAAATATCATCCATCGCTTTAATTTGTGTTCATTTGCCCTATCTGACAAGGGCAAGTTTTGTACAGCAAAAAAGAGAGGAAAAAATCAGCTGAAGAAGTCATTCAAAACTCCCCTTAGGTTCTTATTTTTTGAAGGGCAGATTTGATCATAGATATTCAGTTCACATGACTGAGTGGCATCTATTCCCTGGTTTCACCAAAGGCAGATTCTGACTGCTAATGCTCCACAAGCTTTGCTCCTTGATCATTAAGTTTGCACCGCATTCCTTGGCATTCTGTTCCATTCCAAACTTTTCCTTTAGATGTTTCTGCCTGCTCAAGTGAAGTGATCTTCGAATCTGAGCTCTGAATACTCAATGAGTAATTAACTGTATATCTGTGGTGTTAAAATGGCTGTACAGTAGTACCTCGGGTTAAGTACTTAATTCGTTCCGGAGGTCCGTTCTTAACCTGAAACTGTTCTTAACCTGAAGCACCACTTTAGCTAATGGGGCCTCCCACTGCTGCCACACCGCCGCCACACGATTTCTGTTCTCATCCGGAAGCAAAGTTCTTAACCTGAAGCACTATTTCTGGGTTAGCGGAGTGTGTAACCTGAAGCATCTGTAACCTGAAGCGTATGTAACCTGAGGTACCACTGTATCTCACTGTGGCTCAGACTGTCTTTATTTCCTCTTGTATTGCATTTTATTTTTTGAACCATCCCAGAAAACGTATATTATTGGGCAGCTTATACAAATATAGCAAATAAATGAACGAATAAATAAATAAATAAATAAATAACTATATAAATTGTTCTTAATGTTTATATTTTTTGTGTATATAGACCTTGCTACATATATTGTTTTCTCAGAGGGGTGAAAATGATGATAATTCATAAAAAATGTATATATGAAAGTTATATAGAATCATAAACAGCACCATCGTCACTGAATCACTGGTTAAACCTGTAGAAGAGGCTGTTGATTTTTTGGCGCTGAATCTATACGCTACTCTGACTTTCCCAATAAAGATCAAAATAATTCATCATCAAGATGCTGAACAGCAGATTTACTGAAAAAGATTTTTTTACTAGGAGCATTTTGGTATATATCTACATATTGAAGTAGAGGACACATTAACACGTGTACCAGAAATTGACTGGATGACAAATGAACAAGCTGAACATCCTAGTTAGCATTTAATACGGTGCTGTAAATCTTTATAAATCAAGCATCCAGACATGAAAAGGCAGTTTGCCATTTATAAAGTCAGAAGCTAGAGACAGGATAGCCTTCCATACACCCTTTTAAAAATGATACCTGGACTGTTAGTGACAGCTAAAATTGAGCCTTCTTTACAAACAATTTATTCCAGTCTTTTCTTGGTCAAAGGGCATTGCTTCTCAAATCCGGAAAAAAAACAACTAACAAACTAAACCCAAACCCTAAGTTACCCTTACTTGGAATTTTAGGTGGTCTCATTAGTGAATTGTATTGTAAGGATTTGACTGTTTTGCTTTGTTGGCAGCCAACGGCGGAGAGACGCATGGCTTGGGCACACTGCAGGCCCTGCGGTGAGTGCTGCCTGGCATTTTGTCACCCCTTCAGTGGTGACACCTGGGGTGACCCACACCCACCACACCTCCTTCCTCTAGCTTTACAGGCCGAGGGAGCAGGCATTTGTCCGCAGGCAGTTTTTCTGGGTCATGTGGCCAGCATGACTAAGCCGCTTCTGGTGCAACAGAACACTGAAACCAGAGCAGTGCACAGAAATGCCGTTTACCTTCCCGCTGCAGTGTTACCTATTTATCTACTTACACTAGTATGCTTTTGAACTGCTAGGTTAGCAGGAGCTGGGACAGAGCAATGGGAGCTCACCCTGTCACAGGGATTCAAATCACCGACCTTCTGATCGGCAAGCCCAAGAGGCTCAGTGGTTTAGACCACGGCACCACCCGCGTCCCTTGGAAAAACCCTATTAGGCTTAATAATCTGTGTACATCTAAGGGCTACTTTCCATGTTACAAAGTGGCAACTTCTCTGGTGAAAAACAATGTACAATCCATACATAGATTATAATATGTAATGGTATATATTGCTAATTCACTGCTTCAATATACAGCAAAAAGCCATGTCTGATAGAAAACATGTGCTATGTACTATGATTGGTCTATGATTTCATAAATCTAGTCTAAAATATTTATGCGTTAATCTGTATTCTTTTTATTAAAAATGCGCACTTAAATATTTTGAACATATTTTCAAACCTATTTTCTAACTGTATTTTCTTTTAAAGTATGCTAATTTACACCCCCCCAAAAAAAATACATTCTTACATGCATTTTGAATCAAAAACTGCACTGCAAAGTTCAGTAGGACAAAGTCTGAAGAGTAACTTTTTTGTTTGCACCTTATTTTCTATTGCCTTCCATTTATACCCTAGCTTTCTTCTGTCATGAGAAGCCAAGGTTGGTAGATGCATGTTTGGCCAGTTCACATAGAAAATTACAAAGAATGAACTCTGCAAGTATTCCTAGCTGTGAGTAGTAATGGAAAATGAAGCCATACACAGAATTTGTTGTGGTTGTTGTTGTAGTAGTAGTAAAAAAAAATCAAAATCAGAATCCAGGCTTTTATCGCTTAGCGCAGCCTCCATGTGTTATGCCCCAGAACTTCCCTCATGCCCAGCCAGCAGTTGTTTTAAAAACAGCATATATTGGGCAGAAGTGTGCATAAAAGTGCATCTGTTAGTTAGTATAACATACAAAACGCATTATTATTAGGGAAAATTGCCGACAAATTTGTGATTATTAGGATAAATGCACACTAAAATGCTTATGAATGTTTGTGAGGCATTTAAAAGAAATTGCAAAGTAAGTTCCTGGACTACCTCATTCCTACATGAGTGTCCCAAGGTCATTCCTAGTGTAGCATCTTAATGCCACCACTTTTGAGAGTAGTATTTAGCTATTATATCACTCAGCTCCACATAGGTCTCTCTTCCTCATTCAAAATCTAAAGTCACTGGAGGGGGTATCAGTAAAGGAAAACCGGCGAACAAAGCAAAATACTTTTTTATTCTTCTTACTATTTGCGGTTGTCAGGACGGGAAGATGTGGGGAATGCTGATGGCTTCTCAGGGGCTGGTTGGCAGAATGCCAGCTGCTAAATGGTGCCAGTTGTCTTCTTGAACTCTGTGTAATAAAAATGTCAGAAAGAGCACATGTTTGCTTGAGGGGCATATATTCTGATCCGGAGCCATACAGAGAGACCTTGACTGAACTAATCTAAGTTACAAATAAATAAAATAAGGGCTTGTCATTTGCCAGATGGGGTCCATATGAACCTAGGTGGTGATCAGTCACTGCTGAGGCCTTTGCCTGGAATAATTGCTCCAGCCGTCTTAGGTGAACTCATTTAAAGAACTGATTGATGGTCACAGAGGGCCGTAGGAGAAACAAACAAACAAGTCACTTTATAATGAAACTATTAGCAATACTGAGTTGCTGATATAAGTCAAGTGAAACAGGGTGGTTTTTGTTCTTACTGGGTTAGGAAGACGTCGCAGTGTGGATCTTGGAGTCTTTGAAGCAAAAAAATGCAATACTCGTATGGAGTAGTGATCTCTTAGTCCCACTAGAGCTAAGTGTGTGCATAATTTCTCTTCCGTGGTACATTTTTTGATGTCTTGTGCCCTCTCGTAATAATATCAAACATTTTCTTCCATAGTTATATTGTGACCTATTTTAAATGTTAAAAGTCTAATTCATACAAAGTAACGTTAAAATGGATTATTAATACAGCATTATGTACAGTCAATTAAGCAGAGAAAACAGAAATATGCCTTAAGGTATGGATTGCTACTGATGCCACAAAATGGATGTTTAATGACCAGCCGAACAGTCATTTTTCAAGACATTGGTATGTTAATTATTCTAAATACAAAATCCCCGTTCTCCCTCAGTGAAATAATTATGGGTGTTTAAAGGTTAAATATGCAAAAGGTTCACATTGCTGTTTAAAATATTTTATTTCCTGTAGGTAATTAATTGATTGTATTTGCATTGATTTGCAATAGTATGGCGTACTTTTAAAGTCCTCAAACTGATTTATTGCTTAACTTTTACCTCAGACTGCTTTTCAGAAAATGTAATCAGAAGTGTCTTATTGTGTTCTCAGGCCCTCTGTCTTCCATATATCTGGAATATTTGTTTAACCTTACAACCTCTTCACTCATATTTGATTGCTGCTGCTTTTCCTTGCTTTTTTGGCATGAAGAGCCAGACCTACTCATGGAGTGTGGTGAATAGGCTACTTTTATTGGCTTCTCAAGGGCATTGAATCAACAGCAAGATACACAGGATTAAAACCAGTTCTCTTGCATCCACTGTATTTTGTTGAAACTAATTTCTCTAGTCCTGCTCTTACCAGGGCATTCCATGTGAAAGTTGTTTGTTTGTTTAATTTAATTATTTTATTTTATTTTATTTTATTTTTAAAAGAACCTCATTCAAATTCTTTATCTATAAAACTCAGTGGGCTGCCTTAGGCAAGTCACCTAGTCTAGCCAACCTCACAGAGTGAAATACAACACATATAGACAATGTTGCATAGAACCCTTTGGCAGAACTGTCAGTTGCAAATGTTATAAATCAAGTTAAGTTAAAAAAATAGACCTTCAACTCCTTAGTAAAAATTGTGAATATGTGCCTTGTAGAGTCTATAAACTATAAATTGCCTGCAGCTTTTGCAAACAAACAAACAAACAAACAGTTTATAACAAGATTTCATTTTCAATTGATTAGGAGCAAAGAAGTTTTCATAGGAAGTGGGAGCCCTTAGGCCAGGCTTCCTCAACCTCGGCCCTCCAGATGTTTTTAGCCTACAACTCCCATGATCCCTAGCTAGCAGGACCAGTGGTCAGGGATGATGGGAATTGTAGTCTCAAAACATCTGGAGGGCCGAGGTTGAAGAAGCCTGCCTTAGGCTGTCTGGACCATAACCTCTGCATATAGGAATAATGTCTCAGCAGCATTAATGTTTCTTTGTTTCTTAAGGAAAGGAATAGTTATGAATAATCTAAATGCCTTAACAGAATATTGATGATCCTTTTACTACTAGGAGTGGACTTAAAACAGTCCAAAGAGGCACTGGATTAATCAGTTAATTGATTATGAATTGGGGATGTTATCTGTGCCTATTGACTTAAATCATTCCATGTATCAGACCTGCTGCAGCCAGACTATATCGTTCTGTGTAACACAAACATTCTCACTTTTGCTTTGTTTTGTCTTGTGAATGGATAATTGTGCTGATTACTCTCACCTTGCTTTTTTAAAAGAAACTCATTCCCCCAATTTTTTTTTTTTTTTTTGGGGGGGGGGATTAACTGGAAGTAACAGGAGGCATTTGCCTAAGAACAATCAGTGATATGTACAATCTTACTTTTTCCATCACCACGTTAATCCAGTACGATTCTCATGTGGCTACACAGTGAGCTGCTACATTATGACCAAGGGGGAGATTAAGCTGCTAGCATGAAAGCCTTTTGTATTTTGGGTATGCTAAGATGCATATCTACCCAACACTCAATGGTCACACCAGAGCCTTTCCTAGTCTTGCTAGCACCAAACTGCTGCTCAGTTGGGAAAACATTATGCCCCAGAGGTAATGATAATCTGTGGTTTATCAGATCAAGAAGCACATTCACTCTGCTCCTTTCTTTTCTCTAACCTTAACACAATAGGTTAAACCACTATTTTCTGTTATGTCCAAGCCCAAAAAAGCCCGGTAATTTTGGCTTGCAAACCAGGATCAAATTACAGTTTGCCTTTCCACTTGAAGTCAGAGACTGAACTAGAGTTTCCAGATTTGTATGTAACAGCACACTGTGAATTAATAAACCCTGAAATTTTTGCATTTAGGTATAAGAAAGAAAGGAGGGGGGAGGTGTGTAGGGAGTGCATGGGCTCTCTCCCAATGAATATTCATTCATTGGAGCGATAGCCTTTTGTATGAACTAGGAATGAATAGATTCATCTAAATTTGTGCCTATTTTGCTTCTTTATTTTCAAATCCATTCTATCCCATTTGCACATTAATGTGCAACTTTAAAGAACTACCATATATATATATATATATATATATATATATATATATATATATATGCTTTCGTAGATTTTCACGGGTACAGGAATGCAGGTTTTGGTGTCTTCGGGTGTCTTCCCGTGTAAGAGTTGGGGTGTCTAGGCGACGTTTCGACGAGGTCTCACTCGTCATCTTCAGGCTGGTGCTTTCGGCTTCTTGTTACTGGAACAGAGCAGGATCTCAGTGTTTGAGTTCCTATAAATACTGTTGAGGGGGTGTGGTGTATAGCCTCCAACGTTCTGGGCAGAGAGGAAGTTCCCAGGTTAGTGTGCCTTTTCTTCTTTTGTTCCTTAATTACTTGAGGGATATCTTGAGTGATTTCTTGAGTGATATTCTGAGTACCACTTAGGTGGGTCATTAAGTGTGGATTAGTTGCTAAAGCTTTCGTGTCTTGACCTCTTGAGCTTGTGAAGAGTTTTTCTGAGAAGATGGCTGTACTGCACTTAGTTGTGCTCTGGCTTGGCTTCGTGTATAGGGGCGAGCTGTGGTTTTGTGCCCTGTGCCAGCCAGATCTGTGTAGGGATTGCAGGGGGGGTGCAGCATCCGGAGGTGCCACTATGGTTTGGCTACTGGATGGTGTCTGTAATTTATCTGTGGAGAGGGTCTGGGTTTGGGTCTGGTGTGGTTGATTGGTGATGGCGTTCTGTGTGCCTCTGGTTCTGGTGTCGGTTTTTGTGGGGAGGGCTAATTTCCAGATGTCTGGCAGGCGGGACGTGTCGTCACGCTTGTTCATGTTGTGAGGGTGTTTCTCTATCTCGATGGCTTCCATGATTATTCTCTTGTGGTGATGTTCCATGTTAAAGAGCAATTTGGAATCTGCAAAATTAATTTCGTGTCCTGTTTCTTTCATGTGTTGGAAAAGAGAGGAAGTTTTTTCTTCTTTTTTGACGGCATTCTTGTGTTCTGCGATACGTGCATTTATTCGTCTGTTTGTTTGTCCAATGTACGTGGCTGGACAGACTTTGCAGGGTATTTCATAGACCCCTTGGTTTTCCAACTGGATTTTATCTTTGGGGTTTCTGAGGATATTGGCTATTTTTTGGTTGGTGCAAAAGGCTGTTTTGATATTGTGTTTATGGAGGATTTTGCTAATTTTATCTGTAGTGCCCTTGATATAAGGAAGGAGGGCCATGCCATTGTTTTCTTCTGTGTCTTGGTTTTTGGGGGGTGTTTCTTTTTGGATTAGCTTCGTAACCCTGTTTTGCTGGTATCCATTGGCGATTAACACATTTGAGAGATTCTGTAACTCAGTTGTCAAGTGGTCTTTGTCAGCCAGGCGTTTGGTTCTGGAGATGAGAGTCTTGGCTACGGAGTTTATTTGTGCAGGGTGGTGGTGTGATTGTGCATGTAAGTAGCGGTTGGTGTGTGTTTTTTTCCGGTAGATAGTGTGTCCTAGGGAGCCATCAGGTTTTTTGTAGATTAGGACGTCAAGGAAGGGAAGTTGGTTGTTGGCTTCTATTTCCATAGTGAATTGTATTTTGGGGTGTAGGCTGTTGAGATGTGTGAGGAAGCTATCTAGTTTTTCTTTCCCGTGTGGCCAAATTACAAAGGTGTCGTCAACATATCTGAGCCAAAGTTTGGGTTTGTGTTCTGACTTGTCTAAAGCATTGGTTTCAAAGTGTTCCATGTACAAATTTGCGATGACCGGTGAGAGGGGTGATCCCATAGGTGCTCCTTCTATCTGTTTGTATCTTTGTCCATTGTGGATGAAGTACGTGTTGGTTAGGCAGTGGTTGGTCAGGTCCAGGATGTATTCGGGGGGATTGTATTTGTTTTGAATGGCTGTCAAGGCTTCATTAATGGGCACTTGTGTGAAGAGAGATACAACATCGAAGCTCACAAGTAGGTCATCGGGATGTAGGTTTTGCTTCTTTATTGTTTCTATGAACTGGAAGGAGTTAGTAACGTGTGAAGCGATGGATTCTGCATAGGGCTGAAGTTGCTTAGCGAGAAATTTAGCGAGATTTTGTAGAGGTGAGCCTATGGAGCTGACTATTGGTCTGAGTGGTGTTCCTTCTTTGTGTATCTTGGGGAGACCGTAGAGTTTGGGGCATCTGGATGATTTTTCTCTGGGGATGATTCTTAGCTGGATTTCTTCACTGATAGGAGAGGCTTTTATTTTGGATTTGGTGGTTTTTTCCAGATAGGTGGTGGGATCTGTTTTTATAGGTTGGTAGATAGGGTCTTGGAGTAGATTTGATAGTTTTGCTTGGTAGTCCGATGTGTTCATCACAACAGTGGCATTACCTTTGTCTGCTGGGAGAATGATTATGTTGTTGTCTTTCCTCAGGTTGGTGAGTGCTTTCTGTTCTTCTTTGTGTAAATTGCTTCATATATATATATATATATATATATATATATATATATATTTGCTTTCGTAGATTTTCACGGGTACAGGAATGCAGGTTTTGGTGTCTTCGGGTGTCTTCCCGTGTAAGAGTTGGGGTGTCTAGGCGACGTTTCGACGAGGTCTCACTCGTCATCTTCAGGCTGGTGCTTTCGGCTTCTTGTTACTGGAACAGAGCAGGGAGCACTGAGATCCTGCTCTGTTCCAGTAACAAGAAGCCGAAAGCACCAGCCTGAAGATGACGAGTGAGACCTCGTCGAAACGTCGCCTAGACACCCCAACTCTTACACGGGAAGACACCCGAAGACACCAAAACCTGCATATATATATATATATATATATATATATATATATATATATATATATATATATATAAATCATACATGTCTAACTCTAAGAGGTGATCTGCCTTGGCACTTTTATTATTATTTAAATAGACTTTTGCAATGTCACATTTTGAGTCTCCCACTTCCTCATTTGCCTGTGTTGTTGGAATTGCCATTGGGGAGAATCTAAGTAGCAAACTTTCCCTTCCCTCTGGAGAAGCCACATATTTCCTGCACAACGTCCTTGAGCGCATATCATCGTACCCCATTGCTTCCGGTGGCAGTTGTAGCCCCAAGTGGCTATTCTGTGTTTCAAAAATGTTTTAAAGGCAGGCCTTGGACCTCCTATTTGGAGTGTGGATTCCATAGAAGAATATATTGTTATCCACACACCAATCCAGGAAGTATGGATCGAGTTTGAAGGTTGTTCCACTAAATTTCTCAAGCATCCCTAGTCTGAACATGGTCAGTGTTTCTGAAGGCCAGAAGAAGAAATAAGAACTGGGAACAGAACCTCCTCTTTCTCCCACTGAGTAGTGCCAGTTCCATCTTCAAAGGGCCAGAAAAAAAGACAAGAATATGCTGAAGAGACTGACATAAGTGAAGAGGATGTGCCAGGAGGAAAAGGAAGTTTGCTGCTTCCCAGTGGCAGGTGCCACTCAACTTTGGTAAACAGAGAAGTGGGAAATTGCAAATGGAACATCAAAAATGTTTTCCTCCATTAAAATAAATTAGAAAGTTCCCCTTTAGGAGCAGCTCTGCACACATACACACATGTTTCTATGCCTATGATGAGGACCGACAGGGTTCAGATGAGAGTGTTTTTCTTTGATTTCCTATTAAGGAATTTTTGGTGCAGTGTTTTCACCCTGATTTATGTGGCATCTTCCCCCAATTGTATATAAAATAAAGCTGAGGATGAAAAAGAAAATGCTCAGGATAGTTTTCTTTAACCTTAGATGAAATGGTATGAAAAAATAGTCAAGGTGGAATGCATTTGAACTGCTCTGTCTAAATCAATACAGGGGTAGTCTGTCTTTGCAGTGATAAGGGGGGAAGATACAGTCTTTCCACTGAGGCTCAAGGCAGGAGAAGTCATGGGTTGAAGTCTAATCAAAAATGATCTCCCCCCCCTTTTTTTCTGGGATGAAGCTTCAATCGATGATCTTGGAGCTTGGAGATTATCTATCAAACTGAGAAAAGCTGTTCCAGGCAGCAAGGACCTCTAATCAAATATTGACAGATGAGATCTTCAGGTTGATAAAAATAGATTTAAAACTCAGAGTGATGAGAATTATAGGCTACCAGTTAAAGTCTGATATAAAGTGTCTGATACAGTCTAAGCATCAACATCAATGTATTAAATTTCCTAAAATAAATTTTAAAAATTTAAAAATTCAAGCCAAGCCAAGCCAAATTCAGCAAATTAGTTTAACCTGATTCACGCTGCAATCACATACACACTTACGGGGAATAAGTCCTATTGAATTCAATGTAAGTTACTTCTGAGTAGACATTCACACAATTGCTCTGTCGGTGAATATTTTCCACTGGAGCAATAACTACGTCCGAGTGGATCATTTAAAGGGGCTTTGCAATGTAAGAAAATGCCTTTCCTGTTTAGGGAATGAATAGATCCAGAACAGTTGCAATTGTAAGCTGGTGTTTGGTACAGGGTTTCTGGTCCAACGAATACACTGATGATTATAGGGCACGCAGGAGCCATTTCAATGTTGCTTTCCCACCAGCTCTCAGCTTTAAGCAACCTAGCAACACAAAGCATGTGTCACCCCAAGAAGTGGGATATTTTGCATGCTGTTGCAAACTATATTTAAGTGGGGTCCGGTGGCTTCAGCTCTCCTGAGCTTTCATAGTACATACTGAAAGGGAGTGTGATAAGGAAGTGGGGTGCTGAAATTGCCCCCCCTTTTGCTACATGTAGAGGACTGTTAAGTCTCTTCTAAGCGCAGCTCTTTACTAGTGGGCTGCAAATAGAGAAAGCAAGAAGAGCAAACTCCTGCAACCCGAACAATGCTGCAGGAAGGGGCTAGGCAGCTGAATCCCCTTCCCTAATGTTTGTTTTAATTTTATTTGGAAATATGGATTAAGCCGTTCAAAGACAAATATTCACTTTTTGTATATTGACTAACACCTGCCTTGTGTGGTAAAGAGAGAAGTATAAATTTCAGTAAATAATGAGGAGCCAGCTGAGTTGAAGGGGGGAGGAGAGGAAATATTATGGCTTGTATTCAACTAAGGTATGAGTGGTATTCAACCCACTGAAATAAATGAACATGACTAAGCTAGGTCCATTAATGTCAGTGGTTTATTCTGAGTTAAACTTAGCTGAAGAATGTCACCCTGTGTTATATGGAGTGAATGAAAAGAGCAGCATACAATGTGAGGAGGAAGTCAAGTAGAGTCGGAAACAAGTTGGTGATGTTTGATTGATGAACTCCCTGTATATTTCATGTATTTCTCCAAGGAGCTCAAGGTGTGCATGGTTCTTTCCTTGCTGCTCAACAACCCTGTGAAGCAGTTTGACTGGGAGGCAGTGACTGGTCCATGGTCACCCAGTGAGCATCATAGCCAGGTGGGATTTCAGTGCTGGTCACCCAGGTCCTAGTCTGACAGTCTGACAGTCTAACCACTACAATACGCTGGTTGTGGTGAGAAGAGAAAGGAAAAGTTCTCATATATCTATTCATTGAGTGTACATGGTTAGGATATATGAGAACTTTTCTTTACAGCAAATACTAATATCCAACCACGAAAGGCATTTGAAATCATCAAGTGATTAGAAATTACTTTCCAGTGGTTATTTCCAGTGGCTTTAAAAATGGAATAGCTACCGATTTAAGCAACACAATAAGAGACAAAATGTGAAGAGGTTGGGGCAGGCGGGAGAGATTTTTTTTTTTTAAAAAAAAAATAGCATTTATATACAGTTCCCAGTTCATGTGCTGCATCAGATTATATAAGTGAATATCAAGATTTATTTGCCTCTACTGTATTGTGCTGACCTTGGTGCTATTTTGTTAGCAGCATTGTTCAGGTCTATAGTAACCTCTTAAGAATCAATAAATCATGGTCTAATAAACTTTGGGCAATAATGGCTTTCAGAGCCTACATATTTTCTAAGAAAATAAGTTAAATAAATAGGCGCTAGCTGTCAGGTGGAGAAGGCCTCTGTTTCCATTTTGTTCATTGTTTGGTTTTTCATACATTGCTATTAAGGTCATAGATAGATAGATAGATAGATAGATAGATAGATAGATAGATAGCCAGTAGCAAAATAGTAAACGGAAAAGGTAAAGCTAGTGACCACTGATTTCTCACCAGAATTTGCCAAGCTGTACTGGAAAATATAACCATAATGCTTCTGCTCAGGTTTTATCTTCTTGTCATTATTACGACAACCCATAACATCTAGTGCAATGCCAACCATGTCTATTGAGAAGTAAGTCCTACAGAATTCAATGGTAAATGAGGTTAGGGATGCAGCCATTATGTCTACCACCATAGCTAAAAGGGGTGTGATTTATGTCAATATTCTTGTCAGTAGCGAAAAATACTCTGCCATACTTTCAGCAATTCCAGTGATCATTGAAAAAAGTGATGAGATCCATTCTGACTTCTCAGTGGCGTTGTACTGGAAAAACAAGGAAGCATATTGTTGGAGGGTGGTGAGGCTGATTCATAATTTCTTCAGAAATAAGAATTTTTTTCAACACTTCCTCAGGTGTGGGGGTCAACATTAGCAGTGCCAGTTGCACAGCTCTTTTCTTCCCAGCCCCCAATATAACTTTTTCCTTATCCTGTTGTTGCAAATGACAGCAGCAATTGTGTTGGCAGCCTGATCACTATTTTTTTCATGCATGGTGACTTGGAGTGTGTGTGTGTCTGTGTGTGTGTGTGTGTGTGGAGGGGGATGAAAGACATCACAAAAATGGTGGAGAATATTTGGAACAAATTCTACAAAATTCTCACCTTTGAAAGGGTGGAGTTTGAGAAATTGCAGCTCAGCTTGAATATGACTGATTTATTTGCTCATGAGAAAACAACTCACAGGAATCTGTTCCTTATATGGACAGGAAAGCTGACTGTTTGTCAAGCGCAAAACTGATGAGCACCTGAAGTTTCCAGAATGGAATTGAACAGCTTTAGCACGCTTCAAAACACCAGGGTAGTTGGGCTGACTTATGAAAAGATAATGATGTATAATAACTAATATATTTGCATTACTGCCATTGGAAGCCAATGTAGTGCTCAAGGCATTTGCTCATAGCATATGCATGTTGGAATTAATGAAGCAGTAGCTTGTACTTTTGGGAAGAGCTAGAGGTGTTTTGCCTGTTTTCTTGGGGAAAAATAGTTTGAATTTTTCATTTTGTTTTTTGCTGACACTTCGTCTAAAATTAGCAGGAAAACTGTTGTTCTAATGCTAACAGAAAAGCATGAGAAATGATGCCTGCAATGGTCTAGCATGAAACGCATCGTTTCTCCAGCCATGTAGGCTATGTGTATCATGAATAATTATGCCTATCTTTTTTCTATATAGAATGCAGGAATTCTATATAACCCAAGGGTATTTACAACTCCAGGTGGTCTCTTACTTTCAGAGACCACCTGGTGAGCCCCTCAACACTCTTTTTCATCCAAATGATATCGGATGATGACAAGAGGACTGGGCTCTTGAATCTTTAATAGAAGACAGGGTTAAAAAAAAAACCAAGAACCACCAGGCATAGGCAAACTCGGCCCTCCAGATGTTTTGGGACTACAGCTCCCATCATCCCTAGATAACAGGACCAGTAGTCAGGGATGATGGGCGTTGTAGTCCCAAAACATCTGGAGGGCCCAGTTTGCCTATGCCTGATCCATGCAGCCCTAACCTCACTGCAACCTTCCTCCACCCCTTCCTGGTAAGCAACTTTGGTGCTGGGAAGTTATTGCGGTGGCCCCACTCTACCAGGTGAGCTTCACCCGCTTTCTTTTCTGCCATCCAAATTATACCTGGGATCACATTTCATGTTAACCTGGCAAAGAGCTCATCATTTTAGTGGCATAATTCAGCCGAAAATGTGTCCTATTTTAAAGGAAGCTTCCTCTGAAAGGGAGCTTCAGTAGATCCACAATTTCAAACTGTGTTGGCCAAAACAGCACACAACGTCTACAAAAATAATAGATGTACGGGGGTCCTTTTCTCTTGGCATCACAATGTCGGGCTGCTGCTAAAACCTCTGGAACAGAAAATAACTGGCAACACTGAGCCTGAATTTCTGCAGCATTTCTTGTAGAAACTACCTCCTGCAGCTGTCTCTGGCTGCTGTGTACATTTTCAGTCCTTTTCTTTTCTAAATGCCTTTCCTCTAAAGCAGTTAACCATTCCATGTCGCAGCATCCCGTCTCACAGTCTTCAGGGTCTAACTTGTTATTGGATTCCAAGTCACCTAAAGTACCGAAATGATTGCTCTTTGCTGGGGTGTGTTTTGATTGCTCTCCTGTGTTCTTCAGGCTATTCAAATCAAGGCAGCTGCTCCACGTTGCCTTTTACAATCCTATAAGCCTGCAGGCTCGTGTTTACTGTCAGAAGCAGGAACTAGCGATTGTACATGATTTTTCCTCTTTAGTTTAATCTCACATCACCAATACTAATATTATTTTCCTTCCAGTAATGACCTTTTCAATCCATTCATCTAAGTATATTTTCCATGCAGCTTAGAGCATGATATCTGTGGATGCATTAATCTGTTTCTACGACAAAACTAGGGCTTTTCCAACAGCTGTGCTTCTTTCTTTTCCTAGCATGGGATTTGCCTTTTTTGCAGCTGCTACTTTTTTCCCACTCAGCTTGCCAGCACAATCCCTAAAACCTCCTTCCTGGCCAGTCATCGCCATCTCATACCCCCCATCATATGTGAAGTTTTACGATTATTATTTTTTTGTCCCTGCATGCCTCACTTTATATTTACCTAACTGACCTGCCTTTGCCTTTGCCTTTCCTTTCCACCAATTCATCAAATCTGGTAGAGCTCTTCAAAAAATCTCTTTATTCTTACCACCTTGAAAAAAGTAGTGTCACCAGCAGCCCTGGCTATGTTGTGCTCACCTGTAACTCCAGATCGTTGATGGACACTTTTTAAAAGCACTGGTCCACTTACATATTCTTGGGTTAGTCAGGTCCTCCATCATGGAGGGCATGTGTTGCAGAGAGATCACCAGAAACTGCCTCCCTGTTGTGGGGCAGGCCCGTTTGGATGGCCACAACACCCCATTGGTTGCCCCTCTGTTGCTAGGGCAGAAATTTGGTCAGTTGGGTTGGCTATTGGCTGCTGAGGGGCTACTTAAGCTGCTGCACATCACTGGAGAGTTTCACTTTCTTGTGACGTGCAGCGGATCACCCTCCTCTTCCTATATTTAGGGTTCTTCTTATGGCCTTGCTATGCCTGCCTAGGGGTTGTCTGTTTTGGAGCAGGGGCCCGGTAGGAATTTTGCCATTTGGCTGATTGGCTGGTGTCGCTTGGTTTTTGCCTACCATGTAGCAAATCGTCACAACTTTGTAAGGTTGGCAGTTAGGCATTTGGTTCAATATTTTGGGGAGGGGACGTGGTTGGCTCTGCCTGTCCCTCCATTGCTGCTGCTAGAGAATTCTATTAAAGGAATCTAGGGGCTTGCCTTGCTTTTGTCTGAACCCTGTCAAGGGGCTAGGGCCACGCCAGAGCCCCTGAGAGCATATGGGGTGAGCTGTGAGATAGAAGGAGTTCTCAGTCCCCCAGGATGCTTTCCCTTACTGACATATGGTGGTGCCCAGTGTCAGTCCTGTTCCTGCCAGTGTGCAGGTTCAGGTAGTCTGGAACCGATGCCTAAGCAACCACTCACATGCTGTAATCAATAACGTTGTGGCAAAATTTAATGCCAAAAACCTTAAACTAAAATCTGTGTCTATTGTGTCTTCATTTGGGGGTAGTTTTGGGGATCTTCATAGGCAACTTCAATTTCTACTTACTCTCCCACTAAGGTGGCAATTCTATTCAGGTTTAATCAGAAGTAAGCTCCACTGAATTACATTGGGCTTCCTCCCAGGAAATTGCAGTTAGGAATATTGTCTTTGTCAGGGTCCTGGAGGCAATAAGCTTGCTGAACCCATATTGATACCTCTTCAGGAAAACTTGCTCTTCTCTATGCTTGGTAATTTTATTGTTAATAGTACTTCCAACCAATTTACCCAGAACAGATGCTAAGCTATCTGTCTGTAATTTCCTGGATCTCCTTGGTGTTATGTTGGCTGCTTTCCAATCATCTGGTATGGAGGCCAAACTTTGGGACATTTTTTTGTTAGAAGATACCATTTAGACTCGTCCCATGAGCTCCAGAGTCTGGCAAAAGCTTCCAGTTATCTGTAATATTAGCATAAATTACTTAACTGTTCTACCACTTTGCCCTGATTGCCAAAGATATTTGTGTTTAAATAAAAGGTTCTCCACCATGTTGTATATTCATCTCCATATATTCAGTATTTTATTAATTTTAATTTTTTAAAAAATAACCCCCCCCCTCATCTTTCTACCAAACAAGGTATTCAAGGTGGCTGTAACAAGGCAATTAACTTTAATTTATTGCACAATTATTATAATCCTACCAATAGGTGTGAAGCAGGCAGCAGACCATTCCAAATTAGATAAGTAAGGCTGAGAGAAAACAAAATGATTTAAGCCAAACAGTAGCTGGAATTTTACTACACTTGGGCCCAAATGGCCTTGTCTAAATTTCACTGAATGTTGAGATTGTAGTGGGAAAATTTGGCTGCAGGATTGTTTTAGTAAGCAGATAATATTCAGCAGTAGTAAATGAAGTTTTGTTGTGTTTGTGTACAGTCAGTTATCTAGGGTTCTGTTCAGTGTTGCCATTCTGCTCACACAACAGATTTCTGGTGTAATGAAACTTTCTCCTCCTCTTCTGTCTCCTACAGACTGCCATACACCTTCAAAACCTGCTTTAGAGTGTTTGGGGACCCTCTGAAGTTGAGGAAGGGGAAGTGTGCAGTGTTGGTTTCAACCCAAAATAATCTTCTAAAACCTTCAGCAGAAGCCATTTTCAGTGGTGGTCCTCTTCAGAGATATATTTGATTTCTTTCTGGTGCGAAGTTTTATTTTCCTATGCTTTTTAACTTTTGGTGGTCTGTTTTATTCTGCCTTGTATTATATAGTGATGCTCTTATTTTCTGCTTTTAGCTAACATTTCTGTTCATGCTATTTTATTGTGTTTTAAAATATTATATTATAAACCATGTTGATAATTTGATTGAAGGGTGGGATATTTAACCTTAATAATAAATAACAGATTATATGAGGTTAATGGCAAATTAGCCAGTATGGAGCCTTGTTCCCAGAAACAGCCACCAGGAAAAGCTGATTTTGAAAGAGAAGGGTCAATAATTAACCCAGAATTAAATATGTGTAATAGCTAGCAATAATTATAAAGGGGACGTGAAATGGGAGTTCTGTCACAGTTCTAGGTGTTCTGATTAAAATTGCCTCCACTTCTGCTCAAAGGCAAAATAACATTTTCCTAATGTATACTTGGGCTTATATTCTCAACAGGAATTAAACACCAGGTAGAAATTACTATAAAATGGTATGACTAATTTCAGCCTCAAATAAATGTGTATGGATACCAATCTGATTTTCATGTAAGAACTCTGAGTCTTTACTCAGTTACAGTAATCCATGTGAAGGCTGCTAAGCTCTATATGATAGAAGATTTCTGACCCTGGGTTTCCATGTAATCACTAATAGCACAATTTCTTAAACAACCTATAACGAGTGCCTGAAAGCGATGAACACCTGATGAAATTGCTCTACCACCCTATCTTCTTTCATCTAAGAAATGAAAAAGAAATATTAAAAGCTGGCCAAAACGCTGCAATTTCTCCCACGATTTGGAAAGCTTAAGACCATGGGACAAGTGCCTCTCAGTTTTTATATCCTGGCTTGAATGGTTATAAAATAGTCAATGTAGCAAAAGGGATAGCAAGAAAGTAATAATACTTTCATATGACTTACTACTGCTACTTCACAGTAATGATGTGGCTCCAGCCTGAGTGTTCCAGTGGTCAATACATTTTAAGATGATCTGGACAAACTGGAAAGAATTCAAAGAAAAGTATTGAACAATCATGTTGACTTAGATATAAGACCAAACAAAAGGATCTCTCTCTCTCTCTCTCTCTCTCTCTCTCTCTCTCTCTCTCTCTCTCTCTCATTTGGCCCAATGCAAGACTCCAAAGTGGACCCAAAGACACCTACTTTGGCACCTGGAATCCTCTCTGTTGCCTTTTCACTTTGCTACTTTGCTCCACTGCATATCATAGAATCATAGAATTGTAGGGTCAGAAAGCATCTTGAGCGTCATCTAGTCCAACCCCCTGCAATGCAAGAATCTCAACTAAAATATCCGTGACAGGTGGCCATCCAACCGCCAATTAAGAACAGTCCACCACCTTCCAAGGGAGTCTTCCAGAGACACAGGTGATGATGGAGAAAGGAAGGGAAGCCTTGGAGCAGTGGCTCATTGGAGCTAACTCTTTATTAGCAAGAACAGGGTCGGCACAGGCCTTATGAGCACAGGAACTCATCCCTGGTAGTTCTTGCCATATGGATCAGTTGCCAAAAATAAAAGTCCCTGCCTCCACACATCTTCTATGTTTCCTCCTTTCCAGGGTTGTTTCCAAGCAAGCGGAGACTGCCCCTGTATGCCTGTCTTTTCTCTCCCTGCTTCATGCCTCTTCTGGTTCTGGGAGCTGAGGGCGGAAGCACCCATGGCTATTCCCCTGCCTGAATAATTTCTGCCTCTTGGCTTTCCTCCTCCCACCCTCCTGCTTCAGCTTCTGCCTCTGATTTTGGACTTCTCTCTGTCTCAGACTCTCCCAACTCACTAAGCCCCATTACCCCTTTAGCTTCTGACACCCCCTCTTCCCAGTCTTCTCCCTTTTCTCCCTCTGGCCACTCATCGTTGTCCCACCACCACTCCCTGGACTCTGAGCCTTCTTCTCTTGGTGGTTGCCCAGCTGGTTCTTTCCACCATTCCTTTGCGTCCAACTAGTCCATGACACTTGGATTGCTCTTCTGAGGTCCCTCCTGGGGACAACATGCCATGGGCGACTGGAGCCAGAGGAAAAAGCCAGAGGACAAAGGAATGAGTATATACTTTGTATAGTAGGCTTCTTTCTACACACACTCACACGCCTCTCTCAGTCTTCCACCAAGTTAAGCAAGCAGCCTTAGTTCAGGGATACATTCCACTCATGTACACATACTAAGGAAGTTAGGAAGGAGAGTGGGTGAGGGCCATGGCCTTTGAAAAGGGGTGTTGGCTGTGGATGGGGTATGCCATGAGGAGAGTGGAAAGCCAGATGTAGAGGTTTGGAGGTTCACATTTGCCCCCTGGGCCTGAGGTTCCCCACCCCTGCTATAATCCTCTCTTGAAAATGCCCTGATCGTAGTCTTATTTTGCCTATGTCTTTCCCATTTGATTAAAGTCAAATTATCATTTACACTAATAAAGGTAAGATAAAGGTAAAGGACCCCTGGATGGTTAAGTCCAGTCAAAGGCGACTATGGGGTGTGGCACTCATTTTGCTTTCAGGCCAAGGGAGCCAGCGTTTGTCCACAGACAGCTTTCTGAGCCATGTGGCCAGCATGACTAAACCACTTCTGGCACAACAGAACACCGTGACGGAAGTCAGAGCGCACGGAAATGCTGTTTACCTTCCTGCCACAGTGGTACCTATTTATCTATTTGCACTGGTGTGCTTTCAAACTGCTAGGTTGGTAGGAGCTGGGACAGAGCAATGGGAGCTCACCCCGTAGTGGAATCAAACTGCCGACCTTCTGATCGGCAAGCCCAAGAGGCTCAGTGGTTTAGACCACAGTGCCACCTGTGTCCTTACACTAATAAAGGTAAAGGGACCCCTGACCATTAGGTCCAGTCGTGGGTGACTCTGGGGTTGCGGCGCTCATCTCACTTTATTGGCCGAGGGAGCCGGCCAATTACACTAATACTGTGGGATAAATCCCCAAATTCCAATTTATTTAATGCCAGTTGCAACACCAAAATCTGTGACTTTACCACAAAGTATAAAAATAACAGATAGAACCTACTTGCTTTCAGAAGGAAACATTCATTGTTTAGTGTCAGAGATGGCATCTGCTGTTCCTTAAGTATTTATTGAAACATGACAAATAGCTTTTTGCAGCAGAAAATCTGAAAGGAGCTCAAAACCTTCAGGTTAATGTTTGAAGGGCAGAAAAGCAATTCATAAAAGTTCTGGGCTTGACACTTTTGCCTGTGTAGAACTCATGAGCAAGACACTGAACAGGACAACTTGCACAGTAAAAGACACAATTCCTGCATGTATTTCAAAGCCAAGCTTTGTTTTAACAGTTACTGGGGTGCTGATCAGGAAAATCAAGTTTAGGAGTATGATGAGAATATGTTCATTAATGATGGTTTAAAATCAAACATACATTATAAATCTAACAAGGAAAATAAACTTCCCTACCCATTTCCCAAGACACTAATTCTGCAAATCCTTTTTATTTTGCTTTGAGCTATTTGTTTCTAAGTTTCCATTCTGGGCTTATCAGATAAGGGCACAGCAATTTTATTACTCTGATGTCTGGAACAGTAACATGAAGAAGAAAACCCCATCCGAGGCTTGTAAAAAGACAACATAGAAATATATTACATTTGCATTTCAAATATATTAATACTTTATAGAATACATTAAATAGTGATAAACTAATATAAAATTTATGTTATTTATATACTGCATTAGCCACTCTGGAGAAACACAGAAATGTCTACATTTGTTTCCAATGTTTCCAAATAAGGACAAAAAAAATATTTCTCCCCCAATCCTGAAATTACCATAATTATAATTAGGAAAAATGTATAATATCTGTATGTAAAATTAAAATACATCATTAAGTGGAAGTAGTAAATACCTTTGGCCCCTCACCCTGGAAAAAAATATTAGAAAAGGAAAGGAAAGGAAAGGAAAGGAAAATAACTTTATTATTTAACAAGATCTGCAATGAGAGCAATTGAATTTTCTGTAAGCTATGGATGTCTACCTTCTAGGGGAGAGCTAAGAAATGTATTGCTGTCACCTGTCATGAGTGCCAGACTAGTCAGCTGATTGATCTGCGCTCTGGTCCAATCCTGGGCTATAAATTTAGGTCCTGGCCAAGGCTTTGGCATTGCCACTGTAACCAATAATATTGTGGCCATTTTAACCCTTTCTTCTGTCTTAGTGTGATTCTTCCTTTCTCACTCTCGCCCTGGTCCATACTGTGAGAGCAAGTGTGTGCTACCTTTTCATTCTGCACATTCTCACTTAGTGCCTCTGCCTTAGCTGCTTGTTCTGGATATAACCCTTTAAGAAAGGGCCTCTTTTATAAACCCATATCCATCTTTATTCAACAGAGATTTCAGAGGAAAATCCCCATACTGAACTTCTATCTTGTGAGGAAGGGTAGGATATAAATTGAATAAATAAATAATAGAACAGTCGTCATGGTATGGCTGTACACTTTTCTGCAATAATCAGTATGAAATGATGGTCATGTTTAAAGGTGAACCACCTTAATTTGCACTTTCTGAAACAATACGTAGACTGAAATACACCCATCCTTTGAAATTTACACTTTTCCAAAGTTTGCAATGCACTGCAGCCAAGTAATGTGTACAAAGATGCATATACTAGGGTAAAGTGTGCATAAGAAAGAGCGGATTCATGAAAACAACATTCCAAATGCATTCTACTAGAGGCAACTGCTTTGCAAAAATCACATTAAACAAACCTACATACAAACTTGTGTATAGTAGGAGAAATTTGCACTAAAATGCTGATGAGGAATTTAAAAATAATAATCACAGACTGATGCAAAAATGTAGAGAATTGTGAGAAAGTGAGAAACTGAAATGGACAGATTTTCCCCATCCCTGCAAAGATGCCCATGCCTGTGTACTTCAGTGACACCTGCACTTTGTTACCCAGTTCTCTCTGTCCCATGGCTTGTACACAGGAATCTTCACCCTCTGAAATTTTGCATAATGTTAGTAGCTACATAGTACACCCCTCTCCCCCACCACAGAAAGATAAAGGACCTGCCACTGACTCTGAAGTCAAGGCACCTGTGTATAAATTCAGAGTATTAAACTTGCAAGGGGGGGGGGACTTGATAAAAATTATGAGCTCAGTCTAGTATATTGCATTGGAGAACTGCAAGTCAAGCAACTACTGTGCTGCTTGCAATGCTTGGTTTGCGGCCCAAATTACCCAAACTGTTTATTTGATGGCATCAAATCTAAATCAGAAGATGAAGCTTTAAAGTTCTCCTAGGCTTGATCTGTATGCTCTGTGGGATGTTTATACAGTAAAGCAGAAGATGGTCTTTTTCTTTTCCATTAATCTTTATTAGCTATTTTATTGATTTGGTAATATTCAAAGGATAAAGTCCCCTCCTCATGTTTCCTGTGCTAACTTGTATTGCTCCATATAAAAGTGATTAAGACATTCCCTTGCTTAGCAACTGCAAAATCTACCACAATAGTTGGTTCATTATTTTGTTGGCAGCTGATATTAAACCAGGACGTTAACATAGATGATGCAAAGCTTGTTTTTCATTATTGTGTTTTATAATCTTCGCTTCACACAACTGCCAGCCACACTGCATCTCTGGGAGCTGGAATATCCCCTTGCTTCCTAAATAATGAGGATCTTCCTAGGTCTAAGAAGACCTTGTTGTCCCTCAATCTTGGCCTGCCTCTCCTGTACATGATCGATCAACAGCACTTCCTGTTCTTGCTTCCACAGAACTTCTTTTAGGTGAAGAGCCATAGGTCAGTAGCAGAGCATCTGCTTTGCATGTAGAAGGCCCCATGTTTAATCCCTGGCATTTCCAGTCAGGACTGGAAAAGAACCTCTGTCTGAAACCCTGGAGAGCTATGGCCAGTCGGCATAGACAGTACTGAGCTAGTTTGAACCAATGGTTCAGTTCGGTATGAGACACCTTCCTGTGCCCTCCTATTCTGTCAAGCATATTGCAGTAGTTAAGGCTTGTGGCAACAATACCCTTAGGTACTCATGGAACCACTGCAGCCCCTGGCTCTTCAGAGAGATGCCAGAGACAGCTCTTCTTCATCACATCAGATAAGATGCACCTACTGAAATTTCTTCTTTCACGCAACTGAGGTGGAATTTAAAGAAGGAGGCCTACTTGGGTTTTTATAAAGGGTTCGCCCAACCTACCTAGTTATTGTCTTGAAGTCACAGTGTTTAATCTTTTACTGGTGTTAGGCTAACAGAAAAGCACAGACATACTTAGGGAAATAATTTTCAAAGCAGTGCATGCTCATTACACAAAGGCCTGCCTGTTGAGAAAGTGTGAAAACAGCCTTTTTTATTTCTTTTCCTGGTGTGGTTTTTCTTTTTCTTTTTCTTTTTTGAGATAAAATATTTTCTCATGTGTGGCTATTTTTAACTGTTTTGTTTTGTTTTGTTTTGTTTTGTTTTGTTTTGTTTTGTTTTGTTTTGTTTTGTTTTGTTTTGTTTGGAGAGCATGGAGAAGAATCTGGATCCTTCCAGATGTTGGCCTATAATTTTCCTCAGCTATGCTGACTGGGGCTCCTGGGAGTTCGAGTCCAGAAGGCCACAGATTCCTCAGCCCCATTCTAGAGGCTGCAAATGTGAGCCAGACTTTTCCTGTTTCCCAGCAGTCTTGCCTTTGGGGTAGGAAGAGGACTGCAGAACCAAATGGGGTGTCAGAGAAGTCGGTTGCTCTTTTTGACTATCCGCTTTAAGCACCTGGGTTGAAGTATGAGACATTGATCTCAGGAAGGCTTACTTTCAGAAGAATCACCAAGACTTGGAGACCCATCTGAGGGCAGAGGCCAGCCCATGACAGTTACTATTAAACTACTGAAGATGCAGCATGGTCTGTCCTCTTTGTCATGTGGCCAGCTTAGGTCACCAAAGCAGGATGAATGGCTGCAGGATATCAATCTGAAGGAAAAGTTTCAAGGGAAATAGCCTTCTCTCAAGACGGAAGTGGTAAATAGGAGTGACGGGCTGCTACCTGACAGTCCTGGTGCACCAATGGTTCCATTGGTGTGCAACATAGAGCAGCTAGTAGATGCTGACTGTGGGAATGACTGCGGGAATGACTGAGAGGAATGGGAAAGACTTGAAGAGGAAAAGATTTGTCCCTTGTAGCATCTGTATTGCATATCATTTTGGAAACCAGAAATGCAGTGAACTTTACAGACAAACAAAATTCTAATATATAGAAGGCAGACATGTTTGACAAACTATCAAATAATTTGGACACTAACTTTGAGTTGATACATGAGGTGTTGACTTTCTCAAAGGAAATGAATGGCAGAATATGGAATATTCATAATTATGCATATTTTAACCTCCACAAAATGAATAAAGCATTTACAGAGGCATGCTTAGAATCCAAAAGCAAACTCCAGCATTTCTACTTTTACCCAGCTGAATGAACGAGCTAAATACTTTGGTTTATGTAATTTTCAGAGCAGGCTCTCTTCAATAATTTGTTTTACTGTTTTTGAATATTTTGACAGCTTTAATTTTGGGAGAAAAACATTTTTGCACCTCTGTAATAAAAGATGTAATGAAAAAGTTTATCTACTCGTCTCAAAATTTTCATCTTGTCCAAGTAGTTTGCTGATGAATGGTGATGTGATCGTAGGCTGAGAAGAAAGGGGAAATAACGAAAGGAGATGTTTCATTGGGAGCCCATCTTCTGCATCCCATAATCTCTGTTCTTAGATTTAAGTGCCATAAGAGAACATGATAACCCTCTAATTTGCCATCTGAAACAGAAACAGGCTTCAGATTAATTAATAATTATATTAATTGGTATGGGTTATATTTTCCACATAAATAATATGCAAATGGTGCCAGTTTTCTCCTCTTTAGACATTAACCAATGCTAAAATGAAAGCTGTATTTCTCTGTTTAAAATGATTAATTAAAAAGCCTCGCTTGAACAAACATGCATACTTTTTTATTAAAAAAAAAAACAGGCATCAGAAATGCGGTGAGTTCACTGAACAGTTACAGGGATTTGAACTTCAGATGTGTTCAAATATGCATGCAAACAAAACCCAAAACAAAACCCAAAACAAAACATTACATAGGGCTAAAAGAGACTTTCAGCCAAAGGGAACAAAAATGCTATTATGGAAAAATGGTTAATCAAGTGGTTTTCAAACTTGATAGCTTCAGGGAACTCTTTCTGCTGCATAAAATATCTGCTGGAGAAAATTTGAAACTGAACTAGGGCACATACTTTGTCCACATCAGGCGCTGTTGGGTCTCAGCAATGCTAGGTTTTGCATGAACCCCTTTTTACATATAAATCAAACTCCAACTAACTTCATTTGCAGAGTAACAAAACAGGTTGTTGGCTTCTGAAGCAAGAGCCTGCAGTTTCGCTTTCACCTGTGTTTGGCTGCCTCTTTGCAGCCCTTTGCTATTGCAACTTTTAAAAAAGGGAAAGGAAGATGTGAATGCAAAATTAAGAAAAGCAGGGGTAGCTACTAACTTTTTTTTTACAGTACTGACTGTTGATAACCAGAAGTAGTGAGGCCATTTTTCAATCTGCATTTTATGATTTTTATGGTACTAAGAGACTTTCAGCCAAAAGGAAAATGCCATTCATTACTTAGTTCAAGCAATTTATATACCACTTTCATATTTTAAATAATTCTAGTAGTGATTTACAATAGCTTTTAAAAAAATGCAAATTAAAAAAACCCAAGAATTTCATAATTTTTAGAGCAGCACAAGACATCTGAAAAAGTATCCTCTCTAACATGAGCAGCTAGTATGTAGGGACCATAATAACTACTAGCAGATCCAAAATAAAGCAGAGACAATAGCAGTCTCACTTCCGCTTTTATTTCCCCAACTTAAACTCACACCCAAAGGTGGGGAAAACCTGCACACTCCCCAACTCCACAGCTTCCTTCTCTCACCAGAGAGCACCCACAGCCATCTCTCCGTCCTACACAGTACCTATAAAGATGACAACAACCGCAAAAGGCGGAGGCCTCCTTGGTGTAACCCTCAAAAGGTTATGCCTAGATAGGTATCAAACTATTTGCAGTGTACAGTTTGCAAAGGCCTTTGACTTGAAGCAGTAAGTAGGACTGCAGGAGCAACATGGAAATTGCAAGGGATGAGATGGGATAGTTTTCAAATCAGCAGTGTTTCCAGGGGCATATTTTCATCTTGCCCAGTTTTGTATCAAGGGATTTGAAGAAATGATGGACTCAAAGGTGACTTGTAACATGGTGCTGTCCGACTATGTTACAAATGTGAATTATCTGCACTGGCACTCATTGTAAAAATTAAGAGGCAAATATGATCATGCTCTCTAATTCATAACTGCATCTAATATAGCATATTTGGGTCACTGCAAGATGTGCTGAATGTGACTCTTCCCCCACGAGCAATATCACAGATGAAAAAAGGCAACAGGTTAGTTAAGTGCAGGTGGGTTTTTTTTTAAATGAAAGCCTATTCAGTGCAGTTGCTGATACCTTTCTGAACTGCACCCATGTAAATTACCCAAAGCCAACAACATCGGCTCTTGCTTTATTCTGAATGTCATTCAATAAGTATAACTCATTTGGTCGTGACTTCGTTTGTTGGGGTCACGTCAAGTACATTATATCCCCCAGGCAGCAAAAATTTAACAGCTCCATAAAAGTGTCATGATGACAAAAATCTCATAAAGTTGATATAAATTTAATATGAATGACCACTATTCTGGATTTACCCCCAGGTGGTGGTGAAATTACTTTTTTTATTAACAGCTTTTTGGGTAACCTTACAGAAGAGGTGCATTTGAATTATAGTACAGTATGTTCCAATTTACATAAGAGAGTATTTTAAATCACTTGAAATCCATGGGAAGTTGACATGCCCAGTGGAGCGTTGTTTGCTCTCTCTTAAATTAGGCAGGTAAATAATTAGAAGATCCCCCTCTTGTGTTTTGCGGTACTATTAAAGGAGCACACTCGTTTATGGGAAAGAAGCGTAGCGTGTTAACAAGCCTGTCACGTACAGCTTCCCCAGCCTTTACATTTAGTTTGATATTAAACTGATATTAAAATTAGAAGAAATATAAATTATGCAGTGAAAAATTTTGGAGCACGCATCATGGATTAAATAACAATCACATTAGTATGGAATATATAGAGAAACATTTTGTAAAATGACCTACTCCAATAGTAGAACAGCTCCATTGATCCCACAAAATCAATGGGATGGACCCTTCAGAATCAATGTGGTGTAGTAGCTACATTGATTCTACAAAATGAGAGCCGTTAGAGATGGTGGGCTGATTCAGCTGTAACACTCAACCATAGTTTGGCATTACAAGAATAAGCTTAGCATCCCAAACACAAAGTTTAGGGCACTACCCTCTTCCCCGCCTCCAACATACTTATGAAGAAGATTGGTTTGATTTAAGTCAATGGGTCAGTGCAGACGCAAAGAGTTAGATGCTCCACAATTGCTCCACAGATCCCATCCAAATGGGTGGGCAGGGCCAGTCCTACCAATAGGCAGATGGGCTAGGAGCAGAGGACAAATGATCCCAGGAGAGAGGGAGCAGTAGGGTGGTGTTGGAGGACAAAGCTGTGTGTAGCACATAGTGTTCCCATCAAGACCTAAGCTATCCTGTTGCTGTCAGGTTTGGTAGATACTGACAGGCTTGGCGGAGGCTATCTCATTGCCTGTGTTGAGGTAAGACTGGGCTGCCAGTCCACATGGCTTCTTTCTGCATGTGGAATGTGTGTGCGCATTGGGAAACCGAGTCCTAGGCACCTTCCCCTCCCCCGGCTGTGTGGAATTATAATTTGGAATTCCCACTTGACATCTAATTTGGCCCGCAGACCATTCAATGGAATTCTTTTCAGAAGACAGCCGGCACTAGTGCAGTGTAGTGTACTAGTTTGAGTGGCGGTCTAGGACCTGGGAGATTAGAATTCAAATCCTTCCATGACCATGAAGATCACTGGCTGCTAACCTTTGCTAGTCACCAACTCTCAGCCCTAACCTACCTCACAGTATTGTTCTGAGGATAAGGGGTAGAGGGAGGCCAATACATAGGCTGCCTTGAGTTCCTTGGAAGAAAGGTGGAGTAGAAATGCAATAGTAGATAGTTTTGATTTGATTTATACAAAGTGGGTAAATTCTTTGTAAATCAGTGGGAAATGATCAAAGTCTTGTTGTCGTTTAGTCATTTAGTTGTGTCCGACGCTTCGTGACCCCATGGACCAGAGCACGCCAGGCACTTGTCTTCCACTGCCTCCCGCAGTTTGGTCAAGCTCATGCTGGTAGCTCCGAGAATACTATCCCTCCATCTCGTCCTCTGTCGTCCCCTGTTTCTCGTGCCCTCCATCTTTCCCAACATCAGGGTCTTTTCCAGGGAGTCTTCTCTTCTCAAGATGTGGCCAAAGTATTGGAGCCTCAGCTTCAAGATCTGTCCTTCCAGTGAGCACTCAGGGCTGATTTCCTTAAGAATGGAGAGGTTTGATCTTCTTGCAGTCCATGGGACTCTCAAGAGTCTCCTCCAGCACCATAATTCAAAAGCATCAATTCTTCAGCGATCAGCCTTCTTTATGGTCCAGCTCTCACTTCCATACATCACTACTGGGAAAGCCATAGCTTTAACTATACGGACCTTTGTTCATGAAAGTCTAACAATGTACTAATTATACTATGTTTTATTTGTCACCAGTTGTGGTTATTGTTGGAGGGGCAAACACCCACAAGCAAATAATCTGACATTCTGCACTGAGAACTGTGACTTCCAGCTGTACTGCCTCTAAATACACTATTTATTGAAAGCTCTCTTGGGGATCCATAGCTTATTGTAAGATGAAGGTAAGAGGGGAAAATCATTCATGCAGAAAACTGCTTAGGAGTGCTTGTTTATCTCACTTTTGACCCTGTGGCCGATAATAAAGCATTAGAAGTAAATATGGCACACTTTGCATAAGAGGAAAGTGAAAGAAAGGGAGATTAATAAACAAGATAAAAGTGCAGCTGATGGGAGACTATTGACTAAACATTAAAGGCTCAGATGAAATGCTGGTTGCTCATCTATCAATGCAAGTCAATATTACTTTTTAGTTTTTGTACTCAAGTTACATCAGTGATACAAGCAACTGCCCAATGACCACAGAAGAAACTTAATGGCAATTATAAAAGTGCAGTAGTGTTGTGCCAAAATCTATCCTCCAATTTCTGAAAACTCGTCTTCTCCCATGAGAAAGACTTCCATTTCTTTGCTTCAGGGCTCCTTCAGACTGTTGTGTTTTGGGCACTATGATGCAATAATAGTGGATTAGTGGTGGATTTATCCTGGACCGTCTATGCACCATTCCACCATTCTGAGATGCTTCCCCAGTGATACCACATTATTGTCATCTCGAGGAGCCTGGAACATTTGCAGTATAAAAAAAATCACAGGACAAATAAAATAGGTGGGGGAGAGAGAAAATGAGCACATTCTGGGTGTGTCTTGTACACATGTGGGGATGATCATGTGGAAACAGGCTATATGCAGGAGATATGGGAATGACCTACTGTACGATAACAGGGCAATAATAACAGGGCAAAAAAATGTTGGTGGAAGATAGACAGAGAATGGGTTTGCAGGAAGAACAGGAGGATGACATGGAAATGAAAACTATCTTAAGCTGTAGGGGAGAAAAAAGATGGTTAGGGTGACAGAAAGGGGAGCTGTGAAAAAGAACAAGGGAACTGGGAACTAGAGAACACTCAGACCCGTGCACAACCTTTATTTCTTGTGCAGTCACATATGTGCACTTCATTCCTTCTGTTCAGGGGTCTCCATCTAAATACTTCCTTAAGCATCAATAGATGTAAATAGAAAGCACCCTCCCTGCCCACCACAAAGATTTTTTTTTTCTTTAAAGAAAATAGGTATTTTATGTTTTATTATTTCTAGCAGACCCATGAATTCCATTTTCATTATAGGCTCATAGTTTCTTTCTTTCTTCTTTTTTGTTGACTTTCTTTTTCAAGTTTCTTATTTCCTCTGAGTCCTACTGATTACAGTGGAGGACACACACACCCCGGGCCTTCTGCTGCCTATAAAATTCTGAATTTTGTATCAAAATGGCATGAAAGTAATGGGCGCTGTTTCAAGCAGAAAAACAAAGGGTCTGTCTTATCTGCATAATTCCCAAGGGATAAGATCCCATATGCTTCCTATTGCTTTCAATGGAGACCCTTTCTATATTCTCCTGCTTTATAACCTTGACAGTTTCCATCCAAATGACATACAATTTACAGGCGTTCGACTGCTAACCAAAAAGCATCCAACTTGACAAGTTTTAGACAGATTGACAAAAAGGTCCAATTTTAGATGCAATTTAACCACGGTGAATGACATCCTCTAAAGTTCCCATTGCTTTGTGCTGCAGATTGGACAGATTTCATGTCTTGTTGCTTTCTGAGCCCTCCAAGATCCCTCCTCCCTGCAGAATGCTCTGTGGAAAGGAACAATTTGCAGTGCATATTCTCTGCAGACTTTTGGAAGACTTTTGAGATCTAGGGTTTTCTATGTTTTGGATGGCCACCTAAGAATTGGGGGAAGGAGTAGAAAGGGTCCATGCATGATAGTGTGACATCCCTACCAGTTCCATGTCTAAACTTCATGAACTGAGCCAGAATCTCTAAAGGGTGAATCTTCATCCATTCAGCTAGATCACTTTTAATCCTCACCCAAATGGGAATGCTGTGTTTTGAGAGCTCAGGTGGAAACAGAGTTGCAGGTAGCCTGGAGGAGATTTATTTTTGAACACATTACTTGCAAAATTCATAGAAGTGCATTGCAAAATTCAGAGAAGTGCAAATTTCAAAGGATGTGCAATTTTCAAGTGAATGGCCAGACTGCTTGTGAGCATCCTAGCATGCAAGACCTGTATGTAGTTCAGTAGCAGAGCTCATGCTTTACAGAAGATTCCAGGTTCAGTCACAGTCTCCAGATATACCTGGAAAGACTTCTGCCTCAAACTCTGAAGAGCCACTGCCATTCAATAGGCAATAATGAGCTAGATCAAAGATAGCTAATGCGCTGCCCTACAGATGTTGTTGGACTATATAACTTCCATCATCCCTAACCTTTGACCATACTGTATTGGCTGGGGCTGATGGGAGTCCATCAATACCTAGTTGGAACCATGCTGGCTGCCCTGAGCTATGTAGACCAATCATCTGCCTTGGTAAAATACAAATTCCTATGTCTATAATTTGGCCTACTCTGGCAGTATTCATCTGAGCATTCCTTATAAGTACTTGCAATCTTCCTTAGGTTTTGTTTTGTTGCTGGGGGAGGTATTTGTCAGGAGTGTATTCAGAGGGCATGCTCACAAAACCCAGGTAGATTTCAAAGCAAGGAGGAGTCTTTCCCCACACATTTCTAATTATACATGGCAACCTTTCTTTGAAATTAAATGGAATTTCTAAAAGTTTATGGTATGATGTGAAGGCCAAGGTGTGTGTGTGTGTGTGTGTGTTAGAAATTGCACCAAACCCTTGGGCATGCCTTAAAGTAGCTTTTGAAATCCTGGGCTTTATGTTGTTTCTTGGATGAATTTTTTGTAAAGTTCAGTAAGAATAAAGTTTCAAGACATCATTAATTTGTCAATAAGAGAATCAATTCTGTTTTCAGAGGTGAGATCAAAAGCAACTGTTTTTCTAAAATGAAAGCAGACTGTGCTTTGATAGTGAGTCACTGAGCAATAAGAATATGCAGATGACACCGGAAACTATTCAGTGATTTTAACAATTTAAGAATGTAAGTTGCTCTACTGAAATCTATCTATTTCCCTAAAATTTGATGAGAGACATGTGGTGTAATCCTGTGCATGTCTACTCATAGGTAACCCCATTGAGTTCAATGGAACTCACTCTCAAATAAGTCAGTATAGAGTTGGAAGGAACCCAAGGGTCATCTAGTTCAACCTCCTGCAATGCAGGAATCTCAGCTAAAGCACCCATGACAGATGACCATCCAACCTCTGTTTAAAAACCTCTAAGAGGTCCACCACCGCTCGTGGGAGCCTGTTCCACTGCCAAACAGCTCTTACTGTCAGAAAGTTTTTTTTCTGAATGTTTAGTCGGAATCTCCTTTCTTTCAACTTGTGTAGATTGCTGTCTTAATATTCAAGTTTTCAATAATAAAATTATTAGTAGAGCAAGAAGACTGAGAGATAGAGATTAATATTCCGGTGCAATCTGCATGACTGAATGCTCACCCATCTTAATAATATTATTACTTTATAGAAAGCTAGCCAATGAGGAAGAATATTGTAATGTGGGTAATTTTTTGTGGGTAATATTCAACTCAAGTTCAACTCAAAGTAGACCTATTGCTCTCAATGGCTTTAACTTAGTAATGGTCAATTAATTTCTGCAGGTAAAACATAAATTAAGCACCACACTATGTGCAGGGTTGCTTGTATGTTAGTGTCATGGAACTTCAGTCATACCATTTCCCATCTGAAGATGACCGCACTATGTGATATTTTTGACTGTGTTGTAGATTGGCTTGCCAAAGAAAGTAACACAGTAGGCGTTGCTCAAAGTTACATGACGGGCTCCTGAGAGGCTGCCTTATAACAATTCAGACCAATGGTCCATTTAACACAGTACTGATTACACTATCTGGCAGAAGCACTCTGGAGCTCCAGACAAGAGTCTTTCTCAGCCCTCCCTTAAGATGCTAAGGAATGGACCCAGGACCTTTTGCAAACAATGCATGTGCCCTAGCACTGAGCTGCAGCCTCATCCCAGGATATCCTCTCTTTGTTTTCATGTTCTGCAACAGAAATGCTTGCAGAGCCCCCTGGAGCAGGCTCTCAAAACAGACCTTCAGGGCCTCAATACAGTTTGTTTCAAAGATGAATAGCGGCACAGTAAAACCATGTGGCAGATTTCTCTTCTTTCTCTTTTCTGTTGCCTTATTGCACCAGCTGAGCAAGATGCTGTGGTGGAGGAGATAAAGGGAGATATAATCCTACAATCTCACATAGCTACCACCCTTCCACCATTTAAAGCAAGTTTAAGGAACCTTGAACCTTCCAAGGCCTCTCTGTCTCTTTGTGTGACCTGAAGGTTTGGACTTGTTGTTGTTTTGCCTGGTTGGGATATGTCCTTGAACTCAGGTTTGCTTGTCTGGCTGGAGGAGAGAAAGGAGCGCTTGTGTCTGTGTACAAACTAGCCTACTCACGTAAGTATAATATATATTAATTGCTCCACCCATTTTTGCCTCTGGCCCAAACTACCATCAGCATGTGTTCCTCCAAAGGTTATGCAGGAAAGAATGCAGATTCAGGCTGAAAAATCTCCCCTCCTTGCCCCCCCCGCTCTAATTTAAGGAGTGGGAAAGGGAAAATGCATTTAGGAGCACTAGACTAGCAGGGTGGGTGTCATTCTTCAGAAGCCTAGGATTGGCTTGGGATTTCCTACTAAGGTTTCCTGGTCCGCACACATACACTCACAAAAGAAATCTGAACCAATCTGAGGAGAGCTTTGGGGAGCTCACCATCTCTAGTCTTTTATGAAGTTCAACTCTTTCTCACAAACAAATAACATGGGGAGGATAGATTCCTCTTACCCTTATCATGTAACACTGTACTGAATAGTCACCCATGCCAAGCTGAAAATAGCAATTTTGATTTAGTGCATATCATCAGAAAATTATGCTGCCAGGTTAAGCCCTCCTTCTGTTCCCAGGCATTTGATAGTGTGTGACAGTCCCATTATATATACCGTTGGATAGTAACTGTAAGTTCTTTTTGGGGGGTGATTTTTTGTTTTGCTTCATGCTAGTGGCATTTTTAGATATTCATAATGTTGTGTATTATTTGTTTAAGTTGTTACAGTTCTCTTCTAGTTTCTTTGGCATCTTTTGTAATTATTTTTGGCACTATTTTCTTAATAAAAGGATTAAGAATGCTAATAAAACCATTGTTTTCTCTGGCTTCTTCTTTGATATCATATTTTTCCCAGGTGACTATTCCTTCCGTGAACCTGGAACAACAGCTTGAATGATTCCATCTAGCCACAGACCATGAAGCAAATGGGATCATGTAACAATATTGCATTTTCTGTCATATTTGGCTCTGCAATGATGTCACTGAGGGCAAATGAGAGTGAGGGATATATGAATTAATGAGTGAATATTTTCACAAAGCATGCTTAAAAATCACAGGAAAGGGAGACATTGTTTGTAATGTGAAAACGTTCATGAGAGACTAAGCAGATTTAACTTTGTTCAATCACTGAATAGATTATTATCTTCCTGAATATTTGATATCAGTGAAAATAAAACACTATTTTACTAGAGCATCCCATTCATTAAGAGAACCCTGGGACTGCCAGTAAAAGGTATGGCTTACATGCCGTTCTGCTCAGCCACAGGAGCTCAGAGTCTAATATATCAGATTTAATTCAAGGTGACCTGCTTCACTTCACTGCCTTATTCCCAGATGGTCAAAAATTTAGCTGCTCCTCTTCTCTCTCAATGTCAAAGGTACTGTATATGAATATTATACCAATTTTCAAATTTCCATTGACTCCCAGTGGAGAGTATAGGCATCATCATTCTTGTCGTACAGAATATTGGATTTTCTGTCTATTAGAGATTGAAGGAACTCTCAATAGTTTCATTTTTATTATTATTCATGTATGTAGTGTTGGTCATGGAGGTCAATATTCTTTTTATGCCTGGTAGCTCAGTGCTGAAGCAGTTCTCCTAGAAAACATTGTTAATCTTAAGACTTGCAACAGTGAACAATGTATTTCAGATTTTGAAATACATTCAATATTTATATATTTTATGTTCTACATTGCTTCACCAGGATCTGTGTGCAAGTAGTCCTTCACTCTTTTAGAATCAGTATTTCCAGGGAAGTGTATAGGCCTGAGGTGGTATATGGTTGTGTGACTGTAGAATAGCACTCTCTGAAAAAAAGCAGGCATCTGCATTTCCCTAACTAGTTGCCTCCAGGTCCCATTCAAAATTTGAGAGCAATCTGTCTGAAATTATTATTCTTGCTACTGGTTAGAATTGTGGATTGGCTTGCTCATAAACACCAAAAACTATTATCACCTACAGAATTAATCCAAACTTCTCCGTTATTTGAGAAACAACGAAACCATCGCCATACAGTGTTTGCCAATCTTTACGTCTCCCTGTTGGTTTGCTTGTCTTCCCAATTTTTGTGTGCAGCCGTTTCTATAGAACTCATTGTTCGGCTCTTGTTCCATTCTGTTGTAATATTATATTATCCAATGCTTCCTCAACAAAGCTGCAGAGCTGATTCTATTTTCGAAGACAGAGTAGAATAAAAGCTGCTTTGTTGCTGCCAGATTATATGTGGCTGTAATGGAAGCCATTTGACCTTATATTAAAAATGCTGCTGCTTAGCATCCGAAAACTGAGCTTCCAGTGCAGAAATCCCTTTATTGTAAACTAACATGGGGTCTGATTTACATATTTGTTGGTGCTGCTGTCTTAATAAGCATGTCATTAACTACCATGATAGAGAGGTGTTACGCCATGTGTTAGGGGTAAGGTTTCACACTGCTCTGTCTACCTTCTTCTTGTTGGAAGTGAGTTCCCTAGAAAACTATCCACAATTTCTCTGATTGGGCATATTCACTGGTTTCCCTATACAATCTCTTTGAAAATTTGAATTAGTTTATTTACTGATTTTAAACTTTAAAAAATAATAATGAAATATAATACAGTTAGTTTTTTCTTTCTTTTTGGTTAAGTATGAATGGACAGACTAGTAAAGAGCCAAATGTCCTGGAATCCAATTCATTGATTATTACTAGTATACAACCTTCCTCCATGTAATTGAACTTTTTATAATGCATAATAATCTTTCTAAGTAAAATCATGTGCATTGTCTTATTGTAATATAAATATACTCGTACATGGACCACACTTATTCTGAATATTTAAATATGCATAATTTGATCCTCCATCTATCTATAAACAATTTTACATTGTTCAGTAAAACTGTATTTCCTCTTTATTCTAATTCAGATAATCAGTCAGTCAGTCAAAGGACACTTGTTTCTATTGAGTTTCATCAGGATTAGGATAGGAAGTTTGAAAGATGCCAGCTGAGTGGCAACTGGCATAAAAAGAAAATATTTTGTCAGCCTGCATTCTTCCCTTTGTCTTAGAAATGAAATTATTGTCAAAAACAAGGTAAGGCAAACAATATATGCTTTCTGCAGTTTTGTGCGATGGTAAAGACAATGATGGCAGTGAATGGCCGCCAACTTGGATTAATGGAAGATGAGGCTAATGGCTACTAACCATGATGGTTAAGCTCTGCCTCTGCTGTTAGAGACAGTTACTGGAAACAATTTAATAGATCATATATATACATAATAATAATAATTCTCCCTTTAAGTCATCTGTTACAATCACATCTACCCATCCTATCTACCAGCATGATTGGCAGAGATGTTATGATATCATGGAGTATTCATGACTAACTGTTGAATAATAAGCTCAATAACTGGATCAGTGAACTGGACTGAAAACAAATCTGTAGCTGTTATTCCTGTTCACATTCATGTGCATTATTAAATGAAAAAAAGAAATCTCCTTCTCCATCCCCAGGGTGTCAAATAATTGTTAAACTTTGTGTTTTCATAAAAAGATTATTACTGCATAATAAACTAGCAAGTCGCTGAAACTTTTAATATTCTTTTGCTTCTTCCCCAAATAGTTTGTTGTGTCAATGAGGAAGAGAGAGGCTGTTACATTCCGAGGGATGATACCTATTCCCTTTTCAGGTAAATGTATCCTACTGTTCAACAGCATAAATTAATGATTTCTAATGTGTCTTTCTTTTAAATTACAAGCATTTGTGGTTTGTAGCAGAACCTTTGCATTTTTCAGATACACTGTTTCAAATTTAATATTCTTATGTCAATGAAACCCCACTGTGCGAGAAAACAGTGTTAAATGTTTCATTAATATGTATGATCTTTTTTCATATTCATTGCAATTAAGCTACCCATTACTTTGGATAACAATAACACTACCATATTTGAACTGTGGTAACTCTATAATTAAGATTCTGTTTTAGATGATTATATACAAAAGGAGCACGTAGAATGGAAAGGCTGAGATTTCAATCAAGGAAATCTATCCCACAATGGACTTTATCATTACGCCTGACGTAATTGATGAGCAACAGAGATTAAAGTGACAATAATATATGTAAGGCTAGCCAATGACTTGAGGAGCCAGTAAAAACAAATGGTCCTATATATCACTGGTTTCTAAGAGGAAGAAAGCCCTCACAACTAAACGTTATATTTTACAATGTACTGGTCCATTGATAATGAGGACGTACAGCAGATAATATGTGAGGGGAACATTAAGAATGTATGAAAATATTAATTATTTGTTCCCCTTTTGAATTGCTTCATGGAGAAAACTCCTAGAGCCTCATCCAACATGAATATAATTTAGCCCTAGCTCACTTCATGAATGCATTCACTTAAGATGCATTAAATGGGTAAGGACTTGCATTGAAGAGACCGTGGCATTTGACTAGTTAAAACTATATGTTACAAATAATTCAGGGCTGCCACCGGAAAGGCAGCCCTTTCTGTTGTGAATTTCCATACAAACAAGTCTGTAAGCTGAAATCTTGATCTCTCTATTCAGATTTTAGGTTGGTGGTTGCTACAGAAAAGGCCTTTTCTGCGGCGGCGACCAAATCATGAAACTCACTCCCTATGTATATTTAACTGGCATCATCATATATTTATTTTAAAAAGTCTTGTTTACAATACCTATTGGCTTCCTATCAGCTTTTCAAGCTATTTCAAAATATCTTGATCCCTCTTCTCCCTCTCCACCTACGCCCCTTGCCCAGTAATGTAAGATTCAGCCATGAGAATTAAATGTAAACATATCTGATGTGTGTTTTATGGGCCATCTGTTCTGCAACAAGAAAGCTACTTTTAGTAGGTAGCAAAGTAGAGCAAGCTGAGCTTATGGAGCTACATATGGTTGTAATGAAATAGCTGCTGTTTAGAGATATCTTTGAACAGCTTGGAAGACAACTATTTCTGCTGCAGATAAACGAGCTAACAAACCAACAAAATTGTTTTCGTGTTTTTTTCTGGTGGTGTAGAATTAATATTTATTTTGCTAGCAAAATCATATGTTGAAATCAAAAGGTGGCATGGAGAGGTCCGAGAAAACCTGGACATTAGTACAGATTATTATTTTTTCCAATTTTATATATTTTTTGTCTTTTTTAAAAAAAATACATACAAAGGGACCCCCCTCTCCCAAGAAGAGCAGGAGACATCAAATAGGGAAAGGTGCAGCTTTCTCCAGATATACTGCCAAATGATTACGCAATGTGATGCAAGCTTGCATCACTCAAAGACTGGGGCACAATTCTCCTCTCTCGACCTGCCAGGTGGAAGGAGACATGCAGTCTCTCTGAGAACTGCACCCCTGGGGAGAGTGGGTGTGGCGTTTGCCTCCTAGGTGGGTCATAAGGAAAGGGTTAAAATGAGTGTGATGTGATTGGCCAGTGGAAGCTGATAGGAGGAGTTAGGGTTAGAGGGGGAGTGGTGTGAAATTCAGTTGAGAGTTGGGAGTTGGTGAAGGAAGAGGGAGGATATAAGTCTGTGGGTTGGTCGAGTTGTGTGGTAAGATAGTGAGAGGAATTATTAGGTGGAGTCAGATAGTTAGTCGGGATAATCAGTTTGAAGTTGTTAGGAACGAATAGGACAGTTAAGGACCCAAAATTAAGAAATTGCCAAAAAAAATTAACTGTAACCATAAGCTTGTTCATGCCTATAAAATAAACTTGATTATTTGTTAGTGTTAACAACTGTCTGGACTCTCCAATTACCCGTGAGGAGAAACAGGTTGATGGCAGCAAATAAAGCAATTACAGTGGTGGCACAGGGTCAATAGACCATCAAACGTCCGGGGGCCCTGTGTGATCGCCACAGTGGGTTATGTTAAACAGGTCGGGCCACAATTATTGTAACTTGACGAGAGAGAGAGAATTTTAGTTGGGATTCTATGGTTGGGTAAGTGGCATAATTAAAATATGTCTGAAGGATTGCCATATGGTACAATTCAGTATTAGGAACATATTAGGCTAATACAAGATGGTACATGAGCAGTGATGACAACAACTGTTTGTAATTTCATATGTGCTTATTAAGCAGAAGCTGTGCCTTTGCCAAGCAGCTTTGCTCTTTTAAGTCCTTCTGAATGCCAGCAAATGCCAAGCAATAGGTGGCATTTAATCATCTCTATTCAAATTATTCCAAAGGAGCAACTCTTAATCGCTCCCCAGTATCATTAAGGCCATCAATTATTCAGTCATAACCTTTGGTGGTACATCTGTAATTCTCTGAATTTATGACGATTCATAGAATGCTGCCATGCTGGCATCTGTCACTCAAATGGCAAATGAATTAAGCAGTCCTTTCTCCACACTTCAAGTGGCCTCTCTGGACTCTAATTCCATTATAATTATTTGTTAATTTTGGTCTCTCAAGGGTATATGTTTCCTGTGATTATCTGATTCCTTTTATATGAATGAAACAAGGATTATTTCTCTTGCAGCTGACACATTTATTAATGGAAATTAAAACAAATCAGTGTTACTTTTATTCCACATATGTATCTGGGACATTCTTTATTTACTGAAAGGTAGATGATGATGTAAAAAAATATATATTTTCTGTGCTCCACCTTTCCTTCACTTGTGGGTCCAAGATAATCACTACACCACAATATTTTTAAAAAAAGAATATTAAAGATAATGAATATTAAAAGATAATAAAACAACAACATAGTTAGCAATAAAGTTATATCAAAAGAACTACTTTTTATGTTCCTAAGGGCTTGCAGAAATAAAGATATAAAAGTAATTTTCTTCTGAACAAGAATAAAATGTCAGAAACAACGAGATACACAGTAGAGCTCTATCTTTTAAGTAGTTTCTGGCACAGGACTGAACACACCAAATGATTCTAGAGAAAGTTGATAGTTGTCAGGGAGGGATCTCCTCTCACCTCTGTGCTTGATTTCCTGGAAATCTCCTATAAGAGAAATACTTCTATGAGAAAGGAGAGATAATAATGCAATTGTCACATAAATGACAAGATTTCACATCTAAGCAGAGAATATGTATTCAACATGCAAGTTATTATGTAAGTTACTAACTTATAAAGTAGCATTATATGCATTGGCAGCTAAGAAGATCAGGAGAAAAGAGCTAGATGAAGCAGTGGTCAACTGCAAAGGGGCTTCGGACATTTAAACTGGCATATTTTACCTGAGATTTCCCTGGTGTTTCAGTTTATGCAACAAATAATCTCTAGGAGACTTGACCGTGGTTTATTGCACCAGTAGTGCTAAATGTTTTTTTAAAAAATGTTTTTATGGTTATTGCTGTTTTCCCTTTTGTTCCCCCTGTGAATGATGCCTTGGCCTTTGGCTAGTGCAACAAAGTTTATGAATGAATGTAAGTTACTAAGATGCCACAATAACAATTTAGTGGCACCACAAGGGTTCATTTGATCAACCAGATGTTTCAACTTGTTTCAAATAATTAAGTATCCAAAGCATTGATTTATGCAGAACTGAAACAAATTATGAAACCCTGTGAAACAATGTTACAATAATACATATATGTAACATATTTAAGAGACTGGACAATTATTTCCTCTTCTCTCAGAAACCTGGAGACAATCCCAGGTAGATACGGGTTCTCTTAAAAATCAAATCAAAGAAATGCAACCTGCATAGGAACAAAAATCAGTTTCAAAATCAGGGTGCAATCAAAGTGCAGGTCAGGCATTGTTTGCCCATGGGAAAAAGTGTGCTTATATGTTTTCTCAGATCCACATTGGGCTGAGGAGTCAGATGCCTATTGGACCTTTGCTATCAGATGACAACATAAATCAGTTAAAATGTTAGACTATCATCTCTGCACCAAGAATTCTAAACTTCATGGAACATTTGACTACAGTCAAATATTGTCAAATAACTGACAACTGATGGTTCAGTTTGGCAATGGATTGCCTGGCTTGGTTGGATGCAGACCAAATTGCCGTATTTAATCGAGTCTAATGTGCCATCGAATCTAATGCACACCTCAATTTTCAGAACCTTGAAACAAAAAAACGTTTTTGCTGGCGAATGCAAATGTGCCATCAAATCTAATGTGCACCTTAATTTTCGCAAGCTAGTTTGGCCAAAAAAGGTGAGCATTAGATTTGAGTACATATGGTAGTTACATTTAGTTCTCATTAAAGTAAAGTGAACTTAAGTTGTTTATGACTAACTGCTTGTACCGGTTTGAGTGAGACCTAAGTACAAAGATCCCCCCATTACTGTTTCTCTCTCTCATTAAAAGAAAGAACTTGAGTCCAGAAAAAGGGGTGGGTTAGATCAGTGTTTCCCAATCTATTACCAACCATGGTTCCCTTCCAACCTTGTTTCCTTCCTGTGCTCCCCCCCCCATGGGCATAGTCAAGGTAGGGTGGGGAGGCAGGTGCTGCCCATAAGTAAAAATCAATACAAATCAATACATATTTGAGGTTCTGCCCCACTAACAAAAGCTTGCCCCCTAACAAAAATCCTGGCTACGCCCATGCCCCCCTCCCCATCCTACTGGTAGAAAGATAGCTATTTAAATGTTTTGTTTGTAAATAGAACATGTTCTATTTTTTTAAAAAATTATAATGTATACAAAATTTGTTTAGTTGTTTAGTCGTGTCCGACTCCTCGTGACCCCCATGGACCAGAGCACGCCAGGCACTCCTGTCTTCCACTGCCTCCCGCAGTTTGGTTAAACTCATGTTGGTAGCTTCGAGAACACTGTCCAACCATCTTGTCCTCTGTTGTCCCCTTCTCCTTGTGCCCTCCTTCTTTCCCAACATCAGGGTCTTTTCCAGGGAGTCTTCTCTTCTCATGAGGTTGCCAAAGTATTGGAGCCTCAGCTTCAGCTTGGTATACAATGGTATACAAAATACCATTGTATAAAATGATAGGAACTTAATGAAATATTGTTGAAGCAGAAAAAACATAGAAGCACAGAGCTGGAAGGGACCCCGAGGGTCATCATTCTAGTGCAACCCCCTGCAATGTAGGAAACTCAGCTAAAGCATTCATGACAGGCGGCCATCCAACCTCTGCTTAGAAACCTCCAAGGAAGGAGAGTCCAGAACCTCCCCAGAGAGATCCATCTTCCACGTATTATAAAAAGTAAACAACACTTATTTCACTCCAGAGGAGGAAACCTACAGATACAGTCTAGAAGGTGAACAGTGAGTTCTGTATATATGGGATCATTTTAAAAAGCAACTGGTCCTCACTGACCTGGTGCAAAAAGATCTTGTCATCCGGAAGAGCCCTGGCTGCCTAGATAAAACACTATAGCCCCCCCTTACCCGGGAGTAAGACCCACTGAACTCAGTGCGGCTTTCTTCTGAGTAGACACTTAGTTATTTACTAGATGCAAGTCAGCAGCACCAGACGACCCTGCTTGGCTAGGCGCTGGGCTGGATTTCACCCCACATTTCGAAGAGCCGGGCTGCCGCTGTCAGCAGGTCCTACGTCCCTTGGCAACATCCAAAGGCCCTGATCCACTAGGTGCTGGGATGGATTGCACCCTGCACCTTGCAGAATCAGGCCCAGGTTGCTGCCGGGCCCAGCACTGGTGGAAACAACAAGCAGCTCCGGCTTGCCCAGCCCTACCCATTTACACAAATTTCACCTGGGGCCCACTTGAATATCCTGGGGCCTCCCAGGGGGCCATATGGCCCCTGGTTGGGAAACACTGGGTTAGATCCTCAGTGTAGAGCTTCTTTCATGAGCATTGCTATTTTTCTAGAGAAACTTCCATTGTTCCCTTAAAATGGTGATGGTACTCATCTGAGAGGTGCCAGAACTGAGTTCCTGCAAGTTCTGGCTGAAAAATAGCCCTGCTCATGAGAAACTCACTTGGAAGAAGGAGGAACAAAGAGTTTTGCCTTTAGTCAGCTGAGCGGATCGAAAGCCCTCCTACTCCAGTGGAAGCCTCTATTCGTTCTCAGTCCCTTGTCTAAATGGATCTAACCCTTTAAGTTTTGGCAAAAATATGGATGCGCAGATCTCCTTAATAAAACTCTTTTTGTACTTTCATTGCACAAACTTGTGGGAAGGGAATAGATTCCTCCCCGTCCCCTGCATACACACACATTTATGTTCTGAGTGAAATGAGTAGTATAATAGGCAGAATCGGGGGAAAATATGTTATCGAAGCACATAATAAAAAAAAATTTAATTGCACACTTGAAAATATAATGGAATGGAATATGAAATGACAATCTCAATTACATGTATATTCTAATATTACAGAACATTGCAGACTTGATAAGTTTGCTTTCCATTGTCTTGGTGAAGAGCAATTGAAGAAAGAAGTGCAGTTTAACAACAACTTTTCATGAAAATGGGAAGTAATGAAATTAATTTGAGCTGAAAAAATTATCTTATAAAAAGCTAAATATACACTAAATAAAGAGCTGCGAAAATCTCTGCATATTTTAGTGCTTTTCCCCAATCTCTGTCTTTCTGTGGACTAAAATAATAACTATTTGCCTATAATTCTTTTAGCCCTCTCCTATTTCAGACAGCAACAGTAGTCAGGAGCCATTTTAACTGATGTACTTGTTCTTGAACCAGGTAATAACCTAGTTTTATTTTATTTATTTTTATTAAATTTGTATACTGCCCTTCATCCATAGATCTCGTGCAGTTCACAACATAAAAATACAAGATAAAAACACAAAATACATATTAAAACAAGAAGAGAAAACCATCACAAACCAATAGTGACCCCTTCCACAAACACATTTAAAAGGGCATAGGATGTTAATCAGCCAAAGGCACAGTTGAAAAGGAACATCTTTGTCTGGTGCCTATAGGAATATAATGAAGGTGCCAGCCAAAACCCCCTGGGGAGAGCATTCTACAAAAGCCACTAAAGAAAAGGCCCCTTTCCCATGTTGCCACCCTCCAAGCCTCTTGTAGGAAAGGCACATGAAAAAGGAGCTCAGATGACGATTGCAGGGTCTGGATAGGTTCATATGGAGAGAAGCGGTCCTTGAGGTATTGCAGTTCTGAGCCGTTTTAGGCTTTTAGGTCCAAACCAGCACTTTGAATTGGGCCTGGAAACTAAAGGTAGTCAGTGCAGTTGGGTCACGATTGGTGTATAGTCATACCTTGGAAGTTGAACAAAATCAGCTCAGGAAGTCCGTTCGACTTCCAAAACCGAAGCGTGACTGTAATATGCTCAAACCATCGTGCCCCAGAAGCAATCTGGCCATAGCTGTCAACTTTTCCCTTTTTTAAAGGGACATTCCCTTATTCCGAATAGGATTCCTCACAAGAAAAGGGAAAAGATGACAGCTATGAATCTGGCTGCCAAATTCTGCACCAGCTGAAGTTTTCAAACCATCTTCAGAGGCAGCCCTACATATAAAGCAAAGCAGTGATAGATCCTAGAAGTTACCAGAGCACAGAAAACATTAGTTAGGCTACCCCTGTGCAGATAGGGATGCAGTTGTGCCACCAGACGAAGCTGATGGAAAGGACTCTGTGTCATGGAAAAAACAATGATTTGATCAGAAAATTGTAAAACTGACAATGACATTTATGATTTGTGTGTGTGTGAAATACTCTAAATTTGTTGCACTGAGTCTTCGAACTCATTTACTGGGAACTAAGTGCTACCAAATTGAATGGAGATTAGTTCAGATTAGAAAGTAGGATTCACTGTTAATTTCTTATTTGCACCCTCCACCTCACAAAAAGAATAATGCATAGGGTTAAACCTTGGGCTTTGGTTTCAAATACAGGCTGTATTACACAGCATCTTGGGGAGGGGTGTTTGCAATAAATCATCTGTTATTTTGCCACTTTGCCAAATTTTGGCAAATCAAAACAACTCATTTTGCTTTGAGAGAAACAACTGTGCAATGACCATTGTCATTTTGGATCAAGCTAAGGCTAGAGGGGAAATTCACTCAGCATACATTTTAATAAGAACCTACTTAGTTTGTACTATGCATGATCTAAAACCCAGCTATCTTTTGAAAATGATGTACAAAAATGCAGTATATTAAGGGAAATTGCTTGGAAAAAAAGATGTATATATTGCGAGAAACACAAAAATATATAGAAATTTCATATGAACCTTTTTAAAAAAACACACAAAAACTGTTGCAGAAATTGGGCAAACTGAGCATAAATGGCTTGAAAAATGAGGTACTGGGATATTTGTCTATCCTTCAGCCAACCTTAATTGCGTGACCTGGATGGTACATGGCTCTGACTGCCAGTGGTTTCCATGACTGCAGAGGTCATTAAAATTGTTGTCACTACTGTAGAAATCCAACTGTAGCTGTGTACCTTCCTATTTGCTGATTTCTGCACAAGTTTGAGCCTATTGATAGCCATGCAGGGGACGGGTGTTTTACATGCATGAAAGGGTACAGAGTTAATCATGTTGAATTTCACTACAGGGCAGGACTTTCAGATTTTTCCCACAGTATGAGTAGCCTGTTGTCTTGCCAAAGGCTGGGGAGTTCTTCTTCAGAGACTCAGAAGCAAATACGAAACGCAGGTGGTGAGGAAGTCTAAGATGTATTAAACAGCAGGCAAATTATTCAAAAGAATAACGGCATACCCAGCAAGCAAATGAGAACACCTCCGTTCAGCTGCTGGGAGCTTCAGAGATACAGCAGTGGAGTTGAGGCTCCTAGCTGTCCGATAGGTTATGCAACACCTATGCAAGCCTTCAGGTCTGTGTCAAAGCTCTTCCCTTAGGTCAAATTTTAGGGTTTATATCCTTAGTCTGTCCCAAGTCATGCAGCATGAGGTGTGATTGCTAAATTATTCACATCTTGCACCAGGGGTCTCGTGGTCTGGGCTATGTGCCAATGGATAAGCCAGAAGCTAAACAGTGTAATTAATGCTGGGATCCTTTGGATGTGCCACAGCTATAATATCTCTAAGCAAGGTTTTGCAATGATATTACCCATTGCCAGCCTAGAAGCTTAGGGAAGCTGGGAAGGCCTGCGTCTCTGACAGCCCCCATATAATGGTGACATGAAGAACTAATTGTGCCAGACTAACTATGCCTGCTCAAAATGTAATGGATCTTCTGATATGTTTCTACTACACCCGTTTGCTGCAGTGTTAGGTAGGTATGGCGCCAGTGAATTTATGCAAAACACACATAACACTACACATTTTTTAAAAAAAATAGCCAAGCACCTTGCTGTGACTGTGGTAGAAGACATTCCTGGCCAGAGGCTGGTTGGCAAGAAAGTGAAGGGAGTTTGCTTTGTTTACTCATACAAATGGTTTTCAGAGAGGAGATAGTTATTTAATTCAGCACCCACCCAGCTCCACATCCTAGGCATTTAGATTGCTAGAAAAGAAGAAGTCTTGCTTTTCAAACCAAAGTTAATTGCTGGTGACATCCAGATTTCATAAACAGATCGATAACAATCCTTTTCCATCATCTTGCAAGGAGCGGAATCAAGTTTGAAAATAAATAATCCCTAAACCCACAGCTGAAACCAAGGCAGCACCCAGTTTATATAAGACATTTATAATTGTGTCAGACACAAGGTATAGAACAAAACTGGGGCCATGTTATTAAACTACAACATTAAGACCTTGGGCCTGCCCGCTTAAAATGGGACAGTTGGTGGGTATGTAATCTCATACTGCATACTGAGAGAGAGAGCTGGGTACCATATTATTATTATTACTATAGTTACTCTTCTGTCCAGTGATTTTTCTAACCTTAGATGTAATGAAAATGATAAGAAGAAAATCCATGGCATATTTCAGAAGGCTGAAGCTATCACAACAAGGGCCCATTTTGACCTAGAATTAAATGATCACAACCAATCCTGACAGGCATTAAAAGGGTGACATTTCCTTTCTCTTTCTTCCTGACCCCTTAGCAGATAGCAGCACACAGCTCACTTGGACAACTGATGAGGTCTGTGAGATACTGTGAAACGTTGCACAGGCTTCATGATATCACAGTGAATATATTGGTTTGCAACAGGACAGTTACAGATAGGTAGCCGTGTTGGTCTGCCATAGTCAAAATAAAAAAGTTCATTCCAGTAGCACCTTAAAGACCAACTAAGTTAGTTCTTGGTATGAGCTTTCGTGTGCATGCACACTTCTTCAGATACCAGGTATCTGAAGAAGTGTGCATGCACACGAAAGCTCATACCAAGAACTAACTTAGTTGGTCTTTAAGGTGCTACTGGAAGGAACTTTTTTATTGCAACAGGACAGTTATGAAACTGGCTCAAAAAAACAACAACATTAAATATAACTGCAGGAACGAAAAGATAAAAGCTTTAAAAGATAACATCAGTGCTAACTTATTTGAACTATTTACATATTTTCACCCAATCATTTCATTTCTCCCTCCCTTTAAAAAAATGAAATCACAAATCTAAAAAGCAATCAAGAATTTACTTCCCCCTCCCCATAAGTTTTCTTTCAGAAAAAAAATCAACATCTTTAGTAGACCATTTGTATCAGTTTGCTGAGGGAAGGTTATCTGTCCAATGCAATAAGAACTCCTTCACCACAAGTGTATCATTATGAATGCTAGCACATCACGGGAATATCTGTCATCATTATACAACATGGGCAGGATGTGTTCCTCTCTCCAAGGCAACTTATTGAACCCTATGAATTTGAATTAGAATCCTGACCATTTTAGTTGTCAGGGGGCTTTTTTTGGGGGGGGGAGTTGTCAGTTTTAAAGCTTCTAGCTCTCATAACTCTAATATTTTTTGGAAGGAGCCAGAAATAATATTACCGTATTCATATTAGTGTAATATTATGCTTGGAAGTTTGAGCAACGGACATCCAAACAAAACGAGAACATTGATTTTACCCTTTACCACATGGCGCATGTGATATATACAGACATTGCACTGGGTTTGGTTATCCCAGAAACAAATTGTATTAGATATTTTATAGTAAAGTGGGAGTGGGAGGAGATAAGGTGTTAGAAGGGAGGAAATTAGCTTACTAGGTGGAAAACATAGATGGAATAGATTGATCCCAGAACTTTAGTAGTGGGGCACTTTATCTTCATACAGTATGACCAAGTTTCCTGGACACCTCATGCCATACTTGAGTAGTTGCGTTATCATGCTATAACAAGAATAGGGATCCATTTTCAGCCCGAGGCACACATGGGTGGAGAAATGAATATAAATTATATATTTGTACAGTAGACTGATTTAAACACACACACACCAACCCTTTCTATCCCCCATCCAGCCAAACAAGAAGCATGATAAGAGTACAAGGACACTAGAGTCCCCAAGATTCTCTGGGGGAAGCCATGGCTGTTATGGAGGTCCTCCTATATAACCTTAAAGGCCTGGACACTTCTTACCCATCCATGTTGGCAGGTGGAGCCTACCCAAAGGGCCTGTGCTGGAGTGGGCTCTTGATGCCTGTTAACTCCCTAATGGTTTCTCCATCTGGCAAGTTACCAGTAATAGCTAGCAGACAAGCTACTTGATCATGTGATCCATGCCCTATACCCAGAGGCATAACAAAGATCCACTGCACCATTGGCAAGGAGCTTTATTGGCACCCCTCAACCCCTTCCCAAAAAATCGCTTTACTACACACCTTTGTGCCATGGTGTAAGGATAGGAAGTTTCTCCTGTGCTTGATCTCACCACAATAGTGGAGACACATCACCATACACATACAAACCATACACTCCATAGTCTGATAGGTGATATTAGCGTCCCACCCTGGGCATGGGACCCCCATGGGGCCAGTTTTGCCAACCCCTATATATGTCTCTGCCTATATCCTGCCAACATTGATTATAACCATTACCATAAAAAGAAGTTGTGGTCTCGCTTCTCCCAGTCCCTGCCTCTGTCTATTATTTGCTCTGTCTATTATGAAATGCAATACCAGTGCTCCTTTTTGTAATACCAATATGTGCTGCATAAATTGTTGCTCTTGGTTTAAATCAGGGGTGGGAAGCCTGGGTCTCTACAGATATGGTTAGACTCCAGCTCCCATCACCCCTGCCCCCATCATTGGTCATGCTGGCTAGGGCTAGGGGGAGCTGGAGTCCATTTGGAGGGTCACAGGTTCATTTTCCTTGGTTTAAATAGTGTTTTCTACTTTTTACCCTTTAATTCCAAAGTGCTACATTGGTTCCCCCCCCCCCAGCTGTACATTATCTCATAATAAAAAGAAGAAAATGCAAAATTAAAATAAAAAAATGCAGGCTACTTAAAGTTGTGCAAATTGTATTTTCTTAATGCAGTTAAGTTTGTTAGTCCTTTTCCTTTAACAAGAAAAACTGATTTGGTGGAGAGAAAGTCTCATATCTATTATTCCTGCTAATGAAGTAACACCTAAATCAGCATTAAGTGAGAGAAAGTGGATTTCACAGGAGCTTTTCCAAGTCGTCTCATATATTACAAAACCAGCAGAGTTTCTTTCTTTTTCTAAGAGCTGCTTTTAAACACAGTTGCAGACAGTCAATCACATATATTTTATGGTCATGCAGCAAAAGTGGAGCTGCCACTAACACCAACATCCCTTTTCTCCATTCTCCCCGGGTAAGAAAAAACCCCTCCAACTCCCGGCTCTCATGTCAACAGAAATGGAAGAAAAAGGCACCTACTGAGACACAAGAGTGAGGTAACAGCATGCTCAAGGGAAGCCCAAAATGTGAAGAAATGCAATTAAAAAACCAATACAAAACATACCACCACCCCTGCAAAAAAAGCCAATGTGGGACACTAGGAGCCTGGAAATGATAGGTATCAGTCAGGAAAGAAAAACTGAAAAATGAGTGGTGGAGAGATTGAATTGGCTTCCTTGAGTCCCAAGGAGCTTATTTTATCTTGGACAAAGGCACGCTGGAACTCTCAATGGGGACATTTCTGTTAGGAAGTGAGCCTACAGTGCCACGTTGTTGTTGTTGTTAATTCCACTGATATTTAGTAATATATAACATTTGAACTGTATGCAGATCCTCTTCCTCCACAAGTTAGTAGAGTGATACATGGTTAGAAAATAGCAGTACTGAGTTGGATTCCTGTGAGTGGAATTCCACTTATGGGATTTTCACTGGAGAAAGTGGGGAAGAGAACCTTTGCTGATTCCTCAGTAGGGATGGACAAATAGGTCCATGTCAATTTCATACATGCCCAGTAGTCTCATTGATCTGTTTATCTATTAAATATGTACTTTATCTCAAGATACCCATTTCTAAACACATTTAATTCTAAAATACACATTTTAAATGCATTTTAGAATGTGCTTTTGAACTGTATCACAAAAGTCATAGAAGTGCAAAATCCAAACAATAATTATATCCCTATCACAGGAGGTGTGAATTTGGTTAATTTGCTGGCAAACAGGGACCAAGCAACATTCTTCTCTGTCCCTGGATTTCAGTCCTTTTCTTGAACAAAAGGAGGCTTTCCATTCATAGAATGTACACTATGGATCAAGTCCATAGTTTCCTTTTTAAAAAGACCTTTCTTTCCCTTTTGCGCTGTTCTTAAATTAGGACTTCCTTTCCCCACTGCAAAGTTGAACTACTGCGGTTTAATTTTTACGGTGGCTGTTCCGTTTTCTGTTAAATAGGCACCGCGTTTTGCAAGTACTGTATAGTCAAGTTCCATTTATCACTCTGAGTGGTGTACAAGGAAGTGCTAATTGGGAAGAAGTAAAATTGACTAAATCTATTCACCATCGTAGTGGTGGGAGCATTTTGCTGCCAAATGCAAACAAACAAAAAAGTTTTTGTACTGCTTAATTAAGCACAACTGTGACTCAGGTCAAGTGTTAAAAGGCCAGCGTGGCTTTAAAAGACATATATTGAGACCTTCATATTTTCTTTCTTTTTTCTATACTATTACTGTTTTATTTACCTTAGGCATTTTTATCAGTGGAGGATGTTTTCAAATCAATGTTTATGCATCTCCCCAAACCACCCACCTAGCAACGTCTTCTTGTCTCATCATGATTAAGCACACCCACACGGCATCACTTTCCTATGTGTATTATTATTATTACTAATTTCAAATAATACCCTGGTGGAATGTCACCATGCACTAAAAAGTAACTGATGCTACAAGGAATGGAGGTGGTAATTTAAGAAAAGTGCAAAAGTTAATTAAGGAAATATTGAGTAGTTAATTCCAGGTATGTGTAGCATTCCCCTTCCAACAGTGCAATATTATATAAGTACACTGAAAAGTAAGTGCCACCGTATTTAACTCTAGTGAAAGGGTGGCTAACCTTTTTTGGCCTGAAAGCCACATTCACCCTTGGTCAGTTTTCTGGATATTTATGGATATGGTAAAAAAATAAAGGACTCCTGGATGGTTAAGTCCAGTCAAAGGTGACTATGGGGCTGCGATGCTCATCACACTTTCAGGCTGAGGGAGTTGGTGTTTGTCCACAGACTGCTTTCCAGGTCATGTGGGCAGCATGACTAAACCACTTCTGGCACAACGGGACACTGTGATGGAAGCCAGAGCGCACGGAAATGCTGTTTACCTTCCCGCCGCAGCGGTACCTATTTATATACTTGCACTGACGTGCTTTTGAACTGCTAGGTTGGCAAGAGCTGGGACAGAGCCACATGAGCTCACCCTGTCACGAGGATTCGAATCACTGACCTTCCAACTGGCAAGCCCAGGAGGCTCAGTGGCTTAGATCACAGTGCCACCTGCATCCCTATGATATGGATATGACCAAAAGCAGATGTGACCATCTCACACTGTGGCACATGTGCATGTACACACACACACACACACACACACACACACACACACACGAAGCACACACAGAGGTACGCAGTTGCCTCCTCAGATGATCTACATAGATCTGTGGAGCAGAGATGCAGATCACCCCATCCCCACTAATCTGATGACTGGGGAGGAGTCAATTCGCATCGCCATCAGGTTGATGGCTGGGCATATCAGTTTAAACCTCTCTCTTCCCACCCCAGTGTTGTGCCTTTTCTTTTTTTCTTTGCTGCCATTGCCAAATCAGTAGGCTCTTTAGGGGTGTCTCATACATCTGGCACAGGCGTTAGCTATCCACACCCTATTAAGTGTGCTCAGAATTGTAGCCCCCTAGCCATTTAATGGAGTTTGCTCCCAAGTAAATTTGTATAGAATTCCACCTAAATGCAATAACTGCAACGTTACAGTTTATTTGTGAAGACCCCCCCCCCTTTTTTTTAGCTCAGGGGTTATACATTTTTGTCTGTTTGGATGCTGCATTTCATCTTATTTTCATCAATTTCATTTTAGGAGTTACTTGGCATTTCAATAAATAAAGAAAACGCACACACAGCATTCCCCCTCCCTGCTCTGAAAGTTAAAAACCATGTTAAAGACAAATGACCACAGACATGATCTGGGCAACTCTGATGCTGACCAACGACGATCACCATGCTTACTTATTCTTCAGATCGAAAACAATAAATATAATTTACGAAGCATCAACTGCAGTGCAATAAAATATTAATGTTCAGTGTTTGGGTTACCCAAGCTTTACAGAAGGGCATTATATGGCTGGTGTAATGGTTGAAATAACCTTTAGTTTTTCCATCCATAAAAGCTCACTCTGTCCCCACATATAAAAATTATACAAATTTATTGTGAATCCATGGGACAACAATCTTTTCAGGTCACTCCACTCATAATTACAACTAATTAAAATGTGCCAAAGAAAGGATAGAAATTTATCTCTGCTCATTAAACCTGTAAAGACTGTGTTAATTAGATGTCAGACTCAGTAACTCACATAAATGTTGGCTGCCAGTCTAAATTTAGTAAAAAAAAGGGGGGGATACATTCAGAGATCTTTCTCCCAGAAAACAGATTGATTTGGCTGGCATAAGTAACAGGGTTAAGTCTGAAGCTATTCTAAGAATTCCTTTGTGCACCTTCCATTTCTTCTTTAACTAATTTTTAAATTCCTCATTTTACCATATGTTAAATATAATGAATAGTCTTGTCTAGACTGAGTAGGACTGAGCAGGAAGCATTTTTTATCAGGACTGTGAAATGGGAAGAAAGCGTTAAATCCCTTCCCCCATATGACATGATCTTGATCCTGATATTCACTCCTTCCTGCATTTGCTTTAAAAAAAAACCTGCTATGTGAAATAAATTCATTCATATATGTCTACCTGAACCATAAGACGACCCTGGACCAGGAAGGCTGCCTTTTGGTCAGTAGCATCCCAGTTACGGAAGAGGTTTCCCAATGAGTCTCACCTGGTACCATTCTTGTAGCCTTTTCTAAACCAGGTGAAGACCGTTTTGTTCATGCAGGCCTTTTAAATAACAGCGTAGTCTTTTGATTCTTAAATATCTGTTCAGTTTTGGAGGTGTTGGTTGGTTTTTAATGGATCTGTGTTTTATTTTATATCAAAATTGCTTTGCAAGTCACAAAGATAACTTTATGTTATGGGTGGCATACAAGTGCCATAAATAAATAAGTCTAATTGGCCGTCAGATGCTTAAAAAAAAAATCCATCCACCGTATGTAGTGTCTTCCTAATACTATGGCATTTTATGAACGTACACATTTGTATTGCTAATAAAGAATGGGTGGCACACAGCTTTCTGTACAAAGTTTAGAAACAAAGAAACAGAAATAGGAGAATCCCTAACGTGCTGGCTCCATGTTGGAAACAAGGCTTGGGTATTTCAGAACTTCAAATGTTGTGTGGACGTTGGATGAGCAGAACTTCTGGAACCTGTGTAATTAATTCTTGGAATGCATTTTGCAACGAAACTCCCATTACATCAATTTCCAGAATGGAAGACATGTTAGTCAGCTGCAGCAAAAAATAACAGACTCCCATGGCTTCTGAAATGCTAACCATTTTTTTTATGGGGTAATGATTTGTGGATCATATTTTACTTTGTCAGATGCATGATATCTAATCCTAAATTGGTACTGGTGGATGGATATACCTTAAGTGTACATATGCCTGCCAATTTAGGATTATACTTCATGCATCACAGACATTTATGGTAAATAAGTTTGCAAATCTTTAAAGGGCCACACAACTCTTAGCTGTTTCTCAGATTCAATGGCATTTTTTTTTGGAATTTTATAGTTGAAAACACACAAAAAACATATATACTCATAAATGCTGTTCCTAACATCTGGCTTCAAACATGTTCCACCCAGTGCGCTGAGAGCACCGTCTGCAATAATAACAGTAGCAGCATAAACTGACCCCGAGGGCTGATTAATGCCACTGTTGATACATTCCCATCATTTTTGTGCAGGCTTTTATTGCCCAGTGAAGAGGTTTCTTCACCTGCTCCCTAAGTTCCAATCTCTCAATGCATGCTGAAATTTGACTGTATGGCATCTGGCTGACTATCAAAAGACTATAGTATGAAAGTAAAAGGCTGAGATATATTGAGAAATGAGGACAAACATACTGACTGCAGTATCTTCTCAAACTCAGACATACAATATTTGCATGAATGCAAATTTTCAAAACCTGAAGTTAAAACATTACCAAAAAGAGGCAGGTGTTATACAAGTGTATATGAAGAACCCCAGTCTATCAGGCTAAAGTTCCCCCTAGTCCAGTATTCTCTTTCCAACAGCCATATACTTTTAGGAAACCCACAACTTAGGTAGGAAGGCAGGAGTCCACACCCATTGTTCATACTTCAACAACTGGGTGTTATTTATCTAATCATGTCTTCACTTTGTGTGCTTTTTTAAATTTCTAAGCCCCAAATGAAATGTAGTGTCATCTAGATATTGGATAGAAATACCTGTGACCCTGACTGGGACTGATGGGAATTGTAGTCCAACACCACACTCATTGCCATTCGTTACTGGGTTGAGTTCAAGGCTTTACTATTTAGACACAAATAGTAAAACCTTGAAGTCAACCCAGAAACAAAGTCCTTAGCAGATTGGGACCTATTTCCTTGAGGCATCCCACTTGACTGTTTCAATTTTGCCATGAAATATTCATTCCACACTTGTAAAAATCCATCTTTTAGCATAGCAGCACCCACACTTCAGAACTCCTTGCACGTTGACATCAAGCAAGCACATTCGCTGAACAATTTTTGTCGCCCGCTTAAAACATTTTTGTTTAGGCAAGCCTATCTCATAATGTAGGAGGTCACATGTGTTTTAATCTGTCTTCATGTTAACAATTAATTTCAATTATATTTTGATTTAGAAAGAAAGAAAAGAGGCATCTATGTTTATTAACAATTTTAATGCTTGTTAAATAAATACCTTAGAGGTTCTATTTGCAATTGAGCAATATAGAGAAAACTTTGGTTGTGGTTCGAGGACCCTATCCCTGCTTGTGGAATGAAGACACATGGACACAGAGTATAAGGTTAATGGGCAAGGAAAGGCCACAACTTTATTGATTACAGCAAGTGAGAAGGTATTGGCTTAGGCATTGGACCACGACAGATTGACTCCACCCACTCAGAGAGGGGTGAGCCCAAAGGGGGGTTTATTCACCAGAAGGTGGAGCCTGTTGATGCTAATACAACTATAAGCTCTCCCCTGATGTCACCGGGGGTCGTGCCATGGCCCCCGCCACACAGGCATCGGACAGGATCCATGACCACCAGATTCCATTAACAGAATACCCAAATTTGAAGGGGTAGGCGATGGCCACACCTAGCCCTTCCACACACCAACAACACATACCTACCCACCAATACCGAGAAAGTTGTGACGATTGCTAAGAGGTAGGCGAAAAAACCAAAAGGCCTAATGCCAGATGGAAAAATTCCTACCAGGCCCCCTGGGCAACCAACCTAAGGTCCATAGCAAGGTCAAGAGAAAACTAAGCCCTAAGCTCTAAGGGAGTGGAGGGTGGGTGACTTGCGATGAGAAGGCAGAAAATGAGGCAGAATGGCTGGCGCAGCAGTAACTTAATCCGCAAACCACGCCCCCTCAAAGCTGCCCGTTGGGCGCTTACCTGTGGGCGTGGTGCGCCAGCCAGGTGAGTGGGGCAGGGGGCATAACGCCCCCTGGGAGACGCAGAAATCGCGTCCCGCCCACAACACCTCCCCTCTTGGAAGAGGAGAGGCTTTCTCATTTTTCAGCTCTACAATAACCTTTCCCCCATGGGGCAACCAGAGCTTTCTTGCCAGTGTGGTAGGGAGGAATGGCCCTCCTGGCACAGGTGTTTCTGTAGTTTACCTGGACAGTTCTGGGGTGGAGCGGAGGTTGGGATCATGTGGCTACACCAAGTGAGCCAATCTGATGTTCTTGCTGGTCTGTCCATATAGCACCAACTTCTCTGCCACCCTGCCTCAACCCAACACTTTCTCGGTATGGTGCAGTTCAACCCGTGTCAGGTGGGTAGCTGGGCAGACCACCCAGCTGGCTGCTACTGAACCCAGCATTCCAAATGTGGCGACACTATAATAGTGTTATGATACTATGCAAAACCCTTTTATTAATCAGCCCTAGAATAGAATTCACCATTGTCTTTGCTACCACATAATGTATCTCAGAAGTATCACAAAGAAAAGTTATCAGCAGTTCAGGTGGTGGTACATTTTAGGCTAAATCTATAGGTGCACATACAGCCTTCCCATGTATGAAGAATTGTAACTAACTTGTTGCCTGCTTTGAAATGTCAGAACAAAGCTATTCTGCTCTTGAATGAGTGTGTAACATTGTAAAGGAGCCCATTTATTTAAGGCGCTTCCCTTATCACTGTCTTTTCTCCTTTCACTGTTTTCAACAAGGTTATGGCCCTGTGGCACAGCTGCAAAGTGATGGTGACTGATGTACTCTGGAACTGACTGTAGTCAATTGCTTCCGTGAGAGACAGTAGTGAGCCAGACCCATATGGCACTTGCCTTCTATCATCCCTTACTGAGGCCATCAAATGAATCTGCCATGTACAGTGAAGATGTAGCTGAACAGGAACTTGGTAATGAGCTGGGAAGGTGAATGGACAAAATTCTGTACTGGAAGGAGCCATTCCATTCAACATTATGCCACCTCTGAAAAGGCAAAGATTCCCAGCGCATTAAAAAGACTAAAGTGAGACACACAGATTTTTAAAAACAGATTTGCATGTGCACAAGTGGAAAACACTGAGAAGCTGTAGCAGATGGGCCTCATGTATTCAAGTATCTTTGTAAGCACATAGACATAATGTACGTATTATCTGTATGTCACTGCTTCACAGCTTAGTTTTCCCAGAATATTCAAATGAGTAAGGAAGTCATGCCTCTCCATGTCCCTTTGAAAAGACTGTATATGGCCCCCTCTTTTTTGGGTGGGGTAGGGAGGGGAGATCTATTTAAACAAGCAGGAAGCCAAGCACAAACCTGTATAGCTTATGACCCACCAAACCCACACACCTTGCACATCCCAACAGCCTACTTGGTAACTTTAAAAAAACACAGAAACTTAAAAAAACAACAACAGCTTGTTGGGTCACCTGGTATCACCTGCCCTAGCACTACTATTGGCTTATCGTGTTCCTATAACATTCTTTCAAACACTGAAATCAAATTCTCTCAAATGCTGCTCTTTTTGTGCTGACTTGTATCATGCTTGTTAAAGTGTTGGAATTTCCCAATGACAATGGCCTGGAGATGATCTTGCCCTAACCTTGTTATTATGATAGCTTTCATGATAGCTTTGAAAGCTACCAGAGTACGGAAGATGACATTCACTGTGCTTTCTCTTAAATGACTAATGGGTCTTGCTTCAAACTAGGCTGTAACAATATTTTGATAAGATGACTCAATCCATCCTGTAGAGCATGTCTAACACATTATTAAGCTAACAGGATTTCACGTATACCTGTGCTCCAACAGCTCTCAGTGAGTGTGCTTCTTTATCTGTTTATATCTGAAATTCCTATGGGCCATGAAGAAGCCCATGCCCTGTACATAGCAACAGTCCTCAACCCCAAAGGTGAAATCAATGTTGACTGTATTCATGATCTCCAGCTTATTCTTAGTGGCTATAAGCTTCCTAAATGAGGTACCATTTTGTTATAACTGACCAAGTTCATCAACATTATTTTCGTTGATGTATGGCACAATCTTTCTACTGTTTCCACTCCTAATCAAACATCCAAATGTGCTCTTGTGAATCAGAAGAAGGGCCTTAAACTCCTATATTCTACACAAGAACACATATTCTTACAATCAGACCCATTAGCTGTTTTGATAGACTGGGCTCCTCAGTAATCACTTGGTAGTGGTGATGGCCGGGTGAAATCATGTGTACTAGACACAGCCGGTTTAGAACCAAAGGAAACACAGACTAGAGAAAATTGGGAATTTTTACTCACAACACTGTTAAAATTGGCATTGCCAATCCTGATCCAGCAAAGGATATTAGTGCAGATAAGCAGGCATCTGCACTCATTTTTTTTTAATTTGTATTACAAATTTCAAAAATATATTGGATGTGCATAGGAATGCATGTTAGAAAGTGCATTTCAATGCAGTATGCTGCCTTTTTGCTCTCCATTGCTTTCAGTGGCAGGCACAATCTGATATGCATTTATTTGTACATTTCAGACATGTTTTTCATGTCCACTAGAGCTGGATTAGGGCCAAAAGTATACAGTTAACCCCTTGTAATTAAGAAGGTGGTGGTCAGTTAGCATCCTGCCCCCAATTCCATACTAATAGAATATTGTTCCTTATGGAGACCTGCTGGGATGTTAATAATCAGGTTGGCAGGCACACCAATCTGAATATACTTGTCAGTTTATCTTGCAGCCACATGTACTGTTTGGGAAGGCATAATAGTACATAATTGAAAGAATATGTGCTTTCCCCCCCTTCATGAACCACTGACACACCAGCTTCTAACTGGTAAATGGATTCAGGTTTTTAAAGCTTTCAATGAATTCCACAATCTCATGGGATTTATTTGTTTCTACCCTGACTAGATGATTGAAAGTTTTAAAATAAGGCTCATGAATGATAAATTGTAAACAATGAATAATGCACCATCGGTACAAATTTCACAGATATTTTTGAGGGCAGTTGGCAGTCATGTTAAAAACAGAAACAACCCATCAGTAAACAGCTCATTCCTATAAATAATGGTGGGGGATATTAAGTGTATCTTTTTTATTATATCTCAAATAGACTCCTCATCAACTATTCTGTGAGTTGCCAATTAGAATTAATTTTGTAATGAGATTAACAGGGTGACTGCTATGGTGAATATATGCAGGTTTGGGGCCAGTTTGCAAAGGATGAGATGGCTTGCCTGAGGCAAAATCATAGAATTGCAGAGTTGGAAAGGATCATGCAATGCAGGAATCATTTTGCCCAATGCAGGTCTCGAACCCACAACCCTGAGACTAAGAGTCTCATGCTCTACTGACTGAGCTTCCTGACCTCTAGGCCTGTGAGTGGTGATGACTCAGAAGTTAGCCAAACTGAGTTCCAGTGGACTTACTCCCAGGTAAGCAATGATACGATTAAGGGATGGCTGAATCTGTCCATTTTAGTTTCTCATTCCCCGCTTTCCCGCCCTCCGTTTTCAGTCCAGTTTGCCACATTTCCACATCAATGTATGTACATAAGCAACATTTTCTGAGGCCTTTGACCACAAGGAGTAGTGAATGACATAAGATTACTGGTGTTAGGACTAGTAAAGGTAAAGGTAAAGGGACCCCTGACCATTAGGTCCAGTCGTGGCCGACTCTGGGGTTGCGGCGCTCATCTCGCTTTATTGGCCAAGGAAGCCGGCGTATACTTCCGGGTCATGTGGCCAGCATGACTAAGCCGCTTCTGGCAAACCAGAGCAGCGCACGGAAACGCCGTTTACCTTCCTGCTGGAGCGGTACCTATTTATCTACTTGCACTTTGACCTGCTTTCGAACTGCTAGGTTGGCAGGAGCTGGGACAGAGCAACAGGAGCTCACCCCGTCGCGGGGATTCGAACCGCCAATCTTCTGGTCGGCAAATCCTAGGCTCTGTAGTTTAACCCACAGCACCACCTGCGTCCCGTTGAGACTAGTAGCAATGTTTTAAAGATGTTTTTGTCACTCTGGGAGGAAAGTCATGCTATAAATATCCACCCCACCCCTTCAATTTTCAACTAATTTCATATGTAGGGGATGAAGAGATATGAAAGCTATTTGCATCAGCAGCAATTAAGTTCATCCTTACGTATTTGCTGTCCCACCTTCATTTTGACACTTTAAAAGTAAATATTTTAAAAGTTTAACCTTATGTAAATAAGTTTTTGTTTGTTTGTTTGTTTGTTTGCTCAGAAATAGACTCTGTTGACTCACCTGTTTGGAAGGTAGTAGAACGCCATTATACAGAGAAGAGAGCTTTGTAATGAAATTGCAGCCTCAGTGCTCCCTAATAGGTGCATACACTTTCAACCCAGGTGGGAAGGCAATCCTGCACAAATCTAATTTGTGCTTTCACTAAGAAAATTGAAAATCCTCATTACTTCCAGCACTATTCCAAGGATGCAAGCCTCATCATGTGAAAGTGATGACGCAGCAGCCCTCATTTTTCTTAATTGAAGTTCATCTTAATCAAGATCCTGCCTGCCAGATATAATATTGCTTAAAACTAAGGTTCTTAGCACAGTAACATGGGAACATTAAACAAGAAGGAGTATAAGCTACAGGACTCAGTTCTAATTTATTTTTTTAAGCAAGAATTTTTGTCTTTATTTTCCTCTGACTGATTTTCTATGAAATCCTATGCACTATGTAAGCTCCAATGAGTTCAATATGATTTTCTCCTTGTTAAGTGTGTATAGGAATGTAGCCATAGCTACCTGAAGAATTGTCACACATTTAACCATAGTTTTCCAGTGTGACTACAGTTCTGCGTTTCAAATTTGGATATAGGAAAGGTGATTCAAATCCCTACACTATCATTGAGGAAGTCTCTTACTGAAATGAACTTCTGTTGCCTCATGGGGAAATTAGGGATAGATGAATTATCCTATTTCTGGTCTGGGTCATTTTTGCATGTGCTCACTCATAATCTCATGAGTCAAATATATCAAAGAGTTTGAAGTTTGCACAGATTGGGGAAAAGTCAATTGTATGCAAAAGGAACTTTTCATCAAACTTCATATGTGATGGTCATACACACCAAGTTTTTAAAAGCAGAATCATAATTCCCATTAATCAATAAACTCATCAAATTTCTTAAGGAAAGTTGGAACTGAGTCAAGTTTTATTATATCCATTTATGAGCTAAATGTTAAGCTCTGTGGCTTGCAACATAAGGATCGTGTGAGGGGGAAAAATGATTATACCAGGTCAAAGGCTCAGATTTCTGCTTTAAATAGGCCAAGAATATAACTACCAGGCATTTTCCCCTGCCCTTCATTATTAATTTAAACAAATAGCAGCTTGCTGCTGACTTAATCAATTCATGTGATACAGGACCTTGTTCTGGTTCTTTTGTGTGAATTTTCAAAGGTTATTTTGTCAAATCAAAGCCTCATTCAGAATATAACAAAAATGTAGCAGAGTAAATGTAACTAGCCATTCTTACCTTTGGACAGGGAGAATAATTCACTTAGGCAGCATTCACACAACAGTTTATTCCCTTTCCCCAACATTTCCCTAACTGTTTATTTCTGCCTTAACGTGACATAAAAGCCAGTTCCTTGTTTAGCACTCACATCCATGTAATTTGCAAATAATTTTTTTTTCCTGGCAGGCCCAAACACCACTCTGGCTCCAATATTAATCAGATATTTTCCAAAATCCACTCACCCACCTGGACCAAATGTCAGTTAGCCAAATTCACCACTCCAGTCATGCAGGCAACACCCAACAGGCTTGAAGTAAGCAAAACGAAGAAGAAGATATGACGGGCCAATTAGTGTCACCCCCCAAATACTTACTCAGTCCCCTCAATGAAGGCATTTAGCAAAAGTCAAACTGGAAAAGGAGTGGGATGGTGGGTGTCTGAATAAGAAGAGGGAAAAGGAGAGATAGAAGTTGGAGTGGGCTTAAATAGCCTGATGTTGACTTCTCACCTAGAGGGCAAATAGCCTCCTTGTTACCCCTGCAGGTGAGTCAATCTTTCCTCTTATTGTATTGGAGGAGAGTGTGACAAATGGGGAAGGAATGGAAAGGTACACTTGAGAGAAACTGCTCACTGTTGCAAGTTGAGTAAAAAAAAAAATTACAATATGTGGGGTTTTTCAAAATTATGAAAAAACAATATGTGTCTGTGTATGTTTGTGTGTGTATGGAAGCAGTGTTGGTTGGATATCATCAAGGAAACATCACAATATCAGTTAGCATCTGGTTTGATACTTACTGTGTTTGGCAAAGTTTAAAGAGAAGCATTGAGGAGAACAGAGAAATGATTGTGCCTTTACATACAGCAGCTAGGATTGCAATCGGCCATAAGTGGAAACAACAGGAACCTCCGTTAATAAGGGATTGGTTGAATTGGATATGGGATTTAGTTTACATGTTGAAACTGATAGGCATTATAGAGAATGTACCGGAACAATAAGGTACAAGATCATGAGCAGTTCATTACTTCTTTTTTTACTTAAGTGGGGCAAATAGTCGCTGTAGAGTGGGGCAGTGCAGCCAATTGGCCCACCCTGACCATGGTTCTGGTGCAGGGCTGAATCAGTTTCAGAACAATTGGAACAGCCTAGAAACCCTTATACTCTTGCGCTGTAAGAGCATGGGCAATTCTGTCCTTCCACTCACCATGTGTGCATCTTTGTGTCTTTGTGGGGGAGGTTCGACAGGTCTTTAGGAAAGAACTAAGCACCGTCAGCAAGGGAGGGTATGGAATTTCCATGTTCCAGCTTCCCAAATGCCTGGAGCTGGCATTGCACAGGCTATAGCATCATCAGCATGAATGTTGCAGTGTCAGACCCATAGGTGTGAAATCTTAAGCACCTTTCAAGCGTTACAAAAGAGAAATAAAGCCTTTAGAAAAGATGACAAGGAACTGTTTAATCCAAGCACTCAGGGGAACAAGTTATTAGGGCAGGTCTTACAACTTTTAGATTTTTTTTTTTTAAAGATGCATTGTAGATGGTAGATCTGAAGTAGAAAAGAGATTAAAAATGTGCCTAAGTTCAATTTGTGTTAGCTATTCAGCTTAACAGATAGTAAAAAGAGACAAGAGGCTACTGGGGAATTGGATCCGTCTTCATTTCATAATGTAACTGATGCAAGTGGGCTTTTAAGTGGCACTACTTTAGAGTATATGGATGGGAAGTTATTTTGTTCCAGTAGGTAATGTGGGAAGAAAATCCATTGTTTTTAGTCTCTTGTTTATCATTCCTATGAAATTGATGGCTGCTGGTGATCATCCCACTGTATAACCGTTGCAATACTGTATACAAGAAAAGAAAAAAGAAAAGGTATGGCACATTGTATACACATGTAAGAAAAATCCATAAGCACAGAAAAACTTCAGTAAATATATTTAAAACTTTCAAATGACACAAACAACACTTGGGATACCAATCTTAAAATCAAGTACTACAAGGACATGTAAGATAAGGTTACCAGATTTTTTCCAATGAATCTGGGGACACTTTTCAACTTCAATCAGAATGGATGGATTTTGTCAAGGGACTGATTTGTAAATCTGGAGACTGTCCCCAGGAAACGGGGATGTCTGGTAACCTTTATGTAAGAGACAAGCAGCTCTTTGACAGACCACTACAGTGGTACCTCGGGTTAAGTACTTAATTCATTCCGGAGGTCCATTCTTAATCTGAAACTGTTCTTAACCTGAAGCACCACTTTAGCTAATGGGGCCTCCTGCTGCTGCCACGCCGCCGCAACACGATTTCTGTTTTCATGCTGAAGCAAAGTTCTTAACCCGAGGTACTATTTCTGGGTTAGCGGAGTCTGTAACTCGAAGAGTATGTAACCTGAAGCGTATGTAACCTGAGGTACCACTGTATTGATCACTTCCTCACATTACCATCTTCCATGGATTATTAATACAACCAAGAAAGCAAGGCTGGATCTACACTGACCTTTATTAGAACAATATTAGATAAACGTCACAGGGCATACTGGTAAATTAAAAATGTTCCTTACCTTGTTTACTCCATAAAAATGCTGTTTCCCTACTGCCGGTTCCTGGTCGCTCTGCAGCTCCCTCTGGTGTCGCATTAAAAGTAGGATGCAATGCATCCATGAAAGTTATGAGAACCATCCCTTAACTCTTCCTTAATGTTATAATCCATGAGTGTAGATCCGCCGCAAGTGGTAAATGTGGGAGAAGCTTTACTATCTTTTGAGACGCTCGGTTTTTCCTATGCATTAGAATGCAATTGCAGGACTCTCAGCAGACCCCTCCTATGGACCACTGGGTGTTTTGCCTTGGTGCAGGATGCCAAGGGCGGGAAAGAAGGGTCAGACCTGTCTCCTCCTCTCTCCCTGCACACTCCCACTTCTGCCCCAGTCACAATCCATTCAGAGAAGTCTTCAAGAGGCTGGAGGGTATTAGGGAGAGATGAGCTTTCAAGGGAATCTTGGACATTCAGATGGTTGTCAGGGTGGATTTTCCTCCTGAGCCTGGCTGACTTGGGAAATGAGGTATTCCAGTTTTGGTGTGTGTGTTGAAAAAACTGGTTCATCTCTAACTCAGTCTGTGGTTAACAGGGTCAAACTTTCCCATCTCTAAGCCTGTGGTTGCTGTCACTGCTTTCATAGCCATAGAGGGCAAGGTCTTTCAAGTATGTTAAGTCTGAGACAGAGAACATTATTGTAGCACCCAGTTCACGCAAGCTGACTTAAATAATGTTCTCCTTTAAGAGAATTCAGGGTGCAATCTATAAATACTTAACCTGTCTCTCATTGAATTAAGTGGAATTGACTGATATTCATAGTATTGAACTGTTAAGTTTTGATTAGACCCAGTGCTTTTTTTTTCTGGGGGTACGCAGATCCCTAAACATTTTGTGAATCTTTGTACTTTTGTCCATTTACTGTATTTATTTTCCCTGATTTGAACTATAAAATGGTGATTTTCCTGAGTTAAAATGAGAGTACCCCTAAACATTTTTTAAAAAGAAAAAAAGCAATGTGCAGTTATGCATTTGGAGGCAAACTGCATAGAAATCTATGTTTAAGAGTTCGAGGAGGTTTGGAAACTTCTGATAAGCTCTTAGGCATGTCTCCCTGAGCACCATCCTTCACTGCACCCTTCAGATTTATTCCAAAATACTGTTTTAAAGATCAGGGTGAAAAAACTTCAAATACAAAGTAAAAAGGGATCGTATTTTATTTCGCAACTTCTGGATTGGCATTACAAACAAGAAAAATATACTTAATATAGCTTGATTATTGCCTATTAACTATTCATAATGTTTGTCTTAGTGGTGTGTCTACTGAGTTGGATGCACAGACCTATCAGAAGATTATGGTGTTTCCTTTTGATATAATTCATATAAAATAGAAGCAGTTCTTCATTGACTTGAAATGAGTAGCTTGATGTGTACTTCAAGGCACTAAACAATATGCTCACTGCTTTCAAAAATAAAGCAGATGCTAAATTATACATACAATGGAAATGATTATTTATTAAAACTAGATTCCAGTCTGCGGTTTTTGTAAACACTTAAAAGTCAAGAAGGAGCACAGGAAATGCAATTTCTATGCTTGATATTGAACTAGAGTCTCATATTTTTGTGGCTTCCTTTAGATCTCTACAGGTTACACAAAGTGTTTGGAAACATCCCATAGCCCCTGTCTAAGGATTATGTGTGTAATCTCCCCCAGGGTCATGTTTGCGAAAACAACTACTCGGCAATCTGGAAGCCTAAATGTGTTTATGTCTTCTCTCATTCATATACTATGCAGATGTCCTTAATCACCGGAAAATGTTGTGTGACTGTAACCTATATACAGACTCCCTTTCTCTTCACGCTGCTAAATGTGAGAATGGATTCAGGCACTTTAGATTATGAGACTGCAAATTTAGGAATATGTTTGTCCAAGAGCTTTCCACGCTCCCATTTCAATACTTCAGCAGTGAACTGGAAGTATCGGAAGTGTTTCTATAAAAAGCAGGTACAAGACGGCATGGTCAAATCCCATGTTGACATATGTTGAGTACTATATGGTGTCTACACTTTACTGCAAAGCTCATGCTGGGTACAGCATGTGAATGGTCCCTGCTGCCTAGCTCAGGAAATGTTGAAAAGATCTGCACAACAAGCACTCCCAAATGCAGAGATAGGGATGGAAGTAATTGGGCAGTTTAATGCATGCATACACATCTTAGGTCAGGGACTGAACTGCCTTTTGGTTACTTCAGTTCAAATAAATAGAAAGGTTGGTACCAAATGACTGGCCAATGCTATGTTAGCAATCTACGCTGAAAAACCCATTAGTTTCATGCGGATGTTTTCCTTATGTATCTTCTTGAATGGTGCCATCAATCAAAGTTACATAGTGAGTTTTATCAGTCACATCCAGAGGCTCCCACAAAATGAGCAACAGTAACATTGATGAGGTGAGAACTTTGCCCTGAACACCTATGAAACAACAGCGCTTGCCTCCTAATTGGAACACATAATAAGAGCAATTAGAAGAAGCCTTTCCTTCTTATTCCATCCGTGATGGGCTTTAAAGTTTCATTATTTCAAGTATGTGAACTCGACTGCCTCTTTCAATAAAATCACTCCATCGTGGCCAATTTACCACACAAAGATATTCCACTTTTAATTAGATTTCTAGCATGGCAAAGTAGGACAAACATATTTGTCCATGCTATAGAGATGTTTCTGAACTCATTCTTGTTTTCTCCACATCATTCTTACAAAGAAAAATGTATTCTGTAAACCCAGCAGCTCAATTATCTGTAGTGGGCAAGAAAGAGCAGTTCAAGGGGCTGTATAATACCTCCAGGACCTATCTTTCTAATATATATTTCTGTTCAAGAAATGCAGTTGTGTCTTCTGCTTATGCAAACCAGCATGAGACAATGTGAAAGAAAAGACACCATAGCTCTGTGGCAGCATTTAGAAGGGTTTGTCTGTGTTACTGAGGAAACTACTTGTTCTGCATTACATGCTAAAATGGTATTATTATTATAGGTCGTGGGGGGCTAAATGCCTGGGTTTAATAAATGTTAATTTTTAATTAGACTGGTCTTCTAAAACAGTATGTCTGACCCTTCTGTCTTAGGATAGATCCATATGTGTGTTGGGTTGTGTATGAGACTACTTCAAAGCCCTGGAATTAGCACATATGAAGAATTAATTAACCTAGGCAAACTTCCTAAGTTGTGTATCAGCGGCATCCTTTAATCCTAGGCAATCAACACGTGTAAAAGCTAATTTCCTTGAGGTGATAGCTTGGGAGTAATGATCCATTAGCACAACAAAGCATCAAAGAATTAGGTGTGAGAATGCAGATGAATGGGGCTTCTCTCTGTGTGATGAAAAGTGAGCAAGGCTAGAACAGGAGGGAGAGCAGGTTGCCAGGGCAAGGATGCTGCCATGCCTTTGAGAGGGACAGAACATCTTGGACTAGCAATGTCCTCCATTGTGGCTTCAGGTTGTATATATGTGTAAATAAACCATATGTCATCAGAATGAATAAAAAAAATCCCGTCAGGAGAAAGCCAGCGTAAAATGTTTTCGGTCTTTCTGGAGGGGAGAAAATGGCAGCACACATCTACATACTGGATAGACATGCCATATTATTGGAAAAATAGATAATGATAACTTTGCTTGTCACTGAGTATCATCCAATGCAGAGAGAAAATAAACATAGTAAGAAACAGTAGAATTGGGTGTCAGGAATGTCTTTAATTAACCTAGGCAAACTGAGAGCCAGTGTGGTGTAGTGGTTAAGAGCGGTAGACTCGTAATCTGGGGAACCGGGTTCGTGTCTCCGCTCCTCCACATGCAGCTGCTGGGTTACCTTGAGCTAGTCACACTTCTCTCAAGTCTCTCAGCCCCACTCACCTCACAGAGTGTTTGTTGTGGGGGAGGAAGGGAAAGGAGAATGTTAGCAGCTTTGAGACTCCTTCGGGTAGTGAGAAAGTGGGATATCAAATCCAAACCCTCCTCCTCATCCTCCTCCTCCTCCTCCTCCTCCTCCTTCTTTACAGAACACTATAGAACAGGGGTGCCCAAACCTTTTTCATAGAGGGCCAGATTTGATGAAGTGAACATGCGTGAGGGCCGACCAAAGTTGCTGAGGTTTTTTTTAGGATTTTACCCCAGAACATATACTGCCACGGGGGCCGGATTAGATCGACTGGCAGGCCAGATTAGGCCCCCGGAATGGATTTTGAACATGCCTGCTGTACAATGTAAATATTTATACCCTGTAAACACCTAAAAGCTTTGGCAGGATTTGAGTAATGCTTGTAATGTTCTAAAAAATTATGGTTAAAAATGATCATTTAAGAAAAATAAAGAAAATAAGAGAGGCAGTTAGGGGGGGGATTGATATTGGTAACCATGGAAGGGTGGAGGGGAGTCAAAATATTCAGGGAATCCTAAATGATGATGTTGATGTTTAATGTTTGAATGTAAATTGGCAATGTAAAACTTAATAAAAAAGATTTGACAAAAAAATAATAATTATACTTGATAAAACTATATCTATCTATCTATCTATCTATCTATCTATCTATCTATCTATCTATCTCTATCTATCATCTATCTATCTATCTATCTATCTATCTATCTATCTATCTATCATCATCATCTATCTCTCTATCATCTATCATCTATCTATCTATCTATATCTATCTATCTATCTATCTATCTATCTATCTATCTATCTGTCTATCTATCTATCATCTATCTATCTATCTATCTATCTATCATCTATCTATCTATCTATCTATCTATCTATCATCTACACACACACACACACACACACACACACACACACTACTTAGAATGGAATAAAGTTTATAGAAGGAACATTTCTTTTCCTGTCCCTGCCCCCTCCTGCAGCCTAGGAGAAGCATCTCCAGAAGGTGGCTTACTACAGCTCCCATCATCCCTGACCATTTGTTGTTCTGACAGGAACTGATGGGAGTTCAGAACACCTTGAGGGCCACATGCTTCCTATCCCCCCGAGAGAGTATGAAAGACTATTGTGAGAAGGGAGAAATGCCTTAAATGCCCCAATTACCCTACTTTTCACTTGCAGTTTAACACAGTCCTGTTGGAAAGTTGTCTATGTTTTGGAAGCATATGCTTCACCAACTCCTGTAAAACTAGCATCTTCTTACATGATTACTTGTTCTTTTACATGATAACATTTCACTGCAGGAGCTTCTGTCTGTGGCTCCCTTAACTGCTGGAATGGTGTCCTGAAAAGTTTAATATTTTGAGCCAAAGACTGTTATAACAATGTTGTCTATGTTACCATGTCTGTAATCAACATTGCTAGCTAACGTCAAACAGCCTTTTTTATATTTGGACTATTTGCATAGCTTATCTTGCTTTAATCAAGCATATCTTGCTTTAGTCAAGAATATATTTTAGGCTTTTTATTTCTGAATTGCCCCATGGTATTTTTAACTGATATATTTTCTATGTGTTTTATTTTTGGTAGTTTATTTTTGTTGCAAGTGGAAACTAATTTGTTTGATGGAGGCAAGACATGAATCAGATTGTTGCTAATAGTGCTGATAATGATTAATAAACAACAACAAGAAGAAATAGAACTTTAGTGTGAAGTAATGAACCCTCTTCCCCAATAGAGTATTGAGGGAAATAACCCCAAAATTCCAACTCAGAACAAATAGTGATTGCCTAATCCCATACTGCAAGTTCAAGAAAACTGGGTGGCTGTCTGATTTACCTCATACTTTCAGGACTGACAATATTCCCCCAGTCTGCTCTAGGAAGGCATCATCCAAGTCTTCAGTCTGGCTTGGAGGTCTATAGCAGAAACCCACAATAAGGTCACTGTTGTTTCCCTCTCCTCAATTTCTGTAGTCTCCATCTGACTTCCACGCTCCAGGTCATGGATTCTTCACAAGTGTACACATCCTTTGCATATAATGCTGCTACTCTTGTATTTCTGTTTAGTCTGTTGCTTTTGAATAGGTTATACCCCTCAGTTTCTACATTCCAGTCATGAGTCTCAACCCACCAGGTTTCACTAAAGCCTACTAGGTCATGTTTGCTATCTTGTATTAAGAGCACCAATTCATCTTGCTTGCTTCCCATACTCTGAGGATTAGTATAGAGACAACTGAAACCATGAGTCATTCCTTCCAGCTGCTTCCTTTTTGTAGTTTCCTGCCCTCTGGCAGGTTTCTGTAGCTTCAGTTTTCTGTGCATCAGTGAAGCTATTATCCCCAGTACCAGGTGTTCCCCTGTCATCTGTAATATTGTCTTCTTGCCCCTCACATCTCAATAGGTGAGGCAACCCACCCCTGCAAACTGCAGGCCCAGAGTTGTCGTCTCAGAAGTTTATAAATCCATCAGATACTTTGTTTTAGTGCCATTACATGAGCACAATAGATCCATCAGGAACTTTGCATCCATCAGGCAGACTAAGATGAATAGGAACTGTGCAACGACATTAGGGCAGGAGAATGCTCACTGGCCCTTACTTGCTACTGGAAACAGAGGCAGATTTGAGTGTGAGGCTACTCTGACGAGATTGATGCATGTTCTGCAATATTTTGGACTCACTAAACATTTTAACAACCCTTAAGGATCCCACTTCAAATGCTGGAAAAACAACTTTAATTGCTGTTAGATTTGAATATATTTCAAGTCATGTTTAAATGCTGCTGGAGCATAATCAAAATGCCTCCAGAAATGTGTAATCATTTCATATTGACTCCTCCAGACCCGATATATTTTCTGCAAAATAAAATGATTGAGATGCATGCTATGTTCCTTGCATCATAGCTGGTATTTTTACAGCACTAATGTATCACCTTACCTGTAATTAGGACACTGCTTAACAATCACAGCCTGTAATTCAGTGTGGCATCAGCTTGACGGGAAGTTGACAATTTGCTTTTCCCTGGACAAAGGCAAAATGCAGCTGCTTTTTAAGAAGCCAGTGAGTCCAACTTAATGCCAAGCACTTAGCAATGAAAAGCTGTCAGAAGAACATGCTGCAATTATAATAAGTACTGAGACTGTGTCACAAATGGAAGAGAAACAGGAAATTAGGGAGCACAAGACTGAATATGGACACAAGAAATATTTCAGGAAAATGCTTTATATGTGTACAGATATATATATTTAAAACAGATCGCCAACTTCCCCCAGGACTGCAATGAAGTGAGCACTTTTATATGCACGCCTCATTATTTATTTAACACTCTTCCTGTTACCATCATGCATTGCATTTGCAACTCCTTTGTATGGTTATACAAAGATTTGCACTACCGTGTCTTGTACTGCAGTGTTCAGAGATGTTTTGTTGTATAAAAAAAGACAAACCGCAGTAATCATGTGTGTTTAAATAACAATCCACCATAGCAAAGGCCTAACCTACCACTTTCAAGCTATCATTCCTAGATATTGCCTTCACCTATGTTATTTTACAATGCCCATAGTTAGAAGATGGCCATGCTTATCCCCTCTGAGGATTTGTGCATCTTTTTGTACTTTTAGTCTAAACCAAAAGTTGAGGGGGACATAAGTCATGTAGTGTTTAGTGATGAGATACAAGCATGAAGGGCAAAACTCCATCAAGAAATGTCACTAGTCATATTGAAGCTGTGTTAGCATTCCTTGAAACTTTTCAGTCGTTGTACCTAAGGAAAGATCCCACCATTTTCTTATAATTTCTTTTTAGGCAAAACTTGAGTGGCAACTCTAGTTTTTACTTAGAAGAAACCAGATAAACAAACACACACACCAAATACTTTCAAGAGTGGCATAAGGTATGTGGATGATCCAGAAGAGTTTTTGCAATCACAACGTCCTCAACCTTTCCAATGTTACTATTTAGCACTTCTGGGTACTGTTACTGAAAGCTGATCCTTAAATTGTTCCCTCACAGATCTAATTCTTCCAGATTAGACTCATAATGTGGGAAAGATCTGAGATAATTATAATATAAATAACACCTACCCTTCAACTAGTTACAAAAGCCAGCCATTTGGAAGTTCTCCCTATCTTAATTTGAGCTTCATTAACTACCTAGTTTGCTTTGATTTTATTTATTCATTTAATTTTATTTATTATTTGCTCAGCACCTGTATGATTAGACATCTAGCTGCTACCAGTCCTCCTTGGGAAATCTCAGCTCCAAGATCAAATGTTTATTTTGTATTACTTGAGCTTTGCTTTCTTCTCATGACAAATTCTCAGAGTAATATGCATTGGCACTGTTCTAGCAGTAATCTCTCTTGTTCTGTGTTAGGCACATATTTCTGGCAGGAACCAAAATATGCTTTTCTGGAGCCTTGGTCCATAACTTGTTTGGCATTTGTGTTTTAATTGTAGTGTATCAGCCCTGTGAGATTCCTGAGCTTTACATATTGTATCTCAAACCCAAGCATGACGGTACAGATTGTTATCTGGCTGCTTTCTTCCATCCCGCATGGGCTAATGTTAAAAGTCTTTTCTGTCAGTGTAGAGCAAACACATAGCAGTATAATGCATATGAATAAATTATACCAAGTGATATATTTTTCATACCATTGAGAAGAAATATAATTTCCAGAATCCACTTTAACAAGTGCAATTTATCTCCACATGCTTGCAGTGCTATCACAGCAAGTAAGAGAGAAACAATCTCAATCGATGATAATCCCTGCATTTCCTCTGTGATGAATCAATAAAATAAACAGATAAAAATGAATAGAGCTGGCAAGATTTATTTGCAGCTAGTTTGGTGCATGGCAAACCAAAGTTCTGTATATCATGACCCTGTCTCTTTTCTATCTTTTTCCAAGAGTAAATTCAGCAGACCTTCCATTATCTGAACTTTTATATTCCACATGTCTTCTTATACTTACTCTTAGAGACTATTCAAAGATCTTTAGATATTTTATCCCAACAACTCTTAAAATAACCTTTTGAAGCAGAAGCAGTCAACATGGTGACCTCCAGACGTGATAGACTCCAGCTCCAATCTTCCCTGATTATTGGCCATGTTGGCTGGGCCTGATGGGTGTTGGAGTCCTACATGTTGGCTAGCTCTTCTATAAAGTTAGTCAGTATCATTAGTCCCATGTTGCTGATGAGAGAGCTGAGGCTGCAAGAATTACTGAAATGTGAAACCTGATCAAATTGGACAACAGACATCTTGATTTACAGATCACCTACCGAGCCAGTTCATTTTTTCCAGCTCTACAACTCATGTTTGCATTTCTCTTTGTATATTTTATTGCTGTAAAACTATTCAAAGATGCATTTTGGTCATTTAAAGTAAAAGCAGGCAAAGACTAGGTCTATCTGAAAAGAATTTGTCAGAGTCCAAAGTTGTTTGGCAATATCCAACATCACATGAGCAGATGCAATGGAATGTCTCCTTCTCTCCTCCTCATCCTGCAGTCCTTCATACCCCCATAAATTGGCTCTGGAGAGTCCTCAAATGCACATAAGAGTAAAGAGAATGGAGAGCACCTGACGCTTGATATAATACATGGGACATCATGGTTTTCTATGACATCTCAACTGGGCTAGTGGCTTGCCCAAGTGAGCTTCACGGCTAAGCAAATATGTGTTTACTTGGGCCAAGTGCAATTCTGTGTCCTTCTCACAATGCACTAATTCATATTTTGAGAAGAACATAATGTAGACAATTTGCCCACTGCTATGAATTCTGGAAAGAGTTCAGAATAATGGCATGGGAACTTTTTTTTTTGTCTGAACACTACTTCCCCTTACTTTCATTGGATTGGATCTTGCAAGCATACCTACAAAAGATGGCACTTGCAAGAATAAAAGCTAGCTCACGTCTGTAAGAACTTGCAACATAAATTCCCATATGCTTGCTTTTTAGGGATATGAGTGGTTGGGGTTTTTTTTAAGTAAAATGAAAAGGCAGCTTTCTTGTCAATATTTCCAAAAATCCATATTTCTCCATTTTAGCTGTTCTTCCTTTGAACTGAGTAGCTGCTGGAGTTGAAAGCTTAGGAATCTTTAAAAGTAGTTAGAGAAATATTTCTCTATCTCTGTCTGTCTCTTTCTTTCTCTGTGTGTAGTGGTGAGAAGAGAGACATAAAGGGTGGCTGGGAGAAAAGTGCTGCTCTAAACTCTTTTCTGTAGACAGAACATTTAATAATGACTGACAAATTGAAGAGTTTGCTATCTTTCTTACCATGGCAGGGCCCCCTCCATTGATTGTGCTTTATCCCACCTTTATTGATGCATCCATAACAGAAGCGCACACACTTTCAATATACACCCAAATTCACATGAGGACCTTGGATTGATGTCTAAGATGTTTTTGTCTTCCTGATGCTTCTGCTTTTTGTGATTCTTTGGGGAGCCTCAATGGAGAGACAGACAGGTTTTAAGACAGCATTTTCTACATGTCCAGGGTACAAAAACACGGCCACAACATGGATGCATTGGATCTACTTGGGAGGTATATCACTGTAAATTGGAATATGACTATTTTTCATCTCGAAATAATATCCAGTGCTACTTCTCTTTCTTTGAGGTATAAACTTGGGGTGGTAAAATAATGAAAAAGCAAAACACATCACTATGTGAACTTTTATTATTTTTAATTACTTTGTTATAGCTCTGTGGGGTAACCAATCATCTGGCTGGATTGAGGCCAGCTAAATATGCCAACAATTCATTTAAGTAAAAGCCTCTTCTTCTTTAATTGATATCTTTTATTTCCATGTCAAATTAAAAAAGATTGGTTTTGGTAGTGTCTGTTTTCAGTTATTAATAATTTCTTTTCAGTGTGTTATAACTGACTCACTGATTAGTGATTCAAGAATGCATCATGTGGGGTTTCCAATGCTGCCATTGCATAAGTGGGACTTCTTTCACTCCTCCCTTTTGCAGCCCCCCACTGCACTCTCAAAATCTGCTGTAGTGGGTTGGAGGACCTGTCCTTGTGGAGACTAGTGAATGCTAGTATGGCTTCAGAGACGGCTCAAGACATTTTGCTGCCTGAGGTGTATGGGAGATTTTGCAGTCAAACCTAACAATGCATATCTGTGCTAGTTAGTATGTGAAGGGGTTAATGACCACAGAGTTCTAAGTTTGTAGAGTAGACTCTGTGATGTTATATCCCCTCTTCTGCAAGGAGGGAGGGAGTAGGGGTTGTTTCCTTGCCCAGACTCTATGCTTGAAGACACTTTTCCATTTTGTACTGAAGAAGCTTTTGCCTATGTTGTTTCTGCTGGATGATGCATGAGTGAGCATGCATTTAAAGTTGCCAAAGTTTTTGGTCTATTCACTCTGAGAGGGGGAGAACTGTGAATGCTTAATGCTGGGAAATCTAAATATCTAACAACCTGTAATTCCTGCAGTTTTCAAACACTGCATAAATCTGTATTTATCTAGCCCCGTGTGATTTTTCTGTGTGGTTTGGGTTTTTTTTGCAGTTCCCACTACAAGTGGGACTTTAGGATTTAACTGGTGTTCCCCCGTTATTTCCCAACAAGGTGAAGGACAAAATGAAACCCTCCCCTCCAAGGCACATACAGAATCTTACTCCAATACTGGTGAAAGGAAATTATCTCCCGCCGCACTTGGGGATAGCAGGCTAGCACAGGATAGTGAGGCTGCATGGCCCTCACAGCTCTGTCCACTGCCTGCCCCTCAGCATCAGCTGTGTGAGGCAGCTGCTTCACTCTGCCCCATCACAGGGCCGGTCCTTTGTGACTGCCTGCAAAGTATCCATGGAATGCACATGCCTTCTTTTAAAGAAGCCTGGGAACTGTGATTTACCCCTCTCAGAGCTACAATTTCCAGCACTCTCAGTTTCCGGGATTATTTTGGGGATGTTTGAAATTTATGATGTGTACACAGTCTGATCGCCTCCTTTACCTTCTACCTCAGCCTCTGTTTTGTAATTATACACATACACAGAAGCAGAAAAATCCACAGCAGACTACCTTTTGTTGCTTCGGAGGAGGACAGCCCTGTTTGAGAAACCCAAACAATTACACTAGTTTCGGCAGCTGGGGCAGGTACTTTGTGTTGGACTTATAGCACAAATGTCTCCTCCTTAGCAATGTTGTTGTTGTTTAGTCGCTTAGTCGTGTCCGACTCTTCGTGACCCCATGGACCAGAGCACACCAGGCACTCCTGTCTTCTCCCTAGCAATACTGTGCTCTAAAAGGGTTGAGAGCTCACATGGCAGATTGGCCTCCCCAGGTACGAGAATTCAGTATAATGCATACTACATCCTGCAAGAAAACAGTCCTCCATCACTAGCAGCCCATAATTTTGTGAAAGGTTTTGAGGCCGCAGATTGCCTTTGCGTAACCCAAATCTCCCATTACCCTTATTAGTTCAGCGGGGTGATCTGAAATAGGAATTGGCTTTAAACTGTGGTTCTCTTTATTCCTGCCTGCATTCTCCTAATAACCTAGATAATTTGCAGACCTTCATCTCCATGATTATCCCTCAGCTGTTTATCAATATGACAAATATCATAACTTTTAGAAACTCTCAGACAAGCATTTGGACGGGATAAGAAGTTTCCATTAAAGTGTTTCAGCCTTCAGAGAATTGTATATTAAATGGTCTGCCTGAGGAAAAAATACAAAGCCTTGTATATCTGCTTGCAATATTACCCCCTCAAGACCCTGAAAGTCCCCACAGCGCTCCAAACAGAAAAGAACTCTGCATTTCCAGTTCACTAAATCTTATGATCCTTCCAGATCCCCAGGGAGCATTAGTCACAGATTTTAGGCTATTTATCTGAAAATAAACTTGCGTGCTGCTTTCTTCCTTATCATCTGTGGGTTTCCACCCCCCTCTTCTCCAAGTCAATCATTCCTAAAGTATTTATTTCTCTTGACAGTGCATTGGGAAAGGCATTCAACATCAATGTGCATCTGAAATTCTCTAGGCAAAATCTAATATAATGAGGAAAATACACAAAGTAAAGGAAGGAAGAATGCACGGCTGTTATAGCTGGAAAGCAGAGCTCATCCGTGCAATGAAAGAAGCGCCACCTCATTCACATGCAAATAAAATGAAAACGAAAGTTTTCTATCAATAGGGTGTTTTCAGTAGCTGTGCCCAGACTTTGGAACTCCATACCAAGGGAAGGTTATGAATGCTTTAGCTGTGATTCCTGCATTGAAAGAGGTTAGACTAGATGATCCTGGAGGTACCTTCCAACTCAGAATCTATGCTCATTTAGCTCATTGGTGATGGACTTCTGTGGACAAGGAAACCTCTTTTTGTAGGAGAGGTTTGGCCTACGCAGCTAATTTGCTTCTTCTCTGGCTTTTAATTTGTATTGTTTTAAAACTGAGTTATGTTTTTAACCAGATGCCTTTCTTTAATGTTTGGTCTGCTCTCATCTGATTTTTATTGTGTTGTTGTGGGTTTTATCGTGGATAACTGCTGTGGAAGTTTCTAACAGCATAGTGTAACAAATAAGCAATAAGGGTGATATTCAAGGAAGTCATTCCACGAGTTGGCAAGGCTGATTTATCACCAACCAAGCCTTCAGTATTATCAACCCATCTTGTGGAATAATTTTCCAACAGAGTAGATGCCTCCTGTTTCAAGGCCTGCTGAAAACTATTCGGAGAGGCTTGTGCAGGCAATTAAGACTATATATTTCCATAAAAGCTAGGTGATCGCTGCTTTTCCTCCCCTTTAAAGGTGGTTTTATGTATAACTGTAGTAAACTGCTCTGATTTTTCTTCTTCATATTAGCAGTAGAGCCACCAAAATCAACAGAGCTAAGGTACTAAAGTCCATTAATACATCTATTCCAGGTGTCAGGGGTACAGGGACGGAGGCACAGGGAAGGCAGGAAATGGAGAGCGAAGGAGAGGAATCCCAGGATAGTGAGGAAGAGGATAGCAATGACGCAGGGGATTCCATGAGTCTCTCAAGTGAATCAGAAGATTCCCAGAAGGGGGCGCCTGTGGTAAGGGCAAGGGGAGCCCCAGGGGGAAAGTGTCAGGAGCGGGGGGCCAGCAGGGAACCCCAAAGCGGCAGCTGGGAATCAGGGCCAGCCTCCCCACCAGAGCGCAGCGAAGGAGGGGGAGGTTCCAGTGTGTCAGAGGGAGCAGCTCCGGCGACAGAGAAAGGGGAGGGATCAGAGCAAGCCGTTCTCCCGGAAGGGGAGGAGGGCAGTGAGGGGAGTAGCATAACTGTCAAAAGGAAGGTCAGAGGTTGGGCGCGTGCGCCAAGTTCAAATGAGGAGGCGCGCGGAAGAACAGGGAGCCCGGAGGAGGAGCCAGGTCCCAAAGCCCGCAGGAGGGGGGAAGAGCAGTCTGGAGATTCCGCTTCAGGAGAAAGCAGGAGGGGAGGAACCCCGGCGGGCAGAAAGACCCTGTGGAAAAGGAAAGAGAGGAGGAGGTGGAGCAGCGTTAGCTTATTAAACTGGTGTAGGGGAGGGACCGATTCAGAGGGGACTTCTAACGTCTAGGACTAAGAGACGCGGGGCTGCGCACCTCGGTTGTGGAACCAATAATGAACTGCAATAAACATCCTTGTATATAAGAAGAACTTGGCGTTGGTCTTTTGTGAGCTGAGACCTGAGGCGGCCCTGACACCAGGTATGACTAAATTGTGTATCATTCAAGATAAAAAGGAGAAGGGGACACATTGGTGCTGATAGGGCAAAGGACAGTTGGTGAAATAGGTGGTTGCAGGGCCAAAGTCAGGCAGACTCAGTTAATTCTAGTTTTACCATCACCCTCCTCCCTGCTGAGGCCTACAAGGGCAACGCTGAGACTGAGAAAGCAAACCATCAGTTCTACCACCTGGTCTGATTGTAAGTAAGCAGGTAGGTGGGGGCTGCCTGAGAGAAAAACGAGGGGGAGTGCGGCAGTGCCCCATTCATCCTGACGGACCAGCCTCCACTATATTTCACCACGGCAGCTCCCATGCATCTCAATGGAACTTGCATGGAAACACCCCCCAAACATTTCTCCTATACAACTTCTTTTTTTTCCATTTTCACTGAATACTAAGCAATCCACACACTGGGTAGAATTCAACATAGCGCTAAGAAGATCATTCTACCAGTCAAGCATTTCTGCTCGCCCAGTGAAACGTTCTCCCCTCTCATCCTCCATGTACTGTTCTGGCAGAAATGAGAGTTGGAGAAGTCCCATTGTGCTAGCGGGACTCATTGTGTACAAGAACTTAGTTGAATCTGGCCAAAAAAATTTTGGGATTCATTATGAATTCCTCACCAAAGGCTTTGGAAATTTCTGTTTATTTAAGCTGGGGGTGGGGATATGGCCAGCTTTAATTTAGGAAAACACTTTTGGGTGTTTATTGCCTGCTGAGTGCCTATGTCATACCCTCCAACCATCCCTATTTTAACAGGACATTCCCAGGTTTATAGAAACCATCCCAGCTTCTGATTTGATTCGGGAATGCCCTGCGGATGAGCCAGCACTTACAGTGGTGCCACATGTTGTTTGGAGTCCCACTCTCGTGTCCCAATTATTATCAGGAGAATGTTATATAATAATAATAATAATAATAATAATAATAATAATAATAATAATAATAATAATAATTTATACCCTGCCCATTTGGCTGGGTTTCTGCAGCCACTCTGGGCGGCTTCCAGCAGAATATTAAAATACAATGATTCCTCCAGTATTAAAAGCTTCCCTAAACAGGGCTGCCTTCAGATATCTTCTAAAAGTCTGATAGTTGTTTATTTCTTTGACATTTGATGGGAGGGCATTCCACAGGGTGGGCACCACTACTGAGAAGGCCCTCTGCCTGGTTCCCTGTAACTTTGCTTCTCACAGATAGGTAACCGTGTTGGTCTGCCATAGTCAAAATAAAAAAATTCCTTCCAGTAGCACCTTAAAGACCAACTAAGTTAGTTCTTGGTATGAGCTTCCGTGTGCATGCACACTTCTTCAGATACACTGAAACAGAAGTTGCCAGATCCTTCTATATAGTGAGAAGGTGGGGAGGGGTATTACTCAGAAGGGTGGTGGGAATGGGAGATTGGCAGATAGCTGAGATGAGCCTGTTGACGACTCTTAACGACTGTAATAGGTCTTACAGGAAAAGGCAAGGGGTGAGAAGGTGAGAAATGGCTTAGTCATGTATAATGAGATAAGAATCCAATGTCTCTGTTCAGACCAGGTCTCTCCATGGTTTTAAGTTTGGTAATGAGTTGCAATTCAGCAGCTTCTCTTTCCAGTCTATTTCTGAAATTCCTTTGTAGTAAAACAGCTACTTTGAGATCTTGTATAGAATGTCCTGGGAGATTGAAGTGTTCTCCTACTGGTTTCTCTGTTTTGTGATTCTTGATGTCAGATTTATGTCCGTTTATTCTTTGGCGTAAGGTTTGGCCTGTTTGTCCAATATAGAGAGCTGAAGGACACTGTTGGCATTTGATGGCATACACAATGTTAGACGATGAGCAATTAAATAGTCCCAAGATGGTATGTGTGATGTTGTTGGGGCCAGCAATGGTGTTGTCCGGGTGTATGTGGCAGCAAAGTTGGCATATGGGTTTATTGCAGGCTCTGGTGCCAGTGTCCGTGTTAAGTCTGGTTGTAGTATTATTGTGGGTTAGGGTTAGGAGTTGTTTAAGATTGGGTGGCTGTCTGTAGGCAATGAAAGGTCTTCCTCCCAGAGCTTGAGAAAGAGAACTGTCATTGTCCAGGAGAGGTTGTAGATCTCTGATGATGCGTTGTACTGTTTTAACTTGGGAGCTGTATGTGATGACTAGAGGTGTTCTGTTATTTTCTTTTTTGGGAGCTGTATGTGATGACTAGAGGTGTTCTGTTATTTTCTTTTTTGGGTCTGTCTTGCAGCAAGTTCTCTCTGGGTATCAGTCTGGCTCTGTTGATCTGTTGTCTAACTTCATCTGCTGGGTATTTTAGTTCTGAAAAGGTTTGCTGTAGATCTCTTAGGTGAGAGTCTCTGTCTGTAGAATTGGAACAGATGCGGCTGTAACGCATCAGATGTGCCTGGCTATATACAATGGACTGTTTGGTATGTTTGGGATGGTAGCTAGAGGCATGTAGATATGTTTGTCGGTCAGTTGGTTTACGGTATAAGGTGGTGTCTATGCGCCCATCCTGTATTTTTATAGTAGTGTCCAAAAAATGTATTTCTTGCATAGATTGATTCATTGTAAGGTTGATTGTGGGGTGAAAATCATTGAATATCTGGTGAACGGTGTCCAGGGTCTGTTGACCATGTGTCCAGATGAGCATAAATGAGCTTACATATTCTTAAGAATCACACTGATATAGGCAAGGCAGCTGCTAGATATGATATACTTTTGTTTTGTACAATTGATTTTGACTTGCATGAAATCATTGCAATGTACTGCCCTGCCCAGTTATATCTTGTAAGTGTAGAAATCAGTTGCCTTTAATCAATGCCTCAATTCCTCAGCCTAATCTTTGAATACATAGCCCCTTCAAAGTTAAGCTGCCACACCTACATAGAAATAAGAACACAAGAAGCTGTTTTATGCCAGGACAGGCTTATCAGTCCACCTAGCTCAGTGTTTATTCTGACTGACAGCAGCTTTCCAGAGTCTAAGATACAGCTCTTTCACATCACCTTTTACCAGATCCTTCTACATACAAAGCACATGGTCTACTACTTACCCCCCATGAGATTAAGGATAGTGATGATGGTGCCCTATAGACATTATCACGCTTCAACTCCCATCAGCTCCAGCCAGGATAGCAAATGGTCAGAGATAAGGGTCAACATATGGAGGGCATTGTGTTGGCTACACCTGAATTACACACATGTGCAATGGATGGAAAGCCCATTCTCACCCGCCATCACAGGAAGGCATAAGAATAAAATTCTGTTTCTAAGAGGCTCTGGGTGGAAGAGTGCCTGCTAAGCTCATTGGAGGACACATTTCATATCTACTGGGAATATGCATATACTGGCAAATTCAAACTGTCCTGGTACAGGTCTTTTGCAGTTGTATCCTGTCATTGCTCAAGGACTTATAAAAGTTGGTGCTTTCCCAAGGTTATCTAAATGAGGTTCATGAATCAGTGGAAGTTTGAAGCCAGTTTTCTCCACTGCTAGTCCCACTGGATCAGGGGTAGTTAATCTTTGGTTCTCCATTTGTTGCTGAACTACAACTCTTATCACCCCAAACTACTGGCTATCACTGGCAGGGACTGAGAGGTTTTTTAGTCCAAGCAAACAGTGCTTACTAATGAAAGTTTTTCATTTTTTATTCTTCTATTGAGAGCCAATGCAGTGTAGTGGTTACAATACCAGACTAGGACCCAGAAGTTTGAATCTCCAGTCTGCCATGACCTCACAGGTTGTTGTTGGGATTAAATGAGGAGGGGGAGGACCATGGCAGCCAGATGGAGCTCCATGGAGAAAAAGGTGGGATATGTGCAATAAACAATAAATACACATTGAAAAGAAGTACAATATTACTCTTTCAAGAACTTCAGTCAAAGATGACATAAACTTTATTATCAAGATTCTTATAAACATAAGCCATATTCAGTCATACCATGAAAATGTTTTGTCATACATAAATTCAAGACATTTTAAAAATGAAAATCAAAAATTAAAGATGTTATAGAGTGCATCAATCTTTAGATATGTTCAGCAGCAGACATATCTACTCATAGACATAAGTATATATTTGTAAGCATAAAATCTTTAAAGTCTCATTTCTACATTGAACGGGAGCTGATTTGATTTCTCGCTTCCATCTTTAAAAGCCATACACAATATTTGATTTGATTTTTTTTACCTAACAAATGACAGCTGTGTTTCTTGACTAAGTCCAATGGCAAACCATAAGATATGTGGCTTCTCAACTTTAATGGTATGAGAAATATGCCTTTACATATGGCCTCAGTGGTGGACCTTGGGGGTGTCAAATTTCAGTGGCACCCTCTGCAATGCCAAAATTCTGTGCCCCCCCCCCCCGCGCATCTTATGCTCCATTTTAAACAATAGTTGTGGTGTCCACTGGGGTGTCCCTGAGGCTCCATGCCCAGTGTGACCGAATCAGTCGCACTCCCCAAATTCCACCTCTGTCAGGCCTGGACTATCTCCTTTTATCTGCTTGGAAGCTAGATTTGAGCCATTTAAGGAATGGAGGTAGATCTTTTTTTATTGCACTGTGTGCCTAATCTATTCAATCTGTCCCCTGGAGGTAGTAAGTAATAGATGACTCTTTAAACTGTTCTGAGGAAACATTCCACTTGGCTACAGCGCACTCCTTGGTTCTTTATGGCCAAATGTCTGCCAGATTGTACTTTTAGGATTTCCTTTTTACTCCAGAGCTTGAATTGTCATTCCCTTAATTGACGTGTCTTTTAGTGTAGAGCATAATATGCTTGCATTCTAGGAATTGCAAATTAGTCACTGCAAGTAAAGTCAGATGGAGGGTTCTCCTAATTGGTAGATCATTGAAATGCCTTCACGATGCTAAGCAGTCTCAGAAGAGGCGAAAGGCAGTTCTCTAGTGAGAAGAGCTGCCTGTTTCTCCCTGAAACCAAGTGTCTCTCTCTGTGTGTCTCTCTTTGATTATATCCCAACTTTTCCTCCTCCTTAAGATCATCATCATCACCATCTTAGCCTTTAAAGCAGAAATACATCAGGTGTACACCACAGTTTTCAAAATAATAAATATATACACACAAAGCAATATCAGCATTCCACTGCCTGAGTGCAGCAATGCAGAAGTGCCCTTCATATATGTGTTCATATTAACCACAGCTGCAAAAGTAAACCAGTTATGTATCCTTCGGCAGAATTAGGATGAGGCAATATGAAATGAACCCATGGGGGAGTTTGTAAATGAGATCATAAATATTGTCCAATGGCAATCACTGTAATATTGGCATCGCAGACAAGGTTTTGAAACTATAAAAGCAGGCATCTGAAGCTCAGGAAGGTATCGTCTTTCCAGAATTCCGACGAAAGTTCCCAACTCTAGAGGTGTCACGTGCCTTTCCTTACTCTATTCTGCTTTAAGCTTGTGTCTAAGCTCTAGCTGTGTGGAAAGGGTGTGAGAAGGTGTTTGTTAATTTCCTTGCTAATTAAGAAAGTGCCTTAATCAACATTACCTATCTCTGGGTTGTGTATTATGGTCCAGTCGATGTGTCTGCTGTGAACCTCCCACCTACATATTTGGGGAGTTCCTGGTTGTTCATGAGCCTGACAATGGGCCAAGTGGAAAGAAGTGGTCTTTTAAGAACCCTAGACCTAAGCTGTATACAGCTTCAAAGATCCTATACTTTAAATTGAGCCTGGAAGTGGACTGCAAACCAATGAAACTGGTATAAAAGAGGAGTTGTATGCTTCAAAGAACTGATTGACTTGTTTACCTGGCTTCAGTCAAAACTACAAGCACTGCATACTGTGCCTGTCTTACTATTTTCCTGTCCAAAAGAGAGACATTAATTATATTCTCACCCAAGCTGGCCAGCATAGGTCAGGTGGCCACAACCTGGTCAGCGAAGCACATGAGAACTGTCAAGGCCAAGGGCATGCATTGTTTGTGAACACTTAATTTGCCCACATTCTTAGGTGGAATCACCTGGAACCCATCTAAGCCATTGGAACTAACCAAAGCCATAAACACTTCCTGCATTAGAACAGCATTCAGTGTGGCATGCAAGTTAGTGCAGATGTTGGTGATGTTATCTGAAAAGTGCCTACAAATATTCAATTTCATTTGCTGCTTATATATTGATTTACTTCTTTTTGGAAGTCCAAAGAACAGAAAACAAATTAACACAAAATTTCAAATCAAAGTGAATATAACACAATATACCTTATGTGAAAATTCAAAACAAGCCATATCTAAATTCATGTCAAAGCAGTCTTGAATAGTCTATTAAATCCAAGAATTAATTCAACAAAGGTCTTCCTTCTGACCTTAATTTCACCACCCCGTGTCCCCATTCTTAGCCTCCTTTGTACAGTGATGGGAGCTGTACAAATCTCTGCAAAACAGCAGTGACAGGCTGGCCAAAGAGCCAGTTTCCCATTCCCCACCAAGTCAAAATCACATTCTAATGATCAATAGAAGACTTATTCCTGACATAGCATTAAGACCTACATGTTTCTTGGCTTTTCCAGCTGAGTGTCTCTGTGCTGGGTGTTTTCACTAGATGATTCATCCAGAGGTAGCAAGCTGAAGAACTGCACCATCTTTAAGCCACATTCTAGGGAAATTGGCTCATGCCCCTCAACTCATGTCTTCAAAACCAGTTAAAGTCAGCCTATCTAACATTGGGCAAGGAATGCTCTTTCTTTCAAAGCTCATAATTAATAAACAGAGCAATTCTAAAAACAAAACAAAAAGCTTTGATGGTAAGAAATGAAGCTGACATCAGATATACTTACAGACATGTAATTAGCATGATATATTTCAATATCAGATTTAGATTTCTGATAATGTAATTTGAAATTATTTTATTGGTGAATCCTGGCTCAAGTAAATTATTAAACTTTTGTGCCCAGTTAAGATTTTGCCTTTTATCCTTAAAACTCTGCTGTTTTCCTCAATTCAAGCAACTACTGTGCTAAAAAAGTAAGAAAGAAAAAACTTCTGCAGATATAGATGTTTTCTCATTTGAATAGCAATCTGCTATGATTAGCACGTTTGCTGCAGCAGAATCGTTAGAGACTGCCAGGTTCCTATTATTTTGTCATAGAAAAATTATACTTTTCAGCATGCATTGTTCAGCTTGTGAAATTCAAGATTTCCTTTCAACTTAAGTGTTTTCCAGAAGGAAGCACCAGACATTTCTTACTTGTTTCAAATAATAGTTTCAGTGAGGAAAAAATCGGCTTAAGGATTATTTTTAACATTTACAGTGGTTTTCTTCTTTATATATTTCAATTAATGATGAGCAATAAGCTCTGTTTCAAAAAGAAGTTTAATCTTCAGTACTAACCACTTCACCACACTGACTGGTGATGAAGATATGGAGCAAGCAGAGACATTGATAGGATCATGGGTTTCTCCCCTCAGTTTTATATTTGCTCTGTTCCAACTAGATCAGCCATTCATTGATTTGAAAGGAGGGTGGCATCCTATGGCTCTGTGAAATGACCCATAGATTATAACAAGATTGTAAATGGGACTTTGGGGGGGGGGGAGCTTCTCTATGGTATACAAATATATTGGTATATCATCACCACTGTTTTAAATGGTCTTCTGTGGATAGGCAATATGCTCAGTTATTTAAGGAATATTTTTAACTCTGTAACATGATAATGGGTATAATGTCGACAGTTGCTTTAAAACAATCAGAGCACTTAACAACCTATAATCTTGTTTGAACTTCTGTGGCTTTAACTATGAAATTCTGTTTCCTCCCGCCCCCCACTTTTTAGTGAATAAATGACATCCTATGAGTTCCATAGCATTGTGTACAGAACTCTTCTGCTTTTCAAATGTGTGTCATGTTGGCAGAGAGTCAGTCTTCCCACCTTTGATTTAAATGGAGTCCATCATGTATATAAATGGCAGATGATAGGAGGATGAGGTCTGTCACTTAGTTTTCAAAGCTTCTTTATTTTAAAAGTACTTTACATGAAGGGAAATATTCCTGAATTAATATTGCATTTATTGAAATGCCTTTTGAGATATATTTGCCAGTTTGTTGGTTGATTATTTATTATTTAGTTATTTTGAAAAAATAAGAAAAAGCAAACATTTGGCCACTTCATAGTTAAGGTAAGGCAAACATTTTTGAAATCCATCCTTCTAAAAACTATTGTATATATCTTCTTCCCTCAGTTTTGCAAGAAGATATTGTCCAGCTTGAGTTAAAATGTCATCAACCTTTAATTAACTGACAGATCGAACAAAAGATCATAAACGTTTCTGAGTTTTGGGAATCACCTATTAATCCACATCCTGTCTTAAACAGAATACATACCTGAGACCTCAGGATGAGATATCAGTCTTAATAAACAAATAACCCAAAGCTAAAATAAAAAATAAAAATTGTACTCTATTGTCATAAGCATACAGTTTTTCTCCTTCAGCATGGCTGGTTTCCTGCTAGTACAACTGGTCTTGCAGAGACAAAGTTTCTGCAGACAGTTTTTAAAAGTCTGCCTTTGGTCTTGTTGCTATTTATTGTTTCACACTATTGTAGAAATAAATGCCTGCACTATCTGACCATTTTCAATTTCACCTCATCCCCCTTGTATTGTTGCCCTTTCCCCTTTCCTTTCCTATCCCTCATCAGCTTCTTTCCATCTTGTTCTGACCTTGATAGAATTGCTAGATGCTGGATTTTGACCCTGACTGTTCAGACCATCTATGATTGGCCCTTAAATCTATGGAGTGATGTCAAAAACATGCTCTAAGGACAATGGGCCAGTGCATTCACAATACCAACCTCTTTTTTCTTTCTCATATCCTTTTGTCACTTTGTGGGCTACATCAAGTAGCAGTAAACTGCATCTCCTTATTCCTAAAAACATTTCCACACAGACTTCTTCAAGTGAAGTGTGGAATAGTCCTTCTTGGATGCATGGAAGCAGTCTTTCTGCTGTCTAAATATTGATAGCCGTGTCTGATTGGGTGGAGCAATCTTTAGCTAGGCAGCTGTCAGTACATTTCTGACTTTTTCCTTATACTGTGGGTCACATGTATAGCAACAGACTTGTTAAAGTGCAAAGAGAGTTGACAGCTGCCAACCTTGCTAAGCAGAGATTTCATTTTCATTACCAGAAAGTGAACTGTTCCATGGGTCTGTTATTAAGGTCAGTCTGCTTCAATAATTTGCAACCCCCTTGAAGACAGGGAAGCATCTCTATTACTTCTGCCTGTTAACTGGATAAATACTTAAAAACAAACAAAAACAACCCTAAAGTGGGGTGGAATTGAATCCATAGTTGTTACAAACATGGGGAAAGCTAATGGATTGCATAAGTGCAATGCTATTAGATTTTTGCTATTAACCTAGACATATACATTGTTCTTTCATACAGTATATATATTTTAAAAAAACATGTGGGCATTTTATTTAAACCAGGGATGAGGAATTTGTGGCCCTCTCAGCATTGTTGGGAATTCAACTATTATCAGTGTGGCTAACGTTTATAGATTATGAGAGCTGTAGGCTGCATTGAGACAGTGCTTTAATCTGTTCCCCTGACATTTCCTTACATGATAATTTCTGTGTTTTGTGTGATCTTTCACACAGTGTAAAAGCTGCTTTTGGAAATCTAGCAACACCAAGCCGAGGTTTAGCACTCAATTCTGTGTTAATTGCTCCCAGAAAAAGTATATCTGCAACCCCTTTGACCCAGAAAATTTGAGTTTTGTGGTGTAATTTTCCTGCCATTTACATGGATCATGCCATGTGATAAAATTCAGGGTTGTGTTCCAGTTCTTTCCTGGTGTCATCGTGAGTTAATCACAGCTGAACAGAAGCACACATGTGCATGAAGGGTTGTAATATCTCCAATGAGATCCAGTGTTGTGTCACATCATGCCTACTGTTGTGCATGTAATTGAGTGCATCACAGTGGTAGATTTATCAAAAGCCGAAGTTCCAACAGGCGATGCAGTGTAAAAGGAACACTAGAAACCAGGGCAGATGTGTTAGCATTATAACCAGGAAAAGTAATGCAATAGTTCCCACATCTAAATGCACTGGTAGTACAACATCTGGAGGACCCGCAGTTCCTCACCACTAAGTTAAATGTATGTGGAATGTCAAGAAATGGCACCCCTTGTTAAGAGTGAAGAGACCCATCCCTGAGAGCCACAAAGAAAGTCATTCCCAAGAAGCATGGGGGCAAATTTCAGAAGGATACCCTAATAAAGCTTCATGCAGCTGTGTTGGAATCAACCACCACAATGTTATTCTCCTGTCACTCAGATTTAGCTAGCAGCATTTATTTATGAATTTTATTTAATACATTTCTATACTGTAAATTGCTACCTATTTGTCCACTGTTGTCTGCTCTGACTGACAGCTTTTCTCAGAGGGACTGCCCCCCCTCCTCCACCAGCAGCTACGCGATGTGCCTCAGTGCATACAAGGTACAGTATGTGCTCTACCACTGCACTCTCGTCCCTCTCCAAGGGCTCTGGCTCATTAAAAGGAGCAGCAGCAATGGAAAGCAGGAACTGTTGCGGGGTCCGCAGCCTTCCCTGACACACAGTGTGCCGAGACTTGTTCTCTAAGAATATAAAGAACATTGGATACCAGTACAAGTCCAGAACAGCAGTTTTGATGGCCGGAGGAAGCACTGGAAGACTTGTGATGCATCTGCTCCCTGAAGCACAGGGAGAAAAAGCAGAGATCTCTCAGTCCAGCCTTTTCAGAACAGCTTGGTCTTCTCTGTGGGTTTTCCCAATGGGCTCCCTCCCAATATGGCCTGCTGGCAGTATCACCAACCAAATTCCTTACTCTGCACTCATGAAGTAACTGAAGTGATGGTGCAGGAAAGTTAAGCTAGCCCGGCTGTCTTCCTGTCCTACTGATGTGGGCCCAGTGAAAAAGTTGGTGTGCCCTGAAGGATCCTTAGGGTCCTGGCATGTATGCAAAGATGCTGTGTGCTGGCACGGGACCTTGTTGAGTTTGCTGTAGGTTCCAGCCCTCCAGGAGGTACTAAATAACCAGATTATATGTGCATCTTCTGGGCACCTTTCCCCCCTGTGCTGAAGAATTTCAGTTTTGCCATTCGCCAATCCTAAAAAAAGAACAGGAAAAGTGTTTGGATGTGGTAGCTTTGTTATTTATGGCATTAGCTCATTGTAAGAAATAAATCATTACTTATCTCCTCTTCTTTTGTTCCTTAGCTGCTTTAGCAACATTCACCAAAGTGGTAAATTAGCACAGAGTCTGTCAGCATATTTATGACGTCGACTCTTTCTCCATGACAACCAGATAGCAACTGCTAGGTTTCTTTCACAGACAGTTCCTTGGACTGCTGCTACTACTAGATGCTAACATCCTTCTGATCCTAATTAAGACTTTCCTATAATCTGAAATTAAGGTGGCGAAGCATTTCTTGTTGCTTGCTGGTAAAATTGTTCATGACATATTGGTTTGGGAAAGAGAAAGTTGTCAAAAAGTAGGAGGAAAAATGGAGGGCCAGGGCACCCTACAGAAAACCCTGAGCCTACAGAGCACTCTGACTAGCATTTAATGCTGCTTTGCTGAAGGTGGATGCTTAGAGTGGCTCTGAAAGGAGAAAGAAATGGGAGAAAGAGACCACAAAGAAGGCAGTTTAACTCTCAAATCCCTGTTATGCCCTCCTCAGTGGGTGTGTTATCACCATCACCATCACTATTGATCTATTAATTGCCTTCTAAACCACTAAACCAAACACAAAAATTAAAACAATTGTAAACACAACAACAGCACCAACAAATATATTTAAAACAAGGCTAAGACTCTAACAAGTGGACACTTGTGGTAAAGACTTATTTATCCAGCTGGGAAAGCCTACTGGAACAAAAATGTGTTCAAATGTTTCCTGAAAGTGCAGATAATGGACGCCTGCTGTATCTCAACACAGATCCTGTTTCACAGAACAGGGGCAGCTGCTCCTTTCGCTGAGTTACTGCAGAGAAGGCGTCTGAGAACTTTAGAGCTTTCAGGAGCAACTCTCTTGCAGACAGCAGTGATCTACTGGGCGCATAAAGGATGAAGCAGTCTTTCAAGTAACCTGGGGCTCAGCTACATTCAGGCAATTACCGTATTTTTTGCTCTATAAGACTCACTTTTTCCCTCCTAAAAAGTAAGGGGAAATGTGTGTGCGTCTTATGGCGTGAATGCAGGCTGCACAGCTATCCCAGAAGCCAGAACAGTGAGAGTGATCGCTGCTTTCGCTGCACAGTGATCCCTCATGCTGTTCTGGCTTCTGGGATTCAGAATATTTTTTTCTTGTTTTCTTCCTCCAAAAACTAGGTGCGTCTGATGGTCTGGTGCGTCTTACAGCAGGACTGTCTTAACACATTTTGAAGTAAATGAAGTCTTACACATTGCCAACTAAAGAGTGGCGGCGTTCCTAAAATCAAGGCTCCAGATTCTAAAATTACTTAACTACACCATTGAAAGTGGTGCATAGTCCTGTTTCTGCCCATGGCTGATTTCGAGCACTACATAGCAGCACATCTAAGCTTCTTCTTTCCTTGGTTAGGAATATGAAGAAGCCTCCTAAAGTGAAAAATAGGTAAGAATTGGAGGGTGGGGGATGAAAACATGAAACTTTGCTGTCAGTCTAACATCCTGACAATGTGGAACTCCTAGATCACCACAGCACTGTCAGGAAAGCTTCATGAAGACTGCATAGCCCCAAAGCAGCACATGAAAAGCATCCCTATTGAGACCAAATCAGTTTTGTACTGGGAGTAAGCATTTCTTCTCTTCTGTCAAAATACAAGCAACCAAGGCCGCTCTCTCTCAAGAAGCACATGCCTCATTCTGTTCATTTCAGTAGGAATATCAACAGCACAGCAAAGTGTTTGTGTTTGTGTGTGTGTGTGTGTGTGTGCATGTACTCATACACAAACAGCTTTTTAACAGGGACTAATTAGCTGCAGCTAGTAGGGACCAATTAAATTCACATTAACCACCAACCCACACACATTTCACTTAACATGACACTGTAGGCTGAGCCTGGTAGTAAATTAGGTGTTTTGTTGAAATGATTTCCTCATTAACCTTTGGGAGGTGGGGACTCAGATTTGGAGTTCCTTGTTTGTCAGGGCCTTGCAGTTTTGTTGGTGTCTATGTGACAGATTAATCTGAGGGGGTTTCTGGGAAGTGACTGGCTTTTGCCTGGCATTCCAAGTTTTTAGCAAGCTTGGAAGAGAACCTTGTTTGGTATTTAACAGGCAATCTGAGACAGCTGTCTTGGATGTCTCGACAAAACCCTTTGGCTGAGGACAGTTTTAATCAAGGAGAGATCTGGTGGTCCAGTGGTCTAAGACGACTTCACAGGTTTCTCCGGTACTCTTGATGTGAGAATGGATGTGGCCATGTGGGCCAGAAAATGGGAAAGGTAACGATAAAGGGACCCCTGACCATTAGGTCCAGTTGTGGCCGACTCTGGGGTTGTGGCGCTCATATTGCTTTATTGGCCGAGGGAGCTGGCGTACAGCTTCCGGGTCATGTGGCCAGCATGACTAAGCCACTTCTGGCGAACCAGAGCAGCACACGGAAACGCCGTTTACCTTCCCGCTGGAGCGGTACCTATTTATCTACTTGCACTTTGACGTGCTTTCGAACTGCAAGGTTGGCAGGAGCAGGAACCAAGCAACAGGAGCTCACCCCGTTGCGGGCATTTGAACTGTTGACCTTCTGATCGGCAAGTTTTGCCCAAAATTCAATGTGGGGGGTAGCATTGCCTGGCCTTTATGATTTATGAGGATTAATGACAGCTGGCCTCCACTATATGTTAGCATGTTCACGTAGCTATGGTTAAGTTTAAATCCCTTCCTTTTACAGATTCCTAGTGTTGTTGAAATGGGTACAAAGGGCACTTACACGTCATGTTCAAGCCGGATTCAGCACTATACAACTAAGTCACTGTGAACATCCGGTACAATGATTTGCACAAATGGCTCCTTTTTTAAAGTCAATTAATGCTTGAATTATCTATTAAAAACAACTGGGGAAATGTATTTTAAGACTCAGCCTTAGCTTACTTCTGCTTTCTTTTTCTTGCTATTTCAATACATGAAGTAACACATTAGCAAACGTCTGTCTGCTGCTGCTGTTTTGTGGTCTTGCTGTTCAAACAGTCTGTTCGTGACACTACTGTGTGTCTCTTCATACAGAATTGACTGTAGTGTAACAAGTGCAGTACAAGGGAAAAGTGGGGGCTGGAATATTAAAAGCAGGGAAATAATAATCTGGAATGAAGTCAATTATAATGGGAAGCACACAAATATCTTAATCCAAGTATATAAAGAATCTGACCAGCCCATGAGAACACAAAATGCGTTCATGCTTTAAATGTGATAAATCTAAAGTTTGTCCTGCTGTGAAAGTCCCTTATTCCCTCTTTATATTAACTGCTGAGTGGGTCTGGAAAAAACAACAACTTGTAACTTTGGAGCAGTTACTGAAGATAGCAAATCCATCATGATTTTCAAGGCTTGCTATTGTTCTTAAGCAACATTCCAGCAACCCCCTCCTGGTTTTACTGACTATCAGGTTTACATAATTTTTCTAATTGGACACATGAAGGTAGAGATGTCAAATTGCTCGTCTCTTGAGTTGCATTATCGGATCACATTTCCAGTTAATTGCCAGGATTCTGACAAGAGGAATGAACCATAAATAATTAAGTGATGTATTAACAGTTTTGATAGCATGCACTTAAAAAGTGTTGGGCTTGCTTTAGGGAAGGATAGCAGGAAGGGAGGGAAACAACCCACCAATACTGGTTAAGGAGGATCTACGACTTGAGTTGATTATTTTATTCAGGTTATTTAGCAACTGTAGCTTTCCCACTATATTTCACTTCATACCTAAAACCAATAGTTTTCCTTTGGTTTGGGAATTAGAGGCAGGGAAATAATGGTGGTGGTTTAAATGCATTGAGCCAGGTAACTGTTAAAGTATTCCCATGAGCCCAAGAAAGCTCTAGACTGTGTCTTGAACAGTGGCCCCACATTCTATGCCCACCTGTGGGCCCAGCACCAGCAACCAGTATCCTCTGAAATCTAGCGGGTATAGTGTATCTGATGCCTTCTCTAGGCTTGGGCCCATCTGCCCACCTGTTCTTCTGGTCTGGGCTTGTCACCCACCATTTTGAATTCCCCACAGTGTCCTAGAGCAATATTATTTGGAGAAATTCAAAATAGGGGACCGTTTATAACTGCCTGCTACAGATCAAACGGCTGCCGTCCACTGTGGAAGCCCCACCAACGTCACAGGGGCACAACTAATGCTAGAAGGAGCCCACAGGAGGTCCCCTCAAACTTGGAACCAGGCATGCCCAACTGCTTTTGAAATTCCCAGTTTCAAAAGCAGTTGGCAGCATGACATGGAGGTTAACTGTAGAGAAATGAAAGTGGGCTCAATTATTCCACAGTGCTAGTCAAGGCCTTTACACAAGTAACTCAAATATATCAGTTGACCCTTTTCATTCAGCTGTCAGAGGTGCTTGATATTTTATTTGATTAGCCATCCTTCAGCAACATATTTCAAGGTGGTTAAAACAACATTCCAGTTTAAAATGCCAATTTGGGCAGGCTCACATGAAAGAAGACAGCCCTTTAAAAAACAATAATAATTTAAGAACGCAACTAATTTGTGGGGGCTTCATGAACCTCAAATGCTAGGAATCATGTGAGGGAAGCACTGCTGTGCTCAGGTCCTGCCTTGTGTGCTTCCCCTGGACCTCTGGTTGGCCACTCTAAGAGTGTTGGACGAGATGAGTCTTTGGCCTGATCCAGTAGGGTTCTTCTCATGTCATTCTTGTTCTTCTTGTTCTTCTTCTTCTCCTCCTCCTCCTCCTTTGGCAAGCACTCATAGCTGAGTAAGATTGTCTTCCAAAACACGGTTTTAGCAGTGAGTCCTTAAGTGACTGTGGAGGCCAATCCACACGTCCTTCCACAGTGGGACATAGGTTTCCAGGCGGGAGTCGAGCATGGTGAGGGTTTGCCAAGGGCACCTTCCTTTTAGCACGTTTCACCCTTTTGTCCTGAGATTGAGCATCTTCAAAGCCCATGATACCTTTGGTAAAGGCTGTTCTCCAATTGGAGAGCTCGTAGGCCACTGTTTCCCAGTTGTTGGTGTTTATACTACATTTTAAAGATTTGCCTTGGGAGAGTCTTTAAACCTCTTTTGTTGACCACCAACATTATGCTTTCCATTTTTTAGTTCGGAATAGAGTAGTTGCTTTTGAAGACGATAATCAGGCATCCACACAACATGGCCAGTCCACGAGGCACATGAGAATCCTGGCAACATATTATCAAGTTTCACCTCCTGACTCCTTCTGATCAAATCTTGGCCCCCTACAGCCTTCTAAAATCAATAGCTAAGGTGATAACAACAAAAATGTAAGGGAGATATGCCCTTTTAAATGTGACTGAGTGGGACTCAGAAATCCTACAGACTAACTATTCTTATAAATAATTGATCAACAATTTAAGCAATGTTGTGTCATTGTCTTCAGCCTGATACATGAACATTCTATTTATCTCCCATGGGAAACTGCATTTCAGGATATTTCCAGATGCAGTTGACAGATAGGTTTTTTTATTGGTTGTTTGAAATAATAATAAAACTAAGAGTTTTCAAAGCTCTCTTCAACTTCAAAACATTATTTGAAATAAAATCTATCATAGAAAGATTACAATAACATCCTGAGTATCAAAATTCGTCTGATTACAAGGATTTTTGCTTCAAATAAATCATTTATTTATATATAGTATTGACTTAAATGGACAGCCAGTAGAGAAACATATATTTCTTCCACATATTACACTAACACCTGAGTCAAAGATCAACAAGGTGTAAATCCCTTTTGGGATTTAGTGAGAGCAAGAGATGCTTCCTGATAGAGTGAAAGCTTTGTAGAAAATCCAGATATGGATTTATGCTGATATTTTGAATGGCTGTCATATCCTACTAAAGATAAAACTTCCTTTTTGACCTCTGCACTATAGAGAATCTACTATCAGGGATTAAACTACACCCGGAGTCTTATGAACGAGACTGATTTCTTTTGCAATGTACTGAATGGCAATGGAGTTTTGTTGTTGTGAGAAACCGAGGAAGTAAACACTGGTTTATTTTTTTATGAAAAAAAAATCTTATGCAGAAGAAAATGAAACATAATGTGTTTTTGTTTAAAGTTCACACATTTTGTGTATAAGAAAATGAATCAGAGAGGTGTCATTTACAAGAATAATAGAAGTACACATTATAACTCAGATTTGGCTTAAAATATATTTCCAGAATTCATAGCTGTTGCCACATTTCTGGAACTGCAAGAGTAACCTGTGTGTTTTGTTTGAGGTTTGGGACAGATGTGAGTTATCAGCCCAGCTTTAATTTCCAGGAATGGGGAGCAGCCATTTAGTCTGGATGGGTAACCCAATATCTGTAGCAACTGGAAGGAACTTATTCAGCCTGCAATCTTTGCCCCTGACTTCATTGTCTTTCTGCTGTGTAATGTCTTGCCTGCTGAAGAATTCTGCAGAAATCAAAACCTTGACATGCTTTTGTGACATTCTGCTTGGTCCCAATAATGGTACTGCCCACCTGTGAGGCCCCTCCCTCTCCAGCTCTGTGCCTTATCTTTTGGCATCAATCAGTTCTCGTTCAGCCTGAGAAGATGATGTTCATTCTGATGTTCATTTTGATGAAATTCTCTAAATAGCTTCTGGTGCAATGGGACCCCATGATGAGTGCAAGAGCACATGGAAATGCTTTTTACATTCCCACTGCAGCTGTACCTATTTATCTACTTACATTGGCATGTTTTTGAACTGCTTGGTTAGCAGGGGCTGGGACAGAGCAACAGGAGCTCACCCCATTGCATGGATTTGAACTGTTGACCTTCTGATTGGCAAGCCCCAAAAGCTCAGTGGTTTAGACCAGTGTTTCCCAACCTTGGGCCTCCAGCTGTTTTCGAACTACAATTCCCATCATCCCTGACCACTGGTCTTGCTAGCTGAGGATTAAGGGAGTTGTAGTCCAAAAAACAGCTGGAGGCCCAAGGTTGGGAAATGCTGGTTTAGGCTACAGTACCACTCTGCAAACCAGCAGGACAAGTAATGGGAGAACACCTGTCATCTCAACTTAGCCCAATAATGAATGCTTTCTCAGTAAATATTGAGAGGAAAAACTCATCTCTTTTCCAACAGTTATTTTCTAGGATGCAGTTTGCATTTGCATGGTGGTGACTCTGCATGCATACACTTATTGCATTGCCCCTTGGGAATTATAGTTTCCAGAACCAATCATGATGGAAAGCTATTTGGAAATGTCACCATTCTCACCATGCCCAGGCTAAAAGAACCAAGAGATGGTTTAGGTCTGGATGGGAGCAAACTAACATTCAACAGCTTTCAAGGGACACTCAAACTATTAACCCAAGGGAAGAACACACTTGTCACACAAAGGGGTACTCAGCTGTGTTGCTTGGTTAGTAAAGGTAAAGGGACCCCTGACTATTAGGTCCAGTCGTGGACGACTCTGGAGTTGTGGTGCTCATCTCATTTCCTGGCCGAGGGAGCCGGCGTACAGCTTCCAGGTCATGTGGCCAGCATGACTAAGCCGCTTCTGGCCAACCAGAGCAGCACACGGAAACGCCGTTTACCTTCCCACGGGAGTGATACCTATTTATCTACTTGCACTTTGAAACTGCTAGGTTGGCAGGAGCAGGGACTGAGCAACGGGAGCTCACCCCGTTGCGGGGATTCAAACCTCTGACCTTCTGATCGGCAAGCCCTAGGCTCTGTAGTTTAACCCACAGCGCCACCCGCGTTAGTAGTTCATAGCAATTAATGAGAGTTTCAGCAGTAGCTCCAGGCAGCTGACTTTGGATACATGGTTTGCTGGAAGCTCAAGCTCAGAATCTCATTTTATGTCTTGAGCTGGAAAAGAGTGTCTTGGGAGAATGGTATTAAGTTCAGAGCAAATCCAAATGTTTACAAATTCATGTTCTGAATAAAGGAATAACAAACTCTAGCAATATCACTAGCAGGAGCTAAGCAATGCCCCTGGACTTTGGAAAGTAGAAGCACTGAAACTGTACTTTCAATCGCTATAGTAAGCACTAGCTCATGCCCTCCAACATTTCTCCAATGAAAATATGGACGTCCCATTCCATAATGATAATTTTACCATTTATATCCCACACATCTTACTGGGTTGCTCCAGCCACTCTGGGCAGCTTCCAACATATATAAAAATATAATAAAACATTAAATATTTGAAAACTCCCCTATACAGGATTGCCTTCAGACTGCTCGGGGGTCAGATAACTCCATACCCTCCAATATTTCTCCAATGAAAATAGAGACATCCTAAGGAAAAGCGGAACATTCCGGGATCAAATCAGAAACTGGGATGGCTTCTCTAAATCAGGAATATCCCTGGAAAATAGGGACACTTGGAGGGTCTGCTAGCTTAAGTATGCAGTTCACAAACTATCCAGGAACAATTCTGCAATGAGTAGTGCTAACAAAGTAATTAAGACATGATTCTGTTTAAGAAGTTGGAGCAAGGGATCATAATGTGGATCATATTTCACCCCAGAGAAGACAATGTTGGAAGCTACATTTTAAACAAAGGTGCAGAGGGGTCCATTTTATCTGGCTTCAGAAAAGATCTGTCACACACAACTTAATTGTGCACTTTTTCATGAACATTGTACACATAATTTTTTGTACTCTTTATTCATATTTATTAAATTATTAATTTTTTATGCCACCCTTCATCCTAAGATCACAGGGTGCCTTACAGCATAAAAGTACAAAAAGAAAATGCAAAACACATATCACACCACCATATTGTATCTGATTGGCTATGTTGATCCATTTTGTTTGACATACTGAACCACAGGGATTTCACTGCGCAGCATCAGATAGTTGCTTTGTCACCTCGCTTTGGATATAGCTGTGCAATCTTCTTTATTAATTCATCGCCAAACATAAAAGAGAGAAGCAGTGACAGCCTTGGGGGCTTCAGCTCAGCCCTCATGTGTGGCACCTTAAAATACCCATCATTGTCAGATAACATTCTCATGGGCAAGAGGACAAGTATGACCAATACAGAAAGAACACAAGAACTGCATTGAACAAATGGGCTCCCAACATTTTAGAAACAAACACTAGGAACCAGGACTTTTTCTTTCCAGCGGGAAATCGCCGAAACTCAGTTCTGGCACCTCTCAGGTGGGCACCATTGACAATCCAAGAAAACAAGGGCGGTGTTCATGGTGAATTCTGGTACCTCTGTTCCCAGAAAAATAGCACTGCTAGGAACATAAACACAAGTTCAGTAACAAATCTGCCTGTTCAAAGAAAAATACTATTACAATATTTTGGAGCAGTTCTAATGTACTTTCTTTGATTGGTTTATTTGTATGGAGTTTTTAACTGTACTGAGTTAAGTAACTGGAATGAGTAACATTGTCAATTGCATGTTTAGGGTATTCCTCCCCACCCACCAGGAATGACTCTTGAGCATTTGTCTTTCAAGCTCTTTCCCACATCCAATTCAGCAGATGTCATGTGCTTTCCTTTTCTGAATTCTCAACACTTTCTTCCCTCTTCTCATCAGCATTAAAATCTCTGATCAGCTTTCTCAGCCATTCCCTTTTATCTCTGAGTAATAAAGTACATTCTGTTTCTTGACAGTGTCTTTAAATGTACACTTCCCCAAAAAGCAGTTTTTATATAAAGAGTCAAGCAAAAAGAGTACTGAGGAATGTTCAAAGGATGAAAGGAATCCTTTTGAGGGGTCCCTGGGCAAGCTGCCTCCGAACACCACTCTGGTGCTCCCTCAGAAATTAAGATAGTGGCGGTGGCGGTGGTTGCCATTTCACATATTTCTTGGTGCATGCTAAACTGAACACCATCACCTGTCCCCATTCCCCCCAACTGCAGCTTGACCTCCCCATAAACTTACCAGGGAAGTGGCAGGGATGGGTAGTATTCATCAGAGAAATACCAGGCGAGGCAGCTGCAGCACTCAGAAACACAATGTCTCTGGACCCACCTAATGTTGAGGCCCAGAGGCATTCTGGGAAAATAAAGATGGTGCTCAGAGTTTTCCTACTGAGAACTGTCTCAAAAAAAAGCTTTTTTTTAAAAAAAAAGAAAAAGATGGTTGATAATGTCATCAGCCTTTCCCTTTTTTTACCTTTATTTGCCCCCACCATGACATTGGGCCTGGATTGATATTCACAATGCTTTTTTATAAAAAAAAGTTTAGGGGTGCTCTCATTTTCCTACTCATATTGAAATACTGCCCCTCAATGAGGCCAAACTTAGATTTACAAAATGTTTAGGGGCATGCATACTCCTGTGTCCCTCCAGAAAAAAAGCACTGGATATTCAGAAGCAGTGGAGACATCCACAACTGTGCTGAGTATCACTGAATAATTATTGGAGTGGTTCTGAGTATGGCATACATTTTGTCTCTGCTTCTTTTAAAGCTTTTGGTTTTATCTCGCAAGTATCTCATGAGGTGCTCAGCAGCTCCATCCCACGCAGATAAAATTATTTGGTGCAAGAAGAGTGCTTAGATATATTAGATGCAGAAGCAGCACAAGTGAACTAGACATCTGTGAAATTTTCATTACAAAGTCTCAAGCTATATACAACCTGAGCAGTTTCAAGCTCAGAAAAAGAAAAATGAAATCAAGTGAGAAACATCCAAAAGTTTTAAAGGTCCACATAAAAAATGCCAAAACAGGCAGTGAAGCTTGTGCTCTTTTTCAATAAGCAATACTTTTTAGAAAATGAGTTTTTCAGATTGTTTTGTTTTCAGTGGAAAATTTAATGCTGAAGTTGTGAGCCACAAGTCAGAGTTGTTATGGATTTCAGAGCAGCTACGTTTACTGTGTTCCTTGCCTTTGGTACACTATATCCTATGCTGCCTAATTCTATAAGGAAAAATGCAACATTTACCTTTGCATCAATTCTTCAAAGATGCGCTATGGAAATAACTTCTCCCTTCTGTGAGGAGACTCAAAACTGGTGTAACAGTAGAATTGGAACCAACAGCCTGGCTTTATGTGCATGAGGTGGTTGAAAAGGAAACTGGTTCTTAAACAGGTGGACCGTCAGTGGGACAGAGCAGGGGTGGGCAGCAGTGCACACCAAGCTTCCCAATGTGGTCAATGCCAGTAACTGAGAGTAGCAGGGGCAAGGCGGTGGGTATGTCGGTGTAGTATGGGTGAAGCAGCAGAGCCAATCCACTTTTCCATGAATGCATCTGCACCATCCTCCCCTCTTCTTCTTGGTAACTGGCAGGGATCTCTGCATTGAGAAGAGACAACACTGCTCTGTCCTGCTCCACTCCTCCAACTGCTGCTGAAATGAACTACTGTAACGTAAAGAATGAACTACTGTACATTAATGATTCTGCAAAAAAAAGAAGGAACTATGCTGTAAATAACCTTAAAAGTCTTCACAAGCATTTTCCCTAATGATCTTCACACATATAAATTGAGCTGGATCTGAGTTGAACGTGGGTTTTATCGAAATCAATGGGGCAAGTTAGTTATGACTTAAGTCCTACTGAAATCAATGGGAAACAAGTGCAATTAAGTCCAGTTCCAACCCATTAACTATCAGTATTTTGCAAGATGCATATGCACAAGCTAGGTAGCCTGGAAGAAAGCTGTCCAATACAAAAATCCAAGAAAGGGCTTTCACAGTGTTATTACTATTACAAAACAGATCCATATTCTAAGTTGAATCTTCCTGTTCTCTTAGAGCGGTGTCTTTTCTTTAGTTTCAGATTGAAACCTGAGATTGAACATGGAAGGCACTCCAAGTCCCCCACCCTGCTAGAAAACTAACAAGGAAAACAAAGCTGGTGTGTCAGTGATGGAGAAGCCTTTAGCATTTTTAGACCTGCCAAGTCACATAGCTAACCAAGATGTGATTTCTATTTAACCTGACAGAACTCTACATCTGCCACAAGTCTTCTACAGCAAGGTTATGTGAACAGAACTCTGCCAGACTCTAGTTTCACACATTGCACCCATTTTGCCTCAAGCAGTGGAACATAAAAGTTGTGTGCCTGGAATAACAAAAGTGTGCTCAACTTTCTCTCATGCAGTGCTACAAAGAAGTCAAGAGCTGCCATTCTCAATCAGACCAACGACATGTCTCACCATGTATTTTATTTCCGACATGCTGCAGGGAAAGTAAACCAATAGTCAACACAATAATTTTCTTTGGTCGGCTAATCGGGCACCAGACGTTTGGGACAGCTTAAATATTACATTGCACCTGCTCATCAGAAAGAAAGCCTGTTTCAGAGAGCTAAAGAACAGGTCATTAGTTCATTTGGGGGGGGGGAGAATGGACTCAATCCAAATAATGTTAGTCACACCTAAGTCTCATTTAAATGAATGAGGTGAATTATCAGTGACTAGCTTAAGCCCTAGTTATTGAAATAAGTTGTATTGGGGCCATTGTGAAAATAGATAATTCACCAATGATTTGTAAATTTTAGACTTTCAAAGCAGGCAAAAATTATATGAGTCTTTTGGTGAGTAATTTCATGCACTTGAAACCAGAGAGTGCTTTTCACCATTTTTTCCTCTTTGTATATATGTTATATTAACAGCAAATCGAAATATACTTCATAAATATTACAAAACAGAATCTTTAGTACACATAGTCATGATAGCACAAGTATTAACAGCAGTCCATCCCAATGAGTTCAGTGGAGCTTACACGCAGGCATATAATTGCAGTAGTCTTCAACATAAACACTTAACCAATATGCAAAGTTATAGTACTTTGTCTTTTTTTTTAAAAAAAAAAAATATTAATTAATTTTTCAAATTTATAACAAACATAAACAGAAAAGAAAAAACATTACAATAGAAAAAACAGACAAACATACAAACATTTATCCTAGCTGTTGCGTTGTTGCGTGCTGAGGTCCCCAGAACACCCCTTCCCCAATAACTCACACCAGAGACTTAATTTTTGTTTAAGGTTTTTGGCATAATTTTGGCCACAATTTTATTATCATACAAGATTGTGAGTGGTTGCTTAGGCACTGGTTATGACTAGCTGTCCCCCCCCCCCCCGCCTTGGGGGACAGCGCTGACTCCCGTGAGTCAGCGTGTGGAGGAACAAGACCAGGGACAGCTGGGGCTGTGACACAGACCCTCAGCTATTCCCTGCTTGTTCCTTGGGAACTTACACGGCCCGCACCCTGCTCCAAGGGTTTGGACGAAGGGATGGTAAGCCCCAGAATTCCTTTAACGGAATTCCCAGCAGCAGCAGCATTGGAGGGGTAGGCACAGCCAATCCACACCCCTCCACCAACCAATTTAACCAATGCCTAACCACCAACCTTACAAGTTGTGACGATTTGCTACGCAGTAGGCAAAACCCAATTGGCACGCACTAATCAGCCAAAAGGAAAAATTCCTACTGGGCCCCCGCACCAATGCGAACGACCCCATGACAGGCAATAGCAAGGTCAGAGCGAAGCCCAAACAAGGGAGGGCGGGCGGGTGATCCGGTGTCCACAGCGAAAAAGAAAGGAAAAGAGCTGTGGACCTTACTTAAATAACCTCAGGTCCCACCCCTAAATTGGCAACATCTAATTTGCCCTAGCAACTCCCACCTCCAATCTGATTCAAAGCCTTGAATCTATCCAACCTGGCAACTATGGGGTGTTCTGCAAGCCCCATCCGCAACCCATGCTCTCCTTCATTGAGAACATGCTTTATAATCATACTTTTATAACCATTATTAGATGACTTCCTCAAATCCCTCAAGCTGTGTTTCCATATAGCTCATTGTAGCAGTTTTCCAACACTAATTTCCAATAAAATTAACTTAACCAATTAACATCTTTCTTTCTTATCCTATTTCACTTATATCCATAATATTATAAAATTTAAAACATTTAAGTCCTAAGCCAATTTGGTACTCACAAAAGTTATAGAACTTTGTCAATAAGTAACAAAGGGCTTAAATCTAGTTTCCATATCTTACGGAACATATATAAAATTCAATTACCTTTACCAAAACCTAGTTTTAGATTTTGTTAATCTTATCATATTGGTACTACCTTCCCTCAAGTCTTTATCAGTTCAATGTATTCTATACACTTTCCATCCTTGTATCTCATAACGTAAGTTGTCTTTAAATACTTCAACAATGCCTAACATCTAATTTTCCATTGTGAGACTGAACATATGTCTATTTGCTTCCATTTGTTTTGAGCAATAGCTGTTTAACAGGTATTAGAAAAGTGTTAGGATATTTCCGTTCCACCTTAAAAGGGAGCAGGCTTTGTGAGTCACAGAGTCTGCGTATTTCCTGTTCACAGGATGTTTATGTTTTGTCTTTGCTTTCGTTTCCCTCTCTGTGCCTGGACACTGAAGCAGGCAGTCATGTTTTTTCTTTGTTCTGACCAGCGCTGAATAAACTTAAACAATGCTCTCCTTAGTGCATCTTTCGCTGTGCATTATCTGCTGATAGAGTGTGCATCAGCTCTGGAATGTGGCAAGCTATTTCTGGAGCTCGTGTCGCTAATTGCTGATACTGCGTGTCTATGGGAGATCGATGGACGTCTGGAGGCGACGTGGAGTCTTGATGGATGATGTCTCCCTGGCAGTATCCCAACAAAAAGGGCAGGCTGTTTGAGCCTGATGTTTGGACCCCAACACTTCCAAATATTGCCTCAACTAAATCTAGGGATATCTTTCAATATCAGGACCTTTAATGGAGAGGATTTATGATGGTGATAATGATTAGTCCAGTTCCCTGCCATCTTGGGGTTGGAGAGGTTGGGACAATGTTGTGCCAAAGCTGGGGCAATAAAGAAAACAGTTGATATTTTATCATATAATAGCTTCAAATACTCTAATCATTTCACAAATGATTAGCTCACCAAATGGTTGACCGAGTCTTCCTCTTTCAATATTTTTATTGCTAAATATTTCATGTTTGCATTCAGGTTTATAGTTTCCACCTGCTTAAGTTTTTCTCTCCCATATCTCTTTGTCAAAATGTTGAAGATGTGGGCACAGGATGAGAATTCATAGAATCCAAGACTGGAATGTCAGTTATTGTAATCGAAAGCACTTGATATTCTAATATTCTAGATGTATTAATTTGTAGGTGAAGTCTATTTTCCAAGTCAGAGAGCTGGTTGTAGCCTCCTCAATTCATTATTCAATTGCAATGTTTTTCTATTAGGTTTTGCCAGAAATAGTTTTCAATCTTATTCAGAAAAATTGGCTACCTGAGTTTCGAAACTATTATCTTCTCAAATTGTACATATTATACATTTGCCATAGCAACCAGGAAAGAATGTGGACTATTTTATTTGCCATTTCCTTAATCGTACAGTTGTAATAGGCACTGTGCAAATTGCTTTATCTCCCTTAAATGCATACAGCATTGAAATGGTAAAACTTTTATCATTTGCTGGACTTTATCTTTCCTAACTTGGAAGAATGTCTTTAGATAACAATATTTAAAAACTTCATTAACCTTAAGGCATTTTGCATACTTGTCAGTTTGGGATAAAGTATCCAGAAAGAAAGACTCAGGTTTACTTTAAAATAAAATGTTACCAAGCCTGTATAGCAACATTTTGACTGTACCTTTCAAGGGCTGTTTGCAGAGTTTCTAGAAAATGACTTCCAGACAACTTCAAGCAACAATTCTAAGTACAGTGGTGCCCCGCAAGACGAACGCCTCGCAAGACGGAAAACCCGCTAGACGAAAGGGTTTTCCGTTTTGGAGACGCTTCGCAAAACGAATTTCCCTATGGGCTTCCTTCGCAAGACGAAAGCCCATAGGGAAATCTCCGGGACAGCTGGGAAGCGCAGCGCGTCTTCCCCACTGTCCTCGGACCTCCTCCGAAGCCTGGGGGGGGCGGAGAGACCTCCTCCCGCCGCCAGGCTTCGGAAGGCTGCTCCGAAGCCTGGGGGGGCGGAGAGGTTTTTTTAAAACCCCGGGACAGCGGAGGACTTCTCCGCTGTCCGGGGCGATTTAAAAATGCTGGCAGGCGGCAGCGCTGCCGCCCGCCAGCATTTTAAAATCGCTCCGGACAGCAGAGAAGTCCCCCGCTGTCCCGAGGTTTTTTAAAATGCTGGCGTCTTCCCCGCTGTCCCCGGACATCTTTTGAAGCAAGGGGCGGCAACGCGGAGAAGCGATCTTCTCCCCTCCGCCCCTTGCTTCAAAAGAGGGGACAGAGGGGAAGGCGCGCGCGTCTTCCCCTTTCTCCCCGGACCCCTTTTGAAGCAAGGGGTGGCAACGCGGAGAAGCGATCTTCTCCCCTCCGCCCCTTGCTTCAAAAGAGGGGACAGAGGGGAAGGCGCGCCTTCCCCTCTGTCCCCGGAGATTGCGGGGGAGGCAACGGGGAGAAGCAATCTTTTCCCCGCTGCCCCTTGCTTTAAAACAGGTCCGGGGACAGAGGGGAAGGCGCGCAGCGCTTCCCCTCTGTCCCCGACGGGTCTCCTTAGGAACGCATTGATTGATTTTCAATGCATTCCTATGGGAAACCGTGCTTTGCAAGACGAAAAACTCGCAAGACGACAAAACTTGCAGAACGAATTAATTTCGTCTTGCGAGGCACCACTGTATGACTTGACTATTCAGGTGTTGAGCCTGATCATGGGAGTACTAATTATGAGCAGGGGCCAAGACACAGGCATTTGTGTCAGTTCTGCCCCTTCCCCTCAGCTCTGCATGTTAAGCATGGAAGTCTCAAAACGGTTCTGATCATCTTCAGCTGGTCAGAAGCAGGTAGAAGTCCTGTTCAGATGTTTAACTCTCAGTGCATGCAGGTCTGAAATAAGCCAACATGCAAAGTGGCAATGGCAGTTGGACTTGCAAGGATTTTAACCCACACATGTACAGTGGTACCTCAGTTTTCGAGCCACGCTGGGCTCCGGAGGGTTGCGCAGAGCTGTCTGCATTCTGAAGCCTCGGGCGTGCTGAAGAGCACGCGGGCTTCGCACAGCTGTCCGCAAGCCTGGGGACACCGGCGTGGCTCCCTAGGCTTGCGGATAGTAGGCTGTTCTGGGGGCTGGGGTTGGGGTTGGGGAAGCTTGGGCTTTTCCCGCGCCAGCCCCGTGCCTGGGGGGGGAAAATAATTTGTTTTCCCTTTATTCCCCCCCAAAAAAAAACTAGGTGCGTCCTATGGGGTGAAAAATACAGTAATCCATTCCGGAAGACCGTTCTGCTTCTGAAACGTTCAAAAACCAAGGTGCAAAGGGTCATCTGCAATTTCCATTGAGAAAATTGGGGGGGCGGACTCAGCGGAAGATGTTCGACTTCAAAGGCGCGTTCAAAAATGGAAACAATAACTTCCGGGTTTTCGGAAATCGAAATGTTCAGCTTCAATGACACTCGAAACTTGGAGGTATCACTGTGTAGGGAAATACCTGAAGGGGGTGGTTTGTTTTTTGTTGATTTTTTTGAAAGAACAAAGAAACTGAAGATTTTTTTTTTTAAAAGCCAAAAACTTACAATGTAACACAACACATTTCAAGATTCTTTTTTTCAAAAGAAACATGAATTTGGAGCATAATCTCTACATGTGAGTACCATAAATGTTGTGACCTTAAAAATATTTAATCAGGGATAGACGAGAACATGCAATTATATATGTTATACCTGAAGAGGGTGGTTATTATCCAGAAAAAACAATTGCCAAATAAGGCAAATGATAAAATATAATTTAGATTTGTCGTCTTTCCCAACTCTAGGGTTCAGTTGTTATTAATCTCCACAAAGTGATTTGATCAATTAATATTATGTTTTACTATTATTCATTTCATTTCTATACCACTTTATATTTTTAAGGGGGAAAACCCTCAAAGCAGTGTACAACACATTAAAACATCAGGTAAAACAACCCAGAATAAAACATTACTGAAGAAAGTCAAATATAAAGCATACATACAAAACAACATAATTAACAGGAAACTAAAATATCATCTTGAGGATTTCAAAACACAACATTGCTTAGGAGGTCAACTGCAGGGTGCACATTTAACAAAGAAAAGTTAACAACCACCGCAACAAATTATCTTTATGATTTCAAAAGAAAACATTACTAAAGGAAGTCAAATATAAAATGCACATTTAGTGCAGCATAAAAAATAAAAATAGAACCTGGGTCTGCACTGAGAGACAGTAAAGACAAGCACATGAAAAGGGCAGTTACCTGAGGAGGCGATGGAGACAGCAATATTGGTCTTCGTTGCAACCTTCATCACCATGAGAGATTTTTGTCTTTGTGCATACCTCTCCAACCCAAGTCCCACAGATTAAATAGGTGCACTAAGGTGAAATGATCCTCCAGGTAGACCAAGTGTGCAGATTCTTAAGCATCTTGGCACCTGCTAAAACCTTTTCATTTGTTTGTTTGCTTGCTTGCTTCAGCAAGCCTACCTGGACATGCAGTTTTTAACACGTACCAGTATACAGTGGTACCTCTGGTTACATACTTAATTCGTTTCGGAGGTCAGTTCTTAACCTGAAACTGTTCTTAACCTGAAGCACCACTTTAGCTAATGGAGCCTCCCGCTGCTGCCGCACCGCTGCCACGCAATTTCTGTTCTCATCCTGAAGCAAAGTTCTTAACCTGAGGTACTATTTCTGGGTTAGTGGAGTCTGTAACCTGAAGCGTATGTAACCTGAAGCGTCTGTAACCCGAGGTACCACTGTAGTCACGTACTGGTGACTGGGAGCAGCCGCTGAGACCACATAACACTGGTCTTGAAAGATCTACATTGGCTCCCAGTACGTTTCCAAGCACAATTCAAACGGCCTCAGTCCTGTATACCTGAAGGAGCATCTCAACCCTCATCGTTCACTGGACACTGAGGTCCAGCACCAAGGGCCTTCTGGCAGTTCCCTCACTGCAAGAAGTGAAGTTACAGGGAACCAGGCAGAGGGCCTTCTTGGTAGTGGTGCCTGCCCTGTGGCCTCCCATCAGATGCCAAAGAAATAAACAACTATATGACCTTTAGAAGACATCTGAAGGCAGCCCTGTTTAGGGACATTTTTAATGAGTGGTGTTTTAATGTATTTTTAACCTTTTGTTGGAGGCTGCCCAGAGTGGCTGGGGAGGCCCAGCCAGATGGGCGGGGTAGAAATAATAAATTGTTGTTGTTTTGGAATTACTAGTTTTATATCATATTTAATGGGTTATAAAAAGGTAAAGGACCCCGACAGTTAAGTCCAGTTGCGAACAACTCTAGGGTTGTGACGCTCATCTTGCTTTACTGGCCGAGGGAGCCAACTTTTGTTCACAGACAGTTTTTTCCGGGTCATGTGGCCATCATGACTAAGCCGCTTCTGGCAAAACTAGAACAGCTGCACAGAAACGCCATTTACCTTCCTGCCGGAGCAGCACCTATTTATGTACTTGCATTTTTTGAGTGCTTTCGAACTGCTAGATTGGCAGGAGCTGGGACCGAACAATGGGAACTCACCCCATCACGGGGATTCGAACTGCTGACCTTCTGATCGGCAATCCCAAGGCTCAGTGGTTTACACCACAGCACCACCCGTGTCCTAATGGGTTATAGGCCTGCACAATTCCTGTGTTTGATTGGGATTTTATGAACAGGGAGGCTGCAGTGGCCACAACAGAAAGTGAAGTCAGCACAATCTTTTTGGTCTACACCACATCTCCCATTGCTAGTGTGCTCCCAAAGCAGCATGGATACAAGAGTCATCCAGGCCACAGCTTTATGAAATGTGACATATCGAATGTGAACCAACACTGTGATGCAGCATTACATGCATTAGAGAGAGGTAGCTTCAGGTAGAGGGGAGTCTAATATTAGAAAATCAATAAAGAACATTTTAGCTATACGATTTCAACACATGGTGAAACTATGGAACTCAATCCTACAGGAGACAGTGATGGCCACCAACCTTTAAAAGAGGATGAGAAAAAATTATGTAGAATAGGGCTATTCATACCTACTCACGATATGCTGGACTTGCAGTTGCTGGAAACCACAGGAGGGAAGAGTGTTCTTCTGCTTGAGTCCTCCTTGTAGGTTTTCCACAGGTGCCTGTTTGGCCATTGCAAGAAAGATATTGGACTTGAAGGACCATCATTGGTCTGATACAGCAGATTCTTATGTTCTTATGTCCAGGTGCTTCCAATGTATCCAAAATCTTTGTCAATAGCAAGATGGTTTCCAGCTTTGATTTTTCACCGTGCGACAGTTCGCTATGTACACACCGCACATTTAAAGTGCATTGCTTCCCTCAAGAGTCCTGGGAACTGTAATTTACCCCTTACAGAACTACAGTTCCCAGCATCCTTTACAAAGTACAGTTCTCAGGATTCTCTGTAGAAAGTAGTGTACTTTAAATGTATGGTGTGTATACAGCCAGTATACTCCCCCTCTCTCTCCCCACTCTCATATTGCTATTTTGTTCGAAACTGCTAACCTTATTCCCACTTCTAATCCATTTCTTTCCCTTATACATTGTGTAATTTGTTACTGAGATTTTTTTTTTACGGATCTAAAGTGCCATCTGTGTTAGTCGTTGAAAATAATTAAAATGTCAACAACTGGAGGAAGATGTTGCATTTAATTTAAAACAGAGAGCCAATGCTTAGTTCAAGAGCAGCAGTAGTGAAAAAAGCGAAGGAACAGCAACATGATTAGACACAAAAATTCTACAACTTCAGAGCTGTAGAATTTGGCTGTGTGGAATCTCCACCCTTAGCCTCTGTTTGCCGAGTCTCAACAAGTTCTTATCCATCAGAAGCGCTGCCTTTCTCTCCTATCCATTTACAGAGCCTGTGAATGCTCTGTGAAAGCCACATAAATCACAATCTAATGACATTTTATTAGTAGTTCCTGTTCTAACAGTAATGCCCCCATTCTTCTGAGTCAATGGAGAAAAAATGCTAAGCCTAGCACCAGCAGATATAACACTGCTAATGATACAGGGCATAAGCTGGGCAAGCCACAAACGGAGTCCATGATCTATTACTTTATTACAGAATTATTCTGTATATTACAAAATTGACAAAGGAAGATGAGGATTGCTGGAGTGAAATGCCCAATTCCACCAAATGAGCATTACAATGCTTGTAAGAATGGCTGTGAACTTCAACATTACTGGGGCTGTTTGGAGGATTTGAACAGTGTGAATCCCAGGGCAAACTGGCCTGATTCAAAGCACCTAGACCAGGTGTGGGAAATATTTGGTCCTCCAGCTGTTGCTGAACTACAACCCTCCATCATGCCTGATCATTGGCCATGCTTGCTTGGGCTGATGGGAGTTGTAGTTCAGCAACAGCAGGGTGGCTATAGGTTCCTTGCTCCAAACCTAGATTAATCAGTGGATTCCTCTGAATTTTGTGATATAGTTCTTGGTTCAAAAAACCTACCAGAATGTAAATTTAGAAATGTGTACATTGAAATAAAATATAATTTAAATATGAAATTTTGTTTTAAAATACTTAATAAGATATGTATTTAAACATGTACATAAATATTATTGTAGCCTTTTTAAAAAATCACATTAATTTAAAATATCAGCTTTCAAAATTGTGTTTCCTTACCTTTCTTCATTTTCTTCCCATTTTTTTCTCTCTTCCCTTCCCTTCTCAACTTATCATTAGAGAGTTCCTCTGTGCTCTTTTTTTGCCTACAGATAATAGAAGATGGTTTAAAAAAATAATGATAAAACTAATAAAAAACACAAAAATTTCCCCGAGGGCTTCTGTAAAACTCTCAGACTCTGTTTACATAAAAAGGTTTATATTAGAAAGGTATTCTAACAACTAAAACCAACTTGGGTGCATTGATACTGCATAGCAAATACTATTGCACACAGTGATTTAATTAACAGCAAGTAAAATCATTCTGGAAGGCAAATCCCTTGAGCCACTACAACAGCATAAAGCATCTGCTATTGTCTAATGGTATTAATGTGTTTGTTATTGGAAACTATGGACTAGGCTGTCTTCATCAGCATCCCACACCAAGCTGCACACAAAGAAGCCAAAATAAGGGCTGGATTTATAAATAGAGATAATGATCATTGCAGCAACACAACTGTAATTTTGATCCTTCTTCCTTTTAATTATTGGGTTTGAAGTGAAAATATTAGGGCAAGAGGTCAAGGAAGGTTTTTAGAAGCTGCACCATATCTCAATATAAATAAGACACTCCCCCATTTGGAAATAATAGGCTGGCAAGCCTAACAACCTGTGTAAATCTGTTAATGATGCACTCTTCCCAGATATCTGCACTGCACCATTTAACAGAAAATGTCTTGAATAAGCATTAAGAAGTTGCAGTATGTCAGGTGATTTTGGAATCAATAATATAATAATGATTGCTAAGGGCTGAACCTGCAGGCATTTCCAGGCATCTGATTTCCAGTTTTCTCTAGGCACAGATCAAACTTTTTCAGATCAGTAAGAGGAGGAATCCTTGACTTAACATAAGTCAAGATGCATGGCCAAGACAACCAGGGTACTGTATTTTTTTCTTCCTCCAACAAAGAACAAAGATGAATCATTAGTCACCAGATAAACAAATCTCAAGGAGCTATATAGAATCACCCTGCCTCTGTTTAGCAGCCTGCTTCACCCTGGTGCAATGTGCTAAATGAACATTAGCTTGTTCTAGAGTCAATAGATTAAAAAAAAGTAATAAAAATGGAAACCCATGACATTTTTTGATGATTGAAGTATATTCTGTCAAAGCAAGGAGCTTATGCATCTGGAGAGAATACATTGCACCTTAAAAATATAGAGTATAGAGAGAGGTTTTCATATCAATAGCCCTGACTAGCTGATAGAAATTCAGCTGCAGGCACCCATATAAACATTTAAGTGAATATGCTATGTAAATTCTTTTACAGCACTATTTATCTTTGGGGGCATGGGAAGACTGAACTAAGCACACTCTCTTTGCAAATTTTACTGTGAACTAAAGTGACCTGAACATTCTGGACTAATGTGCAGCTGGGGAAGCAGTTATCCTTTAGATTTCACAATACTTGAGATTTTGCAATGCAGTTCTCAGATGTACAGACATATGGAGAAAAGGTAAAGGGTAAATGACCCCTGGATGGTTAAGTCCAGTCAAAGGTGACTATGAGGTGCGGCGCTCATCTCGCTTCAGGCCAAGGGAACAGGCGTTTGTCCACAGACAGCTTTCCAAGTCATGTGGCCAGCATGATTAAACCACTTCTGGTGGACAGTTCACCGTGACGAGTGCCAGAGCACAGGGAAACACTGTTTCCCTTCCCTCCACAGTAGTACCTATTTATCTACTCGCACTGGTATGCTTTTGAACTGCTAGGTTGGCAGGAACTGGTTGCCAATCTGCAAGCCCAAGATGCTCAGTGGTTTAGACCACAGCACCACCCTCTCCATGCATACATATATATTAAAATGTGTAAAAAGAGAGAGTATATTTTAGAATGAAATGAATTCAAAAACACGTTCCTTGAGAGCAAATATGTTCAGAAATGTGGATTTTGTAGTAAAATATTTGGTAGAAAAGTTTGATAGAAAGGTCCTGTGTGAAGCTTCTCCCCAGGGTTTTCGTTTAGCTAACATACAAAAAGAAAAGGGAAAGGGAAAAAAAGGAAGAGGCAAAACTAGAGCTGAGGGAGAAAGGTACCTGTCAAATGTTTGATCCCCTCCCCTTTCAAGTCCCCCCCCCCACGCAACTTCTGGTAAATTTCATCCTGGAAAATGAATTCAATCTGAAAAATGAATTCCTCCACAAATTTGGGGAGCAACTGTTGCATTCAGTTTTATTATTTTAAAATATTATAATATCTTAGAAATAAGCAATGGACTTGGTCCCTACTCCTTTTAAGCCTCCTCTCTTAGGCCATCGCTTCGCTAGAATTTCATTCAATATTAAGCAAACTAAACATGTCTGAGAGAAAAAAAACTGTTGGAGAATTTCACCCCATCAGCAATTTGAGGGATATCTACCCTTCCAGCTCAATTTCACCACCAACAAATAGCATGGAACATTTGGAGAAAACATTTTCAACCAGCCCTAAAAACAAACAAACAAACAAACCACTGCCGTTTTTATTGGAAGGGGAGATTTTCCAGCGTTCATCCTACTAAACTATAATTATTAAAAGGGAAGTAATGTTAGATGTTCACCAGAATGACCCTGTTTTGTTAGTTCCTATGATCTGTGTAATTATACAAGAACTCTGTTTCAACAGCTTTGCAAGATTACTGTAAAATACACAGCCATTTCGGAAGTTTTAAAATTGCACTCTAACATCATGTTTGACAATCTCAAAATGATGTTCAGTTACCTGGGGCTACCTTCCCAGACCTGGTGCCTTCCAGAGGTTTTGGACTACAAATCCCATCACACCATTGGCCCAGTTGACAGGTGCTGATGAGAGCTGGAGTCCATAACATTAGAGGACACCAGGTTGAGATAGGCTAACCTAAGGGACAGATCACTTACATCACTACATTTCTATCAATTTCATGTGTGAAGTAGGTGCAACATATGCTAATGGAAATCCTCACGGAAAGGATTTAGAGAGTGATTTAATCTATGCAGAAGCTTCAGCTGAGTGGAGAGAATGAATGTTCAAGTACAATTGTGGTTCGTCAGGAGGCCTTAGCCCTGAGAAGGGACATTCCCTTGTCTTCCTAATTAGCTCCTTCTTGAAAGCGGTAGGTACAGATAACATTATTCAATAGGCCCAGTGTTCCAAGACATGATTAAAGCTGCAATTATGCTTGGCAACAAAAGAAATTCATGAAATACCACCAGTTGAATTTTATCGATAATGAGGCCTCCACCACCTTCATTAAGCTCTTAATGCTATCGCAAACACAGGTGTATATGGGACCCTCGTATCCCGCTTCTCAATAACAATATTACATTTCTCATTATCTGAGGCAGCAAGGGAAAGAAGCAAATCAGTCACCATCTTTTCATCCAATTAAAATGATGAGTAAGGACACTCCATTTATCTTAATTAATGTTCATCTCGATGAAGATACTGGATTTTGAAATGAACACCAAGGTCTTCTAACACCCTGCTAGGAAAATAATCCCCTTTTCACCTAATAACTATAGATATTATAGAAGTAATGCTGGGTCCACAGTTAGATGTATTTGCTCCCTTGAAAGTAGAGGTTATTTTCTATATAGGAAGGGGCTGCTTTGCTTCATGCTGCTAGTCAGCATAGCTAAAGATGAGGCAGATGGACCAATGCTCTGACTCTGTTCCAGTGTGTTCATTGAAGGAGAACTCCCTTGCTTCCCATCTGGGATTTACCAGGCCTCAACTGAAGGACATTAAAGGGTTGTATCCACATCTGGATCCACCGTGCTGCTTCTACTGTGAGAGGAAAAGTACCAAGTGCCTTTAAAACAGTCTTGGTGTGCAAGGAAGAACACTCATAAGGAGCTCCTTGTGACTCTCTTTTTTCAGACTTCTTGCTTTGCTTTATCACCCAGCACCTGATTCTGGTTCCCTAATGGACTCCCAGGGTGATCACATCCCCCAGCTCATTATTGCCCAATCAGCAGCCGGAGACAGAAGTACTACACCAGCTAGCTCTGTCCTGTCAATGATGATTCCTGGTCACAGTCAGCCCTTGCCAGTCACCATTCTCCTTTCTCTCTGCTGATGAAGTGAATATCCAACAGGGGAAGCTCCACACTATTTACTGCCTGGTGTGCCATCTTCAGATTATGTGGTTTGCACAAGAAACATACAACATTTCCCTTGGCAGATTTTTGTAGTTTGGCACGACACATGCACCAAATGTGTAGCTTGCAGGCATCTGGTTGGCCATTGTGAGAAAAGGATGTTTTTAACATGTCAGCTTTCTATCCAACATTGAGATGTATCTTTGCCATTTTGGTACCCTCTGTGAGTGAATGAGACTGCAGGTTCGCTAGTTAATGAGGACAAAGCATCTTTGTATCAAATTTTCTTGTTTTATTTATATTTAAATATTTGTAAGCTCTGTGCATTTTGTGCATCTCTATGACACTTTGGAAAGCTCTGGATGAATGAAATTAATAGCAATAATAACACAGGTGATATAAAAAGGGAACAGCAGTGGAATGCTTTAAAAATGTGCTTCAAGGAAGAATAAAGCAAAAGTCTTGTTAAAGTCAATGGATATTTTGCATTACTTTTCCTGTCAGATTCTACTTTTTTTAGTCCAGCAGCACAAAATGGAAAGCAGCATCAGCAGCAAAGAACAGAAATAACCCACTGCAAGAATGCTGATGAATCCAGGAGGGAAGAAGGCATCTATGCTTCCACCAAATAATTCTTGACAGAAAGGACAAAGGAAGTCAGGAACTGCAGCTCCAAGACATGTAAACCTTTCACAAGGAGGAGTTTGATGTTTTCCATTAAGAACTTCTTTCACGGATACTGTAAATGAGAGTGCTTAACATTCAAAGCAGTTCAGACTGTACTCCTACCAATGTACTTGTCAGTTGTATTTCCTGGCTATGTAATTTACTTGACAAGCACAGTTTAAATGTTGTTGAAATAAACCCTGGCACTCAGAACAGATGCAGCCTAATGCAACTTTGGAGTTTTTTTAGCTTTGAAATGCAATCCATTTGTAAGGGCGAAATATTTAGATGTGTCCCCTAAAAAGAAAAAAGTTTTTGTGAAGAGTAATCTTTGCAAAGAGTTTATCTCTTTCATTAAACTACAGTCACTCCGTTATTCATATGCAAACAATCTTTCACATGTTCTAGCACTGCAGTTAAGGTATACATATTTACTATTTTTGACAGAATTCTACCTCTGAAGAAAGAGTCTCAGAAATATCATTGTATGATATTTTAATGATGGGGGGGGGGGGACACCAGGCCTTTTCATGTAGACTTGTTTTACATATTAGTTCTTGCTATCTCATGGCAATTTCCACATTGTAATAGATGGGTGGGTAGGCTTGAGACATCCTGGATCTACTTTGCTTTTTTAGTAAAACCCCCAAACTCCCCCAAAATCCTATTCAGAGCCAATTACTCAAGACATATAATCCATATTAAACAACAGGGTGCATCTTAGCACCTAATGAGCCTAGGAAATCGTTTTCAGTACCAGAACTGAATTTAGCTCACAGGCGTTTTGCAGAAATACTGTTGCCATTAGTATTGGGTAAAACTTATTCTCTGTCTCTTTTGCTTCAACCCAGCTGGGGTGACACAATGGTTAGAGTGTTGGACTAGAAGCCTGGAGACCAGAGTTCAAATGTGTGCTCAGACATGAAGTTCCCTGGGTAACCTTGATCCAATCACTCTTTCTCAGCCTAGCCATCTCATAGGAAAGAGGAAAGGAGATAACCATGTACACCAGTTTGAGCTCCTTGGAGGAAAGGTGGGATAAAAATGTAAAAAAATACCTACATAAAGGTAAAGGTAAAGGGACCCCTGACCATTAGGTCCAGTCATGGCCGACTCTGGGGTTGCGGTGCTCATCTCGCTTTACTGGCCGAGGGAGCCGGTGTACAGCTTCCGGGTCATGTGGCCAGCATGACTAAGCCGCTTCTGGCGAACCAGAGCAGCGCACGGAAACACCGTTTACCTTCCCGCCGGAAGTACGTATTTATCTACTTGCACTTTGACGTGCTTTCGAACTGCTAGGTTGGCAGGAGCAGGGACTGAGAAACAGGAGCTCACCCCGTTGCAGGGATTCGAACCACTGACCTTCCAAGCCTGTGGAACGCCCTCCCATCAGATGTCAAAGCGATAAACAACTACTGACATTCAGAAGACATCTTAAGGCAGCCCTGTTCAGGGAAGTTTTTAATGTGTGATATTTTAGTGTATTTTTGGTTTCTATGGAAGCCGCCCAGAGTGGCTGGGGAAACGCAGCCAGATGGGCGGGGTACAAATAATAAATTATTATTATTATTATTATTATTATTATTATTATTATTATTATTCTGATTGGCAAGTCCTAGGCTCTGTGGTTTAACCCACAGCACCACCCGCGTCCCTACCTACATAAAGGATAAATAAATAAATCTCAAAGCCCAGAAATTGTCTTTAGAGTTCTGGAAGCAGCTCCCTTCTGAAGATAGGAGGCTGAGGTAAGGCAAGTGGGTATAGCTCAGTGAGGAAGGTGGCATATATATAAACTAAGCATATAAATCTTCCCCTTTGTACCACATTTCTAGGAACACGTCCCTGGGAAAACCCACATTCTGCTGAATCAGAGCAAACTGCAAACAGCTTTTCTACAAATTGCCATTTGCTCTGATTCAGCAATAAAACGCAGGCATTCCTGGGGAAAGCAGTAGATAAAGGGGAGAAAACTTTTTGGACCTGGAAATCGTGTACCTATGCCTAGAATGTGTGGCACAAAAGGAAGAGTGGATGAGCCTTAAGTCAATCAATCACTTTACAAATAGTTGCTAGACATCAGAGGGTGCTCCTCTATACGTCTTCCTCATAGGTCCATTTCTGAAGGCCAAAACTCAGCTTAATAGATGTCAAAAAGAGTAAAATATGATTTGGCTGTCATTGCCAGTTCTCGTCAACCCCAGCATTGGCTTGAATGATTTTCCTATTCTCTATCTATGTGAGTCCATAATCTCTTACTTGATTAACAACTAGGGTTTTTTTTATCATAAATTTCATTTCGGGCTGGTGAGGCAAAGTAGATAAGTATTCATTACTGAAAGTCCTTTGAAGTTCTAATTAAATTAAACAGCTTGCAATGGAAGTCATTTGCCAAATATCATGGAAGGGAAGCACCATACCAGAGTATTCTCACTGTGACCATTTGAATATGGGTTTGAGTTTTTCCAGTGTTGAGTACAACCAGACTTTCACCAAAGCTAATTGGGATTTTGCCAGTAAATTTAAATGGCAAATACTACTTCCACCACATTTGGTCTGGGATTTAATCATTCATGTAAGACAGCCTTCCAGAACCTGCTACTCTTCAGATATCTGGGACTACAGCTCCTATAATCTCTAGCCAGTATGACTAATGGTCAGAGATGATGGGAGTTGAAGGGCACCAGGTTGGGGAAATCTGATGTAAGGTGTGGTTAGTTCAATATAATTAAAGTTTCAAGCCTCTAGAACTCTCCTGTTATCTATTACGTGGTGTCACTTGTTAATCAAAAGGAGAGATAATAATGTCAACTTGGGGGGAAGCAGCCCACCCCTAATCACAAATCATTTAAGTGCTGCAAAGCAAGTTGTTCTTGGGCAGAACCTTTGGCATGAATATTATTTCCAGACCATTTTTTCTGCTGACACCTAGACATAGGGTTTTATTATAGGGTTATTTGCAGGACAGAAGAGGTGAGAAAGAAATACAAACAAAACAATAGGCTAGAAGGTAAAGTTTTGTCATTTTTTATTTACTGAGTAAGTCAGATTGCTGAAGAATCAGTGGCTACTCTTTAAAGCACAATGTAGTTGTGTTTTTTGCTGCTGTCATGCTTAATTATTTTTTTATTGTGCTTCTGAAAATTGCCTTGGGTTAGTATTGAAGTGCATTTAAAAAATTGAGTGTGTACTTACTAATGATTGACCATCTGTAGTTATATTTTAAAAGTAATGTTATTTTTTGGCATTTTCCAAGGGAAATATGCATATATTAACATAGCACATTTACAGTAGGCAAATTGTTTTTATATTCTGACCTGAGCACCCTGAGGGATGTTGTTACAGTGATATATAATTTGGTCTTTGCCAGCTCTTTCACCTCGTCGTTTAACCAACGAGAACTATAACAGGAACGCCATGCTCAGAATGGCTTAGCTTAGGATATGATCTGAGTTCTTTCTCTTGGACTGATATAGCAACAACCATCTGTGCAAAACTAAGGTTGCACTCCTAAGCACGCTTACTTGGGAGTAAATTCCATAGAGCTCCACAGGCCTGACTTCTGAGTAGGCATGCTTAGCATTGTGCCATAGTTGAAGGAGACAGTAAAATGCTACGGCTTAGATGTACAGCACACCAGACATCGTATTTCATATTCACAAACGCCATCAAGGATGCAAGATCATGTACCTGTGATTGATAATAAGCAAGATTTTAACAAGCAGGTGGTATGAATAATTCATTCTTGCAATGTTCTTTGAATTGGAATTCCCCTGGTTTTTCTCAAATCCCATGCTTTAGAAGCACGACTCTGAAGAGATTTCACATGACACAACTGTTCCTTTGTACTTGTCAAGGAGCCACGGCGGCCTCTAATCAACAATATGGCTTCAGGTTGATTTCTGTCCCCCTTTTCAAAGTCCACATCTCTCTATGGAATACTGATTAGTAACAATACCAACTTTGTTCCTCTCTGTGGTTTTCAGTTCTCTATTTTATTTTATTTTTTATAAAAAAAATAAATCCCACATTCTAGAGAAATAGATGGCAGTGAGCTGTGCATGATGGAGAATAATTGGGGAAGGGATCCAAAGGACTTGTTTACCACATGTGTTTTTCCTAGAGATGCCCATGAAAACTCAGGTCCAGAAATGAATTTTGAAGCCTTGAAAATACTGTGTTTGTTGCTCTTCCCTTCCACCTATTGAACATTGATTGCATGGGCTCAGGAATATTGAATGGAAAAGAGCGTTGCTTTTGTCATCAGAATTTGTTTTAATAGAGAATTTAATGCACATTTCTCCCATTCTGTGCAAAGTAGGAACAGGGCATCAAAGTTGTTCCTTTGTTTCTTATGTATTAATCAAGTATTACCACACTCGTTTAATGGTTTCCACTGAAGGTTTAATGATGATGATGTATTAGGCTTATTTGTCACCTGATTCACAAGTCTGGAACACTGATACCATTGGATTCCACCAACCATGGTATCCTCTAGGAATGGATGTCCGAACTGGAACGAGGTGGCATTTCCCTGAAGTGGTTCCAGTCCTATTTGGATGGCTGTCTTCAGAGAAATGTGCTTGGGAGATGCTGCTCGGACCCATGGAGCCTTCAATGTGGGGTTCCACAGGGGTCAGTCTCATCCTCCATGCTATCATCTATATGAAACTTGTCATCCAGAGATTTGAGCTGCATTGTCATCAATATGCTGATAGAAGTAGCTCAATTTCTCCTTTAAATGTTTCAATGGGTTGCAGAAACTGGATGTGGCACCAGGCCCACAGCCATTCCTCATGAGTCCCATAACCTCACCTGCTTTGGAGCTGCTATGCCAGCCTGCTGTCCTTGGGCATGATGAAGGATGTTGTTCCATGCCTGGTGCTGAAGTGAGAGTCAAGGGCCAGACCAGTCAGATTCTGTACGTGGAATGCTAGACAGAGGAATCTAGTCCTTTGCATTAGATAGAGGCATCTAGTCTCCGCTCCTCCACATGTAGCCGCTGGGTGACCTTGGGCCAGTCACACTTCTCTGAAGTCTCTCAGCCCCACTCACCTCACAGAGTGTTTGTTGTGGGGGAGGAGGGTAAAGGAGATTGTTAGCCGCTTTGAGACTCCTTAGGGTAGTGATAAAGCGGGATATCAAATCCAAACTCTTAGACAGAAAAATTAAGGGTCCTGCATTTGGAGGCACAAAAAGTTGGAAACCAGGAACCACCTTTGGACTACAGGAAATGCCTTCTGCTTGCACAAGAAGCCCTTTGACAAGAAGTCATGCAACAGGTAAGCTTATTTCAGTTTAATGATACCGTGATGGAAAAACCTGTACCTGTTCAATTTCAGACTGCCCTTTAGGTGTTAATTGCAAAGAAGACTATCAAGAAAATGAAGGCAGCAGCTCTACACTGCCTTTCCAATAAGGCTTTATTGAATTAACTTGATTTTCATTTGCAGAGGTCGGTTTTTCCTCCCCCATTTAAACAACTAAGATCTTATTAATAGTTCCATTTCATATAATATTCCAATGATGTGTACTTACCAGTAGGATCTTAATTAGATTTTAACATTAATTTCAAATTTAAAAGCCTATGAGAGATCTGGTAAGTTTCTTTTAATGTTATGGGTATTTAAATGGAATTTTACAAGTATCTGGTGCAAAGACTTGTGCAGAGAACAAGGAGCTGCAACCCCAGCTCTAAAATATGGATCAACAACATCCCCTTGTGCCAGCACTAGGACACAAACATCATTAATAAGCTAGTGCTGTTGTGTGTTTCCAAGAAGTTTAATTTTCAATGTGAAAATTGCCCTTTTGAGAGCTGGCAAAAGTGTTGAGAACTCTCCTCGCCCGCATAGACACCTTCCATTCAATTTTTACACCATTGTCCCACATGTGCTGCTGGTTTCATTGTTTGTTTGTTTTTAAGCGTCTCTATTTCCTCAGCTGGTCAGGGAGTGGATAGTAAGATATTATGACTTGACAGTGCCATATAGCCAATGATTAGAAGTGACTTAGTTCCTCCACCCTTCAACTTCATCAAAATATGGGGAAAGGGGGAATGCATTCACATTGCCCAGGTAATTGAAGCAACTCCTCTCCCTCTGTTTTCCTTTGTTGTGCTGCTCTGGCAGTTTCATTGCCCATCACTCCTCCGTGGCAAAACTATTGCTCTGGTGTCTCTTGGGCTTGCTGATTGGAAGGTTGGCAGTTCAAATCCCCGTGATGCGGTGAGCTCCCATTGCTGTGTCCCAGCTGCTGCCAACCTAGCAGTTTGAAAGCATACCAGTGCGAGTAGATAAATAGGTACCGCTACAGTGGGAAGGTAAACAGCATTTCCATGTGCTCTGGTACACATCACAGGGTCCCATTGCACCAGAAGTGGTTTAGTCATGCTGGCAACATGGCCCAGAAAGCTGTCTGTGGGCAAACACTGGCTTCCTCAGCCTGAAGCAAGATGAGCGCTGCACCCCAGAGTCAAGTATGACTGGACTTAACTGTCCAGGGGTCCTTAACCTTTTACCTTTACTACTTGTGAATCTGGATGTGTGTCCCATTGAAAGCAATGCAGTGTGGATGAACAACATCCACATTCAAAATGTGTATCCAGAGGAGCATTCATATTCAGATGTCATCTATTTACATTGCATTGTTGTCAATGAGATGTGCATGCAGGTGCAAATTGGAATATGCATTCACTGTCTGCTCACACAAATCACTTAAGGCACAGCAGACTAGGGGAAAGGAAACACTACCCCAGTTGCCTTGGCAACTGGAAAGTCTTGAGACTTTTCCTCCTGACACCCGCTCTCTGGTGAACAGATTTGCACCATCTTACCAAGGGATGCACAAAAGCCACTCCATATGCAGGAGTATTTAACTGTGGATATGAGTAGAGGAGGGAAATGTTCATCCCATTCCATCTCAGCTTACTGCTAGTAAGAGTTTATCCAGGGCATCTGATTAGTGAATACATTCTAACATGTGTCCAAAATCTTCAAACAGATCAAATCTGCTTTCTGCTTGTGACAATGGTTGTGTGCAACTTTGTGCACTTTGGGAGATGCCAGGGCAGGAAGTTTGATGGTAGAGAAATACCTGTCCATTTCCCAGGTCAGGAAGCCAGCAGTGTAGAAGGAGCAGTATCAAGTGAGGAGCCTGTACACCTGTAGAAGCTGGAGGCCTTGCCTCTTAGGGCAGGTGCTTCCATGTGCTTCCTCCTCCTCCTCCCAAGTAGCCTCTCATGCAACTGGCTAGGCACCTTATTGGCAGCCTTGAACATCCAAATTGCCTCTGTCCCTGTGGAAGATGGAGGTCCGAGAGCCACCAGGCAGCCCTTGGGTAGGACATTCTGGATCCAAAGGCTCTTCAGGGACTCTGGCAATATTGAGAAGTCCTCCTCCCTCTTCGCTTCCTCTGAGGAGTCTGGGCATAGAAAATTGTACAGAGGAGAAGGAAAGGGTAGATCATGGGACCAAATGATCTCCTAATGATTTTATTTAAATCATTTTTTATGGGTCTTTAAAAAATCTGCTTTTTCATTTGCTTTATAGCAAATAATCAGCAATAATAAAATATAACAACCAACAAATGAAATAAATAAAACGAACATTGTTATACAGATTCCTGTGGTCTCAGGTCATTCTAGAGCTATGATTGTGACCTCAGGGTTCCCAAACCAGTGTAATCTTTATGAATGTTATGAATGGAAGCCAAGTAGCTATAAAGGGATAATGACTCATTGCCCCTCTTAATAGCCTGTGGTGTTGGGTCAGCATTTGCAGCAGAGTTAGTTGCTATGTTCTGAACCATAAAGCCAGGGTGGGAGTCTAGATAACTTTACGCCCCTTTTGCCTTGAACTGTATCTTCCACTCTTGTAAGTTTAACTTTATATTCACCATCCAATAATCAAATTTGATTGATGATTTATTTATTTTTAAGTCACTAAGCAATGACAAACCTAAACAGCATCTTAAAAAATAGAGACATCACCTTGCCAACAAAGGTCCGTATAGTAAAAACTATGGTTTTTCCCAGGAATGATGTATGGAAGTGAGAGCTGGACCATAAAGAAGGCTGATCGCCGAAGAATTGATGCTTTTGAATTATGGTGCTGGAGGAGACTCTTGAGAGTCCCATGGACTGCAAGAAGATAAAACCTATCCATTCTTAAGGAAATCAGCCCTGAGTGTTCACTGGAAAGACAGGTCCTGAAGCTGAGGTTCCAATACTTTGGCCACCTCATGAGAAGAGAAGACTCCCTGGAAAAGACCCTGATGTTGGGAAAGATGGAGGGCACAAGGAGAAGGGGACGACAGAGGACAAGATGGTTGGATAGTGTTCTCGAAGCTACCAGCATGAGTCTGACCAAACTGTGGGAGGCAGTGGAAGACAGAAGTGCCTGGCGTGCTCTGGTTCATGGGGTCACGAAGAGTCGGACACGACTAAACGACTAACCACCAACAATCCAAGTAAGAAAAAGAATGTCTGGAGCTCATTGTTCTCTTACTGTTTCTCAAGGTCAGTCAGGCTTTACTGTTGATGTTTGCTGCTTTACTTGGGGAATGTGTGTGGGTTATTGATAGGTCAGTGTTAAAGACACGGTGCACACCTCACTTTGAGCTGAGCTCACAAGGGGCTGTCCCAAACTCAAAATGGTTTTCAAGTGGCAGTAGGAGTGGCAACGGGGGAAATTTGCATGTTGAGCTTTATGTCTGTTAACTCTCACATCATCTCTATGTTGTCCATAAAACTCAAACTAAAAAATCATCTCAGAGAAGGGAAGACTTTAAAAACAAGCAGCTATGCAAATGTTCCAGGAGGAGTGAGGGCAGGGATGCAGATGACTTTATTTACAGAGTCATTATTGCATTCTCATGAAACTTAGTTTGATTATTGTTTGCTTGTTTGTTTAAATTCTCTCATAATTCCCAATAAACTACTCCTCACTGGAACTCCCTTCCCCCCGGGAATAATTATACCTCCACCCTGGTAACAAATAAGAGCTCATTCACATGGCCAGAGATGAGTGATCAATAATATTTTTCTAACTAAATTTGCCTGATGCAATCTATTCTCATCTTTAAAACTAATCGACAGCTAGAGCAGCTGCCTCGTAAAGCTGCCAAAATGTCACGTCCCGATTGCCCCCTCTTTTCATTTGCTTCAATGTATTGAGGAGCTCCAAAAAGAAACTGTGATCAAGTCTCCTGAATGGCAGAGAAGTTTTAATAAAGTGTGATATTTTGCCCTCTGAAAATGTGCTGTAAATAACTAGCAGTGTTGCCGTAACAGCAGAAAGAAGAATTGGCTATGCATTATTTATACTGTCTGGAGTAGTTTTAGGCTCTTTCAGACATTCTGTGAGTCTTGCAGTCAGGATGCAATCTTTCAATAATTCAGATGTCATCGTGCAGCAAGGTGAAGCCTTGTTGGGAAAATAGCAAGGAAATCCATTTTTTAAATTGGAAATATATGATACGTGGACAAAGGCAAGTCACTGTTTAGTGTACATTTGCATTAGAAGTTTAAAACTCCTAAGTTGGCTGCAATTTGAAGCCACATTCTGACCAGAATGCTGAACTTCAGAAGTCTTTCCCTTCATGCTAGCCTTGATCTTTAGGTTCTGGCATTGTCAACAATATATACCAACATTGGGGTGGTTCTCTGCAGCCTGCATGGAACAGATTGCTTCCATCCTGCTGCCCTAACATGATTTCTCAGGGGGAATAGGAGTTACCTGACTGGCATAAAGCAAGGCCTGGTCTGAAGCGTGCACCAGTTTCTAGAGGTAATAACTGACCTGTCAGAACAGCCTGGCACCATGGCACCCTGAGTAGAAGTCTGTCGTTCAGTCTTCTCTCAGTGACAGAGAACATTCTGTATGGATGGATGTGGAACATTTGTCTAGACTTCATCTGCAAGCTTGCAGGTGCAGATGAGTTTAATTAGCCAATATGGGGTGCCAGATTGCCAGATGGGTTTTACGTGATCATTTGAGCCATAGCAGAAAGGGGAAAAGTCAGCTCAGGGAGTGAGAAAAAACTACCGTCGCCGTTGTTCAGAATGACTGGTTTACTGTTCGTATCCTGAAAAACCAAACTCTACCTCTGTCAGTCCAAGGAACCCAGATGAGGTAATTGGAAAGCATAATTGTAAGAGGAGGAGGAGGAGGAGACGAACAGTGCCGCTAAAAAATCAGCATTACATTTCTAATAAGTACAGTTTATAGATTCCTCCTCCTATTAAAGTCCACAAGTAGGAAAACAATTGGTCCAGGAAATCATTATACCTTTCTTTGTCTTGTTGCACATGCTTTGATTGTGTCAGGCTGTGAAGTGGTTTACAAATTTGCAAACAAATAAAATCCGGCAAGCGATAGCTGAAAACCACAAATAAATAAACAATGAATATACACAAATAAATAAATAATGAATATACAAAACCCACCAATCAGGGGTGATGTAACTATGAGTTTTCTGCTCCTATGGAGGGGTTTGGACTAGATGACCTATGAGCTACTTTCCAACTCACATTATTCTACATCAATACCATTAACTGAGTACAAACTACATGTCTGGAACAGGTATGTGTCAAGGTGAAGCTGTTCTTACCAGTCAAAGCACTAAGAAGAGTTTGTGTGAGATCAGCATGGCATCAATTTTTTTTTGTCGTCTAGGGCGAAACCTTTTCTTTCTTTTTTTTTGGCTTTCATTTATTTATTTTTAACTATTTGAATGTTCCCCATTTACATTTGTCATAAGAATACCTGTTGCTTTGAAGCCTCATAGTGCTGTCAATTCACAAAGCAATAGAGAGTTGTCCTTCCAGACTTTATTTTTCTGAATCTCTGGTGTGAAGAAAACAAGAAGAGTGAAAACAGGAGTTCTCAATTCAAGCATCACCAAAGACTACGTAAGTGTGTCTTTAGGTGTTAAAATATACAGTGTTTGACATCTCTGCTTTGCAGAAGGGATATGAGGGGGGAAAACAACCCAGCAACACTACAAAGGACCCTTGTTTCTAAATGTTCTTTTACTATTTATACTTTATGTCGATATTTCCCCAAGTGACCTTACTTCTAATGCTTCTCTCAGTGGGTGATGTTTTCAAATGCTGATGGACCCTTGGTGCTGATGTACTAAAGATAATTTGGATAGTTGGTGAAGCGGGTAAATGGTTGCAAACATGTGTACTTTAGCATTAGTTCTGCTTCTGTCTCCTGCAACATATCCACACTGGTTACTTACAGGTCTGATTCCCCCTCCCCCCCTTTTTTAAATGAGCTATGCACCATTTGTCAGTTTTCATGTGAAATGTACCAAAAGCAATGGGGAGTAGAATGAAAAATGTGCAAATACCAAAGTTAGCTAAAATTAAAATCTTCCCCAGGGTACCAAAAGCGTCAGGTTCTTTATCATGTTCTTGACAGATCCACACCCCAGAAACGTTTCCAAGTGGGGTGGGAAGAGGCAAACCAAATTAGTCATCACTTTAACTTATTTTGGCTATGTGAATGAGTGGTATTGACTCAACAGCCGATCAAGCCAAATCGGGGAGGTTCCTTCTGGCAAAGAATTGTGCCACTATTTACATCTTCATAAGCTGTGCAAGTCCCTCTGAAGCAGTGTTTTTGCTACCTTGGACAGCTCCATCCGCAATAGCTTCTGCATTCCATAGAAAGACTATATAATCAAAATAGCTCCTGTTTGGAATAACATAGAAGGCAGCGCCTGCCTCTTGTTTTCAGCACCATCTGATCTTTTGGCATTTACTTGACTGTTTGTATCCATCCTTGTCAAACTCAGTTTCCCAAAGAGAAATGGCACTGATATAAAGTGAGTAGCATCAAGGGAATAGTGTTTCCAGCTACACCCCCACCCCGACTTTCCCTTATAAGAAGCTGCTGCAGGAGAGGGACTGTGAACATGGGAGGGGGAGGGTTCCTAGTACTAAGGCAAAACTGTGACGTGCCCTTGTTATTTTTGCTATTGCATGCTGCATGTTTACAATTTATATTTACAATTTTGAAATGTGTGGGTTTTTTGTATGTTATTATGAAATTTCTTTTGTATTGTTTGTTTGAAATGCATCCCTGTTTCTTTGCTGTAAGCTGCTTTGAGCGCATTTGGGGGGCGGAGTTGGATAAGTGGCATATAAATTGAATGGATGAGTGAAGTTGGAAAGCATCAAAGTAATAGTCCATGGATCATTTCCAACCAAATTGTTGCTGTAGCAGAAACCAGCACAATGATTCCCATTAGCACAGGGGAACTTCCCTTCTCACCTCCCCTTGCATGTCCCCCTTCCCCAAATCTGCTTGGGAGAATTAGGAGAACCCACAAAACAGAATAGGGGTGGGGAGATAGTTCCATTGGACAAGCAGAAATGTTTGCACTGATAGAACAATCTCCTTAGTGCTACATTGAATATAAGCCCATGGATCAATCTGTACTATTTCAATATAATACAGTGGTACCTTGGGTTAAGAACTTAATTCGTTCTGGAGGTCCGTTCTTAGCCTGAAACGGTTCTTAACCTGAAGCACCACTTTAGCTAATGGGGTCTCCCGCTGCCACACGATTTCTGTTCTCATCCTGCAGCAAAGTTCTTAACCCAAGGTACTATTTCTGGGTTAGCGGAGTCTGTAACCTGAAGTGTCTGTAACCTGAAGCGTCTGTAACCCGAGGTACCACTGTAAGTGCTTCTCCATCACATCCTATCACATATCACCAGTGTTCTGGAGGAAAGGGATGAGTCCCAGTATTGAAGAATTATTTAATATCCATGTCACAATTCTCACCATGAAAAGTCTAGAAATCACTGCCAGTATATAGTGTAGTGTTTTAATGGGGGGGGGGGTTCCTGGCACACTTTTTCCTCCTTGTGGCACAAATAAGGCATAGCAGTTTCAAACAAGTCATTCCTAAGCTAAACAGTTGCGCCTCTTTACAGAAACTGTTTTCTTAACAATTTGTGCTTCACAAGTACAAAGTGCTGATAAGCTTCTGTGAAAGAACTGCCCAACTCTTTGAGGCTGGAATGATGTATATAATACATAGTGGTGGTTAGAAAATTTTGCTATTCTTGATTTAGTATTATTATCAGATTCCTTAATCAGTCAACACAGCTCTGAACCACGAGCCATGTATTAACGTGCTTGTACTAAACTCATTGCTGAAAAGAAGCACTCTCTTTTGTGAACTAGTAGCTGGTGTGCGTAGTGACAGTAATCTAGAAGGGAGAAAACACACACCGTGGGATTTATATCTTTCAGACTATGATTGGAAAAGCAGCAAAGAGACTTCAGGGTTTAAGCATGTCATCCGGTACGTGAAGATGGGCTTCCTCTTGGAAAGTAGAACATCCATCATACCTCAAACTCAACTGTGTATTGTCTTCATTATATGCTTCATTTGAAAACTGGTAAAAACACCACAGCAGTTCCCTGGAGACATACATAACATTCGGTCAAGCATCTGGACTAGCGGTAGGCAACCTAAGGCCCAGGGGCCGGATGCGGCCCATTTGCCTTCTCAATCCGGCCTGCGGATGGTCTGGGAATCAGCTTGTTTTTACATGAGTAAAATGTGTCCTTTTATTTAAAATGTGTCTCTGGGTTATCTGTGGGGCCTGCCTGGTGTTTTTACATGAGTAGAATGTGTGCTTTTATTTAAAATGCATCTCTGGGTTATTTGTGGGGCATAGGAATTCATTCATCCCCCCAAAAAAATATATCTATATAGTCCGGCCTCCCACAAGATCTGAGGGACAGTTGACCAGCCTACAGCTTAAAAAGATTGCTGACCCCTAATCTGGACCAACAGAGGTGCATATTCCAACACTCACAATGTCACTTTTTAAACTTCTTCCTTTTCTTCCCTTAAAAACAGCTCAAACAAAAGTTTGATTTAAAGGGAAAGTACCAGACATTCTGAGACACTTATTATCTCTTTGTAAGTTACCTCAATTCCACGGCGTTTCTGCTTTGCCTGTACATACAGCAGTCATGGCTGATGTTTTACAATTATGGGAACTTAAGTTCCATTCAAATGCTGAGTGATCAGAGTAATTATGTCTATTGCGTATGTCTCACCATTGTGTCATGTGTGGATTTGGCTGGCTCTCATGATTGTGCCTCAAAGCTGATAATTATTCATTATCATCCTTTTCTGCATGTTCTTCACCTCCCCTCCCTGCTTGCGCTCCCCCCACCCCAGCCACAAGAGATGTGCTGCAATACACACTTTTGTCCCATTTATGCTTTCTGTGAAGAAACGAGATTTTTCCATTCTGTCATGGCATTCATAAGTGCTGTGCATATCAATGCACGAGGGTAGCGCATTCTCTGATATTATGTGGTGTTCTATTAGAGTTATTTGCAATCATTCACAATCACTTGGAACTTCACAAAGGACACTTGCCAGTCACTTTTAAACTCCTCTCTGTTCAACCCTAATTAATATAGGTGTAGAAGTGGACTGAGGCCGAAACAGAGTTTCTCAAACAATGCTCCATGCACCGGGATTCATTCAGATGGTCAGTGGCACATCTATAAAAACCAATAGAAAACCATGCAGCGTCTAGCACAGCACCTGACAATTGATACAATAGGCAGAAGAATCATTAAGTGGTCCACCAAGATCTCCAGCAGTTTTCAAATGGTCAGGGGTTAGAGAAGATTTGGGAACCATTTTTATAATAAATGTGAGCCTTCATTGGCCTTCACTTGCAGGTAGCAAGAGTTTGTTGAAATCATGCAATGAATCTTCTTCAACTAAACATCACCGGGGAGATGCATTTCCACAGAATTCACATGGTCTTCATAACGCATAGTTTAAGCCGGAATATATGCAGGAGAAGTAGGGGGAGAAGTTACACGGACTATAGGGCTGCTTGTTTGTAGAGCTGCCAATATTTCCTGAAAGTAATGTGATTTAATTTATATAATCTGTAGAACTAATTTTTTATTTTTTTCCTAGAAAATCAATGAAAGGCAGCCAATGCCACCTTGAGGTTTCCTTTGACATTGCAGCCTACAATGGCAACCAGTGGTGCCAAATCAAATGGGTCCCATTTGCTGAACTTTCTCTAAAGGATTAAGGTCAGTCATTCAAACATCAGCCAGCTTCTAATACTGAGACAGAACATGCCATTTTCATGCTGAGTTAGCCTGTAAATGAGTGACAACCCATTCAGAAGGTGTATGGAATGCCTGTCAAAACATGGAAGGAATTAGTAGGAAATAAGTAGAAAAATCATCCCTTAAGCCTTTCAAAGATAGGTTCCATTTTCAACAGAGTTTGATTATGTCTGCCCTAAATTAGAAGTGAATCTTTTTTAAAAAAAAAAAAAGGTGGAAAACTTTATAGAAAAAAAAATATTAAAATCATTCCAGCTTGGAGCTTTCTTGCATCTCTTTAGAAGAAATGAAATGAAAAGAAGTCCATTAAGTCTGAATTTAGTGGGAATATTTTCCCATCAGCCACTAGCTGCATTGGCAACTGTAGCAAATGGGAGAACCAAGAAGGGGACTCACCTTGTTTAGTGAGTGCACCACACCACTATTTTGAGGAATGAAGAACATAAAAATAAACGTGTGTGTGTGTGTGTGTGCGCGCGCAAGAGGACAGCTGCAACCCGAAGCTACAAACCTCCCAGCCCAAGGGCACTACCCTGCCTCTGTGAGCTTCTTCCAAATGTCCAATGGACACCTGTGCTTTGGAGAGACTTGAGGAGGGTGGGAGAAAGAGGGAGATTAGCCACTGGTGGCCCAGTTGGCTGGCTGGCTACCGACTGAACAACAGCCACAGCTTTTTGTTTTTTCTGGATCCAGACTAGAGCCATTACTTCCACAGCACAGGATTTTATTGCAGGCTGAAGAAACTGAGCGGGAGAGTGACCCTGACTGTCTGACTGTCACCGATATGTGTACAGGGACTGTGATATGGGGAGATGGACAGAGGCGCCACCAATATTTCTGTTGCTCGTTTCCTTAATGATAGGAAAATGGCTGACATTTAAATTCAGCCAAATTCAGGCATTAGTCTTGAGGGGAGATTTGGCCACAAACCAGCAGAGTGTTAACAATTCTTAAGTCCATTGAAATCAATGGGGTTATCCAAACATAATGTATTCCCTTGTGTTCTTGAATTAACAAGTTACTTGAACTTAGCAGTTAAATGTTACAAACAACTGGTGCTACTAATAGCGTTATTAGTCTGTGTTGCAGTTGTTAATTTAGATATCCTTTTCACAATGCTCTTTGCCTTTATTTCCCCCTCTGGGTATTCCTGCTTTCCTGCTACACATTTCTTCATAACTGTTCTGTGCAAGCCGGACCATTTCCAGAACTACCATAACTCTACCCACCTACCTAATTCACAGAAACACTGTCCACATTGCTAAGGGAAGGAGCATATCCTTCAAATATTTTACTAATTGTCATCTCAAAATTGGAGTTGTTCACTGAAGGAAATCCTAGTGGAAGAAACAATCAAATTTCCACCTTAATACCATCCCTGACTTAGGCTGCAAGTTAGTCTAAAGCAGGGCTAGGGTCCTATAACCTGAGCTCCCCACCCACACTATGGGTCATTTTTACAAGTTGATAGGACCACCCACCTGTCAATTACCTGATGTCACCTGATAGCCTTCTTCCAATGAAAGAATCAGGAGTGCACTCCTGATTATTTCCTTTCTTCCTTTGCAAACACAGCTTGAGTTAAAGTTGGGGATGTGAAGGGGGAAAGTTTCATTGCAGCCACAGCTTGCATTCAAGTCACAGCTAGAAGGGTGGCAGAAAAAGGCACCACAAAGAAAGGAAAAGAAAAAAGAAAAACCACTCCTAGGGAACATCCTTAGTATGTGGTCCTGGTTCTTCTTCATTTTAGCCATGGCTTGAAGTTTCCCTTGGTGGACATCATATGAAAAGGGGGTGTAGTTTGCCTAACAAGGACAGCTGGGCCAATATCTGAGACAAACCAGGCCTTATTAGGCATGTTGACCAAAGGTTTCCCACCACTGGTCTTAAATGTGTCTAGGCTGAACCATGGGTAGCAATCTCAGGTCAGATAGGAGCTGGACAAACAACCATTGGACAAAGCAAGTAGTTAGGACTGAAGAGCAGGATGGGAAGTCAGGACGAAAGATTATAGAAAGATACCATGCCTCAGGAACTACTTGTTGTTCAACCAAGGCTTAACTTGTATAGAAAGCCTGTCTAGGACAAGCCAGTAATTAGCTAGGTTGGCTAGGGTCGACCCAGTGTCTGAGGATACTTAGCTAACTAAGCCAAGAATGGAGAACCTGTGGCCAGATGTTGCCGGGCTACAACTTCCACTGAGTTTGATGACTCGTCATTCTGGCTGGAATAGTCTAACATTATCTGGAGGACCACAGGTTCCCTACCCCTGATTTAGGCAGATGCTGTAGCATGCAGTTCAATGACTTACCATAAGATACAGCTGCAAACAAACCCAGCTTGAGCATTGGCTGTTCCCAAGTGTTAGAAATATGAACATTTTCAGCTCTGTTTAGCCATAATTATATAGGAGCTACCATCACTTATGATTACCACTATATTCTAGAATTGCAGATCTAGTTATGACTTTATTTGCAGTGTGCTGGGCCTCTTCGGAATATACTCAGGATGTGTATTCTCAGTTATTATAAATAAAACACACACACACACACTTTTGGGTACATATATGACATTTTCTAATATTATTGTAATGTACAGTTCTTGCAAGTGTGTAGAATTCTACACCTACACAATAGCTTTGACAAGAAAGCTTTTTCTGTGCAACAATGCATGTTTTCTCCCAAGGGACTAATTATTGTCAAAAAGCCAGTTGGGACATTTTTCACAAATACCTTCTGAGTTATGGTTTTCCTCTACTGCAATATATTAGAATAGTACAGCAGCAATATGATTACACTCTTTAACTATAGTACAGCACAGCTCTGCTGTGTCACAAATAATACAGCAGAGAAGTAAGTTATTTATATTAAGAGATAACTAGCTACAAAACTAATGACTACAAATTGGCTATTATTAAATTTAGATTGGAAATTTCTAATCCAGTTGTGAAATAGACTCCTAAATCAGTTGTGAGTGCAGAGAACCAAATTATAGATATAGTTTTTTAATGATAGGACCAGATTAGATGTGATACCTCTCACATAAATAACAATTGTATACATTTTCTCTCTCTTTCATAAACAAACGAACAGCAGAAACAGAGGGTCCAGTATAAAGTGGGATCCTCCTGGGGCATAGTAAGGCTTTAATCCTTTGTGCCTCAACCTTAATCAAGATCGGGTCCTCTGCACTGGCAATGGAATAAAATACTCCATTGGCATGAATGGGAGTTTTCCTTGCAATACAAAGAGCAGGTATGGGGTGGTGGTGGCAGAGATTCCATTTCAAAGCTGTGGTGGGAGCAAAATATTAAAGCTCCCTGTGTCAGAGTCCTGGTTCAGATTGAGCCCTCTGCACCTGCTAATGCTTTACCTTTGGTTCATTTGTATAAGGAAGGGGAGTTTCTAATTCTTGGGTTATTCAATTTCCTCCTTCGTCTTCTGTGAGATTGCACAGAGAAGGTCAGAACAAACTGTGAACCATCAAGCCAAATGAGCCCACAAAACATGTATGACGGTCCACTGGTGACCTTATAAAATTCCTCTTTCTCACTTGCCTGCTACTGTTATTAAGAGCCTGGCAGCCAACATAAGACTGGGCTAGCGAGCTGTGCCCAACTAGCTGCACCACAGATTCTGCAGGCCTGACAAAGTAAACAGAAGATGGGCTGCAGAGGGCAAATGAAGACTTACTGTGCATTAGCAGTGAATCGACAGAGAGTATAAATACCCTTCTGCTTCCACCCTGTTCCAAACTAATCAATACACCTATTGATGGCTTCTGAGTACTAAGGAGAACTGGCACCAGCCAAATCACTCTGGTAAATGGAGAGAGACAGATTCCTAACTCTCAGCCATTTGTGTATCAGGACTTATTCCGAAATGGAATATGTAGACATGTGAGAGAAACATTTCCTAAGCAAGGACAAAAATGAATCATAGGTGGGGTTGCAGAGGTTTGTACGGCAGCTACTCTGAGTCCTCCAGCTGGGAAGTCACCCTTGCAACTGTAGGTATGCAAGACTAACAGGGCCCCATTGGTTATCCTGGTCACCTGATCCAGCTATGCTAACAAGCTCCAGTAGCTCTTCCTGGCTTTTCTCATGGTGGTACTGTGGAGCAGTAAGGCTAAGGTCAGCCATATCCTCTACCCATAACTTGTGCCAGTCTGTGCCTTGCAGCCCTACTCCTTGATTCAAGCCCACTACAGATGGGATTTCCTATGAATTTGCTCCACAATAACAATACTTTAGGAATGCCACAGTAGATGGGTTTGGGTTGCTACAATTGCTGCCTGGATCTAATTTTCACCCATGGTAGATTGGTAGGGGCCAGTGCACTTTCCCTCTCAAGAGCTCAGTCTTCTGGATTCATGTGAATAGCTCTGGAGATACTGGGATTTGTATCCCACTCCGCTCCTTGGCAAAGGAGGAAAGGATGATCCACCAGGGAACACTGCAACAGCACACCCTAAGTCTCAGTGACAGCACATCTCAGCCATGCAATGTATAGTTTTAAAAGTAAGGCAGATGAATTCCTAGCATTCCTTCTCCCCAACAAACCAGTTGACGTTGTTTTAAATAAAACTGTAATTCAGCATAGATGATCAATGAAAATACTCAGAGATGCAGGGAAGCAAGATGATACTAGGCAGTTAGCATCTGTAATTCCCTAGGCTGGGATGCATTTATCAGGAAACCTTGAAGCCATGTGAATGTCAAAATGAAACTTTTCTTTTCCTCCAGTGAATAAGATGATTAAAACAGAAAGCATTAGTGTTGAATTCACATACAATATTTTGAACTATACTTTAAGTAATATTTCCCAGTGGAACATCAGTATTCTGAGTTGCATTAGGACAAAAAGACAGCAAATATTACAATGTGGAGATTTCAAATAGTCCAAGCAAATGCACTGAGCTACATGGCTAGTTATTGGTGCCTGAAAGAATAAACATTTAATACAGGCTTCTTTGCTATGGTTTAATGCCTACTGGGCAGCATAACTCACAAGTAGGAATAGGCTGAGCAGCTTATTCCATCCTGATCTGTTCCATACTATTTTGTATGGGTTTTTTTAAAAAAAATATTAATGCACAAAAGTCTATATTCAAAGGTGCAGATTTTCTTCAGTGAAAGATACACTTCAGCAAGGCTTACAACAAACCATGCAGCATGAAAAAATGTTGTTGTATTGAAGAATGATCTAAGCAGCTGACAAAAGGATTCTGGCTAAGTTCTTCTGGCTTTGAAGAACTTCCTCAGATGATAATGCCTCAAAAGTGTTTTAAGGCTCTAAAAGCAGTTTTCACAAGTGGCGGGACTTCAGGAGTGTTTATCTCTCCAAGGAAGTTACTTGATTCCAAGAGGAAACCTTCTTACATTGAAGAAAGGTACATTTGCTATGTATGGAAAACACATGTTGTGAACATGAGACGAAAGTGCCATTTTGACAAGTTATCTCTTTAGGTATTACTGTATACAGAGTCTGTATATTAACCTGAAACTGCTTAGCTAATAATAGATTCCTTCTAGGCTTCATCCTACATTATGAGTTAATTGTGTGTGGAGATATATGATGTCATGAGGAGGGGCTAGGGATTTCTGTTATATAAGACCACAGCATGAGAAGATACAGTCACAAGTGTGGTGGGCTTCCCTTAAAGACAATCAGGGTAAGATACTTACCTTGCCCAGGTAGATCAGCACAGGATCAGCCACTAGCCAGCCTTTGAAGTCACCAGCCAGCAACCAGGACAATGGAAAAGTTTATATGAGATGCAAAATAGTATATAAGGCCTGATAGTGCCTATGTTTAGATGGAAATCCAAAAATCAGCAATAGAGTGGGAGCATGTGCTGCTTTTCTGGAGGAACTTTTCAAGCAATGCAAAGGGCTGCGAAGTCCCTGTTTTTAAATACTTTGCTTTAGCAACTAAACCCTGTTGAAGTATCAACTTGGTGTTTCTTTTATTGGCTACCTGAATCCTTGTCACTTGGTAAGACAAAAACAAATGCAATTGATGAAAGAGAATAAACATGAACATGGGCCGCATGCAAAAACACACACTTCCATACAACATACACCATGGGCCAAGCTTGTCATTGTGGCTACAGCAACCAAATTTGGCTGCCAGGTAAAACTAGATGCCATGTGTTGTCCTGTTTCCCAGCTGAAATAAAGGATGTTGCTCTTCTGCCATGAGTGACTGTAGGCCAACAGCTGGACTCATGCAACTTGGGAGATAATAATACGTCACTGAACACATTGCGATCTGCCCTGTGACCTGCTGGTGAATGATTGGTAGTAATAATAACAGTAGTAGTGGTAGTAGCAGCAGCAGCAGCAGCAGGAAATTTCTTTTCTTCCTTCCTATTTTTTTTTTTTAAGAATTTGCAATAGACTGCAGTCAGACCTCTATCAACTCTGTTGCCTCAGCCCTGTGATATAAACTGTACTGTTGCCCTCATTTCACAGAATCAGAGAATTGGAAGGCCTGGAAGCCATCTGTTCAACCTCCTGCCCCAAAAAGCAGGACCATCCATCCACCTTCACATTTCAGGCTATAGTATGCCAAATGTGGCAGGAGGGAGATGGTTGTGGCGTCAATAACTCCAGATGACTTGCACATTTGCTTCTTTCTAGCACTGGAGGGGATGGGTCACAAATAGGTTACTGCAAAGAGAATGAGACGCAGTGTCATTATCACTGTGGGAAATTAGCTCTGAATATCTATGACTCTGAAATCTTGCCTAGTCCCAGAATAGTGCTATACAACACAATATTTTACTAATTTTACTTATGTAAGTATTTATTTATTTATTTATTTATTTAATTCTATATATACCCTGCCTTTCCTAAGGATCCCAAGATAGCAATAGCGTTAAAACAACCAGCAATAAAGTGCAATAGACAAGCATTTAACTGATACTCAGCTGAGAGAACGGATACAGAACAGTAGGTCAAGTCTCATCCGTTGCATCAGTCATTAACCTCTTATAAATGCCTGGGTAAATAGTTCGGTCTCAGTCTATCATCAGAATGCGGAAAGAGCTGCAACACTGCCCTCTTCAAAACTGAAGTGAACAAAAGGGAACAAGAGGGAGAAGGCACAGAGGAAAGTAAAATAAAGGGTAAAGGGCTCCAGAAAAAACTAGATGGGGCAGGAATTTGTTTGGCATGGTTTCACAGCAGATCAACCTGATACTCCGAAACTTGCTTGCAGATCAGAAGACAGCTTCTAGGCAACTTATGTGTTTCTCTGGATTTTTTGTTGCATCTTTGGTGTGCAAAAAGTATGCACAAAAAACATATTTTACATAAAAGATGTGTACTTTATGGATGAGTGCATTGAAAAGCACTGGGAAGTGCATTTTTGACATTAAATATGCATGTTTTAATTAGTGTGTACAAAATGCATGGCATTTAAAGGGTTTTTATGTGTAGTTAACACACACACACACACACACACACACACACACACACACACGACAGAACAAACCTAGAATTGAGCCCCAAGTCTGCAGCAGGATGAAATTAGCTACTCATCCCATCTCTAAAGAACAGTTACCATTAGAAACTGGATGTCTATTCTCTATTTTGCAGAAACACTGAAGGTTTCTGCTAAAGATGTTTTTGCCTTTTTCTAACTGTCCTTGTGGTTTAATATAATGTTGCAATCCTCAGAGCTTTCACCTTTGTTTTCACCTGACAATTGCTCTTTTCCAAGGGTCACAAAGGCAGCAGTCTGTAAAGTCTGTTTCAGATTTTCCTGCACAGTTGTACTAATCTGGGTATGTTTTCTAGGGAACTGATGTCTTCTTTTTTTCAATTAGAATTCTGTGAATGATTCTTCATGATGTGGAAAGTCTTCATCTCTTGGAGGAATCAGATTCAGTTAACCTAAAGCGACCTCAATTTTGTACACAATAGAAATAATTTGTTTTCTTTACCTCTGCCTTTTAACACAGTCATGCTTAGATGATCTTTTCCGGTAACCTTGCTAAAAACTTTAAAAGAGGGATTTGGGTAAAACATTATAGCAAGAGAAAAGCTCACTGAATTGTCAATGAAAAGAAATTAATTGCCACATCCCACTACGACACAGAGGTCATGCTCTCCTCTTCTGTTCATCGTGTACTTTGCCAAAATACATGTGAAGTAAGTAATCTCAGCAAAGGTACAATTTATGTGACCGTCATTTGTCACTGAACAGCTGCTTTTCAACCCATTTCTTGCTACTGCTCTTATAAGAAATAATTTTAACCTAGCAAATCTAAATGCATAAAATTGCGTCAGTGAAAGGAAACATATGCTAATAAAATCTGCTGACCAAACTCCCATCTGAAGATGCAGTCCTAAACATACCTGGAGGGAAATTTGCATTTATTGTCATTTATGTCTTGTGCAAAATTATTCTGATAATAATGAACAGCTATAATGAACTGCTAGTACTTCAAATTAACATCCAAGCTTTGTGGACATTCTGTTATCAATGTGTATATTGTACTGTAATATGAAAAGCATGTGTTAAAGTGGTGTGATCTATAAACTACTAAATCTTCCAGACTTGTTGTTCTGACTTCAGATGAAACTGCACAGGTTACAGACTCCACTAACCCAGAAATAGTGCTTCAGGTTAAGAACTTTGCTTCAGGATGAGAACAGAAATCATGCTCCGGCGGCGCAGCAGCAGCAGGAGGCCCCATTAGCTAAAGTGGTGCTTCAGGTTAAGAACAGTTTCAGGTTAAGAACGGATCTCCGGAACGAATTAAGTACTTAACCCGAGGTACCACTGTATATATATATGTTTATATATGGATCCCACAATCCTGATGTCTTCTCATGCCAGACTGGCATTGGAAATTAGATCTCTGCCATATAAACATCATTTTGTTCCTCTCTTTTTTGGAAATATTTTTATTAGATTTTTGCAAATTCATTTGCACAAATAGCATTATCACAAATATTAAACTTTACGCAAGATTCTTCAGAATCTCAAGACTTCCCTCCTCCCTTCCGTGAGTTCTTTAACTAACTTTTTAAACTGCATATTATAAATCTATCTAATTTATCATCCTCCATTGTATCCAAAGTCTATGTATCATTGCAGAAGTTATTTAAAGCCTGCCAAAGAGTTCAAGTGTTTACAGTGCGCTGTGGCCTAAACTACTGAACCTCTTGGGCTTGCCAATCAGAAGGTCAGTGGTTTGAATCCCCGTGATGGGGTGAGCTCCCGTTGCTCAGTCCCTGCTCCTGCCAACCTAGCAGTTCAAAAGCACGTCAAAGTGCAAGTAGATAAATAGGTACCGCTCTGGCGGGAAGGTAAACGGTGTTTCCGTGCATTGCTCCAGTTTCACCAGAAGCAGCTTAGTCATGCTGGCCACATGACCTGGAAAAACTGTCTGTGGACAAACATCAGCTCCCTCGGCCTGTAAAGCGAGATGAGCACCACAACCCCAGAGTCGTCTGCGACTGGACTTAAATGTCAGGGGTCCTTTACCTTTACCTTTTCAAGTACATTATATATTTATCCCATTCCTTGATGAAGGTTTGAGCCTCCTGATTTCTGTTTTTCCCAGTTAATCTTGCCATCTCTGCATAGTCCAGTAATTTCATCTGTCATCTTTCCATCTCTGGGTAAGGCGCATCCTCGCAGCTGTTGTAGTGTTTTCAGTTCCTTCGGTATCTCGGCACCTTCCTAACAAAAAGGCTTCTGAATTAACATCATTTTGTTCCAAAGCAGAATAAATAGGAAAGACGTAAGTGTATTAGAAGTCATTTACTGGTTTCACTTAAGAGGACTTCAAACCTTTTCTTTATTACCTGGTTTTACAGCTTTTTGTTGGTGTTAGAAAATCCACAGGCAAACAGTATAAATGGGATCTTCGTTTGCTACTGTGAATCCATTTTACTTCCCATACAAAAGAAGTATGTTATGCTTCTCCACCGCCTGCCTATGTACAGCACCCACTGAAGTGTATTTTAAAAATGCAAACTACCCTTAATGAGATACTTCTTTTAAATAAATGATAGTGTATGGATGTTCCTCTGCTATATAATCACATCTGCATCTGGCACCATTGAGGGAAGGTTGTCACTCAGAGCAAGCAATACTTCACACATGCTAGCTGTAATAAATAAAAGTAAACTCAGAAGGCTGAACCAATGGAAATTAGATAATAATGTACCTAAATAAGTTATTCACCAAAGATTGACAAGAAAAAAGTATTCTAATACATTTCTTTTAGGCATACATATATAAAAAACGTCGATTAACTTCAGTGGATGAGTGATGGGGCAATCTGGAGTAATTTTGAAATTCTATCTCAGTTTTTAAAGTTCAAGCTGTCACATTTGTGAAGTCAAAATGACGCACCCGGAGTGTTTTCCTTCTAGGTATATGAAGAAGTCATTGTGAGCATGATTTATATTGCTGATGTCAAAAGTGCTTTGAGGATTTACGTTTCTGAGCTTTCGGGAGCATTTTAAAAAAATTAAAATGCAATGTGCATTTTCAGATTATAATGCTTTGCAACTGTGTTGAATAAAAGATACAATTATAACATAGAGTAATGTACATCTGAGAGAATGACAGGATGACGGGCTGATACCCAACACTGCTTCTATTAGAAAGGTCTATTTATGAGACTTTTGTGCTTGATTGGAGAAATGCTCATTGAGCTGAAGCATTATTGCTACTTAAGTGTTTCACTTTGGCAAGTTCCTGCATAGCAATTTGGTTTATGCAGCTTTCTGAAATCAGCACACTTGGGGTAGGGCGGCTCATTCAGTTCATTTACATTGATGTCGAAAGCATTTTGAATCAATTAAGGTACATTTCCATTAATTCTCACTTCTAGGAGCAATTGGTTTTTAAATAGCTTAATAAATTCAGATGCTTTACTCTAGCTTCCTCTTTTGAAGGATTCTGATTCTCTCTGTTTAGATTAAAGACAATGTTGTTCTTAATTGTTGCAGCAGTGATGTATAGGTCTCATACAGCACAAAGAAGCCAACAATTCTTAACCTGAAATGCTTAGTTAGCACTAACGTAACCTGGGAAATTGGTTATGCATTGCCCAGGGCTCAATTTAAGTGAGAGGTCATCAGGCCCCTAGCCAGACGGTTTTTGATGCAGGGGTTAAAGCTCTAGATGTTTATGATGATACAGAGGAGTTCTTGCAGTAATCTGTCAAAATAAGCGCTAAGTCACTGTATGGTACTATAGAAGTACTATTTATAACAGTGCATGCAACTATATGTAAGTGACTATATATATATATATATTTCTTCTTCTTCTTCTTCTTCTTCTTCTTCTTCTTCTTCTTCTTCTTCTTCTTCGGTGATCACTCATAGCTGAATAAGATTGTCTTCCATAAACACTATTTTAACAATGAGTTTGTAAGTGACGGTGGAGGCCAATTCTGGATCCACACGTCCTTCCACAGTGGGGACATTGGTTTCCAGGCAGGAGTTGATCATGCTGTGGATTTGCCAAGTGTGCTTTCTTCTTAGCACATTTCTCCCTTGCGTCCTGAGTGTCTTCAAAGCCCATGACACCTTTGGTAAAGGTTGTTCTCCAACTGGAGCGCTTGCGGGCCAGTGTCTCCCAGTTGTCAGTGTTTATACTACATTTTTTTAAATTTGCCTTGAGACAGTCATTAAATCTCTTTTGTTGACCACCAGCATTACGTTTTCCATTTTTAAATTTGGAATAGAGTAGTTGCTGTGGAAGACGATCATCAGGCATCCGCACAACATGACCAGTCCAACAAAGTTGATTTTGAAGAATCATTGCTTCAACATGTACATGATCTTTGCTTCTTCCAGTACACTGATATTAGTTTGCCTGTCTTCCCAAGTGATGTGTAAATTTTTTCAGAGACACCGTTGATGGAATCTTTCGAGGAGTTGGAGATGGTGTTTATAAGTGGTCCATGTTTCACAAGCATATAGTAAGGTTGGTAGTACAATAGCTTTGTAAACAAGCATTTCGGTTTCCCTGCGAATGTCCCGGTCCTCAAACACTCTGCACTTCAATTGGGAGAAAGCTGGACTTGTGGAGCTCAGGCGATGCTGGATTTTGACATCAATGTTGGCCCTGCCTAGGTAGGAGAAGTGATTAACATTTTCCAATGTTACACCATTGAGTTGGATTTGTGGCACTGCAGAGGGGTTATTTTGTACTTGTTGGTGCAGCACTTTGGTTTTTTGGATGTTGAGTAATAGGCCAAGCTTTTCGTAAGCTTCTGCAAAGATATTTAGGATGGTTTGGAGGTCATCCTCTGAGTGTGCACACACCACGTCATCAGCATACTGAAGCTCTATGACAGAAGTTAAGGTAACTGTACTATTTGCTTTCAGCCTGCTCAGATTGAAGAGCTTTCCACCTGTTCAGTATACGATTTCTTCTCTGGTGGATAGTTTCCCTTCGACAAAATGTAGGATCATGGCAATGAAAATAATGAATAGAGTTGGGGCAATAATACAACCCTGTTGTGTTGTATATATCTATATCTATATCTATATATCCTCTCTATCTATATCTATATCTATATCTATATCTATATCTATATCTATATCTATATCTATATCTATATCTATATCTATCTATATCTATATCTATATCTATATCTATATCTATATCTATATCTATATGGGTCATCCAGGACTGTACAACATATTTCAGATGTGGTTGCACTGCTGATTTATTTTAGGTGGCGCTGTGGGTTAAACCAGAGCCTAGGACTTGCCAAAGGTTGGCAGTTCGAATCCCTGCGACGGGGTGAGCTCCCGTTGCTCGGTCCCAGCTCCTGCCAACCTAGCAGTTCGAAAGCACATCAAAGTGCAAGTAGATAAATAGGTACCGCTCCAGCAGGAAGGTAAACGGCGTTTCCGTGTGCTGCTCTGGTTCACCAGAAGCGGCTTAGTTATGCTGGCCACATGACCCGGAAACTGTACACCGGCTTCCTCGGCCAATAAAGCAAGATGAGCGCTGCAACCCCAGAGTCGGCCACGACTGGACCTAATGGTCAGGGGTCCCTTTACCTTTATATATTTATACCCACCTTTAAAAAGTCCTTAATAAGACCCACCATAGAATCCCATCACTCAGCTGTTCTGTTTTCTCTGCTATATAGCTAATAGGCGGAATTTCATATTATTATTTTTCATCATTCCACTTTCACTCTGTTGGATTGAGACTATACACCTGCAGTTTTACAGGGTTCAGTTCCATTAGCACTTACACAGTCACATATATGCCCTCCCTTCCCTAGTTGGGGGAAATCAGGGAGACTCTTTGAAGAATGATAGGAAAAAGGGTGTGACGCTCAGCAATAGCACATCTGCTTTGCATGCAGAATATCCCAGGTTCAGTCCCTGGCAGGTAAGACTGGAAGAGATGCATGTCTGAAATCCTGCTGCCAATCAGGGTAGACAATGCTCAGCTAGATGGACCATTGATTTGGCTCAGTATAAGGCAGCTTCCTATCTGCCAATAGTTTTGAACCCTGGTACACCTTTGTTTAGTCAGAAGTATTTATGTGACCACCTAGTATTCTATTGATAATGGTTGCATTAAAGCAGTGGCAGCCAACAGGGTATACTCTGTTGGACTACAACTCCCATCATCTCTAACAGTTGGCCATGCTTGTTAGGGCTGTTTGCAGCTGTAGTCCAACAACATCTGGAAATGTTGGCTGCCTATGCAATCAAACTATCATATGCTGCCTTAACTATGAAAGAATTACTACTAATAAGCATTTACACAGCCAGCACTCTCAGTTACAAGACATAGTGTAATTAGTTTACTGGTAGCATCCAGTATCTACAAGCCTGTTGTTTTGGAAATAAATTATTCTATGAGTGCATAGAGCTGACAAAGACACCCCTCCCCCCACGGCCTTGGCTAACGATTTCTCCCATCCACCCTTGCCTTGATTGCCACTTAATTAATTGAAGCAGCTTCAAAAACTAAATTAAGAAACTGGCCTTCATGCTGATGAGTTTGCAGTCTAAAATGATATCAGGGTGGTTGGGTGATAATGGTGGATGAGATTTTAAGAAAGCAAAGCACCATAAACGAAGATGATAAGGAAATGGAGTTGCATGCTCACTTAGCAACACCTATCCATGTTCCTAAAAAGAAGAAAGATGCGAAGGATGAGGCTTTGTGGTACCAGCAGATACTGAAGGAAAGGGCTAACCGGTGTACGAAAGCAATTCACACGGTTACTTGAGATGGCAAAACTTAACAATGGCAGCAACACAACATGCATTCTGAGAGGAATCCCTCATAACTCCCTGCAATGTCACCGAGGATACTTGAAAGCTATGCTCGGTCTAATGGTGATTAAATGGGTGGAATCCATCAATTGATGGAATGTTTCTCTCAGATCAGGCAAACTTCTCTTTGGAGGGCAAAATGCCCCAAGCCAGTCTTATTGATATGTACAAGCTTGAAAATGAGAGTCAAAGTGAGTTGAGGGACAGTTAAAACATAAAACAGCAAGCCTTCTAAGTGCAGGTTGTTTTCCAAGCTGGTATCTGTATTAGATTTGAAATTGATTATCTCTATCTCTATCTGTATCTCTCTCTCTATAGCTATATACATATATCTATATCTATATTTATATCTATCTAGTTACTATTTTATAATTGTTAATATGTAATTGTTTCTTAAATGTAATTGTTTTAACTGTTTTTAAAATGTGTTTTAACTGTGTATCATCTATCTATCTATCATCTATCATCTATCTATTTGTATTGTAAATTCCTTCAAGATATCTCATAGGAAGCATAGATAGATGATAGATAGATAGATCTGGGGGATATCATCAATTTGTCCCTTGGCACCGGGACATTCCCAGGGGAACTGAAGGAGGCAGTGGTGCGTCCGCTCTTAAAGAAAACATCATTAGATCCCCTAGATCTATCCAATTACCGCCCAGTTTCGAATCTTCCATTCCTGGGTAAGGTGATTGAGAGAGCGGTTGCTGAACAGCTTGGTAGGTTTCTGGATGAAACATCGGCTCTGGATCCATTCCAGTCCGGCTTCCGCGCTGGTCATGGGACCGAGACGGCTCTGGTCGCCCTAACAGATGATCTTCGTAGACAGCTGGATCGAGGCGGGTCGGGGCTGCTGATTCTTCTAGATCTGTCAGCAGCTTTCGACATGGTTGATCACGAACTTCTGGACCACCGCCTCGCCGACGTGGGGGTCCAGGGCACAGTCCTTCAATGGCTGCGCTCGTTTCTCTCTGGTCGGGGACAGAGGGTGGCGCTTGGGGGGGAACTGTCATCCCGCCACTCCTTGGTGTGTGGAGTGCCTCAGGGTGCGATTCTCTCCCCGATGCTTTTTAACATCTTTATGCGCCCCCTCGCCCAGCTTGTCCGGAGTTTTGGGCTGGGCTGCCATCAGTATGCTGATGACACCCAACTCTATCTGTTGATGGATGGCCATCCTGACTCAGCCCCAGACACACTGATCAGATGCTTGGAAGCTGTGGCTGGATGGTTACGTGGGAGCCGGTTGAAGTTAAATCCTTCGAAGACAGAGGTCCTCTGGCTGGGACGGGATGATATGGGATTGAGGGGGCAACTCCCATCTCTTGCGGGGGTGCAATTAGTGCCAGCACCGTCCGTTAAGAGTTTGGGTGTAATCTTCGATACCTCCCTCTCCATGGAGGCGCAGATTGCAGCTATAACAAAGGCGGCATTTTTTCATCTCCGCCAAGCTAAGCAGTTGGCTCCTTACCTCTCTCGCCCTGACCTAGCCACTGTGATCCACGCGACGGTCACCTCCAGACTGGATTATTGTAACTCGCTCTACGTGGGGCTGCCCTTGAGACTGACCCAGAAACTCCAGCGGGTGCAGAATGCCGCAGCAAGACTCCTTACGGGGTCTTCGCTGCGGGATCACATTCATCCGGTGCTATACCAGCTGCACTGGCTCCCGGTGGAGTACAGGATCAGGTTTAAGGTGCTGGTTTTAACCTTCAAAGCCCTACACGGCCTAGGACCCTCGTATCTACGGGACCGCCTCTCCTGGTATGCCCCACAGAGGAACTTACGGTCCTCAAATAAAAACATCTTGAAGGTCCCAGGCCACAGAGAGGTTAGGCTGGCCTCAACTAGAGCCAGGGCTTTTTCGGCTGCGGCTCCAATCTGGTGGAACGCTCTGTCACAAGAGACAAGGGCCCTGCAGGACTTGACATCTTTCCGCAGGGCCTGCAAGACAGAGCTGTTCCACCAGGCCTTTGGTTAGGGCACAGCCTGACTCCCTCCTTTGGCAATCTTTACAATACTTTAGTTTATGGTTGCCATCAATTTTGATTTTAATTAATTCTTATGATGTTTTATAATGTTGCACTATTTTAGTGTTGTTAGCCGCCCTGAGCCCGGCTTCGGCTGGGGATGGCGGGATATAAATAAAATTTATTATTATTATTATTATGATAGATAGATAGATAGATAGATAGATAGATAGATAGATAGATAGAGATAGAGAGAGAGAGAGAGAGAGAGAGAGAGAGAGAGATAGATAGATAGATAGATGATAGACAGATAGATATATCATGGCAGGAGGGACACCAAGGAAGTTGAGGAAAAGGCCAGAAAAGCTTGTACAAATTAGAGTAGTGGGTTTGTGAGTATCAGTATCTTCCCAGATACAGTCGCAACAAGTGCCAAGACCTTAACAAAAGTCAGTAAAAAGCTATAAAAGTACTTTTTCAAGTTAAAATGAGAAGTCTGTGGGGAAAGGTAAGGCACAGGGCAAGATAGATAACCCTAGACAGTTTCTTTGGCACATATTTGCCGCATGGTTAGTGAATAACATAGCATGAAATCATCTACAGCTGGTCTCATGCTGAGGTGACCTAAGCCTGACTTTGAATGTGTGAAACTTGGCAAAGTATTTACTTCCAATACATATGAAACTTTGTTTTTCTTTATTCACACTTCCTTTCAAAGCATTTCAGTGTTAATTGTGCCAGTTATGAAAAGGACACCTTCATCCATGTGAACTTATTCCTTTCTTAATATCATTTTCTTATTGTTTACTCCCAAGTCTCCCTTTAAATCTGAGCCATTAGGAGAGTGAATCCCTGAGACATGTCATTTTCCCCAGTGGTTGCCTAGATTCCTTCCCTGGAGAAATCTTGCTAAGCCCCTTCTCTTTGCACATGTCTTCCACAGCCATATATATTTTTTTAAAAAAGCTCCCCCACCCCTGAAGAAAATGCCAGGGCACCACAAACTTGCATGCATTTTTCTATGGTTATTTGCAAAAGCAAAAAACAAAACAATATGTGTGCAGATAAGATCTAAGAGCTGACAGACACCATTTTCAGTCAACTGTTGTTATAAAGTATTTATTGACATTGAAAGGTGAAAGAAACACTATGCTGAGTAATGCACTACTGTCAAACAAGGTGGCTTTTTTATTTTATTTTATTGCATAAAAAACATCTAGCATTTATCCTTGTCACAGAGGTCTTCCTCTCTGTCCTTGCTGTTCATTGATGTCCTGCTAAGTAAGACTGGTGGCAGGAATAATAATAGCTTCATAGATAAAACTTGAAAGTACCCCCTTGTGCTCAGAAGTGACTTGCTCATTTATATGAGATGCCACTGTGGCAATGCTAAATGAGAGGAAGAGAAGATTCCCCCTCTAACGAGCCCCAGAAATTCTAGAGCACTGTGTAGATATTGTGTTCTGGGGTGGGGAACCTATCTGTGGCCCTCCAGGTGTTCTTGGACTACAGCTTCCATCAATCTTGACCATCAGCCATGCTTACATGGGGAAGTGATGGGAGTTGGAATTCAACCAAATCTGGTGGGCCATAGGTTGCCCATCCCTGTTCTATGTGACCTTAGTTGCAGGGATGAATGGAGGGGGGCCATTTCCACTGGCCATGCCCGTGCTGACCCCAGCACATGCAGCCCATGGTCCATGCATTGCAGAAAAATAAGAAGAGGTGAATCTACTCTATTTCCATAGGTTCCCCTCAGATTAAAAGCCCTTTATTATTAGAGTTCTCTATCCTCTTGTCTCATATAACCAACATGCTTAAATCTAACTAGTCTTAATCCCTTAATGCATTAGAGTAAGCTGTCCTACCAGGCTTAGCAAGGTCATTCCCCATGGACTGCAAGAAGATCAAACCTATCCATTCTTAAGGAAATCAGCCCTGAGTGCTCACTGGAAGGACAGATTGTGAAGCTGAGGCTCCAATACTTTGGCCACCTCATGAGAAGAGAAGACTCCCTGGAAAAGACCCTGATGTTGGGAAAGATGGAGGGCACAAGGAGAAGGGGACGACAGAGGACGAGATGATTGGACAGTGTTCTTGAAGCTACAAACATGAGTTTGACCAAGCTGCGGGATGCAGTGGAAGACAGGAATTCCCGGCATGCTCTGATCCATGGGGTCTTGAAAAGTCGGACAACACTAAACAACTAAACAACAACAAGTTTCTCTATATTGCATACCATTTGTTTGTTTTAGTATTTTATTTAAAACTCATAAACTGCCATGGGTCCAGTATACAAACGCAATAAAGAAACTTAGCATAGCTGCACCTGCTCCCCAAGCCCTGGTAGCAGAATATAAACTGAATGTAAGGGAAAGTTCTGAAAGATCAGATTATGTCAGGATAGGAGCTTCCTACATGACATTTGACCTTTTAGCATGAATTTGGAAATGTCAAAAACAGTATATGAGAAAAGAGTGTTAAAAAAAAGGAAAAGGGAAAAGGAAGTTGTTCCATATTGTAATATTGCCAGTTTCCCTGCATAAATTTTCCCACAATGTATCTATGTATTTGGAAGACTTATACGCCATATGCATTGGCATTTCTTGGGGTGCTTCCAACAATTTAAAACAAAACAACTCCACAAAACCAGCCTAGCAGATAAAACATTCTAAAATGAGGGCCAACCACAGTTAACAAAATACAATTTTTGTTAATTAAATAAATCTGCTCCTTTCAAGACAAATGCTTGCCAGAATAGTAAAGTGTAACCAGTAAGAAAAAAATTTGGGATGATCATGTCATCCTCAAACACAAGTAGACAAGTAAATGGATTGAAACATGCTGTTTACAGGCACCACCACATGACTTGTAGGAATCACTTGAGATGCATTGAAACCCGGAGCTGAAAATGTTCTGTGTATATGTAACCTTGCATGCACAGTGGGGATCATGACCAGTTAATACATTAAAATTGGTTGAGAACAGGGTATTAATTTTCTTGCCTCAATATGTGAGCCTTTAATTCTACCAGTGATTCTTGTGTATCTATGTACATCCTTTCAGGTAAAATAGACTCAATAGACACAACAAAAAATTACACATATTTGTCAATCCAGTTGATCTGATCTGCTGAGACCACCTGGAAGGCCAGGGAGCCCAAATGGTTGCCAATACCTCACCACCAATTCTACAGAATAAACGTACAATCCTATCAGGAGAATATCCCATTAAGCTCAGTGGGGCTTACTCTCAAGTAAGTGTGCATAGCACTGTATCTTAAATAATTCCATTTGAGATTTTTACAATAGTAGGATGAACCTTTCAAAGCAAAAATGCAGAATTAACAGATCAGGATGTTTTCCTGCAAATTCAACTTTTGTTTTCTGGTACTGATACCCTAAGGCAGTGTTTCCCAACCACTGTTCCGCGGCACACTAGTGTGCCGCGAGATGTTGCCTGGTGTGCCGCGGGAAAAATTTAAAAATTCGAAAGATTTTTTTTTAAAAAGTCAAATTTTCGATTGGGGTGCCGTCACTAGATGACCCCTGGGGTTCCCTCCCTCCCTCCCGCTCTGCGCCTCCCTCCTCCTCCTCCGGGGAGGCCCTTCCTGGCTCTCGGCCAAGGCTTGGCGGCTGCCACTCACTCACTCGCTCGCCCACCCGTCCCTCCATCCCTGCACCCGGCCTCTCCCCCTCCGTCCCCGGCGCGGGGGCTGCCGGGATCCGTAGTCCCCTCGCCCTTGGGCTCCGCGCCCGCGCGGGGTGCGCAAACTACGTTTCCCAGCGTGGCCTGGCGGGCCGGGCGTTTTGTTTGAAGCGCTCTTCTCCCGGCCATGGAATGAGCGCAGCGGCGGCAGCCGGGCGGGCAGGGGCTCTTCTGCGCAGACCCCGCGCAGCCTGCCTGCGCCCCTGCGGAGATCGGGCGGCAGGATGGAGCCCGGGGATCCCCGCGGAGGCGGAGCGGCGGAGGCGGAGGCTGCCTCCCAGGTAGGGCTGCGTCGGGGGGGGGGTTATTTTTGCAATGCTGCATCCGCGCCGGAGGGGACGCATCGGACCGCGGGGAGACCCCTTGGCGGGCGTGCAAGGCAATGCATGCGTGCAGGCATTGCATGGAGTGCAGTGCAATGCAATGGCAACGCGGCGCCCTGCATGCATGCATGCAACTTCCACCGGCGCTCCGGACTTGGCAGGTGAGGGGGGTCCCCAGTGGGCGGCAGAGAGAGCCGGGAGGGTGAAGGGGAGCCGGGGGGGAGCAGCGCTGCTCCCCAAGCCGAGCCCGGGGGGAAACCTCGCGTCGTTGCGCCGGATGTTGGAAGCGGAGGCTGGCGGGGGCCCCTCACCTGCAAAATCTGGTCGCCTCTCATATATTTCGTGCATTGCATTCATCGCCCGCTTTCTCCTCCAAGGAGCTCCCGGGGGCGCGCGTGGTTCTCCCCATGTTATCCTCGCAACAACAGTCCTGCAAGGTGGGTCAGGCGAGTGGCCCAAGGGAGCACCCAGGGATTGTCCTGGCCAGGTGGGGTGATTTGAACCCTGCTCTCTGCCCCGTCTTCGTCCTCATTTAGCCCCCACATGTGCATGACTGTGCATGACTGAGGTTTTCCCCCCTCGTCTTGGCTATGGTGTGAGTCTGTGCTGTTAATTAATGGGGTTCTGCCTTCGGAGAAGATGAGCCAGCCCTCAAGGAGGTGATTATGTAATTTGCTAGCAATTCATGTCCCTCCCGGCGTGACGCTGCGCGCTGACGTCACGGGGCTGTAATGGTGGTGTGCCTTGAGATTTTTTTCATGAAACAAGTGTGCCTTTGCCCAAAAAAGGTTGGGAAACACTGCCCTAAGGGATGTGGGTGGTGCTGTGGTCTAAACTACAGAACTTGGGGCTTGCCGAACAGAAGGTCGGTGGTTCGAATCCCATGACAGGGTGAGCTCCTGTTGCTCGGTCCCTGCTCCTGCCCACCTAGCAGTTCGAAAACACGTCAAAGTGCAAGTAGATAAATAGGTACCGTTCCAGCGGGAAGGTAATCGGCGTTTCCATGTCCTGCTGGCCACATGACCCAGAAGCTGTCTTAAGACAAACGCCGGCTCCCTCAGCCTATAGAGTGAGATGAGTGCCACAACCCCGGAGTCGTCCACGACTGGATCTAATGGTCAAGAGTACCTTTACCTTTACTGATACCCTAAAATAAATGGAAAGTGGCATAGAATACCTCTAGGGAAAGGAAACCATCGCACAAGGCTTTGCAGCATGTATGCTTTAAATGTTAGGAAAGTATTTTTTCAAAGGATTGACAACTGGATACAAGTCAAAGCACTAAAAGCTGAAATAAATGGTCATTTCTCATCACTGTCAAAGGTTAGCAGGGGCCAGCTTGAGGTCTGCATAGTATAAGCAGTGGAGTTAAATATATTTATTATTGATCCAGAAGAAAAGCTAGTAAATCTGCTGAGAATCCAAAGTTATTTATAAGAGTCAAACCCAGAAAGGATGGTTTGCTATTATATTAAAAAAACATTAGGCCAAGTACAACCACCAGCTGAATGTAGAGCTTAAACAAACATTTGAAAGCATTCAGTTTTCCAGTTTTATCATTCATGTTTCTGAGCAATTTTAAGGTAAAATTTCATTCCTAATGTGAACTATAAATTTGAAATATGGTGATGAAATATGGTATGTTTCAGATCTGGAACCTCTTAAATGGTAATCGATCATATACTAACAACCACTACACATTATCTGTCACAATGTTGTAAGGAATTTTTAAAAACACAAAAAAGAAAAGAAAATCCCCTACTATCAATAGCAAGCAAGTATTTGTCATTCGATAAATGTCAGCTGGGCAAGTCTGGCAAGATCTGAGGTCAATAGGTGGGTCTAGGAAGTCTTACGGTGATACAGACCCAGGTCTACTTGGCAGGACAGGTTCTGCAATGTTACGTTCCCATCAAGATTCTGGGATTGGTAGTCCTAGTCCCTGGTGGGAAAATATCTTAACTGGGGACTGGGTGTGCCCACAACTAGCACAGCCTCCATTTTCTCCTTTACTCCTATGTCTCCTTTGCTCCAAGTGGGAAGTACCTTGCGGAGTGGGGAGTGGGTGGCAGTAGTGGTTGCTGCACTGTGAGTTGGGAAGGCTGCTCCCTCCTCAGGCTAATTCCACCTGGCCCAGGGGGCGGGGACCAGACTGACTCACCACCGCCACAGCTTAAGAGGCCTCATGAGGCACTGGGACACCGCTCCTGCTGCACCGTGGGTGTTGAGGAAGGCCGCTCCCTCCTGTAGGCCCACTCCACCAGGCCTAGGGGGCAGGGCGCACACTCGCCACCGCTACAGCTTTAAGGACACTGGTGCTGCTGCAGCAAATGTTAAAAATGTTTTTATATATTTTAAAGTGTTTTAAAGGGGTTTTTACTTTTTACTTTGTTGTACCACTGTGAACGGTGGTTTTTATTGATGTATTTTTATTGTGTTCCGTTTTATTTTGGTTTGGGGTTGGATATTGAGTGGGGTGGGGATTGGTTTTCTTTGGTACAATTGTTTTTGGTTTGATTTGCTTTTCTATTTTATAAATGGAGGTTGGTATGAGGCTTGGGATTGCTGCCGTGGAGGGACGAGGGAGGTATGGCGGTGGGGGCAGATGTCATAGGCGAAGGGGATCGAGATACGGATATGCTCGTACCCCTTCCAATCTGGGCCCATCCCGAGGGACGAGGGTAGGGTGAGCAAGGATTACTCACCTCCGTCACTGGTGTTGTGCAATGCCAGGTCTATAGGCAACAAAACCGCCACCCTGCGAGATTTCTTCACCTTGCAGGGGGTTGACCTGGCTTGTGTGACAGAGACCTGGGTGCACGAAGGGGAAACTGTTACCTTACGAGAGATGGCGCCCCCGGGTTTCTCCGTCCTCCACCAGTCGCGGACTGTGGGCCGGGGGGGGAGGCATTATTAATCTGGGAAGATTGTTCTTTCAGGGCTCTACCATCGCCATCGATCCCCTGCATCTGGACCTGGTGTCTTCCATGGTGACACTAGGGCTCTCCCAGTTTGTTTCGGGCCCCACACATCAAGCAGGCCACACGCTGGATTTGATCTTTGGCGTCGGTATAGATGTGATCATGTGTCCCTCGATGAAGGTGCCATGGTCTTATCACTACGCTCTGAAAGCCAGGATTGATTTTCCACCCCCACCCTGCTTAGGTGGCAAGCCAATTTGGGCTCGCCCGCAGAGGCTGATGGACCCTGACAGATTCCGTCAGGCCTTGCGGGACCTTGCTCCCCCTGGCAACTCATTGACTGAGCTTGTTGAGGGCTGGAATATCCAGCTCCTAGCAGCCATCGATGAGATCGCACCTAGGCACCCTCTGCGACCCCGCAGAAACCGGGTTCCCTGGTTTACCGAGGAGGTTCGGGAAATGAAGCGGGACCTCAGACGGCTAGAGCGAGTATGGCGGGGTGCCCATGATGGAGCTTCAAGAACATCTTATAGGGTTTTTATGAAAACCTATGAGATGGCAGTGAAGGCCGCTAAGAAGTCCTACTTCTCGGCCTCCATTGCCTCCGCTAGCTCTCGCCTGGCGCAGTTATTTAGTATAATTAGGTCTTTAACGTCCCTTGAAGGACAGCCAAATTTAAATAACAATTTGACACACAGCTGTGAGGCACTTGCAAGCTTTTTTGCGGAGAAGGTCCTGTTGCTCCGCCATGACCTCCCTGCCAATTTGGATACAATAAAGGAACTGGAGGCCCCTCAACTGTCCTCGGGTCCAGTATTGGACCACTTTGACCAGATATCCCCACCCGATGTGGACAGACTCCTGCGAGCTGGAAAGCCCACCACCTGTCCTCTTGACCCGTGCCCGTCTTGGCTGATTAGAGCGTGTCCAGACGAGGTGCGGGCCCCCCTGGGTGATATCATCAATTTGTCCCTTGGCACCAGGATATTCCCAGGGGAACTGCAGGAGGCAGTGGTGCGCCCGCTCTTAAAGAAAACATCATTAGATCCCTTAGATCTATCCAATTACCGCCCGGTTTTGAATCTTCCGTTCCTGGGTAAGGTGATTGAGAGAGCGGTTGCTGAACAGCTTGGTAGGTTTCTGGATGAAACATCGGCTCTTGATCCATTCCAGTCCGGCTTCCGCGCTGGCCATGGGACCGAGACGGCTCTGGTCGCCCTAACAGATGATCTCCGCAGGCAGCTGGATCGAGGCGGGTCGGGGCTGCTGATTCTTCTAGACCTGTCAGCAGCCTTCGACATGGTCGATCACGAACTCCTGGACCACCGCCTTGCCGACGTGGGGATCCGGGGCACAGTCCTTCAATGGCTGCGCTCGTTTCTCTCTGGTCGGGGACAGAGGGTGGCGCTTGGGGGGGAATTGTCACCGCACCACTCCTTGGTGTGTGGAGTGCCTCAGGGTGCGATTCTCTCCCCGATGCTTTTTAACATCTTTATGCACCCCCTCACCCAGCTTGTCCGGAGTTTTGGGCTGGGTTGCCATCAGTATGCCGATGACACCCAACTCTATCTGTTGATGGATGGCCATCCTGACTCGACACCAGACACACTGACCAGATGTCTGGAAGCTGTGGCTGGATGGTTACGTGGGAGCCGGTTGAAGTTAAATCCTTCGAAGACAGAGGTCCTCTGGCTGGGACGGGGCGATATGGGATTGAGGGGGCAACTCCCATCTCTTGCGGGGGTGCAGTTGGTGCTAGCATTGTCCGTTAAGGGTTTGGGTGTAATCTTCGATACCTCCCTCTCTATGGAGGCGCAGATTACAGCTATAACAAAGGCGGCATTTTTTCATCTCCGCCAAGCTAAGCAGTTGGCTCCTTATCTCTCTCGCCCTGACCTAGCCACTGTGATCCACCCGACGGTCACCTCCAGACTGGATTATTGTAACTCGCTCTACGTGGGGCTGCCCTTGAGACTGACCCAGAAACTCCAGCGGGTGCAGAATGCCGCGGCGAGACTCCTTATGGGGTCTTCGCTGCGAGATCACATTCATCCGGTACTATGCCAGCTGCACTGGCTCCCGGTGGAGTACAGGATCAGGTTTAAGGTGCTGGTTTTAACCTTTAAAGCCCTATACGGCCTAGGACCCTCGTACCTACAGGACCGCCTCTCCTGGTATGTCCCACAGAAGAACTTACGGTCTGCAAATAAAAACATCCTGAAGATCCCAGGCCACAGAGAGGTTAGGCTGGCCTCAACTAGAGCCAGGGCTTTCTCTGCCGCGGCTCCAACCTGGTGGAACGCTCTCTCACAAGAGACTAGGGCCCTGCGGGACCTGACATCTTTCCGCAGGGCCTGTAAGACAGAGCTGTTCCACCAGGCCTTTGGTCAGGGCGCAGCCTGACCCCCTCCTCTGGCAATCTGCACAGAATTTTGCTTAATGGTTGCCATTAATTTGATTTTAATTAATTTTTATAATGAAAGGTTTTTAGAATGCTGGATTATTTTGATTGTTGTTAGCCGCCCTGAGCCCAGCTTCGGCTGGGGAGGGCGGGGTATAAATAAAATTCATTATTATTTATTATTTGCAAGATCAACACAATCCAATTCTACTCATATCCTTATAACTGAGGGTAAACCATAGAATATGCCCCAGAATGCTCTGCAACACAGACATGTTTTATTTGACGTGATGTGCCATTGCATATCAGCTATTAATACAGCCATATCTAAACAACACTGCATGTCAACTACTGGGAAGTGCCAACGCTCAGCTAACAAATAATGAAATTGAGTATCACTGGGTGTCAAAGGTATATGAAATATTCAAAAAGGTTCAAAGTACCAGAGAATATTAAAGATGAAAACCCATACAGCAGATTTTTTTTTAGAACAAATTTATTTCAGCTCTTGCTGTAATGAAACGAGACTGTACAGCCTCTCTCTCTCTCTCTCTCTCTCTCTCTCTCTCTCTCTCCCTCCCCGTATATATAATTTCTTTGGGAACGAGTTTCTCAAAACTTTGACTGCAGTACATGTTTCAGCAACAGATTATACTGTCCAACTAATACATAGTGTTCACAGATGGAAGTACAGTGATCATTCCCACTTCAAAAGCTCATTCAAAGCAAGGAATCTGGCTATCATTGTGGACAACTCAATGGATAAAGTGGGAAGAAGCAGATTGGATGGATATACAACAGAAAGTATGGGATGTAATAAAAAAGATACTTTTTAATGTACAGTATGTATGATAGCTTCTTCAGTATTAGGAGTGCAATGTGCAGAACTGTTTCTAAACAGTTACAGATTTGTGACCTATGACTAAGAAATTGAATTTTATTTATGGCATTTTAGCCATAATCCAGTGCACCAAAACCTATATGAAATCTATTGGGCTTAAGTTCTCCCTCCCTTTTGCCATTCATCTCAGTACATTAGCTTCCTTGAGTCATTATTAATAATCCATAATTCACACAACTGGACACATTATTTTACATTATACTCCGCATCGTGTTGCTACTGTTCTGGAGTTAACTGACAGCTGCCTATTAAAATATTAAATGTGGTTAAGTGCATTAGGGTTTGTAAATGTCACTGAGTTGATATTTAATGTCTGAATGCCAGAGCACTTACTTGGATGCCCATTGTGCTATTTTGCTGGCTTAACCTTTAGCACATAACCCATAAATTACGCCGGCATAACTTCATTGTTGACTAGCCCACTTAGGCTATATATATCTGAGAAATTCAGGGAGTATTTGTGGGATGTCAGAATTGACTAATAGTCCTCAGTCTCTGGCTAGTTCAATTTTATTAAAATTTTATTTCACATGAAGAAAAAGCTTAAACATTTAAACATGCAACTTGCTTTCAGTACTAACCTATGCAATACCTAACCTAACCCTAAAAGGCCAGTTCACACAATACATTCTTCATCCACACAAGCAGTCCTGTCATTTCCAGACTATGTACCTGGAGTAGGGAAACAAGAGTTTTTGGTAGTTGGCTAGACTACATTATTTAGAGAGTAGATTTCAGCAAAACTAGCTTTTCTTATCTCTATGTGCACATGAAAATTATTGGAAGTTGTGTATTTAAAGAAACAAGAAGAAAAATATGCTGACCACTTTTAGCCAAAGGAGCCACAGAAGCCAGTACAAACATTCACAACTTCTAACACGAAAGAAAGGAATTAAACTGCTTTAAGCTGAGATTCCTGCATTGCAGGGGTTGGACTAGATGACCATAAGGGTACCTTCCAACTCTACAATTCTATGAATCTATGATTCTAAAATATGAAGCAACATTACATTGTCTTCTATATATAACTGGCTAGCCCATGACAACATGTGCACCATTTTTCACTATCTCTACCCACCACTCTGCGGAGGAACAAACAAGTTGGAGGGAATACATTTTAAGGCAGAACCAGGACTGTGACTTTTGCTAACCTTGTAAGAACTGTCACAATTGTACATCAAACATGTTTCTCCACTGAACACTGGAGAACATCGCTGTGCGATCATTCGGTCTAGCTACCCATTTTTATGGGACCCAATGTTATCCAGATTCAACCAGATCAACTGTAACTTTGCATCATTTCATACTAAAAATGATAATCAAAAGCTCACCTTAAACATGGAATCCATGTTATTCAATAACTCTGCGTAAAAGGAATTTTTCAGTAAAGAGGGGTTTGAGTTACATGGGATTATGCTGACATTGGCTTATTTTGGAAAGACCCAGTAAAACGTTCTACAACTGGAGTCCAGATAATAGTGGATTCATTCAACTCGGCTTCCAAATCACTTTGACGTCATTAGCCCTCACATTTCTAGAATCTAGAATGACAAGTGTCAGATAATGTCATATGTTAAATATCAAAAGTCAAACATCAAATGGCATCAGCTGTCAAATGCCTGATGTGAAACAACAGGTGTCAGGAATTAAATACCTCAGTCTGTTAACTGTCAAGTTTCATCAAAACATCAGATACCATCAGATACCAGGTGTCAAATATGAATATCAGATATTGAATATCCAATGGACATTTGACATCAGACTTTGCAGAGAAAGTCTCAGAAAGATTTAGGAAGCTGGTTTGTTTTTGCTCAAATAAGTGATAGCTTGGGGCAGATGAAATGGAAGCCCCTTGAGGGTAAATTATTCAAAGCAGCTGTTCATTCAGATGAGGATGTCTCTGTGTTTCTCCATCAAAGACCAGAATGAACTACTGGAAACACATTTCAAAACCAAAAGGGTTCAGTTGTCATGGACACATTTAGTCTTGCTTCTGATTTCAGTGTGTTTTAAAACAGGGCATTGTTTGAAATTATTATTTTTTCCAGGGGGTGTAGACTCAGACTGTAATCCTAAACAAGGAAGGTAAGTTCTATCAAACTCAGCAGGACCTACTTCAGAGTAAGCATGTTGGGATCGGGCTGTCAGCCTTCAAAGGATGGATGGACTTGTGTAGGACATTTACCCAGGAACGATGTTAACAGAATGAATAGCAGCAGGCTATAATGGCCGCGTGCATTGCATCCCCTGCTACGTTGATGGTTGTCTGGCAATGAATGAGTGATACGGACACAAGCTGTCAAATGGGGTGCAACTAGAGAAAGCCCTCATTAAATAAAGTAATGGCAATACTGATAGCTCCCTGCAGTGACTCATCATACAGATAAATGGCCAGATATGGAGGCTGACAGATGGTGAATGACACTTATATAATTGGAAAGTAAGTTTGAAACTTCCTAGGAGTGCTGTCGCTGTGTTTCTTTTCAAAAAAACATTTTATCCAGCATTGGCAAACCCTTCTGCTTGTTTTCTTAAAAAAAAAAACAACAACCCTCCTATTTGTGATTTCCACTCCTGTTTATGATTTCCACCTAGACACTATTTTGTTACGTTTACTGCAGATATTTTAAAATAAATAATTTCACAGGTGAGGTGTTTTTTTTTTATCCTGCACTTTTAGAATGCATTTGAAGCACATTCGTTGTGAGGAACATAAGTACCAGGCTACGGTTTGCTCAGCTTGTAGTTCCAAGGTAAATGGAAACCATTTCAAATTAACATTCCGTTTCCTCTTAAGGTTTTCCATTGTCTCGTCCCATAAACATTTTGTCAGGCATTTACACCTGCTTGAGCCCTTGCATTTTCTAATGAACAGCATGAGGAAATGAGTGCTATCCATTCAGCTTAGAGCAACTGAACAAATCAATATCACTCTATAGTAGATGTTAGCAAATATTCTGAGTTTTAATTGCCTTACAGACAAAATGTATTGCACATATTAAAATCGTTGCTTACTGAACCATGCTTAAAAATTTATAATTCAGCTTTATTCCCAGAGAAAAATATTTATGCAATTATGTTTTGCAAGGGAAAATGATGATTATTATACATACTGGAGGGGGCCTGATATGTACCAAGAAAGGATGAGGTGTAAATACATCAGGATGTTTGCCAGCCAGGATGAGATTTTAAATGATGCTGTAGACATTGCTAAATGAGTCATAAACCAACAAATGTCAAAATTGGAGTTGAATGATGGAAGGATTACAGCAGCAGATGACATTTAGTAGATATTGTATGACTAGCTTACGAAAGCCACTTGCCTCCTTGTAAAGGCTACTTGTCTGCACACCAAGAAGGAAGACCCGAAAGACATAGTATTTAGTAGAGAGGTCATCTTTATTGCACAGCGTTAAGATCTGCAGACAGTTAACTAAATTCTGAAGGTACAGTGGTACCTCTGGTTACGAACTTAATTCATTCCGGAGGTCCGTTCTTAACCTGAAACCATTCTTAACCTGAGGTACCACTTGAGCTAAGGTACCACTTGCTGCTGCACCACTGGCGCGCGATTTCTGTTCTCGGAACATAACTTCCACGTAAGTTGTGGGCTTACTGTACAATGTTTTGTATATATTATTCCCCAGCCAGTGTGGTGTAGTGGTTAAGAGCGGTAGTCTCGTAATCTGGGAAACCGGGTTCGCATCTCCGCTCCTCCACATGCAGCTGCTGGGTGACCTTGGGCCAGTCACACTTCTTTGAAGTCTCTCAGCCCCACTCACCTCACAGAGTGTTTGTTGTGGGGGAGGAAGGGAAAGGAGAATGTTAGCCGCTTTGAGACTCCTGAAGGGGAGTGAAAGGCGGGATATCAAATCCAAACTCTTCTTCTTCTTCATAACAGGGTGGTGATGGCATGACATCAAGACCTTTCATTCCGAGGGCAACCTGATTTGCTTTCAACAAGGCAGCATGCACTAGTGAGCCGCTTTTTAAAGCTTAAAAAATATATAATTTAATTTAAAACATACTCTAAAGAGGCAACAATTTAATTTGAAACATACTTTTAAAAGATAGCAAAGAGTAGATAGAGAGGCAGCCCTTAGACTACCTTTTATTTTATTTTTTAAAGTGTGTGTATGAATGGAAGTTGTTTTGTACGAATTTGTTGATGGTCTAATGTTTGTGTTTAAATGTGTTGTAAACCATTTGGAGACATTTGGTTAACAAACAACTAGCAAACCTAATAAATTATCCTAATAATAGTATTAAAATTCTGTGTGGTATTTATGGATTTGTGGGGATTTTCCCTCTCACAAAAAGTGAGAGAAATGCTCCAGGGCAAGCTCTAGTCTAATCCCAAGCAATTCCAAGTCAGCCAGAATCGGTCATGGTCCCATGCCTACACTTGGATCAATCAGGAAGATGCAGAGCCAAATTGGCATTTGGACCATATAATCTTTGTTTAGCTGCAGCAGTGCACATGGAAGTTTTATCTGGCCACATCAGGAACAGAATATGAAATTGGGCATTCCTGACCTAGCAGTCAGTTTCTTGAGAAACTTTTAGCCTCCATGACAAATTTTGGAAGGAGTCATTGATAGTCTGGTGACAAATCTGATAATGTCTTATTCTGATGGAAGTTGCAGAACTACCATTTTTATTTGCTAAAATATCCATAAAACAGGGGAATTTTGTTTTGGAGGGCTTTTTGAAGCATGAATAGTGGGTAATGGTGTAATACTTAATGAGCAGAGTAATTAATGCACCTGGCTGGTGGATGACAAATGCAGATAAATGTGGACTAATGAGTTTTGGAACAAAAAATAAAGAGACAGTTCTACAGTTAAATGGAAAATGAACAGCGATGTATTGACCTAAAAAGAGATCAGGGAGCAATTATAGACAAATCCTTAAATCCTCTAGCCCATTAGGTGGCTAAACTGGAAAAAAATAATAATAAATGAGAGACTGCAGTGAATACTAAAGACATCCAGTATAACTCAAGGGAGATGGTATTATATATTTTGCTTAATGAGACCTTATCCACATTGCTGGATACAGCACTGGCAATAAATAGAGATAAGCCCCAACCAACTGCAGTGACTCATTTAAGACAAAAAAAATGTACAGCTTAAGCACCATTGGGGGGATTTAAACAAGTGACTTGACTTTCAGAAATTGTTACTATCTCTCATTGAAGCAATTAAATGAACTTTCAAGTAACTGATCTCATAAGAACATCAGGAGAACCCTGCCAGATCCAACAGCAGCCACCCAGAACCACAGATTCATCATGTACTAAACCACAGCTTTCCTTGAGTCTTCCATGAAGGAAGATGTTGGAGGAGGCAGTAAGCCTCTAAATATCGGTTGCTGGGGATCACAAGCTGGGAGGAGCCCTGTTGCCCTCAGGTCCTGCTTGAGGGCTTCCCATAGGCATCTGGTTGGCCACGGTGAGAAGAGGACACCAGATTAGATGACCCTTTAATCTGATCCAACAGGGCTCTTCTTGTGTTCTTAAGATGCCCATGCCAAAACCATTTGAATCATCCTTCTGCCTCTGCTTATCATTTAGGTTTGCAGAATTCAAGTGGATTTAAGCCCTCTGTCTTTTTTTTCCTTTTTAAAGGGGGTAGGGGTTGCAGTTAGTAAAGTGATGTGGAATTGTGAATTGACAAGGCAGCATATTGGCAATGACTCAGCTCTCCAAAGGGATATGGAAGAATGGGATGCTAATGACCAATACCTAGATGAAGGTCTACCAGGATAAGCATGCTGTTTTTGTTGGGAGTCCAGCTTACATTCGAGTAGGACTCTGGCAGAGACACATGCCCGACTGGCATGTTCGCTCCCTCCTGGTCAATCATTTTGGGAGCTTCATAAGCTTTCTTCTGCCCGAACATCACAGTGACCGATGCCAACAGACATCGGCACACTTAGGGATCCGCAGAGTGTTCACAGTTTGTGTAACAGACCTCAGCAACTCAGCATTTTGGCTAATCTACTTTATTTACATATAAACACACACGGAGCACTGCAACATGGCTCCCTCTCTCTCTAGCATTAGACAGCAAAGAGAAAAAGAACAAAGGACAATAGTCCCACTTCACGGAACGCAGTAACACAAACATCCTGTCTCTGTCACTTCCCACTCTGTGGAGTCAAAACATATACCGTCATGTGAAAGACAAGAATCCTATGACTGTAATCACAGATCAGGAATTCTAACAGTTTTATGGAAGTGAGTCACGAGCAACTTACACCCACCAGGAGTAATGCCTCAGTGCCTTTTATATGTGCTGTGTCAGGAAGATTTTGGGCATCACATGGCAGGACAAAGTCTCAAACAAAGATGTGTTCTCCCAAGCCCACATGTTTACACCTTTGTTTCAGTGACATCTATGCTGGCTTGGTCATGGACACAGAATGGAATGGGCTCCATGGGGAACTGGCTTCAGACACTAGGCATGTTGGCAGATACACTCTGCATTAAAATGCTGTCTTCATATGTGACATGAAGACTGGCATGAAAACCCGCCGTATGGGAATGCATTGTGGATGACTGCAGTGCCTGGAGACAGGCAGGTCATGTATTCACAGCAGTGACCGGAGGATGAATGACCAGAGAAAGAGAAGAAATGCCATGGTGCACCTGTAGAAGCAAAACAGGACATATTCATCTTGCAATAAAACATCTATTGTCCATATCGGTCTCTGTAGCTGCAACAGGTGCTGTAATTCTCCAACAGTTTGACTTTGCTCCCAAAAGCACACTCTCCCATTGTCTCCTGAGACAGATGGATGCCAATAACAACAACAATAACAAACGATATTAACACAAAATTCCATCTTACATTAATTGAGTCACTCTTAAAATATGCAAGGAAGTTGATAATACATTTGCTGGTTTTGTAGTTGCTTCTTGCTTTGGAAGGATTAATAATAAAATGAAACAAACCTTATTCATGTAACATAATGCAGCGTTGATTTGAGACTTGCCTCTGATTTCTGCGTATGTGTTTAGAATGCACATTCAGATACTGCACATTGATATTCTTTCCCACAGTTAGAAACCCTGCGCTGCCCCATATGCTTATTTGTCTGCATCTTATTCGTCTGGAACTTTTCATCAAGCTAATAATAAACAATGCACAACATTTATTTCAGATGGAAAATTGCCGAGGGCCATTTTAAAGAGGCTCCCTACCCACAAATCTGTTGACTAATTTTGTGTGTGTGTTCTAATGAGGGGAGGGGGAACCATGAATCTGGTGAGCTTGTAGGTTTAGATTTTGAAGTGGAGCTCCGTATCATGATTCTCAGTTACACAGTGAACATCATTATGACTTTGTATTATACATTGCATCCAACTAATATCTACTCAGAGTAGGCCCACAGAACTTAATGCACCCAAAATGTTGTTGCTGTTTAGTCGTCTTAGTTGTGTTCGACTCTCCATGACCCCATGAACCAGAGCATGCCTTGGAAACTCTCACTTTCTTCTCAAAGCTTCTCCTTTTTTACGTCCATGGAGTTTTCTTGGGAAAATACTGGAGTGGTTTGCCAGTTCCTTCTCCAGGTGGATCACATTTAGTCTAAACTCTCAGCTATGACCTGTCCATCTTGGGTGGCCCTGCATGGCATATCTCATAGCTTCCTGGAGTTATTCAAACCCCTTCGCCATGACAAGGCAGTGATCCATGAAGGGTACCCAAAAAAGTCATGTCCATTAATTTCAATGCATGTAACCCAATGTATTTTGGTGGAGATGCAGGTTAATCTTCTTAATGCTTCTGACTCTTAGGAGTCATCATAGAGCAATAGCATAGTGGTAGAAACTGAAGCTCGTAATGACAAGCACACAGACTAATTCTCACCTGACACTCACAGAGCAGTAATTTTAACAAATTAGTATCAAAATCCATGAGAATTTTTATACTGAAAACGAATGGGATTCTAAAATGAAAACAATTGTCTAGCACACTATAAATGACCCACAGCTGCCGAGGAAGAGTTTCATCACCTAGGTCTATATGTTCAAATGTGCATTTAACAGTGCAATTTATGTCTACTTGGAAAAGCTCCATTACTTCAAGGTAAGCATGTATGGGATTGCAGCCTAAATTTCCCTAAAATCAATTTTTGTTTTTGTTTTTCTGACAGCAGTTTGATTTATTGTTCAGCTCCCTCCAATTTCTGGTTTTGTTCAAGGAATATGAGCTTATCATTTAATAATCTACATTACAGTTTTAGGAGAGAGGGGGGAGGGAAAGGAACAATGATATTTGAACTAAATTCACTGTACCTTTCACCTTATGAAATGAATTTCTCGGTCCTCAGATACCCAGGTGAACTAGTGCATTAGTAGATGGACACCTTCCTGGGGCAAAAACCTTACGGCTCCTGCAAACTTGCACCCTCCATTCTACTAGTCTGTATTTATGGGGCAGCCCAGAAAAACTGTTTCTATACTGCTAATAGATTGTCAATTCTGGACATAAACAATTCTAATTAATGGGTGGGAAGAGGTGGGATTCTGAGCCTAGGTTTGCTCTTGTGTGTGGAGGGGGGGAGAGAAATTTATGGATTCAATGTCCCATCAACCCCAGCCAGCACTGTCAATGGTCATAGTTAATGGGATTTGTAGTCCAGCAACATAGGGATAGGCACAGGTTCCCCACCCCTGATATGATGGTTCAGCCTACAGCAGATCTTGAAGTCCGGATGCACGTAGGGGCAAAACCCAGCACAAATACTTGCCTTTTTATCTAAGCAGGTCAGATAAAATAAAAACCGGCTGGTACAACTGAACTTGCCCCTTGCATATCTGGCAACTACAGTGGTACCTCTGGTTACGTACTTAATTCGTTCCGGAGGTCCATCCTTAACCTGAAACTGTTCTTAACCTGAAGCACCACTTTAGCTAATGGGGCCTCCTGCTGCCGCTGTGCGATTTCTGTTCTCATCCTGAAGCAAAGTTCTTAACCCGAGGTACTATTTCTGGGTTAACAGAGTCTGTAACCTGAAGCGTATGTAACCTGAAGCATATGTAACCTGAGGTATCACTGTAGTTGAAAAGCAAGCCAGCAAACAAGAAAGAAAGAAAGAAAGAAAGAAAGAAAGAAAGAAAGAAAGAAAGAAAGACCATGCCAGGTTCTCCCACTGCCCCCAATCAGCAGAGAACTCTAATTGCATTTTTTTTTATCGCTTGTGTCCATAGCAGCTATCTGCATTTTAAGCGGATGGTAATTTAACTAGGTAGCTTGGATGAACATTCAATTAGGCCCCAGATGAAGCTCAGTGTGTCCACTGTGAAGGCTGGGGGGCGTCTAATGGTTAACATCAGATGCTTGATCCTGAATCATGCTCAGCCAGCAGGAGCTTTGTCATTTGCTCCAATAAGGGTAGATCAGGTGAAAAGGAAACACAACACGTCTGTCATATAATTAGATGGATGTGCAGGTATTCCACGAGCTTCTACACAGAAATCAATGAGGTTAGCTGGAGTGTAAGTCAGTACAGAACATAACCCGTTAAATTTCGAGTAATGAAAAGTATCCAGACATGCATGATATTAGTCATCTATTGATTTTTGTCATATGTTATGCTTTAATAGCAATTACGTTTTCTGGCACACTTCTTCTTTCCTCCTCCCCCCCCCCCCGTCTCAGCATTTAAATTGTTGCTTCTTGATTAGTCAACAAGAAAAATCGATTCCCCCTTTGCATTTCACTTCAAAGCTTTGATTCAATTACAATCTGGGAACTAATCAAATGTTGATCTAGCTGTTTCAGTCACAGGAAAGCAGTTTTCTAATGCCCTAATCTTTCTTTGTCACTAAAGGGCACTTTTTAGTTCATTCATCACCAGCCTAACTCTCTGCTGCAGTCAAAAAGAAAGATCTGTTTCTGACTTCAGCTTTATACAATTAGAAATTAACTATACCTATTAGGTCACCTTACATTTGCTCTGCTAGTATAAGGCAGATGCCATCGAGCATGTTGTAAGTGCTTTCTCTAGGCTGTTTGGGGAAGGGGCATGTGCTTCACATGCAGATGTTGAAGTCCTTGATGCCTCATAGGACCAACAGGTCATCTAGTCCAGCATCCTATTATTTCCCTCATGGACCAACCAGATGCCTCTAGGAAGCCCACAAGCAGAATACAGTGCAATGACCACAATTAATCAGGCCCTGGTGGATGTCCAGACTGCACAGCATGTGGGGCTGCCTTTTGTCATGAGTCTCTTGGAGGCATTGGGGAGGGCCAGTACCTTTGGTGGGGGGCATTTCATGCTCCTTCTGGTGTAGTCTTTCCACCTTTGATCTCCAACCTGCACTCAGCTCTCACCTGTGCTTCCAAGAAACTGTGAGCATGTGACAGCAGCCACACCCCGGGAATGGCTTTGGCTGGCTGACTAAACCAGGTGATGGTAGCCAATGGGTCTCAAACTTTCAGTGAGTTAGGGACTTCTCCAGCATGCAAAGACAGGTGTTGGCAAACGAGACCAATAGTGGGTCCCATGATCAATAAGGTGGTGTCTGCATGTGCTGTAGAGGGTAGTGAGGGGCAGATGGGACTCGTCCACCAGAGAAGGTAGCCCATCTAGGATAAGGAAAACTCTGATCCTCAACTTCCGCTGCCTTGCAGGACATCTTCAGGAGAAGAAAAGGCTAAAGAAATCCAGAGCAGAGACCCTAAGATGATTGGATGGTGCCTTGTACACCTCTTTCCAGCAACTCCTGCAGTCAATCTGGTGCTGAACGTATTGCTTTCTTTCCTTTGGACCACATCAGTGAGGCCAAGAGCAGGGTCTTGTCATCTGGGCAGCCCAGGACCTGCATACACATTGCCCAGGCTTGCTCCCTGGGGAGGTCACTTCAGTGCTGCTATTGCAGCAGTTTGACTTAGCCCCGGAGGCACACTCCATTGTTTCTCAAGACAGACCAATGCCAACAGCAGCATGGAGACATCTTGGAGGGAGTAGTCTTAGCACAAGGAGGAGTGGGAAGAGATTGGGGATTTGTAGGAGTCTGACTTGGGGGACAGTTCTAAGGGGCTATAAAGTGATGTTCTGGACTTGCTGAAGAAGTCTGACCCATGGGAAGGACCCAGTTGGTTGATAGGTAGATCTGTGAGACGGGTCAAGCAGGTTTCAGGGAAACATCAGACACCCCAATGCAATATCATTGCAGACAGATGTGGTGTCAGTGATGCCCTTCATCAGCAAGGAGTCTTCCTTCTCTGGTAGGTTTGAAGGATAAATCTAACAGCAAGCTGGCCCTATACTAGGTTCTCAGCAGATGGATTACTGTTGCCTCCAGGAAGGAGAGGGATAGGGGCAGGATGGAAGGGAGGTTGATGTGGTGCAAACACATTTGGTCCCCCCCCTGGTGTGTTTGCACCATGCTAACCTCTCTGTTATCTCACCTTCCTGGTAAGCAACAGTGACCACCTGATGGGAAACTAGTATGGTGGATCCCCCCAACCCAGCAAGCCACTTCTGTTGAACAGTGAACATGCAACAGCAAAGAAGTTGTGTACATTAACCCTTTGTTTTCAGCATAAATGTTTTCAGACAGTTAGGTTTTTTGTTTTGGGGTTGTAGCCCATTACGTTATACTTGGCATAGACCAGGGTTCAGCAACCTAAGGCCCATGGGCCGGAAGCAGCCTGTGGAGGTCATTTGACTGGCCCACGAGCCACCCCCGAACTGAGGTGCCCACTCACGCGCTGTGCTAAACCAGCTCAGCGGGAAGCGGGGACTCACTTCTGTGGTGCCGAAAATTGCGTCTGCGCAGACGCCGAAAATCACAGGGGCGCACGCTCACGGGCACATGCAATCTGGCACATGGAGGGATCTCCACAGGACTGATCTGGCCCAGGCAAGATAATGCTTGCTGACCCATGGCATAGACCCATTTAAAATAATGAACCTGAGTTAGTCAAGTCTATAAACATCAATGGGTCTACTTTGAGTAGGACTGGCATTGAATACAACCCATTGTTTTTAGAAATATGCAACAATATAAGGGTGCATTACTATTACTATTATTTGTATATCATCCTTCATCCAAAGACCATTAGGTAGTTCGCAACATGAAAATACAAAATAAGAAGACAAAATACACAATAAAACAGAAACAACCAATAACTCTCCTCTCAAACATATTTAAAAGGCCGTAGAATGTTAATGAACCAGAGGTCTGGTTATATGGAAACATTTCCGCCTAGTGCCTAAAGATTTAGCTCAGTATTATCTACATGCCAGAGACTGAAGCTGAGACCATTTGCAGAGCCTGTGCTTTGTCTCTGAGCTGCAGTCCCTCCTCAAAGGCAGATATTTATAGTCACATCAGCAATTTAGTAGCTTGTTCACTTTCATAACTGCATAAGAACCAATGAATTGCCATGCTGGGTGAAACAATTGCTCTCACTAACCCAACACTCTGCCTCCAACAGTAAGACAACCAGATGCCAGGGAAGATCTTAAGCAGCAAGATGATAATCAGACCATTCCCAGCTGCAGCTAGCAGCCACTGATAGACTTATCCTTCATGAACACATTTATTGCTTTCTTGAAAACCATTTATTTCATCCTGTGCCAATGAGTTTCATAGGTTAATTGTGTGTTGTGTGAAAAACTGCCTCCTTTTGTTCGTTCTTTCTTTATATATACACAATACATTAACCAGCAGGGGCCACTGACTGTTGCAATGAGCCAGGAAGCCAAGATTAGGAAGCCAGGAGGCTTTCTAATGTATACATTCACTAATTCTTTCAGCTAGAAAAATTGGTTGCATGAAACGTATCACCTTGGCTGGACTTTTTTCATCTCCTCCTCTGACCCAAATAGAGCAAAAGCACTTTCTTTGGCAGGCAGCCTAGCTTTTATTTGAATGCCAAAAAGACCCGGGGCAACATCTAGGATATCAGTGTCAGCTAGACCTTATGAATGCTGCTCTTTAGGTTCAGGTGTGAGGGACAATGGGGAGAGAACAGCCATCAGTCAGAAGGGTCTGAACTACTGGTTAGCTATGGCTGGAGGGAGTGAAGATATTGGCTCATACATTTGACTCTGGAGCATTTAACTGTGCATTGAGTTATTTTGAATATGTTGTCTGTAGGCCATAGACTTCTGAGAACTTTACTAAGGGTTGCACTGACAGCTGGAGGGCACAATTCAGGCCACTCTCTCAAATTAGAATCTGATTGAGATGAAGAATGAAAAAAATAGAATTCATTTTGGATGGAGATGTCCATGCTATGCCTTTCCCTCTCTGTACTAGATACCAATCTAACAAAGTTACATCTCATTTGAACTCTAATTACTGTCTCTGCATCTACCTTCCACATCCAGAGGGCAGAATTTATTTATCAGAAATGGTGTGTGTGTCTGTGTTCAAGTACTTTCTACTTTTATGATGTCTCTCAGTTGCCTTTTCGTATTTGTGCTTTGGGATCTTTTGCAGCCTCAGCAGAAATTGCTTGTACATGCATTTCATGAGGCATTTTTGATATAGAATAAAATAGTTTGAGTGGCTTTTTATTTTTTTTTAGTTTAATGTTCAGTCAGCCGGTGTGCTGCTATCATGCAGGCAGTGATGCTTTCAGAAAGTCTGTTTTTTTTCTCCTCCAACTTCAGAAGAACACCTATTATCAATCTGTGTCGAAGGTACCTACCTATAAAATGAGGTTTATAGAGAAGTCTTTGAGTTTCCTCTCATCACTGATAGAGGTGATGAGATTGTTCCCAGTATAATTTCTGCAATAGTCCAATGCACTCGCCTCCTGCCAAGCGGCTTATACAAATTACAAGAAACACAATGGTAAATGTTTTTTTAACACTCGATTTTGGACTCCAACATAGAAGTATATTACATATTTTATTAGCTCATTTACCACCTACCATGCTGTATTATTAGCTAATTCGCTAGTTACAATTTAAAAGTGCTTCTTGTCTGATATCTAGTTTACAGTTTTACAAAATTAACAATATGCCTTTGGAGCATTGTTGTTTGATCAATTCAACACTCCTAAAGAATTTGTACATTAGGAATAAACTCTCTGTCTCACCTATGCAATCCCATGGTCCCAGGGAGGGCTGAAGGGATGTGCTTGGGTGGATCTGAAGATGATGTGGATGACCAAGGAAAAGGTACCACCAGCCCTAGAACTGGCATAGTGAATTCTTCTCCCACTAATAAAAAAAATTCCTTCCAGTAGCACCTTAAAGACCAACTAAGTTAGTTCTTGGTATGAGCTTTCGTGTGCATGCACACTTCTTCAGATACACAGTATCTTAAGTGTGTATCTGAAGAAGTGTGCGTGCACACGAAAGCTCATACCAAGAACTAACTTAGTTGGTCTTTAAGGTGCTACTGGAAGGAATTTTTTTTTATTTTGACTATGGCAGACCAACATGGCTACCTATCTGGAACTCTTCTCCCACTGTTCTCAATGGAAGGGAAATCTTTGGAAGAAGGGTGGGAGCTGGAAAAGGACAGAGGAACACAAAGAATCCTATCTGCTGGCACAAGCCTAAGTGCTGGAAATGATAGTTTATCTACTTTTGGTTCTCAATTGCTCCACCCCTTCGGATTGCACAGTTTGGCAGTAGCATACCAATGGCTACTAGCCATGATGATTATGTTCTGTCTCCATGGAAGGAGTTGGTGTTTCTCTGGATACCGATTGTGGGGGAACACAAGTGGGGGAAACTCCCATGGGCTTCTGATGGGCCACTGTGAGAACAGAGTGCCATACTAGATGGACCCTAGGTCTGATACAGCAAACTGTTCTTATGTCTTTAACATACCATACCATAGCATCTCTCCCAATAACAGCCTGCCCAAGCTTTGAGATCAGTAGAGGACATTTTCTCAATGCTCCATTGTTGTGGGAGGTTATTTCCAGTAAGAGGTGGGTGTATTTTAGTGGCCAAAAGTGTCAGCCAGAAAGCCAGCTGTTCAGATCTGACATTCTTTCTATGAGCTCATTGGATGCCTTCTGCAGGGCATGATCTCGCACTCTCTGCTTCTCATCTGTTCTTCGGGAACTTTCAGTGAAAAGTAGTTCATGTCCAGAAGATGGGGCGGGGGGCGCCTTCCTTCTCCTGGAAGTGGCTGGGCTGCCTGCAGCTGCACCCGCGTCTTCGTAAGGGGCGATATCTGCGAAGCGTAATAAAGAGGAGCACAATAAAATGAGGTACGCCTGTATTCTTATTCATGTTTCCTTTAATTAAGCAATATAGAAATGCACAATCTCTCTATTGCGGTGATGTATGCCTTGTAGGTAGGCACATTAGATTACACTGGATATACTGATTACTGCAAATTCAAAGAGACCAATGATCACATTAACCTTTTGGCAACTACGTGACAAATTAATCTCTTCCAAAGTTGGGTAATAAAGCAACGAAATTATATTTCAGTGTAGTACATTGGCATCAGTTTTTCTTTACTGAATGGTTTGACCATCAAATGAACAAGTAAACTAATCAACAAAGATTTATGGCCACATATGCACAAAGTAACAAATGCGTGTAATAAAACCTTCTTTGACATTTCATCGAAGGAGTGATGTGCAATTACTGAGATGATAATAAGACATTTTAAAAAGTGCTTGTAAATGTGTTCCAAAACTAATTTCAGTGTCAAAATCAGTGCTTGTGTTCTCTCTACCAAAATGTAAATGAATAGAAGCATCCAATTCAATCACTTGAAAGACACTAAATTAAGGGACTCTATTTTTTCTCCTATTGCCACTAATAAACCTTCAAATTTGGTGCTATCAACACGAAGTCAAAGAGTAAATTATAACAGGAAATGAAGAGATTTTTACCACATGGAAAAAGCTACTTGGTCCTTCTTCCAATGTGTATTTCCCCCCCTTCAGTATTCTTTTTAAAGTCCACCAGTTCCTCTTCTAAGGATATTGTAGTAGTACAGAGCTTCATTTTGAACTTTGTGGTTTTGTTACAAAGTAGAGCCCATGGGAGCTTCATACTATAACAGAGATTAGTAAGAGTCACCTTCTCTGTGATCATGTTTGTAAAGTTCAGAGACTGTACTCCCACATCCTGCTTCTCACAGCGGCCAAACAGATGCCTATAGGAAGCCCCAAACATCCATCAACAACTGATCTTCAGAGATGCGCTAGTAGAGAGAACAACTAGTAGCCATTTATTGGTTTAGCACCCATTAATGTGTCTGGGCTCGTCCACACTTCTGCTTGTCTCATGACTACAAAGAACAGGTCTGAGCAATTTTCTGCTTGCCCTGTGTTTTCTAGTCATAGGTCCAAGTGGTTTTGCCTTTGCCCTGCTGCTTTCCCCCAGAAAACCCACTCTTTAGTGCTAAATCGGAACAAACAGTAATCCGCAGAAAACCCAGTTGCCATTTGTTCCTATTTAGCACTAATCCATAGGTTTTCCAGGGGGAAAGCGGCAGGGCAAATAGAGGTATGGGTAAGCCCTTAGTGGTAACACATCTTTTAATATATGCCTTGATAGGTTAACTACGGACTCTGTGCAGAAGTATTTCTTTTCTCTGTCCATTCAGCTTCATTGGATGACATCAGAGAAAATATCTCTCAATCCATTCATAAAAACATCTCCCCTGTCCCCTCTTCCTCACTTCTCCTCCAACTGGAAAATCCCAAGCATTGCAGCCTTTCCTCCTAGTGAAGTTGCTCCAGTTGCCTGATTATTTTGGCTGTCCATTTCCAAACCTTTCCCAGCTCTATAATATCCTTATGCAGATGCAAAACCACAAGAGTAGCAGCATCCCAAGCATGTGGTCGCACTATGGATATGTATAAAGGCATTCCGCTAACGAAGGGTGCACCTTGGCCCTTAGATAGAAGAACTAGAGCTTCAATTTTTTTTTTAATTTTACCCTCTTTCCAATATTGTGTTTAGGCTAGATTTCTGGTTGAAGTTTACAGGAGCCACTCAGAGCTCCTCTGCTAGAACAGAGCTGTAAGAACTGCAGGTTTATCTCCCCAAGCACTCAGCACCTCATTTGTACCTTTCTACAGAACTGGTGCCTTAGGGTTTAGTTTATGAATTGTATATAGGGGTGGGGATCATTCCCCCTTGGCATGCAGTGTGCTTGTAGTGTCATTGTTTCAACTGGTGATTAATGCATTAACTAAATAAAATTGACTTTTTACTATGTTTATATATGTGCTATAAGCTGCCCAGAGTGGCTGGGGAAACCCAGCCAGATGGGTGGAGTATGTATGTATGTATGTATGTATGTATGTATGTATGTATAAACAAACAAACAAACAAACAAACAAACTTACTGTCTCTTCAAAAAAATGCTTTATTTTTTGCCTGTACAGTTTATTATTGGTGCAGATATGCCTCCTTAGCAGACCCTTGCGCTACTCCGCATAAAGCAGCTTCCACGGCACCTAAATTTCTCCCAAACCCCACCCCATGGGGGTTAATCAGAATTCTAGAACTTTCAGGTTGAGTGAAGAAGAAGTGTGCATTTGCCACCGATATTCAAGAATCATTGTCATGGACATGGAGGATAGATTATAATGGTGCAATTAGAGCAATTGCTCCAGGGCCTTTGATGTTGCAGGGACTCTCAGCTGCGCAGAAGCTGTGAAAAAGGCGAATTCCACGTTAGGAAAGGGATTGAAAGTAAATCTACTAAATATGCTATTATACAAATCTATGGTGTGACCGCATTTGGAATACTGTGTTCAGTTCTGGTTGCCACACCTCAGAAAGGATAGTATAGGGTTGGGAAAGATGCAGCAGTGGGCAGCCAAAATAATAATGGGATTGGAGCAACACTTCCATGAGGGAAAGTTCCCTCACTACGAGAAGTGGGGTTACAAGGAACCAGGCAGAGGGCCATCTCGGTGGTGGCACCCGCCCTGTGGAAAACCCTTGCAGCAGATGTCAAGGAAATAAACTATCCGACTTTTAGAAGACATCTGAAAGCAGCCCTGTTTTTAATGTTTGATCTTTAATCATGTTTTTAGTATTCTGTTGGGAGCCGCCCAGAGTGGCTGGGGAAACCCAGCCAGATGCGTAGGGTATATATGTTGTTGTTGTTGTTGTTGTTGTTGTTGTTGTTGTTGTTGTTGTTAAAGGTTGCAACATTTGTGGCCTTTGGGCTTAGGATAAAAGGCAAGTAAGGGGCAACACAATAGAACTGTATACTATTATGTATGGTGTGGAGAAAGTAGATGGAGTTTTGTTTTTTCTCCCTTTCTTGATTCACTGAACAGAACAAACAAAAAAAAGCACTTTTCACACAGCAGCACATAATTGAAGTGTGGAATTCACACACACATATGACGTAGTGATGGTAACCCACGTGAGTAGCTGCAGAAGAGGATTAGACAAATTCATGGAGGATAAGATTATTAATACCTAGAACCCATGATGACTATGTTCTACCTCCAGTACTGCCTTGCCTTGCCCTTTTCTGGCTTGCATCAGGTGCAGAGGGTGGGGATGGGAAGAGGAATGTGGGGATGTTTGGGGAGAAGAGTTACAACATCCTATGAATTTCTGGAGATGCTGCAGTCAGGAAGTGGTGGGAATTTGAACCTCAAAGGCTACAGCATTGCTGCATTGTCACATACAAGGTCCATCAAGTGGGCAAGCCAAACTGCACATGCTCAGTGCAACATTTACCTTTTCTCCTTTCCTTCTCTTCTCTTCGCTTTGTTGTTTTGGGTATTGTTTGGGAATGTACCTTAACAGGGCTGTTCAGCTATAACAGAGCTCTTCAGCAGGGAAAGAAAATGGCAGTACTCTGGAATGTCTTTACAGTTTTTTTGTAGGTTTTAATCATTTTAATTCTCTGTGTATTTTTATTTTATTTTAAGGATTTCATGTGTTCATTTTTGGCGATAATGATGGGGCGGGGCTGCTGTTGGAACTGCTCCAGAAGTCCCAACCACCTTAATCCAGCCCTGGTTGTGGATGCTAACTGATTCTGAGCCATTCTAATTACATTCATCATTCATTTAGAGTTGATTGCCTCTGTGCTATCAATCATCCAGTTTTAAAGAGTTTTCCCCCTCAAAACGCTTCAAATATATATATTTCCACTTCTGCCCCCACCAAGTTTTGCACCTCAGTCTTAGACTTAAATATACATCCCCTCAGAACGTAAAAAAATAAAAGGTGATATTGATGTTTTTGAGCTTTAACAGAATTTGCATCTTTTACATTTGAGGTACAGCCACAGATGAGACAGTGCTAATCATCTTAGTCCAGCCATACATGATGCATTATTAAAAGATACTTGAAAGCATGTAGTCAGTTAGAAAGAAGGATTTGCTGCTGAGCAGAACTGATAAAAGCCCTGAGACAAAACAGGTGACCTTGTCATAAGACATGTGCAAACAGTTACATTATACAGAGGTCCTTCCTTTTACACCAGTACAAGTTAGTGATTAAGCTGAACTTGATTTATACAAGTTGGTTCAGATTTTCATTTTTATTCATAAAGAACCTGTAGCTAAAAACAGGGGCTGGGAACCAGCACCCCTCCTCTCGCCCCAGTGTTGCCAGTCAGCCATTTCCATTATCCCTTGCTCTCAGTGATGCTGGCTAGGGCTGAAGGGATGTGGAGTCCAAAGACATCTGGAGAGTCACAGGTTTCCCATCTCAGTTTTAATTTTTTTACTCCCAACATCCTCTGCATTTCCACTTTGCCAATTTGCTATTTTGTGCATAGCTTGAAGAGTGGTTGGGCATAAGGACCTCTTGGAGAAATCAGGGTGAATGGAACACAAGGAAATAAAAACAATAATTCAAGATTGAAAATGTGACAGAATACCTGCCTAGCCCTCAGCTATGATGTCTCCCTCTTTCCGTGGCCAGTCTGCTTCCATATCAGTTGAACTATCTCATTCTATCTTCTCTAAGCACTTGAAAGTGGAACATGCTAATTGTCACCTGCTCTTTTGAATTAATGAATGTGCAGCTTCAGTCATTATTATTCACTCTTCTAAAGTTCCTCATTATAATTTATTTTCCGAATGATATATTTTTTCCCCTTCAACATTATTAAAGATAAAATTCAAATTAAGAATGCTGGCATTTTCATCACCCACTAACACAATCCTGACCTTGCTAGAGAGAGACATCTTGCTAGAATGCAGAACTTTACTTTCAGAACAATTCCCTCTGGATGTTGTTACTTTTCAGGCTACTTTATCTGCAGCACTTGCATTAACAATGTAGAATGAAATAAAGAACAAGGTTCTGGTAAATCCCAGTAGGCCCGACTTTGCTCTGAAGGACAGATTATGGTCAAGGAAACCTCTTCATATTTCTGAATAACATAGCAAATATGGTTACATGCCACCAATTTCCATGAGTGGTGCAAGATTCCAGGGACTGCGGATGCACTTTACCCAGGCCCTGTGTTTCCTTTCAGACAATGAGGCACAGAGGAGACTGTGGTGTTTTTATGATATATGGTTTATTTGGACATACATACAACCTGAGTCTAGATGGAGGGGTTCAACACATTACTCTCCAAGGGGGTGCTGTCCTTTCCCATACACACAGCAGCCTGGGGCTAAGAACAGAGGAATCATCTATGTTCTCTGTCTCTTTGTTACAGCCTGCCAGTCATCCCGCATGGTGTTCTTTACCTCCCAGCTTCTTCTTCCTTGTCACCACTAACCCAGAAAAACTGTTCTCCTCCAACCTAAATAACAGTGGTTCTGCTTGTGCTTTTAATGCTGTGTTTTATTGTTAGCTGACCCAGTGAGGTGGGGCATAATCAATTTAATAACAACCAGAGGCAGATTTAGGGGACTGCAACCAGATCGGTCACACTGGGTGCCGAAGCAGACACCACAACTATGACTTAGAATGGAGTGCAAGAGGTGGGGCGCCGCATTCTGGCGTCGCACAGGACACTGCTGAAATTTGAGACCCCAGGGTCTGCCACTGTCACAGCAATGTAAACAACAATACGTAAAGAGTTGGCCAGGTGCAGGTGATCGGTTTCCATAGTAGCTGATGATCAGAGAAAATAGTTTAAAAATAGTAATGTCAAGTGGCAACAGTGGCTATCCAGACAGGAGGCCACAAGTCACAGGAGGACTGGCCATTTAGCTGCCGATACTATTTCATCCTGGATCTACTTGGGAGGAATAATTTACTTGGGAGGATGCGAGCCATCACCCAGATGCAGGAAATGACCCGGCAGAGAACCTGGTAGAGGTAGTGGCAATATAAGTCCCTTACTCTCATCTGGACCTTTGCTGTGTTAATAGCTTCCTTCGGAGCTTAATAATGCTTCATTTCCCTTGCTCCTGTTCTGACTACATTGTTGACTCAGGCTCCAGCCTCCACATCTCATGCTGGTCATGGCACTTGAATCATTAACTATTTCTTCCACATTTTTGGATCTTGGGCTGGAAGTGTCCTTGTCATTGCTTTGAAAAATAAAACCACTGCATTCTGCAAAACAAGATGTTGTCTTGCGAGTGGCCAACCAGATGCCTGTGGGAAACCTGCAAGCTGCACATGAACACAACAGCACTCTGCCTTCCTCCAGTTTCCAGCAACTGGTATTTAGTGGGCCTGTGTTTAGTAATATGGGATGAAAAGGTGAGTATTAAATACAGTGGTACCTCGGGTTAAGTACTTAATTCATTCCGGAGGTCCGTTCTTAACCTGAAACTGTTCTTAACCTGAAGCACCACTTTCGCTAATGGGGCCTCCCACTGCCGCTGCGCTGCCAGAGCACGATTTCTGTTCTCATCCTGAAGCAAAGTTCTTAACCCGAGGTAAAATTTCTGGGTTAGCGGAGTCTGTAACCTGAAGCATATGTAACCCGAGGTACCACGGTATAGTTTTTTGTTCATATCATTAGTTTTAATAACTAATGCAGAAGTGGAATTTGCAATTTGGATTCAGGACTAACATTTTTGTGGCTCTCAGGGTATTTTCTATACAATGCATTGCATGGTGAACACTTTCATTTCCCGCAGTCTCTCCCTACCACTGACTTTATCACTAAGAACATTTCGTTTCTGCATGAACAATTAGAATTTCTTAATATCTCTTAGATGTCAGTTGTAATTGAATTAACAAAAGAAATATCTAATCATATGGTTCTGTTATTCATGAGTCTTTACCAATTAGTTGACAAGCAAATTACTGTTGCATGGAACGGCTGAGGCTTAACTTTGCTGTCAAAGGTGTTCATTCTTTCTAGAGTAGGCTAGTCTATCTTAGCTTGCAGGGGGGGTGGATTAGAATTTCATAATAGAACGTATTCAGAAATGGTACGTGACATGGTTTAAGCAGAGTAGAAATGAGGTCACCAAATCTTGCAACTTTTTACAGTTAAATATTATCTCTTTTCTGTAAGCAGACTTCCACAGGAGATCAGGGTTAGGTGTGCAGAATTAAACCACTTTAACCTCTCGTTTTCACCACTGACAAAGGCAATAACATTTTAAAATGTTAATCATAAATCCTCCTTCTACAAATAGGATTTCTCTTATTTTACAAAATGCATTAAAATAACATTGAAGTTATTAAAATGGCTGTTATTTTAATCTCCACTAATTCTCTCTGAGAATGCAGTTTTGATGAATGAGCATTTATAGAAAAAGCAATAACTAGAAGATTAAAGTCTTGATATATCACAATGTAATAGATCTTATTACTGACAGATTTAACCTGGATCTTTTTATATATAAAAAATTAAACCACCCACACATCTGTGTGACAGAGTGGCTTTCTGGACCATTAGCAAGATAGAGAATTTGTCACGGGGAAAAACATCTTTATTGAGCAAAGGGAAGATAATTAATTTCTCTCATCCTGAAATATCCTCACTTGTCAGATTTTGATTATGAGTATTTCAATGGCAAACTTTGCACCGTACGGTATAATAATAACCTTACATGTTTTAACCAGCCAAGTACCATACAATCCCACCTTGCTATTTTAATGTTTCTGAAGAGAAATTGACTTCCAGGCCAAATACTGTTCATATCCCTGACTGAAGCTTAGCTATTCCTACTTTTGGATCTCTCTGCCCATCTACCAGCATATCAGTTCCTGCCACAGCCAAGGTAGTAGGGCAGTAGACAGTAGATTCTCGAACAGAGACAAGGCAAATGAAGTCATTCAGACTAGAGAGCAGGAACAACACCATGCACAATTTTATTGGTGTCAGTTGTTATTACATCACCTACTCTGACAAGTTACCCTGCAGTGCTGCACCAGCTGTGCCCTGCTTGATGTCCAGCAGATCACCAGCTGAATAACTATCCAACAACCTGATCTGCGCTCCCTACCTTGTCACACAAGATGCTCTGCTACCTGCTCTGCCTGATTTTTTGCCCCAATATACTGTGTTTGCAGATTTCACAGTTGCTGTCGATTTGCCTTTCTTTGCAGATGAAAACGTTGCATTTTCTAGAGCAGAAACCTATCCCAAAAGATAATTCCCTCTACCTGCACCTCACACTAAAAGCTCAATCAGCTTGGACGCCATCTCTTCTGGCCTCCTTGCCCTGCCTTCAATCCACTGTGATGTGCAGACATTATTTGTCCCCTGTGGTGGCCAAATGATAGGGTACTTGGATACATGGAGTATGATGTACAGTGAGATGATGCACTGAAATCTTTGGAGTGTGTTTTCCAGAAAGAAACGGACCCTATGACTGAAAAATATTGTCGCATATTGTAGAAACGTTTGTTGAAAAACACACTGTCCTTGGATATTGTTAGGGCTTGATTAGCTGCTTGTGCGTAAAAGTGCTCCCTCAGAGTTTGTGCGACCCCACAAACCTCCGTGTGTGACGGAGCTCCTCAGACATGTCTGCTCTAGTCACTAGTAGAGTCCGACAGTGGCTGTCTGCGGAAGCGTTTCCAGCAAAGGAGCTCCTTAACGGAAACGCGTCTCCTGGACTCACGGCGTGACAGTTTCCGGCGAGGTGTGGGTCTCCCTATGGGAGACTCAGATACCTCCCCACTGTTCTCGCTGGAAGCGTCCCTGAGCCCTCCCTCCTGCTCGCATTCCCTCAGAGATCCACTCCTCCCCCTGCTGGTCCCTGCTTCAGCTGTTGAGTCTCTTTCTTCCTCCCTGAGCCCCTCCACCACCTGATGCTCCGATGGCAGTTCCCTGACATCCACCTCCCCTCCAGGGCCCCCCTCACCCCCTCCCATTTCCTCTCCCCTGGGAGGTGAAGGGCTAAAACCCCGAAAAGAATCTTCCTCATCTTCCGACGTCTCGAACAATTCCCTCCATCGATCGTCGTCCTGGCTCGCTGACTCCTCTTCCTCTTCAGAATCTGGGAACCCCTCCAACTCCTCTTCCTCGTCGGTGGTGGCAAAGTATTCCCTTCGGAACCTCGCTACAGGCTGAGGTTTACGTGGGAACCTCTGATGAAAAGTCTCTATTAAAACTTCGTCATTGACATCCTCTGCCCTAACCCAGGTGTTTTCCGACTCCGGTTCCCCTTCCCACATTACCAAATACTCTACTTGATCTCCCTTCCACCTGGAATCGAGGATCTCCGCTACATGGTAGCTGTGTTCCTTCTCCTCCATTGCTGGTCCCCTAGTGACCCTCCCTTCACTGTCTCCTCTATACGGTGACAGCAACGACCTGTGAAAAACTGGGTGCAGCTTCATGTGGTTCGGTAACCGGAGCCTGAAAGCCACTGGATTGACCTGCTGCATGACTTCAAACGGACCCAGCCTTTTGGGTCTTAATTTCTTACAACCTCCTTTGAACGGCAACCCTTGGGTTGACAGCCACACCTGGTCCCCCACCCTGATGCTTTCACCTTCCCTTCTGTTTTTGTCTGCCTGCCTCTTATATTCCTCCTTAGCCCTGTTTAAGTTGAGTTGGAGCTGGCGATGGATCGCTTCCATTTCTTCAACGAACTGTTCAGCAGCTGGAACGCTCCAGTTCTCCCCCTCCCCCCCTGGGAAGGCTCTGGGATGGCACCCGTGATTAGCCAAAAAGGGGCTCATCCCCGTGGACACGTTCTCTGCATTGTTGTAGGCAAATTCTGCCAACGCCAGCTTCTCCACCCAATCATTCTCTCTGTCATTAACATAACACCGTAAATATTGTTGGAGAACCCCATTTGCTCTTTCCGCCTGCCCGTTGGTTTCTGGATGACGGGCCGTTGAAAAATTAACCTCTACATGCAGTAAGCTCATGAGCTTCCTCCAGAACCTGGAAGTAAATTGTTTCCCTCGGTCTGAAACCACCCTCAAGGGGGCGCCATGCAACCGAAACACATTCTCTACAATTTGGCTGTTTCTTCTGCTGTGACCGCATGTGAGCAGGCTATAAAGTGGGCCATTTTAGTTAACAGGTCTACTACCACCATGATGGCTGTTTTCCCTCTAGACCTTGGCAGATCCGTCATGAAATCTATTGCCACTGCTTCCCACGGTCTTTCCGGTGTGGGCAGTGGTTCTAATAAACCAGCCGGCGCCCGCCTCTCCCCCTTGGCTCTTTGGCATTGTTCACACCCTCTCACATACTCCCGCACATCTTCCCTGACCTTGGGCCACCAAAATTCCCTGGTAACCAGCCACATGGTCTTGTGTTGCCCAAAATGCCCTGCTGTAGGGTTATCGTGCAGCTGCTTGAGTACCTTCTCCCTCAATTCCCCTTCAGGTATATATAACGCTCCCTTATAATACAATGCCCCGTTTCTCTCCTCAAAACCACCGGATTTGTCTCCCTCCCTCCTGAGACCCCTGAGTTTGTCCTGGGCGTATGCATCATGCACCGTACCCTCTACCAATTCCCTTTGCCCCACCAAAGTCGCCCCACACACCCAGCGGTCCTCTGGAATGATATGGGTTTCTTCGGGTGCTCCCTCCCCCTCCAAATATTCAGGTTTGCGTGAGAGAGCGTCCGCCCTAACATTCTCTGGGCCTGGCACGTAACAAATCTCAAAGTTAAATTTGGAGAACTCCTGGGCCCATCTCAACTGCCTTTGGTTGAGCACTCGCGCAGTTCTCCAGTATTCTAGATTTTTATGGTCCGTGCACACTTGCACCTTATGTTGTGCACCAACTAGCAGATGCCTCCATCTCCGGAACGCCTCATGAATAGCAAGAAGTTCTCGGTCGTACACCGTGTAGTTCCTCTCGGATTTGTTCAGCTTTCGCGAAAAGAAGGCACACGGTCGCCACTCTGACTCCTCCTTCCCCGGCTGCAGAAGAAGCACCGCCCCTATGGCTCTGTCAGATGCGTCTGTTTCAACCCTTAGCTTCTTTCGTAAATCCACATGCAGAAGTTGTTCTTCAGAGGCGAAGGCCCTTTTCAGCTCCTCAAACGCTCGCTCCGCCTCCGCCGTCCATACAAACTTCTTTTTACTGCTGAGACAGTCAGTGATGGGCGCCGTCAGGTGGGCGAAGTTGCGGATGAACTTACGATAAAAGTTTCCAAACCCTAGGAACCTCTGCACATCCTTCTTGGTTTTGGGTGTTTTCCATTCCAGCACTGCCTGTACCTTGCCGGGATCCATGGCCAATCCCTTGTCTGACAGGCGGTACCCCAGGAATTCCACCTCCTTGGTATGGAACCGACACTTCTCCAGTTTCACCCACAGCCTGTTGGCTTGCAGTCTGCTCAACACTTCTCTGACGTCTCTCACATGTTGCTCCTCATTCTCCGAATACACCAACACATCATCTAGGAAAGCAACGCAATTCTTGTAGAGCAAAGGGCCCAGTACGTGGTTCATAAAAGATTGAAAACACGCTGAGCCTGCTTGTAATCCAAATGGCATAACGAGGTATTCAAATGCCCCCAAAGGGGTAAACATGGTGGTTTTCCATTCATCCCCTTTCCTTATGCGTATCAGGTTGTACGCCCCCCTTAGATCCAGCTTTGTAAAGATCTTTCCCTTCCTCACCCTGGTCAAAATATCATCAATCCTGGGCATAGGGAAAACCACTGGTTCAGTCACTGCATTCAACCTCCTAAAATCACATACAAGTCTCGGCTTGTCCGCTTTTTTTTGTCCACAAAAAACACTGGGCTACCCCCTGCTGCTTTGGACTCTCTGATGAAGCCTCTCTTCAGGTTCTTGTCAATAAACCCTCGCAACTCCTGCATTTCTCTGTCTGACATGGCATACAACTTGCCCACGGGAAGCTGTGCTCCAGGGAGTAAATTGATCTGGCAATCAAAGGGCCTATGAGGTGGTAGTTGGTCAGCTTCCTTCTCGCTGAACACGTCGCTGAGATCTGCATACTGTGGTGGTACCTTCACCTTCTCCATTACTTCAGTCCCTGCTAGGGTGGCTTGGGCCCCTGCTGAACCCTTTTCCCCTTTGCAGTGTTCTAAGCAATGTGCTGAACCAAAGGACACCACTCTTTGATGCCAGCCAACCAGCGGATCATGTAGAGCTAGCCAGCTCATTCCCAAAATAATGGGAGCGCCTCCCAGGGTGGCCACATTAAACGCTATCAGTTCTGTGTGCCTTGCCACCCTCATTATCATTGGGACAGTCTGCAAGCTGACTCCTCCTCCCAACAACTCCCTGCCATCAATCGTGGTCACCTGCAGGGGGTTGCTTAAAGGGATAGTCTGTATCTGGTGTTCAGCAGCAAACTCCTTGCTCATAAAATTGCAAGAGCTGCCTGAGTCCAATAGCGCCTTTATTTTTAGGGGGTGCCCATTTTGCAGCTCTAGCGACACTTCAATCACTAGAGCAGGTCGAGGAGCTTCTGGCACGGGCACTTTCACTGCTCTTTGGCCTGGCTGCAGTGCCCCGATTGTGGCAACCAGGCGTTGGCTTTTACCTGCTCCGTTCCCCCCTGTTCTCCCCCCTCAACAGCTCCCACCATCCCTTGCCATTCCTTCCTCTGGGGGCAGACTCTGGCAAAGTGGCCTGGCTGTTGGCAGAGATAGCATTTCCGGGCGCCCTTTCCCTCCTTCTTAGCCCCCTCGCTGGTTTTTGAAAATGCGCGCGCGCGCGCTGTTCCGATTTCCATCGGCTCTGCCGGCGGGAAAGCTGGCTCAGGAATGTCTGGAATGCGGAACTCCTTCCAACGTTCCCCTCTCCCTTCCCGCCTCTCCAAGGCTCTTGCCTCCTGCCGCGCTCCTATGGTCAGCGCAGATTTGGTCAGCTGATCCATAGACCCCGCCCTGGGGCTCCGTGACAGCTCGTCTTTCACCGCCGAAGAAAGACCTTCTTCAAATAGCATCTGAATGGGTGGCGCCGATAAATCCCAACCCAGTCTGTGAATCAGCATGGTAAACTCAGTCCAGTACTCACGGACAGATCGACTTCCCTGCTTGCAAGCCATTAGCTGTCTGCGCACCACCCCTTCCTCAATATCGCTGGAAAACATGATATCCATTGCACGAAAGAACTTCATCGTGTCCTTTAGTACGTCATTGTGCGTTGCCATTAGGGGTCGAACCCAGTCTCTCGCCCCTTTCTCAAGATGCCCAATTACGAAAGCAACTCGCGATTCCTCATCAGGGAACTCATCGAACTGCACATTAATGGCATATTGCATCTCTGTCCTAAAGGCATGGTAATCCTTGGGGTCCCCCCCAAATTTCTGCACCAATCCTGGTACCTTTCTGGGGAACTGAGTGGCTCTCCCCTTCTTGTCTGCATCCTGAGCCCTTCTCTCCTCCAGCCTCGCCGTCTGCAGCGCCAGTTGGACCTCCAACGCTCGGTATCTATCTTCCAAGCTTGGACCAGCTCCAGCCCCCGCTCCTCCGGTTCCGGTTGGTTCGCTCATGATGCTTTCTCTTGCACAGGCAGCGTACAGAGACTGTCGGACTGCTGTTAGGGCTTGATTAGCTGCTTGTGCGTAAAAGTGCTCCCTCAGAGTTTGTGCGACCCCACAAACCTCCGTGTGTGACGGAGCTCCTCAGACATGTCTGCTCTAGTCACTAGTAGAGTCCGACAGTGGCTGTCTGCGGAAGCGTTTCCAGCAAAGGAGCTCCTTAACGGAAACGCGTCTCCTGGACTCACGGCGTGACAGTTTCCGGCGAGGTGTGGGTCTCCCTATGGGAGACTCAGATACCTCCCCACTGTTCTCGCTGGAAGCGTCCCTGAGCCCTCCCTCCTGCTCGCATTCCCTCAGAGATCCACTCCTCCCCCTGCTGGTCCCTGCTTCAGCTGTTGAGTCTCTTTCTTCCTCCCTGAGCCCCTCCACCACCTGATGCTCCGATGGCAGTTCCCTGACAGATATATTTTTTGGTCAGGGGGTAGGGTCTGGGGGCAAAGCTGATCTTACAAAAGCAAAACACTGTGACTGGTAATGCAAAGTCTGCAGAGTTTACCACAGAGCTATCATTTAACATGCAGCACTCGTCTCTAATGCACACGTTCTCCAAACAATTCCTTTTGGCACCATGTTTTAAAGGTTAATTGACTAACTTTGTTCAAAAACTTCTCGCTTGCCAAAAATGGAAAACGGCTCATGGATTGTTTCTTTTGCTTTAGAAATGTCTGACGATTTCTACCTAGTTTTAATTCTACTGACAAATTGCTTCGGGAATGAATTGGACACACTGCATTAAAATACTTTCATTGTATTAAATCACCAAGCATGTTAATTTAAACAACAGTCCCTTTACAACCCTGAAGATAAATGTTCAAAGGACAGGAAATGAAGGAAACAAGTCAATGATGTGATTCTTACCCCAGCCACCCCTTACTGAAAATAATATCAGTTGTTTCGTGGCACCCCCAATCTCTGCATGATTCCAGGGATTCCAGGTGCTCACTCAATATTATGGTTCTGTTGGAAAATCCACAGCAGAGACTAGTGTCTTTAAGAATTATGGTTTATTTTACACATATTTCACCTAAAGCCTTCAATGGAGAGGGTGCAGAACATTACATCCCAAGAGAGTCTCTTGTTGCTCACCTCATGGCATCAGAAACCTGGGTCCAAAGCAGTCAATCATGGTCTCTCAGAGCAGCCTCTCAGCCAGCATGCATGGAGTTACACCTACTTCCACCTTGTTCTCAGCTGCCTTTTCAGAAAACAACTTCTCCTCTTCCTCTTCCACTTCCGGCATCCCCCTTGTCGCCATGGCAACCTCCAGTTTCAAAAGCCTCCAGCGAAAGGAACCTTTTCATGTGGTGACATCACACGTCCTGTAATCCTGGCAGCCTCCTCCTTTCTTGTATTGGTGCCGAATGTCTCACCTTTCGTCAGGGTAATGAATCTTCTGTCACTTGTATTTGTTCTTGCATGGCACCTCTAAGCTCATCTCCTGAGAAAAGTTGGCTTGGCTTCAAACCCCACATTTACCAATTTCAGAAATTATGGGCAGAACCTGGCACCCAGGACTTTTAGGGGATTCTTGCCCCCTGCAAACCCATAACACTACCCCCCCCATTCACATATTAATAGTCCTTCATTCCAAATGTCCTAATGACTGCTCCTAAACATTGCATATAGTTGTTAAATAGCACTGGCAACACTGGGAACAAGGGAAATGGGCCCTTGTTCAGTTATAAGGGGGCTGAGGCACAGGCAATCTTACTCTCTGGAACAGTTTCTGCAGGGAAAAGTTGAACTATCATAATACACCCCTTCCAAACCTCAGCCTAGAACCCCAGGAGAACATGGCCAATGGTATCAAAAGCTGCTGATAAATTCAGCAAGACTAACAGGGTCACACTCCCACTGTCTTTCTCCCAGACAATGTTATTCATCAGTGCAACCAAGGCTGATTCTGTCCCACATTGAAATGGGCCTAGAAAATCAGTTTCCTCCTAGAGTACCTGCAGCTGACCCACAACACTTTGGCCTATCTCTAATGATGCCTTAAGGTGTATACTGGGCATATAAATGGCAGGTAATAAAAAAGTTAAGGTCTTGTATATATAATAAATGTTCATAAATGTACCAACCAAGCACGCACATAGATATGTGGACCACATGTCTGGAGCAGCACAGGAAGACCGTCCTGAAACCATTTTGGCTTCCAAACTGACCAAATGTTTTCTCTGAAAGGAGGGAGGGGGTGAGGGAACCTTCACATTGTCTCAGGAATTGGGTAATCACCATTTCAAAGGAATGGCCAGACTACCAGGAAAGGCAATAAGATAAGGCATTATCAGATAACCTGGCAGATGGGAAAAACAGCAACATTCAAATTTCTGTTGTAGACCGCCTTTTCTGTGATGTAGGTATGATGTTTGTGGGGGTGGTCTTGGGTTACACCCCTTCTGTGATGTATGTATGATGTATGGAGGGGTGGTCTTGAGCTCCAGGGTAGGGAATTTAAAATGTCTATATAAGGGCAGGCACATCTTTGTTCTGGGTCCTCCTCCGTCCTCCTGCGTGTGAGGGGAGCACCCTGTTGCAACAGCTTTAATAAAGATCAGGCTTACTAGCTGCTTTGCTTCTCAGTATTCTCTGGTTGGCCTGTGTTATTTTCTCCTACCGATAGGGAAGCCACTTAAGGACTCTATATGGGCTCTTGAATACCCCATAAGGGAAGAAGGGCAGATTTTGTTTACAACAGGCACAACAATCCAAAGCAAAGTACACGGGTGTGCTGTGTGTGTATATATATTGGAATTTCATATATGAAGCAGTTTGATCTTTTGCAAATAGGATTGCATATCTTGACTGGGTGGTCACATTTACAGCTTTGCTGAAGTAAGCCTCTGAGTATAGGAGTTTCACAATGAAAACTGCAAAGCAACATAGCTCAGGCAATGTGACAGTAAACAAAATGATTCTAAAATTATGCAAGAGCTCAATATGGTGGCATCAGGATCCCAATATTCTCCTTGAAGAGAGAGAAAATGATACATGCTGTAAAACTGCAATTACTCTCCACGGGACTATCTTGGGCTTATTGTGTCCTGATGTGTACCACGTGGAAGATACTCGTCAATCATGTATTATCCCAGCCCAAGAGGAATCTTTATGTCTTGCTGAATAAAAGGATTAGGGAAATGACTCACCGTGGCTACTTTAGCACAGATAATGTATGGGCGTGAGGGAGAGAGAGAGAAAATAGGAGAGAAGGTTTCCTCTCTCTACATAAAACCAGCTTCATGACAATGTTCTCCTTTTTCAGCCGATAAATGCCTTAGGATTACTAGATTCTCCATATCTCATTTTTTAGACAGCTTCACACACACACACACACACACACACACACACTGTTCTTTCTAAGCAGTGCTATGCCTGCATAGACCTGTGGCACGTCACAGATTTGTAGTCAACCTTATAACCTTGCAAAATGGTAAATAGATGAAAGACTGGGAGAGGCATCCCATGAAATGTAGAGAAAAATTCCCTCCACAGCCACTTAACACTGCTCACAACTGCAAAGCTGAATTCAGGCAAAGTTGCGGCAAAGAAGGTATGATCACTGTGACTTTTTTCGTAGCAATAGATAATAATAGCAGCTTACTATGGTGCAGACTGGAGGTCATTGCAGCTGAGCATTTACAAAAGAACTTCCCATGGCATTTATTTCTCTACACATTAGTGTAGACCTGGCCTTCAACTTTATGTGTGTGGACTTCTTTAAGGAACTCTTAACAGCACATTCCTATACATGTCTGCTCTGTGTTTCTCTGTCTGTGTCTGCAAGCATGCTTTTCATTTGATTTGGGAAAAGAGAAGCATTTTTAAGAATCAGATATTATTGATTTCAATTTTCTTTCTTCTGCGGCAAGGAAATATCTTGTTTTTAAAATCTGATTTTTGTAGAAGTATTCAACGCACTGTTTTTTTTTTTTAATATATAGATCTACTTTAAATGGTTTAAGATATTTCTTGCTTGAAACTGCAATTCTTTGCAGTTGCGATTCAACAAAAATTACAACCCTGATTTCATTTCCTGTTATACATACCCCACCCCATCTGAATTATAACGTGATTTCACCCCAAGTCATAACCTCTTGGCATCTAATTTTTGGAATTTACCTTATTAAGTGTAATATACGGTTGCACATCACCACTATCTCCAAGCAGTGAGAAATTCCAGGGATTCCAGGCACTTACCCACAGTTTGTTTTCATTGAAATGAGGGACAGTAGAGACTGTAATGTACATCACTGTACATTAACTGTGAATGTCTTTCGGCTAGTGGAGATAGGGCTACAGTTTTTTAAGAGAGTTTTCCAATATTGAAAACCAATCAGGAAGTGGTTCAAATAAGAATTTTCACAAGTTCCTCTTGCCATTCTTGCATATGTTCAAGAGATGAGATTGTGTAATAGAAATCTATTTGCTATTAATTCTTTGAAGTATTTAAGGAGGATGAGAACTTCAGGTATGCTTGGAGGGGGGAGAACAGCAATGAAGATGCTCGAATAATAAAACTATTAAAGTTCAAACACTGATGAAAGTGAAAGCCTTTATCCTGAAGAATAAATGCTGTACTGTAGCTGCTAAATGTAAGCTCTGCGGTACTTTGAAGTCTAAAAGGGAAAGTGAGCTGTGTGTTTTCACATGTGAATTCTCCTCAATAAGTAAGCGTAGGATTAAAAAGTATTAACAACGACAAAGTTTAAAAAGTGAAATATACTGATTTATCACCCAAAGGCTGCAATTTTGTGATAAGTTTGTGTGAGTGTTAGGTCAAACAAAAGTCACCGTATAATAAAGTGATATCAGCTTACACAAAATGACAGCTGGTAATAATTTTGGAGTTTTCAAGTGAAAGGAAAATTGATCTTCAAAGAATTGGGGAGGGGGAGGGAGGAGATTACATATTTTTGAGATGCTTTTCTGTGATGCTTTATTGTGATTCCTACAAACTATGATTACCAAAACTTTTAGAAAGGGTGTATAGTATCAGTTGCGCTTCCAGTATTATGCAGCGCTTGGAATTAATTAGTTTGACTGAATGAAGTTCACTGAATTAGTTGCAAAATATCTGAAAGTAGTTGTTGTAATTGCTGGGTGAACGGAACATAATTAAATTCAATTGGGGGTAAAATTCTGAATGATTTCTGTTAATCTTCTAATTCATTTGACCTTGTGGCAGCTATTTTGTGCTACGCTATTGCCACTCCCCTATGGCAGTCTTTGTGTTGTGTAACATCTTATGGTGCCCATGGCTTTCCCCCCCAAAAAATCAATGCGCCCCCAACCCAAAAATATTGATGCGTGTATTTTGAGGCATGTTTGTGTTTCTTTTCGAATGGCATTAACTTAACCTAGAACCAGATCATTTAAAAAAAATGAACTTTCCAAGCTCTGGTTTTATGTAACCTCACATATCCTGCTCAGTACAGCAGACTCCCTCACACCCCAAGTTTCGGACACAGTTGGGATTCGGCAGTTGGAAACAGCGTCTGAGAGAAAATCCAGATATATGGCAACCCATGTCGGAAGTGTATATTTTGGTGAATTTCCTTAAAAATAACTCAGAAACCTCTCTCTTTTTCGTGATTTCCCCCAAAAGGCTCAACAGTTTTATTCTCACTTTATGAATAACCCTAACCAATATGGCAACAATTTTTGGAAGATCTTGTCAGGAATGAAAGATTTAAGTGGCCTGTTGCAACGTTTTGCCAGCCTGTTTCCCTCCAGATGACGGGGATGATGGATCTGGAAGGGAAAGGGTCTGTGTTCATGAAGAAATGCTATTTCATGTAAATGTGCATATGTGCTTATATGTGACAAGTGCAGCCACACCGGTCAAACAAGATTGGGACTTTCAGTTTGAGCAAACACTGAAAGAGCCAACTTCAAAGACATATGGGTAAATTGCAAGGGCAGGAACTAGACTCCATCTTTAGAAAAGTACAAGAAGCAGGTGCTCATTTAAAGAGAAACTGAACTTTGTGCTGAACCAAACTGTCCTAAAGGCCAATTCGCTCAGCAGAAAGAGGCTTGTTTGCAAGAGTTTGACTTATCTGGTGAATAGTTTGAAGCAGTGTTACTCAAAAAGATCACCTAGAAGTGAACATTTTCTGTAGAACTGGCTGATATTCATTCAGCCACAGACTGTCTGTAATGGATTGCTACCAGCCAGTAAAAAAAAGTTCACTATACAGAATTATGTTCTGTCTGTCCTTGGTCTTACAGTGTTGTATCCACAGCATCAATTTTCTCTTGTGTTCTTCAGAAGGTCATTTAAAGCTCTTTTACTCGGCAAGTTGATGGGGGAATCTAAAATATTATTATCTCCGGGCATTTTTATTTCCCAGTGTTCAAAAATGAGATGAAAGTTAACAACAAAGGTTAAATTCAAACAATCTGGCACTTTTATTCCATGAAGATTAAGCTTGGTTTTCAGTAATTTTTCCATCCAAGCTGATATATGAATAAAAAAAGTTGAATGTGTGTTAACCATAACAATTTGTAACCCAATGCTGTACAAGCGGAGTTCTGCTTGCATAATAGGATTTCCCCTTCCTTTCCTCATGTGTCCCCAAAATCTCCTCTGGAGGGCCCACCAATCCTCTGGAGCAGATTTTTAAGATACATGGTGGGGGGCTGCAAGGGAGAAGAGTGGAAGCAGAAGTTCCATTCCACAAACAGAAGTCTGCTTCATGTGTAGAACAGAAGTGCTGGAGGCAAACAATGTATTTATTTATGCCATTTATAGACTGCCCTTCCCCAGGGAAGTGCAAAACATTAAAAATTGCAATCAGTAATTGAAGCACCTAATAATTACAACACTTAAAATGATATAACACTGCAGCATAATAACAAAATGGTTGACTCCCAGAACCAGCATATGGCCTCAGTGCCCAGGTGAACAAATACATTCTTAACTGGTGCCTGAATATTAGGAACAACCACATTTTCCCTGGGGAGGAAGTTTGAAAGTCAGGGTGCCATCACTGAGAAGGCCGTTATATAGTAGTGGGGTGGGGTTTTTTGTATGTTTTCGTCTGAAAATATATTCTTCTGAATATAGCTGAAAATATATTCTTCCTTTACACCACTAGAGGAAAAATGCTATTAGGAGAGATTCATAGAACCACCAAGAGCCAAGTTGGGTCATTTGTCCAGCTATCCTTGCTTGCAGCAGATGAAATATACCTTTGTCTACAAAAACAAAAAACAAAAAACCCAGTATCACAAACGGCTCAGGACATTTTGCTGCAAGAGGTGGGAACAGCTACCGTTGCAATATTTTTGATATGCTTGCAGTGGTATAATAGTTGCAACAAGAAACTGTGTTGAAGCCCTTGCAAATCCAGTTTTCTATAGGGAAAATGCCAGGCTTGTATATTTAATTATTTAAATGAGTTTAAATACAGTGAGGCATAGCAAATGCCAATGTTTACAAAATTGTAACTATGAACATAGAAGAAGCTTGAGATGATAGCAACACCTTTTTAATGTAAGATCTTGGTGACTACCAAGGACTCCTACCCACAACAGAAAACAGAAATATTTGTGAATGTTTGTTGAGCCTCTAAATCACTTAGCATTTATTTGGTTTTTTTAAACCCTCCCCCTCCTCTGGTCCTTCCTGTTTTCACATGCTCCTCTTGTTTTTTCCATATTTGAATATTATGGACAGACTATAATAGTTCACTTACAAAATTTCAGCTAACATTTTCATCTTTATGTGTGTTATTATAGTCAGGCTTTGGCAAGAGGGTAATTAGCTGATGCCAGATTAGGCAGGTTAATCAGGGGAAAAACATTATAATAATCTTTTGCCCATAGACACTGTTAAGATTATACAGTAGTGAGAAACAGAGAACTGAGACATAATCTCTACAATGCTGTCAGTATTTTTAATTTTAAGTGTGCCCATTTGGCCTTTTAGAATCTGCAGTTAGCAAACGATAACTAAATAGGTTAGTAAACATGGACTCTCATCCAGCTCTTCAGATCTATGCTTCGGCATAGTGTGCATAATTCCAAATAGATGGAAAACCCTGGAAAGACCAAAGAAGTGCCAGTTTATGTAAACAAGTCCAGAAACTTAACCCAGTGGAAACTGAATAAATGTCAAACCAAATAATACATTTGTAATATTCTGGGTAGTGATTTGCAGGCTCCAGAATGTTGCGGGTCATCAAGCAAGACTCCAGTGTCAGGCAGCAGAGGAACCAACCCCCAAGGCAGGTTGCCAGGAACAGACAAGACAAGGGAATAGTTCTTACCATCGGCTTTTATTCGATATTCACAGAGAGAGGCTTGGGAATGTGGCCTCTCAGAATAATGGCGTTGCTCCGATTGAGTCTCCACCCCTCCTTCTCTCCTCTTCATGCATCATCACTACGGGTGCTGAGCAGTGCCCTCTTCCTCTTAGCTCTCTGCTCGCCTACTTTCAATGCTCGCCAGGTTCTGGGAGTGGTGGGTGGGTCTGGAATGCTTTCTAAAGACAATGTGTCCGTCAGCTCTCCCCCCTTTGGTGCTTCTTCTTCCTCCCAGCTTTTGCCCTCATCTGCCTCTGAGCTGTGACCTTCCTCAAACCCCTGTTGTAATTCTGAACTGTCTTCTTCTTCTCTGGAAGGGTCAGGCTGGGGAGACGGTCTCCACCATTCCTCCTCTGCCCAGTCCCTGACACCCAGATTAGGTCCCTTAACCTGGAAAACATGGGGCATCCAAATTAGGAATTCTCTCACACTATCTCTCACACTATCACTATTCTCTCACCAACTATCTTCATTGCTAAGACAGCACCTTTCCCAATATCAAGCATCTTGGATGCTACAATCTGCAGGTGAAGCCTTGGTGGTGATGCCACCCTAGGGGCTGCCCAGTTGATGTTGGCCTGGACTAGGGCTTTTTCAGTGGTGGTTTGCCATTTGTGAAATCCCCCTACCTGGTTAGGTGCATTTGTCACCCTCATTATTGACATTGACTTTAAACATTTCTGTTAACCCAGGTATTTGATGACTGAAAGATACTGTTCCTCCTGGGAGCTCTGAAATCACCGTGTGTGTGTGTATCAATGTTTTAAACTCTTTTTAGAATGTTTTTTTGAAATGCCATGTTCTCTGGGGGCCTGGGCACACAAGTCTAAGCAGCTTCTACAGGAAATGGTAAAGTTCTACAGACATGGTAGAAGTGCCATCCATTTTGATCCTTCAGCTCTACTGTGTGCATAAAGCATATCATAACTCCTGGGTGTGACATACATAGGCCTATGAGGGCCCAGATTAACCATTTTATCTCAATGTATGCATTTCTAAACATTTATATCAAAATCTGCCAAAAATGTGCAGTTTGGTACATTTCTTGAGCTGAAACTGTCTCACAAAATTCAGAGAGATGTGGATTCCAAAGGGTTTTGATCCATTTACAGATCCTATGTTGCAAATTTGGTCAGTTTGCATAAAAATGTGGGCCAAACAAAACTTTCTTTCATTTATATACTGTATGCAACAAACTGTCATTTGCCATTCTGTTTGTGCCAAGAATAGATGGTTTTTTCTATGAACCTTCGGGCACATCAGTACTGTAACATCACCTTAATTTCCATTGCTTTCTCCTCCAAATATCCTCGGAAGTTTAGTTCATAGGGCTTCTGTTAGAGAGCCTTCGTTCACCCTGCCAGGGCTATAGTTTCCAGGTTTGTCTGGAAAGAGGGAACAGTTATTAAATCTGCACTCATTTGCTCTGCATGGCATCTTCTTCTATCAAAGTTGTGCCTATTATATGCTTATTTATACTGTGGAACCCCTTTGAAATTAATGGTTTTTCAAAAGCATACCAATTTCAGGATATATATTTTGCCTGCCACAAAAGGCCCAGTCATTTTCCTGGGCCGGGGGGTGGGGGTGGGGATCATAATTTCTATGAAATTTTCACTGGGGCAAGTGGTTTGAAGTTTACCTTAATAAAGTTCCAGAGTAGCTGTGTGATGTGTCCATTCTCCATGTGTTCCATTCTATAGCCCCTGTTCAGCAGCCTCTTCAAAAGCCCACCCTTCTTGTAAAACCTGTGGGTTGACATCATGACACCCACTTTGTGGTCTTGGTTCTGGCAGAGTCTTTCATAACACAGAGCAACCAAATTATCTTGGGTTTTGTTTTTTTAAGTTGTATTAAAAAATTAGATCATAACTTGAAGCCTTGACTATGGCATTAAGTGTCAATTCAATAGTGACCTGTAATCAGCAGCTTAATATCTCAAAGTCCCAAATAAAAACAAACAAGATATTGCCTGTGTTTTCTTTAGCACTTAAATTACATTCAATACCTTCCTGTTCACATTTCTTATAATGAGTATTTCTGTTCTTGTGCTGTATACAGAAACCTCAACAGTCCAAAGCCTTTCACATCTTCTGCTACCTGATCTATCCTCCTGGAGTTAGAATTGAGGATCTTCTGCATGTAAATCATGTTTTCTACCACAGAGCTATGGACTTTTTCTTCTATGATATTCAATCAGGCTGCATACCTACTGAAATCTACATATTACCCACTGACCTGTAAAATCCCACTGATGCAACATCTTCATTTAAATTCAGTATCAGCAAGATAGAAAGTATAATCCATTGTGACTTACTATTTTTTGCCAATTGGGAGCCAGTGGTATATGAAGTGTCACTAAAGGAGAGATCTCACTTAGAATGTGCAATATTCATTTACAATCGAAGTGAATTGCTGTTGTCTTACTGTTTATAAATATTCCAGTGATTTAGTGCCCTGCTTGATTTTTGCAAGGAGCACATCTATTTAATGCAGTGGCAAGAATTCTCTGACAACACCCCCCCCCAAAAAAAAACCCCCAACAGTGCTATTTTTTGCTGCGAAGTTGATTCAGTTTTCTCCGTCTGCTGTAAGATATCAAATTGTCTGTATTGCAAAAAAAAATGGTTTTAATAAAGAGATCCTTTATACTCCTAGTCAAACTGAAACAGGAACCATATGAAGTAAGCAGTGTGCTGATTATTGTATAGATAGCACCTTCATCTAACAAAGCTATTGAGTTTAAATGCAAGGGGTTAATCATATTTAGGCTAATCATAATCTTCAGTACTTTGTTGGATTAGGTCCCAATCTCAAATTACTGTCACTCTGGCTATTACACCCTTACAATGCAAATCTAATCATTGGGCTGGCAATTCATACAGCTGAACCAGTGCTGTGATACTGGAATCTTTTTAGCAATGCAATCAAAAGAGTCTAAGTTGGCATCACCTTTGAGTAATTTTTGCCAAGAATCCCATCTGGCAAGCAGGAAATTTTGAGATGGTTTGAATGGCAAGAAGAATGTTCAATATAAATCAAGTTTCAAAACTCACGAGGATTTATTCCATCCTTAAATCTTAATTGCAAGGAAGAAAAATAAATAGGTGACGCAATCTGTTTTTCTGGACTCAATAACACACAGCAATTTTCATTGGAAAATAATCTACCAATTCCTACATCTCTTTAGCACAAACATTGGGTTTTTTTGTCCTTGCTGTGTACACAACCCTTGATACAATTCTATATTTCACCACCAATGAAAGTATCCTGGGAAAGACTTTCCATTGATCTCAATGGTAAAGCTTCTTCATTAGCCAATGATGGTGAATATTTGTCATACCAATATTGGAAAAGAGGTGGCTCCCTAGAAACTGGATTGGGAAAGCAGTTAAAATATACAAGGACTTTCCTCCAAATGACCACTTTGCCTGGAATCCCCAGCATCTCCCCCTACCTGTGTCCTACCCTGGTGAATGCACCACTGCCGCTGCTGCCCACCCCTCATGCACCGTCACTGAGTGTGATTGCAGCTGGCCATCTTCTGAAGTCACATGATCATGCTCACGGGTGTCCAGTCAAATAATGGGCAAGCCAGACATTGACAATCAGTTTATAAACACCATTGGGGTAGAAGAGAAATGTCTTGAGTGGTACAACTTCCAAGCAGTGTTCTAAACTCCCATTGTTCTAGGTGCATTTTGCGACAGGGAATTTCAGTAGTGTGAGCAGTTTCGGAGCTCTAGGCGCAGTACTGTGCCTAAGATTTCAGATTAAAATTGCAGAGTGGAAGGAAAGGAGGATCTTTTTCTGCCTCCCTATTTCCAGCTACTCTCTGAATATTAGAGAAGAGACCCTCTTAAGAATATTAGGGTGATGGGAAGAGAAAGGACTAGACCATGTGAAAAATGAACATAAGGTAGCTCTACGTGGGGCTACCTTTGAAGGTGACCCGGAAACTGCAATTAATCCAGAATGCGGCAGCTAGACTGGTGACTGGGAGTGGCCGCCGGGACCATATAACACCAGTCCTGAGAGATCTGTATTGGCTCCCAGTATGTTTCCGAGCACGATTCAAAGTGTTGGTGCTGACCTTTAAAGCCCTAAATGGCCTCAGTCCTGTATACATGAAGGAACATCTCCACCCTCATCGTTCAGCCCGGACACTGAGGTCCAGCGCTGAGGGCCTTCTGGCAGTTCCCTCGCTGTGAGAAGTGAAGTTACAGGGAACCAGACAGAGGGCCTTCTCAGTAGTGGTGCCCGCCCTGTGGAACGCCCTCCCATCAGATGTCAATGAAATAAGCAGCGATCCTATTTTTAAAAGACATCTGAAGGCAGCCCTGTTTATGGAAGTTTTTAATATTTAATGCTGTATTGTTTTTCACACTCGATTGGGAGCTGCCCAGAGTGGTTGGGGAAACACAGCCAGATGGGTGGGGTATAAATAATAATATATTATTATTATTATTATTATTATTATTATTATTATTATTATTAGCAGTTCATTCATTTTCAGCTTTGTATTCTTGTTGTAAAGAAAAGGAATGCCTAGAAATTCCGTTGTTGTGCCCATAGCCTAAGCTTAAGATGGCATTTAGTTCCTAGCTTTCATATCTCAGTTTCTAACATTGCTTCCAAGGTAGTGGCTTAGAATCTCCTCTGTAAGGCATCATTCCTCATGTAAGATCTAAATCAGAAATTTCCCCTAAATCAGACTCTCCAAACTATAGCTGCCACCCTAAAATAATACCCATTTCACATACCACTGGGAATGGCATGCCACAAAAATGCTCTCTCTTTAATTTATGGAAAAGACAATTTATAAAAGAGCGGTTAAACTTATTTACATCTTTAGGTAGAACCAATTTGGCATATGATGGCTTTATTTGCTAATTAAAAAGTCCAATAGTCTAATGTTGCCTAGACAACAAAAGGCAAAAGATTTTCTCAGTACTAACAAGAAGTATTAAGAAAGGGTACACACAGACGCAGAGATGATACTAATTGAATACCTAAAAATAAAAAGTAATAACGTGTTGTAGCTCATCTTACTCTGTTATTATCCCACATATTGTAGGAATTAATGTTTTATTGCATATTATTACAACAGAGGGGATTATTTAAATAACCTATGGCTTCCACAGCAAAGACGCTGCCTTCTGACTCAGTGCAAATAAATTGGGAGAAATTTATTATGAATCAATGGAACAACAATCTCTCTAGTTCATTCCGCATGTAATTACACTTTCTTTAAAAGTGCCAAAGAAAGGATTTAAATTTATCACTGCTCATTAAACCTGCAAAGGACTGTGTTAATTGGATGTCAACCTTCTTAATTCACTTACATGTTTGCTGACAGCAAAGAGCATATGATTTAAAGTGGGCTTGATCTAAACTTGGAAATATTTACTGACTTCCTTAAAGTTTGTGGCTTGCAGGTAAAATATAGGAATTCAGAATTATCCCTGGACAGATGAAAAGAGAGTGACAAAACATACCCAGATGGTCCGAATGGATTGTTCCACATTGAAATGTAGATGGGTATGATGTTTTAATGGGGAGGGGTGGAACCAACTTAAATGGGGGAGGGAAAGAGGTGTAGAAAATGTGATTTATTTTTAAAGTGACTCTTGCCATCCAGTACCATTGTGCTATCCTATCCCTTAACCAGAAGCCCCATATAACTTCAAATTCCTATGCATTTTAAAACTATTTCCAACAGCTCAGCTCTTGTTCTAGAAAAATATGTCACTGTTTGCTCTCCAGTATTGGCTCATATACTAAAGCAGCTCCTCACTTTTCCCCCCTTTTCACTGCCCATCCAATTCTCTACTGGCACCAGACCACCACCATATACTGTAAATATTTAAAATATTTCTATCATGTGGTTCTGCTTGACAACAGTTTTTGATAGGAACATGTCCCTTCACAACCCATTTAAGTTTAATCCTTCCATTAAAGGTTTTATACTAGTCCATGTGGTGCCCACCCAGTGTTGTGGACTACAACTCCCAGCAGCCTCAGCCAGCATGGCCAGTCAATGGTTGGAGATGATGAAAGTTGTAGTTGTGAACTTCTGTTGGGTGGTGTGTTGGCTACCCTTGCTCTGAACTTCCCTACCCCGCCCCCCTTGGTAGGAAAAGTCAGCAAATTGCAAATTCTACACTCCTTGAGGACACCAGCTTTAATAAAACATACGCAAAAAGCATTGTGATTCTCCATTCAATAGCTGTGTTCTACTGATCCACACACCTGCAGTCTTACAAAAGAACATAAGCAGTGGGGGAGGGGAGATTCCAGGCAATGCTGATGACTCTATGGCTGTAAAAGCTAATTATGATACAGCTTTATAATCTGCAACGTATTTGGGGCCTTATCAAATCATCATCACACAAAGGAAGAGGATGCATAAAAATGGACACACCACTACTGCCTGTTGAACAGGTTACTGATGCTGTCACCATCAAGAGCAATGGCTAAAAGGGCGGCCAGCCTTCAAACAGGAGATATGTGCTGTTAGTCACTTTGGATACAGTAAAGGTCAAGTTCACGACCACACATCCCAAGATGCAGGTTTGCCATATCTGAGCAAGCAACTGGAAGAACAGCCTTCATATGGAACCATGAACTTTCATCTCTTTAAAAAGCCAACAGTGGCCCTTGTCTTTACTTGAGGTTCATGTCCAAGGAGCTTATTCTATTATACTTCAAAATTTATTGAGCACAACTGACAGATGGTCTCCCTTTCTAGGTAGAGATTATTCCTCATACAAATGAAGTGGATATGTAACACTTGACATCTATTCACTTTGAATAATATTGTCTTCTCTTGGAACTGATATGAATGAGGAAAGGGAACAATAACTCAATCACCCAACACAGCAAAGTCGCAGACTCAGCACATAAAATAAAATAAAAAAGCCATAGATTAATGCTCGTCTGAGGATAGTGCTCTGAGTATCAAGTAAGATAAAGGGATGCATGCTATCATGTAGGAATCAATTACTTCAAAAGGTCGTTTGATCCAAGAACAACCTCATAACAAAATAAATAAAGTCTGATGCTGCAGATGCCACAAAGAGCTCACAAGAACACAAAGCCCTGTGTTCAACCTCTTTATAATGTTTTGAAAGGCATGTGTGCATCTTGATTCAAAATTACCAGAATTTCAGTTAGAGGTAACAACCATCTAAAACTGGGCAGAGGGATCTTGCTCCAAGGCATACTTTGACAGTGCACATCAATCCCCCACCAGTCTTTTTGTATGCTTTGTTCTGGTTTCTGGCTTGCTGGTCTCCAGAAAACCAGTTCTGTTCATTATTTTCCCAGTCTGCAATTGCATAGATATGATGTGGACCCCAATGGTTCTTTGTGGCGTAAAGCTGATATCAGTTTCCCCACATGTGTTGACCACAGCTTTGCTCTGTCTGTATTCACTTCACTAGAAACTGTCGTTGAATTTAAACCTTCTTCAGTACAGCTGTGACACCGGTGTCACATCAAATCAAGTTTGAAATGCAGTAAAGTGGCAAGAGGAGACAAGACGTGTAGCTTTCAAACTTTTGTCAGTGTCAGAAACTGGAGTTAAGGTGCTTCTGGATGCAGCTCTTAACTTGGAACACCTTGAATCAGGCTGACTGGCATCTTGTGATTGCTCATTAACTTCTGCAAATCAGTTAAGAATAAATTTGGGAACTCAAAATACATAATCTGTTTTAAAATTCTTGGCTAGATGATGTAAACGAGGTTAACTCTACCTAATGTGCACTTTGACGCGCAGAATTTTCTACACTTTTTAGAGATAGGAACTTGTATTCTTGGTCTCCCATAACAGCTCAGGATGTTTGAAGGTTGTGCGAGTGGTATATGCATCATTTCCTGATAGTTAAAGATTTGCACAGGTGATAACTGTGCCCAAGTTTTGGAGGCAATTATTGGAATTTGCAAACACATTGTATGGCTCCTGTCCCTATTCTTCTGACAGTTTCAAATCCCAGAGTGGTTTAACAACCAATCTCGCCTCCCAGGGAACGCTGAGAATTGTAGCTGTGTTAGCACCCTAATGCTTTAAATGTGGCCATATTACAAACATTTAACCAGATGCTTTTGTTGTGTGTTCTTTCTATGCAACTGGGAATTCTTTCAGAGCACAATGTGTTTACAGATTCCAATAACTCTGCTTCAAGGCAAAGCACAGCTTCCATATATCTTATATCTCTTTGGTTGATCATTGTTCATGGTCAACTCGTACATCTAAAGCATGTTGAGGAAAAACCTGGATAGGTTCCTTGCAAAGTTTTGGAAAGCAAAAGTGCCTTATGATTGACTCACCACAAACTTAGTGCATACCTCAGTACACAATAAGTACGACTACAGGGCAAAGCATTAATAGACCTCCCTTATGGCATATAATAACTAAACCCATATCCCCAATATTCTTGTTTTGTTGCGCAATTGGTGATTTTCTTAAGAGGGTGATTAAATATATTTTCTTTAATGGGATCCATTCAGAAAGTTATACCCACTACAGGGAATTTCATCTTATATTCAGAAGCGAGCAGAACTGCCCAACTTGGACTTGTTGGTCATTTGTCTCTCAGTGTGAGGCTATTGAGGTCTTCTCCATTCCCAAAATGCAGACTATAAGCTCTTTTGAGACGGGGATATGTCTTTTTTCAAATGAAGCTCTGTAATGAACCTTGTACTTTATAAATTAATCACAACTACAATAATAACAGGTTGTGCGTGACTGTGGTTCAGTGCAAGAAGACCCTGATAGATGCAGGCAGACAAATATGATATAAAGAAGCCAATAGGAAGCATAGTCACCAAATATAAACCCAAAAGAAAACAAGGATGGCCTACATTCCGCTATTTGCCTTGAAGAAGCAACCAGAGAGCAAGCAGCAGCTAAGCAGATGGTTCCCCATTCCTTCCTAGAGCTGAATACTTCAGGAAGTGCTGTTTCCTACATGTATTCCCTCAAAGCTTTTACAGCTTGACAATGTTGAAGAAATACTTTAGTGAAACATATGGTTTCCAAGAGAGGTAAGGAACCCTAAGCACTCAACCTGCCTCTTCCAATTTTTTCCATCAATGCTTATGTTCCTCTAAGTGAATGGTACTTTAGGTGTTATCCAGTTGACTGACATGCCACTTGGTTCCAATCTGCAAACAGCTTTCATGATTGAGGCTCTTCTCAAACTAGCTTACATCATTAGAGCTGTTCTCCCATTTCCGCTTAAGTCACAACTCAAACTTTTAAGGTCTTGGGATCTAAGTAAGAGAGATATAAGCAGGTGCAGGACAATGCTACAAACAGGCTGATTGCCCCCCATAGCCATAAAGAAGATTCCAGACACAATGAAATGGTTGTATTAAATACAACAGATATAATATTTGAAACCTTAGTCAAACACAGAAAATAAGGGCATTTGAGATTCTGTAGAAATCTGGTAGGGATGCATCTTACCAGACAATGGCCATATTTACAGGGGAGTCTATGATTCCCCAGCCAATGATTAGAAGCACATTATTTCTTCCTTGCCTCGGGTATGTGAACCTAACATGCACAGCTCAATCCCACTCTCCAGCGTTTACCAAAAAGTGTATGTCAGGCCAAAACTCCACCCTTCAGGGACCCACAAATCCAAAGGCATTGGACAATGCCTAAAGAGTGCCCTTAACCCAATAATGCCTCATGATTTCCATCCTTCAGTTGCTTATAATTCTTCACATATCTACACTAAATGCCAAACAAATGATAAGAGCAGTGAAGCGCCTTTCCCAGTAACCCAATTAGAATCCCCAGGAGCGAGGGTAGTTGGACCAATTAGGGATGCGGGTGGCGCTGTGGTCTAAACCACAGAGCCTAGGGCTTGCCGATCAGAAGGTCGGTGGTTCAAATCCCCACAACAGGGTGAGTTCCCGTTGCTCAGTCCCTGCTACTGCCCACCTAGCAGTTTGAAAGCACATCAAAGTGCAAATAGATAAATAGGCACTGCTCTATTTAATAGGCGTTTCCGTGTGCTGCTCTGGTTCGCCAGAAGCGGCTTAGTCATACTGGCCACACGACCCAGAAGCTGTACGCCGGCTCCCTTGGCCTATAGAGCGAGATGAGCGCCACAACCTCAGAGCCGTCCGCGACTGGACCTAATGGTCAGGAGTCCCTTTACTTTTACCTTTAAGGACCAATCAAGGATTCCCTCAAAAATATTCCTCCTTAGGCCTATAAAAAGTGACTAGAACAGCCCACTCCGCTTACAGGGGGAAGGAGAGCATTACAAAGAGATAATGATCAAGTTGTGGGCAGAACTGGCTTAAATAGCCCACTATCAGTCTCTTAACCCGTGTGGCTCTCCCACATCACTTTTCCCTCCAGGAGAAAATCTCCTGAGATTTCTTTTAAAGAGAGGGGCTGGTGGTGGCAAATGCAGCCCACCTTAGAGGAATAGAGTTTTGCCACAGTCCTACCAGATTGCTGAAGAGATAAGCTGCTCCTCAGAGTCAAAGGCAGCTTGTCTCTTTGGCAATGGAAACTACTGGGAAGAAAACAGCAAGTCAAGCTGCAGATGAGTACATGCATGTCTCTTCTTTGAAAACTGGCCTATCTAGGAATCCCAGCTCAGCCATAAAGCTCCCTGGCTGACCTTGGGATAGTCACGCTAACCTACTTCACAGGGTTGTTATGAGGATAAAATGGGGAGCAGGAGAACCATGTGTGTTACTTTGAGCTCCTTGGAATAAGGAGGGATATAAATTTAATATTAGAAAATAAAATAAAAGAGTGTGTCACACTGGTACAGTGCAACACAGGTGAAAACCGGTGAAGGCCGAATGAAAGGCATCCCCATTTAATTTGATGCTAGATCATGGCCACTGGTCCCATCACCTCCTGGCAAATAGAAGGGGAAGGAAGCAGGGAGAGATTTTACTTTCTTGGGCTCCATGATCACTGCAGATGGTGACAGCAGTCACGAAATTAAAAGACGCCTGCTTCTGGGGAGAAAAGTGATGACAAACCTAGACAGCTTCTTAAAAAGCAGAGACACCGCCTTACCAAAAAAGGTCCAAATAGTTAAAGCTATAGTTTTCCCAGTAGTGATGTATGGAAGTGAGAGCTGGACCATAAAGAAGGCTGATCGCTGAAGAATTGAGGCTTTTGAATTATGGTGCTGAAGGAGACTCTTGAGAGTCCCATGGACTGCAAGAAGATCAAACCTATCCATTCTTAAGGAAATCAGCCCTGAGTGCTCACGGGAAGGACAGATCATGAAGCTGAGGCTCCAATACTTTGGCCACCTCATGAGAAGAGAAGACGCCCTGGAAAAGACCCTGATGTTGGGAAAGATGGAGGGCACAAGGAGAAGGGGACGACAGAGGACAAGATGGTTGGATAGTGTTCTCGAAGCTACCAGCATGAGTCTGACCAAACTGCGGGAGGCAGTGGAAGACAGGAGTGTCTGGCGTGCTCTGGTCCATGGGGTCACGAAGAGTCGGACATGACTAAATGACTAAACAACAACAACAAAGTGGTAGCTCTTTCTCCTAAGTGGAGTTGACCCCTAATACAGCAGCATTAGGGGAGGAGTCCATATGTGCAGTACAGTGTTGATTGAGGCTTTGGCTCAGGTCTTTTGAGGACAGAATCAATTCCATCTTTTTGCTTTTCACCTAGAATTACTTTTAAAATAAGTGCTTTAAGAAATATCGCATTGTCTACCGAAGCTGGCAGAGAGATAAATCTGACACACATCTGCAGCAACTGGCAATTTTCTTCATTTTTCTTTTTAAACAATTAATGTCATCCCTCTCCCCCTCCCAGTTTTTCAAAACAAGAGATTTCGTTGAAGGAAGAAATGGGGGAAAGAGCCTTAAACTTGTTCTGCAGATTCCTTTCAAGATGACTAGGCCTTTTTCAAATGACTGTCACTTCCCACTTCTGTTCTAATGAACTTGGATAAGTAATTCAACTTAAAAGGTGAAACTAATATATGAGATAGACTCATGACATGCAAAGCGATATATGCCAAGCCTTTATTTGTTATAATTGTGATGATTATGGCATACAGCTGATGAAAAAAAACCCTTTTAAGTTGAATTACTGAAATAAATGAACTTTTCCGTAATTTTCTAATTTTTCAAGTTCCCCCTGTACATATCCCCTGAACTGTAGAGAAGCTGAACCTGAGGTTTCGGTATGCAGATTCTGTTTGTTTTCTCAAGTAATTTTTTAAAAATAGTCTGTAATGGATTGGCTGGACATAGAGGAATGGTGGGAGGCACCAGCTTGGGAACCCCCAAGGGAAGCAGGCTCAGAGCCCAGAGATTGGTGGTGGGACAGTGATGAGTGGTCAGAGGGAGAAGAGGAAGACTGGGAGGAGGAGGTGTCAGAAGCTGAGTCGCAGACAATAATATAGCCAGGTAAAGAGCATATTCAGTATAAAAGACAAATTACAGAGATGCAGTTACATATTGTCAAGTTCTAAAACTGAACCTATATATGCCAATCACAACGGGAAGTGAGTAATGGGGGTGTACTTATATGAACTTCCTTATTGATACAGTGGTACCTCGGGTTACATACGCTTCAGGTTACATACGCTTCAGGTTACAGACTCCGCTAACCCAGAAATAGTGCTTCAGGTTAAGAACAGTTTCAGGTTAAGTACGGACCTCTGGAACGGATTAAGTACTTAACCCGAGGTACCACTGTATAATAAAAAATGGAGACTAGTCTGTGTCAAAACTGTATGATTTGGCTTCACCTCAGATGTCTGACCAGACATTCTTTTTTTGAAAATCAGGATAAAATTTACAAAACTAGCTACCATTGCAAGTTGAGTTGGGTGAGTATATTAAAATAGGTAACTGCATTACATAGTTAGATTTCTATTTAATGGGATGTTATCTGTGAAAGCCGTTCAGAGTCTCTTATAGCTCAGATACAAAATCAAATTTACATTTACGCTGCAAATTATGTAGTGAACGCTGCAGAAACTGTACACATATTGTTAAGATTCCTCAACAGCTTTTGCTTTAAGCTGCAAACTCTCTCTGCAGTACTTAGTCTCATCTGATTAAAAACCAATATCACTATGAAATTAGCTTTTGTTCTGCAAGTAAACTAGAGCAGTCATTTTTCAAAAGCTCATGCTGTATTATTAGTTAGAAATTGTCAATGCTCTGGAGATATGCCACAGTATTGTTACTGGATGTCAGTCAGCCGGATGATAATGAGAAGCAAGAAAATGAAAAATTGCACAAAGGGAAATGCTTAAGAATCAACATAGAATTACTGTGCTTAGAAAGGCAGGAGCATTTTCAAATGCATTCTATTGTTGAGAAGATTACAAAAAGCAAAAAAGAAGTGTATGTGTAAATTTATAACCTTGACAAAATTAGCAGATTATTTAAATCTATGTCATACATAAATAAGGTAAATTTAAGCATGTAGCTAGGAAAAAAGTGGGGAATAATCAAGATGTCATCAAGTGGTGGTGCTGGTGGTGCCTTTCACAAACAACATGCACAAAAATTCTGTCTAATGCAGTATCGTGAGGCAGTAACATTTGCTGTAGATGGCACGTGCCTGCAAGTCTGAGCCAAACTGGGAGTCACATTCCCAGAACACTTTTGTTTCCTCCACAAAGTGACCATATTTCATAAGTTTTTCAGTTGTCCTAAAAAATAAATGAATCCTTTCCCTGGGACTTCTATAGGCAGTGGCCACGCCCCTGTTCTGAATCTGAATATTTAAAGTCTGTGGGGGAGGCATTTCAATGCAGGAAGCATCTTAGCTCTCCATGATGTCATCACATAGTCAAATCTAAAAGCATTTGATTCCTGATTGCCTGGGGTCTCCAGGAATGATTCCTAATTGCCTGGGATCTCCAGGAATGGGAAGAAGCCCTCATAAACAAAGAAAAATAGATTCAAAGAAAAAGCCCTGTTTTCCTGCCTTTCTGGCTGCCTATTGGAATAGTCAGTGGTTAGCATTTATGGGCTGCATTCCAAACAAGCATTGAACCATTCATAAGACTAGAATCAACCTGCTACAAAGAGAATTTTATGATTGTACTAGATGAATAATCACGTTTGATCATACTTAGTTTTCAGGATTATTAAAACAGTAGCCAAACTATCATTTTGACACTCACAGAGTGGAAATGTGGTGTTCAGCTTACCTTAGGGTTGCCATAGAGCCAGATTTTCCTGCATATGTCCGGGATTCTAATTACAGAATGAGTGTCCATTGGGAATTTCGGGAAATCAGCAAAATGTCTGGGTTTTTGAAAATCTTCCCCTCAAAAAGCTCAACAACTTTTTGTGTCGGGATTTTTACTTCTTGAAATATGTCAACCCTAGTTTATCCGTGTCCCTCCCCCCTTTATGAAAAGGCTTTTTTTCTGCTAATTAAAGTAAATACTTTCAGCAGGCCAATGTGCATTACAGACTATATTCCATTTTTGCAAATTATGTACTGCAGCATTCGAAATCTATATCTGCAGAAATCTCCCTACGCTAAGACATTTTAAGGTAAATACAGTGGTACCTCAGGTTAAGAACTTAATTCGTTCTGTAGGTCCGTTCTTAACCTGAAACTGTTCTTAACCTGAAGCACCACTTTAGCTAATGGGCATAGCTGTCAAGTATCCCTTATTTGAAGGGACAGTCCCTTATTCCAGCGCCATGTCCCATTGCTGTCCCTTATTGATGGATGTCCCTTAAATGTCCCTTAAATGATGTCCCTTAAATTTCAAAGGAAGCAGCTCCTCTCCCTCCCTGCCTGCCAGCCAGGGAGGAGGGAGGCTCCAACTGTGTTGCTTGGCTGTGTTGCTCACCCAATAAGAAGTCTAAGAACGACTGGGGGGTGGAGCTTGCATGCCTAGTGTGTAGCTAGTTAATGCAAGCTGAGGGGTTTTTTGAATGCTGGACGCCATTTTGTTGCACGTGCTGCTGCAAACTTTGCAGTGCAAAGCCAGGCCGGGGAGCCATCTTAAGTTGAGGCTGCATAGGCCTTGTGGTGCATGTGATTCAGATTCTATTCAGTTGAACCTCTGGTTACAAAGTTGGTTGGACAGTGTTCTTGAAGCTACCAGCATGAGTTTGACCAGACTGCAGGAGGACAGGAAGACTGCAGTGCCTGGACCAGGTGAGGCTGTAGGTCCCTTATTTTGGCTGCTGGTCCCTTATTTTCAAGGCTGCTGGTCCCTTATTTTCAAATATGTAAGTTGACAGCTATGCTAATGGGGCCTCCTGCTGCCGCTGCGCCGGCACTGCGTGATTTCTGTTCTCATCCTGAAGCAAAGTTCTTAACCCGAGGTACTATTTCTGGGATAGTGGAGTCTGTAACCTGAAGCGTCTGTAACCTGAAGCGTCTGTAACCCAAGGTACCACTGTATCATGATGCCCTCTCCCCATTCTTTATCCAGCTGCTGAACGGTCTGGCAGCTGAATCTACCTTCCACTCTGGCATTCTTCTCCACTTCTCCAGATGACAGCAGGCTAGCTTAGGGGCAAAGGCTGTGTGGTACATTCACCTCTAACACCTTCTTACCACTCCATGTCATCCAATACCTGTTACCTAAGGCAGGGGCGTCTTACCTATAGAGGCTAGGGGCGCAGGGCACCAGGGCGCCAAGTTCTGGAGGGCACCAGGGAAGAGGTGGAGCTTGCTGCCCTTGCCCACCTCAATTATGCCATGCCAAAGCAGCGCCAAGCCTGGAGCCTCCACCTGCCGTGGCCACCGTGGCACAAAGCAGCCAGCTGAGCCAGGAGCCACCGCATCCAGCCTCTGCCTCTTCCCCACCGGAGGAGCTGCCCTCCAGCCGCTGCCTGCCTCCTCCAGCCCTGCACGGCTGGGTCCATCGCTGGCAGTGCTGTCCTCCCTAAAAAAGGTCTGCAACTCTGGAAAACAGGGGAGGTGGGCGCTTGAGGGATCTTTGCACAACGGCGTCGGATATGCTTAAGATGGCCCTGACCTAAGGTAGCTGCTTCACTCTGCCGATTGGTAGGGTCTGAAGAAGTGTGCATGCACACGAAAGCTCATACCAAGAACTAACTTAGTTGGTCTTTAAGGTGCTACTGGAAGGAATTTTTTATTTTGACTATGGCAGACCAACACGGCTACCTATCTACTACTGTTCATTGTGTAACTGCATGATCTCAACACCCCCCTCCCACAGCTGTCACAATTTCTGGCTTCACACAACCTCAAGCCCACATCACCACCATTTAGATAGTCCAGCAAGCACAGAGCTAAAAAATTAGGACCTCAAGATTAATTGACCCAGTTTCTCAAGTTTATTGCTCCAACAATTGGTCACTCTCCAGAATTATGTAGCTGGAATCCCAGCGAACCTCCTGTCCCCAGGAATCATTGTATGACTGCTCCCAAGAAGGAGGCACAGCAACAAGTTGCCAAAGCACCAGGAGACATTAGAAACAATGACAGCAAAATAAAGGATGAAAGAAGGGGGCTTTTTGTTTTTGTTTTGCATTTTTAGGGTTGTTTTGGGGAGCCATTTTGGCCAATTTTCGCCTTGGAAAATAAAACCGGCCAGGATTCAGTTCAACACAGTTTCAAACTCTTTTTAAAAATCTAATTGTCTGCTTTATGAGAAAGATGTCTAGCTTTAAAAAAAAATCCACACCAATATGTTTCTCAATATGTAAGCTGCATGTAAATGCGCTCCACCAGGGGTTATTTAAAAAAACAATGATTACTTATAGCTTTGTTCCAGATCATAAATTGTGATGATTGGTTGTGAAAATTAAATGACTATCATCAATTAAGTCTCTATGAGCCACAGCATCTGAGCTTTAGGGAGGATAGTTGTATCGATCAATATTTGCTCTCCGGTACATATCCTCCTCACCAGCACCACATTCTCAAAAGCAAAAACTGAAGGTTTCCATAGCTCTTCCCAAAGATTTATTAGTTTATCTTTCACAGGCTTGTGTGAGTTTGATTAGTTTTTGTGCGGATGAGGGTTAAATAACAAACAGGCTTGTTCAAATACTTTTTATGGGTCCAATCATACCTCTTGAAATATAGACCAGGTATACATTATTTATGCGGTAATGGTCAGGGTCATGCCGCCAAGCTGTTTCTGAGAGCTGCACTCAAAAAATAATAAAAAGGAGGCATTAAATAATTCAGATGTCATTGAAGAAAAATTGGAGGACTTGTTGGGCAAATATCAAAGCAATCTAAATCTAGTGTGTGCAGAAGACATCTCGGGCCATGGCAAAGGCATGGTTATTATTTTGCAAACATTTTGCCTGCACTGCAAAGTTTGAGAGACCACTGACTGTGAAATGAGATGCCTTCTACTTAAAACCCACCCACATTATTTCCATTTTGGCTCTTAATATCCAATGGTTCTATTCCATCTCAAAAAAAAAAAAAAAACTTAGTTTCCAACAATTGAGCTTAAAGTGGAGGGAAGGATTTGGAAAGGAATACAATAAACTACGGCGTAGTAGTTGAATAGCTGTGTAATCCCGCACGATAATGCTAATGTAAATGAAGTATATTTTCCATAGCTCTGCAGTAAAAATCACAATCCAGACTTCCTTAATAGGATTGCAGCAGGAAGCAGATCCACTGGTACATACCCAAAGCTGCTGAATTGCTTCATAATCATTTTCCTCAGTGAAATACACAAATCTCAACAGCCAAAAGGAGCAGCATGTCACATATTCTGGGGTGTGCATCAGCTCTGTGTGCACCCCAGGTTACGGGAGGAATCGTGGTAATTCAGGGAAAGTTCTCAAGTTTCCCCAGATGGATTGCTCTATTAGCAAGGTGTCTCAAGGTGGATGAAAGACACTCTAAGCTTCCAAGTGGCTTCAGCGTCCAATAACATGCACAGCCACTTTTGCTTTCCTGAGAAACAAAACCCAGCTTACTGGGAAAGTGTCCAGGAGTTTAGATGGGAGGGGTGGAGATTAAATGAGGGATATTTCAATTGTGCACATCTAGCTTTTCAGCTACAGTGGCTTGTTTCCCCAGGGCACTGCAACTGCAGTGATTTGGTGGAGAAACTAACATAATCAAAGCCTTTCCCCATGCAAGTTGATGGAGAAACCTCAATTTTATCCCCCAAAATCTTTGATATCCATTGGAGCTCATGCACTTTTAAATTATATTCCTGGGGTGCGGGGATTGTCAACAACGACAGTGGATCCTGTGACCTTAGGGTTACAAAGTAATTTATATTTCAAGTCTGGAGGGATAAACATCCACCATCTACTCTGCTAGGGAACGGAATATCTAACTTCCCTTTCTACATCTGAGCATATATCTTATCATCCATCTCATTTGATTATCTATTTGGATATAAGGACTGCTTATGTTTAAGTCAAGGCTGATGAATTAATTTTATTTTTAACAGCTGTTGACAATGTTCCTATTTTCTTTTTGTTACATTGGATGGGTGTGGGTGGGTGTGTATGAATTTGGGAGCGTACCGTGAATCAGGTCTATATGGGCTGTTTTTCCTTCAAACTACAGTGGTGCCTCGCAAGACAAAATTATTCCGTTCCGCGAGTCTCTTCGTCTTGCGGTTTTTTCATCTTGCGAAGCACGACTATTAGCGGCTTAGCGGCTATTAACAGCTTAGCAGCTTGGCGGCTTTAAGAAAAAGGAAACAAACTCGCAAGAACTCGCAAGACTTTTCGTCTTGTGAAGCAAGCCCATAGGAAAATTCGTCTTGTGGAACGACTCAAAAAACGGAAAACTCTTTCGTCTTGCACGATTTTCGTCTTGCGAGGCATTCGTCTTGTGAGGTACCACTGTAGAAGTGGCCACCCTAAGCACACTTTTCAAAAAGCATGCTTAATATGACATAAAATTTTGTCCTGATTTTGAACAGCGCTCTCTCTCTCTCTCTCTCTCTCTGTGTGTGTGTGTGTGTGTGTGTGTGTGTGGTTTAGGGCAACAGGGAATGGAAGGATTTGAAGTTTGTGAGTTCCACATTTCCCCTCAACAACAATTTACAAATCTATGTGAAACTCATGGACTTCACCAAAGGAGGGCTATGCCGCTTTCCCAAAGTACGTTCAAATCAGTAATCAAATCTTCATTATGGTCATAGACCAGCATAAGATTAATTCACCATCAGACATAAATAAAACATACTAGATAGGCATTAAGGCAACTACAGGAGTAGAGGGTACACATACTCACTTTCTCAGATACAGTAGACAGACATAAGATCAAAACCCACAAAACCCACATAAAACATGTAAATCAAACCTTAAGTTTTAGTTCCCAAAGTATTTTCTGCACCAGAAAAAAAAGGCTCATTTTCATATTTGCATTTTCCCACTTTATGTAATGGGCATATATAACCTGGATGCGGACTGGGATAAAAGCAGACTGTGTAACACTTTCTAATTAGTATGACATCCTTCCCGTCTCATTTTCTTCCAACCAAGGAAATTGCTTCTACATGCATTTTCTCTTCATTCAGACCTTCTTTTTCACATTCATTTGCAGCTATTCTCCCCTGCATAATCCCCCAGCAATATTAAAATGCCTGTCATCAGTATAAAATCATAACATTCATTTGAAACCATACCTTTCCGTCAATATTCTGCCAAAAAAAAAAAAATCCCACAGGGCAAATCAATCAAAAATCAACCGCTTATTTCCAAAATTAAATCAACTCTACATCTGTACATCATAAGCACCACACTGCTAAAATTCAATGGATAAATTCTCCATTAACCCATGGAGCATCACTGCCTTCTGAAAAACACATCTCATGGGATATCAGGGACTGGCAGGGCTCTCGGAGGAGTGTGTGATAGAGGAAGTGGGGCCCAAGGCTGATCCAAGGGAAGGAGGTGGTGAATTATGGGGCTTTGTGCCTCCCACAAAGCAGCAGCAAGGCAGGGGAAGGGGAAGATGCTGAGCAGTCGGAAATGGGGAAGCGGGTGCAGGACACACCAGGGGTGGAGACTGTTCCTGAGAGGGGCAGGCTGGTAAAATCCACTCCATCCCCTTCCCAGCTATCTCCCAGGACCAGGAGGGGCTTGAGGAAGCAGGCACAGCAGCAACTCCCATGTAGGAGAAGTCACAGGTTGTTTGCATGCACCCCGGCAGGCAAGGGCACTAAAGTTTGGGTTGATTTGTGGTCAGGCTGTTGCTCCGAAACTCCAGCTCAGAGCACAAGCCTGGAGGTGGGATGTCAGCTGCTTAGCAGAAGTGTGTGTGTGTGTGTGTGTGGTGCACCTTAGGAGCCACTGTAAGTGCATGCTTTGTCAAGAAAGAATTAAAGGATCAACTGTTTGTCCTCCTTGGGCCGGTGTGCTCAGGACATGGGATCTTGCATTGGGAATTACTAACTACATTAGCAGTGGTGTAGCATGAGGGGGAAGAAGGGTGGTTGCCTTGGGCACAAAATTGTTAGAGGGCACAAAATTTCAACACCCAGTGCTGCCTCAAAACAGCTGTGTGCTTCCATCGCTGGGCTCCATCGAAAACAGCTTCTCCATGCGAACCAGGAAGTGGGTTCTCCAGACAATGGAACGGCTCTTCTTTTCTTATCTCTGCAGTTGCAATCTCCTGGGTAACACAGAGCTGTTAGGCAGTTGAAAGTGCATGCATACTCCATCCATTTCCCTCACTCTGCGCAGCCCTGGGCACTGGCAACCCAAGCTATGCCACTGTACATTTGTAATTAGTAGCATTAAGACTGCTATCAATGCGCCCCTATGCCTGTCTACTTGGAGTCAGTCCTACTATGTTCAGTGGGGCGTACTCCCAGGTATAGGATTGAAGTTGAAAATTTATTATGCTGACTCAAACATGATATCCTAATTATATATGGCGTGACGCAGGCAAAATAATGCCAAGCACACAACGGGGGATGTTCCAGGCCTAATATACAATTTCACAGTGGAGAAAGTGCAGAGAGCCAGTGTAGAATCAGATCAAGATGAAGGGTGTGGAGTGGGTTGCAAGGACTGAACACACTAAAAGAGCATTTTCAGTCGCTATTTATAAAGCGAGAGCCTGGAGACAACAGGACTGTAGCAAGGATGGTGGGGGGAGGGGGAGCAGAAAGGCTCAGAAAAGTTTGCCCATTTTGCTTTGATTTTAGTTCCTGTGACTTAATTTTGATTTCAGATGTTTTTGCCCCTCCCAGTTCTAAAACCACATCCCATACGGCTGGGAAATTTGAGTTACCATTGGCACATGACTAATTAAAGTCCCATATCAGGACATGTCAAAAGAGCAGCTTGAAATTGAAATGTCAGCCAGATCTTCCATGATAAATTAATTAAAAAAAACCTGATTAGAACAGAATTAGTATTTAAAATAAATGCTAAACCCCTTAGTTGCCATTTTCCATGAACGGTTTAAAGCTGGAGTTCTTTCAAAACAGAATATCTACATAGGAAGGATTCATCTGGGAATTGCTCTTTGTAAGGATGCTCTTGGTGAAATCATAAACTAGAGAAGTGTGAAGTCTCTTTCCCATACATTACAAATCACATATTATACACAGTATTTCCTGCAACAGAAATTGATCTTTTGGTCTGGAAAAGTAGCATAACAAGCAGCAGACCTCATAAGGAAAAGGAATGATCAACAGAATAATCTATCCTATTTCCTGAGTACACAAATGGGTCCATGGGGGAAGACAGGGCAGGAGCTGGTGTCTACTGGTGGGTGTACTCATGAGATGCACAATGAAATATTTGTAGGCAAAAGTCACACCTTTTCCCCAAACTAGTGATGGCTGCCTTGGGAAAGTGACAGCTTGCAGACATGAGCTGTCACCTGTCAGTGGCTATTAGTCATCCTGAAGGGAAGTAAGCAGCTTTCTACTTGTTTTCCTTTGGCCTCGGGCTTGAAGATGCAGGAGAGAACTGGCTTGTTGATCTAAGGAAAGAGTATTTAATGTTGTGCCCTTCAGATGTTGCTGGACTACAACTCCCACCATCCATGATCACTAGCTATGCTAGCTGGGATTTGGAGTTCAACAACATCTGGAAAGCAACATGTTGACTCCCCACTGATCTAATCAGGAGTGCCTCTGTCTTGTCTGAATTAATTCTGAGCTTGTTCATCCTCATTCAGTCCATTACTGATATTAGAACAGAGATGGCTTTCTTGGATTTAGATGGAAAGGAGAGATAGAGTTGTGTGTCAGCAGCATAGTGGTGGCATTGTACCCCCAAACTCCGGATGACCTTGCCCAGTGGTTTGATGTATGTTAAATAGCATGGGGGACAATATGGAACCCTGAGGGAGTCCATGGGTCATGGGATTGAACAGGAAGACTCCAGCACCGCCCTTCTGGACTTACCATTCCCAGAAGAACTGTAACCACTGGAAAACAGTGTCCTCAAGTCCCATCCTAGGCAGTCAGCCCAGAAGTCCCCCCAAAAGCAATGCATTGCACTTTTTCAAACCTTGAAAACCTGACACCTCCCCTTGTGGGTGGATGTGGTCATTTTGACTGCATAAGGATGGGTACTTGGAGAACAAATTTGATCTATGCCTATAGGATAATAAACCAAGTACAATAAAAAATTCCATGAATTTTCATGGTCTCTCTAGGGGAGCTGCAGCTTTCTTAAGCAGCTTGTGAAATTCAGGGAGCGCTGCATGTGGTAAAGGTTAGAATAGTCATTCATATATTACAGAATATTTGAATTTCAAAAGCTGATGTACTAAAGTACTAATCTCCTCCCTGTTCCCTGATTATAAGTGTCATTTTGTTATGTCAGCATTTCATGGATTTTATTTTTCTTTTTAATGAGGAACATGACAGTTTCTGCACCGCATGAATACCTAAAGAATTGAAAAGCACAAGCCAGATGATTAAGGGCCCAACCCTTACTCAGATAAATTAGTGCTATGCTAATGAGCTGGACTTCCAGCGAGAGCAAAGGACTACTCTAATGAATAAGGGCTGGGGGTCACAGCCCTCTGTTTGAAGACCTGACAGACTACCATGGGAAAATCTGGACTTTTTCAGCGTCCTTGCCTGCCAGAATCCATGAGAGTCATGGAAGACATCTGTGGTTTATAGTCTCAGGCCATGCTGCACAAACAGATTGCCCCAGTATGTTACCAACATCCCCTCATGAATGATGAGCGGAGTCAGCCGCAGTGTAAGTGCAGCAGTAAGTTTGTTAATGAAGGCAGAAAGGAGCAGTGCAAATGCAAGAGATGGACACAGAATGAGGAGCACTCTTAGATCCCAGTTGGCAAAGTGATTGCCACCTTGTAGCATGCTTTTTGGCAAGTGAATGGAACTAGGAGAAGCTCAGCTGGCTCAATTCTCTGGTGCCCTCCTCTTTTTACAGATATGAGCAGACAGTAATGTTCATGCACAGGTTCGGCCTTGCGATTGCTTGTCCAAATCAATCATGAGTCTATGTTTTCTTAAGACTGGTTTTGAGCAAGGTAGGCAGCTGGGTGAGGGGTGGGAAGAGGAGAGAAAACACAAATAGCTTACTGGTACACCCAAACAAAACAGCTGTATGAGACTAGAGACAGGTAGTTTCTTCTACAGTAGTATCTCCAGTTACAAACTTAATTCATTCCGGAGGTCCATTCTTAACCCGAAACCGTTCTTAACCTGAAGCATGCTTTCACTAATGGGGCCTCCCACTGCCGCCACCACGACGCCACACGACTTCCGCTCGCATCCCGGGGCAAAGTTCACTACCAGGAGCACCTACCTAGGGGTTAGCAGAGCTCATTACCCGAAGTGTTCATAAGAAAGATGGTACGTAACCCGAGGTTCCACTGTATAGACATGACAGTGGCTTGAAGGAGGATTGTACTTAGGAAGTAGGTACTCATTCAGGTTTCTTCCTGGAACACCTTACTTTGCACACCTTGCCTAGTGTTCCAGAGATTCATCTTATATCCTTGTTTTATACTTGTTTTATGAATGTAATTTTATTTTGTCATAATGCTGTTTGCCACCATGTTGGCAGTATAGAAATTAATGAAAATAAATAACATTGTCATTACTCAGTCAAAATGAGATAACAAAGCAAGTAACATTCATACAATCTGCACCATTTGTTCCTTTAATGTCATGGACGGGTTGGGTGCAGAGGAATAGTGAACCTCTGCAGAGGTAGGAACCAGCTGGGGAATCAACAAGGGAAGTAGGATCAGAGCCCATGGATTGATGGTGGGACCATGATGAGTGGTCACAGAAGAAGGAAAAGACTGGGGAGAGGAGGAGATGGAAGCTGAAGAGATAACAGGGCTTAGTGAGAAGGGAGAGTCTGTGGCAAAGAGAAGTCTAGAATCCGAGGCAGAAGCTGAAGCTGAAGCAGAGGAAAGAGGCCAAGAGGCAGAGATGAGTCAAGCTGGTGAAGAGTCATGGGTGTCTCTGCCTCCTGCTGTGGCAACCTCCCATTCCTCCCTGTCTTCCAGAACCAGTAGAGGCATGAAAGGAGAGAAGAGAGGTTGGCTTCATGCAAGTGTCGTCTCTGATTGCTTGGGAAGAACCCTGTAAAGGAGGGGACTTAGACAGCTGTGGAGAAGTGGGAACTTTCGGTCTCTGCAACTGATTCTTGAGGCAAGACCATTCTTTCTCTAAAGAGCTCAAGATGGCATACATAGTTCTCCCCACTCCTCATTAAATCCCCACAACAACCCTGTGAGGTAGGTTAGACTGCAAGGCAATGACTGGCTCAATGTTACCTGGTGAGCTTCAAGGCTGAGTGGAGATCTGAATCCTGTTCTCCCAGAGTCTAGTCAGATGCTGTAACGCTGACACTGGCTCTTGTATAGCACCAGAAGCAACAACCTTTTTCAGGCATTCAAAAGAATGTGTGAGGGCCCAATCTGTGTAAGGGGCATGAGCACACCACCTCTGTCCCCAGCACCCCCATGTGTGAAGCCCTTGTCCACAAAGGAGGGATTCTTACTGTGTTCAGCTGAGTGCGGTTATAATCTTATCCATGATAAGGAGCACCATGTAATCTGAGTTTCTGACAAGGAGACAGCTGAAGGTGTCTACTTCCCTGTAGACCTTCCCCCTCAACAAGTGAAGATCGGAAAAGGAGGAGGTGGAAAGGATGCACATGGGGACAGAGGAAGTGTACCTGCACTCTCTACCCAATATAAGTGCTCCCCTATTACGTTTGAATGCCCTAAGAGGGCTAACACTTGAGTGACTAATACATACTTATTAAGAATTACCATGTGGTGTCTGAACTTGAACATGTTGCCTGCAATAAGATGTGAAATCTGTGTCAAGCACCCAACCATGGAGAAGATAGGCAAGTTTCCACTTTATGCCAGTCCTGGTCTTAAGAGTTTCCCACTCTTTCTAAGTGTGACTTACACTTGAACCTTAACTTGGAACTTGGGCCAAAGATAATGGCGAGGTATTAATAGTAACACTGAATTATCTGCAAATAAATTATACAGGATAACTGTTTCTACAAAATGCTACTATACCAGCACTGAGTAGTAATCGGCCATTTCTCTGCCTCACCTCTCACACCAGTGGTTCCTTGAGAGCAGATTTACTTACCAGCAAGCTTCACAGTTTGCCAAGGTAAGCCATAACTTAGAGGAAGTTCTTAGCAGACCTGTGTGCATGTGTGACATACACACATTGACGCACAAGCACACATAAGGGGAGAAAGAAAATGAATTACTTTGCGTGTACACATCTGTGCGTGAGAAGATTAAAACCATTTCCCCCAAAATGGCAGCTCTTTGCTTGTTCAAGATATTTATGATCACATCATTTAATATTTGATAAATCAAAGCCCAGTCGCACACTTAGATGTTAACTTTCATATCCTTCAGCATGATAACCTCACTCATTTTCCTGTCACTTCTTGCGTGGCCACTGGGATTTGTTTACTAATAATTCTTTTCTTTTCCTCTGGTCTTTTTGACAGTAAGGATATCAGTCTTTTCAAAGACAGGAGGGGGGGAAACCACTCTTCCTATCGAGGAAAATGAGGTACAGTTCATGCATTGAACATACTTCACAGCTTACTCGATTACAAGAGAACTTCTGTCTTGCATGCTCTCGCCTTGTCTTGATCTGATGCACTTTGAAACAAAGTCACATCCTTGTTGGCATGTTGTTGCGAAGGATTGTTTGAAAGTTTGTCTTGAGGCAATACAGTTTGTCTTCCATTTAATAAGACTTATTTGTGCACGCAAGGTTAACCTTATCTAGAGACTTCAAGGAAACCTGCAGAGAAGGTTCCATCCCTCTTTCTTTTATCAGTGCAGTATAAAAGCACATACAAAAGAAGGCTAGGATTATTAGAAACATGTTATTGACTCGAGTAAAGAGAAAATACACTCTACAATATTTATTGCTGTTTCCATATTATAGGCGCTTATGCTGATGCTAAAATGTGGCATGCTAAAAATTGTAATGTTTAGCCTCGCCACAATACTCTTACAAATTATTATTATTATTTTCTATTCCATCCTTCCTCCCAAAAGAAGTCCAAGGTGGCAAATACACAACTGATAAAAAGTGAAAAAATATCTAAAACACACCACCTCCAAATCAGGAGATCTCCACTTAAATGCTTGTTAGAAGAGCAAAGACTTTAGTATAGGTGCTGAAAAGGCAACAGAGACCGTGCCTGTCTAATATTTATTGGGAGGGAATACAGGGCAAAGCAATTTGCTCTGAAAATCACTTTCTCTAAACAAAACAAAAGGTTAATTTAAACCAGCATTATACCATGTGTGGTGTCAGTACGACAGTGCTATTCTACACAGCGTTCTGATTTTAAAGACATTTGTGAATATGTCTTGCTTGGTTCACTTGCGGTGATTAGCGATCGGGGAGAAACTCACATGCTTTGCATTTTAAAGTGAGCCTTCCTAATTGCAGTTCCCAAACCAATAAGCCAACTGAAACAGTGCTATCCATTGAAAGGCACACATTTTATGGTGCTGTTCACCAGCCAAAAATGCATGTATTAGTGAAAATGATGTACAAAACTACCTTGCATTAGGAGGAATCGTAGGTAGGTAGGTAGGTATAAAAAATGTTCACAAATGCATTTATCAAGAGAAATCTACATAAGATCATAAGAAGAGTATACTGGATCAGGCCAATAGCCCATTTGGTGCATCATCCTGTTCTCACAGTGACCAACCAGATGCTTGTGAGAAGCCCACAAGCAGGATTTCAGCACAAGAAGCCTCCCCCCTCCTGTGGTTTCCAGCACAAATGGGCCTTCTTGGTGATAGCAACCACCCTTTGTAATGCTATTTCTTCATTAAATTATGAGGTGGAGACAATCATCTGCTCTGCATGCAAAAGGGCCCAGGTTCAATCCCTGGCATCTGCAACTGTGAAGGGTCACTGCCAGTCAATTAACACAATACTGAGCTTGGCGGACCAATGGTCTGACTCAGGATAAGGCAGCTTCATGTAATCCTAACCAAAGCTAAAAGATGTTCACTGAACCATTAGTGCATGTCGTATCCAGAGATCAATGAATAGTCGAAAGATCTGTATGCTGAAAATATTATTGCTGCTACCCTAATTTCAGTGCAAGAAGCGCTTCTGCAAACTCAGATGTCTGTGTGTGTCTTTTGCATTTTATAGGCAATTCCACCTGTTGAGATGAAAAATGAATGAAATTACTTCATCTAGAATTAAAGGCAGGATTCTCATTAGGATCTTGCTGTTCCCTATTTTCTAATTACAAGAATGTGCTGATCAATTTGCTTCAGGTTAGATCCCATCTGAGGTCTGAATTTTCTCACTGAAGTGCATATGCTTAATCTGAATGACCCCAATTTAAAACTGGGGGGGGGGTATTTCTGGCTTCCTTTCTTAAGGAATGACCGCCCCTTACAATTTCCTCATTAAGGAAGACAAAAATCAGTTTGCAGACAATTCTTGCCTGTCCAATAAAGAGGTCCTGTATCATTTTAGGATACTCACAGCAGAATCCTAAGCATGGTTCCTCAGAAGTAGCCCCTTCTGAGTTCAATGGACTTACTCTCCGGTAAGTGTGTTCAGGGCCAGTTCTACCATTAAGCTAAGTGAGAGGCCTACCCTTGTGGGACAAATGGGGGGGCAGTAGTTGAAGCAGTCCTCTGGCTGTTCCCCCAAAACTGCTCCCTGGCCATTATTTTCTGTTGGAGGACAGAGCTATGTTTGTGGATCGAGGGCCCGACCCCGCTATGTGAAATAAATACACAAGGACACGTGATATAAGGTTAATGGGCAAGAAAAGGCCACAACTTTATTGATTACAGCAGTGAAAAGGTATTGGCTTAGGCATTGGATGACTATAGGTGGTGGGTTTATTCAACAGTAGGTGGAGCCTGTTGATGCTCATCCAACTATAGGCTCACCCCCTGATGTCACCGAGGGTCGTGTCATGGCCTCCCGCCAAGCAGGCATCGGACGGAATACACGACCGCCAGATTCCTTTAACGGAATAACCCACGGTAGATAGCATAGGCGATGGCCACACCTAGCCCTTGACACAGCACAACACATGAATCCAAAGGCTAACCGACCCACCAATACCACAAAAGTTGTGACGAGGTTGGCGAAAAAACCAAAAGGCCTAATGCCAAATGGAAAAATTCCTACCAGGCCCCCCAGGCAACCAGGGCGACCAACCTAAGGTCCATAGCAAGGCCAAAAACCTATACCCTGAGCTAAATGGGAGTGGAGGGTGGGTGACTCGCTGAGGGCCGACAACGAATGAGGAGGAGGTGGAGCTGGCACCACAGCATTAAGCTGCTACACACGCCCCCTGGAGGCACCTGGTTGGCCACCTCCGGTGGGCATGGGCGCCAGCCAGGTAGGAGGGGAGGGGGCTAATGCCCCCTACCAGGGGCGGAGCTCGGTCTCCCGCCCACAACCACTCCCCTCTCTTCCAGGGAGGAGAGTCTTTGCCACACAACTGGTCCAGGCACTCCCTAAGCTAAGTGTCTCAGGTGCGGTGGAAGATGCTATCCTTTCACCAGTGCTGAAGCAAAATTCAAGCCAGTCCAGCCAGTTTCTGTACAAAACCACAGAGGTTTTTAGATTTTTGGGAAGTGGCCCTTCTCTCACCCTTCTCAGTGGCTGCTCCCAGACTTGGGAACTCCCTCCCTAGATAAAGACTGGCTCCCTCCTTGCTGTCCTTCCACCGGCCAGTGAATACTTCCTTGTTCCAACAATCCTTTGGGAATTGACAACTTTTTACGAAAGGACTGCTTTTATTGTAATCAAATGGTATATTTTGAAGAGATTTTATATATACATATTTAATTCTATCAGTGTTCAATTCTATTTTAATGATTGATTTTTCTATGTTCTTAGTGGTTCTTGGGGTTTTTTTTATCTTTAAGCCACCTTCAGTCCCATCAGGAAAATATGTGGGTTATGAATAATAATTATTTCAGTCACCCCGATGTCTTGCATGAGTCCTAAGTGTGTTTGTTTCAGCATCAGACTTTTGGGGACATCTCTGCAAGAAGTAGGTTCCAAAGTGGAAAAGCAGCAAACAGGAACAAGCTTATTGGACCCGGCCCAGCTCAAACTAGCTCAGTAACATTTCCAAAAACAGCCATATGCCCCTAAAAATTCACAAGTGGACAAAGAACATTATGGTCATTCTTCATTATTTGTCCCTGGCATACAGTAAACTGCTGCTCTCATTTACACATGATGGGTTTGCTATTGTGGCTAATACTCATTAACACATCTGTCCTGCAGGAATTCTTCTAATCCTTTTCTAAAACAATGTAAGCTAGTACCCCCCACTGTATCTAGTGGTAGTAAATTCCTCCAGCTAATGAGGTGCTGCGTGAGGCAGCGGTTGTCTGTCCTGAGTTCACTGCCCATGAAACAAGAGAAGTACAGGACTTCAAACAGAGCTCATGGCAAATCAAACAACGGAGAGCACTTCTGCACTCAAGTCTTGCTTGCAGGCTTCCCATGGGCAGCTGACTGGCCACTGTGAGAACTTTGACTTCATCCAGCAGGGATCTTGTTATACTGGAGAGGGTCTCTCTAAAAAGGCATTGTCTATGGACTTGGCCCAGACAGAGCACATTTAAGACCATGCTTCCAACTTTTTGCAAATGCATACCCTCCAACATACCCTAAATATGAAAACTTCTGCAATGGCAGCACAGAATGGATTTCTAAAGGAAAACAGGCTCAAAACACACAATGCAAATTCAGCCAGAACTGATACACAGGTAAACAGGCAGACTGAAGAGAGGAAGAAATGATGACTGTATAGCGTGCATTTGACTTAGGATTCAACCTAATGTGTAATTTAAAGCTGGTGTTTGTATTTATTTATTTTTAATTTCCATCTCTATACCCAGATGTATCGTATACTAATACAGCACATTGCTTTGGAGTCCTCTCCCTGCCCTCCCGCTTCTGCGGTGCTTTTCAATTGGTCAAGGGAAATATGCAGTATAGGCAAAATATTCTAAGTTTCATCCAAGCAGGCACACCACTGGCTCTTAGGTATAGATGCTTAGGATGAAAGGAAGAAACAAGATTGTCTCAGCACTGTTGCTTATCTCAGACTGCCAGAGCTCCAACTAAGATGATTTGGGAAGTATTTGGGGTTCCAAAAAAGATTAGAAAGACTGAAATGGACTTTGTGGATTAATGTGAGTTTTGATTTCCTCTCCCCCCCCCCTTTTCCGCAGAGCGCCCCCCCCCTTTCACTGTGAGTTAGCCAGAGAAATGTAACAATGTAACATGCCTCAGGTTTGCATATCGTGATGAGCCACACACAGGAGGGGGGGCGGGCGAGAGACAGGGAAAGGCGTTTCTTTAAATAGGTTTTCCTTGCAGGGAGAAATGTGAAGCTGAGGATTTCATGAGTATTATGCCTTTCTGCACGGCCAGTAATTGTAGCTGGCAGTGTGGTTCTAGTGGCAAAAAAAAAGAAAAAGTCTAAGAAATAACTCCTCGTTTCTCTAACAGCCGAAATTCTAGACGGCAAATGCTATAAAGTGGCTCGTGGACAAGAAATAATTACACCAAAAATCAGGGCTACCTGATAGTTGTGGTGGCCATTAGGGTAACAGCCACGCTATGCATTTAAAGCACCACTATACTGTTTTAACAGTCATGGAGTATCCTGGGATGGAAACTGTAGTCTGTTAAGGGTGCTGAGCTCACAGGGTCTAAGAGCTTTAAATGTGTGGCAGGGATGTGACATGAATCTCTGTAGTGAAAGGCTCATTTTTATATAATTTTATCATATGCATTGAGCACAGCCTGGACTAGCATTAGGCAGAATGAGACAGCCACCTCAGGCAGCTGGTTTTAGGTGTCATGAAAGGGTGGGAAATGGTTAGATATTTAAATTATTGCATTTTTATTTATTTTTTCCTGCTAGGGATTGTGGATTTTTCTACCTAATAACTTGACAGCCCTGGGGTGGTTAGGGTATTTGCTACTCCACCTCAGGCAGCAAAATATCTTGGATTGGCACTTATTCCGAAAAGAGCTTACCTTAAAAGTGGTTCTCTAAGGGGGCAGTCCTAACTTCCCCTCTGTTCCAGCCATTCCAGATGGGGCAGCAATCAGGCCCTAATTGGGCCCGATACCATCACATGATGGCAGTGGGGTCAGTTCAGAATCCAATGGACCCTGAGCCAATTCAGCCCCACCTCTTCCCAGCCTCCAGAAAGCCTAACCATCCCCCTTGTGCATGTTCAGTGGGAAGAAGGGTGAACTCCATGGCAGCAGAGTGATGCTGCCATCACTCCATAGACAGTGACTGATAGAAGGACCAAGAAGGACCAGCAGGGCAGGGCAGGGCAGAGGGATGCCTCCACCCAATACAAATACTCCCCTCAAGGCTGGTGTGCAGTTTGAATTGCTGCATAAATATTTTAACCATGCAGGCTTCAACAAACTGACTTGAGTGGCACCCTGCTTGCTCAAGAGCATGACATCATTTAGGTCTTGGTCCAGATCAGTCCATTCACCCTTATTCAATTGACAGATTGCCACACAAAGGATAGAATAGCCATCTCTCTCAGTATACATCTATGCCTGAGAATTGGGGCTGTTGGGTGTATTCCAAAGGTCTACTGTACTGTGCTAATAGGGCCTTCTGGAAGCTAAGATGCTGCATGACCCAATGGCTATGCAAGTTCTGCTGATACAGCTTGTGAGTGGCTGGAACATTTGCAACAGCCCCCTGCCCCCAAACAGAGTGCTGTGAGCTTGCAGTTCTCAAGCTTTTCACAACAGCAATGCAGGCTGTTTATTTAATTTTGCATCCCCACACTGTCCAGTTCCTGAGGTTCCCTGAGCAGGTTACAAAACAGAGGTAGAAAAACGGTAAACTGCAAGAATATAAAAATAAAACATAACATGAAGAGATTGACAAAACAACAACAACCCGGAAAGAATAAAAAGTTATTCACCTGTATCTGGACATGATTCACAGGGAATTCAGATTCCATCACAACAATATATCCCATAGACTGCAGGATGTGTCCACACACTGCATGAACAGCAGATATCATAACGTTTTTATTAAAAGCTTTCATTAGAATTACAGCTGGTTTTTTAAACTGCTTATTTCCTACCATGACTTTGGATTTCTCACTTGGAACAACATCACATGCTTATTAGCCTTTCTGAGGCTCTGTGGCTTACAGTAAACAAATTAAGCATCAGTACAAAAATCCGGAAAATCACCCAACCAAGCCATAAACTAGCTAGAAGAGATGCACTTTGTAGACCCTCCAACAGACTCAGAAATGGACATCCCAGTGGAGAGGATCATTTCACAGGTTTGGAGCAAGTCATGCACAGCTCCTGCCTCTAGGTTTGAGATTTCTCACTTCCCACTAAGCGAGCACATGAAACAAGGCCTGATTAGATAACTAATGTTGGTGTGCGGAACAACATAAGGAGAGGTGGTCTCTGAAATACAAGTTCTGTGAATTTCAGATGGGCTTTGAGGATGAAAGGTGAAGCTGCTTTAATCTCTGCAGGAAAAATCTCTAACGTCTAACTCACAAACGAGGAAGGATGCATTGCAGTATCTTCCTTTCATACACCTCAAAGTGTTCCCAAGGCTTTTTAGCAAATATATGTCTTAACTATGTAGTATTGATTTTAATGGTGCAATCACAAAATTTTAAGATGGCCTAGATTTTAGTTCGGTCCTATCTACCTTTACAAACTTTATTAACTGGGGTGGGTGAGTATAATACTCTATAATTAAATCTTTTGTAATTACATTGCAGGACAATGGCACTCTTGATTGCAGTAGAAATGGAACTGCAAAACATCAACAGTAAATCAACAAAAGTAATCCACAAGATTGCCTTTCTCCTGTATCTGATTTGGTTTATCTCCAAAGGTGAAAAATTCACTTCAGATCTCAGAATGAAGGAGGTGGTTAGTGCTGACAATGTCATTAACTACCTTTCAATAAATAAAAAAGATACCCAAAATACATATTTTTACCAAGAATTCTGCTTGTTTTGTCTTATTCAAAACTGTGCATAGATTGCCACAAATATACAAAACAGGTATTACTAATTGATAGCCAAAAGTCATATGCTACTCCAAATAAAATTTATTTGTCCACCAGTAGCCCCACCTAAATTTAACCAGAGTATAATTTTTAAAGCATGGTCATACTTTCACTAATAAGTAAAACGTGTAATGAAAGGCCCCCCCCACCATATAGATATCTATATACATAAAAATGTAAGGCTGTCGTCATGCAGTCCCCATTGGAAAATTTGTAGTGCCGCATCACAATCCTAGATTTGCATTAAGTCATAGCACAGCTCCCACTGAAGGATTTGTAGTGTCTCATCTCATTCTAAAAAAATAAAGTTCCACTTTCTATCTGCCTCTTGAAGACATCTTTCAAGAAGCACCCATCTCATTTATTCTGTACAACTTCTCCCCTTAACTGCCAGTCAATGTCCTCACACCACTGTTCAGCTAGAACTGGACAGCTCCAGGATCATACTGTTTCATCCATGTTGGCCATCTCCATATGTATAAAGCCATCTCTACGGTCTCTATAAGGGCTTAGTTCAGTGGTAGAGCCATGTATGCAGAAGATCCCTGGTTCAATCCCAGGCATCTCCAGGTGGGGTTGGGGATTCTGAAGAGCTTCTGTATTAGTGTAGATGGTAGCTTCTTGGGTTCCTGCATGGAATATTAAAAACCTCACACAACTTCAATGGGATGAAAGGGGGAAACCACAAATTACTGCCTACAGGCATGTGGTTCTGGGATATCACATGATTCGGCAGTAATAGTCACTGTTGTTATTTTATTTATTTCATTTATGAGTTGCTTCCCATGAGGTATCCTGAATGATTTACAATTTAAAAACCTATGTTCAACAGTTACATAAACTGTTAAAATAATTTCATATACAGTATAAAAACAATTATAAACAAAAAAACATTCAACTGAACAACAGGGCATACAGAAAATCAGTTCAACTCAAGACACATACCAGCTTGGATAGAGGCTTGTCAGAAGAATAAGGAACGCCTTTAGCAACTGTCAAAAAGACAATAGAGAAGATGCCTGTCTATTATGCAATGGAAGGAATTTTCTAAAGGTAGATGCCCTCACAATAAAAGCCCAATTCTGACATTATGAAAATTGGATCTCCTGATAGGATGGTATCTGCACAATGCTCTCTTGTGCAGAATTCAATTATTGGTTGGGTATGTAGGGTATGAGGCCATCTTTTAGGTATCCCAGTCCTCAACCATATGGGGGCTTCACACAGCAATTCAAGTCCCCTGAACCTAGCGCACTAGATAATGAATGCTAAGATATCAAGTTTTCTTTTCTCTTCCTCCAATAAAGACTGGAAGATTGTTTCTTATAGACCTTGCCAACAAGAGTACAACAATGGGACTCCTTCCATCAGGCGAATAGGTATTTCCCCTGTTACTTGGATTTATCTGGGTTTGTTTCTGCTTCTTGGAAGACAGATAAAGCCATTCCTGTTCATTCAATTTGCTGCGGGAGAAAGAAGTTTGAGATACTTCCCCATAAGGAACAACTGCAACTTTTAGGTCTGCTTCTAGGCTTGAGAGGCCCTTTAGCATGGTGACCTGCAGCCACTGCCCCAGATTGCTCAACAATGCACCAAGGGATTGTGGGAAGTGTTAAATGGTGCTCAGAGCCACCTGCCAACTGCTGTGGCCCTGCCTGCTGCCTAAGGATGCTGGAGGTGCTTGGAGTGTGCTTCTAACCACATCTTACACAGATGCAAACTGTGGTATATACATTTGCACAACAGGCAGCTTTAGCAAATCACAGGCAAAACCTGTAGGATGACGACTGTCATTTGCAAACACATTTCTTGCATTTACATACATATCAAAGCATGTTACGTACCCCTATAAAATATACATCCCACTCTTAAAAAAAAAAATAGTTCAGTGGTTTGTAATTTATATGTCAGAAAAAGCATGGTTATTTCCATTCTGTGGCATTATGTCTAAAACTGTCATCTGGGTTGTTTTTCTATGCACTGCTGTGACTTGATTGAGTTTCTTGCTATGTCCTCTACATTTATATCTTTTTTTATTTTTTAAAAAAGCTGAAGCATTAAAAGGATTTGAGGAAGGGATTAAAGTCTTTAGCCTTCCAGAGAGCTCTGAAAGTTATTTATCATCTTAACTCATGTGAAACTCAAGCATCTATAAATCTCTCAATAAATTCACAAGCACTAGGAGTGGCAGTAGGCAAAGTAAAAACCACCCAGACTCTTGCACATTATGATGTATTGCGTAAAGCCCACGTTTAATGCTTCCTTTGCTTAGGCAGAGGAACACTAGAGCTCTGCCATAGTTCACTATGAGTCAGTGTACAACTTATAGAAATCTATTGTGGTCTTGAATTTTCATATGCAAGGGCAGTAGCTCAGTGGCAGAGCATCCACCGGGAATGCAGAAGGCCTCGGGTTCAACCCACACCATCTCCAGGTAGGACTGAGAAAACACTCTTGCCTGGAGCCCTGGAGAGGCACTGCCAGTCAGTGCAGCCAGAAGTGAGCTAGATACACAAGCGGCCTGACTCTGTGCAAGGCAGCTAGTTTCCTGTGTTCTATATATAAAGTTAGGGACACGGGTGGCACTATGAGTTAAACCACAGAGCCTAGGACTTGCCAATCAGAAGGTTAGCACTTCAAATCCCCGCGATGGGGTGAGCTCCCATTGCTCGGTCCCTGCTCCTGCCAACCTAGCAGTTTGAAAGCACATCAAAGTGCAAGTAGATAAATAGGTACTGCTCCGGCAGGAAGGTAAACAGCATTTCTGTGCACTGCTCTGGTTTGCCAGAAGCGGCTTAGTCATGCGGGCCACATGACCCAGAAGCTGTACGCCAGCTCCCTCGGCCAATAAAGCCAGATGAGCGCCACAACCCCAGAGTCAGCCACGACTGGACCTAATGGTCAGGGGTCCCTTTACCTTTACCTATATATAAAGTTATAGATTTCAAATGCATGCCTGGATAGTCCTATTTGTTTTATCAAAGTAAAACATTTCCTCTAAATTTCAAATTTCAAATGGGGAGGAGAGGATTACTGGGTTGTTTTTGTTTTTATTATGTGTTTTTACATATAGTGATTTTATGTTATGAACTGCCCTGAGACCTGCGGGTATAGGGTGGTATACAAATTTAATAAACAACAACAACAACCATCTCTAATAGCACCCTTTGCAAATTAAAAAATAAGAATAAACATTATTATTTATAGCTCGCCTATCTGGCTGGGTTTCCCCAGCCACTCTGGGCGGCTCCCAACAGAATATTAAACAGAATAAAACTTCAAACATTAAAAACTTCCCTAAATGGAACAGTGCTTTCCCCAATGCCTTAAAAATGCCAAGAAAACCTTAAAGCCTCTTTTATTTTTATACAACCCATGCTCTGGTCCATGGGGTCACGAAGAGTCGGACACGACTAAACGACTAAACAACAACAATCATATTTTCAATACACTTTACCAAAAAAAAATCCATTTAAATATAACTGCAGAAATACAACTACCCTAGAGGAGACACAGATCATAAAAGCAACATAAGCATGTCATCAGGATTCAAACTGTATCTAAAAACTTGGGGAAATTAAATGGTATTGTCTGGTGCTGAAAGGACAATAAAGGTAGTTTCCCTTGGGAGAGTGTTATACAACTATGGTGCCACTGCTGACAAGGCCTTCTTCCTGGTTGTGAATTTCACTCAGTATTATTGAGAGATGCTTCAAGGAACAATAGCAATATTGTACATTCCTAAAAAGAATCTCAGATAAGCTTACTGAAAAGTAGGGTTCCATAATGCGCTCACTATTGTTGTTTATTTATTAACATTATTATAGTGGATATGGGGCTTTAAAAGCAATGCATATTCCTGCCTATAATGCATTAATATGAAGAATGCAAAAAGTTGTGAAGGAACACTCAAAGAGGCCTCAAGAGACATTGTCAGCAATTCACAGAGTAGTAATCTCCGCTGCAGATCTCATCCTCCAGGGAGTCAATTTAAAATGAGGAAGGAAAAGGTCACATTAAGAGAAGCAGACAAACAAGTCAACCTTGAACATTCAGATCCTTCTAAATAAGGTGGGAGGCATAACCACCCTGTGCTTCAAATCTTATGGTAGGCCCAGCATGGATGGTCCTCAATCAAAACTTTAGCACAAGCCTCTGGAACAATGATTTCTTGAAACCACTGTCTCAGAAATGCACTTTTGAGTTTATTCTCAAACACAGCACTTAAGTTCTTTCAGAGTTTCCCCTGGCAAACAGGAGTCCTTCACTTGATTCCGAAGAAACCAGTTTGCTTAGGTGTCTGAATATGCGTAACTTAGATGGGCTCGAGATGCAATTAGAGAGACACCTTTGTGCCTGCCTGTTTCTGTATCAGCAGTGTGTGAGATTTGCTGACAGGCTCTGGGGAAATGCAGAAAACTAGAGCAGCTCAGTCGTTTGATCCAAGACTCCAACCCCGAATCTCTCCCCCCCCCCCAAGTTTCAAACTGGAAGCTTCAAAGGTGCTCACATGGCAGATTTGGGCAGTGGCATGCTCTGTAACTCCCAAAGGGCTGCTTAATCGCTAGCTGTCTCTGCATTGGGGTGCGCAGATGTGGCTGCATCTTCCTTAGCTGGACGTTCAGCTGATGCTGGCGCCTGCTGAGTGAGATGCACATGGCTCCCCAACGAAACGAAGCTCAGCTGGCGAGTTAATTAACCCCCCTCCCCCATATGCACTGGAGTGTGTGTTAAAAAGTCTGTCAGTAAACGAACCTGGCATGTTTAGGATTTAAAAGTGATTTTGCTGGGAAGCATCCGGTGAGGACATTTTGTCCTATGCGGTTGTGGTGTTCCTCACACCACTGTGAGAACACAAGAGCCCTGCTAGGTCAGATGAAAGGCCCATCTTGTCCAGTATTCTGTTCTCAGAGTGGCCAAACAGAACCATGGGAAGTCAGTGAGCAGGATCTGAGTACAGCAGACTCCCACCGTTGGGATCCCTAGCCAATTATATTCAGAGGCATACAGCCTCTGACAGTGGAGGTAGCTATCATGGCTAGCATTATCCTTCATGAGTCTTTCTAAACTCCTTCAAAGCCATCCAGGTTACTAGCCATCATTAGGGGGAGCAGATTCCATACTTTCACTATGTCTATACACAGTCTCAATAAATTAAAATGATGGACATAATTCAGCAAAAATTAAGGGGAAACGTGTCAGGGACTGGGCAGAGGAGGAATGGTGGAGACCGCCTCCCCAGCCTGACCCTTCCAGAGAAGAGGAAGATGGTTCAGAATTACAATAAGGGTTTGAGGGAGGTCACAAAGTAGGGAGATAATGGGAGAGGAGGAGCTGGCAGAGCCGGAGCAGCAGCTGGCTCACATGTTGTCACTAGACAGTATTCCAGACCCACCAACTCCCAGAGCCTGGCGAGCCTTAAAAGTAGGAGAGCAAAGAGCTCAAAGACAGAGGGCACTTAGCGGTACCCGCAGAGGAGATGATGATAATGACAAATGAGGAAGTTGGAGAGAAGGGGGGTGGAAATTCACTCGGGACAACGCCATTATCCAAGAGGCTGTGTATATTGAATAAAAAGTGGGTGGTAAGGAACTTTTCGTTGTCTTTGTACCAAAATGAACAGATCCATCCATCCCTACGGCCCACACCAGCCGTAGGAGGGGAGGTAAGGCTCCCATCTGAAAGCCTGGAAAAACCACAGTCAGTGTTGTAAACAATACTGAGCTAGTTGGACCAATGGTCTGATTAGTATAATAGAGCTTCCTCTGTTAAGCATATGAAAATCCCATTGCTTAAGGTGGGAGAGTAAAGTACAGGATTAAACCCTTTAGGCTGGTTTTGCTCTGGATTTGATGCTAGGCCCATTTGCTTTATATTGAAGCTGGTCATTTGTAACTTGTAACTTGGTTTTTTCTTAACATGCCTTCTGTCTCTTGCACACAAATGCACTCTATCATCCCTCATCTTTTAAAAACAAGCACTTCTAAGCACTTAATACATAGCAATCCCATGCTGTTTATTTTAGGTCTAGCCAGCTGGAAAAGGCCATGCAGAAAAATAGGACAGCTGGTTTGATCTCAAAGGCGGGTGAAGGAAGAATTGCACCAGTAAGGGATAGCATGGAGGACAATTGTGAAAGAGCTATTTCACGCATGAGATTCCCAAGCATAGCCTTGTAATATACGCATAACAGGGTGGGGAGTGTCCTTTCTGCTCTGGATTCACAAATCTAAATGCTAACTGTAGCCCTTATCATCTTTATTTACTTAGAGCATTTTAAAGCCACTCTTCAGGCACAAAGAGTGGGTTACATACAATCAATTAAAACATGGCAGTCCCTGAGGGCTTACAATCTAAAAGATACAACATAAATGGAAAAGGGTAAGGGGAGGATAAAGGAAAACAGCAAACATAGACAACATTTCTTAAAAATAAAATAGGAGTTGTTTATCATTATAAGCGCTTGTGAAAGCAATTCAGAGACATCAGGAATCTGAAGGTATTTCAGCAGAGCCAGTGGAATGGCTGTGCTACCCATCTTGACCACTGCTGCAGCCTGTATAATGACTGCTGCCATATGACCACCTGAAGGAGAGAAGGTCTGATGGAACAGGTCTTTCATCAGAGGTAATATCCACTCACCTGGACACATTTTGAGATCTGAACGCACATAGGAAACCTTTAAGGATGTTTGTTTTGTTTTATGATTTCAAAAGTCTCAAAACAATTTTCATAAATCATATCCAGCATTCAGTTCTTTGCATCAGAACAGAATTGAGTATAAGTATCTTAATTACGCTGACATTTTGCAAACATTTGGGGATGGGAGGAACCTCTAGCTACTTTTAGCTTTAACCTTTCAGGCAAGCATAACCAAACCTTTTAGCAATGTACTCAAGATTTAAAAGGCCAAATTCAGATGAAATCAGAATGGTTTGAGCTTAGTTTTTTGCTGCAAGTTTCTCTTTTCCTGAACTTGCCATTCTCTTTTTCTGAGAAAGAATTCAAACATGCATAAATTTGTTGTTTGTAAGTTGACAGAGATAAATTGGACTAAGTGCCAGGACAGATAAAGCAATTAGTAGCTTCTCCTACTAGATATGAGCAGACAAATTCCTAATTACATACAGATTTACATTACTAATAAGCAAAATACAACTGGAGTCCTCTAAAGCCTCAGAGAAGTATTTTAAGACATTCCCTGTGCACTTCATATTTATTTTGTTTTGTTTTTTAATATTTATTTATTTAGATTTATATCCTGGCTCCCAATCAAATGGCTCTCAAGGTGGCTTACAAAAAAGGGGGGCAATATGAACACCGTTGAGGGGAAAATGGGATTTGAAGGAGGACTGGCAATCTCTACATTAGTTATTATTAATCATAATGATTGAATTTATTTCCCAACCTTCCTCTGAAAGAAGCTCAGGGCAGAAAACAGATACACATTTTTAAAAAACCAAAAACATCCCAAAATATTCTAAAAGCAATTACAATTTAAAATGTTGAAGACATAAGAAGAGCCTACTGGATCAGGCCCATGGGAAACCCACAAACAGGATTCTGTCCTCTTGTGATTTCTAGCTACTGGTATTCAGATGCGCTGCTGACTCCATCATTAGAAGCAGAGCAGAGCCATCATGGCTAGTAGCCTTTGATAACCCTCTTGCCCATAAACTTGTCAAATCCTCTTTTAAAGCCATCTAGTTTGGTGGCCATCACTATGCATAAAGACGTTGTGTGTGTGTGTGTGTGTGAGAGAGAGAGAGAGAGAGAGAGAGCACTTCATTGGAAATCCATGAGTTCTAGTGTTATGAGAAAGGGAGGAATGATCTCCACAGGCGGAGGAAGGGGGTGTGGTGGGGGCAGACCGCCCCAGGTGTCTTCGCTGAGAGGGATGACATTTGGCGCGCCGCTCGCCCATGACTCCCAAGCCTACCCTGAGCCATCGGGGGAAGGGGGAGCTGCGCCGCTGTGCTGGTGGTATTCCCCCCTTCCCCCTTCATTTTGACAGCTCAGGGGAGGCTTGGGAGTCACAGGCAGGCAGCACGCCAAATGTCCGCCATTGGTGGCTCACTCCACCCCCGGCTGCAGGGCACGCACACATCTCCGTGCACCCGAGCGGCTATCCCGTGCTTGGAGGGCTCCCTCCTCACCCCACTCCGTTTGGGAGCATGCCTGCCCCCCCCTTGGGAGCACACCCACCCTGGGCAGCGCAGGCATATGCGCCACCGCTGAGGATCTCGATCCACTTTCTCCATGCCTTGCATAATTTTATGAACTTTGATCAGGTCACCTCTTAGTCATCTTCTTTCTAAACTAAAAAGTCCCAAATGCTGCAGCCTTTATTCATAGCAGAGTCGCTCCATCCCTTGATCCTTTTGTTTGCCTTTTTCAGAACCTTCTCCAACTGTACAATATCCTTTTTGAGGTGCGGAGAGACCAGAACTGTACACAGTATCCCAATAGTGGTCACACCATAAATTCGTATAGAGGCACAACGCCATTACAGGACTAACCTTCAAAATTCACGCTTATCGAAATGTAGAGGTGCTGTTCTCCAAGCAATCAGTGTTTCAAAATATGCATATATTAGGGGAAAGTGTACATAAAGATGGATATATTCATGGAAATGACATAAAAATGCACAATGCTAGGGGAAATTGCTTGCAGAAATGTGTATGTGAGTCAAAACTGCATAGACAAATGTGTTTATTAGCTAGCAGAGCTGTTTTTGCCAGGGAGAGAAATGTATATAGATTCCTAGGCAGCTGACGTTTCAACAAGCATTTCATTAGCATTATGGAAGAGTGAGCAGGGAATAAGGAGTCTGTGTTACCAAACCAATCTTTCTTATTCCCTTTGCAAGTAGGTGTTCGAGGAAAAAATGAAACACTCAGAATTCCACAGTGACAAGGAAGTAATAACTTGTTTTGTTCTCCCAAATCTTTCAAATGCAAAATTATTCTCTAGGGTCCCACGAATGTTATAATCAATCCGTGGCTCAGACAATGTCACTTCCACCATGACTTCTCTTGAGATCTGTGGGTCACAGTACAGAGAATTGTGGAGTCAGGCTTTTGGCTGCCTTGTTTTTCCTCTTTAGAAAGCTGCTTTTGAAAACTTTGAGAGAAGAAAACTTGTTTGCTTACCTGTGTGCATGTCCAATATTTTATTGTATGTTCAATCACAAAAGGCACGCTGCTCAGCGGGGGAGCCAATGCTGTTAAATGAGACACGAGACATTGGTATTGGGTTGAAATAGACCACAATTTTTATTGATTACAAATGTGAACTTGTTTGGCAAAGACATTAGGTATGCAACTTAGATGAATCAGCCAACCTACAGGATAATGATGGATGGGTCAGCTCTGGAAAAGGAGGTTGACCTCCGCCCCAGAAATACATTGGATCACTTCTTGAAAGACTGCTATGGCCCATCAGGCCCTGTGTGGGTTCCTGGACAACACAACCCCTTCCCAGACCCCTTTAATGGGGTACCCAGATGTTAAAGAGCCAGACTCAATGCCTTAACTGCCAAAGTTGTAATAATTGCTATGAGGCAGTTGAAAACCTGCAGACAGGCCAATCAGTCTTCAGGGTTAGGGTTTATAGCATCATATTTTGCTGTGTGGAAACTCAAAAAATTAAAGGGTCCCTGGACTCAACGTTTACAAAGAGTGATGAGGAAATCAACTGCCTATCCAAAGCCCTGAAGAAGAAGAAATCAAATTAACTTTTGAATACTGGAAACAGAGGGAGAAGGGGTGGACTTCAGGCAATAAATTTTAATAAATTGCTGCCCGTATTCATTTCAACAGGATTAATTATGAACCGTAATGCATAAAAACACATGGTATTAATCTGGCTTTAGTACAAACTTGCTAGGAGTTTTGAATTAATTAATATTGTCATTTTAGAGTTTATTAATTTCTTGATAATAAAAAGATAACTCTTCATTTCTAGCAAATTGATCTTTACACACACTCCTTCAGCCACACACTATATTGACATGCTCAGGTCTAAAGGCTGAGGAAGTAAACTTTACGTCTGGATTGTAATAATGCAGACTGTAGGTAGTGGGACTCATGTCACTAAATTATCCTCTATATCCCCTACTCCAAATCCAGGTTCTAAATCAAAGAGTAGGGTCTACTCTAACCTTCTTTGTGACATACTAGACGTAAGTGTAGGGATGTGTTGTTGATTGTAGACTAAGGAGCGGTACTGTCAAAAGGATTGGGGTGGCAGCACTTGACTCACTAATTGGTTCCCTTGGGAATGGGGGTGGAGCCTAGGCCAGGAGGACTTCCTGACCCATGGAGAGTCTTACCTGTTCATTAACCTCTGGTTGATGTTCTTCCTCTTTCTTTCCTGAACTACACTTTCCCTTGTATTTTTGTAAATTAGAATTTTAATGGAGGCACTTCTATTAATTTTATTGATCTATTGCATGTTAGGCCTAGAGAAATAAATCAAATCAAATATTTTATTTAAAAGAATTTATATCTTGGTCTTTATCTGAAAATTTCAGGGCAGCGAATTGCAAAGCTGCCATTAAAATACAATACACAACAGGCAATAAAACAGATAAGCAGATAAAACATCACCTATCAGCACATTATGAAGCTATAACATAATGACCCATCCAAACTGAAGCTTATATCACTTCCCAAGCCTAACTAAATAGCCATTTCTTTAGCTGATGTTAAAATGAGAACAAAATAGGCACCTGCTGAATTTCATGGGAGAAGTAGTTCCATAGCTGGGGTGGCACCAGAGAAAAGGCATCTGTTCTAGATAAAAATTGATCAGATGCTTGAAGAGTTTCCACATTACAGATAAGTGGGATGTTATCTTCTTCTTCTTTTTAAAGGGATTAGTCATTGGTTGGTATCCTTTCCTTTCACTTGTCAAGTACAGTGGTACCTCAGTTTACAAACTTAATCCGTTCCGGAAGTCCGTTCTTAAACCAAACCTGTCCTTAAACCGAAACACACTTTCCCTAATGAGGCCTACCGCCGCCGGTGCCCTTCCACCATTTGGATTCCATTCCTAGATCGAGGTAAAGTTCGCAAACCAGGACACTACTTCCAGTTTTGCGGAGTTCGTAAACCAAATAGTTCATAAACAGGGCTGTTCTTAAACCGAGGTACCACTATACTGTCATTTGCATAGTCATGTTGTCTCAAATGTTATCAACCCACAGCTGTTTAGAAGGTTACTTGGACTAGCTTCCATTTCCATACTACACATGACTTGGGTCCTGTATACCAGTGTTCCCCAACCTTGGGCCTCCAGCTGTTTTTGGACTACAACTCCCATCATCCCTCGCTAGCAAGACCAGTGGTCAAGGATGATGGGAATTGTAGTCCAAAAACAGCTGGAGGCCCAAGGTTGGGGAGCACTGCTGTATACAATTCTTTGGGGTCTGTATACAGGAATTCAGGGATCTATTGGGTTCAAAATGGCGAGGAAACATAGCTTTAGCAGTTGCGATTTGTGGAGAAATTTATGGCAATGATCTGCCATCACATTCCATAACTCCCACATTTTGGTGAAAGGTGGAAGTATCAACCAAGCTGTCCATTTGCTTCCAGCAATGCTGACTACAGGTTAGCAGTTTTTCTACTTTATCTTTTAACCAAGCTATTTTGGTTCTCTACTTGTTGAGAATTCACACCCTTTTCTTATGTGCTGGCAGCAGCAGAAAAAAAATCGAGTCAGGGTCATTTCAAAATCTTTGCATTCTTTAATCTCCTTGATGCTAAGTTACATGCGCTTTTAAAAATGATACATTGCCCACATTTTAATTAGCAATAACACTGCTTTTAATTAGTTCTTGTTTAATCAGCTTTTCAGCCTGACAAAATAGAAGTAATGTTCTTGGTAAAGAGAAAGACAGGCATGCCCCCTTGCCTTAATTTAACTATATAGATTTCATTAAAATCTTTTGTTGCTGAATATGCCATTCAAAACAGGTTCTGGAAGGTGAAATTGTGTTGAGATCATTGGCGCCCTACTTTATGGCCTCTCTCGTTGAAAAGGCAACTTTTCTTGAAGGCAAAAATACCCAAAGTAAATGTGAGGGAGATATCCCTACCCACAAATACAGAGTATGTGCACTTTATTAGCACCCAGCTTGATAAATTGCTTTGGTTGAGAAATGAATGTAGGCAAACCAAATAGACTCAAAGTTAGATCAAAGTAACTCTGGTCAGCAGAAGTGGTTCTCTTGGCTGGGTGAACTCCAGTTGGGAAGGCTCTTGAGAAAATGCCCTTCAGCAGGTCTTCCCTGATATACTTACCTAGGAATGGGTAAAATAGGCAGCAGTGTCTAGCCACCATTTTAATTGCCATTCTAATTACATATGGTGCCCTGGAACGACACTGTGTTGGTGGCATTGTGGGAAATTTAAATGACAGCTTCATAGCACCTGACTGTAACAATGTAATAAATAAATAAAATTAACAACAGCCAAAAGTCACAAACTAATTTACAGAAGTATAAAGTGTTTTTTCAAACTGCAAAGCCTGACATTAATGAATGTGTTTGGGTTTTCTCGGGTCATCTTAAGAAAGAATATGGTAAATAAGGTTCTCCTGGTTTACTGGAAATTACAGGTTGTCTAGCAATGTTGTTCTAGATAAAAAAATCCAATATAACACTGGAAAGTCCTTTGCATTGTGTATTTGAACAAATCATTTTCTATTGATCAAGCAAATCAATACACAGTACTTAAACTGAAGATTTATGATGCATTTGATTTACTCGAAGCCATCCTTCAAGGAATAAAACCCAGGATCTTGAAACTTATCAATATTAGTTAACTTGAGTGTTTGCATTAAAATAAATTCTGTATAATTGTTTCCATCTAAAAAAGAAGATTTGCAATCACTTGATGCCTCTGCTTTTCTAGACAATGCTGCATTTCTATTCAAGTTAAGAAATGCTCTACAGTGGTACCTCGGGTTACAGACGCTTCAGGTTACAGACTCTGCTAACCCAGAAATAGTGCTTCAGGTTAAGAACTTTGCTTCAGGATGAGAACAGAAATCGTGCTCCGGCTGCGCGGCAGCAGCAGGAGGCCCCATAAGCTAAAGTGGTGCTTCAGGTTAAGAACAGTTTCAGGTTAAGTACAGACCTCCGGAACGAATTAAGTACTTAACCCGAGGTACCACTGTACTGACAGGGTTGTTAAAGACTGGACTCCTCCATGCCGGTTTATTGAGTCAGCTCTGTCATTGAACTGGGAGTTAACCAAAGTAAAGCCTTGTTCATGAGGAGATAATCTGGGCAACTGTCTCTGCAGAATTTACCAAAATGATAAGTAAACATTAAAACTTGTCATGGACTTTTAACCTCTGACAAACCTCAACTGCATTCTCTGTTGCTGCTGCTACTCAGCCTGGGCAGAACAATTTTGCTGTGATGACTGTCTTTGACAGGCCAAAAGAGAGAACCAATTGGACACATCCCCTCCACAAAATTTTGAAGTTGGACAAAAGATTGGGTTTCAAAATGACCAGAGAACCATCTTTAAATGCCTATCTTTTCATTATTATTTTTTTCAATTGATGGCTATTCTAATTTCTAAAGTAATGCATTTGTAAGGCTTGTTTGTGCATTATACTAAACACATGTACAAGCTACATATGCATAAGTGTTAATGTGGAAAAGTGCACCCCTGTTGATTTGTGCAGCTCAGCTATTGTGTATGCAGATACACAGACTACGCACTGTGTTACACATGAATAATTGTATGGGTGTACTGCTCAACCATTTGTAAACATAGGTGTACAGATTTCACATTTGCTGTTTGCACTGGTGGAGGAAGAGGAGTGTGGGGGGAGCGCACCGCCCCCGGCAGCACGATCTCAGTGGTGTACCATCACGGCTGCCCCCCCCCCCGCTTGCACTGGGTGTCATGCCCCTGTGGGCAGTGTGCCACGCCCCCAGGACACACACCACGCCCCTGCGGATGGCACTCCCCGCCCCTGCCTGCTCTCCGCCCCGCCCCCCGGTGCCAGAGCATGAAGCTCCACCACTGGCTGTATGTAACATATAAACCCCTCTTCTGTCTTTCCTTTCAGTAAGTAAAAGTAAGGGGACCCCTGGCCATTAGGTCCAGTCATGGCCGACTCTGGGGTTGCGGCGCTCATCTCGCTTTATTGGCTGAGGGAGCCGGCGTACAGCTTCCGAGTCATGTGGCCAGCATGACTAAGCCGCTTCTGGCGAATCAGTGCAGCGCACGGAAACGCCGTTTACCTTCCCGCCAGAGTGGTACCTGTTTATCTACTTGCACTTTGACGTGCTTTCGAACTGCTAGGTTGGAAGGAGCAGGAACCAAGCAACGGGAGCTCACCCCGTCGCAGGGATTTGAACCGCTGACCTTCTGATCAGCAAGTTTAACCCACAGCGCTACCCGCGTCCCTTTTAGTACTGCCCTGCAAAACAGTTTGTACAATTGACTTAAATCTTTTCCCTTTCAGCTTTGTACTGTATGATTCTGAAACCAGCATTTAACAAGCTTTTATGAGCTATGTGTTCAGTATAATGGGCCCAATTTTGTAGGAAATTCTTCCAGTTGAGGCCAGAGAATACTTTTTTATTCCAGCAGACTTTTTAATTGACTTCTGATTCTACAGTTTTAATTCTTAAGTCTTAATAGTGGGACTTCTGTACACTAGTTAGAGAACGAATTTTCCCAAATCAATAGATTCATTGTATCCTGACCAGACTCATAGACTGCAATGTTCTAGTAAGCTTAAGGTGAGTAGAATTAGACAGAAATAAACTCACCAAAGCAAACATTGGTGTCACATATATTCCACGTACTTAAAAGCCAAACCATCATAAGATAGGAGTAAATAACATAACTGCCATCAGCCACCTACCTGGAATGCTACAGAAAAGCTTGTCGAAATCCAAGAGAGATTAACATGAAATTTCACACTGTGACAATAGACACCTGATAATGACTTGGAGAAAAAACATAACAACAACGCACAAAAACATCTAACGAGGTTCAAATCCAACCACCAAGTCTAAGAGAGCTATTAAATAAATTCCCAGTGCCTACTTTGATTGAATTTTCCCAGTATAGGTTTCTTATCATGAATCTTATTATTTTGCAAAACTACCTCTAGCCTGAAATACATTCCATAAACTGCAAAACTAAAGCAGTTCATTTATGCATTTCCCCCAATTCCTCTAATCCTTTCATTTCATGTATATCTTGAACTAGTGACCTAAAGCAAAAGCTTTTGTAACTAGGACAGAGGGGGCGTGTCTGCGGCAAGTTTGTTTCATTTTAGTTTCTTAAAGGTAGTGTAAGAACATACAGTATTGCAGCTATCACAGGGGGCAGGGAGTGTGGGGAGAAATGTCACAGAAATCTATTGGTGGGAATTCAGTCTCCCTTTCCTATAAGGTTTGGAGAAATTGCCCATTCTGCACTATTATTATTTTTTTAAGCCCTGCAGTTCAAAATCCATTCCTGCAGCAATTCAGATTTAACTCTTGGCCTCTTATCAACTCTAGAATGCAAACAGCAACCTCTCCACCGTGTAAATTAATCTGATTATATCCTGACCAGAGGATAAGGAGTCTGTGACATCTTCTTTTTCTGCTGTCCTTTTGTCAAAAGCTTCAGCTTTCTGAACAGTTGCAACACATCAGAAAGGAAAGATGCAACAATTATGCATAGTAATTATGCATGTAGAATTAATGGACTAAGAGAGGACATGCTGTGGATGAGTATATCACATAAATATTTTAATAAGATTTTCATGTAAAGCCTTCCAGTATCTCTCCTCTCTTTCCCCCCTCACCAATATAGCCCTGTGCACAGTCCATAGGACCAAAGTAGATATTACACTATCTGCACAATTAGCAATTACATTCATGTGTAATTTTTTGGGAAGCAGATGATAAACAGAAGGACATAAACCACATCAGTACTGTGGTATGTAGGCTTAGAAGTACAGGCTTTCTGACCCAAGGAACAATTTCACGTTCTGGCAAGTACAGCAAGGGGGGCCAATGAAGGGCCAGGTCTATATTATGGCTTGTTATGGACTCAGGATTCAATGACACCCTAGACAGCTTCATTCTTCAGCTTAGGCCAGAGGTTCCATAAAAACGGAGCTCAGATAGTATGGACCTCAGAACTCCATCCACAGCTGGCAAGACTGAAGACTTGGACCGCGACTAGGTATACTCAAAGAAAAGACATTAATCATTGAAACTCATAAAACTCAAGATGCTCCTGGGCTTGTTTCTGAACCCATTTGCCTTACAACTGTCAGCCTGTGCACCTCTAGGATCACCAGCAGAACCACCAAGAGTGAAAGTGGCAAATAAATCTCTATCATGGTTGATCTCATAAATTGTACAGGAAGGGTGCAGGTACAGAATTCTTCATTTGCAGGTTGCTGGTGCAAGATTTTCCTTTGCAATTTCCTCATTTATTTCCCCTAGCTATAGTTCTGGATGGACAAATCTTACAATTTTGGTTTCCCTCACTATCTTATTTTCCCAATCTTAAATTCAATTCTGTTTTGTTTTTGATTTTTTAAGGCCCAACAAAAACACATTAGCATTTAAATGTGCCTTCCCCTTCATATACACAATTTTGTAGGCAATTTCATACACATTTTTGTAGGCAATTTCATACACATTTTTGCAAACAATTTCCACCATTGCAATAATAATAATAATAATAATAATAATAATAATAATAATAATAATAATAATAATTTATTATTTATACCCTGCCTATCTGGCTGGGTTTCCCCAGCCACAGTGTAGTTTTAATGCTATTTTCACTAATAAATTCTTTTTTTTTATGTACACTTTCTGAAATTTACACTGTCGCCGGAAACCCCCCCCCCAACTCACAGACACGTGTTACACAAGCACCACACTCACACACGCACACATCTCCCCCCCCCCGACCCTGGAGATGTCCCCTTTAGAGGGCCATCCCTTAAAGCCTTCCGTAAATAAGGAAGCGCTAGTTTGACAGCTTCTCGCCATAGCGCTCCGCACAGCCCTATTTTTATTGTGAGTAGACCGGCCGACCGAAATTCCGCTGTCAATCGGCGCCCGCCTCAGCCAATCAACATTACCGAACAGCGCCCCTTGCGGCGGCCACGCAGGTACTGCAGGCTACTGCCGCTTTCCCCCTTTCCCTTGACAGCTCTCAATACAAAGTTTCCGAGTTCAATTGACCGTGACTGATGTAATCAAAATGTAGCAAGCCGCTTCCTGAAGGCGAAAGTGCTTTGAACTTCAAAGACAATATTCTTCATAAATTCACTAAAAATCAGCCGTACTTCGGATTTTCACCGGACCACTTTTATTCTGCTGGATATTACGAGAACTATCGAAGGGGGGTGACCTGATATCGAGCGGCCATAATCCCTTAACCGGGCAGTCACGTACTCTGTATTCCTTCCTAGTAGACGTGACCACCTTGATAGCCATCGGTGATGGGCTCAGACGGAAGGCTATCAGGGACACAATGGACTGCATATCTTGGTGTATTCTGCGCGGACTCTCACAAAAGACTGTGACCGGATTCCCCTCAGGGGGCCAGGAACTTCGCCCTTTTCCTTTGTCCTTGAATATGACTCATGTAGGGAGGGGGAAGGAGGCTCCGGCCAGGTGTCAAGACACTCAAGTTACCTGTGCAGCTCCTCCCCAACTCCTCCTATTGTTAATGTAATCATGATGTAAATATGATGTAATTCTGAGGGTGTAGCTAAGGGGATTAGTAACCAATAAAAGTTAGGGTCTCCCTTTGTTCGGGGCTTCCATTTTGCTTCACCTTGTGGGCGGTGGGAGTCCTGTCGCGACAGTCTTTTTCTAAATAAAGACCGAGCCTACTGGCTGCTGATTTGCTCTGACTTGCTCTGGTCGGTGTCTTCATTTGCCCAAGAGGACCCTTGAATTTCCGTTAACAGTTGGCGACCACGAAGGGACACTTGGTTCTCCTGTAAAGGTGAGAGGGGAGATAGAGGGGATCGGGCGCCACCGGGCAACCTTAGCCCGGGGATCCTTTTCTTCCTCTCCCTGCCTTCCCTTTGCGGGCGGTAATCAACCGTCACCAGAAGCCCAACCAGAGAGAGCAAAGGCGAGGTAAAGCCGGCTAAGGAAGATCCCGGGATCTGCGAGGGACATCAACGAACGTGAGTATGGTTTGAAGTAAATACAGAGGGGGGGGTTGGAAAGGGAATATCTCCACGACAGCCAGACTTTCTTCTTTCATTTCTGACGTTACCCTAAACTTTCCCTTCTCTCCCCCGATTTCCCCTTCGGAAAGTGGCCAAGGAAATCGTGGTACTTTTACTGGTTTTCTGGTGTTACCTCTCGGAGTCGTCCAGGAACGCCTTAATCTCTTCCTCTCTCCTTTTCTCCCCCGTTTTCCGTCTTGGAACTGAGTCCGGGAAAGCGTGGCTCTTTTACTATTTTCCCTGACGTCCCTCCCTCAGAGTCGTCCGGAGGCGCCTTTCAAATATTCTCTTACTCTTCCCTACCCTAACCATGCAAACGAAGCCGCCCCTCCTGCCTGGCGACCTTTGTTAGGGATGACCCGGGTACGTGAGAACGCAAGGTCGTTTGCTTCCTTTCAAACTTTGGTTCTTCTCGGACCCCGATCTGGCATTGCACTGCGCAAGCGTTCAGTAGGGAATTCCGAACCTAGTCTCAAAGGATAGGCAGGAGGCTGTCGTGGAGGGTAGAAGGGGTGGTTCACGAATTGGGGCCCCACACTAGGATTAGTCTTGTGAACAGCGCTGAGGTAGTGAGAAAAGAAAATAGATGTACTGAAACTTTCTCGGGCCAAGGTGTCCCGTGGCAGACGGGCCAAGGTGTCCCGTAACTGAAACTTTCTCGGGCCAAGGTGTCCCGTGGCAGACGGGCCAAGGTGTCCCGTAACTGAAACTTTCTCGGGCCAAGGTGTCCCGTGGCAGACGGGCCAAGGTGTCCCGTAACTAAAACTTTCTCGGGCCAAGGTGTCCCGTGGCAGACGGGCCAAGGTGTCCCGTAACTGAAACTTTCTCGGGCCAAGGCGTCCCGTGGCAGACGTTTTCTTAAGCTCTATTCTTGAGGGTTACTAGAAACAAAAAAATTGTATTCTAAAGATAGGAACATTCAAAAAATACTGAAAGGAAATTTCCCCCTTTCTCTTCTTCCTCCCGTCCCCTCTCTCTTCCCCTCGTGTGTGTCTCTACCCCCTCTATCTTTAACGTAGGAAGAATGGGAACCCAGACTTCCAAACATTCTGACTGGGCTCCTCCAGGCGATAAGGCTTTCGCGAAGCCTTCCCGCCAGAAAGAGGACTCCGATACCCCTCTCCAATTTGTTCTCTTAAACTGGAAGGAGCTGAGAGGGAGGAAAGGACTCTCAAAATCCAAATTGAGAGACCTCTGCAACATTGCGTGGGTCACCTTTACTCACCATCTAGATCCGGCCCAGAGATGGCCACCTCACGGCTCTTTTAACTTCACAAGGATGCAAGCACTTAAGTCTTATCTAGCCGACGAGAAGCCCCGCCAACTTTACTATCTGAATGCCTTTGCCGAAGCCCGTGAATTATTCCAACAACAACAAGCTAGGATAGCCCGGCAGATGGCCATCTTAAAACCTACGAGACCCCCTCCATATGATGAGATCAGGGCTCAAGAGGAACAACTGGATAGGACCCTCGTCCCTTTCTACTACCCAGAACCACGAGTCCCCCCTTCACCGGGACCTGGGGCAGGGGCTGGAAGGGGGGGTGCGGGACCCAGGGAAGACACCGCAAACGTCACCCCGGCCCCTTCTTCGAGTGCATCGAATACACCGCCGATAGTTACCCAGCCGGCTAAGCCCCTTCCAAGTATGCCCAACTTAACCGAAGACCAGACAAATCTAGACGTGGAACCTCTACTTAATGGGCAACTTCTAAACGGGGAAAGGGAGGGTCCCGTCGCCAGTAGAACACGAAACAAAGATAATCCGCCAAATGGAGAAGTGGAGGGTGCTTTCCCCTTGCGAGCGTTACCCATACCTCCGGAAAGGGCAGGGGGTCCACCCCGTATGGTCTTCACACACCAACCCTTCCTTACATCGGATTTAATGAATTGGTCCGACAAAATGCCGTCCTTGCGGGATGACCCCGACAAATGCCACCGCCAGGTGGCCACCATTTTCTCAACCCACAACCCCACGTGGGCAGATGTGCACATGCTCCTGGGGGCTCTCTTTAATGAAGCGGAGAAAAGAGAAATCTTAGCCAAGGCAGGGGAAGCCCTGACCCGAGAGGGCTACCAACCAAATCGACCGGCATCTATGGCCCCTCTAACTACTCAGTCGATCCTTAACGACCCGGACTGGGATTATAATACAACGGACGGACTATGGGGCTTAAAGATTTTCAAGAAAGCCATCCTAGATGGAATCAAGGCTGCTGGTCAGCGAACTGTAAACTGGACAAAAGTCCAAGCTGTCCTTCAAGGACCTGAGGAACACCCATCCGACTACTACTCCCGCCTAGTTTCTGCCATTAAAACCTGGGGTGGGATAGATCCGGAAAGCCCGCAACACGAAGTGATAGTCAAAGGATTCTTTAAGGACCAAGCCACTGCCGACATTCGGAAGGCTTTAAATTCCCATTTAGGTTACGATGGAAAAACCATAAGCGAAATTCTTTCCATCGCAAAATCCGTCTTCAATTCGAGAGACGAACGGAAAAGGAAAGACCAAAAACCCGATTCCCCGCGTGTGCTAGCTTATGCAGCCGGGGTACCAACCTCCAAAGAAAGGTTTAACTCAAGGGGATCTGAACCATTAGATGACCGAGTCTGTTACAACTGTGGGGAAATAGGACACATCCGGAGAAATTGCTCCGTCCGGGTAGGAACCAAGCGAAATGAGTATAAGGACACCCGACCCTACAACCCAGATTTTAGGGAGACGGCACATCTCAGATACAGAGAGCCTACCCCTTCACACAGCCCCAGCCAACTCCAAAACCAAATACAACCCCGTGTTGACCCATCACTACCACAACCTCGCCCACGCAGTCAACCCCATGGCACAATCAACCCCTACAAACAGGGAAACCGCACTACAGACCCAACTCATGAAATGGTAATGGAAGAATATCAGCCCCATTGACAATTAGAAGCAGATCCCGCCTCCTTTTCTTTCCTCTGCCCAATATTACAACTTTCCTCTTCCGACCCCATCTGCACCATGCAAATTGATGGCCAATCCTATAACTGTCTTTTGGATACCGGAGCCACCTACTCCACCCTCACAAACAGCCACCTAACCCCTGGAGAAGAGACCAGAACTGTAATGGGACTCGATGGAATTCCTCGGAATTGCCCTCTTTCTAGACCTGCAAACGTTTCCGTTGGACCCCTATCCGTAAAACATACCTTCCTATTAACCTCCAGCCCAGTCAACCTCCTCGGTAGGGATCTGCTATGTAAACTAAATGCTACTATTCAATGCGGCCAGGAAGGAATTTACTTACATATGCCAAACGACTCCATATTCAACTTCCAAGGAGTCCTGCAAGAAGCTAACAACAAACCCATTGATCTTCCTCCTGAACTTCTAAATAGTGTCCCTTCCTGGCTATGGGGAACTGAATCGACCTCTGTCGGACTCCTAAAGTCTGCGACCCCAGTTAAAGTCAACTATAGGAAAGATCTACCCTTTCCCTGTACTAAACAATATCCCCTACCTCCCGAAGCAATCGACGGCCTCACTCCGATGATTGATGAGTTTCTCAAAATGGGAGTTCTGGTTCCCTGTGCCTCACCATGTAATACCCCCCTGCTTCCAGTCAAAAAGCCGAATACCAACCCCGTAAAATGGCGCTTGGTACAAGATCTTCGATTGATCAATTCCTTCGTCATCCCCAGACATGCCGTGGTAGCAAACCCACACCACCTTTTAAGCACCATCCCGGAGGGAACTGTAGTTTATTCCGTAATAGACCTATGCTCCGCTTTCTTCAGTATCCCCGTGGATCCAGAAAGTCAGTTTCTCTTCGCTTTTACCTGGCAAACAGGCCAATTAACGTGGACCCGGTTACCCCAGGGATACGTAGAATCCCCAGCAATTTTCTCCTCCATATTACACCAAGATCTCCTTGATGTGAACCTTCCGGGTGGCTCTGCCCTCAGACTTTACGTAGATGACATCTTACTCTGCGGGCGAGATTTGGAATCCTGTAAATCAGATACTATAGCTCTCCTGACAATATTAGCACACAAAGGCCACAAAGTCTCCCCAAAGAAGATACAGTACTGCCAAAAGGAGGTAAAATATCTTGGCCACATCCTCGGACAAGGTACCCATGCCCTCGCCACCGATAGGATCGAGGCCATAACGAGACTACTCCTTCCAAAAACCAAGAGACAACTCAGGGGTTTCATTGGAATGAGTGGATTTTGCTGAGCATGGATTCCCCGTTATGGTGAGTTCACCCGGCCCCTCACTGCAATGACGCACGATAGCGCCCCTGATCAATTGCAATGGACTGCAGAGGCGCTCGAAGCCTTTGAATCAATCAAGCGCGAGCTAAGGTCCTCGCCTGCCCTCGGACTTCCGGACTACAGATTACCCTTCTCCTTGTTTGTCCACGAAAACAAAGGAGTAGCCTCTGGAGTCCTGACCCAACCATTTCAAGGAAAGAACAGACCCGTTGCTTACTATAGTCTTCAGCTAGACACTACGGTATTGGGGAATGTGGGATGCCTTAGGGCAGTGGCAGCAGCAGCATTACTCTTAGAAAAAGCCCAAGAAACTGTTTTGGGACATGAATTGATCGTAAACGTTCCCCATGCTGTGGCCACCCTTCTTAGCCTACAAGGCTGCCAACGCTTCACGATACAGAGACTGAATAGATACAAGGCCATCCTCCTCAGTCCATCAAACGTCACCATAAAAAGAGTGAATTCCCTAAATCCCGCAACCCTCCTTCCCCTTCCTGACGACGGCACCCCACACCACGACTGTAGCCAAGTAGTACGACATGCCGAGAAACCACGAGAAGACCTTGACTATGTCCCTTTGGATAACCCTCACTTAGTACTGTACACTGACGGGAGTTCTAGAATAGTAGGGGGGGAGCGAAAGAGCGGATACGCGGTTGTTAGTGACACAGATGTCTTGGAAGCGCGTCCTGTCCACGCCAAGCATAGTGCACAAGCGGCCGAACTCATCGCTTTAATTCGAGCATGTGAATTAGCGGCAGGAAAAAGGGTCACAATCTATACAGACTCCAAATACTGCTTCGGTCTAGTTCACGCCACTGGACAAATCTGGCTGCAGAGAGGCTTCCTAACTGCCGCGGGCACTAAGATCGCCCATGCACCCCTAGTACAGCGCCTTATGGACTCCATTCACCTCCCTGAGGAAATAGCGGTAGTCCACTGTAAAGCTCACACCAAGGGGAAAGATCCAGTATCCACAGGGAACCGTTGCGCAGATCATATGGCACAAGAAGCAGCCCTCCAACCACTGTCTCCGGATAATGAATTCCAGGGACCCCAAATTCCATCGGACATAGACTTTGACCTAATGTATAAAACCGCCACCCCTGAAGAAAGGCAAGGGTGGGAAGATCACGGAGCTATCCTTGAGAATGGCATCTGGTACCTTCCCGACAAGAGACTTATAATGCCTAGACTGTGGGTACCCAAGCATGTCAGAATTCTCCATCAGTGTACTCACTGGGGAAGAGACAAGCTTATAGACTCAGTGCAACGCTGCTGGTATGCCCCCGGACTAGCCCTTGCCGCTAAGACGGCAGTAAAGAACTGTCACACTTGTCAAACCTTTAATCCTAAGCATACTGCCAGAAGTCCACCTGGAGCCAGACCATGGGCTTTTGTCCCTTTTGAAAGTCTTCAAATTGATTTCATAGATTTGCCCCCTTGTCAAGGCTATAAACATGCCCTCGTCATCATTGACCAGTTGACTGGATGGGTAGAATGCCTCCCAGCCCGCCGAGCTACTGCCCAAATGGTTGCAAAAACTCTACTGCACGAAATAATACCACGCTTCGGGGTGCCGAGACATATAGACAGCGACAGGGGCTCCCACTTCACCTCAGAGATAGTTCAGCAAGTCGCCAAAGCCCTAGGGATCAAATGGAAACTGCACACCCCATACCATCCCCCATCCTCAGGGCAGGTTGAAAGAATGAATCAACAGCTGAAGTCACAACTAGGAAAGCTTTGTAAGGACTCCGGAATCAAGTGGATCAACGCTCTCCCCTTAGTTTTACATAATCTCAGAGCTTGTCCCCGGGGAAACTTAAACTTATCCCCCTATGAAATACTTTTTGGTAGGCCCTCCCCTGTATATAATACTCAATTTCCAACATCCGAGTTAGAGGTAGACGAGTCAGAACTAACACAATATGTGATGCACCTACAGAGGCAACTCATTCGTCTCCACAGATATGCTGCCTCAAGCCAAAATATCCCTCTAGATGAAAACATCCACTCGTACCTACCAGGGGACTGGATATTAGCAAAAACATATCACAAGGTACCCCTACAGCCCACCTGGGAGGGCCCCTACCAAGTACTGTTAACCACTCCAACTTCTGTTAAGGTAGCGGAAAAGACAGCCTGGTTGCATCACACCCGCTGCAAGCCGGCTTTGCCACCTGAACCCACACCGGACGACTCGCCCTACCACGTCCCACGCCAACCAGCAGACGACGACAACTGCAACGAGCAAAACCAACAGACCGGACCAGATCGGGGCACGAATCGAGCCCAACAGACCGGACCAGATCGGGGCGCGAATCGAGCCCAACAGACCGGACCAGATCGGGGCACGAATCGGGCCCAACAGACCGGACCAGATCGGGGCACGAATCGAGCCCAACAGACCGGACCTGACTCACCTCTCACATCAACATTGTGGTCTTCCGAACTCATCACTACACCTAGCCAAAAAGATAAACCCCCAATCCGCCTGAAACTCCGCAAGGTATCACCGCTCCCCATCTGACAGCTCTGCAGTTTGACAGCTCCACCGTCCGCCGCTCCCCATCTGACAGCTCTGCAGTTTGACAGCTCCACCGTCCACCGCTCCCCATTTGACAGCTCTGCAGTTTGACAGCTCCACCGTCCGCCGCTCCCCATCTGACAGCTCTGCAGTTTGACAGCTCCACCGTCCGCCGCTCCCCATCTGACAGCTCTGCAGTTTGACAGCTCCACCGTCCGCCGCTCCCCATTTGACAGCTCTGCAGTTTGACAGCTCCACCGTCCGCCGCTCCCCATCTGACAGCTCTGCAGTTTGACAGCTCCACCGCCCTCCGCTCCTCATTTGACAGCTCGACTATGACAACCACCATACCCATCCTGCTCCTCCTTCATCTCACCACCGTACTCTCCCAAAACACCACGAGCACACATGCCTCTTGTCCTGGATTACAAACTGAATACAAATACCTGGACTTTGGGATTGTCGACATGGTGAGAAAAGGGACATTAGACCGCCTTGGAGATTTTGAATTCTGCCTACCAGAGACTCGCGTCCTCCTTCGACACTCCATCTCACCTGTCCTCGACACACACCAAGCCTGGGAACTTTTTGTTCGCTCACCATCGTTCAGACCCCTAGGGAAACTCATCCTTACCAGAGACGGCCCTTGGAACCGTGCCCATTGCCTCAATGGTTCTTACGTGCTTTTCTCGGACGGTACACCCGAACAATCACTGAACTGGACTGCCCTCGATAACGGTGGTGGAGAATCAGTTTATACTGACCAGAACCACCCCACTGATCGTTTGATCCACGGATTTTACTGTCAAAGGGTAGATTCCACCCCCCGCCAAACCGTTTTACAAGGCATCTGCCTCCGAAGGTACTGCTGCGTCTGGGATATTGGATTAGCCTCCAATTGGGACGGCAAAATGTACCTAGAAGGATGGCACTACTCCGTACCTCCTACAGCAGAATGGGACACCACCGGCCCCCAGAGATGTGGAGGCCTTGCCACAAACTTAACCTACTTGTTGCGCCAAGACCCCCTTCATCCTGCGGGCACTGCACCCCGACAAAGGGGGGAACTGTCAACGTCCCAGGACTCCAACAACAACGACCTCTTGTCCACCTGGCATTCCAACACCTATGTGAAACTGATCTCCCAAATTGCAAGACAAACAACCACCAACGAATGCTGGATCTGCGCCAACGCTCCTTCACACCTCCACAGTGGCATACCATTCCTTGGAGTGCCCCTCACCTTGGAACAACATCTTTCCGCTGATGTACGGTCCTGGAACCTGACCGCTGTGAACTTAACTCACCAATACATCTACCTCACCGGACCCGCTACAGGCGACCTCTGCCGAAAATTCAGCGGCAACGACAAAGTCATCGGTGAGAGTACCTGTAAGTACACCATTGATATTACCTTAAGCGGCAGAGTTACCCTATGGCACCAAGGCAACCCTTCTACCCACCCTACTTTACTGTCCGCATGGAAGCGTGTGATGAACTTGCCTGATCCCTGGGACCCTTCCCCAATTTCCCAGTGTTTCTTCCGCACCTTCAATACTGGGCGCATAGACTCGTGCCTGCAAGGGTTGTTCTGGATCTGTGGCCACCGCGGCTACGTATGGGCTAGCCCCCACTCCCGCGGCACCTGTTACCTTGGACTGATTTTACCTGGGGTCCGCGTTACCCAAGAGCTTCCCCCTGGAAAGAGGCGAAATAAGAGAGCAAAAGACTTGTCGGAGCTCTCCGATGTTGCAGCCAACGAGGAAACTTACGGCCGAGCCCTCTTTCCCGCCTATGGGGCCGGCTCAAACCACGTTGACATCCTTAAACTGACTGACATACTGCTGAACTTTATGGAAGAATCCAATGCAGCTACCCAATCCATCTTAACTGAACTAACCGAGGTCAGGCAAAATTCGATCCAGAACCGCCTTGCTTTGGACTACGTACTCGCCTCGACTGGAGGGGTTTGTGCCCTCATAGGAACCGAATGCTGCACGCACGTCACTGACCAGACCCTGAACATCACAGGACATCTTAATAACATCTACAAATTGACCGATAAACTTAGAGATATCCAACATGAGGGCCTGTCGGACACTCAACTCTGGAGCTGGCTACCGGGGTCGACTTGGATAAAACAACTTCTGGGGAACGGCCTCTTAATACTGATCACTGTTGCCATCTGCGTTGCTTTCTTCTGCTGCATAATTCACTGCTTCCCGATATGCTGTCAAACCTGCGGCTCCTGTCTTCCTGCCCTTCGTCCGCGATCAACCACCATCTATAGGCCACCGACGGCAGAGATCCAGTCAACTCCCATCGAATTGGGACCTTTGCATAACCTCCGGACCCTGGACTCTAGGTATGACATCCCAAGCCTCTATTGATTATGCGGAGAAAAGGATTGCACGGCTTCCCTGCCTTTGCAATCTTATCTCCGAAGGGGGGAACTGTCGCCGGAAAACCCCCCCCCCAACTCACAGACACGTGTTACACAAGCACCACACTCACACACGCACACATCTCCCCCCCCCGACCCTGGAGATGTCCCCTTTAGAGGGCCATCCCTTAAAGCCTTCCGTAAATAAGGAAGCGCTAGTTTGACAGCTTCTCGCCATAGCGCTCCGCACAGCCCTATTTTTATTGTGAGTAGACCGGCCGACCGAAATTCCGCTGTCAATCGGCGCCCGCCTCAGCCAATCAACATTACCGAACAGCGCCCCTTGCGGCGGCCACGCAGGTACTGCAGGCTACTGCCGCTTTCCCCCTTTCCCTTGACAGCTCTCAATACAAAGTTTCCGAGTTCAATTGACCGTGACTGATGTAATCAAAATGTAGCAAGCCGCTTCCTGAAGGCGAAAGTGCTTTGAACTTCAAAGACAATATTCTTCATAAATTCACTAAAAATCAGCCGTACTTCGGATTTTCACCGGACCACTTTTATTCTGCTGGATATTACGAGAACTATCGAAGGGGGGTGACCTGATATCGAGCGGCCATAATCCCTTAACCGGGCAGTCACGTACTCTGTATTCCTTCCTAGTAGACGTGACCACCTTGATAGCCATCGGTGATGGGCTCAGACGGAAGGCTATCAGGGACACAATGGACTGCATATCTTGGTGTATTCTGCGCGGACTCTCACAAAAGACTGTGACCGGATTCCCCTCAGGGGGCCAGGAACTTCGCCCTTTTCCTTTGTCCTTGAATATGACTCATGTAGGGAGGGGGAAGGAGGCTCCGGCCAGGTGTCAAGACACTCAAGTTACCTGTGCAGCTCCTCCCCAACTCCTCCTATTGTTAATGTAATCATGATGTAAATATGATGTAATTCTGAGGGTGTAGCTAAGGGGATTAGTAACCAATAAAAGTTAGGGTCTCCCTTTGTTCGGGGCTTCCATTTTGCTTCACCTTGTGGGCGGTGGGAGTCCTGTCGCGACAGTCTTTTTCTAAATAAAGACCGAGCCTACTGGCTGCTGATTTGCTCTGACTTGCTCTGGTCGGTGTCTTCATTTGCCCAAGAGGACCCTTGAATTTCCGTTAACAACACATATTTTGGTTGGAGACCTGTATCACAACATTTGGAGAAGTGCAAATTCCAAAGGAAATCTGCCTTTTGGCTCACATACTGTTTTAGGAAGTACAGACTAGGTAGGTTTGCATTAAAATGCAAGCTAAACCTCATTTATCCTCATCCTTAGTATTCTGATCCACAGGCCCAAAGGAGGACCTGGTACAGGGGTTCCATAGAAGGATAGAAGAAATTCCAGAGTGATCAAGTCTAGCGCTTTATTGTAAAAAGGTGAAGACGTATAAGACAATGCAAAAAACCTTGCTGCCTTTACAAACTCCGACGGATGCCAAAACAGCAAGCATTCATCATGACTGCCCATAAGAGACTAATAGCCTAAGCGTTACTTATTACAAAAAGCAAGCTACATAAGCTGGCAACAATAGCCCAATTAACCACCCCTGGCTTAAAGACCCATTGGCCACTCCCATCCGTCTCTCAGATAAGGAAATAACTGGCAGGCAGGCAGCTGAGCATGAATAACAGCCTCCCCTCTCCTAACTAGCTAAACCTAAACAAAGGCTTCAAAGCATATATTATCTCATTTTACAGCTGGCACCAATTAGTACTGGGGTATCTTGACCAGCAAGTTTGGAAAACTCAGCAGTGGTGAGAGGATTGGAGAAGATCAGTCTACATCCCAATCCCAAAGAAGGGCAGTGCCAAAGAATGCTCCAACTACTGCACCATTTGAATGCTCCAACTACTGCACTCATTTCACATACTAGCAAGGTTATGCTTAAAATTCTACAAGGAAGGCTCAAGCAGTATGTGGACCGAGAACTCCCAGAAGTGCAAGCTGGATTTAGAAGAGGCAGAGGAACCAGAGACCAAATTGCAAACATGCGCTGGATTATGGAGAAAGCTAGAGAGTTCCAGAAAGACATCTACTTCTGCTTCATTGACTATGCAAAAGCCTTTGACTGTGTCGACCACAGCAAACTATGGCAAGTTCTTAAAGAAATGGGAGTGCGTGATCACCTCATCTGTCTCCTGAGAAATCTCTATGTGGGACAAGAAGCTACAGTTAGAACTGGATATGGAACAACTGATTGGTTCAAAATTGGGAAAGGAGTACGACAAGGCTGTATATTGTCTCCCTGCTTATTTAACTTATATGCAGAATTCATCATGTGAAAGGCTGGGCTGGATGAATCCCTAGCTGGAATTAAGATTGCCAGAAGAAATATCAACAACCTCAGATATGCAGATGACACAACCTTGATGGCAGAAAGTGAGGAGGAATTAAAGAACCTTTTAATGAGGGTGAAAGAGGAGAGCGCAAAATATGGTCTGAAGCTCAACATCAAAAAAACGAAGATCATGGCCACTGGTCCCATCACCTCCTGGCAAATAGAAGGGGAGGAAATGGAGGCAGTGAGAGATTTTACTTTCTTGGGCTCCATGATCACTGCAGCTGGTGACAGCAGCCACGAAATTAAAAGACGCCTGCTTCTTGGGAGAAAAGCAATGACAAACCTAGACAGCATCTTAAAAAATAGAGACATCACCTTGCCAACAAAGGTTTGGATAGTAAAAGCTATGGTTTTCCCAGTAGTGATGTATGGAAGTGAAAGCTGGACCATAAAGAAGTCTGATCGCTGAAGAATTGATGCTTTTGAATTATGGTGCTGGAGGAGACTCTTGAGACTGCAAGAAGATCAAACCTATCCATTCTTAAGGAAATCAGCCCTGAGTGCTCACTGGAAGGACAGATCGTGAAGCTGAGGCTCCAATACTTTGGCCACCTCATGAGAAGAGAAGACTCCCTGGAAAAGACCCTGATGCTGGGAAAGATGGAGGGCACAAGGAGAAGGCGACAACAGAGAACGAGATGGTTGGACAGTGTTCTCGAAGCTACGAACATGAGTTTGATCAAGTTGCGGGAGGACGTGAAATACAGGAGTGCCTGGCGTGCTCTGGTCCATGGGGTCATGAAGAGTCGGACACAACTAAACAACTAAACAACAACAGCTTGACCACCAAGATGGAATTTTAAAATCTTCTGGGACATTTCTCCCATTTGGTTCTACACACCTAGTCTGGATACCTAGCTATTGTTTTCATAATTTTATCCTGCCAACCTTACTTGTTAACCCTACCTGGATGGTCCAGGTTTTGCTGGACTCAGCAACTGGCAGAGGTAATGGAAGATCTATATCCAGGTCCACTTTTTAAACAAATGCCATGATTTGTAAGAATTGGAGCGTGACTTACATACTTTCCTAAGGTCACATGCAGAACACTAGTAACACTGGCATACTGACCCATTTTTCTGTCAAAATGTTTAAAATGAAAGAGGGTAAACTAAAGTAAACACACACATGCAGATTGCTCAGTTGAGCTTGTAATCGCTTGCCAGACTTTTACAAACACCAGTCTTCTGTAACACAGGTATGATTAGGAAAAGAAAAGAAAATCCTAACTCCAGCTGTTTTGTATGGGTGGGTGTATGTGGAGAACACAGGAAGCTTTCCATAAGATAGAAATATGAAACAAAAAGAGTGTATATATTCATCTAGGTTTAGTGAGCAAACTGGCTTCACATATAACTTTGAATTGTAAGATTTGCTTTGAAAACTCATCAAATTTGTATTCTTCACCTGGCCATTACAAACTTTTGTAACATTATTTTCCCCTGGCTGTCTTCCTTCACACCTTTATTTCCCCTGTGTACACTACTCCACAGTTATTTGAAGAGCTGTCAGAGTTGTCAGAGTTTCTGATGATCATTGAAGGTTTCTGGTTAACCATTTGGGAATCACTGGCCTAAGCACACACCTGAAACTTATCTTATTACAGCTAGAGGTGTATTTTTTGGAGGAGGGGTATTTAAAGTACAAATAGTGATATAAAGTACTGCAGCCTACTTCCCAAGGAAGTCCAGATCAATGTACTTTAATGTAAAGTGCTATGAGAATAATGTGAACATTAAAAGCTATCATAAATGGAATCCCTTGGAGGTCTATCGCAGCATGACCTGGACCAATGGCCTTCATGGTGCAGACCCCAGAGAGTGTACTCTGGAGCTGCTTACAAAATGTTCGTCTGAAGCGCTTTAAATTAGAAGCACTTAAAAACATTTCAGAATGGTAGAGTTTTAGAATGTTATAAAACCCCGGTGTGAAACTCCCCTTGTGTATGTTAAATTTTATAGCCTATAATTTTAAGTCTGATAGAGCAGGAAGGGGGGGAAACTCTATAGATGAAAAATCAAGTCCCCTCTTTTACAAGATGTTGCCTCTTACAAGGGTTTTTCTTCCAGCAACATTCAAGGAGAAATGGAAGTTCTGGTTCAGTTTAAAAAGAGAGAGAAGAGAAGAAGAAGAAGAAGAAGAAGAAGAAGAAGAAGAAGAAGAAGAAGAGAGAGGAGGAGGAGGAGGAGGAGGAGGAGGAGGAGGAGGAGGAGGAGGAGGAGGAGTTTGGATTTTATATCCCGCTTTATCACTACCCGAAGGAGTCTCAAAGCGGCTAACATTCTCCTTTCCCTTCCTCCCCCACAACAAACACTCTGTGAGGTGAGTGGGGCTGAGAGACTTCAGAGAAGTGTGACTAGCCCAAGGTCATCCAGCAGCTGCATGTGGAGGAACGAAGACACACACCCGGTTCACCAGATTACGAGTCTACCGCTCTGAACCACTACACCACACTGGCTCTCAGATCTGGAGGATCTGATTTGAAGCTGTTTAAAGAATATGGATAAGATTTGTATTTGTATTTTGGCATGCCTCTAAGTCAGGTGTAAACATGGCACCTTCCGGATGTTGCTGAACTAGGACTTCTGTCCTGTAGTTCAACATCTGGACAAATTTGTAATAAACCTGGATTTCATGAACACAAAATATGTGTGCTACCTGTAAATGAGGCTGTGGGCATGGACAAATCTGAAACAAAACTTTATTTTCTGAAGCAATTTTTCTCTCTCTCTGCAAACCACTACTGAACTTACAATTTCTTAGGCACTGCTGGAAAATGATAGAATCTATTAACTTTCTGCTGAAGAAGGAAGCACTTCCCCAAATTTAAATTTCCAAAGGAGACAAAAGCTTCTGACATGCTTGCATCTGGGAGAAACTATGTTAAGGATGTTGTTTAATCTAATGTGTTGATTTATTGCTTCAATAGCAAACTATGCAGAACTTGCTGATCTGTTCTAAGAGAGTCTGTACTAGCTGTGAATACAGCAGGGAGAAGGGAGAAGCTGATTTATGATATAATGAGAACAATATCTCCTGAGGATTGAAAAGCTGAGTCTCACTTAAAATTGAGCTTTAAAAAGAATGCAGAGCCTGTGATAGAATGCTTCTAAATAATATAGAAAAGTGCATTTTAATCCAGTGTAAGTATATTGAAATGTAGTCAGAGTAAATAGAACTGCTACAAGCTGGCTTATCTGCTCAGGTCAATGCCTACTACTATAAGGACCAGAGGGAAATTTGTCGAATTTGTGGACAAATTTCTACCTGGAATATCTACAGTATTTGAACATCCAAGTGTGCATAGACACTGCATGTGAGTGAGACCCTCTATCATTCAGAGGTGAACACACAGATAGCAAGGGTAAGGCCACTCTCACACATGACTTTGGGGTGGAGTAGCTTCCCAAAAAGGACTGTAGTGGAAGAAAAAACATAATAACACCATATCTACTATGATGCTGTCTCTAACACTTAGCAAATAACATCACAACCAATAGATGTGGCTATATGATGTTGCCACTGAGAGCAACCAAGAGCAATTTAAATGAATGAGAAAATGTTCTTGTAAGAACTACCTAAAAATCACCCAGAAGGGAAATTGTTTTTCAGCGCTGCCAAAATAATTCACAAAAGCTAGAGATTAGGTCACAGATCTCCTCATAGCATTCCTCTGCCACTAATTGTTTTGCAAACTTATCATACACAGAAAAAGAATGTAAGACTCGATCTCTTGAAAATATGAAAACATATAAGATCTTTATTGCAGCTCAGTATACATTTGGAAAGAGGAATGGAAGAAAACCACACACACACACACACACACACACACACACCGCCCAAATCATGCAGCCCAATTCTATGAATGTTTACACCAAGTTTTTTTTAAAAAAAACTAATTTCAACTAAGCAAGTTTAGAATTGCAACCTTAGCAACTCTAGATTTCAAAGCAGCCTTGATTGTTTTGCCTTCATGATCTCTCCAAAAACAATTGCTCCCATTAAACCCAAAGCCAATCACAGACCTCATGCTTACAAATGAAACATACTTTCCAACATTGCATTTCAACCAATCTCATCTTCTAGTCTCATCAACATCATTCCCTTGCCTACTATAAATATACCAATTTTATACTATTAAGAACCTCGGATCACACAACTGCATCTGCAGAAATCCCTTAATGCTTACTCAAGGACAACTCATAACAATTGCATTTAGCATAATAGCTGCAATTTTAAAGTAGTTTCAGTGAATATAAGTTGCAGAAGTAACAGAGGCATGAGCCCTATGCATGTGTTAATCATGTGCAGGAGATACCAATCTGCAGGCAGGAGTGGGGTCTTATTTTTCATGCCACCCATGATGTCTTATCTTCTTCTTTTAACAACTGTGGTTGCCTGTATAGAAAAAGCCGACATATGAGCACCTCTTTGTATGCAGGGGCTCCATGCAATCAGGATTAGGGATGGGCAAATTTGCCAATGTTGATCTCTCTCCGTTTCTCATTTTTCCAATATTAAATTCAATTCTCCACATTCCCACATCGGTCTGAGAATTAAAAAAAAAAAAAAGAATAAAAATCTCCACGTGAACATTCATCACCATTCATACACTGGTTTGTATAAAATTTTGTATACTATACAGTGGTACCTCGGGTTAAGTACTTAATTCATTCCAGAGGTCCGTTTTTAACCTGAAGCACCACTTTAGCTAATGGGGCCTCCTGCTGCTGCCGCCGCGCCGCAAAAGCACGATTTCTGTTCTCATCCTGAAGCAAAGTTCTTAACCCGAGGTACTATTTCTGGGTTAGCGGAGTCTGTAACCTGAAGCGTATGTAACCCGAGGTACCACTGTACACATTTTTCCAATGCGATCTCTTCTAAAATGATGCATTTTATATTATTTTCACTAAGGTATGTATTTTTATAGACTCATTATTCCAGTATATGCATTTGTATACACATTCCTTAAGGGACGCGGGTGGCGCTGTGGGTAAAACCTCAGCGCCTAGGACTTGCCGATCGCATGGTCGGCGGTTCGAATCACCGCGGCGGGGTGCGCTCCCGTTGCTTGGTCCCAGCGCCTGCCAACCTAGCAGTTCAAAAGCACCCCCGGGTGCAAGTAGATAAATAGGGACTGCTTACTAGCAGGAAGCTAAACGGTGTTTCCGTGTGTGCTGCGCTGGCTCGCCAGAGCAGTGATATCACGCTGGCCACGTGACCCGGAAGTGTCTTCGGACAGCGCTGGCTCCTGGCCTCTAGAGTGAGATGAGCGCACAACCCTAGAGTCTGTCAAGACTGGCCCGTAGGGGCAGGGGTGCCTTTACCTTTACCTTTATACACATTGCTTGGCAAGAGAAAGGTCACCTCTTGCCTCAATTATTATATTTTCAGCACCAGGCAAATAATTTTTTTTTATTCCTTCAGGCTTTTGAATGTTTAGAATATTTTCAATTCATTTAACATCATTGAATTATTGGCATTTTTAAAAAAAGTCTGTTTGGCTGTCAGCTGGGAGATTACTGTCCCTTCACCTACACAGGAGGAATGGAGAGCTTTCCCCAAAAGCCTAATTTCTACAGGAAAAATGCATCTTCACCAGAACTGCAGCATGTGGCGAGGGATGTCCCTTCATTCTCCATCTGCCATCCCCCATGCGGCAATTTGGTTTAGATAAAAGTCCCCACGGGAGTCTAATTGTAATGGGTGGGAGGTGATTTTCATTTTCATGGAGATGGCAGGCAGGGAGAGAGAACAGGGGTAGACAACATGGTGCCTTCTATATATTTTGGACTCCACTCCCACCATTGGCCATGCAGTCTGGGGCAACCCCTGCCTTAGAAATTCTTTGGAGAAGGAAAATCTGAGAAAATGTAAGGCAGTTTTGTGGATGGCACTGTTCATCAGTCCAGATTGCAGCTGATTTCTGGAAGCAGACTCACTGTAGAATGAGTACTTATGCTGACAATTTCGGAGAAGGAATGGGAAAATCTCTAAAATATGTTGACTTGCTGGCTGGAAACCTATTTACTGCTCCCACTAAAGCCAACCCCACAATCTAATGATGAATAATCCTTTGTGGCTGAGCCAGCACTTTCACAGCTGAATGAGACATTCCATAACACAAGGAAATGGCTTGACAAATTGAAGCTATAAAGAAGGACATGGTAAACTCCAAATTCAAGCTTCTCGCTTCCTTTACAATTACAAAAGGAAAAAACGCTACTGGAAGACAAGGGAATCTAAACAATACTATATCAGAAACAAAGTCCAGTGCATTTGTTTGCGACAATTAAAAAGACCAAATGGATTCTCTTAATAAAATATATTATGTGGGGCTTTTTTGAGCTCTTTATCAACTAATAAAAAGCAAATGCTTTTCAGTGTATAAATATATTTGTGTGTGTGACTGACATTAATCTCTTTCACTTTCCTCTCTTAGGCTGCAGAACCTGATCCCAACTTTTCAAGTTTCAATCTGCAGTAATTATTTTTGAAGCACCAAAAAGGTAGTTGAAACAGCCATTTCCTATCTAACGCTCTGCCACCATTACTTGTCTTCTGCACATAATTGTCTTCTGTGCTATTTTCCTCCATATTTCATCATGATCCAAGCAAATTCTGCCCATTTTAATGTTCAGAGTGCTTAACAATGCAGAACTGATGTCATGACCCTGGACTCCAGCAGTGACCAGGACACCAAGAGGCTATAGTATCACCAGCTGAAGTGCTAGGCGGGGGCCCTGGCCCCGAGCCTGATACTGGTGATCAGGAGACCACTGAATCCAAGGCTGGCAGGTGGAAGTGCACTGAACCAGGTGTCTTCTCCTGAGCCTGAGGAATGAGTGCCTCACATAGTACTTCCATGGTCCATGGGCACAGGAAGTATACCAGGTGGGAAGCCATGGAATGCCAAAGAAGTGTCCATCTTCAGTTCAGAGAATGGGGCCTTTGAGGAATTCTAGTACTTCAGAAAGGTAGGGGGCCTACAAGAGGCAGAGGCTCAAAAGGCTTCAGTTCATTTCCAACCCTTGTTGGAAGCATGTTGCTCACATGGAGCTCTCCATGGTACTAGGACAATCAATCTGCTTTTCTCCCTTACTCCTTGGTGTCCTCCATGGGGCTAGAACAGGACAACTGAATTGGTCTCCTCCTTCCCAACAATCCCCTTGAAAATGATTGTATTTTAAGGGAAATGTAGCTTTTGAAAACAACTTGTAAGGTGCCTGCAAACAACCTATATGATGTCTGGTGTAGGGCAAGTAGGCATGGCTTGGTTTAAATGTCCTCACAGGCGAAAAGGGGAAGCCTGGCAGGCCCAATTAGGCTCACAGCTTTAACCATAGTAACAGTGTCTACCAGGATACAACAGAAGAGGTTCAGAAACACTGATCCTATCATAAAGAAATAACTGGGCAAAAGTTTCAAATGGAAAGTCTGAAAACCTGACTATTATAGCTGCTTACATGCAGATTTTCTTATGAACAGCAGTTTGAGCAAGGCTATAGTGTCAGCATTTACGTGAATCCACATAATAAATATTTCCTCAGCTTCTCTTGGGAAAGTGTTATTGTATCAATGAAAAGTAATGTAGTTTAGACTGCATGTAGTCTCATTGATGTTTACTGTTTATAATTGAGAGGGGACCAGTTAATCCCAGCTGTGGAAAGTCTGAGCAAGCTGGATATAAGAGAACCCGGACCTGACATTTATGAGGGCAAGGTAAACACACAAGGAGAAAATGGAATATACTTATTTCCCCCCTACCCCAGTTTAAGATGTTCTTAGAATCCCAGGTAATGCTTTTTTATAACAATGTATGTATATTTATAACATGTTTTCATCCCAAAGTGTTTCTCAGATGCTTCAAAACAGCAGGCTTAACACAACACTATTTAAATGGAGACTTGACTGGATCAAACATAAAGAAACATGCTCACGTCCAAGAGAAAATACAAAGAAATGACAGCGCTCTGCAGGCATTCAACACACAGATAATGAACATGGCGCAGCAAGGGCACTGCCTCCCCTCAACTCCCCACACATCCCACCATGCATTTCTGGGAATGTCTGCACTGTTATCATTATTCATATTAATTAATTTATTTAAAAACTGCTTACTTGCCAAAATATCTTTTGTATAGGTTCCCCATTCACTTAGCTGCCAGTGTGAAGGACACACTTGACACATAATTGGAATCCCTGCCTTGGCAATTCTTTTGTCTTCTCTTTTCATACACACACACACACACACACACACACACACACACATATGGAAGTGCAAAACATCAAAAGTGAAATCTTGAGTACTTGACAACAACAAAAAGCATGACTCTAATAATCCTGTTATTCTTTGTTATACTAATCAGTGCTTTTTTCCTAGAAAAATAGGTATTGGTACTCACCATGAAGTTGTTACAGTAAGCGCCACACTTTTTCACACACAAAAAGAGAGGTGTGCCGGTACTGCGTACCCTTGAGTACCCCCGAAGAAGAAAAGCACTGATAACAATCATCTGTAAAGCATATCTATTTCTATTTTTAAGGCATCAGATAGAAACATCCAAAAGAGCATCAAAATTGACAGTTACATTGAAACAAAAATTAAATTAAATTCTGTCCTTACTGAATGTTCATTATGAGGTCCATATGTTCTACACCAGACGATGGAGAATATTGTACACTAGATTGATCTGTATGTGAAATAATAATGTTGGTATGTTGTATAAAAAATTATTGGTTTGCTTATGCTCTCTCTCAGTTTCATTTGCAACCTGCCCACATATAGCTATATGCACAGGGTCCTTCTGTACTGTCATTCTTATGAAGGGACCATCAGATCATATAGGTAAACATAAACTGTGACCTGCCAAGCCAAATGCAGCCCATCAGTCATCTTTTGAGACCCAGAAAGGGCTTGATAAAAAACCTGGTTTTTCTGTCTGTTGAGTGCAAAATATGGTGTTTGTCAATCTTTGACAGTACATAACACCTTATCAGTGGCCTTTGTTCAGCTTGGTGGTTCACAATTTTTTAGACCTAGAGATAAGGGAGTAGAATCATGGTAGCTTAGGTTGCTTAAAACACAATATGGCATAGTCAATTTTGTTCCATTAAAAAAAATATCTATCTTAAGTTTGCTCCTCAATTCACCACTGAGGCCTCTTTGTGACTATTTCTCCCTTCAGTTATTCCTGAATTCTATGAAACTATGATTAGCCAATGTTCATGCATTGTCCTTTCTCCACCTGGCTCATTCCTGTCCTCAAATGGTCTTACACTTATTCGCACAAATAATTGATACCATTTATAGTTAGGCAGAAGTACATTTGCTCACACTGTACTAGATAGAGCACAGAAGCACAGACAGACTGCATATGCAGACAGTACAATTGGACAATTTTCTTATTATTTCATCTCATTTACTCTCTCACATAATGGGTTGACTATCCATCACATTTTGTGCCTGCTGTTCAATTATATCAGTCACCAGAACTGGGCCTATTAAGGTTGCAGTGCTTCTAAAATACAGTAATAATTAGAATATGTGGACTATTCTTTGCTATTGTCCTGTAGGGAACCCCTACCTTGAATTCCTTTTGTTTTTGCCAAAATAATTCACTTTCCTCCTACCCTGACTCTGAATAGAAAGTACAGGACTCTTTGTGCAAGGGAAATATGCCCTTTCTGCCCTTTCTGCCATGCTTGTATTTTTCAAAAGAGGAATATCTGTATATGAGCAAATTATTTCAGCATAAAACATATACCAATGCATCATTTGTTTCATCCCATTTTCACTTACTTAGGACTGAACCCAACTGCCTGAGTTTCCTGGGGAAAAACAGGTGACAGGTGACAAAGTACCAGTCCTTATTGGAAAACTAAAAATGAATGGATCACCAGGTCTGGAAGGCATCAAAACAAGAATCATAGAATCATAGAATTGTAGAGTTGAAAGGGACCCTGAGGGTCATCTTGTCCAAACCCCTTCAATGCAGAAATCTCAAGTAAAGCATCCATGACAGATGGCTACCCAAGCAATGCTTAAAAACCTCCAAAGAAGAAGAGTGCACAAGCTCTTGAGGAAGTCTGTTCCTCAGCTTTTGCTGTCAGAAAGTTTCCCCTGATGTTTAGTTAGAATCTCCTTTCTTGTAACTTGAAACCATTGGTTCAGGTCTAAGCCTCCACAGCAAGAGAAAACAAACTTGCTCCATCTTCCATGGGAAAGCCCTTTTGATATTTGAAGATGGTTATCACATATCCTCTTTGTCTCCTTTCCCCCACGCTAAACATACTCAGCTCCCTCAACTGTTCCTCATATGGCTTAGTTTCCAGACGCCATATCATCTCAGTTGCCCTCCTGTGCACCCATTCCCTCTTGCCAATATCTTTCTTACACAGTAGAGTTCTCAAAGAACCCAAATGTAAAATTGCTGATCTTCTAAGAAAAATATGTAACTTGTTTCTAGTTTTCAGAAATGGAAGCTGAACTTAGAATGTGACCAGTGTAACCCAGTTTTAAAAAGGGATCCAGGCTGGTTGACTGAATGCCTCTTCCTGGACAACTGGTAGAAATCATTATAAATGGAAATTACAAAACATAAAGAGCAGGGATAGTAAATTAGATTTGGCTAGCAGACTGGATCCAGAACTCCCAGCCACCCCTCCCACACTTTGAGAGGAGAGTGGCCTACCTGTCAATCACCTGATGCCAACTTAGAATATAATTCAAATTCCTCCTTTTCATCTTGGCCCAAGGGTCAAAGATTATTTCCACCCTGATTTCTTTAAAAGTAAACATACTTACTTGTGTTTTTTTTAAAAAAAAAACACCACTTGTCAAATGCACAGTCAACAGGCTTCCTATCATCCTGTGCTTGTAATAAGTTCAGCTGAGAATGAATGGGTTTTTCAGAAAACAAAGAAAACCAAGGCAGGCTAGAAAGTGCAGACCCCTGGAGAAATAATTTGTAAGATGAAAGAAACTGACACTCACTAGGACACTTGACCACTTGAAATGGAGATAGGCAGAACAAAACCCTCCAGAAGAAGTCCACCAAATTAAGGAAAAACCCAGAGCAGATTTGGGGAAAGTGCAAGTGGGGCACAGGGGTCGACAGGGAAGGGTTATTTTGTTGTGCTCATGGATATTGTTCCATATGTGCAATGATGTTGTTCAATATAACACTATGTGCTCATAGGTTTGATAGCTCAGACTTGATTATGCCGACTTGATGAAAATTTAATGTCATAGACTTTCTCTGCCTATATAGATGCTAATAAGTTTCTAATCAAACAATACAGCCTGTGCAAAATAAAAGTAAATCATTTAAATATAATATTAATAATTTAAAACAACCCATGCATTAAAAACACATTGCTTCTTAGCATTAACTTTTGGCTTTTTAAAGCTTTTTTATCTTCATGAAGATGAAAAATCATGTAAACTAGAAGTTTAACATTTCTGAAAAGAATGAAAACAACATTTTATTAAAAGAAAATATGTATTACAGCAGGCCTAGCAAATCACAACTGGTAAAGATATGTATCTTAATGCATATTAGACAATGATTATATTGATTCAAAAAGGTATGTAAATACTTTCGATGTAGATGACTGCACAAATGAACAGGAAATGAGCAGAAGGAAAACATAATTGCAAATATGTAATAACCTAATTGTTATCAGAATTCAGCAGGTATGCTTTAATTACTAGCTGTTTCATACTTCTGTACTAATCACTAATGCACATGTGACAGTAAATCATTACAGTTACTACATATGACACAGAAATAAGCACTCATGTTTGATCCGCAACATATGGGCTCCAATGCAATTTAACATCTGCCCTGAAAAGAATACTATAATCTTCCCTCAGTAGTTCTCCCCTTGCTTCGCACTATTGCTATGTGAAAGAGGGGAAGGACTGGTCCAGTCCAGGGTATTTTGCTGCCTGGGGCAGAGTAGTGCCACAGTGTCCCACCACCGAGGCAAAGGAGCATAGTACCCAAGTCCAGCCAAGTTATTTTGGCAGCTGAAACCAATAATCCCACAAGCACCTCTCCCCTCTCTGGCAATAACAAATATAACCAGTGCTTTTTTCTTGGGGTATGCAGGGGTACACATACCCCTAAACATTTTGTGAATCCAAAGCAGCCTTGAGCCAACACACCTGAAATGTGATGATGATGATGATAGTAATATTTTATTATTTATGCCCTGCCCATCTGGCTGGGTTGTTGAGATAAAATAGAAAGCCATTTATAATCCTTTTCATTACAAGAAAAAGTAGGGAATAGGAAATGTACTCTATTATCTTAAAACTAGAGGAGAGTATGCATATCCTCATCCTAACATTTTGAGTTAGCCTTAGTTGCTCTGCTTTCTCTCAGTAACTTAAGAAAGGAACAGAGGGTCAGAGACTTATTGTACTAGATGGGCCTCGTTGGGAGCTTTGGGTTTTCCTTGACTTCTCGCTGAAGAAAAAGAAGAGGTGGGGGAATAAAAATCCCATTCCATTGGGTATCAAGAAGGATTGAATAAGAATATGAGTGTAAGACAGTGGAAATCTCCATCTGACTGCATCCTAGTAAGATGCAGCCCTGGTCAATCAGATCAAAAGGTCCATCTAGGCAGTGGCGTAGCGTGGGGGGTGCCAGGGGTGCCGGCCGCACCGGGCGCAACTTCTGGGGGGGCGCGAGTCCAGAGGGAAGGGGAACGCCCCTCGCTCAGCCCGCGCATCCCTCGCCCGCCGGCAGCTTCCCCTCCTCGCCTCGCTCAGCGCCGCCGCCGCGGATGCCGCCCAGACCCCCCAGCGCCCAGGGCCATTTCCCGGGGAGCCTCCTCTGGCACATGCCCCGCGCAGGAGGAGGAGGAGGCGGCTCCGGGATGCTCCCTCCCGCCCCGGGAGGCAGAACGCAACGCACAACACACACACCCCCTGTCGCCCCCGCGGCAGAGCAAGGCAGCCAGACGCGGAGCAGGGAGAAAGGCTCGGGCTCACCTTGGGGCAGCCTCCGTAGGAGGAGGAGGAGAAGCCGCCGCTGCCGCTGCCGCTGCCGCTGCCGCCGCCGCCGCCTCCGTGCACCCCCAGCACCGGGAGAGAGGCCGCTGGCCGCCCGGCGGCCGTGGTTCCTTCCTCCGCCGGGCGCCCAAGGGGAGGGGGCTTCGGCTGCCTCGGCCCGCAGGGGCTCCACAAATAATAAATTTAATAAATTCCTTTTTTTAATAAGATATTTATTAAAGTTTTCAATTTTATACAAAGAGAAAAATGCAAAAAAATTAGAAAATATATATATTAAAAACACATAAAATTCACAACTTATTTTTCAATAACATATTTCCCTGACCTCCTCATACCTCCCCTTCTTGTTTTCTAGTTCAAATTATTTGTTCAGCAAATCCTTATCTCATAGCATTACCGCTAAATAACACCTTATTTTCTATCCAAGTTCTTGAAACTTAAACTTTTACTTTAAAAAACCATTTTTTCATAACCTTTTATACCATTACAGCTAGAAACCACTTAATTTCAATCCAACATCATTCAACATTCCTTAATATTGCAGTATTTCTGTAAATAGTCCTTAAATTTCTTCCAATCTTCTTCTGCCGACTCTTCTCCCTGGTTGCGGATTCTGCCAGTCATTTCTGCCAATCCCATGCAGTCAATCAACTTCATCTGTCATTCTTCCTGTGTGGGTAAATCTTGCGTCTTCCAATACTTTGCAATGAGTATTCTTGCTGCTGTTGTAGCATACATAAAAAAAGTTCTATCTTTTTTTAACACCAACTGGCCAACCCAGTGGCGTAGCGTGGGGGGTGCAGGGGGGGCCGGCCGCACCGGGCACAACATCTGGGGTTAGGGCAAATCCATGGGTTAGGGGGCGCAAATCCACAGGTTAGGGGGCGCAAATCCATGGGTTAGGGGGCGCAAATTACTTGCCTTGCCCCGGGTGCTGACAACCCACGCTACGCCACTGCATCTAGGTCAGCATCCTTTTCTCACAGTGGCCAACCAGATGCCTATGGGATGCCAGCAAGCAGGACAGGAGCACAACAGCACACTCCCCACTTGTGATTCCCAACAATTAATATTCAAACCAATTGAATTTCAAAGGCATATTGCCTCTGACATCCTCTATAAATTTATACATACCTGACTTCCTGTGGATGTGGGAAGGTGGTAGTTTTGGGTTTACCATGTAGGCAAGGACAGAAGCCTTTCATTCCACATTGGTTTTTTCATTTTTTTGTTTTTTTATATAAATTTTTATTAAAGTTTCACAAATTTTTATAAACATATAACACAAACAAAGACAAACAAAATAAACAAGTATAACTTGAAAGCCATATTTTCTTATACCTTAGTTCACCGACTTCCCCATACCTCCCCTTTCTACATTCCAATTTCAAAATTTAATTCAACAAATCCTTATTCTTAATTTTATCTAATTTATAACCCTTCTTTTTCTTTAACTTAACCCTTACAGCTGTAAACCGCACATTCCACATTGTTACAGCCACAACACTGTGAAGTTTTTGGCATTGTGGTGTAAACCACTGGGCCTTGGGCTTGCCAATCAGAAGGTCAGTGGTTCAAATCCCCGCGACGGGGTGAGCTCCCTTTGCTCAGTCCCTGCTCCTGCCAACCTAGCAGTTTGAAAGCATGTCAAAGTGCAAGTAGATAAATAGGTACCGCTCCGGTGGGAAGGTAAATGGCATTTCCGTGTGCTGCTCTTGTTCACCAGAAGCGGCTTAGTCATGCTGGCCACATGACCTAGAAAAACTGTCTGTGGACAAACGTTGGCTCCCTCAGCCAGTAAAGCGAGATGAACACCGCAACCCCAGAGTCGTTCACAGCTGGACTTAGCTGTCAGGGGTTCTTTACCTTTTTTTAATTGGTAGTGGCCATCAGTTAGAGTCATCTATAGCCAGGGTCATACACCTTTGAAACTGCTTCCTGTTTCTCACGCCCAAAGAATGTGCCATGCCAATGCTCCCATTTAAACATAGTGACTTCTTCACAAAGGAACCTTTGCCAAGTAACAAAGTTCCCAGACGCATTTGCAAAGAGTTGAGTGAGAGAAGGTGACACCTTGATTGACACTGTACTTGAGTCTTTTTAAAGCTCCTTATTGCCAGTGTGGTATCGCACTTAAGGAGAGTGCAATCTATTATTTCAATATGCCTGCTAAAATAACACTGAAATGGGGCGCAGACACTTTGCAGCTCCTCGACACCTCAAGAAATCTGCCGAATGTTCGGAAGATAAAATAATAGCTGGAGATATGCAGCAGTGTCCTTGAAGATACCCTGGCAACTACTGTGAAGTGAGGAAAAACTCAATGTTTTTCAACTTGAGAGGAATGACATGTCAAGGTTTGATTACAGTGAGTGACAGCACCCAGCAGTGCAAGGAGTCAAATGGGGACAGCCCTTGTTAAAAAAAAAAAAGAATGATACAAGCTGCCAGTGCCACACTCACAGTAGCAGCTGTCATGTCATGAAGGGGAAGGGGAGACGTGATAGAGGGACAGAGAGCAATTACAGCCTGTTTCTTCTACTTCTGAGCATCGGCAGAACACCCTCGGACTAGCAATCTCTCCAGTGCAAAGGGAAGAATGAGTTCCCACACCCCCTCTCTCCTCCGGTGGAGGAAAGCTCAAGCAAGAGAGTGACATGAAAGCGTCAAAAGTGTTCAAAGTACCCTTAACTCTCACAAGACTTTCAAGATACATCCTGCAGTGCACCACAATAAACTGAAACTAGCGAACATAAGGCATGAGACTAGTGTAGCTTTTTCTCATTTGAGGGAAAAAAATATTGACAGTGTTGTCTGGCAGTGCAGACTTTTCCTCACAAAGTGCAAAAGATTCCCAATTATTTTCTTCTGGCATGAGGAACTGGGACATTTGGTGACAGCGATTAATTTATTTGGACAATTTTTAGGCCTCTACACTGGATGTGTACACTGGAGCTCAGATACCCAATCAAATTGGCCTAATCCAGGCCGATTCAGGCTTTGGTGAGATCAGATTAAGGCAGCCCTGGATCATTCTAGGTCAGGTCAGCCCACCTGGAGAATCCAAGACTGTGAAACGGCAGGCGGCTGGGCAGCCAGGGAGAAGGGCAGGCAGGCAGCCTCTTCAGAGTCTGCTTCACCAGCAACTTCTTGTGACTGACATCCTTGACATCAGTGGCGGGGAACCTGTGGCCCTCCAGATGTTGTTGGACCCATTTGCACTATATATTTAAAGCAGATCATCTTTAAACCATACCAATTTAAGCAGCCACAGCTTCTCCCCAAGAAACCTGGAAACTGCAGCTGCTAAGAATGCTGAGAATTGTTAGGAGACCCCAATTTCCCTCACCTGTATTTCTAGAAAAACTGTCTTTCTAGAAAAACAGGTCCAGGTACTCGCTCCAATCCTCTCTCTCCACCCCCTTTCTCTCTCACATACACGCACTCTCCTGTCCTCCCTCAATCAATTAAACCACCATTTTGCATGCCCGCTTCTTCAAACCCTCCCCTTGCACCGTCCCTCACAAAGCTCAGAGTAATTTAATAGTCAATCCCTCTTCCCTTAAATGAGTCCTAAATATTCCTGGTCAGCCCAAGGCAAGCCTCTACCTGTGGAACAAAGGCAGACCATTCTCCAATGAGTTTTTCTTCAAAGCCTCATCTTCTGTAGGTTCTATTGGAGCTAATTGCACCCAGTGCCTTCTCTTTCTCTCTCCTTATGCTCAAATCCTATATCCCTTACAATAATCAGCTGACGACCTGATGGTGTTCTCTCTTTACTTACTTTCTATGTGGTACAATACTGGCATAAAATGTTCTTCTGAGATTCCGGGTGAAACAGGAAAGATAGAAGAAAGCCATGCATGTTGCCCAACTTTCATAGTAAGTTGATTTGAGCCATTTTAAATGTCTTTGAATCATTTTTATGAGAAGGTTATTAATTAATTAAATTAGTAATTATAGTAATGCCTACTGGTCATATTGCATGAACAGCGCCCCCATTGTTCTTTTGGGTGGGGGCAGCGCAGCATTTCTTGTTCTGGCCAAATTCTGCAAAACTCGACTGCTGGGCCTTTCATTGTTTAATATAAATTCTAGCCCGTCAACATTAATTCATGACAATGTCCAAATTCCCCCTTTTGCTATATTTTTTTTTATGAGCTGCAACATAAGCACAAAGCTTTGCATAGATTCAGAGGGAAAGCTTTGCTAAGGGCATTCTCGGTGCAGGTACTCCTACATTAGAATGCCTTCCCAAATCCAGCTGATGCCAACTCTTCTAAGCTGTTTGTACCAATACAAATTTATTTATTTACCCAGACCTTTGGCTGATCGATTTGCCCATATCTCCGTTACTATGATGGGACACGGGTGGCACTGTGGGTTAAACCACTGAGCCTAGGACTTGCCAATCAGAAGGTCGGCAGTTCAAATCCCCATGACGGGGTGAGCTCCCATTGTTTGGTCCCTGCTCCTGCCAACCTAGCAGTTCAAAAGCACGTCAGAGTGCAAGTAGATAAATAGGTAGCACTCCGGTGGGAAGGTAAACGGCGTTTCTGTGCGCTGCTCTGGTTTGCCAGAAGCGGCTTAGTCATGCTGGCCACATGACCCGGAAGCTGTACGCCAGCTCCCTCAGCCAATAAAGTGAGATGAGCACCGCAACCCCAGAGTCGGCCACAACTGGACCTAATGGTCAGGGGTCCCTTTACCTTATCGTTGCTATGATGTTTATTTTATCTTGCTGCTATTTCTTTTCATATTCCATTGGTGTGTTATTCTGTAATTTATTATTGACTATGTGTTTTAACAGCAATTAATTGTAATCTGCTCTGGGATCATCTCGTATGATGAAGAGAAGAACAGAATTGTTCAATGGGAGTTGTAGTCCAGCAACATCTGCAGTGCTACAAGTCTATACAGGTCTCATTGAACTCGAAGGGACTTCTCTCTGGGTAGAAATGCATGAGATTGCACAGTCCCAGACTAATACATTTATTCTGACAAGCTTTCATGGAATGGACCCTGCATCTTCAAATATGAATAATGTGACTTGCACCATTGCATTGGTGGAAAGAGCTGGGCATTCCTATCACTGCAGTTAATGGACAAAAGAAGCACAAATCCAGAAGCTCTAGCAAACTCGAATTTTGATACATCAACTGTAGATTTGTTGGGGTAATTTGTAAGATTTAGCTCATTGCTCTTTAAAGCTATTTTTTTTAAAAAAAATGGAAAATGAGTCTTGCTTTCGGAAACCAAGCAGATTTCACAAAACTAATTATAAAAATTACAACCGGATTGGAAGCGTACTAATTCCAGATGTAAAGTTGCAAACTAAAACTATGATTTAGCACAGAATTGTCAGCATAAAGGTCCCATTGATTTGTATTTATTTTATGTATTTATTTTTAATTTATAACCCACCTTTCCAGCAAGGGGTTCAAGCTGGTATACATGGATCTTCCCCTCCCCATTTTGTCCTCACAAATAGCCCTGTGAGGTCAGTAAGGCTGAGAGAAGTCAGTTGGCCCATGGTTACCTAGTAAGCTTCAAAGCTAAGTGGGAATTTGAACCCCAATCTTCCAGTCCCTAATCTAACACACCAACCACTACATCACACTGTCTCTTTTATGATGGGTGGGGCGTTTGATGCTCAAGTAAGCACGTGCAGCACTGTTTTTCTTTTCACCTGAGCAATCTACCCTGGACTTGGCTTGGTCATTCATGTTGTTTATTATTATTTTAACTGAGCATATTTTCTTCTTTGTTGATTATCATTATTTCCATGTACGCTATTGAGTCTGATTCAGAGACTTCATGTTGATGTGCAAGCACATAATCCTGCATAAGAAAAATCCAAATCTATCTGGTGTCACCTTTTGAACCATAGAAACCTGATGAAAGTGTTGCAATATAGTTACTGACTCACACTTGTGTGCATGAAAGGGTTAACCTGAGCCCCGAGCTCAAGTTACCATGAATAGGACTTAGCAGACTCCCCACAGCCTTTTCTTCCCCCCTCCTCAGCCTCTTTCTCTCCTTCCTGAAACAGCAAACAAACAATGGCTTCCCGCTGGAAAAAACAACAACATGTTAATGGAAAATCTCACTAAAAGAATATTTTTACACCCTGCATCTTGTATGATTCTTTTGTAGAGAAATCAAGTCCTTTATTTTTAAGTCATTTGGAACCCTTTTTCTTATTTATTTTACTACCAATTGATGAATACTTGTTATCTGTAACTTGTGAAACTCTTGTGAGTAAAATCTTCATTTATTTGCAAAGCTAAGGTGCCTGTGATTTATTCTGGCCTAAGTATTTTTGTGGGGAATATATGTTTAAAGTTGGGGGCAGATTTATATGAGGGCAGATATAAATCTAAGCAAGTTTTAATGTGCTTGGAGCAATCACCATTATGCTAACTCTGCTATGAGAGAGTAAGAAATGTATCTTTCAAACCTCTATCTCCAAAAAAGAGAATAAGAAGCAGAAGCAATGCTAATGTCTTCCCTGTTTCCAATTATGCTGGTGTCTTCTGTGGTTCTGCCTGCCTGCCTGTTCTTCCAGCTACAAGCTTATCAGCTGAAATTGACTTGATCTGGAAAGGCATCCACAATTTTGAATCCCACAGCATTCCCAGAGTGTCTGCATTGCATTGCTCTGGGGCACTGTGAGAAATTAAAATGGCATCCAGTTTCCTGGACACAGCCTCTGCCCCTGGTAAGATCATAGGCAGGGCTTCAACTCTGAAGCATTAACAATATGAATTGTCCCAAGTCAAATTTAAAAATGTGTTCCCATAATAGAAGGTGGTCCCTTCGTTACATTTCTAACTACATTGAAGGTCTTTAAGAACTTCTTGGCAATATATTCAAGTGATGCAAATCATTCTAGTCCTTACAAGTAAATAAGCATTTACTGTTGTGTAGCGATAGTCTGCCAAAAGTTGTGTGTGTGAGAGCTTGACAGAAAAGTTGTCTTCAAATGCTGAAATTGACTTATTACATATCTCTACTAACAGCCATCAATTCCAATCTACTGAGAACAGCTCCCATGGATGCCATACCAAAATCTCCATCATCTTCATTTCATTTCATGACAAATTCTGAGTAAATTGTGCCAGAACTTTGCGATGCCCTAAACAGGTAGACTACATTATGCATTGTAAAAGTCTAGTGGCTTTGAAAGAACTATTTTTCTTAAGTAACCTATCTGAATTTTTCTTGAATAAGTTAGATTGGTATTGTGGCTTTTTGTGTATGCATGTCAGCAAATCATTTGTAAAGTGCCTCTGATTGTAGCTATTCCCATGAGCTCCAAAAATAGTCAGGTTGAACAGCTTTTCATTTTAAGAAGTGTTCTTAAATACACATGCACTCATTTCTGATGCAAAGGCAACATTTCACTTCAGTGATTATGTATGTCAGCGAGCTGTTATTTTTGTTGTCCTTGGTTAGTTCTTCCAGTTGTCTGCAATTTTGTACAAATATTTCTAGTGGCCCTGTGATGTTACCATCTGTTGGTCATGGGTTTCTGAACATTTCCATATCAAATGCATACCTTCAAGAAGAAGGAAAAATAACACATTAAATACTGCCATTTTTGCCACTTTACCCTAGTCTCAAAGCCAATTCAGTCTCTTACATTTTTCTTTATGTTTATTATTATTCTACCAAAAGTACAAGTCAGAACCTCCAGTAAATAATAATGAAAGGATGAAGGGGTGCAATTGTTTGTGTGTGTTATGAAATTTCATAATATATACCACACTAGTATTTTCTGTTGTACAGTTTTATGTATCAGGCAGTTCTAATATTCATGTTTGTTGAAATCTAAGGCATAAGAGTGGTCCATCACATCATTACAATTACAAGTGTAGAATAAAAATGATAGCTCTATTAGGGCTGTACAAAACACAAGCTAAACAAATGCCGTCAAGCTCCACCAAACTCCACCAAAGAAACAGAACTTAAAATACAGGAAGCTCATGCTGCCTTCACTCTTTTGTAAGATTTCGCCAAGCACTATGACTGGAGAGTGTTATGTGAGAGTCTACTTTTGGATTAGAAGCTAGAGGTGTCACTGAGCAAAGTCCACGTGGCCTCCCCCGCCTCCCCACTGTGGTATTTTCCTTATGGGTAGCTGCATAGGTGCCAAGTCCCTGGGGCCCTGGGTGCCCGAGCACCTACAAAATCCCTATGAAGGGGCCAAGCACCCACAAACTTTGGTGCTTTGGCCATGCACACTGCATGGCACCCATGGCCCTAGGCACCCACAGTGAAAGGGCCAAGCTGGCACTTCAGAGTAGCTGTAATTAATAACTGCAACATTTTGTAGACTATGAGTTTTATCTGAGACCATTTTTGGATCAGCACAAATTGCCAGAAACCCAATATCTGGATTTGGCATAAATCAGCCCAATTCAGTCCAGGATTTGAACAAATCAGTTGCATAGTCCTAACAGCTATAGTTACAAATAAATATTTCTTAAAGTGAAATTTGTGGAAGTGCTGCTCAATCCGAATATTTGCAGAAGTTAAATTATCTGAAATAGAAATAGGAATTCTGGGACCAGGTCTTGCAGGGCTCACAGGAAAGAAGAAGAGAAGAAGAGTTTGGATTTGATATCCCGCTTTATCACTACCCGAAGGAGTGTCAAAGCGGCTAACATTCTCCTTTCCCTTTCTCCCCCACAACAAACACTCTGTGAGGTGAGTGGGGCTGAGAGAGTTCAAAGAAGTGTGACTGGCCCAAGGTCACCCAGCAGCTGCATGTGGAGGAGTGGAGATGCAAACCCGGTTCACCAATTACGAGACTACCGCTCTTAACCACTACACCACACTGGTTTCCCCAGCCCCTTTAAAAGCAGCAGCTTCTGCAGCTCGAATCAGCCAGGGGCCCAGCTGGTGAAGAGACCTGATGGGTCAGAAAAAGACCAAGTACCATAGGTTCCTCACCCTTCCTTTACATGATCTGATTTCAGCACTTCATCAAATAGGAGTCCTTGGCTACATGACAGCATTTGTGGATCTTGGGAAGCAGAACTTTTGACCATCAGGTTTTGCATTGCAAACCACACACCCATAAAGTGCTTCTTTCCGCAAAATTGCAACAAAAAGTATTTATATGCATGACAGGCACTAGAGAGTAATTAATAATGCAAGCAATATCATCTTACTATAGAAAGCATTCCAAAATTATTCCCTTTTAGACATAATTAATGGCTCAGTTCAAGCATATTCAGTCTAACAATTAATCAGTCGCAGTCAGGGGAAGTTGTGGAGGTGAGAATGCTCAAGGGATTGACCAAGCTCTGAATTCCTTCTAGGTAATGGACTGTGCATACCAATCAACTACCTACAGTCAAGGAGTCAAGGACTTTTTAAGGCTATGAATCTAGGAAATGATTTTTAAAAGCTTAGTAAGACATAGCTGTAATAAAACTAAAGCTATGTGTGAATGGTCATCTGAAATTTCCCACACTATCAGTGGACAGGAAAGAAATTGGGGAAACCATTTCATGAATGTTTCCCATGGAAATAGACATTCTCCAACAATTTCCCATGGGGGAGCTCCCACTTATATTTCACTGATTCCCACTGATAAAAATAAGCGCTTGCTTAGTTCTCTCACTGAAATAAATGAGATTTAACCATCCTTAATCTTGACAGAATCTTACCTTTATTTAACTACTTTTAATACACGTTGACATAGAAGGCCTATTGATTTTTACAGAAACGATACATGTTTTTTTCTCTCCAATGGACATCATTATGTTTTGAAATATACATGCTCCAGCCATCCAACAGCACAAGTTAATCCTAATGTAATACGGACACCATTACATAAAGAATAGTAAGATGAAAGCAACTAATATCTCAATTTTCTTCATTTTTTTCCAGTTGTAGGGGACATACATAGACTGCCAAATAGCTATATGAACAGGTTTCCTTTAGCATGCAGCTTACTTTATAGGTATTTGTCAGGTATTTGTCTGACACACACAGTTTTTGTAATTGCATCTAGTTTAGAACTGTAGCCAGAGTCTAGGCTATTAAATTAGCTGAGACTGTCTCATGTCTTTGTTTTTAATTTTTAAGGAAATTAATGACTACCTTTTTCTGGACTCTCAGTAAATACAAATGTATTCCAGGCTTTACTTCATAAAGGAATATTTCTTCCGCATTAAATGATGAGGCATGTGTTAACCCAAGTTCACCCCATCTTCTTTCAAAATATTGGTTTCCATTACAACTTCTTCTAAAACCATGTAATTATAAATAATTAAATCAAGCAATCATACAAACGGTATATCATTCAATTACAAAATTTTCCTTATTTAGATGCAGAACTTGCTGCTGTTTGGGTTATACTTTAGCCTTTATTTTATGTTGATCAGAGATTTATTATATTAATTTAAAATCTTATTTTCCAGTTGATTAACCATTTGGATTTTAATCAACTAATTGATTAAATTGTAATAGATTTACAATGCAGCCTGCATTTACCTCATCATCAAAAGGCTGCCAACAGTTGATTAAGTAAATAGTGCAGTAAATGTGAGTTGATATTTAAGTTGTTATAATGATGAGGCAATCTCGTAGCTCCTTTATCATGAGCAGATCTCAACCTGCATTCAATTAACCTATGTTCTTATCAATCCAACTTAGCCTTTTGACTTGGCCTTGAGACACAAAAAAGTTATGTGAAGAACCCAGCATCTCAGAGCAGAGATTTCCTTTTGGTAATATTGGAGAAGCTACACTTCTTCAAACTCTTGAAGGCACTGAACCTGGTCTTCAAGAACTGTGTCTTATCTCTTGTGCCACAGGCATGCTTTTTCCTGGATGCTAAGCAGACTAGATGCAAGGCACTTTCTTTGCCTCAGTTCCAGCCTAAAGAGAATCAGCTGACCTGTCAGGTCATAGAGTTGGAAGAGACCACAAGGGCCATCGAGTTTGCCTAGGGTGATTCTCCCTAGGCCAATAGGGACATACCAGTGCCTATAAAGTCCATGCAACCAGATCCCCTCAGAAGTCTGAGAAACCTTTCTTGGATTTGAAATTTTTGCCAACTTCTTTTTCTTGACTGCTGCTTTGGGTTCCTAATGCTTTTCCTTCTGCTGCTGTCTTGTATTTTAATTTTCTACTTGGTTCTGACTGTGAACTTGTTTTTGGACTTTTGCTGTTCACCTGCTTGCTCCAATACCTGAATTCCAGACCATCTATGTCCATATCTACTCCACAATTGATTATCAGCCAACGATACCTGAACTGGACCCCACCTGTGTCTTGAAGCTAGGAGAGAGCATGGCAGGTCTGCTTAATGGTTCATCATCATCTGCTCATGGACAAACTAATAACAAATTAAGGAAGCTCCCTAGGCTACAAAACAAGTTTGTGGAGAGAAGTTTAAAGAGATCCATTTCCTTTTGAAACCAGTTTGTTCTGTTCCTACTGTGTTACTGCTGCAACTGAATATCCTTCTGAGACGCACAGTCTTTAAACAACCCTCAAGTTCAGAAATAGATTCTTTAAAAGCTGTTCTTGTTTAGCCTAGTCTGTTTCATGCTGGTATTCAACATTATATGTTGGGAGGAAACTCGCTACAAGTGTTTCCTTCTCTCAATGTTTTTCTCAGTTCTCTGGTAAAAGAAATGAACTTAAACTTCCTTTCACCTCCTTGCTCAGCTATGCAAAGGCTCTTATAGGAATATGGTCCTGGCATGTGAGCAGCAGATGTTGGTTCACAAAACAAGTTTGCATGACTATTCCATTTAGACCCAACATCAAGAAAAGCAATTCCTTTCAATAACTTTCTACATGAAAAATACCGATAGGACATCTCTGATTCTCACACGGTAGGAGTTTTTCACATTCCAAATATCTGAGCAGAAAGCATTACAGGTGAGATTTAAAACTGATGAAATCATTCTGTCATTGCAAAATACTGAGTTAATGGGCAGGCTGTATATTGAGCTGGTTCAGAGACTCTGAAGTCATGAGTGGCTCTGCGGAAACAGTTGCATCAAAATGCTGCATTTTTCTGTGTAAAATGCAGTTGACACCCACTTTATTTAGTTTTAGAGCAAAACCAAGCTCAGTAGGGAAACACCATGAAGGGGTGGAGAGGCCTTTCATTCGGTGGCTAGCTCCAGGTTGTAATCACAGTTATTGCAGTTATTTTCCCAAGGCAATCCAATCACGGTGATTCAGGAGAAGGGTGCTGGCTACCTTCCCAAATGCTCCCCCTAGCAAATAATAAAAAATCAATGCTTCAATCAATTTATTTCATGCTACCATTTTCCTTCTCTTCCTTATTTTTCCCCAAGTTTACATTGTTGGAATTTCAATTTGTGTGCGCTTTATTTGTGTGTGCTTTATTGCAATTTGCGTGTTTTATTGCAAACTTTTAGGAAAGCATCAGGACAAGGTAATACCGCTTTCTGTCTCCCTCAGTTAAGATGTAGGGATTGTTGTGTGAGTTACTTGTTCTGCTGTATTCAAAGCCCTTTCTACCCCCATGCCTACTCTAATTATTTGCTTTATCTTCCACTTGTTTTCACTTACTTTTACTTGGGTTTGTGCAAATGTCCCTGTCACCCCAATTTCTATGTATTGCTTTTTATTCATTTCCAGTGTTTTCTCTCTCTTGGTTTTTGTTTGCTAGTTCAAAATTTTCATCCTCCGCTCCTCAATTTTAGGGTATCTGTGATTTCATTATTGCTGAGTATTACTATTCATATTTTTATTAACATTTCTACCTTTTCCTGTCTGGCTCTAGTAATTATTGAAGGAGATTGCAATCAAATACAACTAGGAAGCACAAGGCTAGATAGTGCATGAAGGGGTTAAGACCACAGAGAAACTTTCCAGTTGTGTTGTTCATTTCCAGTCTATTATAACCCACTTATCCAGCAGCACTTCTCATGTCACCAGTTTTCAGACTGATGGCCCCTAAATCAGCAGGCGAGATTAATGGATTTGTATTTAGCATATGCCAAATTGGTACAAGATAACCACAGCAACTATCATTCAGAACATTCGGAACATAGGCAGGCTTTCATGACCTCAGAAAGAGCAACCATGTCTGCAAATTTAAGCCACTTCTGTGAAAAGGGGGAAAGTTGTGGCCAACTTTAGATTCTCCATTATTGTAAGGTAAATTGTTTTGGATTTAACAGATCTGATTTAGTACCAAATAACACACTGAATAAGTAAGACATGGGCTGCATCTACAAAGCTATATTTAAAAAAATGTCTGGAAATGGAAAATTTCATAGAGTTCAGATTTCAGCTCTAGAATGCCATATAGTGTCAGTGTTAGAACAGATTTATAACATTTTATTTTTACTAATGTAGCTGAGTCCACAGAGTGGATTCAAAACAGATTGAGTTGCCTTCCCAATACTGCAGCTAGAAGGTGAACCTTGTGGCTGAAAATAAAATTAAAATCTACAGGTGAAGAAATAAAACAAAGCCTAATTAGTGGTCCCACTATGGGGTTGGCACTGATCCACAAGAGGGCCTTTTCAGCAGCAGTTCCTTGTTTGTTGAATACCCTCCCTAGTAAGGTGCATCTGTCTCATTAATTACTTTCAGGAGAAATTTAAATACAATCCTGTTTGTTCTGGCCTTTGATGGCTGAAAGACACTGTTCCTGGCAACCCTGAGATCACTGGTTGAAATAATGTTTTAACTTTCTAGTAATGCTTTTAAAGTGTTTTTAGATTCATTTATTTTTTCTATTTTATCATTGTTGTCTCTCCTACCCTGGGCTGCTTCAGAAAAAGGGCAAGATATAAATTGAACAAACTAATAGTCCAGACGGGTCTGAGGTCCTTACATGCCCTAACTTAGTGTCCTACATCAAAGCAGATAGCCCATTTGGGATGTATTTAGTGGCTGTCCCCTGAGCAGCTGGCAATGTTTCATAGAATGAAATCACTCAGCACATGGCAAGAACAGCAAGGTAATAAAATGGGGGCATTCAGGATTGTCAAACCAGTTCTAAATGGTGCTGTAGACAGTCAAAGTGATAGCCGAGACCAAGTCGCTTCTCTCATTTGTCATCTCCTATATGTTGTTTTAATGAGTCATTGTTGTGTCAGGCTTTGTTGTCACATTGAAATCCCAGCTTGAAACTGTCGAATGTGACCGAATTTGTCAATGAAGCAGAAAGACAGAGGGAATTTCAATGCTTCAAAACACATGATTGATTTGGGATGTTAATTATATAAACAATACAATCTGTATATGCAAATATCAGGTGCGCTGGTTAACTTAAACCACCGGAGATTTTGACTGTACTTTGCTTTATCCTTCTTCTTTGGCCTGTGTGATCCCAACAGTCTGTTTCAGGGGGAATATGCTTATTAAGACAAATGATTAAACGAGAGCTGTGGTGCATTTTGGCCATTTGAGAATGGCTTGTCGAGTTCTAATTTAGGAATGATCTCATTGTGAAAGGTTGTGTCTGGAAAGAAAATAAAGCAAAGATGGGCATTAGATAAACAATGGCATATATCCCATTGCTCCTTGCATTCTTCAAGTTCGTTTGCAAGCTGCATACGTAATTAGAGCCAACCGTTCATTCATACAGAAATCTAATTAGGAGGTGCTTATATCTTGGGAAAAGGTAGCTAAAAATGGTCCAAGCTCCCTCAGTACCAGAACTGAAAGTGCATGGTAATTTTTAATCATTAATTAGGATGCTTATGTGGGAGAAGGTCAAGGCCCATTTCCTACAGCTATTTTTTCTACAGTACCTTGGAATAAAAGGGGAATTAACAGGGAACCAGAAGCAAATCCAGCTTGTAATTATATGAATGAATGTAGCTTTAGAGGCATACACAAACAAAAAAAATCTGCATGGAGAGTACAGTTATAGTGTCACCACTTGGACATTTAAAATGTTAGCCTTTTCAATATACCAGTGCAAGGGGAGGGACCCTGCAATGTAAAACTGGCTGATGCACAAAACAGATTGAGATAGCAATGAGGTGCTAGAGATCTGAGTGGAAGGATGGATTGCACTCTTTCAGACAACAGGTGGGGGATCACAGACATTTAGTATGGTCCTCAACTTAAACACATACACACAGAGAATATCCTCCCTCCAAGGAGAAGGAGACGCCAGCTAGTATTGCACTTTCCATACCCTCAACCGCCACTTTCAGTCTATGATAGCAAATATTTGTTGCTGGTGGAAGGAAATGCCTCACTGAGATCAACAAAAGAAATCAGATCTTAGCCATTTGAGCACCAAGGAGACATAGTTTTGCTCTATATGACTTTCAGCCTCGTCCTCACTCCTTATTTAAGACAAAGTATAACGAGACAGGATTTTTCTTCATCTTGCTGGCTGCCTTTCTTTTGATAGAAGGAAGAAAGCATCACAGAGGACTTGAATATGGCACAGGAAAGATGTGCCACCTGGCATACCTCTAATGACACGCTGCTCTACCTGCTGCAGAGTAAGACCTCACGTAGCTGTGCAGACACCTTGTCACAGTTCCCCGGGGCAGCTGATCACCTTTCTGACACATTAGACAACAACCACTGTCAGGAGAGACTTATTTATGACTTCATATGTATTCACAGCAGGGAGTCTGATCCTCAATGCAACCTTTCACTTTCAGCAATGAATCTTGATAGCCTGTAACTGACACCAGGTAATGTACCACCCTTTAAAGCACCAGTCTGACTGTTAATATAGTCACTTTAATATTGTAATTCCTTGGAGTCACAGACACAATCAAGCAGAGTTTTATTGATATTTGCAGCCTAGAAATCCCCTGAATGATTTTTATTTTGCAATTTAGATGATGATGATGATGATGATGATGATGATGATATAATAATAATAAAAATATCCCACCCTCCCCTCCCCAGCCAAAGCCAGGCTCAGAGCGGCTAACAACAGTAAAAATAGCACAGTTTACATAAAATCACAGTCAATTAATTGAAATACATTCTAAAATCAATTCATTCTAAAATCAATTCAGAATCAAATTAATGGCAACCATTGGGCTAGAGTTCTATGAGGATTACAGAAGGAGGGGGTCAGACTGTGCCTTGGCCAAAGGCCTGGTGGAACAGCTCTGTCTTGCAGGCCCTGCGGAAAGATGTCAAGTCCCGCAGGGCCCTAGTCTCTTGTGACAGAGCATTCCACCAGATTGGGGCCACAGCCAAAAAAGCCCTGGCTCTGGTTGAGGCCAGCCTAACCTCCCTGTGGCCCGGGGTCTCCAAGATGTTTTTATTTGAAGACTGTAAGGTCCACCGTGGGACATACCAGGAGATAACTATCAGTATTATTTAAGACAATCCAAAACTAAGCTTTTAACCTTGGAAAACATACAAAATACGCTCCTCTGCTTGTAATCCTGTTCAGTAATGTCCCAGATCTGCTTGTGTGGATGTACATATACATGTGACACATATTTTATATGCATGTTTCTGGAAGCATCATTTTGGGGATATTTATGAGAGTCAACTGCAAAGTAACAAAGGTTACTGAAATAGATATGATCATTTTAGAAATACCAGTATTATCTTGCTTGCTTAGAGGAGTTAGCATGAATCAATATTCATAAGAATGTACAAAGGAGAAGTGAGGTGCTAATAATTGCCTGTCCTGATAAAGGGAGGGTAAAGATTTGCCAAGCTTCACTGTAACCTGCAGGTGCAGAGTCACAGCCAGTTCAGTCTAGGGTTTCTCCGACAGTGATTTAAAAAAACAGGTGAATGGGTCCTTTCAGTGTGCAGAGACAGCAAGTTGCCTCTGTTTTCTGGAAGACTGCCCACCAGGCTTAGGCCATGATGGAGCAACTGAATTTTCAGCATAGAGCAATGAAGATAGTCAACCTTGTGGAAAACAAGTCCTATGAAGAAGGGTTGGATTTGAACCAGGTATGCTTACCTGGGAGAAGATGAAGGACATGATAGCCCTCTTAAAATACCTAAATGACTCTCACATAGAAGAGGGCAAAGATTTGTACTCTGCTGGAATAGATCGAACAGGTTTAAGCTGCAGGAAAAATAGATTTTGGTTGAACATTAGAACATATCGTTATGTCCTAATATCATTATGCAGTCGTTAAGAGTCGTCAACAGGCTCATCTCAGCTATCTGCCAATCACCCATTCCCACCACCCTTCCGAGTAATACCCCTCCCCACCTTCTCACTATATAGAAGGATCTGGCAACTTCTGTTTCAGTGTATCTGAAGAAGTGTACATGCACACGAAAGCTCATACCAAGAACTAACTTAGTTGGTCTTTAAGGTGCTACTGGAAGGAATTTTTTTATTTTGATTAGGACATATGTTTCAGTGGTAAGAGTGATTCAGTAATGGAACTAATTACCTGGTAGAGTAGGAAGTTCTCTTACAACGGATGCCCATCTAGGGCTCCTGTAGACCTGGATTTCCACCATCAAGCAGGGAGATGATGACCTACAATCGCTGCCTCCTTCAACTCTATGATTCTGTCATCTCTAGTGATGGGTCCAATGATAGATCACAGGGGGGTTAGTAGCCAATTCTGGTTGCCAGTTGTAGATAAATGGGCAAATGAAATGGAAGAAGTTCATAATTATGTGATGGAGGAGGGAAATGTTGTGGGCTCTGCAGTACCTGCAGTAACAACGATCAGGGGTACCTTTACCTTTTAACATGAGTTTGGGTTTCCAAGAAAGACATTTTTGCAGCAGAATTCTGTCCTACTGCCCCAAATTGTGTGGGAAATACTTTTATGGCATCTTGCATTCATTCATTCTGTTTTCCTGTTATAAGGATAGCTGCAGCAACTCTAACTCATGTGCTTCCTCTCTTCCCTCTTCTCTGCCTTTGTGCTTGCAAGGAGGTGACTGAAAGCTTCTGCTTTAGATTTTAAAGTAACCATGGTTCCTCATATCGTCTGGATTGATAGAACTGGCTTGCTCTCAAACCATGGTTTAAACAAACTACAATTCCTCAAGTTCAGAAATCATAGAAAACTGTGGTTGGATCAAAACCAAAGTTTTTCCTCATCACAGGTGTAAAAGAGGAAGAGAAGGGAAGAAGAAGCATGTTAGCGCAATATTTTCTGTGGCTCACCCACATGTGGAAAACCATGGCTTCCTGTTGCATCTGAATCAATTCGCAATGAATTCAAATTGGCTTAAAATGAGAATTGAACTTCTTACCCATAGTCCCACATTGTTATTTCTGCTTATCACATTGTTCTTGCTGATTTCCTTTTGATAAATATAAAAAAAGTCTTAATTTTAGCCATGCTTTTCTAATCCCCCAAATTCTACAGAGAGAGAGAGAGAAATTGGCTTGCAATATTCTTTTTATTAAAACACACATACACATATTAATCTTTTTGCCCTAACTTGTAATAAAATAAAATGAAATCATATGAGGGATAGAAGTAGTTGAAGCAGTCAGTTTATCAGCTTATAATTTAATTGTATGAGTCCCATTAGATTTTTTTTTAATTTCTGCTATCATCTCTGTTGAATATTTATCTTATCCAGTAGCTATTTGATTCATAATGGGAGCCTCTGACATTCTTTTATGCATTTCTCAGTCATGGCTAATGCACACCATACAGTATTCCATTTGTATGGAAAATAGGCCATGCTGGATTACATCTAGAATTAGATATCGAAGTACTAACTTAATTTGGCTGATATTTGAGAAAGAACTGGAAGCAGAAAGGGCATGAAATTTTGCTACATGTAATACTGCATATGTCCTTTGAAAGCATCCAGTCTATGAGAGCTATAGCAGTAACTCTGTGAATATGAATGCAAAATAGCATATTACTTTGGCTCTTAAACACTGCCTGCACAGACATCAATACAAATGTCTGACAATGTTCGTTACCATTTAGAAAATCAATTACATTCAAATGGCCAGAAAAGATTTGACTCGCTGAACTAACTATGGCATCTACTAATACATTATACAGCAGGATAGCTGTTTATATATCACCAAAAAAGAAAAGAAATGCATTTTTAAAAAACCCACCCAAAAAAGGACCTGGGAGAATGACAATTTCTGTGATACTTGCATAAGTTGATTCATATGTATAGATGCAAATTTTGGAATAATTGCTATAATTTACGTTATCAGTACATCTCACCATAGGGAGACAGTGAGCGGGCCACTTGTGTGCCTTATTAGACTGTTGATGGGCAACTTCTTTCTGCTTATAGTTCTTTATCTTTAAAATGGATGTGAACAAGTCAGCCCTTAAAATAGAGAGTGTGATCTGACAGCTCTTCAAATAGAAGACTGTATACATGGTCCCCTCATGCAATCCAGATCTTCGTTGATAGGAGACTTCACAGCAGATAAACTCAGATACCAATATAAAAGCCTATTGCAGTAGATTAGATTTGCCGCATGATCAAAATGAGAGTGTGCATAAAGTAGGGTAAGGAAACCGCTTTTTAATTACTGTGGATAGAGCAAAGAAATCTGCCACTATTTGCTTTGGGGGGGGGGATATGGCATTTTTAATGAAATGAGAAAGGTCTACAAAACTTATAATGTGAAGCTTATCATCTTTAAGAAACAATATTAAATGATCCAAGCTTCAACATTTAATGCAATGTCATTCTAATAATCTGTAATCTTCAACTTTGCTCCAGTTCCAACTTTTACTTAGGACGTAAAATATTGACAAAATAGATTAACAGCCTAATTCAAAGCATGTTTATTCAGAAGTGAGTCCTACTGGCTTCATTGTGGCTGACTTCTTGGTAAATGTGCTTAGAACCTTCCAATAAAGTAATGCTGTTTTGCTTTTGCTTTTAAAGGCTTCAGCCATAATTAATTCATTTTTTAAAAGATTTTTGTGCCCTACATCATGGATGATGTAGCTGAGATTCCTGCACCCTTGGAGTTCATTTCAACTCTACAATTCTATGATTCTTTCTGCTGTATTTTCAAGATAACTAGAAATGCAGAATTTCATTAGTGTATTTACATTGCTCAACTCATACTGAGAAAGTGAATGCTGATAATACAAGAAGCTTCTTTTTCTACACATAATAAGTGTAATAAGTAATAGCAGAATCATATAGAAGAAATAAAAAAAGAATCTGTGAGGAGTCTACCCGGAAATACATGGAAGAGCAGCATTTCCTTGTTTTTGCTATGCCCCATGAGCTCCAGCATGCAACTTTCGCTTTGTCAGATTGTTTTTCCCACTCTGGGCCGACAGCCCTCTTCATACATTGTCCTCATGAAAACTGCTCCCTGTGATTAAGGAGAAGTGGGCTGAGTTGCTGGCTCGGACATAATATACCGAGATTTGCCAAGACTACATGAAAGGAGGACAGCATGAATGTGGGTGAACTCCTTCATAAGATTGTGCAGGGCTCCCAGTCCGATAGATTCACCCCTTCAGAACTAACACTCGAGATCTGGAGCTGGAGCTGGAGCTGGCAGGGACATAAAGGCAAAGTCCAGCATCCTGTTCTCACAATGACTGATCAAAATGCCCATAGGAAGCCCACAAGCAAGATCTGACTGCACCAACCTTCTCCCCACTTGTGATTCCAAGCAACTTCATTCATAGGCCTACTGCCTCCAACAGTGGAGGTAGAACATAGTTGTAATGGCTAGGAGCCATCGATAGCCTTATCCTCCAGGAATCCTCTTTTAAAGTCATCCAACATGATGGCCATTGCCAGCAGGGATGTTGGAGGGGAACTTCTGAAGGGGACTAAAATCATTGCACAACAGCATTTCCCATTCCGGAACCCGCTCCTCTGATCACTTGCCTGCTCTTGACTTTTGTGTTTATTTTATGTACAGTGGTACCTCGGGTTACTTACGCTTCAGGTTACATATGCTTCAGGTTACAGATTCCACTAACCCAGAAATAGTACCTCGGGTTAAGAACTTTGCTTCAGGATGAGAACAGAAATCGCGCAGCAGTGGCGCGGCAGCAGCAGGAGGCCCCATTAGTTAAAGTGGTGCTTCAGGTTAAGAACAGTTTCAGGTTAAGTATGGACCTCCAGAACGAATTAAGTACTTAACCCGAGGTACCACTGTAAAGCTTTTGAGCTTTTTCATGTACTTTGCTCAGAATGGGAGGAATGCATTGGAGTGGAGGAAGAAATAGCAGCAAGGGTCTAGAGCGAAATAGCAGTGGGGAGAGGCCTAGGAGGAAGTATCAATCAGACTGAGCAATCAGAACGTAATGAAATTGCAGGATCCAAGAATTATGAAGGCATAGATTTTAATTGTTCTGCACATTTTTGTGTGTGCTTAGACACTGAGGTAGTTCATGGCATCCCCTGATGAACTCTGCAATCAGGAATTGTTGCCATTCAGCAAGCACCTGCTCATTTAGGCCCTTATCCAGGGGGAGTCTTGCTCCATTCAGCAAGCATCTGGCAAATTAGCTTGGAACAACTGGTAAGATGCACTGTGTTCTGGAAGTGTTGGCTGATGAATGAGATCCTCACATTTCTGCCATGATCGAAGCCATGTGCAATGGAAACAAATGCAGCTTTACCCAAAGCTCTGCCTATAGGCTTCCTTGGCAGGAAAAGAGCAAAGTGAAATAATTTGCAAAGCAGCAAATTCACACCTTTAAGTTATTTTATATTGCACTCACTGAGGTAAGCATCAATTGGTGCCCCACTATCAGCACGGCTGTGTCTATGGTATGAAAATCCCAAACTAACAGTGAAATGCCATACATATGTATTCAGATGGCAATACTAATCCAGCCTGGTTATGTGTTTGACTAGGAAGAGAAATGAACTGTTGCTCTCGTGAATCTTCAAATGTGTTAGGCCAATGTTAACTCCTTTTAAGCCTCACTAATTTTCAGGGAGATAGTTCAGAACAATTTCTCCCATGCAAATTAATTGGACTGAAAAAGCACTTTCATATGGCTGAAACACACTCATTTAAAAAAATAAAATACAGGCATCCCTCCACTTTATGCAGGGGTTACGTTCTGGGGCCCTATGTGCATAAACAAAAATCACGTAAGTGGGGAGAATCCCCTAAAAAGCTTCTAAGCACCCGTTCTTTCCTGCTCTCCTGTTTTCTCTCCTGTTCTGTTTCTACACAACTCTCTCTTCACCTAGAGTTGAAGCTCTGGAGGATGGAGAATGCATGAAAAGCAGCTGTTGCTGCTGCGCTGTCACATGTTTCATCTGCTAGGTAGAGAAGCTGAGCAGCAGAAACAAAGCCCCACCGCACATCTGGTTTCTTTGAGGCCTCCTCTGCCCTCAATGAAGTCCTTTTCCAGCCCTGGGGAGGGTCTGCTCTCCAGCTCTCTAGCTCTCCAGCTCTCTCCTGCCATTTCCTGGTTTGGATTTATTTATTAATTCCCCTGTGCTTGCGTGTATACGTGATTGCACATGACTCGATCATGTGTTAAGTGGAGGGGATGCCTGTAATCAAATCCCAAATATCCCATATGATTAAATTACTCACAAGTCACCATATTGTAAAATGGTTGTATCAATAGTGGTGGGACCTCTGTCCAGTCTCACTTTGCTGCTGCTTACCAGGAGGTGCAGTGTGAGAGGCAAGGTGTCACAAAGCGCATCACTGGAAACACAGGATTATATACACGGAAACAAAGTAGGCAAGCCAAAGCTTTCATACCCTTTTTTTCATGAGGGTTTGTCAGTGTTTGTAGAAAAGCAAAAAAAAGAAGGAAAGGGTTCTGACCTCCCTTTATCTTCTCAGCCTCCTTGTCGGCACAAAAAGAGTCCACGGGAATATCCTTGCAGAGTTTTATTAAAAGTCTTTGTGCAAAACACGACTGAATACCACGACTGAAACACACCAGCACCAACCAACCCAAACACCAGCCAACAACCCCAAACCAACATCTCTCACATATATATACAGCCTGCTGCAAGCCGCTGAGTCATGCTGACCCAGCTTTATTCACATTAAAGAAACAGTGGCCATTTTAGCCGTGACACCCCTTCTGTTTCTTAAATGCGAAAAACCCCAACAGAAACCATACATTACAACAATACAACAATACATTATATACATAAACCCAGTTTTGTCATCAATTCATTATGGCATATTGCTGGCAAAGGCTTGGTAAACAAATCAGCAATATTATCTTGTGATTGACAATACTCCAGTTTGATTACCCCATTCTGTACACAATCTCTCACATTCGCATGACGGATAGCAATATGTTTTGATGCGGATTTCATTATTTCCGAGCCCGCTAATGCAATGCACGATTGGCTATCTTCATACACTTGGATAGGCAAATCAACTTTACAATCTAGATCTTTTAGTAACTGTATAAACCACATGATTTCATTGCATGCTAGCGATAGGCTCCCATATTCTGCCTCACATGATGAGGTCGCAACAAATCCTTGTTTCTTTGACCTCCATCCAATTATGGAATTGGCAAACATCATAAGCATTCCACTTGTAGATTTTCTAGTAGCTACACAGCTTCCCCAGTCCGCATCAACAAATACTTCTAGTTTTTCATCTTGTGTACTAGATATCTTTAAACATACATTTAATGTCCCCTTTAGATATCTGATAAGCCTTTTCAAAGCACACCAATCGGCAGTACTGGGTTTAGATACACGTTGGCTCAGAACATTTGTAGCACATGCAATGTCTGGCCTTGACCACTGGCTTAAATACAATAGTGATCCTATTTTTTGAGTGATACAACTCAGGCTGATCAAATTCATCATCACACAGTGTCTTTGGGAAATCTGGTGTCATGGGAGTCTGAACTGGCTTGCAGTTTTCCATGCCAAACTGCTCTATTAAATGAAGAATTTTCTCTTTCTGGCTCAATAGGAAGCTTCCATCAGCTTCCTGCCTTACTTCTACTCCCAAGTAATTGCTTACAGGCCCCAAGGCTTTAAGCTTAAACCTCTTTTCCAGTTGACTTGTGAGCTTCTGGATCTCATCTGTGGAACTCCCTGCTACAAGCAAATCATCAACAAAGACTAAGAGCATTAGATATTTGTTGCCTGTCCCCTTGGTGTACAAGCATGGATCAGCCACACTCCTTTTAAAACCAAGTTTTACAAGGGCTTCATTTAAACACTGGTTCCAACACCTTCCACTTTGTTTGAGACCGTAAACAGCCTTTTTCAAACGCCAGACTGCACCATTCCCCTCTTCAAACCCAGGGGGTTGTCTCATTAACACTTCATGGTCTAAATTTGCATGCAGATATGCAGCATCAACATCAAAATGGTGCACTGCTAGTTGTCTTACAGCAGCAATGGAAAGCATTAAACGAAAAGTTTCACTCTTTACCGTGGGAGAAAACACTTCATCATAACTCTCCCCTTTAATCTGAGTGAACCCTCTGGCTACTAATCTGGCTCGAAAACGTGGTTCCCCAGATGCAAGGGTTTTCCTTTTGTAAACCCACTTGCATGACACCACTCTGCCACCAGGTGGCGGCATTATGACCTCAAACACTTTGTTACGTTTAAAAGAGTCCATTTCTTCTTTCATAGCTTGTTCCCACAAAGCACGTTCCCCAGGGGGTAAGTCTAAGACTTCATTATAACTTTGTGGTTCCACACAACTCACATTGCATACTCTCACTCCTCCTAGGGTCAAACGCTGAGGAGGTACACCCTTGTTTGAACGCTGGGAGCGTCTAGGCACAACTACTTCTTCTTCCCCCCTTATCTCTGGCTCCTCTTCCTCTTCCTCTAGAGAAGTATTATTTATTGCCACATCTTTTGGGGAAATCTGTGCCTCCTCCTCATCCTGCTCCTGTGTTGCCAATGGCTGAGAAGAAGCCTCTTCTCTTACTTGCAGGGGCAGTAGGCAATCAGGGTTGGCATGGATCGCAGTCCATCTGTCCTGGTCAGCAAAGTCTGCACTTCGTGACAGAACCACGCGTCCTGGGCGTAAATTGAAACGCCACCCTTTGCCATAGGACTGGTATCCCACAAACCGCAGTTTCTGCGCTCTAGCGCCCCCTTTCTGACGCTGAGCTTTGGGAATGTTTACATGTGCCCAAGAACCCCAATTATGGAGCATTGTCCACTCTGGTTCTTTACCAAACAACACACGATATGGAATATCTTTTATAGAGCTAGACCAGGTTCTATTAATCAAAAAGTTTGCTGTCAGAAAAGCCTCGCCCCACAGCCTATGGTTGTGGCCCAATCCTGCATCCACTAGCAGGCAGTCCTTTACTGACTGTATCACAGCCCCACGTCTTTCACACAGACCATTTTCAGCAGGGCTATAAGGGTTAGTCAAACGATGAGTGATCCCCTTACGTCGCAACCATGCCCCAAATTGTTTGTTCAGAAATTCTCCGCCCCTATCTGTTTGCAACTGCACAACAGGGCGAGCGAAGAGCTTTTCAGCTTGGGCAACCCATTCTCTGAACGTGGGGAAACACTCAGATTTCTGCTTTAACAAAAACAGCCAACTAAAACGTGATTTGTCATCTATTACCAGAAAAGCATATCTGGCGCCCCCTTCAGTCTTCTGTGGGAAAGGGCCTATCACGTCACAATGGACAAGTTCTAAAACCTCTTTAGATACTCTGTCGCTTTTAGAAGCCACAGGCTTCCTCTTAGATTTGGCCATTTTACATACATTGCAATCTAGGAAACAGTTACAGCTATTTACTTTTAGGTTCTTGCACACCTTTTGCATTTCTGAAAGCACACGGAAATTGGCGTGACCCAGTTTTCTGTGCAGTTGATGTACACACCCCTTATGAACTGGCAAATTATCCTGAACCACCTGGGCCGCTTTAACAGGCTTGTCCTGCATTACATATAACCCATTTTCCAACTTTGCTTGGCCACATACCTGAGTTCCATTCTTTATCAGACAGCCATCCTGCGTGAACTTAACACTATACCCTGCATTAATCAAACAGCTTACAGACAGTAAACAATAGTCCAAACTGCTGACAAACAGAGTCTCTGGTAGAGTAGTGTTCAAGCACTGCAGGAAACATGTCCCCTGGCCATCAATCTTGCTTCTACGACCATCAGCAAGATAAATTGAGTCTTTTCCATTAGCTGGCTTCTCCAGGGTCTTAAAGTCCTCCCGACTATTGCAGATAATCCTGCTGCTGCCAGAGTCCAGCAACCATGTTCCTCGAGGTATCTTTCTCTCCTCCCGAGAAAATGCAGACACAAACTGAGCAGAACGCGTGTTCTTCTTCCCTGAAGAGAACCCCTTCTGCTTACGTTTCTGCGTCGATTGCTGTCTCTGCTCCACGTCGTCTCCTGGAAGTCTTGCCCTGCATTGACGTTGGAGATGCCCGGGTTGGTTGCATCTATAGCACCTCCTCACCGCCATGGCCAAGTCCAAACCTTGGCGTTGCTCCATTGGCAGATTCTGCTGCTGCCCCCCTCTGCTGTAACTCCTCTGCTCTTGGAGTTCAGCCTGTCTATCTGACCTTCTTTCTGCTTCTTCGGTCAATCTGCCAACTACATACTCAAGGGTCAGATCTCGGGGACGCATACTCTCCATGCTGTTAATCACAGGCAACCAGCTTTCAGGCAAACTTGAAAGGATAATGTAGGTTTGGTCAGTCTCATCATAACGCTTACCTCTCTGTTGTAGTTGAAGAAACAGAGATTTCAGCATTTGAAGATGAGTTGCCAAACTCTCACCTTCTTTCATAACAGTCCTGAACAGCCTTCTGGTCAGAGAAATTATAGTTCCAGCAGTTTCTCTGACATGCATTGCCCTTAATAAATTCCAGCACTCAAACGCTGTGCTGGCATTTGCTACATGCAATAACTGAGAGTTGCTCAAACACAGCATAATTTGGGCACGAGCCCTTTCATCTAGCCATTTTTTCTCAGCAGAGTCCCGTCTCAAAACCTCAGTTTCAACACAGTCCCATAGTCCATCTCTCCTTAACAACTGCTGCATTTTAATTGACCAACTCAGCCAGTTGCTCTCTGAGAGAAGTTCAAAAGGGATGCCTCCCCCAATATTCACAACTTGGGAAGACTGGAAATCTGCCATCTCTGCTGGTGCTTGCTGAGCCCCTTCTGTAGGGCCTCCAGCAATCTCTCCTGACTCTCTCTTTAGAGTCCAACTAGATGGTCCTGGCTGGCACTCACCGGCTTCTAGCTGCTGCCTCTGTTGACCCTCGGGTCCCGCCTGGTTCTGCAACTGGTGTAGCCGCTCTGTGAGTCGCATACTGTGGTCCTCTAGCAGTTCAAACTGTTCCAGTAGCCGACGCTGAGTGCTTTCCTGATCCTCAGATCCTAGCCGCTCCAGCGTCACTGCAGACAGTTACAGCTTGCCACCAACTGCTCCAACGCACAGCCACTGGCTCCATACACCACCAGGACTCACCAGCTCCTTGCTGAAATGCTGTTAGTCGTTTTGCACTCTGCACATGCTCAGAAACACTGGGCCCATAACCTGTCAGTGTTTGTAGAAAAGCAAAAAAAAGAAGGAAAGGGTTCTGACCTCCCTTTATCTTCTCAGCCTCCTTGTCGGCACAAAAAGAGTCCACGGGAATATCCTTGCAGAGTTTTATTAAAAGTCTTTGTGCAAAACACGACTGAATACCACGACTGAAACACACCAGCACCAACCAACCCAAACACCAGCCAACAACCCCAAACCAACATCTCTCACATATATATACAGCCTGCTGCAAGCCGCTGAGTCATGCTGACCCAGCTTTATTCACATTAAAGAAACAGCGGCCATTTTAGCCGTGACAGGGTTGGTCTAGTAAGCAATACGTATAAGCATAAACACATCCGCAAGCCACAAGAGCTTCTCTCTTTCCTTTTTTTAATGCCTATTAAAATTTTAGCACATGGTGTATAGCTTTCAAAAACCCGGTCAGAAAAGAAATATTTTCTCTGCTGCCCTTTTGACCTTTATTTCGTTATGTGAAACCAGTTTCTGTCTAATTAAATCTTTCTCTCTGAAGTTCCTAATTTATTAAATTGCAAAGTCCTTGAGCCATAGGAATGTTTTTCCCCTTTCCCCCCTCTCAGATACTGACCTCATACTTTACATTTAAGTTACTTCCAAATACATCTCTCCTGCAGTCTGTACCAGCAGGGGCACCTTCACATGTTACAATTTAATGAGGCTCAGGCACGAGTCCCTGAAGAAAAGTATTACCTGATCTGCTTCATTTATTTCTTCCAATAATCATACCATTACCTACAGCTTCTGTTTTTAATTAGTGATATCTAATGATTAACACTGGCCAATTTGCATCCAATTATGTCCCTTGAAAAATTAGACTTGGACGTAAAGGCGGAATACAATTAATCATTTAGCAAAAGGGGACTTGCCTAAGTATCAAGGATGAACATGCTGTACTTTCTCAAATGAAGATTTCAAGGGAAATAGTCACAGGTTCAGGAGCAAAAAGACACTGGAAATCTGCTTGCGTTTAATGAACTGTGGGGAGGTTAGGGGAGTTCATGAACATACATAGGGAAGTGATTACTAGGGAAAATCATGCATCATAGCTATTTATATCTGAATCATAATGCTACCTTGAAATAAAAAAAGAGGAGCTAATAAAAAGGAGCAAAAGCTGGTTTCCATGGCATATTTTTAATTTCCTACTCAGTTCCTGCTTAGAGTGTTCCTCAAATAATGGGAGGTTTCTACTTATTCAGGGTAGCAAAATGTTGCCCTGGTCAGGCTTATGCATATGGCTACTGGTGTCTCTCAACAGAATGAAATGTCTATAGTTTGGTCATTTTCCTCCAAGCATTTCCTATAAGCAATTATAATTAAGACTGACATAGAAAGAAAGAAAAAGAAGGAACCGGAGGAAGAAGGAGGTCACTGGTGGGCGACGATGGTGGCTCTGTCTCTGTGGCAGGTGGCAGATCATCTTGAGCAAATCTACTTGTGCATAAGATGTTTATTCATTAAGGGTTGCATCCAGTGTAGCATAAATAAGTCATTCATGCTGCAGAGGGATTTGAACTTGCAGAGCAGAACTTTCCCCACCTGTCGTCCCCTAAATGTGTTCTGGGGTTCTACAGGTTTCCTGCTGCATTTTTGGGCATAAAATCATAGAGTTGTAGAGTTGGAAGGGATCCCAAGGGACATCTGGTTCACCCCCCCCCCCCCGCAATACAGGGATCACAGCTGAAGAACCCCTGGCAGATGGTTGTCCACCACCTTCTGAAGTAGCCCATTCCACTGTTAAACAGCTCCTGCCATCAGAAAGTACTTTCTAATGTTTAATAGGAATCTTCTTTTTTTGTAATTTGAATCCATTGGTTTGTATCCTAGCCTCAGGAGTAGCAAAAAAAACAAGCTTGCTCCATATTGCCTATGACAGCCCCTCAGATATTTGAAGATGACTGTCATAGCGCCTCTCAGTCTTTTCTTCTCCAGGCTAAACAAGCCCAGCTCCCTCAAATGTTCCTCATAAGGCTTCATTTCCAGACCTTTCATCATCTTGATCTCCCTCTTCTGCTCATGATACCAAGTCACCATCAAGTACAGCCCTATGTATTGCCATCACTTCAGTCCCACTGAAACCAGTGGAATAAGAAAGTCCACACCAAACATTTGAGGAACATGACTTTCCCCAAAGAATCCTGAGAACTGTAGCTTCCCTTTCACAGATCTACAATTCCCAGCACCCTTAACAAGCTACAATTTTGAGGATTATTTAGGGGGAACCATGTGCATTGCATGTGCTTTAAAGGTGTGGTGTGGATGAGTCCTTAACTGGACAAAAACATGACTAATTTTGTCTGAATTCAGCCTTTAATGCTGGGCATTCTTTGCTTGTTTAATATTTAGCAACACACATGGGGGGAGGGGACAAAGTGGGGAAAAGGCCTTTGCAAAAGATGACTTAGTACTTGGTAGCAAAACCCTTGTTGGCAATTACAGAGGTCAGACGTTTCTTGTAGGTGGCCACCAGGTTTGCACACATCTCAGGAAGTATTTTGTCCCACTCCTCTTTGCAGATCCTCTCCAAGTCAGTAAGATTTCAAGGCTGATGTGTAGCTACTCAAACCTTCAGCTCTCTCCACAGATTTTCGATGGGATTGAGGTCTGGAGACTGGCTATCCACTCTTTTGTTGCCTTGTCATACTGGAATACCCATCCTTGACCCATTTTCAATGCCCTGGCTGAGGGAAGGAGGTGCTCACCCAAGATTTGACAATACATGGTCCCATCCATCGTCCCTTCGATGCGGTGAATGTGTCCTGTCTCCTTAGCAGAAAAACACCCCCAAAGCATAATATGTCCCCCTCCATGTTTGACGGTGGGGATGGTGTTCTTGGGGTCATAGGCAACATTCCTCCTCCTCCAAACATGGCGAGTTGAGTTGATGCCAAAGAGCTCGATTTTGGTCTCATCTGACCACAACTCTTTCACCCAGTTCTCCTCTGGGTCATTCAGATGTGCACTGGCAAACTGCAGACGGGCCTGTACATGTGCTGTCTTAAGCAAGGGGACCTTGTGGGCTCTGCAAGATCTCAGTCCTTCATGGTGTAGTGTGTTACCAACTGTTTTCATGGTGACTATGGTCCCAGCTCCTGAGTTCATTGACAAGTTCCCCCCATGTAGTTCTGGGCTGCTTCATCACTGTTCTCATGATCATTGCAACTCCACAATATGAGATCTCGCATGGAGCCCCAGACCGAGGGAGGTTGAAAGTTACTTTGTGTTTCTTCCATTTGTGAATTATTGCACCAACTGTTGTCACCTTCTCACCAAGCTGCTTGGCAATAGTCCTGTAGCCCAGTCCAGCTTTGCGCTGGTCTACAATATTGTCCCTGACATCCTTGGACAGCTCTTTAGTCTTGGTCGTGGTGGCTACTTTGGAATCTGCTGGATTGATTGCTTCTGTCAACAGGTGTCTTTTGTACAGGTACTGTAACAAGCTGGGATTACAGGTAAGACCTCTCCCTTACAGCAGGTGCTTCTAATCTTGGCTCATTACATACAGTGAAGATACCAGGTAGCCTGACATCTGGCTGGTTGATAAGGGATCAAATACTTATTTCACTCATTATAATGCACATCAATCTCTGACTTTTGTCTTCTGGGTTTCTGGGGGTTTTCCTGTTGTCATTCTGTCTCTTACATCTACAATAAACCTACCATTAATATTATGGACTGGTCATTTCTTCGTCAGAGGGCAAACGGGCAAATTTAGCAGGGGATCAAATACTTTTTCCCCTCACTGTATGTGAAATGTAAAAACTTGTCTTTATTTTTACATTTTCCCTAAGTTTAGCTAGCTGCATTATGTGATGGATTTGTCCCACCCCCAAGTTATATAAAATACTTCACTTCTGTGCTAAATAATCTTAGTACATGAAAATAACCTAATAAGTGTTAACTAGTTCATGAAAAGCTTAAAGGATTTATGGCTACATTTTTTTCCTGCTGGATGTGGAGAAATTCTCAGCAAAATTCAATACCTTGCTACCCTGAAGTTTCCATATATAATTACAAAACTTCAGACACACACAGTACCAAATGCAAAAAATCCACTAGCATGCTCCAGTTCGAAAATTATTGTTTCTTCTAATCCCCTCCTCAAGCATGTTTCTTAAATCTGGCAAAAGTGAAAATGATTTCTGTGGCGTCAAATAGTATAGATTTGTCACAGGCAAATCTATACTATTTCAAGTCCATGCTTTCCTCATGTGAGGGACTGATGGCTTTGTTGCTAGAACCAAATAAATGCTTTGAAAAATGGTTGCCTCCAACTGAGAGATGGCCAGCTCCAGTCAAGTCAATATGTCAACATTTCATTTGTTTAGTTACCTTGTTATTTTAATTAAGCATTATGACAACAACAATAATGGATTTTTGAGCCCTGGTACCCAAAGAACACAATGATGGAATTTGTGCTAAGTTAATAGCATTTAAAGGTCACAAACAAAATGTCAGGTGAAAAGAACAATAAAGCTTCCAAGGAACAGTAGCAGTAAATTAAATATTGGTTAAAAGTAATTAACCACACTGCTACAAAACATTATATAGAAGGGTTCCTGTTCCTCAGAGCTTTCCTAAAACATCATACACCTATTTTTATTATTTGGTTGTCAAATAATAAATATCCAAAAGCTATTTATTCATTCATTTGTGCGTATGGGCTTACTTTGTTATGACTGGAACATTTGGGGACATTGTGAATTTGAAATACTTTTTGCAACTAGCACTAGTGCGACTTAAGACACATAATATGGTATGTATAAAAGTACTTTCGATGAGGATGATGTTATTTATAAGTGTGATCAATGTATACCAGACATCAGTAAACTTCAGCCCATGGGCCAAATTAGACCCATTAGTAGTCCTAATTTGACCAGTAAGGCAATTTCCCCCAGTCACATCCCCTTGTCCCACGAAGGACATAATGTTATATCACAAACGGGTCAGGTAATGTAGCTGCAGGAAAACAACTGGGAGCCTCAGAATGTCCTCTCATTGCTTCTCTGCAAGACGAGCTTGCATTTGGAGCCAAAGGCAAACCCTGTGCAACCAATCCCACTGAAAGAAGGGCTTTCAGTCAGTGCTGAATTTGAAGTCAAGCCGCACTGGGATTGGTTCCATTTGGGCATTCCCAATCTGACTTCCTGAGGTCAGCCAATCACTGCTGAAATCAGAGTTTTCAGTCAGCACTGAATTTAAATTCAGTGTTTTGGCAGGGATCTTTGCAGTCCCAACTTGGCTTCAAATTAAAGTGGAAGAAAGGAAGCAATGGGAGTGCATTTGGAATGTGGCCCCATTTTTATTATTATTATTATTATTATTATTATTATTATTATTATTATTATTTATACCCCGCCCATCTGGCTGGGTTTCCCCAGCCACTCTGGGCGGCTTCCAACAGAACACTAAAATACAATAACCTATTAAACATTAAAAGCTTCCCTAAACAGGGATGCCTTCAGACGTCTTCTAAAAGTTTTGTGGTTATTTTTCTCTTTGACATCTGGTGGGAGGGCGTTCCACAGGGCGGGTGACACTGCCAAGAAGGCCCTCTGCCTGGTTCCCTGTAACTTCTCGTAGCAAGGGAACCGCCAGAAGGCCCTCGGCGCTGGACCGCAGTGTCTGGGCCATTTCTTCTTTTGAAGTTAAATGACCTGACATCATATGATATGAGGTGATTGACAGTTGGCAGCTAGATCCAGTTATCCACTCTTAATGTACTTGATACTTTAAAAAGTATCATAAGCAATGAGGGCAGATACCTACTCCAAGAGGTTGCAATGTGAACTTCAACACAACAAAAGGAGGAAAGTGGGTGGAAGAAGGCATAGGTAGATATACAGCACCATAGGTGCCAACTCCCTATGGCCCTGAATGCCTGAGCACCCACAAAATTCCCCATGAAGGGGCAGGGGCCCCACAAATTTCAGTGACAGTTACTTTTTTACTTTAGAGATTCTCCTGCATAAGAAGGTCAAAGGTTTGCAGGGGGAATTGGTACACAGGAGGATAAACTTCACTGGTGGGTGTTTTGCACAGGAGGGTCAAAGGTTCTGTCTGGGGACCAGGAAATTAAGGAGAAATAGACACTTGATCAGGAGTCTACTCTCCTAATTAGCTAAAATGTCGGGACATGGAGTAAAACTGTTGTATATAAATCAAGCTAAAAATAGAGTAGTTAGTTCTGGAGACACTTTGTAAATAAATCATTTTGTCAAAAATTGTACAACTTATTGCCTTAATAAAACCTTAAGTAAAGCCACAATTTGGGGTTGGGGTTTGGGGGGTGGGTAGCTTGAAGCCCCATGCTTGTGTGTCATCCTGCTCTGCCCATAAAGGGAGAAGGTTGGTCCAGCATTTGTTCCATGCCAACTGCCCTGTTACCTCTTCCTCTGTTGTGAGTACCACAGTCCCAACCAGGCTCAGTGCTGATACAGCAGTCATTATCAGTTGAGGAACAGGAGGAGTAGGATGCAGTGGACTCTGTTGGTAGAGAGTGGCCCAAGTTGAAGGATGAGGCCTCCACTTCATTGCCTTTAGGTACCAGGGGAGGGGAGGCAGTCCTGCTGGCTCCCCATCATCTCCCATCAATGCAGAAGATGGATTCCTTGGGAATGGGGGGAGATGTTGACCTGCCAGGAGGGGAGGAGGGGCCAGAGGGACTGACTTCTCTCCTAGGGGCCACCTCTATGATTGGGAACACACCCACATCCCCATTTGGAGAACTGCATGCCTCCAAGTGCACCAATCTTGTAGGGAGTGAGGGAGTCTCATAAGTAAGTGTGCCACATCTATCATTTAAAAACTGGTCCCCTGGTGTCAGTCATGAGCCTAGTCATGCCTTTGGTGATCTGGAGTCTGAGCTCTACCACGGCAAGTGGTCTTGCTCACATGTAAGAGCATCTGTCACTGTTTGGGACAGGAATCTCCCAGTAAGCTGCAGTGACTCAGCTGTCAACAGGTCAGACAACTGCTGACTCTATCCACTCCTGGGACTGTCATGATAAACTCTTGGAAAATTCCCATTGTGGGCAGAAAGTACAGAAGAGAAATACATCATTCCTGCCTCCTTCTCTAATGTATTACACATTTGTTCTCTTCCTTCATCCTAAATGATCAAAGAGAGGGATGCAAAGAGGTAGACCTTACAGGACTGCCAGCAGGTGGTCAGACACACCATGGCTTCCACTAATTAGCAAATCAGAAAAATAAAGATGAAAGAAATCTGTACTGATTGTCTTTATTACCAACAGAGGATTGCCGTTCATCATTTCTCCAATGGCACCGAGATGAATATCAACTTCACCCTAGGGAATCACTTGGCACTGACAAAACAGATGCATGTTGGAGCAGATTCTGTAGGCTAATGTTTTCCTGATTAAATAAAACAGTCAGTTAGCTAAACTTTCTACTCTCCTGTGAGTCAGAGAATGTGTGCTCAATGACCTAAATGATGTTCTCTTTGTTCTTTCTGCATCCAAGGAATTGCTAATTGTAAAGTAGTGCCTGATAAGCTAAAGGAGAATTTGCAAACCAGTTAACATTGAAGCCTTTGAATTCAACACAATTTAGTTCAGGAAAAATCAAGATGACTTAATCAGTTCCAAATCCAAGAATCACAGCCCCACCTTTTTTGTAGAAATGAAAGATCATTCCAAATTACAGAAAGCAGAAGAGAAAAACCATTTCTGTCATTAAGTTGTTCAGCTAAAATATCCATTAGACATAATAGCTTCTGTGTCATTGGAGACTGTTTTCAAAAAGGTACTTAGATGATCTTGCAAGCCCAATTAGTGTATGTGCAACTTGAACACATGGGGTTTTAAACAATTAACCTTCCTTGACTTAAAATATATGTCTATGAGTGTATCGATGAATGAAATGTGTCATGATTTTCAAGTAGCATTATTTGCTCCAGCTACAGACCACCCATTATACCAAACCTCTGAAGCTTGCAATATTATAGCTCAGGGTCCAAAACTCCAAAACTCAGGTTCTCTTAGCTGTGAGCAGTATATGCTCAAAGTCCTCATGTGATCAAACAGTCGGTTTGCAGACATTGTTTGCTGAAACTTTGACCAGCTGCCCTCAGAATAGCAAAATTATTACTGAATTGTACAGGATTGTTGTTTTCTGAAGTTCCTATCTCCAAGATAGAACGAGAATCTGTTGTGCTTTTTCTGGGGGGACACAGAGGTATGCATAACCCATAACATTTTGTGAATCTAACAGGAGAAGAAACTTAAAAAAAATAAAAAATAGTTTCTTCTCTAGCACTGTGAATCGTCAGTTCTGTTGCTATCCCTGATGGTGGCTTCATTTCCTGTCATGGTGTTTCCTGAGTATCAGAAGCAAGCGTTTACTCTGTGAAGTAGGAGTTGGAATCTAGCATGGTGATTGGTCAGTTTCGTTGTATTTACTGTATTTATTTTTCCTGATTTGAACTATAAAATTGTGATTTTCTTGAGTCAAAATGAGAGTACTCCTAAACATTTTTTAAAAGAAAAAAGTACTATTTAGAAGGCTACAAAATACACAAAGGAGCACTGGAACAGACCTGTGCAGAGTGGGGGCAGCTGGGTACACTTGCCCCAGGCCTCAGAGGGCTTGGTTGGCCAGCGACTGGCTGCTTTTTTGTTTGAGTTTATAACTTTATTCTAGCAAGACTTTCACCCCAGGCCTTAGACAAGCTCTACACAGTCCTGCACTTGACACTCATCAATCTGGCTATCCTGTCTCTGTGGAGAATTGTATTGGCACCCTCACCCATCACAATGCATAGAAGGCAGTGTGCTTGTGTGAATAGCATTGTCCTAATCTGCATAATCCAATGACTGCACAAATTAGATCCATACACACATGGCACCCATGTTATATATTACCATATGTGACCATGGGAGTTGATTGTGCGTTCTCTATAAAAGGGACCTCTGGCTTGGTTAGTTTAGGTGCTTGGAATATGCCAGGCTCATCATTCTTATAATTAGTTCCTGCCAATTGTTATGTAGCCCACCCTGAGAAACTGAAGTAGCTTTCTTGAACTGACAATGGCTAACAGGTACTCACACAACTCTTACTTGATTTGGCTTCTTTTGCAGGAAAGGTCAGTTCATTACTTGGGTCAATGCATTGCAACTTGTTCATTATTTGCATTAATGCCATTACCATCTTCAGTCTCACATTATACAAGGCATTGATTCTGGATGTGGATTTCACTTGTACCAATATATCTCATTTTAACAATAAAATCAATGAATCAAAATGTATACCAGGAAGTTCCCAGTTCAAATTATGCCTCTAAAATGAGCACGCTAGTCTTCATTAGCTTTGCAACTGAACCTCAGTCCCAGCGCCCTACCTGCCAGATTCTGATTATCTGAAATTCAGAAACATACGGTACTTTGTAACAAGATGGTATTAATAATACCTTACAGTGCTGTTGTTAGGTCTACAGAAGGTTCATAGCATGGAGAGAGAGTGCACAGTTTGCATGCAGAAGCCCAGGTTCGTCCTCCAGTATCTCACACCTAAGAAATGAAACCTCCTTCTCTTCTTGCATTCCTATATAATTAGAGCATAAGACCATCAATGGTTTCTAGTTATTATAGACACAGGTGGCGCTGTGGTCTAAACCACTGAGCCTCTTGGGCTTGGTGATCAGAAAGACGTTCAAATCCCCGTGATGGGGTGAGCTCCTGTTGCTTTGTTCCAGGTCCTGACAACCTAGCAGTTTGAAAGCACACTAGTGCAAGTAGATAAATAGGTACCACTGCAGCAGAAAGGTAAACGGCATTTCCGTGCGCTCTGGTTTCCATTGCATTGTTCCGTTGCACCAGAAGCAGTTTAGTCATGCTGGCCACATGACCCAGAAAACTGTCTGTGGACAAACGCCAGCTCCCTCGGCTGAAAGTGAGATGAGAGCTGCAACCCCATAGTTGCCTTTGACTGGACTTAACCGTCCAGGGGTCCTTTACCTTTACCTTTACCTTTACCTTTACCTTTATTACCTTTATAGGCACAGACCAAATCTGTGTCCAGGGCAGCTGTTTACCAGCTCCATCTGGTACATAGGCTGAGACTCTATCTGCTTGTGGACTGTCTCGCCAGAGTGGTGCATGCTCTGGTTATCTCCCGCTTGGACTACTGCAATGCACTCTATGTGGGGCTACCTTTGAAGGTGACTCGGAAACTACAACTAATCCAGAATGCGGCAGCTAGACTGGTGACTGGGGGCGGCCGCCGAGACCATATAACACCGGTCTTGAAAGACCTACATTGGCTCCCAGTACGTTTCCGAGCACAATTCAAAGTGCTGGCGTTGACCTTTAAAGCCCTAAACGGCCTCGGTCCAGTATACCTGAAGGAGCATCTCCACCCCCATCGTTCTGCCTGGACGATGAGGTCCAGCGCCGAGGGCCTTCTGGCGGTTCCCTCATTGCGAGAAGCAAAGCTACAGGGAGCCAGGCAGAGGGCCTTCTCAGTAGTGGCGCCCGCTCTGTGGAACGCCCTTCCAGCAGATGTCAAAGCGATAAACAACTACCTGACATTCAGAAGACATCTTAAGGCAGCCCTGTTCAGGGAAGTTTTTAACGTGTGATATTTTACTGTATTTTTTGTTTCCATGGAAGCCGCCCAGAGTGGCTGGGGAGGCCCAGCCAGATGGGCGGGGTATAAATAAAAAAATATTATTATTATTATTATTATTATTATTATTATTATTATTATTATTATTATTATTAATTTATTTATTTATTTACCTTTTTATAGTACCTGTAGCACTATAGAGCTCCAGCATCTCTTTTTCTAGAAAAATAGCACTGTGTGTGCATATATTGATTTCCTGATGTGTAGATAAGCCAAAAGCTGTTGGATACATCAGAGAAACAAGAAATAAAAAGCACGGGGAAGGTGGGGTGGGAGAGAAAATCTTTGGATGACTTCTTAGAACTCTAGAAAGCTGTCATTGTTAATATGCTGCTCTATATAACTCTATGACTAAACAAGAGCAGATGATGGAGAATGGACTCCAGAACAAACAAACACAGTACAGTCCAGCATCCTTTCCTTGCAACAGAAGGTTCCTAGCTAAGCAGAAGAGCAGGTGACAGAGAATGGACTTGACATCTGTTCATTTTCTTTTTACAGTGCTGTACAATTGCTGGGACAGAGGGGTACTTTTTTTGGGGGGGGGGAAACCAAAATAGCAAAGCCACTATAGTCACACTTTCACCCAGGCTAACCTTCCATTTTAAAAGGGAGGGAACATCAAGGGTTTGATAAATGGTCATGCAAATGTAACCTGCCATATACTGAAACCAATTAAATCAAGTTTAGCAGCTCAATAGATTTTTTTTATTATTTAAAAAAAGTTTTCTGCTGCATCATCAGAAAATCCCGATGGTAAATTTAACAAACAAAAAAAAAACCGGAAAGGAAAGGAAAGGAAAGGAAAGGAAAGGGATGAATCCTTGAGGGAGAAAGGAAACCTGAGCTGGTGTCAATTTTAAGAAACAGTGAAGCAAGCAAGCAAATAAACAAACAAGTAAGTAAGCAAGTAAGTAAGTAAACATTTTTCTCTGTCTGTCTCTTTCTCTGCCTCACATTTACCATCAGTTCTACTGGGTTGGAATTAGAATTTGCCCTTCAATATTTGTAAAAGAAAAAAATTGGGCAGGGGGGAGGTTTGGAGAATAATAGTCCCATCAGGTTTTGTTAAGTGCACTAGTCAATTAATTGCTTGTGTTGTGGTAGTTTCTCCAAAGTCCTGGATTGCTTGGGAATGTGACTTCCTTTTTAAAAAGTCCAACAGGTCATTTTGAGGGGCCAGCAAAGTTTGTATCAGTACTCAACCCGAGCAGACTGCAAGGGGTTCACCTTCCCCTCTTGACCAGTATTTTTCAGGAGATAGTTGTGTAGGGTCTGCCTGCCTGCATCCTTATAAGTAGGCAAAGATGTAGTCACCTTGTTCAGGTTATAAATCAGTTATGTTGTCCAGCTCTGGCATTTACAAACTCTTGCCTCTTGTATAACGGATCCCTACACAAACAGGCAAGATATAATCCCCCCCCCCCCAGTGCTGGAAACTTCTTGTTGGGCAGCATGGCAAAGGATTTACTTCTCTTCGTTCTCTAGAGTATATGTTCAGGTCTCAGGGAGCTCATTTGTCTTCCAAGTATCAGAACCAACCTTTGGAGAGTCATGTTTTCCTTCTTAGAATAATATAACTATTCGAGTACGTGCTTTGCTTCATCAAGAAAGTTGACTTTTAGCCAGTTTGGGATTAAAAAATAAATAAATACTTGAATTCCTAATAGTTCTGATACCCCAATGCAGAGCTTTCCAGACTGTGTGCCGCAACACGTTAGTGTGTTGGCTGCAGTGTGTCACACAAACTTTCCCCATGTTCCTCCCAGGGCTGGAGAGGGGTTAGTTTAACCTCCAGTTTGCTAGTAAAACTGAATTACTGTGTTGCAAAACGATGCCTGTCTAAAAAGTGTGTCACCATCATGAAAGGTTTGGAAAGCTCTGCCCTAATGAATAAAGCCCTTTTTAATTACTGCCTAGTGTGCTTTATGTATTTCTATTATACTGCTCTTTACTGATGAACATATATAAATTGAATAAATGTAACTGATCTGTAGAAAAGGCTTTACAACCTGAAAAAGAGACAATGTGTGTACTTTTGTAAACCAAGAAAAGCTTTAATAAAAAATTATAATTTATCTATTGTTGTTGTTGTTGTTGTTATATTTTAAGAGCCTTAAAATTGACCCCTGGACTGTAGACTGAGCAAAAATATTTGAAATTATGGTATTATTAACAAACCAACAGTGGACAACTTCTTATAAAAGAATTACTTCAATAAATTTCTTTATCAGGGTGCAATCCTAACCCCGTGTATCTAGGAGTAAAATCAAATTGGCCTTACTTCTGAGTTTAGGTTTTCACTGTTAGATAAAGGGGATTTCAGAAAGTTTATCATACCTATTGCCACTATTTGTTAAGATGAAGAGCTGAGTAATAAGACTGTGGTTGAAGTACTGTTTGTAGATTCATTTCAACACGGGATAAACTTGGCAAAATATTCTGGTGAAGGTAGTTTCTCATTCATATCTCCTTCTAGAGTTGTATTAAAACCACATCTGTTTGGAGCAAACATGTACCAAGCTTTTTATCCCTGTGCACTGTATCCAGGTTAATAATAATAATTTTGACTGCTTTAAAATATGAATTGAATAGTGATGTTTCTTTTAAGCTTGCCTTTATTGTACATGGCTTAAACCAGGTATGGTTCAAAACAAAACTTGTGGCGCTCATTCACAACTTGAGCTCAGGCAACTCATTTGACCTCCATCTGACACAATCTACCCAGCAGACAAAAAAGCAAAGATCACTCAAGAGCACATGCTGCATTTGAGCAGACCTTCCTTGACGAAATAAATTACAGGAGAACAAAAGGGAGAGAAGAAAGCTGTGATTCTTATTGCCAAAGTCACAAAGCTATAGAAACATAAATTGGAAATGAACAAGAGGGATCTTGGCTGCCAGGTTCGCTTTGATATTTGGGAAACAACATTTTTATTGTGAGATACAGATATGGAAGGTCTCTGGTGAATCTGTGGTATGTTTGTCAACCTGGTTCCCTTTCTGATTTTCCTTAAAATGCACTATGTAAAGGTTTCGCTCTTACTCTTTCCTTAATACCTTGTTTCCTCGGAGACCTAACAAAAGTTACTTGATAATGCATTATTGATACCTTTTGCAGAGTTAAATATATATTTTTCTCACAGGGCCAATGTGGTGTCAACAATGTTGCAACTCTGCTTTAAAAGCTACCTTCATACATCCATATTTGTCTTCATTATGCATGCTTGCTTGAAAAATGTTGGCTTTATCTATAGGTTGATAAAGTTCACGTCTGCTTTTTATAAAAGTTTGATCTTATCAGTATTTTTAACGAATATATTGTGCTTTGGAACTCATGCTGGCTGCACATTTAACACTTCAAAACTGGAAAGAGATATCTCCCTCCATCCTGCCCCAATTATACAATGGACAGAATACATAGTCAGCTAGCTGCCTGCAGTGGCAAAGGAAGGGATGTGTGGGATGTGTGGGCCACCCCAGGTGTTATCACTGGGGGGGTGACAAAATGACAAAAATATGAGGGGGTTTTAATTAAAAAAATGGGCTCACGAAACTTTTTAGTGCAGTCAACAAATGTAAAGAAACACAGGTGGCACTGGGCACCACACCGCGAGGGCCGGCACCTACCACGGGACCTGCAGCGTGCCTGAGCCACGCGTCTCTCCTGGGAGTGACGTGGTGGCTTGGATGCCTGAAGGCTCTGTGCTGCCTGAAATGGCAGCGTGGGGCTTGCATCTGCCCACCGCCTCTCCCTCAACCACCCTACAGCTGAGGGGGAGGCGGTGGAAAGGCTACACACAGCACACCCTGCCCCCTGATGCAGGACGCACATGCTGCAATGAGAACCCAAGCGGCTAACTACATCGCTGACTGCCTGACCTTCCACGAGTGATAGAAAGAGGGAAAACTTTTAAGTATACAGTGGTACCTCGGGTTACATACGCTTTGGGTTACAGACTCCACTAACCCAGAAATAGTACCTCAGGTTAAGAACTTTGCTTCAGGATGAGAACAGAAATCATGTTCCGGCGGACCGGCAGCAGCAGGAGGCCCCATTAGCTAAAGTGGTGCTTCAGGTTAAGAACAGTTTCAGGTTAAGAACGGGCCTCCGGAATGAATTACGTACTTAACCCGAGGTACCACTGTATTGACTCTAGACCCAGATTGATTTGCATGAATGGACACTGCATATGGACTACTGGCTGTAGCTCCCTCACCCCCACCCCTGAGATAGGCACACCAAAAACATTATCATTTTTTTTTTATTGTTCATTTGCTGCATTCCGATGCATTTGTTTGACTTTGGTGTTGCTTTCGTTTGACTTTGGTGTGTTCAACTTCACATTGGCTTCCGTCATGCTTAGAATAAATCTGTCTTTATTTTCTGTCTTTCTCATCACACACACACACACACACACACACACACACACTCTGAGGATTTCAAGGACATGCTGATAACCTTAGTTATATGTAGGCTACCTGTATATCTTCAAGGGAAATCATTCATCTATCCTATGTCCTGTGCTCAGTTTCATTTTGATGTAGTGGCGGACAGTTTTCTTGAGGGCATGAGGCTCAGACAATCGGCACTAGCTTAAACAACTACCTATTAAAAATTAAAGAAGATGCAGTCAGTTGCTCACAGACAACTCACACCAATCTTTTTGGGCTTATTTCCTTTTAATTTAACACAATATAAAATATTTATAGTGAAACATAAAGCCAAGGCAAGCTGTGTAAATAACCAGCATACTTTTGCAAATAAGCCACTTAAAGTTAATCCTTTTATCTTTAATCACTAGCAGAGTGGCACGGAGAATATTTTCAAACCCACGATTAGCTACCAGCAGTATCTTGTTGCACTTTGTTTACAGCTGCAAATGCAAATGTCAGTTTTATAGCCCTCACTTTCGTCCTGACAGCTGTGAAGGAGGAAATTCAAAAATGAAAATGGTGCTTTTAGCATTAAGATTTTTCTGAGTATGTTTCATGGCAGGCCATTGGGGAGGGAGGGGTGGAACCAGAGTTGCAAAACAGCAAGAAGGGCCCAACATAATATTCATGTGTGCATATGGCACACATTTGTTAGAATTAGTGTATTATTATAATCATCATCACCACCACCACCACATTCATTGAACACAAAGAGGATGCTTTTATGGAATTTTACGCTCTATTGTAGATTTTGTTACATAGTTTATATGTTCTATACGAGTGGGTAGTCTATAAATGTTTCTGAATCAATCAAATCAAATCAAATTAAAGGGCTAGTGTTGTTTGAACCAGAGCATTATTTTCTGTTCCACACAGTATTTGTTGCATGCAGCACTGCTGCAGTTCTGCTGCAATTCATCTTCTGCCGAGAGTAACATTGTTTGTCTTGTGTTGAAATTACATAACTTACATAATTTACATAATTAATTGTGTAATTTACATTATTCCAACCCATTCGTTTCATTTCAAAGGAAGCACAGTGCAAATTGGGTGGGAGTTTGTAATCAATTCCATATCATTCGTAGACTTAAAGCAACAGCAGCAGTGAATACAGGATACAGATTGTGTTCACTGGATTGATTTCTGTTCTGGACATGGGGTGAATAAGTGAACATCAACAATTCCCACTCCTGTTTCCCATTCTCTGACATCTCTGATAAGAATGTCATACTGGTTTGTTGGTTGGTTTGCTCAATCAGCAGTTTTTATCACCTTTTCTGCTTTTGTTGATCCTGCTGATGTGATATTATGTTTTATTTTATTTGATTCTGTTTCTTCTACAATTGTTCAAAGATCTGTAAATGGAACAGCAACATATATATTCAGTTTTGAATGACTGAGTATTTGTAGCAATGGCTTGCATTTCTGTGGGCCTGGCATGTATAGATTCACTAAATCGCTCCTTGAGAAGCTTCCATCAGTGACTGCTTCTATCCAGAGAAAATAATTTCCTAATGGTAAACTACTGCACTAATATTTATTGCTGAGATTAATATTTCACTTTATTACTACTTTATCCTGTCTCTCCACTGTCTTCCCAAGCTTACCCCACCTCTTCATCATTTTCTTTTCCATTTATTGGTTTTCCATTTCTCCTTGACTAATCATCTTGTATTTTTATATAGCCTGAAGGACTGCAGCCAAAATGCCACTTTTAATCTCATTTTCTCTTTCCAGCCTGCATTTTGCTAATCTTCTTTTCTTATACCATTCGCAATTAACGTATCCCATTAGTGTTCTAGACTATCAATGTTTCATTTGCTCAAAGGATTAATGTTGAAAAATGTATTAGTGCTAATACATAGTAAATGAGAGAAGGATTCCATTTTATGTCTTTGACATCAGCATTTTCTATAAAAACAAGGACAGCCAGATTATCTTAACTTCTGACTAGAATTTGGGGATAACTACAACTTTCTTGAGTTGACTTTTCAAAATAAATGAAGGAATTCCTGTTAAAATTAGTTTGTCAATTTCTGTTTGGCTTGCATCTCACTTAACCTGTTCTGTAAATGTTTCACAAAGAAGATATTTAGATTTATCTCCCTGCTCTTGAGACATCTACCTACTTTGCCCTGCTAACACTGGTAAAGATAGTAAAAACAGAAAAGGTTTTTATTTTTAAGAAAAACAGAGGAATGAATACTAGTCCACATTTCCTATTGTTCATTTAATTGCATTTACTTCCCAATAAGTATGCTTAGGAGAACAGCTATATATGCTTAACATTGCCATTATTTTAAACCTGTACAATACATTGAAATGCTATTCTGTTTTTGGTAAATGTTGATTTTAAAAAACTTCCTTTTTGGCTTACTGGCAAAGTCCCAATTGAAGGAACTAATTGAAAGCTTTATGAAATCCAAGAAACTCTATGAGCTTATATAGAATCTTATGTATCTGCTGCCAAATTTGTTAAACATAAAGCATCACTCAGATTAGTAACGTTACCACAATGAAAGTGTGTAGAGATGTGCTTTCATTTGAAGTAGCAAGCTCAGCTCAATAGTCAAACCAAGAAAGAATAGAAGAATAAGCCAAACTCTGAAGTCAAAGAAGATTTAAAACAACAGATTTTACTTACCTACACCTATAATGGGAAGCGGGTGGCTCTGTGGGTTAAACCACAGAGCCTAGGGCTTGCCAATCAGAAGGTCAGCAGTTAGAATCCCCGCGATGGGGTGAGCTCTATTGCTTGGTCCCTGCTCCTGCCAACCTAGCAGTTCGAAAGCACGTCAAAGTGCAAGTAGATAAATAGGTACCGCTCCGGCGGGAAGGTAAACGGCGTTTCCGTGCGCTGCTCTGGTTTGCCAGAAGCGGCTTAGTCATGCTGGCCACATGACCCGGAAGCTGTATGCCGGCTCCCTCAGCCAATAAAGCGAGATGAGCGCCACAACCCCAGAGTCGGCTACGATAGGGGTCCCTTTCCTTTTACACCTATAATGTTGGAAAGAAGCAATATCTTGAATTAACAACACAAGGTGATGAATCAAGGACATTGTTTTCATATTTAAGGAGAAAAAGGGACAGAAACATTACCTGAAATTACATGGAAAAGAAGGACGTCCAGGTATAGGAGGAGACCAATAACTGAAAACATCCCATCATAAATAGCAGTTTACACTGAAGCCCAGCAAACAACTCTGAAGCCTAGTTTCTAGCTAGGTTTTCAAATATGGTTATTGGTGACCTTCAACACTGGTTATAAGTTATTTTTGTGGGAATCACATTGGCGACCCCAACACAAATAAAGTACATGAATGCACAGGCTTGGTGGTTGTGTGTTGTGCTGTCTTTTGAACACAACAACCAAAAGTTTGTAAAATATAGTTTCAGCTGAAATGGTCAATATAATCTGCCCTGGTAATGCTTAGCCCTTTGGAGATATTAAAGCATCTACTTGTACCCTGTTAAAGAAAATGTAAGTGATATAGAGGGTGAAACCCAAGTTTGCTGAAGATAAAGACATAACAATTCATGTTTTATCCAGCTCTGGGGAGTTCCACCTGGGCCAATTCAGAATAATGAACAAAGAGAAAATCTGAGAAGAGAATCCACATAATATGTCAGCGTTCATGAATCAAAGTAAGCGGTCCACTTGGGAGCTTTTTTCCAGTGCTATCTGACAATTTAATAATATCCACTACAAAGCTCTCTATCTAGAACACTGGAAACGTTTAGGATATTAGTGTCAAAATGTTGTGCAAAGCAAGGAGCTAGAAAATAAAGTATCTTTTTTTAAAAAAAAACAACCACAAGTATTTCTAAATTGTACACGGCTGATGCAGTTTGTCTTGGACATGTATAGCCCCACATGCATCATAGCACCTTCAGTTTTATTTTATGTTCTCTTAATTAATGTGAATTAATCTGGGGAATATAATCCTTAAAAGAGCCAAAGATTCAATAATAAAATATCTCTTTCTCCTGCTCTCCTCTCTTAGAAGCTAGGATGGTAGGAAAGCCCAGCTGCAATACAAAACATAAAAGAAAGCATTAAATGGACCCCTGATAGCAATATTCCCACAGCTTTCTTGCGCATGATTGGGTTGGTGGGATTGTTTACTTTGGCTTTCCTCCTTGAACAATTTAAAATGTTGGCACTGCTTTTATATTGACAGGGTTTATCACTCTTTCACCATAATATATTGGGTGCTCTCTTAAAACACAAGTATTCTTCTGGATAGAAGGGCAAATACATGAAAATATCCTGAGTAAGACCTCTATCTGCACATAGATGCAAATACCATTAAATTTGTATTGTCCAAAGCTTGGTTGCCAGGCTCCCATTTTATTCAGAAGTATGTCCTGCTGAAGTCATCAGGACTTAAATTCAACATGCCACTGGTCAGATCCACATTTATTTTTCAGCCAGCTGGAATTGTCATCTGTTCTGTCAGTTAAATTCTAGGCATCAAACAGCTTTGTGCTTCCACAGAAGTGCTCTGAGTTGAAGTTCCAGACAATATAAACTCAAGTACTTTCCCTCAACTGGACTGGTGTTTCGACCAGCATGTACTTACTATGTTATTAAATTCCTGGAAATTCAGCTTGTTTATCCTGTCTGCTCACTAATATATTGAACTTGATAGCTAAAAGTCTGCAGTATAGGAGACCTGCATAATATCTAAGGCCAAATTAATTATTTCCTCAGTGAAAGGGATGAATAAGAGACTACTTCAATGTGTTGTAGAAGCCAAAGTTAGTAAGAGATTGTACCCATGCCAGACCTTATTATGTTAGGAAATAGAACGTTTGTGCTTTAATTATAACCACCTAATTGGGTCAGAGGATGACAGAGGACAAAATGGTTGGATAGTGTTCTCAAAGCTACCAACTTAAGTCTGACCAAACTGCAGGAGGCAGTGGAAGACAGGAGTGCCTGGTGTGCTCTGGTCCATGGGGTCATGAAGAGTTGGACAAGACTGAACAACTAAACAACAACAACAATGGGTCAGAAAGCATGGGAAAGATTTTTCTTAATAATATCCTAGCATGTGGAAGGCCAAATATTTGGACTGGAAGGATCACAAGATCTAATCCAGTAGAACCAAGCCAACATCTGATTTCTTTAATCTGAATGAACCACATTTTCATTTTCAACTTTTACATTCAAGTGTATGCTACTTTTACATATTTTAATGAATAAAACATAAGAATTTTATTGTGTTACCATTTACCATTTTCTATCTGAAGATTTGATTAAGCAGAAACTGAAATATAATGCAATGCAGCTCTTAGCTCCTGAAATACTGGGCGGGTGTCTATAAAAAGCATGGAGAATGCATGAAGCTTAACCCATTGCTTGAAATATATTATCAAGACAGAGTATTTGCAGGCAATACAATATTCATATTTACAGGGAGAAGAAAACTTCCAAGTTATAAACTGATTCCAGTTATTAATCTCTTTTATTATTGCTTTTTAAAAAATAGCAGAAGAAAAAATCCCAATTAAAATCCTGAAACTGCTATGTTTATTGCAGCATATTTCAAAAAACATCATGATAAAACACAATTTGATAGCTGAAAAGGGTAATGTTGCAGACTTATGCTGTAATTAGAAAGAGTGTATTCTGCAATTTATATATTAGATGAACTAAAATCATTGGAAATCTAGTTATCATGAATAACATACTCTGGTCTCAACTGCTGCCAACATGATGCATCCTTCAACAGAAGAAAAGGTTCCTCACCCATCTCTGTGCCCAGCTATGCAGTCTGGAATAGACTATATCCCAAAAGATTGTCAATGATTCCTGCCCCCAGGAATCTGTCCCCTGTTGTGCATTGCAGCATCCAACAATTGGGCATGGCAGCAGTTGTTGGAGTGTTGTGGATATCGAGGAGTTAAACACTCTGTGCTGATTGGGAATGTTGACTCAGCAGCATGTGATGACTAAGCATGACGAGACACGGGGCATTGTCTAATTGATCCCTTGCCCACGACTATAGAGAGGCATGGTTGACTTCCCTCTGTTGCTGTTAGTTGTTGGTTGGCCGGTTGTTTGTTAGTTGGAAGAGATGTGAAGAGGTGACGGCTTCTCCCTGAATGTAATTTCACCTGTGTGCTCTGTATTCTGAATGTACTAAGACTGCTTGCTTTACAACGCTTCAAGGCTGCAACTGAATAAAGCCTTTCTGAAAACCCAGCTTGATTCTGGAATGCTTCCTGTGGGGCTTCTGTACATCGCAGCAGCAGTGGTGGACTCTCGAATTCCAGCAGCGCCGTGTGAGACACTAAAATTAGGTGTGAAGCAGACCGGAAGCCGTGAGGGCATTTTCTTATACTACAAAAATTCAGAGGACTATAGGACAAACCCATTTCAAATGTTATGCAATATGGTTGCCGTTGAGAAAATATCATTCTACATGAATGTATATTTGCATGGCACGGATCTCATGGGATTCCACTTGACTTTAGCCATACCAATGAAAGAAACCAAGAACATCAAACTTAAAATTGAGCCAAGCCAGTGAGGACCTAAATGGTCTCTTGCATGAAAAAGCTTGCATTTTTGCTGGCAACCATGACACTATGTTAATTAGTGAGATTGTCCTTTGTGGTACTCAACCTTGTTTGACTTTAGTGCAATATTTTTTGCAACATTCATTCAATGTACATGGTACCTCTGGTTAAGAACTTAATTTGTTCTGGAGGTCCATTCTTAACCTGAAACTGTTCTTAACCTGAAACACCACTTTAGCTAATGGGGGCCTCCTGCTGCTGCCACGCCGCCGGAGCACGATTTCTGTTCTCATCTTGAAGCAAAGTTCTTAACCCGAGGTAATATTTCTGAGTTAGCGGAGTCTGTAACTTGAAGCGTATGTAACCTGAAGCGTATGTAACCCGAGGTACCACTGTAATGACAAAGTCCAGTGTCAAAACTTACCCTCCACTCAGACCCTCCAAGTGTCCCTATTTTCCAGGGACAGTCCCAGATTTACAGAAGTCATTTTAGTTTCTCATTTGATTCTGGAATGTCCCACTTTTCCTTAGGACGTCCCTGTTTACATTGGATTTTTTTATGTTTAATGTTTTATTATGTTTTTATGCATGTTGGAAGCTGACCAGACTGGCAAGGACAACCCAGTCAGATGGATGGGGTATAAATAGTAAAATTATTACTGTATTATGGAATAGGATGTCCCTATTTTCATCAGATAAATGTTTGAGGGTTTGTCCACCTTTTGTCCAGTTGAACACCTGGAGCCAAAAATGTTAGAAGGAAATATACCTACAGCAGTTAAATTTTTAACAAATTTATGAAATTTCCTCCAATTTGCAAAAAAAGTGTTGATCTTAGAAAACATGTCAATGAGATCACATCAGTATTGCTCGCAGATTTTTAACCCCAGTTCTGAATATATCATTATTTTGTTCAAATGCATCTGTGCTTTCCTAATTAATGCCTTCATTTCCTGGTTTACTTCCATAATCAGTGGCATTTTTCACAGACCTGAAGCAAAGTAGCAAATAAAGATCAAATATCTGCCAACAGCTGCACAAGGAACCTAATTAGATACCTCTTTACATTTGTTTTGAAATGCGTAATTGGTTTAGAAAATAATGTGTCACTGAGATACCATTACTTAAAATACTCTTGTTGTGTCTTCAGAAGTATAGATTGGAGCATCTATATCTGATTCCTTGAGTGATGCCATATATCTTCTCTTTTTAATCTATTGCCAGGGCCATGTTAAATTTAATAATTTATTTTCAGTTCCTTGGGCCTTGCAGCTGAAATTACTGAGCCTGCTAAGATTACTGATGACTGATTAGGAATTTTATCCTCAATCATGCTCCAGTTTATAAGCATTTTGCTGTTTCTAGTCAATCTCCTGCTTGATGCTGCTATATTTGGACATTAATATTCTTCTAGCCTTTTGACCACACAATGTTCGGAATTTAGAAGCACAGCAATGTTCTTCACATATATTGCAGGTTTGGACATGACTGCTTCAGGGATAGCTAGCTGGCAGCTTGTGGGCCATACCTAGCTTTCATTTTGTTTTTCATGGTTCCTCTTTCCTCTGTTCAACCCATTCCACCAGCTATGGGCAGCTGGCCTGATAAGTTGGAAGTGACACCTCACATAGTACATTAATATGTGTGTTTAGTACAGGACATCTCTCTGTGGAATTGTTCACATGGAGGGCTCACTGTATGTAATGGAGCTCAAATAGCAGATTGGGAGGAGTGGTGGATTGTGAACCTCCATCTGCCACCCACTGCCGCCAGATCTGCGGAATTCACCCAAGGTTTTAAATCACCCAAGGAGCCTCCATGCATACAGACAGCTCATGGCCAACACGATGTTCAATACAACAAAGGCAAAATGTGTGTGCAGCCCCTTTTACTGAGCTTGCCTTCTACATTTGAGCAATGTGTGAAGAGGGCTTGAATCTCATGGACTTTCAAGGGACTGAATCAACTAAGGTTACAGCCACACCTTACATTTAAAGCACTATCACACCACTTCCAACAGCCATGGCTTCCCCCAAAGCTTGTTATGGATTCTAAGAGTTGTTAACAGACCCCTCCCGGAGTTCCCAGGGAATAAGGACTTTTTTTAGATGGGTTATTAGTTGTATCTCTTACATCACAATTAGAAAAGCAATCCATACACTTTCTCAGTTACACCCTGTCAAAGTGTGGGTATGCCTCACTGTGTGACTTATTTGAGTGTGGTAGCAGATATCCTCTCATCCGAGTTGAAAGAGTGATGAGTAGAAGGCAGGAGTCATATTTGCATAAGAAAAGAAGAGTCTGGGTTCCAAACAGTGCATGCTGTAATCCAGTCATACTGAGGTAAGATTTAAAATGTCATAAAATATGAAATGCGGCTATCTTTCAAGTCATTTTAGCACAACCTTCACTCAAAAATATTTCTCACTTTCCAACCTCTGACTATCCAGCCCCCACCCACCCCCAAAAAAATGGAACAGAGGAGCTTACATACTGCATGGAGGATGAATATTGATCTGAATAACCCCAAATGCTTAACAATGCACCTACCTAAGAGAAAACATGCACATTCATAAAAAGCAGGTTGTATAGCTGTCCTGGAACTCTACAGAACTCTACCATTACAGCACTGCCACCAGGTAAGGCTGTGAGTCCATGAGTTTGGGGTGGAAACTGGTGGCTGAAACATCACCTCTGGGAGTGACAGCAAGTTCTGTGGCTGCAGGTGCCGGCCATGGTGTTAACTCAAGTGGGCCCTGCTGGAGTGTGTGGGCCTCAGCAAATGCCCCACTATGCCAGGTGCTGATGCCAGGTCAGATCTAAACCTTTATGAGAGCAGATAATGGTAGTGATGAGACAGGACAACTAGAAACCTCATCATCCAGAGTGCAATGAGGTTTCCAGATTTATTACTGGGCTTTGAAAAACCCCAAGGTTTATTGTAAAATAGTTCTGTTTGCCAAGCCCACTTCTAAATCAGATCAGAATAGTCCACTGATATGTAGATACCTCTGAATAGTCCTGTCTCTGCGGAAGTGTAACTGTGCTGTAATATTTGTGCTGGACCATTCAGACATGCAAGTACTCAATTGATATTACCATCACCAAGTGATCCTCACATGCTCCTAGTTGCACAAACTCAAATATTGTTTTCAATTTTTTCCCTTTTCCCCTGTTGCTAGACAAACACATACATTTTAACTACTTAATATTAAAAAGGACAGTTCATGTATTAGTAAGCAACCACTGGAGGGGGTGGGATACACGTAAAAGCCACAAGCTACAAATATGATTCTCTATCTCTTTCTCTCTGTCTGTCTGTCTCTGTCTCTCTATCTGTCATCATATCTTAAATTCATTATTGATACATCCCTATACACTCCTCTCCCATTGAACTCAGCGGCTAAAATCTCCGTGATTTTAATTGTTTTGTTATTCGTTGTAGTTTGCATTGGGCAAAGACTTTGGGGGATTTTAAAATAAATATGTAAATAACGGAGGAGCTGGATTTCACTGTTCTTTCACGCATATGCTTATTTCAAATGTCAAAAAAGACACAAAATATGTAAATGCCAAAAAAGTATCTTCTCCACTTCTCTGAAGCCAATGAGAACAATAATTAGGACATTGTCAAAAGCAAACTACTTGAAGAAATAAAATTTGTAATCTTGAGGGGCCACCCCCTCCATACTGTTCAGTTTGGCCTCTACTTATGCAAAAACACCCATCAGAATATGATGACTGAAACGTTTTTCTGAAGATCCACATGTAATTTACTGAAGGTAACACAGTTTTTATGCAAATACAGAAAAGGAGTTAGCTATCTACCTTCCATTTGCGTAATGGTAGTTAATGCTCTTAAAGTACTTTGGAAGCGGAAATTGCTATATAATTGCTTATTATTACACTATTATTAGTCATGCACACCCATTTCTCTGTAGCTACTTCATTATTCACCTTACACTCAGTCACAAGCCCCATTTTCTGCCAAAGTCACTCTTGACATGTGGAATGTTCCAAAGTTTGTCTCTTTATCCAGTTATTATCCAGCTTATCCTGGACCTAACAAGAAAAGAAAACTCTGGATGCTTCTGCATGAGGACATGGAGCCATCCATGCCCAGTTTTTCTGTGTGCATGGCTGAAATGCAACGATTCATCTACACCCTTTTTTAGCCATAGATTTTCCATTGGCATTCCACTGTTTCCATCCACACAAGTGAGTAGTCCTTGACGTATGTTTCTGTTCTCTGTTTTATGCCCTTCCCATCACGGCTCACTCAACCTTCCATGATCTTTTCTCATTCTGCACCTCTGTTGTGCACCTTTTATTTTATTTTTCCATAGGAAGTGCACAAGAAGTGATTGAAGATGTTCGAAGTGAGGGAGTTTTCTTTCTTGTAAAGTCCTTTGTTTTTATTGTGAAACTAAGGTGGGTGGGGGAAATGACACCCATGAGTTGTGTTTCCCCTCAAACTAGCTTCTGCTTGTTTAAAAAACGTAAGTTGTGGTTAAACTGAGGTGTGTACACTTGAGAAATCCAATGGGCATGTGCAGTGGCAGTGCATGCAAAGGTGTGAGTTTAATTGAATAGGAAACAGGCTGAGGGGGAACTAAGCAGGCCATGTGCATTGGGTGAAGACATCCCCTCCCCTTCTCTGGTGTATACAGCAATGTAAAATGTTGCTTGAAATGCAGTGGGGGGGGGGACAAACTTGCTTCATTTTAAGCCACTAATGTGTACTTAACTTCAGTCATGCTCACAACATGCCTGGGAGACGGGTGGTTGTTAAAGGCCTTCCAAGTTAAGAGATTAATAGAAGAAAGATTCCCAGCTACACATCTGCATAGCTCTATCAGTGGCCACCTGAAGGAAACTGCAAGAATTGGTACAGGCTTCCTCATACTTTTATATTAGATTTTCTATATTCAGTGAACATCAGCACAATACTTCGAGATCTCCAAGACAGTGATTCATTGAATAAATGAAGTAGCTGCTTTTAAGAAGGGCAGCACCGTCATTTCAGTCAGCCACTCCTTGGGTCTCATTGTTCTAATAAAATACCATCAGAGAAATACTTCCCGGTTAGCCTGGCGCTGCATCTTTCTTGCTTCTATTTATCCTGCTTTCCTCCCCCCTCCTCTCCCCTGCGCCACACACAAACAACTTTACTAAATTTGAAAGCGTTCAGAAAGAGCAAGAAATGGATGGTGAACTCTATTTCATGCTGAAGATCAGCAGGGGCTGTTTTTTGAAGGGCTTCAATTTTTCTCTGAGTGTCAGGAAATCAGATTATTACATCCAGCTGCAAGCTGTTTTGATTGAACTGAAAGTCTGATTTAATTTGATACAAATGGCAAATTACTCTCCTATTTATCCTTGGAAATATATGTAGTTGTGAAGTACTACATTTCACGATGGCCTCAAAAGCTGAGGTAGAAATGATGGGTTTCCAAAATAGACACTCTTATGTGTCAGCAAACGATATGAATATGCTTATTTACAAGTGCAGGGACAGATTTCCAATAGTACTTTGGCACCCATCAGCTCCCATTTAAACAAGTGCCCAGATTTTTTTCCTCAGCATCCCCATCAGCTGCTGTTGAGAGATGATGGCTGATAAAATTTGATGCCATCTGGACACCTTATTTAGGTCACTGTCTATTTTAAAACTACTGATTTACGCATTATTGCTGAATAATGTAAAGGACATTTTCCCATCCTATTCCTGAAGTATGCTTAAAAGACAATGGAAGGAACTTCAATTCAACCCACAGCACAATGCCTTTATGTAAATAACACCTCCTGGAAATACACACCATTTCCTGTTACGGATATTTGCTCTAAGGTAACCTGTCATAATATTAGTCTCACTTGACATATGTGTGGGCAGCACAGTCCTTCAGCAGCTCTGCGCCATTAAACTCGGTGCTGATTTTCCCAGATTTGTTGGAATAGAGCATTGGCAGTAAGTCAAATCTTTCTCTAGGAGATTGTTTACATGAGCCACACAAGCCCAGTAGCACCTTAAAGACTGACAAGTTTATGACAGCATAAATGTTTGCATTTTCGACATGATCAGTTATCCCAGGATAGCTCATCAGAAGACTTGGGTTGGCAAAACAACCCTTCACTACAAGGGAGAATGGCTTGTGTGCTGTAAAACTCCCTGTTATTGTTACTTTCCAACAGCTGTTGGACCCTTGAGATTTACTGAGACTTACTCTAATTGCTGATGTTATAATTGTATAGAATTTTTTTGCACTCGTTAGGAAACTCTAGTTGTGTTTTTCTTGGATTTTTATTTGCTTACTGCAGGGATACAGAAGCTTTATCAGATTGTGGGCCACGTCCCCTCGTGGATGACACTTCAGGGGATGCATACCAGTGGTGGGCGGAGCCAGAGGCAAAAATGGGAGGAGCAAAGGGTGCAACTCTTACCATTGTACAATGGACTACATTCCAGCCCTGCAAAAAACAAGGATTTCTATACACACACTCTACTCACATCTCTCCATTCAGGCAAGCAATGGTTAAGAACACATTTCAGCCTGGCAAAATAACGCTTGGATGGCACAGAGCAGAGTTGGTGCAGATTCTGAAGAGCCAGATAGAGAAGGCTTGAGAGTTACATTGGACCCCTAAGTCTAAAATTCCCAGTAGGGATAAGTGGCCTGTTGTGTGACCCACTTTGATTATGGGTGCTTGATGATTTTTTTCTTTGCTAATTCCTATACAAACTGACCTGATCTGTACCTGCCTTTGATTTATGTACTTTCCTGAATTTGGTTCAAAAAGTGTGCTGGCATGCATGAAAATGTGCATTTTAGGATAAAATGCATTTAGAAATGAACACTTTGAAAGAAAATGCCTATACAAATGCACTCCAGATATGTGCCGATTTTTAAAACCGCACACCAACTATTGTGACGTTGCCAGCGTAGACCAAAGGTTCATCACACGTTTTTTAAACCCCCCGGGCACTGTGCTTTGGACATGCAAGGCTGGTAACAAAGGCCAATTCCACTATTTGCAACAGGTGTGGGGAACCTATTTCAGCTCGAGGGCTGTTTTACCTTCTGGGCAACCAGGGGAACCTGGGCAGATCGATGAATGTCAACACTACCATAGTATAGCAGGTGGATTTCTACACACATTTCTCTGTATCCTCCATCCAGACAAGCAAGAAACATTCTCAGCATTCAAGAACATATTCCAGTCAGGCAAGAGCACGCCAGGTGTGTGTGGAGCAGGGTCACTGAGGCCCAGGGAGACTGGCTGTGGCCTGGGGGTAATCTTGAGGTCTACAAAGAAATGCCTCAGCCTTCAGGTCTGAGGTTCCCAAGCCCCCAATTTATAATGAGACAATCCGGTGAAATGATATAGAAAGGCCTGATTAATATTTGATCTGAAACCAGAGGATAAAGGGGTCAGGCTCACCCAACCCTCTTTAAATAAGTCTTTGATTGGGGTATGACTCATTGGCTTCTAAATTCTTGGTTTCTCTTTCTTCTGAGACCTGTCATTCACCTCAATTTCTGGATTCTAAAGTTTCACTCCTTGTGTGCGGGATTTTTTTTAATTAAAAAACTATACTACAGAAAGCTGCATATCAATAGTGTTGATTCAGACCGATTAATTTCCTTGATTGCTAACATTAAATTTAAAGTTGGCACTTCAGAAATGTGTTCAGAAGCAATATGTGCAAAGAATACTGAACTGCCCAATGTTGTATTCCCAGCGGAGGATATTCATTGACGCTTATTCAGTGCAAACCTTTTAAAGGTACCATGTCTAGATCTAAGATGCATATTGAAAATATAATGCTGCTACAGCACCGTACAGTAGGCAGTACCTGAAAAGGGAAGAAAATATTTGTGAAGTGAAGACTTGCCCTACTGTGAGCCACTTTGTATCTTCCACTGTTATTTCCAGTGCTTCAACTCCTCGAAATACTCAAGGGAATATGCAAAGAGGCTTTTTTAATACAAAATATTAATGGGGTAAGAGAAAACGGCAGAAGATACTTTACCTGGATGCTTTTATGAGGCTCTCCGAAAAAAGCTTGTGGCACAGCTGAAGGGAAATCTATTTCTTCCAGAACACATAACCTAAAATTTGTGGGGAAGGGAGCAGGTGCCAACTCTGAGAAAAATCAGGTTTCTAAAATGTGTGGAGAGCTTGTATGAATACTGAAGACTTCCTTCATCAGATAGTAGTTGCCTCCCATGAGTTGGAAGTCAACAGAAATGGCAACAGAAGGGGTGCAGCTAGTGCACTCATTCCTACTGTTTACTTTCCCATGACTGCAACATCTGAAGGGGGTTTATATCAAACCTTCCATTCTCATGCCAAAGTTCTGTCATGCCCACTTCTGCTCCTTTCTCACCCCCTAAAACCAATGAGTACTAGTTTCTGTACTTGAGGGGTCAGGAGATTCCCAGATCATTCGCTGTAGAAATTATTGGAAATATCGCTATTCATTTCTGAGCGTAGCATCGTATAATGTATGGTGAGCTACAAAACATGGTTCTGCTGAACTTCATCCCACCTCCACAAGCCATCAAAATCTTTAGTCATCACACACTTTCTTCTATTGCCGAATTCTTCCCAAGATCATTTATCAGTTCTCACAGGCTGCCTTTCTCAACCTTCTTAAATAGACTTGTTTCACCCTGTTAACGTATGAAAAGTCATATCAAAGGCCAAGAATTCACAACTGAATCTTATCTTCCGGGTGCTAAAGCAGCCTACCTCATTTTTTCTCCTGCTGAAAATTATGTCCTTCCTACTTCAGCAGTTTCTTCTGAGAAAAGGACAAGAAGAAACGAGTGTGTGTCCATCATCTAGATTAAATGTGTGATAACCTCAACTTGAGATATAGCCATGTCTGCTCACTCTATGTCTTGTCATAGTGTGTTTAATGCTGCTGTCACAGTTTGATCCCATAGTCGGGAAGGCAGGACAACACACCATCTATTATCAGGAAATGTTCAATGGTACTCAGATTGATCCCCAGACCCATTTAAGCTGAGGTAGCTGAAGTTAAGCAGAGACTAACACCTGATTCTTATAAGAAATTTATTTGACAACAGCTCCCATAGAATCAGTGGAACTATGATTTAGTTTCTACAGATATTTATGACATAGAAAAGTGACATTTTTTTGTAAAGTGATTTTCCCCATCATTCTCCAAAGGTGATGTTTGTTTAGGTACGGTTTGACTTATGGAGGTCCTCTGGTGGGATCCCTGCTCCTAACCAATGTGCCCTGAAAGCAGGGCGGGGCTAAACCAGCCCAGGATTAGGAGGCTCCCAAACTGGTTTTACTGCTGTCACACAATCTGGACCTAGTTGTCCTCCCACCTTCCACCACATCTCCCATGAGGAGGAGGGTACAGATGCAGCAATGGCCTTGCCACTCCACAAAGACTCAAGACAGGGCAAAGAGGCAGTAAAATTGTGCACCAGAAACCACAGCATATGCCAACCAACTGGCTGCCAATTCCTGCCATCCTTTTGAATCTTTTCAACCATGTGATTTTTACTTAGATTTGAGCATGCATGAGTCCATTCACATTACCATTTACTGTGGCCCCACAGCTGAGAGTTTAGGTCAGGTTCGCACAACGCTAGCCACAATCCATCTGCACACCGTTGCTTTTAGAGTAATACACCTCTTTGGTGTGCTTTGCCTCCAACCAGCTTCTGTGCAATTCAAAATGGAAACTGTCATTCCATTGCGCTGAGAACAGATCAGGCAGCTTCTGCATATGCACAGATGAAAACTAAACTTCATGCTTTGAGATAGCTGGCGACAATATGGGACCAGGGGTTAAAAAATTAAAAAATTAGTTGCACTTGCTGCTAGCTGATGCTTTCTGAAAGAATGAAAAGATGGAGTCAGAAATGAAAATACAAAATCTAATAAATAGTAACTTTCATCTTTCTGGGTTGGTTTACTGTTTGGTACTGCAAACACGTTCAGTGACGCTGTACCAGGCATTGATTACACCCCAGGATCAAGGCTATGAACTATTAGAAAAGGCACAGCTATAGAAGAAGAAAAAGCGTACAACTGTTATGCTTGATTGTCTGACACATTGGGGATGAATGACCTATTTTGCTTAGAATTTGTCTGTTCATTTCATATCCTTCTGAAACACAGTATTTCCACATGTGCCACCCCACTGACCACTATGGCATTTGGCGATTGGTTAGACATTGGGGTGGGTCCAGTGGGCATGGTCCCACATCCCCCTCCATTCACAGAGAGAAATGCCCAAAAAGCCTATTGAGTAAAAAGGCATCAACAAAACAAGCCGTCCAAAAGGATAAAAGGAATGGAGAAATACTTCTGACACTTCTGTCTCGCCATTGATGTTACTTTTGCAAAGCCAGTACTCGAGGCTTGAAAGATTCCTAAAGCGAAAGCCAACAAAGTCACATCTCTATAGGGTGTAAGATGGACAGCAATTTCCCAGGATGAGCAGTGAAACTTCTCCGCAGGCAAATGTCTCTTCCTTTTTCCAAAAAGACATGGCGCGTGGGCGGAATTTTCCTTTAAGACCCCTGACCATTTCAAGCCTCGAGGGGAGGACTGCTATGCAGAGTAACTGCAAATCTGAAACTAACCAATGGCTACCTTAGCTTGGTGTGTCGGCTAATTGCTAAAAGGAGATGGGCTAGGGAAGGTTATTAACTTCTACGAAGGAGGTGGTATTTCTTGATGCTCTCCATTTAATCTGAACATTTAATCAGGCAGTTGCTTGGCAGGGCATGTATTGGATTTGGAGAAACAATAGAGGAGTGACAGCCTTGCGGGCACCTTGGCTACTTCTAAGGCTGGGATTCACAAGCCTGCTCTGAGGGCACCTTAAGGTCAATTTAATAGAGAGCGAGTATATCAAAATCTATCCCAAAGTAGTTTCTCCGTTTCAGTCTCAAAATATAATCTACTGCCAGTTCCTCTGCACTTTTTGCAACGTCTTGTGAGATAGATTGCTGGTAAACTCAAGGGAACAGGTTAAACTATAGCAACAAGACAACTTGTATATCCTCACCCACCAGCCCTTGCTGTATTGCTGCAAGAATTTTAAATCATATAAATCTTGTGTGTGTCCAAAAATTGCAGGATTCATGCATATACTACTCTAGTCCGTCCAAGATCTTTTCCAAAAACTGGATTTACTTTTTATTTACTTTTTTATTTTATGTCTTTGATTTAAGCATGTGATGCATTTAGGCATAATGTCTGCATTTAGACATGATGCCAAATAAGAATGAGGTGTCCTCCCACCCTCTCTTACTGATGGCTATTGGTGCCCTGTCCTTTCTGCTTTATGACAGGCAGTTCAGGGCAGTTTTCACTGGAGCTGTGCCTATATTGCATAGCACAATAAAGTGTATGAAATCCTTGGGTACCTGGTAAGGAAGTGGGTTGGTGGGGAAGGAGGTGGGACTCTAATTCGTCACACACACACACACACACACACACACACACACACACACACGGCATTTAAAGCACACTTACACCATTTTGACCCTCATGGCTTCCCCCATAGAATCCTTGAAACTGTTGTTTACCCCTAACAGAAGTATACTTTGCAGCATCCTTAAACAAACTACATTTCCCAGGATGCTCTGGGGGAAGCCGTGATTGTCAAAAATGGCATACTGTGCTTTAAAGGTATGATCTGGATGTGACATGTCTCCTATTTTTTGGTGCCACACTCTCTGTGTGCATTCATTCTCGCCAGCAGCAGTAGCAGCACTTTAGTTTCCAACAATGACCGCTAATGGAATGAAATAATTTTAGTAAAATGTGGAGAGAGTTACAAGACTCAGAACATCTGCCTGCTTGGGATCTAAACCATCTCTTATCTGAAAGTCAAGGCATGGCCCTGCTCAATAAAGATGCTGCTCAAATGTTGATTAAGTAATATTAAATAGCATACTGAATCTATTATCTAGTTAGTGTGCTCAGGGATCTGAAATATGTCTACATTTATTTATTTAAAGCCTTTTTATTCTCTAATCCATCCCAAAGTGGCTTTCAAAGATCAATAGTAAGACAGCTGGACTATCCTGCCCCCAGTCTCACAATCTAAAAGACATGACACGAAAAAAAGGGATGGGAAGGGATGAGGGGAAGACGCAAATCCAGGCACGAGTTCTTAGTTACAGAGTTTGCTGTGGTCTAAACCACAGAGCCTAGGGCTTGCCTATTGGAAGGTTGGTGGTTCGAATTCCTGCGACAGGGTGAGCTCCCATTGCTCGGTCCCTGCTCCTGCCAACCTAGCAGCTTGAAAGCACGTCCAAGTGCAAGTAGATAAATAGGTACCGCTCTGGCGGGAAGTTAAACAGCGTTTCCATGTTCTGCTCTGGTTCACCAGAAGCGGCTTAGTCATGCTGGCCACATGACCCAGAAGCTGTATGCCAGCTCCCTCGGCCAATAAAGTGAGATGAGCACCGCAACTCCAGAGTCGTCCATGACTGGACCTAACGGTCAGGGGTCCCTTTACCTTTACCTTTTTACATTATGAGCTGCTGAATGGAGAAGAGGCGTCAAAAAAAACTGGCCTCTCAGCAGAATTGAGTAGCTTTAGGCTGTACACACACTATACATTTAGAACACATTTTCTTCTGCAAAGAATCCTGGGAACTGTAATTTGTTAACGATGCTGGGAAATGTAGCTCCAGAAGGGGCAAATTACATTAAATGTGTATGGTGCGCAGCCTTTTTCTGCTGCAGCCTGATATTGCAGCTGCTACCAGGTTTCACTTGAGCTACACAGGACTCCAAGGAAGCTGGCTTCTCAGCAGAGCTAATGGTGGTCATGTTTCCATTCTCTCCTTCTTCAGTAATTGGTTTCTAAGTGATAGAGGAGCATGCAACACATGCTCTGTTTGACTATTTGGAGGGGAGAGTCAAAAATAACTCCTGAATCCTGACATCATGAAATGGTTCTTTGGTTGTCCCAAGGAAGGTTAATATTTGAGGCAAGACAACATTACATCCCTGCAAACCAGAAGGTTGTAACTGTGCAATGATTTCCCCCAAAATGAATAGATTCATTTCACAATTTTGTAGTGACCAGGGCATGAAACGTCAATTACTTATCCCTAGATGGTGCGTTATTTTTTAACCAGTATTTTCTCCCCCCAAATGCCCCTTTTCTGCAAAGGGAAGCATTCTTCTTTCCTAGATGTGAGAAGCACACACATTAATTTTTATTTGTTGCTGTTTACTGGACAATATAAAAAGGATCAAAATGCTTTAGTGAGCTCACTTTGTGGAGAGAAATGAATGATTTATTCACCGTTTCCCTTGCCTATTTATCTATTTCAGAGTTTTATAATGCCATCACTCACCACAGTATCGTGTCTTCACATAAAACTGATCAGGGTTGCAAAGTCACCATTCCTCTGTCTTTCAGATTAAGCTCTGCTTTGTGCATTATAAGGGTTAAAAGCATTATTCTGTTAAGTGGTGCAACTGATTACTAATTGCATTGATGACACATTGAAAATTCTGTTCAGAACAGCATTTGCCTGTCCACTCCAGCTCAGGGCAGCAACCCGGGCGCCTTGATAGTCAAGAGTTTCCCGTTCTCAACCTGTTATGGCAAAGGCCTTTCTGTCTGGACAGTTTAGATAAGGCTGCCCAACAGTGTTATTACTAATGGCCATATGCTACCTCCAAAGAAAACAGGTTTCTAAATACTAGACACTAGAAGCATCAGCAGAGGAGAATCCAGCAACATTGACCAGCAGGGCTCAGCTTATGTTCTAACCTTGCACCACTCATTTTCACTCAGTCTCAGTGGCCAGCACAACTGCTGGATTCAATTTCCCCATGGTCTTCTGTGTTCTTAGCCACTATGTTCCTAGATGGACTTCATCAGCTAAGCTGGCCCGTAAGATTGGCATGTTCATTTCAAGATTTATTTTAGTCAACAGTAAGGGAATACTTGCCAAGGTATTGGGTGGATGGAAATGTGCTGGGTTTATTTTTTTTAAATGTCATGATCTTTCCACAAGAATCTGAATAACATCTTCTTATAAAAGGCCACCTTCCCTTGGCATTTCTGTGTTTCAAAATTTGGAGCCAGCGACTTCATGGAGAAAAAGTTTGCTCATCACAAAAAAAAGTCAAAGCAGGTGTTTCTCAGAGATAACAGCAATGCACACATCCTGGCTGAGGTTTTAAATGCTAACGATAGCAAAATCAGGGCCCTTGTTCTTTCTAGTTACTGCTTGTGATACAATATATTAAACCTTTTAATCTCTTGCTGTGTTTACCTTATTCTGCCTTGCCTCTTGGATATTTACTGCCACAAGGCTGACATTTCCATCTAAATCAAGGACTTCTTGTTAAGTTCTGAACTTGGCTTCCCCTCCCCCCGCCTCCCGCTTTCTTTTTTCATGCACTCCGTCAGTCTCTCTCTGCTTCCCTGAAAATTCAAGCAGCAATTGTTTTTGCTCTTGATGCAGTTCCGAAATGTAACTTGGAATCTTTCTCCTTCAGATATTTTAACTACAACATCTCTTTCTAAAAACACACATACATACATACATACATACATACATACATACATATATACATACATGAAATAGGTTCTCCCCTCAGAACTAAAACAACTTCCATTATTGGTTTGGATAGCTCAGTTGGTTAGAGCATGTTGCTAAGAATGCCAAGGTTGCAGGTTCAACCCCCGTTTGGGACAGCTGCACAGTCCTACATTGCAGGGGATCAGACTCGATGATCCTCAGGATCCCTTTCCAACTCTACAATTCTATGGGTGTATAAGAGACCTGCAACTGGTTCAAGATTACTGTTCCTCACAAAGTGTTTGTTTATACAGTGGTACCTCGGGTTAAGTACTTAATTCATTCTGGAGGTCCATTCTTAACCTGAAACTGTTCTTAACCTGAAGCACCACTTTAGCTAATGGGGCCTCCCGCTGCCGCCACACCGCCGGAGCACAATTTCTGTTCTCATCCTGAAGCAAAGTTCTTAACCCGAGGTACTATTTCTGGGTTAGTGGAGTCTGTAACCTGAAGCGTATGTAACCCAAGGTACCACTGTAGCTGCAGGAGGACATTTTTCTTTCAAAAACAACAACAACTCCACATACTTTATCTAGGTAACATCAATAGAGTGGGTCTATCTTACTACTTTGGTGAAAGGTCAATGTGGTATGTTGAATAGCATGTCAACCTTGAGCCAGGGGTTAATTCCCTGCTTGGCAATGAAGCTCAGTAACCTTAGGCCAAATAGTGTTATTTTGATTTAAAATGGTAGAGAGCACCAGTCGCCCTGCTGTGAACCCCTTGGAGGAAAGATACAAAATTTAAATGCAATTGAATAAGGACAAGGTGAAGCTGCCATAAGAAGCTTTGTATTGGATATTATAACAGCAACATATTCTGTTATTGTTTTTCCGATGGTGCACAGAGGTTAGAAGGCATCATTTCATATTGGACATCTTTCTGTTGGGATACTGCCAGGGAGACGAAGCCATCAGGCAGGCCTCCACGTCGTCTCCGGACGATCTCCCGTTCTCCCGTTGGAACCGTATCAGTCAATTAGCGACACGAGCCTCAGAGACATTCCATGACTTGTGCACACCCTTTCTGCAGAGTTTCCACAACGGAAGATTCAGACAGGAGGGCATATTTACAGCTTTATTCAACATAGGTCAGAACAAAGGAAAAACATGACTGCTTGCCTCCGTGTCCAGGAAAAACAGCCAGAACAAAAGCTATATACAAAACGGAAACTCCCAGTGAGCAGGAAGTAAGCAGGCATGTGACACACAACAATCATGCCTGACCATTTAAGGTGGAACGGAACTATATCCTAACACTTTCTGTGCGGTCAAACACATCACTGAATGTTGGGGACCACATGCCAATGGAGGCAGGGTCAGAACCAAGAAGAAATGGGCCAGGGCCCATTGAAAAGGGGCAGGGGCATCGTATGCACTGCAAAATAAAGGGAACATGTCATAAGTATACATTGAAAATGCTTCTCTGTTACATAATAAAATGAATAAAAATAAAAAACTTCTGCACACCTCAGTGTGAAGTCTACTTCTAGTCTACATCTGGTAAACCTGATGGTGTTACTGCAGCTTGCAACTGATTTCCCAAATTCACATCTGCTATTTTTCCACAGTGAAAGTTCATAGCGAGCAAAAGCTTTGAAAAGAAAAAGAAAAACTGCACCAAGCAGCAGGCAGAGCCAAACATTAATGTCATTTTCTGTTATTGTTTCACTTTTGGAAATGGGTTAGCAGTTATATACATTCTGTAGGACTCCAACAGTTCTGTGCAGTTGCAAACAGTTTTGTACCTGGCGTTATATTCACTACAACTTTGCTATTGTATGCATTCATGCGAACAGCTTTTTAGAGGTTTGAATGGGGTTGAAAAACTATTAAATTCTATTTCCTTCGATTTGGGGGTCTTAAAATCAGAATTGAAAGCTCTTGAGAAAATTCAGGCACTCCTGGACGTTCTCTGTTGTTGACAATGGTTGTTGTGCGTGAAATATTGGGAAAAGCACCAGGTCAATTCCATTTACCACAGGTTCAGCTTGCTCTCAGATGCTCTCACACGTAAACACAGGGAACTAAGCACCTAGCTGGGCCCTTGCAAATGGAGATTGAGCTCTGGTAAGTACTGAATAATGCTGAGTATTAATGTGTTGGGCCGATGGCACATTGGGGCAGCCCCATAGTTGTCATGGCAACCATGAAGTCCTGAGCCACCCCAGGACGAATCGCTTCAGCATGGATGTTGAAGACCCACAACACCAGCAGTCTGGGAATCCTAAGTACTGCTTCTAAGACCAGCACTGTCAGCTCAGGCAGGGAGACTGCGGGGCAGCAAGGCAGGAGGTAAACCAACAGAATCCCATATGTGTCCCAATTATCCAATGTCAGAAACAAAGAGTCTACCCTTCTACTCAACTGGACATTAGAAGACTTAGAATGTCATTTAGCAAAACCATAACATTTCACTGCCCCCTTTTTGTGGATTTAGAGAATGGACCAGGTAGATTTAAGAAACAAACAGCCTTGTAAAAGTAATCATTAAACTCAATGTACTTAGTTCCAGGCACACTATTTATTACTAGTCACTAAACTGTCACCAAATCCTTTAGTGAAATGAGTCATTCCGTTTTTACAGTTCAGCTCGCTTATGAAATGCTGCTCTTTCTGGTGATAAATACCTCTCATAGTGGAACTCATAATAATTTTTCTCCCAGAATACCTGGTACAATTCTATCAAAGTGTGTTTTCTACTAATAATATATGGGTTATGTTTTCTTTTCTTTTGTTTTGTTTTGTTTTCAGAAATCTCTCAGGATTTTTATTTACAAAAAGACAGAGGCCAAGATACAAGGAACCAGTTTAGCTATGCTTGCCAAGTGTTTGTAAACGCCCTTCCCCATATTGTTTACTCGCTATTTCAGAATCCATATCCTAAGCTTTGTTTAGGTCCAACAGAACCATAATCAAGAAATTACCCAAGACATTGCACATCACTTTCATGGTCATCATGCTGTACCGAGATGGGACCATCTAATAGTTACAGGTTGTTTGTTTGTTTGTTTGTTTGTTTGTTTGTTTACATTCCCCCAACAGAGTGCACAGTAAGTTTGTTCCAAGTTTTCTCTGCTGGCTTTGAATTCACCAATGGTTGTAGTTCAAAGTCAAGTCCACAACTGTAAATCTGATAAGTCAGTAACTCCAATAAAAAGCAATAATGAATGGGTTTCAGTTGCTTTTACTCCAACCTTCCCATCAGCAGACAGTATCCATAAGTATCATAAAGAAAGATTTAGCAACCTTTTCACTTGCAAATTGTTTCCATGCAGTGATAGTTACCAATAAGACAGGGATGGACTTCCTTTTTACTCCTCCGCCTGGTGCCGAATTCCACCTAATTAATTCCAAAAGTAAATCTTCTTTAACTTTCCATTGACTTAGTAGTGATTTTTGGAAGATCTCTGCTTCAGGCTTGAGCTGAGGCTTCGCTCCCGCAGAGTTGCAATACTACCATGACCACAAGCTCAACTGACGCTCCCCCCCCCCAACTCCCCATACTTTCCAGCACAAAAGGAGTTTGGGGGTTGCAGGAGAGCCCTTTTGCGGTCTGCTGGACCTCTCGACACCCTGAGACCCTCTCAGGGCTTTTTTGGGGGGTGCCTCGCCTTGGCGCTTCCCCGTTTCTCTGCAGGGTTCAAGTCTGTCAGACGATCCGACTCGCGCTCCTTTCTGCCATCTGCAGAAACCGGAAGTCCCCATCTCAAACTGTTTAAAGCTTCCAGGGACACAAAGAGTTGCATGCATTGTCATTCCCTCATTTAGGGTCACATCAGTTAATCATATTGCATCTGGTTGCCTGACTTCATTTGGATAAATTTGTTTGACTCTTTTCTTAAGTGTTAGATTAGTTTGATCAATTATTTCAATTAGCTGGATTAGTACAAATTGGAAACTCCAATCTGCACATCCATAGAGTTTGCAAAATTGCAACAATAATCGCTCAGTGGTGTTAGAGAATTGTCAATAACACGTTTTGCATTTTGAATATACAATTAATAAATCAATGTCATAAATTATCTCCAGTTATTAAGTAGTGCAATAAAAGTACCTGAGTTTACAGTGCAGAAAATCATGACCGAATCCATTTTCTGAGTTACCAGCACAATAAATTTTCAGTACCTTTTTAAAACAGCTGGGTAAAATAGATACAGCCATAGTTCAATATTCATTCAACAAACATCACACCTGTAAAAATAATGCTTAATAAATCAGCTAGTAGGTGTTTAATTTGTATTCAGTGTCAGTACACCTGAAAGTTGTCTCATTTCCATACTTTTGACAACAGTGGGCTACCAGGCATTATTCTCTGAGTTAGCCTTGTCTCCCAGAAACGACAGGATCCAGGGCTCTGTTTCTTCTTGCCCACAGGGAAGGTCTTGGGAAAGGAAAGGATGAGAGCATGAGAGGATGCATCACTATATGAACATATGGAGCTGCCTTATACTAAATGATACCATCAGTTTATCTGTGGCTTCTCTGACCGGCAGTGTCTCTCCAAGCCAAGATCCCAGGCTGGTCTTTCCTACATCATACCAATCAGATCATTTTAAACTGCAACTGCCATGGATTGGACTTGTGGTCTTCTACATGCAAAACACATGTTGGCTCCTTCACACATCCAGACTTTGGTCTCCTAGGACTGAAGCGTCCACTTCGTGTCATGAAGAGAGAAACCAGGATATTTTGGAACAGACTGCTTCTCACTCAAACACAAAGATTTTCAGTTGAGTTATTTCACACATTTCAGCTGCAAGTTGTCAAGCGGTGACAAAACAAGTTCTAAGCCTGTGTGCGTCAAGTGACTTTAAGGTGACCAGGAATCAGAACAGGCTACCATCTCCGTGGATGAGTTAGAGAGCAATGACCCAGGTCAGCTAAGAAACTGACATCTGCTCTGCTCATGTTATTGAGCTGTTGACTGCAACCGTACATTCACACATTCTGTGCAATAAGGATGGAACGGTCTGTACATTCCCCCTCCCCTTCTACTCTTCAGTTTGCCCCATTTCTCCATCAGTTTGCATTTTTAAAAAATCTACATGAAAATTTGTATGCTTTGTTGTGCACTCTCCCCCTAAAATACACCTTTTTGTACACAGTGTAACTTAATGGTTTGCAAACCATTTCCCCTAATCCAATCTATTTTTGCGTGTTTCTTTCACTAAGGTACACATTGCTATACACACTTTCCCTTAAGATATTATTATTTTGTGCATGTTGTGATAGGTGAACTGCATTCCAAAACTTGGGAAAGTGTGAATTTTGAAGGACAGCTATGTACCGTATTTTTTGCACCATAACACTCACTTTTTTCCTCCTAGAAAGTAAGGGGAAATGTCTGTGCGTGTTATGGAGGGAATGCCTACAGGTGGCATGCCTACGGATTTTCCTCCTCTAAAAACTACGTGCGTGTTATGGTCGGGTGCGTGTTATAGAGCGAAAAATACGGTATGTATTATCCTTGAAAATGTAAATTACGTGAGTTTGCATCAAAATGCAATTCAAAGCAAATTACCCCCTAGGTCCTACTAACTGGCAGTTGTCTGAGTGTGTTTCATGGGTTGATGTATGTGCATGTAAGCATGTGATTGCATGTGAGCTGTATGCATGCGTGTCATAGGTATGCCGTTTTCAACGTTGCCAACCCAACCACTTTGGCCATGCCAACGGCTATTTCCACCACCCTGCTCTTGCAGCTCCTGAAGGTCAACCATGAGAGAATGTGGCCCTCAAAGTGAAGAAGTTTTCCACCCCTTAGGCTGCTAAATCCATTTTAAAAAAGGTCTGCTGCCAATTTCCACTCAAAATGCTAATAGTGTTACATCCCACATTTAAAATGTCAAATTCTTCTTCAGGTACCTGCTATTCCTTATTACAGCAATTTAAGTGGATGGCAAGCAGTACATATGAGAAACGATCGGCCCCTTCCACGTGAACACAAATGATTTACAAATGGTGTTTCCGCTTTGATGCCGTTGTGATGCACAGGCAATATAATATTACTATCAATCTTACTTTAATGTGCACTGCTGGGACTTTCTCATTTACCTTGATGTTACCGAGTCCCTCCAATCATTGCCCAATCTGCACTTGAAACATGAGCTGATTTTAGCCTTTGCCAAAGGATGGGCATTCCTGTCACATGAGAGCTCGTTAGAAGGACAGATTTCCTGAAAGTTAAAAGCAACTGCTTTAATTACACACAAAGACAGCAGAGAGGATGGAAATGCATTGGTATGGGATGATGACAGAGAACCTTTCTCACGGATCATATTAACACCCTGCTACAATAGAGTAGTGAGCCATCACAGCTATCTGGAAGCATCACAACAGACCGCAAATATTCTCGGTTTTTAAGACAGACTGAAAGGATTCATAGTGGGAAAGCTGCAGTATGTGTTCTGCGTACTATTTCCCTTCCTGTCTCCTGTTAGCGGTTTTGACAGAGTCTCCATGCCTAACTCTGAAAACACTTTAAAAAACTCTTCTGATTTAGACTAACAGCACCATCTAGAGCAGCGGTTCTCAATCTTTGGGAACCCAGATGTTGTTGGACTACAACTCCCATAAACCCTGACCACTGGACATGCTGGCTAGGAATTATGGGAGTTGTAGTCCGACAACATCTGGGGACCTACAGGTTGAAAAACACTGATTTAGAGCAACTGGAACTCTGGGGGCCCCAACTTCCCCAGCATCCTCCCCAAATCTGCCCAGGGGAGGGGAGTTGGGGGGGGGACCATAAGAGATTTGGGGAGGATGGGGGGAAGTTCCATTCCACCACCACCAAACATTGTGCTAATGGAACAAGTAATTTAGCAATATATTGAGTACAATCCATACAATCACAATTTCCTTCAGTAGTTTAAAAGGGTATTTCTTCAAAAATTATTACTTAGATCTTTTTCACCTGCTATACTTCACAGTCTTTAAAATGGTGATGACAGCAGTTAAGTACAGTGGTACCTCAGGTAAAGAACTTAATTCATTCTGGAGGTCTGTTCTTAACCTGAGGTACCACTTTAGCTAATGGGGCCTCCTGCTGATCCCCACGATTTCTGTTCTCATCCTGAAGCAAAGTTCTTAACCTGAGGTACTATTTCTGGGTTAGCGGAGTCTGTAACCTGAAGCATCTGTAACCTGAGGTACCACTGTACAGAGATAATAGTAAGTATTTAATTTGTTATTTGTGTATTAATATATTCATGATATTTTGAGACGGAGGAGGAAAATGTATAAATAAAGTATAGGGGGTCACAATTCACAGTGTGAACATTCAATACAAATATATGATGCTTATGAAGTTGTGCCCCATACCGTAAACAATAGTAGGCAGTGCAATGTTATGGTTTTAATGTTAAATCTGAGTCATTCTCAACATATATCCTTTTTAAACATGCACACAGACGCTAACAATGACTCAGCTGAGAGCTATTTGACCATAATATTTGATTTTACAAACACGGGAGGTTAAGCATTAGCCTTGCATTTAGTATGAGTTTAAATAAACTTGGCCATATAACAAATGAACAGACCAGGTTAAAACCAGCCAGGGGGCAATCCTACCTACTGCAAGAGCTTTATTTGAAGCATTCGGAAGCAAGAAAATATAATATACCAGAGATGCTACTTAACACAAACTTCCCAGTTCCATTTTATTTTGTTGGTACTGGAACCAACAAACATCATTGCACAACTGCTGTGGCCCCATTACCCCACCAAGTTCCAACAGCGATACCTCTTGTCCCTGGTCACCCCTGACATTCACCCACCTCCAGTTGGTGCTAGCAACCTTTATAATTTCCCACAATGTTTCTGACGTAGCTTCACTCTGGGTCATTGTGGGACATTTAACTAGCAACTAGACCCAGCCAGTCAGCACTGCCACCATTGCTACCACCTTGCACTGCTTTCAAGCCCCACCAGAAAACACTTGGCCCAGGGCTCTGAGGACCATGGCCTAGTGGCAGCAGAGGCAATTTTAGGGTAGCATGACCAGTGCAGCTACACTGGGTGCTGCACTGCAGGGGGCACCAAAACAATGCTGTAGAATGGAGCGAGAGAGGCAGGAAGCGCCAAATTTTAGTGGCACACAGGGTGCCACAGAAATTTGAGAGACCAAAGTCCACCTCTGGTGGCAGAGCATTTGCTTGCATGCAGAAGGTCCCAGGTACAGTCCCCAGCATCTGCAGCTAGGACTTGGAAAGATCTCTTGCCTGAAACCTGGAATAGCTGATGCCAGACAATAGTGAATTACCGTATTTTTCGCGCTATAAGACTCACCCGACCATAAGATGCACCTAGTTTTTAGAGAAGGAAAACAAGAAACAAGAAAACAATGCAAAGTCTCTTGAGCGAAGAGGCAGGAGAGCTTCTGCTGTGCTCAAGAGGCTTTGCGTAGCTATCCCTGAAGCCAGAAGAGCAAGAGGGATTGGTGCGCACCGATCCCTCTTACTCTTCTGGCTTCAGCAATAGCTGCGCAGCGTGCATTCGCTCCATAAGACGCACACACATTTCCCCTTACTTTTTAGGAGAGGAAAGGTGCGTCTCATAAAGCGAAAAATACGGTAGATGGGTCGTTGATTGGTCTCCCTTAGTATAAGGCAGCTTTCTGTGTTTATATGTTCCCTTCAAACTGGAAGCTGTAACAAACTTGTTCTAGGACAAATTATATTCCAGAACCCAATTCCAGCATCAGATAATTATGCCTAAATTATACGATTAGATTGCAACTTAAACAATGTGATTATTTTTGTTTGTTTGTTTTAAAAAATCAAAGCCTAATTTGAACTCTTATCTTTTCACAAGGTTAGCTGCCCTCTAGCGCTGATCAGGCAATGTGTTGCATTGCCACAGGGTCCATGTGTTTTCTTTTTATTTTCTTCTCGCTTTTATCCCAGTTGGCATGCAATACACAACGTTTGTTCAGATTAGGAATTAGTGATCTATATCAGCAGATGAAATACTTTTCCCTGTAAGCACTTTTTTTTTGGGGGGGGGGACATAGCAAAAAGAAAAAGAAAACCTGTTTGAAAATCAACAGGGTATATAAACAAAACATGTTTAGCTATTAGAGCAATCCACAGTACATCCATGTCCCAAATCAGTATGCAAAAGTTTGGTTTTGGCCATTTTGCAAAGCCCTTTTTACTCACCATCCGTGCAAGCATGGAAAGGGCAGAAGCTAAAAGGCAGAGAATCAGCATTGCATACAGAAAGTCCTAGGTTGAGGGTTCAATGCTGGGAATCTCCAGGTAGGGCTGGGAATGACCCCCATCTGAACACCTGGATAGTTACAGCCCTGAGCAATACTGAAAAAACAATTATTATAGCCTTACTCATATCACAGCTGTTTACTTAAGTACATAAGAAGATCCTGCTGGATCATGCCAGTGGCCCATCTAGTTTAAGCTAAAAAAATGCATATATAAATTGACAAAGCCACATTTGTTTTATTATGCCCTATGAATAAAAATGACCCATTGCCTCAGAGGGAGGATAGCTTTGTTCGCAAGATGCTAACTTTTAAGTATCTGATGGTGGAAATTATAAGGAGCATCATGTATGATGCATCAAGCTATTTCAAATGCTATCATTATTCTTTGTGTTAATTCAAATGCCAGTCCCTTGTTCCTCACCTCCTTGTCCCTCTTCTTTGTTTCCACCAGTTTCCAAACAAGGCTTCGAAGCCACACCTGTCTCCCCAAGCCAAGCCCGAGAGGTGCTCCATTTTCATGGTCCAGCAGCTGTGTTTCATATTCATCCATTTAACTTGGCATAGCTTTTTATAAAGGGTGAAAAATTATCCCCCTCGATGAATACCATCTAAGCTGCACTTAGAAGCATTATGCTGTGTCCGTGTATTTTGTGTTTGTTTGTCGCTTTCTGCATCCCCTTCCTCCCCTAAGTATAGGGACATGGTCCATTGGGCCTAGTCCATTACAGGGGGTTGTCACTGCCCATCAAAGTCATCTAGGCAACAGTGCACAGGCGAATGAGTGGAGAAACTCTCAGTGCTGATTATAGTTCTAACCTGTACACTGTTTTCCAGAGCGCATTTGCTTCATTGCTACCAGATATTTCAGAGTGCAAAGATGTTTATTGCCACCTGGCAAATGCAAAAGTCACATGCAATTTTTTAGATGTTAGTTTCCTGAAGCTCTATATATATAGGCATTGAGTGGCACATTTTCTAGGAAAACAGCAACGCCATATTTAGCATGAGAAGCCTGCATGCAATCTCTGAGCGCTGAGAGATTCCAGGGGATTCCAGGCACCTACCCAGGGTTTGGTTTCCTCAGAATGAGGAACAGTGGAAAACTGTAGTGTCTTTATTATATGTGGTTTATTTACACGTACATACAACCTGAGCCTACAATGGAAGGACTTACACCGGCATATCTCCAGCTCAGCTGGGAAAGTGCAAGATCCATCAAATCAAAACTCTCTCATCAGAATGGATCTGCGCTGTTAGATGGAGCCGAGATAAGCACACATTCTCCCTTCACTTATTCCATCTCCATTTTCTGCACATTCCTCGTTGTTTCCCCTTAAATGAAGTTTAGATTGCAAAGCCCTTAAGGCAGCGACTTGTTCTCTTGTCCTCTGCAAAGTGTCGTGAATTCACATGGATGTTACTAGAAAATTTTAAAAATAATATAGAGTATATCCACTATTCTGATTCACATGTCCCTCATTATTTATATTGCAGAGTTAACTATACAAATCTTCTTATATTCTCCTCTGAAGCTCTGCTAGAGAATAGATACAAATCATTCATATTTAAGCTTTGAATTCTTTGCTTCCTTTTCTCATAAGTGACTGCATTTGCTCTACAACACAGAAGCACCTCTCCATGACCTATTTAACTTCTGCCGAGTTTTAACTATCAGATGGAAGAATGAATTACTGTTTTACATGGGGTGGATTAGCCCGCTCCCCCATTAGCTATTGTTAATTATGACTGTGTTTACCCATGTTAATTCTCCCTTTAACTTAGGTAGGGATGGACAGATCTGAAATGCTGCATTATATCTGCTTTTTCAAAATAAGCCTTATAATTGCTTCTTTTGTCTGTCTTTCTTTTGTTTATTCATTCCCTTTGCTTTTGAAACACTTAATAATAAACCCAAAGCTTAAATTTGATGTCTGTATTCAAAGAATTTAAATCCCTAATTGTTTCAGGGTTCTTTGCAATAAAGAGTCTTGCAAGCTGTTTCGCCAGGAGTTTAATTTTAATAGATAAGCTGTATGTTCTTCGGAAAAGATGGATGCAGTTCATATCATCACTCATCTATATGGAAATGACTTGTACCTTGTAAAAAAGTAAAACATCATAACATTAACTTTTCTTGAAGTTGCAGCTTGGGCTACGTGCTAAGAAAAAAGCATTGCATTCTAGGGCCTTTAGAAGATTCCAGCTCACAAACTGAGAAACATCTGGGGAAGAGAGTGCTTCTCCAGGTTTTGCAATGTATGATTTGGTGGACCTCTCTGCAGTGCAACAGTTAGTTTCTAGGGCAGGGCTGAGAATCAGTCTGAATTTTTAACCTCCTCCCTATCATTTTTTAATATATACAGTAGTCTGATTGGGCCTTAAGCCTCCTTCTGTCAACCATTGTCCATTGGTGGTGCTAGAGGGTCTGTTCCCTGTGTCAAGAATTGTATTTCAATTATAAGAGTACTTCCCCATGACTTAGAATCCTCAGATTTGTTGCACAGATAGCCCAAGGCACACTGCTTACCAGGAGAATCAGATAATGGAATATATATTCATTTCTTCTTCTGAAATGGGTGGCATTTGGAGTGTAGGAGCTGTTTTCAGGTGACGGCATCTAGGAAGGGCAGATCTGCTGAAAACATCCACAAAGGTGCATGTTTAGGTTTCAATTCAATCTTTCATTGGTGCCAATGGAATGGTGCTTTCAAGCCTAATTCATGCACAGGGGGTTTCTTACAGTATTGCACCACTTTGTGGACTTGAGCAGTTCCACATGGCAGTTCATTGTCAATTTCGTACTCCTTATGCATGGTGCAACCCTTTTTGCAGTATCCACATGACATCCTCATAAAAACGTCATCCCCTCTCTCTCCCCCGCCCCCAATTTTATCATAATTCACCATTTCTGCAGGAAGTCCTTATTGGATTTTAGGCAGAGACTGTGAATTCAGATTAAATTGGAAAATAATATGGGACGTCACTTTCACGAGGGGCAGCATCATGTGGATGCAATACTTTAATGCATGAGCAGCGCGGAGTGAACAATAAAAGGCCATGTGGAAATACCCCTTGTGTGTCAAATGCAGTCTATAAATGGCCAGGAATCAGCTAATTTCCTACATTCAAAAAAGGCAACTTCATGAGTCTCTGCTCTTTGAACTTACCCCTTTCCAGTCAGGAGTCTCTCTCAGAACAGTGGCTCCTACGAAACAAAAACAAAACAAGTGAGTCACGCTTAGGTCCTACTGAAATCAATGTGCAAAGTTCCCATAAAACCTAAGTGCAGTTGCTCTTGCTCTGGATTCTAGCAGGATGTTGGGCTTGTCTGTGTCTACACATAGAAAATGTAGCACTTTTTTTTCAGTCCAATGCTCAGGAAACACTGCCTTAAAAGTGTCGTTTCTGAAAATGCCTCTTTCTTCAAATGACATTTTGGTAACTGTGGAGGGCTGTGGGTTTTTTAAAGCTGTTATTTTTGTTAGATAAGGATATAAAATCCCAGTTTCTCATTATATCTTTTTATTAGAAACAGCTTAAGAGATCCCCAAGTTAATATAATTACAACTTTTCTTTCTAAAAGCTACTATTACTGCAATAAAATCTTTTGCCGTGGAGTGTTCATCTTTATTATTTTTTATCGACACCAATAAAAATGAAATAATAAGAAAATAAACTTTTGATGGCCTTTAGATAATGACATTCCTGCTAAGATGCCAGTTAAGGAGCTGAGTACCCTGCAGCTTAAAACAGATGTTATTAGCCAACTAAACATTTGTTATTTTCCATCTCTGCTCACTAAATTTATTTAATGCACATCACCTCTTTTATTTGACAGAGGTATGTCACTCATACACAGAGAGAGGCAATACATTCCCCATTTAGAATAATAATAATAATAGCATAGTCAAGCAAAAACTTAGAATTATTTGGTTTTGCATGAGAAAGAACTGGTTTTCTGGCCTTATGATATAATCTCTCAGTTCCCTCCTTAAATCGGGGGTAGCCAATGTGGGACCCTCCTTATGTTGTTGTACAGCAACTCCCATCAGCCCCAGCAAGCATGGCCAATGGTCAGGGACAATGAGAGTTGTAGTCCAACAACATCAGGAGGACACCATGTTGGCTAAACCAGCTTTAAAGCGAAGCCCAAATTGGACACTGGGGAAGGAGAGGGGGGAAATACATTGCCCACTTTTGCAGAAAAATTGTGAGAGGTGGTTGTAGAAACAATCTCTCCATACTCTCCCAAGCCCCCAAAACTAATTTGTCTGAGGGTTACACATTTCACAATTTGCTCATCACACTGTGGGGACTATCCCCAAAAATATAAAGGTGCTAGACAGAATACTTGGGGATGGGGGGTGGGGAGTGTTGGGATCTCCGCTCGACTGAGCTGATAAAGCTCATCCTCCTCCGGCCGTGTCCTCCGGAATCGCCTCTGACGTGATTTGACGACCTGAGCCTCTGATAAGGCTCCAGGCACATCCCCACATTCAGCAGAGTTTCCAGCACAGGGAAGAGACGAGAGATTTGGGCTACATTGCAAAGAGTTTTATTTTCCTAACTACGCAGACAGAAAAGAATCCTCTCTCTATGAAAGCAGAGAGCAACTGACACAAAGGAACAGGAAACCACTAACGTCACATCCGTCTCCCGTGTGACTTCCAACAGCCTGGAATGTCTCTGGAATGTAAACAGAGCCTTGTGACTCTAAGCAGCTGCACAGTGGCAAAACAGAAACTAACATCGAGATGAGGTCTTGTAGTAGCTGAGCATGAAACAACTTGAGCTATGCTATCACCATCCCCCGTGGTGTCACCATCCCCTACATGCTCAGTTCCTCACCTTTTGCCCATAGTTACACAGGAGGAGAAGAAGAATTTGGATCTGATATCCCACTTTATCACTACCCTAAGGAGTCTCAAAGCAGCTAACAATCTCCTTTTCCCTTCCTCCCCTACAACAAACACTCTGTGAGGTGAGTGGGGCTGAGAGACTTCAAAGAAGTGTGACTAGCCCAAGGTCACCCAGCAGCTGCATATGGAGGAGCAGGGAATCGAACCCGGTTCACCAGATTATGAGTCCACTGCTCTTAACCACTACACCACACTGGCTGGTGAAGGAAAGCTGCAGAGAGGGAAGGAACATGACTTGGCATCAGCCTGCCTTTGGCGTATCATCTTTGAACTCAGTTTTTCACCTCCCAGAATTTGCCCAAGTGACAAAGGGTAGGAAAATCTAGGTTTGAGAGATGTGCCTTGACCCACTTTGAGTCTCCCTACATCTTGCTGCTGTCACAGCTGTTTGCTTGTCCTCTCTCTTGGGGACTAATCTGGGGCTGCGAGGGGTGACTGGAGGCAAGTATTTGGGGGTTGCCAATGCTTCTCCTGCCCTTACTTCACCTTTTACACTCAGAGGGCAGGTGAACTGGCAGCAAAGAAGAACAATTGAAAGGATAATGTTCTGGGTGTTGGCAGTAAGTCATTGCTATGGAGTGGGCTTCTGCAGGGACCTGACAATGGCAGCTCAGCCTGAAACTGATTTCCATATATGCGATGAGGACCTACTGCAGAAAAATTAGTTTTCCCCCACCCAAAACACATACACACTTTCTTCCTCCCAAAATTCCTTCAGGTTTCCACTTGTATAGAATTAACTATAATGTTCTACTTACCAGGAGAGTAAGGAACTGGGTCCTGCTAGTGGGACAGATCCCAGGACTGACCCACCTTCATGGGCCACTTTTGAGAGGTAGCCAACATGGTGCCCTCCACATGTTGTTGCACTGCAACTCCCATCAGTCCCTGTCAGCATGTCCCATGATCAGGGACAATGAGAGTTGTAGTCCCACAAAAGATGAGACCATGATGTATGTTGGTTTCATATGCTGGTTCTATGATGTTTCCATTACAAATTTGGCTTGATTCTCTTTTCTTATTTATGCCGCCTATAGCTACATTCCCCTTGCAAACTGATTAGGACCCCCAAAGTTCCTAACCCGTTACCCATAACATTGAACAAGATACAAGGGCTCACAAGAAGCAAATCCATGACATGGAAGTCCTTCATAACTGAGCCTCTTTAACGGTGCAAAGCTAGACCAATGTCAACGGAGTTACAGTGAGAATTAGCCTAGTGCAGTATCTTTGTTCAGTAAGCAGTAATTTGATGCATGGATTAAAATGCAGCCACACAGGATCAGATCTGTCTTTAGAAAAATAACTTTCAAAGTAGGCAAATATTTTAGTTCATGGACTAAAATTCTGTGCAGGATAAATTAGTCAACTTACATTTGCAGCGAACATGCATATATAATGCTTTCTAAACATCCTGAGCAATCAAAACCACCATGCGCCTTCAATAGAAAATCCAAAAATAGCCCTCTCTCCTAAAAGGACAAAGAAATTGCTGTAGTCATCCCCATTAGTGTTTAATGCTTTGCCAAACAATCAATTTCTAAAGATTCTGAGTGCACACAAAATTCTTTTGAAACATGCAAATTACTCCTGTGTTCAAAAACTTCCTTTTAATCAAAAGCAGCCAAATGGTTTTTCTTCAAGAACCTTTGGCTGACATTCTGTATGGAAAAATAAGCAAGGCCAGTCTTTAGAGCAGGCCATCTGTCCTGCGCGTGAAGAAAGATTACCGTTGTTTAAAGTTTATAATAACCTTGCAGTAGATCTCAAAGAGGGATGGCCATTTATTATTGCTAGCTATACCACACACATTTCACAAGCACTGACAAGATTGTTAACTGTTTATTTCGTCTAACCGGCTATTCATAAATCTGTGCATAATCCCAAAGACCTTTGGCACATTGTGGGGACGTTGATACAGCCCTATATGCTTTTTCACTTACCGTTCAGCTGAAGAATTCTGGAGGACTTAAAAACTTCTCACTACTTTGTGACATTTTCCTTGGTCTAATGAAGCTATTCTCCTACTTTGGGTTCATTATTTTTCTAATGGACCAACATAGCTATGTTTTTGGTGCATTTTGGAAGTTACCAAATTTGATGTCCGGGAAAGGGAGCCTAGAACTTGAGGAACATGACCTTCCACCATTTTAAGATGAGACTTGGCTTAGCGAGAAGTTGCATGTCCAACAATCACTAGTTAGAACTACCTAACTAAGCTTCTATTGAGTCTTGAACTCATGCATCACCTAAAATGCACTAAGCCAAAAAGCAGTACAGAAATAAAGCAATGATAATAACAACTTCTTTAGTTCTAGCACATATTTAGCCAGTGCTTTTTTTCCTTTAAAAAATGTTTAGAGGTACTCTCATCTTCCTACTCATATTGAAATACTGCCCCTCAATGAGGCCAAATTTAGATTCAAAAAATGTTTAGGGGTATGCATACCCCTACGTCCCCCCAGAAAAAGCACTGTATTTAGCACTCATTTGCATGCTATTTGATATCCATCTGCACCCCATGAAAAATTGAATTTGGGATGGTAGACAGCATACAGTTCTTTCCTGCCTTTTCGGATGGGGAAATCATGGAGGAATTGAAACATGTTGGACAATGAGGTTCATTGTTGGGTCACTCCACACCAGCTGGTGTGAATGAAATTTAGCATGACGTGCTGGTATATTTGTCAAAAAGCCACAGTTCCATAACGTAACAGGTACTGCAATGTGAAAGGAACATTAGAAAACAGGACAGAAGCACTGTCATTATAATCAGAAAAACGAACACAAGATTCCCTGTGTCTGGATGCCACAACCTTTCTGCAGAATTACAGCTGCCTATTATCACAGCAAAATTCATAAATGAGACGGAGCACCACTAGATACTTGATCATAGTGTTATTCTGCTCATATCCTCATATTCCCAGCAACTTATATTCAGAGGCATATTGCTTTTTTTAAAAAAAATGATATTTATTGGGGGGGGGATTTTTTAAGTTACAAAAGGAAAACAAAGGAAAAAAAGGAAAAAAACAAGCCACTTCCAACCATAAATATACAAATTCAAAATAAGAGAAAAAGACAAAAAAAACAAAAACAAAAATACACCACAAACATTTAAAAACATTTAAAAACAAATCCATTATTCTCAACTCCTCAACTATCATTACCCTCTTTCCTTGACCTCCTCCTCCTCCCCTTCCTTGTATCCTGGTTGTTGTCACAGCAAATCCTTTCCATATTTCATAATATTCTGTCATTACATTACCTTAAACTATTTTAATCTTATCTTACTATAAAAAACCTTGAAACTTAAAACTTAAATCTTATTTTTACCAACTTCCCATAACCATAATATTCTTGCATAATTCTTTAAACATTTTTACTAAAGCCAAGTAATTTCATTCCAACATTTTTCTAACATTCATCAATTTTGTAAAACAGTCCTAGTAGTGAAAAAAGGAAATAAAAACAAATCCAATCTTCATCCAGCATCCCTTCCTCCTGGTCCCGGGCTTTGTCAGTCCTCATTATCCCATCAATCTGGCGCATTAACCTGGTATCCTAATATCCGAGTCCCTTAAGTCTCTTCCATGTCCCTTCCGCAGCTCTTCTTCATATTTATAACTGTATTTTCCCTTGTCTCCTGCTCGTTTCACTCGTGGGAACTCCAGCTTAGCAATATTTTTGACCCTTCTCGACAGATCAGCCCCTTTTCCATAATCAACACTAAATTCCATGTGGTATTTAAAGACATGTTTCAAAATCCCTCCAAAATTGAAAGCCCCCAGAATCCCAAACATCTCACGGCCCATTGCCAGACTTGAAAAGTCCAAACATCCCTGCATAGGAGGGTCTATCCAACCCCCCATTTCCAGACCAAACCAAACTTTTTCTTTCCAAATCTGACTTTTTCCAAGTTCATTTGTCAAATCCAAAAGTTCATATTCCTGTTGGGCCTGTTCTGTCAGGGCACACTCCTGATTTAATTCCTGGGTGGGCTCCACATATTTTCCCACTGCCTGTTCAAAATTTCCCACTGCCTGTTCAAAATTTCTAATCGAATCAGCCATCAAATTCATCTTCTCATGTAGCTGTTCCAGTAGGGCATTTGTTTTATAGAAAGCACACAACAGAGCTTCTGAATACATTGTCCTGAAGGTCAGATGTCTATTCCCACGATTGTAATCTGTGACAGCTGACAGCTCCCAGGAGTTGGTTACAGTTTCACAGTTTCACAGTCTCCCTCTAGGGGGAAATCTTTCTTTTAAAGACAAGTCTAGCAACAGAGTTTCCTTTTTTCAGATATTTTGTCAATATTTGTTCCTTTAAGGTGCGAAAGGAAACAATGGAATCACTATGTTTCTCTTCTTTTAGCTATCTGTCAAAAGCGTTTGTCTCTGGTCAATGAGCTTCAAACGTCAGTCCTGATACCCCGCTCCAGGATCAGGACGATGGAAAGTTACTTTACTTTAAACTCACTTCTGCAGGTTTAAACAGTCCAGAAAAGATCCCCCTTCTTCTCCTGCTGCCGAAGGGGGGTTCAACAATTTTAAACGATAAAAGCCAATCCTTTAGAAGCGATTTTTTGAGCTCTAGTTTACGTTGTCTTTGCTTTATTCTTTTTACAAAGAAACGGAAGGCTGACTTCCTGTTTAGACCTTCCCGTTTCAGTACCAAATTGAAATAAAATTTTTAAGTCCAATTCCTTTCTGCTCGCCAGTCCTTATTTAAAGTCCAATTGTTCAAAGTTTAAGTACTCACGGGTGCTTATTTTAGAAGCCAAATTGTCCCAGGAAAAAGGCAGCGCTCTCCGGCATCGGCTGTGCAGCTTCGCTCCACGGAAATGTGAGTCGCTCCAGTTGACTCACAGCACTGCACCATTTCCCCCTCTTCACTTCGGAGCCCGTTAGTGGGTTCCTTTGCGGGTTGGGGGGCGCTAAGGGTGTCCGCCGAGTCCCATGCTCACAGGCTTCATCCGCCTGTGATTTTTAAAAGGGTCCCCGCTTCGCCATAGCGGAAAAGACCCGTTTCGCGCGGAGCTAGTCCCTCCAATTCAGAGGGAGTCCGCCATTGCCGATGGTGCCACCCCGGAAGCCACTATTCAAAGGCATATTGCTTCTCACAGTAGAGGTAAAACATTGCCACTTGTCAGGGGCTGGACTGAGGAGGAATGGTGGGAGCCCCCCATCCCCTTTCTCACGAATCTTCCCAAGGGCAGGAGGACAGTATTGATTTAGAACCATGCTTTGTAGAGGGGCATAGTCCAGAGGGGGAAATCTGGGAAATACTGGGTAAGGAACAGCTAGAAGAGGAAACACCAGGAGAGAGACAGCTGGAAGATTCAGTGTCCTTGGACAGCATTCCTGATCCCCCTTCACCTAAGACTAGAGTGATAGAACAGAGTGATAGAACTAGATAGATAGATGATAGAAAGATAGATAGATGATAGATAGATGATAGATGATAGATGATAGATAGATAGATAGATAGATAGATAGATAGATAGATATAGATAGATGATAGATAGACTAGAGTGATAGAACAGAGACCTCAGCGGCAACAAGCACAGATTACCTGGCATAGGAGTAACGTCGATAAATGGGGACGGAGGGGGTAACCCTTTACTGGGAGCAATGCCATTTCTAAAGAGATATGCATTTATTTGTCTTTCGCTGTGATCATTAAAGATACTAACTGGTAAGAATGCTCCTTTGATCTGCTTATTTACTGCCACTGGGGGAGGGATCTGATTCCCTGAAGCCTGACACCACTGTGATTAATAGCCACCACTGCTAGCCTTATCCTCCATGGATCTGTCTAATCCTCTTTTAAAGCCATCAAAGTTTGTGGTCATCACTGCCATACCCTCCAACGTTTCTCCAATGAAAATAGGGGTGTCCTATCCAATAATTATAATTATAATTCCCCCACCCATCTAGGTTTCCTCAGCCACTCTGGGTGGCTTCCAATATATATAAAAATATAATAAAACATTAAACACTTTAAAAAACTTTGCTATACATGACTGCCTTCAGATGTCTTCTAAAGGTTGTATAGTTACTTATCTCCTTGACATGGGGGTCACATAACTCCATACCCTCCAACATTTCTCTGATGGAAATAGGGACGTCCTAAGGAAAAACCAGGATAGCTTCTGTAAATCCGGGAATGTCCCTGGAAAATAGGGACACTTGGAGGGTCTGCACTACATCTCATGGAAGCAACTTCTATAGTGTTAACTATGTGCTGTTTGAAGAATTACTTTCTTTTGCCTGTCCTAAATCTTCCAATGTTCAGCTTGATTTTAACACGTTTTAGGTTTATGAGGAAGTTCTCTCTCCTGCACAGGAATATCTGTCCCTATTTGGGTTCGACATTTCTAGTTTGGTTTTCCTCTTATTCTGGTTTTTGAATGGGAACTGAAACTCTAATTTTCAATAATGAATATCATAAAGGCCTGAGAGTTTATACACATGGGGGTATAAGGTAAGGTGAAGGACCCCTGGACATATGAATCAGGGTTTCAAGTAGGACTGTAGTGAGAGTAAGTTATCATTCACCTCTGGCAAGTCAAAGAGTTAATCATCACCTAGCTTGAGCCCATTGTTAAATAACTGCCTTAAGATGACGAGAAGCAATGGTCCATAATAATTTGTCATTTATTGAGAGGTAATTACAGACAACTCAAACAATAGCTGCAATTACTCCATGAATACCTGAGCTTTTACATAGGAGGGCAGAAGCAGATTTGGTTTGATAATTTAGCTTCCTACTTTAATAAGCAGGGATATCTGTGCCTACATCTCCATATGCATTTCAAACATTCTGATTTGCACAAAGATCAGTAGCATTCTGTCCACCCATTCCTATTATTTACTTCATTGTTTGTTTTCTTCCTAAGTGATCACTTTTAATTATGAATTATTTCACAGAGATTTTCCCCATGAATTTTGATAAGCAGTGCTTTGAAAATGTGGGTCTGTGCGATCTATTTTCTTCCAATTAGCATTTTGCAGTCAAACTCTATATCACTGATAGGTTATAGCTTCGTTTTCTTTTTTCCCTTTTTCGTGTCTCTTAGGTCACAAACTTCTTATGCATTAATCTGTGATAGACAGTCCTTCTGAGAAAAATATGTTGGCAAAACTGTTCTGATCTGATTGCCACATCTCACAATCAAACAGATGTGATACAGAATTAACAGCAGAGGTGTGTGAGACCCAGACTGGAAAAATGGGTTGCCCTCTCAATCATGGAAACCTCTCAATGTGAAATTATTTAATATTCAGTTGGACCCCTTCAGATGTCATCACTCATGCATTTTGGGGCACAGGTGTTTCCTACTCCTTTCCTACGAGCAACTTGCCTTGGGACCAGACATGGTAGAACATAAGGTCTGGTAGTGCAGTGGCTCCTTGGATGGAAGAGGACTCCTGTTAGAGAGAAAAAGCCTCCCCCGTCCTTTCTTCAGAATTAAAAAGAAGAAAGACTAGGAACAGCCCCAGATACTTTGCTTCTTGAAGCAGAGCAGCAAATGATGCCCCTTTCAAAGTGTTTAAGACCCAAGGCCAGCCAAATTATTTTGGATCTTGAGGCAGACCCTTCTTCCTCCCTTGCAGTAAAAATACAATAATAACAAATTAACTTTTTGCTGCCTTCTCATGACATTTAAAATGTGCTGTCTGAGGCAGCTGATTCACATTGCCTAATAGTAGGGCCAGCCCTGAAGAAGGCAGTGCCTTCACTCTCCTTCTTCTTGGGGCCATTGGAGTTGAAGTATAATTCCCATTATCACCAGTCATTGGTATTATACACTGGGGAGGATAGGAGCTATAGGTGGGAGCCCCCGCAGAAGACACCACAGCAACAAACTGGACAACATCTGTTTAGGAAGCTTTTAATGTTTGATGTATCACAGTATTTTAATATTCTTTTGGAAGCCGCCCAGAGTGGCTGGGGAAACCCAGCCAGATGGGCGGGGTATAAATAATAAATTATTATTATTATTATTATTATTATTATTATTATTATTATTATTATTATTATTTAACTGCTGAAAGACTCATGGGGAAAGGAAGAGAAGGCCAGACTGGTCTTTCTCATCTAAGCAGCCACTGCAGAGCTGGTGCCATCACTGTTTGCCTAGCCTTAGTCACAGAGTAAGTCTTGGGCCTGAGGGGCAGGTGGTCAGGCAAGGGATAGGTGCAAGCAAAAACAGAGCAGGCAGTCCTCTTGAGTTAGGCTGCATTTCCTGCCCCAATTCTCCTTGAAGGAATCAAGCAGAGGGCAACTGACTATAAGGATCTCATTTAATTTCCTACAACATCCTAACTGGCAAAGAAATCCAGCCAGAAGGATTGACACCTTTGAACAACGCAAGCACGCAACAACCTTGACCATCACTAAGAAAAACCTATCAAACTGAATATGTTGCTCTTAGGCATACTTAATTCACTGTTATCCTTGGATTCTCTCTCTCTCTTTTTAAAATCTTCATAAGGGAACAAAAGCAAGCAAACAAACAAAGAATTGTTATGGCTCAATGGAAAGTGTGTGCCAGAATCTACAATTGCTCTCAAATCCATTTTAATGAGAAACTCCCAGCCTGTAATACACTCTAAACAAAATTTAATTGCCTGCTTAGTTTTCTTTATTTTCGTAAAATGGCCTCCAAAACTGCCACGCTTCATGCTGCCAGTTCTCCATAATTAATATACAGAAGTTGTCCTTCTCCCCCTGTCCTCCTCCATCTAGAGCAGTGACCCGCGGAGACAAGGAAGGGAAGTGTGTTTACCTTGCTGGCAAAAGAGAAAATGCTCCTTTAATAGTGGGAGGAAGAGGAAAGGAGAGATAGGCCAGAAGCCAAACGTGCTGTATATACTTGGCAGGCACCTCAGTCCCCAGAACTCTTCTTTTCCACATACTCCATAAAGCAGCAATACTTTTAATATGAAAAAATACAGAAATGCAAAAGGTGACCTTTCAAGAATATTGCAAATTATAACACCAAGGGTTAACTCTTCTGGGAAACTGCTAATAGCAGAACAGATAATCTGGATAGATTACAAACCAGAGGGAAAGAGTTTGATGAAAGTTCCTTCTTAGTTGCATTCTTGGTGAAAATCAATATAGGATTTAAAGAGAGATAAATGAATCAAGAGCAGTGATTATGGACCCTAGTGATCATCTGACTAAAACATTATTAACCCCTAGATTTATTAGACTAGTTTCAGAGACCAGCTCCCTTCATATTTATAGTGAATAATCATTCTTATGAATCAAAACTGCACATCTGTAAGTCCCTGGTGCCTCTTTTTGGTGCAATGCTGCCCTCCTGTGGAAAAGAAAGCCATACCATAGCTCTTGAAACTGAGTGCCATATTTCAGATTGGCACCAGCTCTTTTGTATGGGTTTCTATTCCAAATTTTTGGAAAACACATCAAAATCTGCTAAAATGATGCCGTGACACCACTAATGCTGGAGGGAGACACAAAAGCAAATGCCTCACTGGAGATACCCACAAACGTCTGACCCCATCTGCACTATACATTTAAACTAATATCACACCACTTTAAACATGCATCGCTCCCTCCAAAGCATTCTGGGAACTGCAGTTTGTTAAGGGAGCTAAGAGTTGTTAGAAGCCCCCTATTTACCTCCCAAAACTAATTCCCAGAGTTCCCTGGGAAGAAATCTGCAAAAATAAACTTTCACTCCCTAAAATGACATACCCTAATCCTACGGCATTCTCTCTGTACTGGCCCAGATCCCTTGGAAATCCAAACTCTAAATTTCTACCCTATTTCAGGCTGGAGCTCACAGGGCTGGGGTGACCAAGGATTGCAAGAGTCCATGCAAAGCCACCAGTGTCTAGGACCACAGAGTCATGATGTCCCCACAGGTAACTTACATTTATACCAGCAGGAATTAGCAATCAGACAATAAGCAATGCTAAGAATCAGAGAATGTCCTGTCGTTGCTTTTACAAAAGAAAAAGACTGATAAATTATATATATATATTAAACAAGGACTAATAAATCTGCAGGTTGTTACAGAAACATTTCGTGTAACTACTGTTGAGATGGAGGTAAGCGATGTTATGTGTCTCTCCTGCATCACTAACTAATCCAACTTTTAAAGCAACAAAGGCAAAAGGAAAGCTTGAAACTTGAGGTGGGTAAGGGAAGAGGTAGAAAGCAGACTCAATTAGGGAGCTTTTTGGCTTTCAAATCCTTAAGTAAAGTTAATGAGTGCTAATGTGTCCGCTGGTGGTGGCAGTGCCTCAGGCAGGTGTTTCAAAAAGGCCAAATCAGAATTTGCCCATGATGGCTTGATTAGCTGAAGAGGTCAGACAGAGAGGAAAGTATTTGCAGAGTCCTGAAGTCTCACACTGCTGAGGAGAATCCCTCCTTGTGGATTAGTGTCGGCAGAGATCAGGGGGCACATGCTGCAGCTTTTTGCCTTGTGTGCTTTGCATACATTCCTGGGCAAGGGATCCAAAGGGTCGGTGCAGGAATCACAGCTGAAGAATCCATAAAAAGGTGGCCATCCAATCACTGTTTTTAAAACCTCCAGTGAAGGAGAGTCCGCCACCTTCCAAGGTAATCCATTCCACTGTCAAAAAGCTCTTACCATCAGAAAGTTATCCCTAATGTTTAGTCACAATCTCCTTTCCTATAACTGAATCCACTGATTTGGGTCAGGAGCAGCACGAAACAAGCTTGCTCCATCTTCCATGTGGCAGCCCTTCAGATATTTGACTATGACTATCATATCACTTCTCAGTCTTCTCTTCTCCAACTCCCTCAACCATTCCTCGTAAGGCTTGGTTTATACACCCTTTATCCTCTTGGTTGCCCTCCTATGTACATGTTCCAGCTTGTCAATATCCTTCTTAAAGTTCTGGTGCCCAAAACTGGACTCAGGAGTCCTGGAGATTTCCAAGTCAAGGTACTAGGGCAGGGCAGGGCCAGGCCACCCATGAGGCAAGGAGAGGGGAGGGCCTCAGGCAGCAGGATTCACAGAGGCAGCAGATCCCGATGTCAATTATTCATTACTCCCTTGTTCCTGATGTAGATCTTCACTCGTCTCTTCTTCCTCGGGTGTGGTGGGGTGCCATTTTGGGGTTCACCTCAGGCACCAAAATGTTGTCTTGGGCTGCCCTGTACTAGGGTTATACCTGTGAGGTTGAGCTCCTTGGTGAAAGGTGCTTTGGCACCAATGAACAACCTGCTGATGATGCACAGCTTTTCCCTGAAGAAGAAACCTACTTTAGGCAGGAAATACCTGACTTAAGCTTCTTTCCTTTCTCCATTCCCCAAGCGAGTTACCCACTCTGTCTCCCAGCAAAGTGTTATGAGCTTCCTGATGCCTTCCCATCTAATTTGGCTTCCTGCATCTCTATCTATCTAGTGCCTAGTGCCCTCCCTTCCCCTTATTTGACATCAGCCTCTTTTTCCCTTCTTCCAGCCTCCTCATACAGCCAGCACGTTGTTCCTCCTTTCTGACCATATCCCCTCTATCCTGATCCCCTCTATCAAACCAAATAATTTCCAGTCCTGACTGAATGTTTCCTCTCTGCATAATGTTCTGATTTCAGAAATAAACTATTTATTGAATTAGTCTGGCACTTGCTCCTCATATTGTCTAAAGTAAAAAAAGTCCATTGTTCCTCATACCCGGCTCAACAATGTCTTTCGGCTCAGGTCTCAATAACATATTCCCCCCTAACATGGGTAATCGCTGATAAATGTGAACAAAAACATGTGGTAACAGTGCCTGTTTGCATCTCAACATTTGATCTGGCAGTATCATTTTTTGGGGGAGAATCAATTCTACTAATCTACAAAAGCAAACGAGCTCTTGCTAGTTATGCTGGAAACAATCCATCCAATATATCTGCATATGCAAAATGATCGATACCACACGCTTTTCATAAATGTAATGTGATAGTTTGCATGCTCTCAGATGCCTAATGGGGAAAAGAACATGTTACATATCGATTTAATAGGTGTTAGAACTCTCAAGTGCATTGTAGAGGATTAAAGCTATGCAATTTCCCATTTACATGATGGCTATATGCAATTTGTGCTTTCAGGGAAGTAATTTAATGAAGCTGCTGTTTTTATATCTGATAGGCAATTCAGAAAGAAGTAAGAAGAAGGAGCACTGAGTGGTGGGCCTATGATTTAGAAGACGGGGAACTCTGCTAAACAAACGCACAAGAGCAGAACAATTTATGGCCTCATTACTGTCACTCACGGCCAGGTCTTAAATTCATATGTATGTGCAAAGTTCCACAAAGGCATATATAATGATTCACTGTTTCTTAAAGTTGTCATACTGTTATAACACTGTAGTGTGTCTATTCAGGACAGCAAGGTGTGAGATATGCATGTGGTACACCCATAGTTTAGAGGGCTTCTTCTTTTCAGATTTAGTGCACTCCGTAAACATAGTTTCATATAAAAAAAATGGAAGTCCAGAATTATTTCACACACATAAATCTTCCATTTCCATATCCTCTATCCATGAAAAGCATTCTAGTGAATCTGGATAATCGAGTCTGCTGGGAGTGTAAATTTCTTTCAGCTTTAGTGAAACTCCAGCATTTTACTGCCTTACAGTTTTATTAGCACATTCCAAAATCTACATAAAATTTAATTGTTCCTTCACTAATACTGTGATAAATATTTGGGACAGCCTAATAAAATAGCTTGCAAATGGCAATTTTACCTTCTGTTCTGCAATGCTATAATTACTTCCCCTAGGAGTTCAGCCCAGCCCTTTGTCAACTGATAGCTGCTGTTATTTTCAAATGAAACGGTAGAGATGGATGCACATGGGGAGAGTTTTTAATCATACACCTAAAGCAGCAGCAAATTTCTTCATGACTCTATCATTCCATGACTTATTTTGGAATCCTCAAAATTGCTGGGGCATTCCGATTGTGATTTAGACACAAGAAAATACTCTTGCAGAACACAAAGGCCCGCCAATTATAGATAATCTCCACAGCAGTCATCTAGCTTCAAAACATAATTGGCCCTTTTCATCATGTATAGAACATATCTGTCATCATGTACCATTACTGCAGCATAGAATTCTATTATTTTTATCTTTCCTTGTAAGGTTCTTTTTCTTCAATCATTTTCCCACCTTAGTCCCTTTTCATGTGACACAACTATAACTAATATCCAGCAGAATCAGGTTCAATAGGCACAGAGACTGGAATGTAAGTGGCCTGAGTTTTAGTGAGGAACGGGAACAATACAATTGTCAATCCAGTTTAGCTTCCTGGTTTTTGCCAACCCTGCCAATTCTTAGGGGTGGGCTTTCCATCCTTCACTCTAGGTAAGTTGGCTTGTCAGGGCTCCTGCATATTAACTACCCTTGCATGAAACCCACAGAACGTATAAAAAATGTTTTCTCAATTGGTTAACTAAGGAGCATTTAGGCAGGAGAGCTGTATACTTTCACCATTTTTGCCTTCTGCTGTCTTCCTTATAAAGCAATGTCTTGGTGTCAACTTCTTGGCCTAGCCCAGCATGAGTGATGGACATCGCCAGTGGCCAAAGATGGTGGAACTTGTTCCCTGTCTCTGTTTTAGAGACATCTGCCTGGCCATTCTTAGAAACAAAATACTGAGCCAGATGAATCTTAATCTGATTGAAGAGGCCCATTACATCCTTAGACAAATCAGTGCATCCTATCCTGTACTCTCTGCAGATCCACAAGAATGAAGGCAAATTGAAAGCTCAATGTTATGTTTTTTTCACTAATATATGCATTTTATCCATACTTTATCCTAAGATGACAACCGCAATGCAGAATTTGAAGAAGTACATATTTCAAAGTATGGCTCTATTTCTGCTCATGTATTGTTTCAGGAAGAGAAAAATAGGTACATAAGTTCATCTATAAATGCAAAATGTATCAGATTTCACACCTATCCCTTACTGACACATAGATCTTCTTCTATTTTGTGTAAAGTGGGCCACAGTTTTCTCTTGCTGGATTATTTCTCGTGAAGGCAGGAGATACAATTTAATTGAATTGTGTGTTTGCTTATCCCTTCTGTTCAGGAATACCAAATTTAAATTATATGGGCCAGTGGAAACCAGTTACTTACAGAAGAGTCAAATAAACTGCAGGATCTTGCCAATACAAAACAAAACAAAACAACAAAAGAGAAATCAATGAGCAATCATGCGGAAATAAATTAGGATCAACTTGAATCTAGCTTTATATTAAAGCCTGTGAAATTCTACTCCTGCCAACCAGACAGTTACATTTCACAGTAATTATTTATATATATATATATATATATATATATATATATATATATATATATATATATATATGTATTTCTATTTTCACATGGAATCAGCTTCAGAGTCAGTTCTTCACTCAATCCACATGCTAATTGTTCTACCACTGGACACAGTGAGGGAGAGTGAAAAGATTGCATGTTGTTTCTAACAAGTCTTACCCACAAAGAACCAAAAATCAATTTTTAATTAGTGAAAGAACTTCAGAGGCCATGCTGAGTTCTGATCTCAATTCTGCTGGATCTAATTGCAATGGTATAGCTGGCATCTGTGGGAATACACTGAAGCTGTGTGCCCCTGTTTCTAGCACAAAGCTGAAGTGGTACATTTGCTTAAGTGTGAAACTTGTGCTCAATATCACATTCAGATTCCAGATTTCATTTAGATTTCAAAAGGTATTTGGTGAAAGGAAAAAATAAAATTTCAAATAATAATAGTAATAATTTCCATGAGCTTTTCATAGGAATATGAAATTATTTGGGTAAAACCATTATTTTAGATCATGGTTAGGCAAACTAAGGCCCAGGGAGCGGATCTGGCCCAATCGCCTTCTAAATCCGGCCCGCGCACGGTCTGGGAATCAGCTTGTTTTTACATGAGTAGAATGTGCTTTTATTAAAAATGCATCTCTGGGTTATTTGTGGGGCATAGGAATTCGTTCATTTTTATTTTATTTTTCAAAATATAGTCCAGCCCCCCACAAGGTCTGAGGGACAGTGGACCAGCCCCCTGCCAAAAAAGTTTGCTGACCCGTTTTATATATTGGATCTTCATACTGGAAATGATAACATTTCCACATAACCCTTCTGCAAAGGTTATGCATGGACCTATAGCACAAGACTCTTAATTTGATAGGAACAGTCATGTTTATCTGCTGCTAGACCATTGTGTCCTATGTTCTCTTCTTGCTTATTCCCCTCCCCGCTCTAAATTTCTTAGGAAGCTGTACTGGCTTTCCAAAGTCAAATAGGACCATTTACTTAGACACCACAACCAGCAGCTATAACTTGAAAGTCATTCTAGATATATTCAGGGGCGCCGACTTATAAAAAATATTGGGGGAGCCCGCGAAAGCTCATGAATAATAAATAAGCTCATGAATATGCAGATAAAGTGGCGCCGCCTCCTCGTGAGCGAATAGGGGAGAGCGTGCTGCGCCTATTAATCAGCTCCGAAGGAAATTGGGTGGAGCTTTTGCTCGGGAGGGAGGGCAGGAGGCATGCAGCCCGACCCTGTGCATTTTGGGCTGGGGGAGGGGCGGCGGTGGCGCTCTGCTGGAGGGGTGCCCGAGATTATTGGGGGGGCAGAGCCCCCCAAACGAATTTTTGAGGGGGCTCGGGCCCCCTCAGGCCCCATGGAGTCGGCGCCTATGGATATATTTCCTCTTGTGTGTGTGCACACCCACATAGAGCTTTGCTACATTTAACAGCCTTTGGAATAAAAAGGGAGATGACTGAGGTGATGGATGGAAGGATAAATTGATAGATAGATGTTGTTGTTGCTGCTGCTGCTACTGCTGTTCATTAAATTTATACAGTGGTACCTCGGGCTACAAACACTTCGGGTTACAAATTCCGCTAACCCGGAAGTCGTACCTCAGGTTAAGAACTTTACCTGAGGATGAGAACAGAAATCGCACGCCGTCAGCACGTTGGCAGCGGGAGGCCCCATTAGCTAAAGTAGTACTTCAGGCTAAGAACAGTTTCAGGTTAAGAACGGACCTCTGGAACGAATTAAGTTCGTAACCAGAGGTACAACTGTATACTGTCCTTCATCACAAGATCTCGGGGTGATTCACAGAATAAAATACAAGATAAAAACACAAGTCAATAATTAGAAAATGACAAAACAATAACTTCCCCTTCCCACAGACACATTTAAAAGACTGTAGAATATTAATCAGCCAAAGACCTGTGTATTATCCAAAAATGCATGTAAAAATGTATTTATTAGGAGAATTCTGCATAAAAATGCTGAGGAATTTTCATGCCTGCGGATTTTAAAGAAATGTGGAGAGCCGAATCTAAGTTGGGAAAAATGAGAAATGGAAAGAACCCAAAACGACGCATTCTGCCTCTGCTCATTTGCTTAGAGAGGATAGTTAAAGAGGCAGTAACTGTAAGGAAGAGGAGCTGGGCTTGAGGGTTCCAAGGATTGGCAGTGGGCCCCATTCAGCCTATGGACCTTGGCAGATGCCCATCAGTGCTGACTTCTGAGGCTGGTCCTGGTATTAACCCATTGCTTTTGCCCATAAATATTATTATCTAATTGCAATGCTATGCACACTTAACTTGGAAGTTAGCACATTGCATTTACTCTGAGTGAACATGTATAGCATTGTGCTATAAAGGTTGTTGACTTAAGCAATTTGCAGAAAGTAACAAAAGATTTTTTAAAAGAATTATTTCCCATGTGTGTGTTTTAAATGCATACTTTCATTACAGCCTATTGGCCTTGACTGATGTTTCTGTCAAAATAAAACAGTTTGAGCACGTTAACCTCACAAAACACCACATTTAGAATAGTTACTTACTGGAGTGCTGCAAATAAAAAGCTTTGGAATTTCAGGCTATAAATAATCTGGGGGGAAAGGAAGATATGAACTAATGGGATGGTCCAAGAACTGTTCCAGGAAGAAACAACATGCAGATATACCCAGTGGATCAGTTTCCTCCACACTGAGACCATTCTGAAGAAATTGATAGGTATAGTTGCCATTTACATCAATATTATGCATTATATACACAGCACATTCCTGCTCTCATAATACAGGTTATGGTTGCAAAGGACAAGCAGTGTTATGAAAACATATGCCTTCAACAGGATAGCAAATATATTATCCTAGCTCTCTGTGTGATTTTGTTCACCATAACAGTTTTTAAACAGCCACTAACAACGTTTTATAGTTCAGCCTATCTTTCAATATATCTGTTTCACAAAAGCAGATTGCATTTTAAGGCAATAAACTACACTATGCTAGTTCATTAAATCTGCTTTTATTATCTCCACATAAAGGTGTGTGTTTGATGGTAGAAACTCCCTCTTGGCAATACATTTGTGTTTTAAGGTAGTGAACATGCTTTCCGCCATAAATTGGTGAAGTTAAATATCCTTCAGCCCAGCTAGGAAGATGGTGCTTCTTCTCTGGAGTGCATACATTTTGCAGTTTGTCAGCATGAAACATCCACAACTTGCTCCGCCACTGATTTTGCTATTGCTGGTTATACAAATTACAACTACAGGTTAGTGTAAATAGAGAGGTACCATACTACTCTGAGCAAAGAAAAACCTTAAGAGGTAATCACTACAAAATTAACTAAAGACACACGAAGTAAACAACAATTTTTTAAAAACTCTATAAATAGACAGCTGGCTAATAGTTATTACATTCAATAATTTAGCACGATATGCATGACGGCTTCGACCTCCAAAATAATTTAGCGCCTTGAGCCGAGATTAAATGCAGAACATTAATTTTTCCCTCTGGTTGTCAAGCCAACCAAGAGGCCCGTCAAATCCATTTAAATAAAGCCTGCATCATGTAATAATATTATAGGGGATAAAATATTAATATGGGCTTGGAATGGAACACTGGCCAAAAAAGCTGCAATAAGGCAACTTCAATTTATTAAACTGACAATCTGACTGTCTGCTGAAAATGGAATTTAAAGATCCATCCGAGACATGCATCTTTGAAAGCCATAGATAGGCCACATTAATGACAACTTACAAGATTATTAACTGATATGCATCATTTGTATCACTATATACAGATATTACTTATCTCAACTTTGGAGCAAGTCAAAAGAAACAAAATACTTTGGCAAAATATGCAATGGCGAGGTATCCTCTTTTTCTTGGTGAAGCTTTTTTCTGTTCTGGTGATGTGTAAGTACAGTTACAACCCTAGTTTCACACTTTGCATCTGCAGTAATTGCCATTGGTAAGAAGTGCTACAGAAGTTATAAAACAGCATTTCATCAGATGACACATACTCATTTACAGAAGGTAGAGTAAAACTCTATAACCCTTGAATCCATTTATCAAAGCAATTTCAGCGTCCATTTCAAGGCTGATGAAACAAAAATAAACATTGAGCAACCAATGTTAATCTATAACTAGTCAACGCTCTGTAATAAATAAAACTTTTGTATTGTATATTGACTTGCTGGGCCTTAGCAATTTCTCTGCATGCAGTTAAAGTTTACTTGCTTAAAAAGGGTAACTACCTGGTTCTTCACCACTCCAGTTGTTGTTCCCAGTATGGCCAATATTCAGGAATGATGGGAGATGCAGTCCAACAATATAAGTGAGGGACATGGGATTCCTATCCTTCTTACAGCACATGAATTACCGTATTTTTCGCCCTATAGGACGCACTTTTTCCCCTCCAAAAATGAAGGGGAAATGTGTGTGCGTCCTATGGGGCAAATGCAGGCTTTCACTGAAGCCTGGAGAGCGAGGGGGTTGGTGCGCCTGCGCACACAGCTCTCCCACAGCTCGCAGAGAGCTTGCCAGCACCCAGAAGCTTGCGCAGTTCTCCCACAGCTTGCGGATAGCAGCCTGTTCTGGGGGCTGGGCTGCACCCTGGGGGGGAACAAAAAAAATTCTTTATTTCCCCCCAAAAAAACTAGGTGCGTCCTATGGGCCGGTGTGCCCTATGGGGCCAAAAATACGGTATACACTAAAAGACTCAGTGATCATAGGTATCTTAAGTTAGATGAGTATCTGGTGCAGGGGAGCTGGGAAATACAGTGGTACCTCGCAAGATGAATGCCTCGCAAGACGAAAGAGTTTTTCGTTTTTTGAGTTGCTTCGCAAGACGAATTTCCCTATGGGCTTGCTTCACAAGACGAAAAACGAAAAAAACGAAAACGTCTTGCAAGTTTGTTTCCTTTTTCTTAAAACCGTTAATACCCAGGGTGACTTTGAGGAGCAACTCATAGCACGCGGTGTGGTAGCCTTTTTTGAGGTTTTTGAAGACTTTGGTGATTTTGAAGACTTTGGGAAACTGTGCTTCGCAAGACGAAAAATTCACAAGACGAAAAACTCACAGAATGAATTAATTTCGTCTTGCGAGGCACCACTGTACATTTGCCTGAGCCCCTGGGAAGCCAGTCAGAGTAGACTAGATACAGTGGTACCTCGGGTTAAGAACTTAATTCATTCTGGAGGTCCATACTTAACCTGAAACTGTTCTTAACCTGAGGTACCACTTTAGCTAATGGGGCCTCCCGCTGCCGCCGCATGATTTCTGTTCTCATCCTGAAGCAAAGTTCTTAACCCGAGGTACTATTTCTGGGTTAGCGGAGTCTGTAACCTGAAGCGTCTGTAACCTTAAGTGTCTGTAACCTGAAGCGTATGTAACCCGAGGTACCACTGTACTGCTAGATGGACCAACAGTCTCAGCAATGCCATATATTTTGGTGGGAAATCATAGTAGAGTTTGAATAAGAGAGGATGCATTACGCTTTGTTGAAAGCAATAAAAAGCCAGAAATGCAAGTGACTTGCTATCCACATGCAGACTGAGGCTATGCTTCCTATTTCTAAGGCAGCTTGTTTTCCTTTACAATTAAAGTCCCAACCAGAAATTTCCATAAGGGCATCAAGTGGTTTGAAACAACTGCTGTCTCTCTCATCAACAAAGCTTGGTATGCATGTTCTGCTGCTGCTTCAGCAGGCTAATTACTCTGCTATCAGAGAATTCTGGAGTTGCGGAAGACTGACGTGGTTTCATGTTAATTTATTCAAGGCTGAAAAGCTACATTGATCAGGCAGTTGTGAAACACGCTGACTTTTGATTTATCTTTTCCAGTTGCTGTGCTTTAATTTCCATGTAAGGAAATGTGGGGAATAGTAGAATTTGCTTTCACGTTTCACTTCTCTTCAGCACCTACCGTATTTTTCTATAGGGCCCTATAGGGCGCACTGGCCCATAGGTAATTACACCAATACTAACAATAATTCTTATTTTGAAGTAAACCCAAGATTACTGGAAATAGTATAAATGTTCTGTTGTTTTTATGAATTTCAAATTATATGAATGTAGTTACAATATACACGTTGAAAAATCACTAGTGTTGATGTCCAACATGAAATTCCTGTAAATGTGAAAAACAGTCACTGACAAAAATGAGGGTGTGTTTGGTTTTGGCTTTTTATAAAAAATGGTATCAGCTTTGTCATGAGCACCATTCAGTAAGTCCCCTTCACCCCAGTTTGCATGATCAGCTCTGACCAGCTCACTATATATACTTCTAGACAATCTGTTTACTGAGCATTTATTCTGATTTGTTTTTAGGGATGTTAGATAATGTTGCGTCAAGCAAGTGTTGGTCCCACATTTTCCAGTGCATACTGCCATCCTCTTCCTTACCACAAAAAGGCCAGTTTTGTCAGGAATCACCTTTGTTGTGCAAGACCTACACATCAACTTAGTTTATTTTAGATCTGGTACTGAAAACGTATTCTTAGGCTTAACCAGCACTTAGTGGCACTCTGATCTTTAATTCTGTATTTTGTTCCTGACTCTTGCTGGCAAAACTTGAGGTTCTAGTTAAATGAAAAAAGCAGATCCAGCAAACCTAAATTCTGCTCATCTTGAAGTGATAAGTTGCTGCTGGCTATGGGTGTTTTTGTGTGGGAGAACAACAGATCTGGGAGATGTCTAGATTTATCTACTAAACTTCTGTCAAATATCTGGGAAGATTTGTCTTCCTGCTTTCTCTAGAGCAGGCTTCCTCAAACTCGGCCCTCCATATGTTTTGAGACTACAATTCCCATCATCCCGGACCACTGGTCCTGCTAGCTAGGAATCATGGGCGTTGTAGGCCAAAAACATTTGGAGGGCCGAGTTTGAGGAAGCCTGCTCGAGAGAGAAAGAGAGAGAGAGAGAGAGATGAGGCTATGAGGAGGCTATGATAAATAGCTAGGGAGTAGGAAACAAGTTTGTGAATGGCATGCTTGGGATAATAACTCCTGTTCCATGTTATATTTTATTAGCTGTTGACTGGATTTTTTTGTCATTTTGATGGGTTAGTGGCTATTTGCTTTATTGTAATGGGTGTTAACTAGGTTGTTTCTTAGCCTACTAGAAGATGCTGAATTTCCTTTCTTTGCTTTAGGCTTCAGAGTTGTTTTGAAATGCTTGATCTAGTAGCTACGGTATAGCATGTTTCATAATTGGCTTTATTGATTTTTTTGCTTATTTAAGCATATTTCCAGCCTGCCTTACCTCAATCCATCATGGAACTCAATAAGGCACAAATGGGTTTGCCAAGTGCTTCCTCTCCCAACCCTGAACAGACCCACGCCTACATATGATGAAGGCTCCTCAGAAAGATGGATTCATAAAGTGCCCTCAAACCATGCCCACGGATGAGATTTCTGTTTTGATGTGCTTGGATTATTATAACCCACCATTTTTATTTTTATGTCCCAACAGAGGCATAGCAAGCCCAGGTGATATCCGGTGTGGAACCTTTTTTGTCATCCCCCCACACATTGGCAGCTCGGCGTAGACTTGGGAGTCATAGGCGGATGCCGAATATCCGCTCCCCCTTCCTACGCCTCTGCGCCCCCACCCCTGCGACTCCCAAGTACCCCAAACTGTTGGGAGAAGGGAGGAGCTATGCCACTTTGCCTGAGCGCTGGCAAAGCTGCGTCCTCTTGAAAGCTATGGCTCCCGTCCATCCCCCTCCCTCCCCTGTTTGCTGTAAAGCGGGAGCCACTTACAGCGAGCCAGGGAGGGAGGGAGGCTGGGCCAGCTCACCGTAAGTGGCTCTTGCTTTGCTGCTTTACAGCGAACTGGGGAGGGAGGGAGGGCGGGCCGTGGCTCCTGTTCACCCCCTCCCTGGCGCACTGTAAAGCAGCAAAGCAAGAGCTGCTTACGGTGAGCTGGGGAGGGAGGGAGGGAGGGAGGGGGAGCCGTTGTATGTAACGGTTTGCCGCTGGCGCCACCCGAGATCAGTACAGACAGTGGCGTGATCCTCTACTTGCGGCTGCAGTGGCGGTGGAGGGATCATCCACTTGCATGCAGCGCTTGGGCGGTGCCGGTGGCAAACTGCTATGTACAGCACATGTGTGGCGTCGCTACGTACAGTGCCTGCGTGCGACACCGCACATGCATTGTACATAGTGGTTTGCCACCGGCGCTGCTTGAACACCGCAGGGATGGTGGTGGGATCCTCTGCTCACAGCTGCAGCCGCTAACAGAGGATCCTCCACATGCAGCTGCGGCGGCGTGATGGCTGCTCGCACCGCTGCGCCCGGGCCAGGGCAGCAGTACAAGCACCCCGTGGGGTGCCTTGCTGTCACCCTCCCAAACATGGAACCCAGGTCGCACCCCCCCCCGCCCCCACCTTGTGACGCCACTGTGTCCCATTCATCTCTTTTAACAAACAAACAAATAACACCTTTCCTTAAACCCAGCCAAACTGTCAAAAACAGGGTGGAATAGGGTGGAATCCATCCATACCAAAACGATACTATACGGATGGTCCATTCACAAGCAACCACTGTCACCAGCAACTAAGATGTCATGTCAAAGCCTAGATGAGAGACTAGTTTCCCTACTGGACATAAGACGGCAGCATGGTGATTGCCACATTTTCGCCTCTGTGCAAATAATATCCACCTCCTGGAATCGGTAGTACATTGAGGACAGCCTGGCAACAGGATTATGAAGGATGTGTTACTCGAAAGAAAAAATTCCTTCCAGTAGCACCTTAAAGACCAACTAAGTTAGTTCTTGGTATGAGCTTTCGTGTGCATGCACACTTCTTCAGATACACTGAAACAGAAGTTGCCAGACCCTTCTATATAGTGAGAAGGTGGGGAGGGGTATTACTCAGAAGGGTGGTGGGAATGGGAGATTGGCAGATAGCTGAGATGAGCCTGTTAACGACTCTTAACGACTGTAATAGGTCTTACAGGAAAAGGCAAGGGGTGAGAAGGTGAGAAATGGCTTAGTTATGTATAATGAGATAAGAATCCAATGTCTTTGTTCAGACCAGGTCTCTCCATGGTTTTAAGTTTGGTAATGAGTTGCAATTCAGCAGCTTACTCGAAAGAGTTATTATTCCAGTCTGCTGCCAGCTGGACCTGAATTCTTAGCACTATTCACAGCAACAGATATGCAGATTGTTCTGTAGAGTGTTTTACTGAAGGAAAAAAAGCTGAAAGGAGATTTGCCTTCTACACTGTTTTCCCATGTGGCCGTAGCAGATGTTTCTGATGTGTAGATTCATTTATAGTGTCCTTTTTGTCAGGCTGGCTTAAAGCATTACAAACAGAATTTTAAAAGAAAGAGGTAGGAAAGAGAAGAGTAGCGCTTCATATTTCGTTGTAGCAGCTACCAAACAGAGATAGCTACGCTGAGATTTAGTTTACACTCTAGTTTGTTTTTCCAGAAGTAGTGTTGTTGTTGCTTTCAGTTACCTGACTAATCATCTGATGAGAAAATATTGGGCATTCATTTGTTTCTAAACATAAAATCAAATGAATACACATTGAAAAGACGTTTTATGAGCAATTATTTACATCACGCGGTTGATCAGAAGTGCTTACAAGCGATGATCAATTTACTAATGGCATCAAAGCATGGCAGAACTGGAAATAATCTATTGCTCCTTTGAATAGTTTTATAGAATCTAGAGAACACTGCTTTTTTGTCTAAGATAACCTATTATATTGTCTAAGATAACCTATTATATTCCAGTTTGAGAAAGATGCTTAAAAATTCCTTTCGTCAGAGACCATGTTTACAAATAAATTCCACAAGAATGATATAGACCTCATGCTTTCCACTAAGTTCTCTCTCTTTTTGTTAATTTTTGAAAGGTTTTCTTTTGTTATGCTGTCTTGTTATTTATTACTTGATATTAAAGCCAGTGTGGTGTAGTGGTTAAGAGCGGTAGACTCGTAATCTGGTGAACCGGGTTCGCGTCTCCGCTCCTCCACATGCAGCTGCTGGGTGACCTTGGGCCAGTCACACTTCTTTGAAGTCTCTCAGCCCCACTCACCTCATAGAGTGTTTGTTGTGGGGGAGGAAGGGAAAGGAGAATGTTAGCCGCTTTGAGACTCCTTCGGGTAGTGATAAAGCGGGATATCAAATCCAAATCCAAACTCTTCATCATTCCAGGGTTGTTGTTTTTTTGGGGGGGGGGGTTTACTGATTAAAATAGTGGTAACCATCCTATAATTCCTTGTGTCTCCTTTAAGGGAGGTGTGGAGGGTGGCAACACGCCTTCTCAGTGGTGGCTCCCAAGCTGTGGAATGCTCTTCCCAAAGAAGTTTGCCCAACCCCATCATTATCAGCATTTAGGAATGTTCTATGTGACACAATGTTTGGCTTTTTTCTATAATGCCTGTTTAAGGCAAAGTGTTTAAGGTTTTTGTTTGCCCCTGGAATTAAGCATTTTTCTTATCAGAGAAACAACTGTTATGATGCTAATACAATAATCAATAATTAAGAAAAAAGAACAAATGCAAAAAAGAGATGATAATGAAAGTAAAATGAAATAATAATAATGTGCTCAATAGTGCAGAACTATTTACCCTACGATTTTAAAAAATGATCCTGAACAGCAGGGTATGTTTAATAATAAAAAACAGCCTTGTATGCAGTATGAAAGATATTTTATTCAGGTAGTTTTAGCAGATAGTCTAGAATAGTAAATAATGCAAATACAAACTTATCTTTAAAAGATTGTTCTGTTATTCTAGAAGTCAGGTTTCATTAACAAGGTTTGAATAATCTTAGAGCTGGAGACTGAACACTAATGCAATTCTTGTTTTTGAACACTGCTGACTATCTTATCCAAATTAAACACTTCATCATTCGTAGCTGTTCCAGTGAAAGGTTTTGCTAACACACAGCATTTTACCAATTCAAGACAAAAGGCTGGGGTGTTGATATAAAACACTGTGAACTTAAAAAAAACAAAAACATAATAGACAACAATGCTAAATAATAGGATCGTGATTGTGGGGTTTTTCTCCTTATTAAAGATTACAAGCCAGTTTCTTATTTGCAGCAAGGAAATGGGAAGAAAGACTGATCACAAGCAGTGGGGGTAGTGTCTGAAGGCAAATAGGGCAGAACTCACCAAGCTCAGTCTCCCCTCAGCCAGTTCCCACCTATCTACCTTCCTACTTACAACCAGTCCAGGGTTGGCACAGCCTGTCAGCTTCCCCCACCTTCGTCTCAGTGGGGTTTTTTTGTATAACTCAGCAGGGAAGAGGATGGGGAGAAAACTAGAATTAGATGGCTCTGCCTGTCATCTGCTCAGGTTCCATTTACTGTTTGGGCACCCTGCCATCCTTCCTACCAGTTCCAATGGACACCATCCACCACTGGATCACAGCACAATTTTTTAAGAGTTGGATCTTGGAAGCTACCTTGTCCAACTGGCTGAATTCAGGAACTACCAAGCAGGATGCATCCACAGCATTCCTGTCACACGGTCATCTGAGCTTCTCCTTTAATACTTCTAGCAAAGGAATCCAAGGCAGTCTGTTCCGCTGTCAAAGAGCTCCTACTGTTAGGAAGTTTCGTCTAATGCTTAGCTGAAATCTACTTCCTTGCAATTTGTACCCAACAGTTCTACTCATTTGTTGGGTACAATACAGAACAAGGCTTCTCCACTATCTGTGTGATAGTCCTTCAGAATTTTAAGAAAGCTATCATGTGTCCTCTCAGCTTTCTCTACTCCAGAGTAATCATATCCAGCTATTTACTCATAGGACATGGCTTCTAGACCCCTCCCCATCCTGGTTACCTTCTTCTGGACATTGTCCAGTTTCAGAGTGCCCTTAACATGTGATGCCCTAAACTACACACTACCCTAGATTCTAGCTTAGTATGCTCATCATGACTGTTCAGCTGTGAAGGCAGGCTCAGAGCACCATGCACATACCATGAATCCTCCATATATTGTTACATACCACTGCACTCACCAAGCAGTGAGAAATCCCAGGGATTGCAGGTGCTTAGCCGGGGTTTGGGATCCTTGGAAGGAGACACAGTGGAGACTGTGGTGTCTTTCAAATATATGGTTTATTTGCACATATATATGATGGGGGGGACGCAGGATGAGTGCTGCAACCCCAGAGTCGGTCACGACTGGACCTAATGGTCAGGGGTCCCTTTACCTTTACCTATGATGGGGGGGAGTGTTTCGCAGCATTAGCACCCCAAAAGGTATTGCTGCTCCCACACTCATAGTCTATTAAGCAGCAATCAAACATAGCTCTGTCTCTCCTATTGCTGCCTGCCTTTAGCTCAGCTCTCTCACACACTGCTTTTGTCTTCTGATTACCAGCCAGGTGAAGGAGGGAGCCCACCCATTTGCCTTAATGGCACAGAACAACTTCTTTTGTTATACTAGTAACAGTACTTAGATGGTAACTGCAGCCATCTCCCAAAGAAACTAGCCTGACTAGTATGAGATTGTAGTCCTTCCATTAGATTTTAACCCTTGCTAGATCTCAGATCCCAGGAATTAGAAGCGACTGAGGCACCATTCAGACTGACCCCCCTCAAATTCACAACAATGTTATCTGTGGCTTCTTTTTTAGATCATATGAATGTTCTGTCTGGCTTGTATCAAATCAGACCCAAGTATGTTATCATGATGCTGCAGTCATTGAGTGTTCAACATGCAGGTGTGAACCAGCCCCAGTCATCAAACCATTGTAGTATGCCCTTAATAAGTAACACCATCTTGTTGAAGGTAGTTGACCATTTACCAGCATAATCTCCCCCTCCCCAGTTTTCCATTTTTAATCATGGTCATATGAATTTGCTGGCAAATCAAGTTTTCTTCAGTTTCATCTAACCCAGATACCTCTTCCTTGCTTAGCAGTTAGCTGGATCCTGATTTCAAGGTACACACATCTCTAAGGTACAAGTGGAGCCTGTGTACTCCATCAGAAACTCAGGGGGGAACTAAAGGTGTGATCAAGATTTCTCTGCTATTTTATAATCCAAAGTAAAAGGAAAGGAAAGCAGGAGACAGGGTGCAGCATAGAACTGAAGGATTGTGTGTCAGAGAAAATCTGATGTGAATAATGCCTTAACCAATCAACTTGATTTCCTTTCTCTCTACATTACCAGACTTGTATCAGAGTACCTTTTTCAATTATATAAGCTAAAACAGAACAGACTACAATTTAATCATGACAAATATAGTCCGGCAATTGTCACAAATCACCAATTCCCTTTGCAATTAATAGAGCCAGCTTGAAAAAGTGCAAAGTGTTAAGGAGAAGAAAAGGCTGTAAAGTCAAGATAAAATACCTATAAATCTGACATGGACTCTTCAGTCCAACAGAAAATCAAGGTTAAATGCAAAAGTGATCAGCATCAAAACACAAGTCTGGCAACCTGACAATGCACTTTTAAAAATGAATCATTCTTTACTTTTTGCTAGGATGTTATTTAACCCAGAATTACCGTGCATGAGATTTATATCAGCCTCCAAGACATGATCGAGTTTCAGCAAGCAGCTTCACAAGGTCATCGGGAATAAGTACAATCCTGCATTTAGTCTGAAAGAAAGGAAGAAACAAGTGGAATTTCAAATATCTAAGACATGGTTATTTAAAATGACTTTGCAATTATCTAAGAGGCAAAACTACTCCAAATCACTTGGCCAAATCATTTATACATGAATACAAATATCTGGGGGGAAATTATAGCCTTGCAAATGGATACATTTTTCAGTCCCATCAGTGGGGAGAAACAATAAGGTATATTTTTCCTGCCAAAAATGAGAGATGCAGCATAAATTGTGTGTGTGTGTGCCAGAGATAATAGGTAGCTCAAGAAAGTTTTGAATTGTCATCGTCATATGATGAATAAACAATATCACAGAAGGCAGAGCTCTTGGCTACAGTCCAACAGCAAATGCCAGCCCTTCCACAGGCACAGCCACCAGAGCAGGTGCTTCTCCAGCTTGGTGCAATCTGCTGCCAGGATTGTGCAGCCTGAAAACACGGATCCAGTGCAGCACAGATCACCATGTTTTCCCCACTCCCAAAAAAAGAATGCTTCACAATGCACTGATCCAAATCAAAAGGGTAATCTCACAACACATGCCTGCTTCCATGTTCAGATTGCTTTATTAACAGATGCATGAATTGCCAGGCACAAATGCCCCAAAGCAGGCAGGCAGGTGGCCATACCAACAGAGTTCTGGCAACACACACTAAAAGCCTAATGAACTCCCACAACAAGGTGCCAAGACTAAGGAAGTGCATGAGACCTGGGCCTTTATAGCAGGCAGTGGTTCAAGTATAGGATGTCTGGTATCAGCTGATTCCACAGGTGAGGAGAATTCTCCAAGAACCCCATCATCACCTGCCTACAGCTCCATCTCTGAACTGGTGGCACAGAGAGCAGGAAACCAGGGCTGGATCCTGATCAAGATCAACAAGTTCTCCAATTCCATATCTATATTTTGGACTTCATGAAAGTATCATGGCTTCTTGAGATACCTTACTGAACACCCCAAGACAAAGCATTTGTGTTCTTAAGGAAAAAGGAGGCCGTCAATGGAAGTAAATCAGGAAAGAATCCATGAAAGCTGTGGCCGAGTTGCAAACCAACAGAAGGCAACCTATACTATATGAAATCTGTCCAAATATAAAAAAATATTTTCCCCCTGTTTGGCTGACCTATGTTGCTTGCTACTGATGAGTTCAGTGGAGGTGTTTTATCATTCTGTGTTTCTGAGTCCCCCCCCCCCCCACTCCGAGAACAATGTTATTGGGCATTCACATATAAATGTGATTGGTAAACAAATAAATAAAATGTGTGGGAATATATGGCATTCTTGGTTTCCATCATCACTGGGCAATCTGGTGCCTGGGAATTACAGTTCTAGCAGAAAATTTGCTGCTCTTGCTTCTTCTTCTTCTTGGTGTAAAAAGAGATTTATTTCTTTTCATCAAGGTCACCAATGCTCCTATTCAGTCTATAAGCAGTGATGCTCAATTTGCCTTCACAGATTGAATGTAAGAGGACATGGCGAGAGACGGCGCACTGTGACCTGAGAAGAGCCAGTGCTTATCTCAGACATAATATGATATTGAAAAACTTGAGTGATTTTCTTTCCCCTTAATCCTTCTCAGAAGGAGGTGAGTCTGGGCAGGGAGGACTGTAAACTGAACAGTGTGAAGTGTAATAAAGGAGAGGAAACTCTGAAGTCTTACACAACACACACACACACACTGCCGTTGTCCCATTAACTGAGAAGATTAGATTTATTGTACCTTCTGATACTTCTTTTAGTAACTCAGAGTTGCTTTGACTCACAGATATTCACTCTTGACCATCAGTAATGTAAGGCACAACAAGCGTGGCCATAAATATTGCATTGACCTATGCAAAACTCTTAAAAGAAAACCAATGAGACTGACTCTTCTGAACATCACAGACCTACATTATCTCAATCACTAGAACATGATAGCTACAGGTTTTCTGCCAGCTACACCTACTCTGGTGGACACATACTAAGCATTGAGTTGAACCTGTGTGCACTGTATAACTCAGAACATTCCATGCTGGATCACAAACGGAAGCATCTGGGGCAAGAGGTTTGCATCCAATGGGGGTAAAAAGAAAAATCGACTGCATGTAAAAAATGGCACAAGCTGCACTTCAAGCCTACACACGTCTACTCAGTAGTAAACCCCACTGAGCCCAATGCTGCTTCCTCCCAAGTAGGTAGTTATAGGCTCACAGCCCTACTCTTGAACTCTCTCCAACTTATTTTTTCAGACTTCCCATCAACTTACCGTATTTTTTGCACCATAACACTCACTTTTTTCCTCCTAAAAAGTAAGGGGAATTGTCTATGCGCATTATGAAGGGAATGCCTACGGGTGGCATGCCTACGGATTTTCCTCCTCTAAAAACTACGTGTGTGTTATGGTCAGGTTCGTGTTATAGAGCGAAAAATATGGTAATTCTATGCACACTCTCTCTCCCCCCCTCAATTGTCCCAAATCTCTTGCATTTTAATCATTTCACATTTTGTTCAGACTTCCTTATCTAAGGGCAGATGGGGAAAAACACTTTGCCTCTCCTCCTCATGAAAATTCATTAAGTGCAGACTTCTCCTAATATATATGTTTGTATGCAATTTTAATATACTAATTTTTGCAAAGCATCACTTCCTTATAAAATGCATTTCTGTATGTTTTTCCCACTAGTATATGCATTTTCTGCACATTTCCCCTCAGTATATGCAGTTTTGTACGCACATTACCTGAATTGCACTGCAAAATTCAGATAAGTGCAAATTTCAAAGTGTTTTTGGTTGATGTCTTGCTTTGGAAAAGGTGAATTAAGTTTGTTTAATTTATACGTGAATTCAATTTAAATTGTCCCCATCGCTTCTGAAGAGTATATGGTTTTAAATGGTGCAGAGCTCCAACTGCAGCTCCTGTGTGATGAGGTCTGTTTCCAGGTCTTGTTTAAGCAAATTTGATGTCCAGAAAGGCACCTTCTGTGTGTTTATATTCATATTCAATATGAATATGAAGTTTTTCTCCCCAACCCCCACCCTTCAAGACTTGGCTCTAGGGTGAAATCCAGTCTTCACTGAAGTTAAAGGGAACCATTGATTTCTGTGAAGTTAAGATTTTACCGCAGGCATCTAAGACGACGTGAATAGAAAGTGAGTTACTGCTGAACAAATCAAAAGCTGCTCTTATTCTACATTTTCATTCAAATGGCATTCAGAGGCTTCAAGTCTGTTATTCCAACTTAAGCATTCTGAGGTAAAACTAAACACAGAGAGAGCATATTCGAGTGCCTATTAGAGAATTCAAAAAGATGTGAAAGGAATCCACCCAGTTTGTTTTGCATACGTTTAAGATTTAATTGATTTGACACAGCTTCGATTTGCCTTACATTGTTATATGATCTTATTGCTTACAAGTTTTCAAATATACACACATACACACATACAACTTATGACAACACTGCATGCAAGTAATAAACGTGACTCTAGTCCACAAAAGCTCATCCCATAATACACGTTAGCTTTTACGGTGCTACAATACAGGTGCTATTTTTCATTGCCAACAGTCTAAAGGGTTAATCCTCTAACTAGCTTGTTTTCAATTATACCAGGCAGCAATTAGGGCTTTCAGGAATGAAACTTTGATCGAGAGGTTCCAGCAAAATCCTATGAGCATTTGCTCTTTAGTTAGTGTGTTTAGGATTACAACCTAAGACTCCAATCTTATATCCACTTTCCTGGGAGTAAGTCCTACTGAGTTCAGTGGGACTTGTTTCTGAATTAACATGTGGAGGATTGTACTGTAAAGGCCATTTAATGAATTCTTTCATGGAAAAACTATGTAAGACACATACATTTTGTCACATGACGGTCGCATGTGCATCTCCTTTCTTGCAAATGTATGCTGTGTATATATGTTGGAAACAACAGGGCAAACACAGCTGTCAGCTTCCTACCATGAAAAATAAGTATGTGATTATCGCATATGGTTGTGTCCATCTAACTGGTATGATCTACAAAGAAGAGGGAAGGAACAGCATTCCATTGTGCAGCTCCTGTACTGAATTGTATATTTTACTATTATTTGTAAGAGAGCAGGGCTGATACACCAGGGTAAGAGTGGGGAACCTCCAGTCCCATGGGCCAAATTTTGGTCCATGAGGCTGTTTTGGAGGAGCCATTCCCGCTTACCCTACACCTGTTGACAGGTGAGGGGTTGTTGAGGACAGGGCTTCAAATGGACAACTGGGAGCTTAAAATGGGGTCCTGGTTGTTCCTTTGGCAGGAATGCAGCTTGCTTGAGGAATGGGAAGTGGTTTCTATTCAGTGGAAAAAAACCCTGCTTCCAAGTGCTGCTCTTTGAAGCAGACCCATGCTGCTCCTTTCAATCTCTGAAACTGGAAACTGGAAGGAACTGAGTGGGAAGGTTTGCAAAGCAAAAGACTGACAATGCCCTTTGCGCTTGGAAGCCCTGCACAAGGGATTTTAACATGATGCCTGTCAATCATGTGGCATCATAATCAGTTGGCTCATCTCCTTTTGACAGCAATAACTCATCCTCCAGTTCCTGTCTCCCTGCCATCAGATTTCATAGGGCAGGTCTCTAAATTTTATCACACATAGTACACATGTCATTGGGGTAAAGTTATTGGTAAATTACGTGTGATCAATGTTTTATTGACTTCTCCCTGGCTTTACTTTACATTCATTATCCATGGAAACTGTTTTCCTGATAGCTTATAAATTATTTTCCCCTATTTACTAATGAGGACCTGGGGATAGAGAAAAAAATGTGCAAAGAAATCAGGGGAATAATGAACCCGTTCATAATGCATTCAATTTTTGCAAAAATAGCACCTGCTGACTTTCCTGTCTAATGCTTGGTCTGGGGAATAGAAATAAACAAATTCCTTTGTGTAGTGTTAAGATATTATCACTTCTATAAGAAGTGGCACAGCAGCTGCTACCTTCATTAAAGACAGTAGCAAATTTTAATGGGTCCTAATTTGTTCAATGATGAGTTCTGAATAAATTGCTAATTGTCCCACTCCACCTTGCTTGTCTATTTTTAGCAATATTCTTTATCCTCTCCTTAATCATTCAGCAGACATGCTACACCAAAGGGGTCCAGGTAATTGGTACCCGAGGAAATTGCCATACAGGAGTGACTAAATTCAGATGGCTTTATTTTTATGTTTTATGAAAAGCTCTTCTCCAAAAGGGGCAATTTTGTTCCCCAGTGCATTGAATGTTTTCAAGTTTATATAGCATTTTCTGCTCATAAGATTTTCTTTCCCCTGTCTCCAGATTGTAGGAGAGTGCTGTTTGAGTTCCTGGTGTCATGCACTTCCACATCTAACAGATAAGGAAGCGATAGCCAGTGTGGTGCCCTCCAGATATTTGCTGGACTACAACTCCCATCAGCCCCAGCAAGCATGGTCAATAGGGGTGATGATGGGAGTTGTAGTCCAAGTAACAATTGAAGAGCACCATATTGGCTAGCCCTGAAATAAGGCATCTAAATAACTACTGAGTCTTCTTTAAAACGGTTTAGTGGAAATATTGAACGATGAAATATGCAAAAAGGGTCAGTAGCCTCACCTGTAACTTTTAGGGACCAATTTTTCATTGCTGGAATTTTAATGTGCATTATATTACGATTTCAAATTATTGTATGACACCTGACTAGTGCATAGGCACTAGAAGGTGAGGATTAATAGAGGGGAAATTATACAGATAAATAAATGAATCTGACTCGCTGGACAAGTGCTATTGATTTGGTTCAATGTTGTTGGTTTCTTTCCCCCTTGGGTTAACTTTTACATGTTTCTTTTAAAAAGGAAAATCAATAAATACATTTATTTTTTTTAAAAGAGGGGGGAATTTAAAAGAGAAAGATTAAATGCCCAGGATGGAGGGTTTTAGTGTCAACAAATAGCAAACACGGTGCCAGTGCAAGTTTCGCAAGCCATGATGATGCTCTTCATTGATATGGCAGAGCTGTTACTCCAGTATCGCAGACAGGGCACAAATGTTTAGGATCAAGGCGCCAGCTGCAGGCAAAATACATTACAGTCCTCTTCACATTCCTTGCCACAGCAGCCCTTTGAAACTGGCCACCTTCCCCACCCCCTGCCCCCACCCCAGCACATTAACAGATGGGAAACTAGAGGTAGTGACTTGCCAGAAACTATTGAGCTGAGCTGATTGGGATATGAGCCTAAACCTTTGAAATCTATCCCACTTTCTGATGGATTGCCATTCCACTCCTGTTCTGGGCTCAGCATGAAGCAGACTGAGCCAGTGGGGAAAGGACCTAGAAAACCTTGACTTCTACACTAAAAGCTCACTGGCTGGCCTCTGGCTAGTCATTAGAGCCCTGATCCAGGGATCTGCATGGTGCTTGTGGAGATTCTACCAAACAGAATGAAGGGGAATGGAAGGTGCCTCTTCTGAGCCCCATGGGAATAGGGGATGGGGAGGGATTTACTATATTAAGTTAAATTTCAAGGCCCCACTCAGCCATGAAGTTCATTGGAGGGTTGCTGTGAGGATCAATGAGGGAGGGGAAAGTACCATGTATGCCACCTTGATCTCCTCAGAAGAAAGGTGGCATCTGATGTTAATAAAATTAAAGTATCACCAGGCTTTTGGATGGGACAAGACTTGTCCTCAGTTCTGCAGTGACTTCTTGTGAATACTGGGGGATATGTTGCAACATCTGGGCCACTCATTTGTGGATTGGTCCCACTGTCCCGGCCACAATTTTCCATCCTGATGTTACTGCAGCATTGCCAGGCAGCACAAGCCCATAGATGTTTACTGAGAAGTAAGCCTTACTGTAGGGATGCGGGTGGCACTATGGGTTAAACCACAGAGCCTAGGACTTGCCAATCAGAAGGTTTGCGGTTCAAATCCCCACGATGGGGTGAGCTCCCATTGCTCGGTCCCTGCTCTTGCCAACCTAGCAATTCGAAAGCACATCAAAGTGCAAGTAGATAAATAGGTACCGCTCTGGCAGGAAGGTAAACAGTGTTTCCATGCGCTGCTCTGGTTCACCAGAAGCAGCTTAGTCATGCTGGCCACATGACCTGGAAGCTGTACACCGGCTCCCTCAGCCAATAAAGCGAGATGAGTGCCGCAACCCCAGAGTCGGCCACGACTGGACCTAATTGTTAGGGGTCCCTTAACCCTTTACCTTTAAGCCTTACTGTGCTTGATATCATTTACTCGCAGGAACAGCTCATGCAGGATTGCAGCTGAAATGAGCAAGAGATGAACGGAAGTGGGGGAGAAAAACTGGCCAGGAATGCAATGCGTCTTTCAGGATGATCTTCTCTTGGCCCAATAAAGCTATGATGGGTTGCGGAAGGCAATGAGGCATTTATCTGTTGGCTGCACTCTCCTTTCTAGTCTTGTGTAAATAATGTAGCATACTGTTAGGATCCATAACGATAAATGACCCGTAATATACTTAAGTAAATTATGTGGCACCTGCTAAGTACTTAGGATTTCACTGTTTGTGCCATTTGATGAACGAAGAACAAACCTCACCCTTCAGGAGAATGGGTTGAGTCTTCAGGGTGGAGGGGAGAGCAAATATGACCACATGGATCAAAATGTGACATGTAAATAATTGTTAAATCTGGTAAACAAAGCATCTGCTTGAAAAGCAGGGAAATTTGGCATAATAATAATAATAATAATAATAATAATAATAATAATAATATTAGATTTTATTTATATTCCGCCCTCCCCAGCCGAAGCCGGGCTCAGGGTGGCTAACAACAATAAAACAGTACAAAAGTACAGCACAAACAACACTCTAAAATCATTCATTATAAAATTAATTAATTCAAGCCACTGGCAACCATTGGGCCAGAGCTCCGCAAAGATTGCCGAAGGAGGGAGTCAGGCTGTGCCCTGGCCAAAGGCCTGGTGGAACAGCTCTGTCTTGCAGGCCAACAAGGCACAAATGAAACAGTATCAGCAAAGTATTTTGTAAATCTATCAGGTGGGAATGTTAGGAGAGGAGGAGAATGTGAAGGTGGGTATACACACACACACACACACACACACACACACTTCAAGAACAGATGTGGGGACATCACAGGGCTATGTGGGGCAGCCCCACCCCATTGCCAATATATATAGCAGCCACACCATGTCATCCATGCGTTTGTCTGGAATGTGAAGGGACTCACAATGCATATCTGGGGTGCCAACTTGAATAAAATATTTGTGGGGAATGAGGGCAAGCCCTGCTATGTAACTTGCTTCATACTGCACTATGGAATGAATAGGGGGGGAAACAATAAATCAGGAAATGAATGGTACAACAAGGTTTAATTTTAATTTTTATTTTTATTAATGTTGAGTCTGCTTCAGATGGTGGGGGCACCATCAGGGTACCAATTCAGGCAGCAGGATGCTTTGGGCTAGCAGTGGCTCTCTGATAAGTACACATTAAAGGGTGAAAGACAGGGCGTGACAAGCTGTGGACTGCTTTAAAAGAAAGAAGATGGTGCTTTCCGCACTAGATATGGAGGCGAAAGAGAAGCTAGTGAAAAGATCTAAGGGAAGGGGGTTCTATCTCAAGCAAGGGAAGATACTGACAAGACACTCAAAGGAGAAATTGGCAAGAATTCTTGCTTGGTCTACAAGGGATTTGCTTTGCATTTAGGGGCAGAGTGGTAAGCGAACAGGAAAGGCAGGGTTACGCATCATATTGTTATCCGTTTCTTATTTCTGAGAAGTGGGAAGTTCCAAGGGCAGTGAGACTGAGATTGGTTTCCTTTGGATGACACACGTAGGAGACTTATGGTGTCTGTCAGAGCTCACTGGGAATAATCAGCTACTCCATCTGAGGGGGTCTCATCCCCTGAGAGCAATTTGTGCAACCCTTTCTTCAAGACTGCACCTTGCCTCCCTGTTTTCAGCTAAAAACTCTCAGCTCTCTCTCCCCCCCCCCCCTCTGCCTTACTATGCCGGTTCAAACTGCAAATAGCTTTTAGGTTTTCTCTTCTCCTGTTTTATAGTCTGTAAGAGAATTTCTTTATTGAAGGTCTAATGGCCATCTTGTTCTAAACACCCGAAGGAGATTCCCAGCTATCAGGAGACTTTTCGCTGCCATTAGTTTCCCCTGAAGAAACATTGACGGATCATCCTTGACCACTAGACACCAGTCAGTCTAACAAAAGACTGGTGAACCAACAGACATTGTTGCACTAGTATGAGGCTGCATCCAAGGCAGAAGTTGAGATTTGAGATGGGGAGGAATAGATTTATTTTGCAATCAAAGGTGACCCTACCTAATCTGCATTTTTCAAAACAATACTTGAACTGAAATGCAACTATCCCTCAAATTTTGCTCCAAATTTTGTAATGCAGTCCTCCAGTCACGTAATGTGTACAAAAATGCATGTACTGGGGTAAAATCTGTACAAAATGAAAATAATAATGTGCAAAGTTGCATTCTTTTAGTGAATTTTGCAAAATATGTGTATTAGGCAGCATGTATAATGGGGGGAGGGGAATCCCACTTAAAATGCTGGTGAATTTTCATGAGGACTAGGTTTTTTTGTTTTTTAAAAAACCAGATGTGGAAACGTGGAGGGCTGGATTTAAGATTGGGAGAAATGAGAAAATGGGAGAAACTGCAATTGTCAGATTCATCCATTCCTAGGTCAAAGTATATGTGATACTTTAAACAAGGAAAAACGCCACTCATTTACAGCGATAGTGCATATTAACTGAAGTGGGGATGCCTAAGAGATCATTAATCTGATATACACACCTAGAAGTAAATACTACTGAACTCAATGGATTGTGCATTTAAGGGCTTTAAAATACATGTGTGATTACTGCCTAAGACAGACTAGAACTATGTGCTCAGTTCTTTTAAAAATACTGTGTTATTTATCCCATATTGCAAGTTCTAGCTATAATTAGACCTTAATGAGCTATTATTTTCATATTTTGAGTACATGCCACAGTTTAAAATTATGAAATTAATCTACAAGATTTTTAATGGTAGATACCCACATATGCTGGATTTCCTTTCACTCGGCGAAAGTAAATAATTATGAAATCTTCACAAACATTTGGAAAACAAAGGATATTTAAATTGTGCATGACATAAATGAACTATTTGAAACAGCTGTGTCTTGAGAGATGGATATAAAGCTTCTCCAAAAATGATGTTTTCATTTCCTTCCTCTCTAAATAATTTCCTCCACCAGGACGTTCTGTTGTTAAAAATCCATCTATGCACAGCTGGGGAAAATTGAGAGACAGTAGAAAGGCAGCTATTTGTGGCATGGACCCATGCCCCCTCCCCACCCTAAAAATCACATCATTTTTATATAGAGACTAAGTTACTCACACTTAGGCCACGTTCATCTCAATAGAAAGAGTTAATTTCTTTTCAATTAATGATCGAATCTATTTTGGTCAATGGTCAATGGAACCTAAATGCAACTGCCATGATCTGGATACAACTCAAGATGAATTAAGGTGTGACTATATTGGTCTTCTCTGCCAGAGTCAGAGTGGTGGCTTGATGAGCATTTTGGTAATGCTGAAAGTTTGGGTTATTGCTGCTGCTGCTGCTGCTGCTGCTGCTGCTGCTGCTGCTTTCCAGTATGAATTCATAGTGATATGGATAAGAAATAACAAAGTTTTAACCAGAGAGGAGTGGCTGATGAAGATGGTGGACTATGGTGAAATTGACTGGAAAAATCAGAGACCAAGAAGAGAAGATATTTAAGAAGAAGAGGAGGAGGAGGAGGAGGAGGAGGAGGAGGAGGAGGAGGAGGAGGAGTTGTTTGGATTTGATATCCCGCCTTTCACTCCCTTTAAGGAGTCTCAAAGCGGCTAACATTCTCCTTTCCCTTCCTCCCCCACAACAAACACTCTGTGAGGTGAGTGGGGCTAAGAGACTTGAAAGAAGTGTGACTGGCCCAAGGTCACCCAGCAGCTGCATGTGGAGGAGCGGAGACGCAAACCCGGTTCCCCAGATTACGAGACTACCGCTCTTAACCACTACACCACACTGGCTCTCTCTTCCTAAGAAGGAATGGGAAAAATTTATAATGTATTTAAGAGAACACTGTAAACACTGGCATTAAAATACCAACTATAAAACTTTGGCAGGATTGGAGTAATACCTGTAACGTACAAAATACAATGGAAAATGGTTAATAATATTTCTAACAAATTGGAGAAAATAGGATAAACTGAAGGAAAAAGGGATTGACAATGGAAACCAGGGAAGGGCGGTGGGAAGTCAAGGGATTCTGAGGATCCTAAATGTGAAGGTTAATGATATGTTTAAATTGAAATTTGTTGTGTAAAATTTAATAAAAAATATTTAAGAAAGAAAGAAAGAAAGAGAATTGCCCCAAAGCTGCTGGATGAGAGTGTACAAGTGGCTGTGAAGTTAAGGATTCACATTTCATAATCTGAAGGTGAAGTAATGCCAGCTGCTCAAATCAACACACAACAGAGTCAAAAGGGACATCAAATCACTTTGGAAAGCATGTCCATCTTTAATTAGAACTTTTGCACATTGCTTCAGTTTTTTGTGCAAGAAGGTTTTTTAAGAAACACCTAACAAACTGGGCTAAAATATATTTAACTAATGCTAAACTGTGCTTAATTAGAACTAAGTCCCATTGATTTTAGTGGAATTTATTTCCAGTTAAATAGCAGGGGGAACACAGCCCTAAAGAAGAAAGAAGTGTAAGAACCTAACTAATTGGTCATGAATATACGAAATTGAGAGATGGTACAAAATCTAGCGAACAGTCATACAGATGTGTATTGTGAGATCCTCTCTCATGTAAGCTTTTTGCAGCATGCACACAACATCATTGGCATTAAAATACCAGCTTGTATCTTTTCACTATGTAATTTGCTGGCCACAACAATTTTGCAATATCCCAATGAACTGTTTGCAGATTAAGGCTCTCCTGGCCAAATCTGGAAATGCCCATTGTAACTCAATAGTTCACCGATAGATGCATTAAGAAAACCGTGTTTCCTCTGCTGTGCAGAAACCTATTTGGGATTTTGTAACACCATGCTTTCAGCAACTTCTCAAGAATTTACCCCATTTGAGACCCATTCAAGGAGCCCAGTTGTATATGAATCCAACTGTGCAAAGGAACACAGAAAGCTGCCTATGACATTCCCAGCACTACCAGGAAATGTTGGGTATTGCAGCTGGGGCCTTTTACATACTCCACCACTGATGGAAAAACCATATTTTGAAAAAGAAGGGACAAAATTGTCCTGTGTGTTATCCGAGAGAGGGACATCACTGTGACGGGTAAAAAGGTAACGGTAAAGGGACCCCTGACCATTACGTCCAATCATGGCCGACTCTGGGGTTGCGGCACTCATCTCGCTTTATTGGCCGAGGGAGCCGGCGTACACCTTCCGGGTCATGTGGCCAGCATGACTAAGCCACTTCTGGTGAACCAGAGCAGCGCACGGAAACACCGTTTGCCTTCCCGCCACAGTGGTACCTATTTATCTACTTGCACTTTGACGTGCTTTCGAACTGCTAGGTTGGCAGGAGCAGGGACTGAGCAACAGGAGCTCACCCCATCACAGGGATTTGAACCGCCAACCTTCTGATCAGCAAGTCCTAGGCTCTGCCACCCGCGTCCCTCACTTTGACAGGTAACCAAGGACAATTCTTTATTTAGTGGAAGCTATGGAACAGGCTGGCCCAACACTGTTCGCAGCAGCCACAATGGCAGCACTTGATAATGATAAGTAAGAATTATGAAAAGAAATAAGCCAAGGCGTTGTTGCCTCTTTGGTATTCTTGTATAGCAGTACTTAAAAGTTTGATTGCATTCCCTTAATGGTCCCTGGAGGACAAAAATCTGAAACATACAAGAACTGCACTTCAATGTGCACTTATGCCATGGAAATCAATGGAATTTTATTTGGAACAAACATAGCTAAATTCAGACTGTGCATGTCCTTAGTTTTCAAGACAGTCACATCCACCCAGACAACTTCCTGCTAACTCAGAGTCAAACTCCAGGCAGGTAGAGGCACAGACATTTGCTTCAAAACAAGAAGTTCACTCTTTTGGCCTGCCTATGTGTCAGAATCTCTCCAGACAGGGCCCTCTTGATCTTTTTCTTTTTGTGTGTTATAAGGAAAACTAATGAGGCCTTTTTGGTAGTGACTGCTGTCTTCTGATGCAGAGAGCTTCCTTGAGGGATTGGTTATTAGAATGCTAAAAGGAATGATTCTACCATGACAGTCTACTCAAATCCCCTGGAGGTGGAAGAGAAAATCCTATTAGCTCTTGGCTCATACCTTTGGAGACTTCAAAAGCCATCCTTTGATGTTCAAGCAAGGTCTTTGAAGTGACCAAGGGCACAAAATGAAGATAAAAGACTAGGAAGCATAGGATGCTGAATCCCATTATGTATTCCCCAAGTTACAGAAATATTGTGGTGATTTAGTATCTCAAAATGGCATACCGTTTTGCAAATAACGGCTTCTCTCTTGTCACAGGGGCCACATAATTACTGCAGAGTGCTTCAGGGTGTGCAAGGTTGGAGTGATAACTGGGCTTTCTAGAAAGTCAAAGAAAACAAGCTGCAAAGTACTCCCACTAGTCTTTAAACAACACAATTGTATCAAATCATACCCATACAACCATACATTTACACATTCCAGTGCTTCAATCCTGTACGCACACCTACCCGGAAGGAAGTTCAACTGAACTTAATAGGACTTGCTTCCAAGTAGATATATGTACATAGCTTGGTTCTGATCATATAGAAGGCTGGTCTGGTTTGCACATCACATTAAACCATAGTTTAAAACAAACTGTGCATAAAAGTTCTCACACTGCTCCACTTCTGCAGACAGATACACCACAGAAAAAACAAGCCAGGCTCTGCTTATTGTCTCATCCAAACCTCATCCAAACCCAAACTGGTGGTTTGTTTTCTCCAAACAAAGCACAAACAGTAATAAAGGTTTGCGTTTGGCTTACCACTCATGGATTGCTTGGGAGCAACAAATCATGGCCCAGGTTTGGGCAACATGACAAGCCAGGCTTGCTTGCTTTGCCTGCAGCACAACAGGAACAGGACTTTTGTGCAAGCAAACTGAGCCATCATGGCACAATTCACACACTTTGGAACCAATGGAATAGCAATGGGTGAAATGCAATGGCTACGGTTTGCATGAGTGCAAACACTTAAATCGTCATTTTATCAGCAGTGTCCCAGAATGATGGTGTTTGTATTATACCACTTGGAAAACAACACATTGCTGGCACTCAGATTTTGGATTGTGTTATGAGACTCTGTTAGATCACAGCAATCAGCATCCATATGTGTATTCCTGGTGCAACTTGCTCCATTTGAATCCCTTGCACATGTTGCTTTGTTTTGTTTTCCCCATATAGCTCACTGTTAGCTTTACCACCCGTTTCATACACAGAGTAGACTTTGGCCATCATGAAACAAACGGCACTTGAAAACCAGTCAGAGACCCTTTAATAGGTTCTGGCTAGTCCTACTAGAGAAAAGCTAGCAGCTGGTTAAATGCTTAACTCAACCATCTATTACTTACGTAATATGTGTCATCAAAAGCAATAACTGCACGGCGGAGAGTTGGACTAGATGACCCTCATAGTCCCTTCCAACTCTACAATTTGATGATTTGATACAGAGCAAATATAAATAATAAGAATCTATACCTGCTCCAAGGGGAATACACTCCAGGTTTCAAGCATGGATGAGAAAACCAAGGGAAGAAGAAGATACATGGAGTATCAATCTTTAAAATAAAATACAAGGGAGAGATAGGGTAGGATGTGAAATGAGGTGGTATAGTTCTTCATGTTTTTTGCTGTCATAATTCCAACTGGTCCTTGTATTAGGCAAGGCCTGGTTCTGTGATACTCAAAGCAATCCAATGTTAAAGAATTAATGAATACACTATATATGTAAAATCAGCAAGGCAGTGGTTTTGAACCAGTGTGCCGTGGCACCTTGGGGTGCCATGAATGATGGTCAGGGGTGTCGTGGGCAACACTGGCCTCAGTCCCTCTTTCCTTCCCTCCCTCCTCTGATGCCTTCTCACGTCTCTGCCTCCCAAAGGCTTGCACAGCTGTTTGTTGCAGCAGCCCTGCCTACAAGCTCCCCAGGTGAATGGTGCCTCTGGGGCTGGCCAGGGGGTGCTGGTTGCCAGGAGCTGATGCGGCCTCAGAGCAAGCAAGCAGGTGAAGTAGCCCAGACAGCCAGTCTGCCAGCCCTTGCTGTTTGGAACAAACAGACAAGTCCTAGGCCCCTGTTGGGCAGTGTGAGGAGGCACCTCTGGGGCAGCGGGGCAGCTCAGAGTCCAGGGGTGGCAGCAGCGGCTGCTCGGAGCACTCCCAAGGAGAGGGCAGAGGAAAGGAGGCTGAGGGAACCCTCCACAAGGGAGGGCAATCGAAAAAGGTTGAAAACTTCTGCAGCAAGATATTGATCCAGAGGCAACTCACATACTGAGAGGGAAACGACCTTCTTTCATAACAATCTTTCTTCCACCTCTGGTATTCAGTATCCATCCCTGGCAGTTGCCACTGCTGTTCTGATGATTGTTAGTTTGTTTACTTCTGCATGCATGCACGCACCATAACATATGACTTTGATAGGAAACTCACTGCAGCACAGTGTTAGAAACTGAGATACGAAAGCTAGGAGCTAAATGGCACCTTGATCCTAGGTTATGGGCGCAACAACAGAATGTCTAGGCGTGCTTTTTTATAACAAGAATACAAAGCTGAAAATGAATGAACTACATCTAAATCATGTTAATTTTTCACATGATCTAGTCCTTCTCCTGCCTGCCCCCCTAATATTCTTAAGAGGGTCTCTTCTCCAGTCTTCAGAGAGTAGCTGGAAGTGGCGAGGCAGAAAAAGGTCCCTTTGCAGTTTTAGTCTGAAATCTTAGGTGCAGTACTGCACCCAGAGTTCAGAAACTGCTCGCACTAATGTTGCAAAATGCGCCTAGAAACAATGGGAGTTTTGAATGTTGCCACAAAAATAGTGGCCACTTCTACTACTCCTTGGTTGACAGCAGCTGGTGCAGGCATCATTGCAACAGCAGTAGCAGTAGATGGCAAACTGGGGGGCAATTCTCCCTCATCCACATTTTCAAATCTGGCATCCATGCAAAAGCAAATTCCTTAGGAACACCCACAGAGCATGTCAGGGTACTTGTCTATCTACCTCAGGATTGTTTTCTTTGACTGGCAGAGTCAGGCAGAGGGCTTTCGTATTATTTGCTACCTGAACCTTTTCAACTGGAGGTGTCAGAAAGCATGCACACTATATATTTAAAGCACAATCCCCCTGCTCAAAATAAGAACCCTCACAGACCTACAGTTCCCAGCACCCTTGAGCTACAGTTCCCTTTTAATGTATGGTGTGTACACAGTCTCACCCTGTGACTTTTTCTATGCAAAGTATGTCTTCTACCACTGAGCTATGCGCACTTCCCCTTCTTTGCCAATTTCTTAGTGGTACAGGAACTGGAACCCTGAACATCCTGTACACATGGAAAGAGACAGGCTTGATTCTGTCTTCTTTTGACTAGCTCCTAAAAATGCCCAATTAGCTTCCAATTAGTGACAGCTCAGATTCTAAGGATCTGAGGTGCCTCCTGCATGAGATTTTCTAATTTTGCCAGCCTCCTAACCAGTACATGCATCACATAACTGAAACAGAATTAGCATTGAAAGCAAAACCTGTGAGATCATCCAAATGCAGGATTGATATCACTGACAAGTTAAGCAGCCCTTGACGACAACTGTCAATTGTGTGTATAAACCACACAGCCTGCCCTTAATGATCACGGAAAGAGAAGCAGCCAATTTCTCTTTGAAGACCCAACACAACACAGAATGCCAAAATCACTTAACAAAAGTACGCCATTGTCCAAACAATCTGCAGAGTTATGGGGAGGGAAATAAAAATGAGGATCTGTTTCAAACCAGGGTTTTGGCAGTATATACCTCTTTAGACAAAGCATTCTGATATTTGTGATAATCTGCTAAAATGAAAATTCTCCGGGATCAAGTTGCTAGTTACATATTTGCCTGGCAAGCCAGCAGGTGGTATTATCTCCTTTATATGCCCTTCTGGGCTTCGGATGAGGGTAATAAGATGAAATCCCATCAATAACTCTTGCATTTAATGCTGGCAGCAGGAATAGTTATAGCAACAGAATGGCAACACCCAGATGCACTGTTGCTGAACGGATTGATTACAAAAGGTTAGATGCTCTTGCAATGGAAAAAGCTAAAGAATTCCAGAAGTGACTCACATGGCAACCATTTAATAATAATAATAATAATAATAATAATAATAATAATAATAATAATAATAAATTTTTATTTGTACTGCTCCATCCCTGGCCGCAGCCAGGCTCAAGGCAGCTGACATCATAAAACTAACACAGTATACAAAGAACATAAAAACAGACAATCAATTAATTAAAATACACCTGGTTGCTTTTCATTGGTTTCTTAGACTAGCAACCCAAATGTCCTTAAAAGAAAAAGAAAGAAAGAATAGAATAATGGCGAACACTCTTCCCAAACTGTTGCTCTTGCAAGACAAAGCTTTTTACAAAGATGTGATATGGAGTTCCATCCCAAACGCAATACAATTTATATCCAAGGAAGCAATGAGTTCTTTCCCCTCCATCAAAGCATATTTCCTCATCCCGGTTTGAAGGCCAAAATCTTGTCTCTGTTTGTAACATACCTTGTAGACATTTACTTTGAGAAATAAAAGCCTCTTTGTTCACCAGCCTCTGTATCAATTCACATTTTCTGTCAGTGTTTTTCCCCTAGATTTTTGACTTGCATGGAACATTTTCCTGATTGAATGACCAGCCAAAGTACCCCTGAGTTCCTGCATATTACAGAAGATCCCAGAGCCCGATGGACCTCACCATCACCTGGGATGGACAAATTCATCAATTTCTATTTCTCAATTCTCCAGTTTTAAGTTAAGTTCTCAATATTTCCATGTTAGTTTATGGAGGAAAAGGCCCTGTGAAAATTCATAAGCATTTATGTGTCACCATCTCTTAATGTACATATTTGTGTATGCAATTTTGCCTAATATACACATTTTTGCGAATCTATAGTGTATTTTTATGTATTATTTTCACTAATATATGCATTATAATGTACACTTTACCATAGTATGTGCATTTTTTACACACTACTTGGCTGGAGAAATGCAGTGAAAAATTCAAAGACGTGTGAATTTCAAAGGAAGGCTGTGCTTTGGTTCACATATTGTTTTGGCAAGTGTGAGTCAGGTAGCTTCACCTCTAAACGTGAATCAAATTTCTTCCCCATCCCTACCACCACCTCACTGGAACGGATGGTGCATGCCAAAACACACCCTGAAATCTCATGCCTCTTTATGAAGGAGGGACTGTCGTTCAGGAGAATAACATATGTTCCACATGCAGGAGGTGTCAAGTTCTGCTCCAGCATCTCCAGCTGCCCATCGGACAGACAGAGTAGAAAATAGTGAGCTGGACAGTCAGACATGCTATTGGGCCATTTCTTATGTTCATGCTACATTGGGAGGAATAAACAGTGGGAAACAAGCTGTGTTTCTGGGAAGGCCCATTCTGCTGCCCATTCCACCTCAGTATCAGGTGGGGGGGGGCAAAGTTGCAGCCAGACAGCAGAGAGAGGGGAGAACTCACATGACACTCTAGAGTAGGGCTGGCCCAAGACATCTTGGCACCTGAAGCAGCCCCCCAAATGGCACCCCCTCCCCCTGCCAGGGAAGGAGGGGTGAAGGAAGATATACATCAGGAACACGGAGCATGTATAATAAATGTGTATAATAAATAAATGGGGGAAAATCTTAGAGGAATATATGGAAAAAGATATAAAATAAACTTTATGATAAAATCAAGACAATAAAAAGTGCAATGGAAGCTTTTTGCAGAAGACATTATTGGATAAGACATGATGTTGTATAAATATCTGGTACTTTTAATTGTTTTTTTTCTTTTCTTGTTACTTTTAAACTTCTTTTTGTACTTTTTGATGTGGAGAATTCTTGTTTTTTGTGTGTGTTTTTTGTGCTTAACTTTGTTGTACTTACCCTTATTGTATGATTGTATTTTAAACCAATGAAGATGTATTTTTTATATTAAAAAAAGGAACATGGAGCAAGGGGGGGAATCAAGATCAGCAGGATCTGCTGCCCTGGTGCCTCACCTTGCATCTTGGGTAGACCGGACCTGCTCCGGAGTCAGACACATGTTTGGTGCATAGTGTGGGGTGGGGTGGGCTGCCCTACTGAAGGACTGAGCAGCCACCTTCCACCCTCTTCTTCTCCTTCCAGCAGCACCCACCTTTCCTTCACCTTTCCTCTCAGTCTGATTTGATGGATGTTTGGCGCTAAGTAGGAATTGTTTGATGATCCACCTTGTTTGTGGGCTGGCTTTTTTCACCTACACCATGCTGGTGGTGGTGCTAGATGGTTTACTGTACAGTGGTGCCCCGCAAGATGAATGCCTCGCAAGACGAAAAACTCGCTAGACGAAAGGGTTTTGCGGTTTTTGAGCTGCTTCGCAAGACGAATTTCCCTATGGGCTTGCTTTGCAAGACGAAAACGTCTTGCAAGTTTGTTTCCTTTTTCTTAACACCGTTAATACAGTTGCGACTTGACTTCGAGGAGCAACTCATAGAACGCGGTGTGGTAGCCTTTTTTGAGGTTTTTGGTGATTTTTGAAGCTTTTCCAAAACTTTTCCAACACCGTGCTTCGCGAGATGAAAAATTCGCTAGACGAAAAAACTCGTGGAACGAATTAATTTCGTCTTGTGAGGCACCACTGTATTGTTAACTAGGTTGAACAGTCTTAACTTTTGGCGGTGAGGTGTGGGATGATGAACGGCTGTGTGTTCAGCCTGGTGACTCCCTTTATGCTCCTCTAAAGGTGACAGGCTGCCATCTCTGGGCTCTGGGATGCAACAAGGACCACCCTGGGGGCCAAACTGCTGCATCAGCTCTGGGACCCCAGGGAAAGGGGTGTGGAGCGACATAGGCCTTCCTACTTAGCTTCATGGTACGGCCTGGGAATGGGATGCAGGTGGGACACAGTCATGCCTCAGGTTCCTGCAGGCAGGGGTTTTGGTTGCCCTAGTGGCTGCAGTTTGCGTGGCCAGGCAGAGACACCCCTCCCAACCCCAGGTGACTCCCTAGTGGAATAATGACTCATGACAACGTGCTATGGGATTAAAATTGGCCACAACTTTATTAAAGATTCAGATGTAGGGAGACCTTGGCTTAGGCATTGGGCGTTTATCCCTCCCAGTCCCCAGCCAGGGATCTGGGGAACATCAGGGCTATCCAAAGTGTGTGGGGATTGGACTGACTCTGGAAAACGTATGTTTAAGCAGAGAGCCTGCCCCCCATTTTGCCGCAACGCAGGGGAGACCACTGACAACCTATCGGCGTACGGCCAATGACTCCCCTCAAAACAACCCCTTTAATGGGGAACCCTGGGATTGCTGCCATGGGGGGGGGGCATGGGTCACCACTTCACACACACACACACACACACACACACCCATATAGGGAAGATAGACTAAAGGATTCTGCCCAAGGCCTGAAACCACCAAAGTTGTGGCATTTTGCTACGGGAAAGGCAAAACCTGCCAATTCAGGGAAATTATTTCCTGGTCCTTTAAAAGCAACCAATGGCATAGCAGCACCCGCATACCTGTGGAGAAGAGGTTAACCTGCAAAAGAAGGCATAACTGAGGGAGGGCAGGGTGGAAGAAGCTCTGGAGCCGACTGAGGACTCCCAGATAATTTCCACCCTCTATTGTGTGGGCAGGGCTGTCCCACCCTACCTGGCCAACTCCCCTGGCAATGCCCCACCCCTACCCCCCACCCCCGCTGGGATTGGCTAACTGTCTGAGGTTAGGCAGGAACCGCCAGGTATCCAGCGTGGGAGGGGGCAAAGCCAGGTTGGATTTTAGGCAGTACGATCGGGGGGCTGCACATGACCCCGCAAAAACTGCCCATTTGATGTGGGCAGCGGTTATTACTTGAGGTCAAGGCTCACTCCAATACCAGTGGTGGTGTTTTTCTTCTTCTTCTTCTTTGGGGATTTTATGGGTTTTTAATCTTCATTAAGTGTCCCTAGTTCAACCCAGCCTCTGTGTCTGTCTCTTTGTTCGGCCATCAGGTCACAAACTCATCTGCCATTGCTGATTTTCTCATTGTACAACCTCTGGTAAGCTTCCAAGGATTCCTATGGTTCCCCAGACACAATTTGAAAACTATTGTTCTGCTGCTAAGTTGCCATGGAGAGGGCCTGTGAATGGGGCAGGCTTGCGGCAAGCTCATCTATTTTGTGTAATCATTGCTTTCTGGTGCATCTTTAAAGACGCGTTTAGCATCTTTTCTCAGCTGGTGGCTTACTATTGGGCTTGTTATTTGCTGAATGGAGACTCTGTGTCTGCTTCGGAGTTTTGCTTAAAGTGGAGTTTTGTTGGCGGTGCATGTTTTATAATGCTTATGTGTTTTTAAAAAAATGTATGTGTGATATTCTATGTTTTTGCTTTAACCGTAAGTTGCTCAGAGGCATTTTGCATTAAGCAATGCCTATATATATATATATATATATATATATATATATATATATATATATATATTGTTATTATGATTAAGCTTCAAGACTGTATAATCTTCTATTTCTTTCAGACGGAAATACCACTTTAAAAGGAGTCCACAAGGGTTTTCTGCTTCCTAATACATCCTGAATATGTGGACCTTGAAAACATTAGTGGAGAGACTTTCCAGGTCTTCAGTGTGATGCTATGGGGCCACTGGAAGCATCTGTGGGTCACCACCATTCAACGTCTACCATGTCATTATTGCCTGGTAATTATGTGCAGTAAAAGGGTGTCATAAATATGAATTGCTGTAATTATGCTGTTGGCCCTCGAATCAATAGCACTCATTGGCCAGTCATAAAATCACAATTGTGGCTTTAATGCACAATGACCAGCAGCTAAGCAATACCTGCTGATTCAACTTGCATCTCCCAGTCCTAATGATAGCCCCAGGTTTACTGTTCAACATACAAATGAACCTTTGCCATAGTTTTCTTTCTTCCCCTCCAGCTGCAGAAATAAATGTGCTCCCTTTACAAGACGTACCCTCAAAATGGTTACTTGTGTTGACATCTCACAGCTAGTACCTTCTTTATATGGCCAGCCTTTCCCTGACCCTTAAGCCTGGAGCCTGTTTTGTGTTTCTGAATCCTCTGAATCTCTGTTTTGGTCTCTTTTATGTGTTCCTACATTGCTGTTTTATCGGTTTTATGCTGTGTTTTTTGTTTTAATATTTTAATGGTATATTGTCTGTTTTTTAGGCTGTACAAAGCTTAGAGTTTTTTGAAATGCTGGGTGGTATTCAACTAAGGTTCACTTAGAGTAGACCTACTGAAAAAAATGGACCTAACTTAGCCACGTTCATTAGTTTCAGCAGGTCTAATCTAAGTTGAATACCACAAATACTTTTAAACCGTTAAAATAAATTTCTGGAATGAGGGACAGAAAATGCACACCTATGGAATACTTTGCTGTGAATGAACATGAACACTGAATTGAACCAACTTCACTATTTAATCTGTACTATTTAATTTGAACCTCTTTAACCATACTGGTGTTTTATTAGAAGTATACTCTGCAACATGTTTTGACACAAAAATTAGTTCATCGGTAGTGGATTTATCCTGTTTTCTCAGTTGTTCTGCAATGCTACCACATTACAGTGGTACCTCGAGTTAAGTACTTAATTCGTTCCGGAGGTCCGTTCTTAACCTGAAACTGTTCTTAACCTGAAGCACCACTTTAGCTAATGGAGCCTCCTGCTGCCGCCGCACCGCCGGAGCAAGATTTCTGTTCTCATCCTGAAGCAAAGTTCTTAACCTGAAGCACTCTTTCTGGGTTAGCAGAGTCTGTAACCTGAAGCGTATGTAACCTGAAGTGTATGTAACCGGAGGTACCACTGTATTACTGACCAGAGGGTCTGGATTGCAACAAAAGCAAGGAAAGGAAATAGGGGAGCCTCTGTAGCTCCATGAGCATTTTAAAGCCCCTCTTCATGAACCAGAGACAAGTGATAAGGATGACACTAGGTAGATAATAGTAGACGAAAGGCTTGACTTCCTAAGGCAGCTTCCTATGTCGCCTATTATTCCCTCTTGTCTTAAGTTGCCCACACACGTTGGGCCACTTCAGATGCTCATCAAATTTGCAGCCAGCATGACCAGTGAGCATAGTGGCAGCAGGGGTCAAGGCCTTAACCCATGCAGCTCTGCAACCTCCACCTATGCCTTTAGCACCCCTCAGGCTGCCCCTTTAACACTGTCTCCTCTGCTTCCTACCATTTGATAGGACAGCTTCAACTCCCTTTCAACTGACTCTGGTTTTGCCATCATTTTATATTTAGTAGCTTACCTGTCAGGATGCTCATCTGTTTCTACTGCTGCTTTGTCTGGATGCAGTTCAAAATCCTCAGTCAGGTAGCCACGCCATGTTCATCTATAGAGTGTTGTTTTGTGAAGCGTCCTGGCATTCTGTAGTTTTAAATATACATCACTAAATTTCAAACCTGATAAATAGTCTCCAGGCTGCAACAATCGATGGTCCTGCACCACTCCATCAACATATTTGAAGGAAGCAATTGCTTCAGCTTAAAAAATGATGAAACCGACTGAATCCCATAGGCCATGAGGCACATCCTAATGGAAGGCTTAGCATACATCAAAACCTCTCCTTGCCTTTGCTTGTTTGCTTGGAATCTACATTGCAAAGCAAGAGATTTCAAATGAGAAGGAAAGAAACCATTTCAAAAATCAATGTGGTTAGTCTATAAGCCCACTGTACTCTTCGTGCAGTCTGTAACTAAAGCTCGCACAAAAAAACTGAGGTAGAAAAGGCAAAAGCTTGCACAGATTGTTGATCATTTACTAGAAAATTGCCCACTGGTATCACATGGTGTATACATATAAAGCTGAGGAGGGGTTTTCTGTTTCCAGTTTTGCAGGACAGAAAGAAAATAGTTCAAAATACCTTTATGACAATCAGCTTGCTAAAATGTCTTGTTTTCATTCATTCACTCAGAGGGCTTTTTTCCAGCAGAAAATCACCGGAACTGAGTTCCAGCACCTCTTTTTCTAGAAAAATAGCACTGCATTCACTCATTCATTCATTCAGGGGCACTATCCTACAAGGCAGTATACACAATAATTGCACCAGAGACATAACATGTAAAACTATCCATTTAAAATCTACATCACACCCACTTCAGCATGAGCAGTGGCATTTCATCAAGACACAGCAATTAATAAAATGCAGATTGAAATGGAAATGTCAGCAGCCTTCAGACCCTTCGCCAACTGCAGGCGCTAGTGAGTGCCTCCCTTGAGTTCTGTAGCGCCGGAGCAAATGGCAAGGGAGCCAAGTGTTGTGTTCTTTTAGCTAAGGAGGAGGGAATCAAGCACCCTGCAAGCTGCCCCTTCTCTGGTTGGTGGATGGGGCCCAGTGGGTCTTCTTCCTGAGAGGTAGCAGGTTCAGCCTCTTGGTGGTCCAGTGGCCTACAGCTGAGGCCAGAATGTGCTTCCCTTCAGCTTTGCAGACTCAGGGCGGGAGAGAAAGTGTGTGTGTAAAAAGAAGGTTGCCTCCAATTTAAACCCTGTGCCCTACATATCAAAAGTTTTGGGAAAGCACAGCTCTAAGTTCAGCTATAGTAGAAAAAACATGAACTTGTTTAAAAACCTAAAGAAAGCGCTGCTGATCAAGCTGCCTGCTTTTAATTTGTCACTGAAAACCACAGAGCATACAACATTTTGTTCATTAAAGAACAAATTCAACCCAGAATGGGTTATTTGTTAGACAAATGAAGAGCCTCTTTTCCACTGCAGACCACTGCCGACTGTCATTTTTCCAGGGTAACAGCAACACATAAGATCAAAATCACTTTGCAATGCATTTGCTATGCTACAGAGAATATAGTATTGCAAATCAACTACCATAGTCAAGGTGATTAGTAATTCCAACTCCCTCGGGTTTATATGCCTTCCCAGTTTTCATCTTCGCTCTTTTGGGCCTGGCCCATTTAAGTTAATGGAAATCATTAATGGGCTTTGTTTCTGGCTTGGTCAAGTACACATGATGGTTCCAGAAGAAATTTATTTGGATTGTGGGACGATGCTCTCCGCTTGCAGGCAACTTTTTGTTGCCTCTTAATAGCAACAGCTGTGTTGATGGTTTTGCTTTTTGCAATACCCCTTGGCTTTCAAAGCAGGTGCCTTAGCACTACTACAAGTGCTCATGCACTTTGTATTATTTATTCCCTGAAAGCTTTTGCTCACAATAATTGTTAGATGCAAAGAACAGTTTCACACAGTTGTTGTTTTAATGTACACATTAATGATATGTCAAAACACTGAAAATGACAATGCCTACTACCAATGACTTCACATGTAAATGAAATATGCAAGGCTTGCTGCTGTTGTTATGGCCAACCAAAACTCACTCAGATTAAAAATTCATCCATGTCAGGGAACTGCCATCAGCTCAGGGGGGAGAGGGGGAAAGCCGGATGTATTACAGAGAGCCCCCAAGATTGTGGGAAGGAGCACTTCCTCAGCAGAGGAAGGTAGCCACGCCTCTAGTGGAGAGGAGATGCAGGGCTCGGAGGAGGCAAGGCGGTGCCAGGACACCTTGCCTGAGCAAAGCGGGGAGGAGAGAGGTCCTCCGTTACCCACACCTTCCTTGCGCAGGAGGCTTCCACGCAGAGAGGGGAGGCACAGACTAGGCGTCAAGAAACTACTCTGCTGGGGAAGGTTTAAGGACCGCCCACTCTCAGATTCTGCCAGTGAATGAGCAAGACACGGAATAGAGGCGCCCTGCATTCTAAAGGGTTTTATCATCAATAACAAAGCTTTAAAACAGTTTATTGAAGCATATAGCCTGATTGCTCTCGAGCAACCAACCGATACCTCTAACAATCCAGACTTCCAGGTTACTGCGGAATGGCAGCAAACGGCGAGCTCCGTGAACAGCTCACTCATCACAAGAGCTTTGGAGGGGTCCAACAGTGCAAACAACTCTGACCAAGGAAGAACGGCAGAAAAAACTGATGAACTATGCCAAGATGGCAAAACTTACAGGAAGAATTAGAAACCAGGAAGAGGAAGTCTTTAATAAAGAATGGGGAAAGTTTATAATCTATTTGAAAAACTATTGTAAACAACTACACACATTGACAGAAAACTTGTAGCAAAATTCTGAACTATGGAATGATAAAGGATTTATAGGAATAATGAGAGAGATGCAGAGGGGCAAATCATTATATTACAATCCACAATGCGGGAGGGAGGACTCAAAAGGGATTATATGTTTGTGTTATTTCACTTGTATATGTAAAATAGAAAATGAAAAAATAAAAATTCAGACAACAGAATTTCAAAAACTGGTAAATAACCACCAAAAATCAGCACCTAGGACTCCAGGGTACTGGAAGGGTTCAGTCCTGATGTGTGCCCTAGTCTAGCATTGCAGGCAGGGCCAGGTAGATGGATCTAGCCGTCTTCTAATTTCCTACAATACCCCTGACATCACTGTAGGTCATTGTGGGACATTAAAAGAGTGGCTGGATCCAGTTGCCCAGTGCTGCTTAGAGGACTGCCTCTGCAGCCAGGTGAGGGCCCATTAGAAGGCACTTCACCTATGGTCCTCTCACACCTGAAGCCAGCCTTGCCAACATCTCCACGTTCCACATCATTAGTACTGATGCATGAATGAGACAACACTACCAAAGGGATACTCTCAGCTACCCAGACAGGCTCTTGAAAAGCTCTCTGGGATTCTGTTCCCATGATATTTCAGCATTTCCATTTGTTGTCTTCAAAAGCCATTTTTCTCTTTCCTACTTTATATGCATCTATCACCCAGTGAGGCATTTCCCTTAAAACTGGGCCTTATCTAGCCATCTCCCTTTCAGCTGACAGTTCGGACAAGTAAATCTAAAAGGCAGAGTTACCAGTAACCTCAGGATCTGCCTTCTCATTTTTCAGACTAGCTGGATTCTTATTCTCATTTTAGCTTCGCAACATTTTAGATTTCTTTAAGTCACCATTGCCTTGACTTCAATGGTAATGATCTAGCCTCTAAAGTGTGATCTATTCTCTCTAAAGTCTGACAGTTAGACGATTAAAAACCCACAAAGCCGGCATAGAAAAGGCATCTCTTTTTGCATAGTGCTGGCCCCAGAGCTCTGAAAATTTCTGAGGTGTTTGGCTTCCTGCAGATGTTTTAAGGTTCTACATATAACAGCTTCAGGTTCCCTGAGGGGACAATGAATTCGTTACTAATTAACTGTATTAGACCTCTGGTAGTATTCCTAGACAGAAAATAAAGACGAAAGGCTGGTTCCTACCTAAAGTTTTTTCTTTTCTTTCTTTCAAACTAGATTACAAAATCTATTTGAATTTGCAGAAGTCGTCTCCTAGTGCTTCTTTCCCTCCAGTAAGGATGGTCAGCATTGCAATGGAGCATTGTGAAGCATTCCCTGCAAGAAAAAAAATTCCAGAGGAAATGCCATTTCCCCTGCCGGTGTGGTGTAGTGGTTGAGAGCGGTAGACTCGTAATCTGGTGAATCGGGTTCGCGTCTCCGCTCCTCCACATGCAGCTGCTGGGTGACCTTGGGCCAGTCACACTTCTTTGAAGTCTCTCAGCCCCACTCACCTCACAGTGTTTGTTGTAGAGGAGGAAGGGAAAGGAGAATGTTAGCCGCTTTGAGACTCCTTCAGGTAGTGATAAAGCGGGATATCAAATCCAAATTATTATTCTTCTTCCAATCTCTATTTCCATCTACCATTATATCAAAGTGAGCCAGGGCTCCATCACATGACCTACGTATTGAGCATTAATCCTGGTCTGCTTGCACAACGCTTAGGTGGAGGCTAGGCAATCTTGATCTACTTTGCAGGGTCATCCCATTAACCATTTGTTCATCTCGTACTTTACTGTACCTTTCACAGTTCACTTCCCCCATGATAAAAAGTCAGTTGTTATTTTTAAGTGGCTTTGTTGCACTGGGGTGAAAGATGGCTTTAATCCGCTTTAATCGTGTAAAGCTACATTTCTTGTATATCTTTAAATCCCTCCCACAAACTAGTAGCAGTCTGGAGACACCCCCAGAGATTAGAGTGTGGAGGGGTTGTTGTTTTAACATAGGGCAGAGCTCCATCTGTTCTATGGAAGCCTCATATCAGAGAGAAGCAGGTTAGTGGTACCAATTGCCTTAACTCGCCTTCCCAGATCGCTCCTGAACTCTCTGGAACTCCTCTGTCTCTCTACAGCAGAGCTTTCCAAACTTTTCATGTTGGTGACACACTTTTTAGACATGCATCATTTCACGACACAGTTAATTCTTGTTTCACTAGCAAACCGGAGGTTAAACTACAGTGGTACCTCAGGTTAAGTACTTAATTTGTTCCGGAGTTCCGTACTTAACCTGAAACTGTTCTTAACCTGAAGCACCACTTCAGCCAATGGGGCCTCCTGCTGCCGCTGCACCTCCGGAGCCCGATTTCTGTTCTTATCCTGAAGCAAAGTTCTTAACCTGAAGCACTATTTCTGGCTTAGTGGAGTGTGTAACCTGAAGCGTATGTAACCTGAAGCATATGTAATGCGAGGTACCACTGTAATTCTTTTCCAGCATTTGTGCGACACACCTACACACTGCAGACGACACAATAACGTGTCATGACACACAGTTTGGAAAGCTCTGCTCTACAGACTTCCTTCCTTTCAAATCCCTACTCCCATGGTGCCTGTTCCCACCCAACTTCTCAAATTCTCACAAAACCACCATGTGGCTTAGGGGGTTATCTTTTCGGGCAGTGTAAGTAGCAATGTATAGCTTTAAGGGGGGGCACAGATCTACATAAAAGAAACCTATGCTAATTTATTCATATACAGTGGTACCTCAGAATACAAACACCTCAGGTTACAAACACTTCGGGTTACAGGCTCCACTAACCCAGAAGTAGTACCTTGGGTTGAGAACTCAGGATAAGAACAGAAATCATGCAGTGGCTGCTCGGCGGCAGCAGGAGGCCCCAATAGCTAAAGTGGTACCTCAGGTTAAGAACAGTTTCAGGTTAAGTACGGACCTCCAGAACGAATTAAGTTTATAACCAGAGGTACCACTGTAGATTAACATGTTAAAAGAAGTTAAATAGAAGTGCATTTCACCATAGTGCAGGTATTGGAATCTTTGACCCTCCAGATGTTACCCTCCAACTACAACTCCCATCATCCTTGGCCATTGGGCATGCTTGCTAGGGCTGATAGGAGATGCAGTTCAGCAATATCTGGAGAGCCAAAGGTTCCTCACCCTTCCCATTGTGGCTAAGAAATACTGTGACCAGGTGACTTGACCATCTGCTATCCAGGTGCTAAATGTGAACTAGGAACTGCAGGCATCTTCCTCTGGTTTTTAGCCTTTAAAACTGGTGTGGACTGGATAGTCCTTCAGATAAAAGACTCCCACAATACAAGTATTGAACTTTGGGAGATTCAGCACACACAAAAGGAAGCATTTCTTCACACAGTGCATAAACTATGGAATTTGCTACTGCAAGTTGTTGTGATGGCCACCAACTTGGACAACTTTAGGAAGATTATACAACCACACGGAGGATAAGTATATTATGGCTAGCATTGTTAGAAAAATCTTCGTTGTTTTTAAAATATATGTTTCTGTTGTGAGTCGTGGGATCAGGCAGAGCCAATGGAAGAAATTTACCGAACCGTATTTCATTATGAAATTCTATTTATATCTACTTACTGATTATCAACAACCTAAGCCACAATCTGTTTTGCTTCGAACTATTCCAGTACTGAAAGATGATGGCCTCACATATTACGGTTTGCATAGTATTCCTGGATCACTAACAAAATAAATCCAAATTGACAGGCTTTGTAGGACAGTATTTATCTCTAGGTTGTCAGGAAAAGTAATTTCATTTCTTATGATTCATTTCATTTATATTTTAGTGTATTAGCTGGATACATTATTGATCTTTGCTCCATCCAATTTTGGCTTCACCATAAAGACAAAAATTTGATCTCAAAAAAAAAGTCGTTTCTGCCTCATTGTCTAATAGAAATGCTGCTGATAGCTAGAGTATACAGAGCCTGAAGTAAAAGACAGCAATTATAGTGAACCTAAAATGGATCTCTCGAATGGGGGTTGGGGGAAGCAGTGCTTATATATTTGGTAGAAAATGGTGAAACTGAATATTATGACTTAAAGGTCCTGGCCCTTACTTTTGGCACAAACCTTTGCAACTGGATGTTTTCTTTTCCTGATACAGTCAAAGTTGCCTACATTTGATGTTGTTGTTGTTGTTTAGTCGTTTAGTCGTGTCCGACTCTTCGTGACCCCATGGACCAGAGCACGCCAGGCACTTCTGTCTTCCACTGCCTCCCGCAGTTTGGTCAAACTCATGCTGGTAGCTTCGAGAACACTATCCATCCATCTCGTCCTCTGTCGTCCCCTTCTCCTTGTGCCCTCCATCTTTCCCAACATCAGGGTCTTTTCCAGGGAGTCTTCTCTTCTCATGAGGTGGCCAAAGTATTGGAGCCTCAGCTTCACAATCTGTCCTTCCAGTGAGCACTCAGGGCTGATTTCCTTAAGAATGGAAAGGTTTGATCTTCTTGCAGTCCACGGGAGTCTCAAGAGTCTCCTCCAGCACCATAATTCAAAAGCATCAATTCTTCGGCGATCAGCCTTCTTGATGGTCCAGCTCTCACTTCATACATCACTACTGGGAAAACCATGGCTTTAACTATGCAGACCTTTGTTGGCAAGGTGATGTCTCTGCTTTTTAAGATGCTGTCTAGGTTTGCCATCGCCTTTCTCCCAAGGAGCAGGTGTCTTTTAATTTCGTGACTGCTGTCACCATCTGCAGTGATCATGGAGCCCAAAAAAGTAAAATCTCTCACTGCCTCCATTTCTTCCCCTTCTATTTGCCAGGAGGTGATGGGCCCAGTGGCCATGGTCTTCGTTTTTTTAATGTTGAGCTTCAGACCATATTTTGCGCTCTCCTCTTTCACCCTCATTAAAAGGTTCTTTAATTCCTCCTCGCTTTCTGCCATCAAGGTTGTGTCATCTGCATATCTGAGGTTGTTGATATTTCTTCCGGCGATCTTAATTCTGGCTTGGGATTCATCCAGCCCAGCCTTTCGCATGATGAATTCTGCATATAAGTTAAATAAGCAGGGAGACAATATACAGCCTTGCCGTACTCCTTTCCCAATTTTGAACCAATCAGTTGTTCCATATCCAGTTCTAACTGTAGCTTCTTGTCCCACATAGAGATTTCTCAGGAGACAGATGAGGTGATCAGGCACTCCCATTTCTTTAAGAATTTGCCATAGTTTGCTGTGGTCGACACAGTCAAAGGCTTTTGCATAGTCAATGAAGCAGAAGTAGATGTCTTTCTGGAACTCTCTAGCTTTCTCCATAATCCAGCGCATGTTTGCAATTTGGTCTCTGGTTCCTCTGCCTCTTCTAAATCCAGCTTGCACTTCTGGGAGTTCTCGGTCCACATACTGCTTGAGCCTTCCTTGTAGAATTTTAAGCATAACCTTGCTAGCGTGTGAAATGAGTGCAATTGTGCGGTAGTTGGAGCATTCTTTGGCACTTCCCTTCTTTGGGATTGGGATGTAGACTGATCTTCTCCAATCCTCTGGCCACTGCTGAGTTTTCCAAACTTGCTGGCATATTGAGTGTAGCACCTTAACAACATCATCTTTTAAAATTTTAAATAGTTCAGCTGGAATACCATCACTTCCACTGGCCTTGTTATTTGCAGTGCTTTCTAAGGCCCATTTGACTTCACTCTCCAGGATGTCTGGCTCAAGGTCAGCAACCACACTACCTGGGGTGTACGAGCCATCCATATCTTTCTGGTATAATTCCTCTGTGTATTCTTTCCACCTCTTCTTGATGTCTTCTGCTTCTGTTAGGTCCTTACCACTTTTGTCCTTTATTATGGTAATCTTTGTACGAAATGTTCCTTTCATATCTCCAGTTTTCTTGAACAGATCTCTGGTTCTTCCCATTCTGTTGTTTTCCTCTATTTCTTTGCATTGCTCGTTTAAGAAGGCCTTCTTGTCTCTCCTTGCTATTTTTTGGAAATCTGCATTCAATTTCCTGTATCTTTCACTATCTCCCTCGCATTTTGCTTGCCTGCTGTAATGGTTCTAGGGGTTGCTCGTGCGTAAGTTGCCGCCACTCCTGGCTAGGTTACCTGGTTGAACCCTTTCTGTCTGGACAGCCTCTAGCTTTATTCTTGCCATCTCATTTTTGACCACATCCAACTTACCCAGGTTCATGGTTCTTACATTCCAGGTACCTATGCAATATTTTTCTTTACAGCATTGGACTTTCCTTTCGCTTCCAGGCATATCCACAACTGAGCATCCTTTCGGCTTTGGCCCAGCCGCTTCATCAGCTCTGGATCTACTTGTACTTGTCCTCTGCTCTTCCCCAGTAGCATGTTGGACACCTTCCGACCTGAGGGGCTCATCTTCCAGCGTCATAACTTTTATATGCCTGTTGTCTTTGTCCATGCAGTTTTCTTGGCAGGGATACTGGAGTGGCTTGCCGGTTCCGCCTCCAGGTGGATCACGTTTGGTCAAAACTCTCCACTATGACCTGTTCATCTTGGGTGCCCTGCTCGGCACAGTTCATAGTTTCTCTGAGTTCTTCAAGCCCCTTCGCCACGACAAGGCAGTGATCCATGAAGGGCCTACATTTGATATAAAATGTCAAATATGACTGAACCAGTCACACAAGGGAATGCTCATCATCTCTGTAGTAATGCTGTGAAGGTTTCAGCCGCACCACGAAGACTGGAGGTGAAATGAAAAGAGGACAAGCTGCAGCAATTCTATTTGCAATCTCAAAACTAAGAGAGATAATTGATTACCCTGGCATTTCCTGAAAGTTTGCAGCTCATAGCAATAATCCAAAGAAACATGTGTCCTTTGCTTCTCTAAACAGAATCCTGTATGCAAAAACACGGAGAATTTCAGAAACCAGTTTGTGGTATTTATTTACTTTATAATAATAAATGTAATTTATATTTATGTTTCTATTCCATCTTTCCCCCAGGGAGATCAAAGTGACATACATAGTTCTCTCTCCCCACCATTTGGTCCTCACAACAACCCTGGGAGGTAGGTTAGGTTGCAAGATGATGGCGCAAAGTCTCCAAGTCAGCTTTATGGCCAAAGGGGGATTTGAATCCCAGGAACTGAAGTCCTAGTCCAGGACTATAACCACTATACCACACTGCCTGTCACGTTGCATAATGGGGGAAGTCCCACTGGATGCACAGAAGCCCTTGAGCATGTCAAAAGTTAGTGTCTGGATTGTGACCCATGTGCTCTACAAGCTAGAACAGTGTTTTGCTTTTCACTCCAAAAAATATAACTTCTGTTCTATCCACTAACCATTCTCTAGGAATCACCTCCCAAAGCCTTTGCCATGACAAACTGATCAGTTAAAACACAAATTAGAGAGAAGCAAACGGAAGAATCGAGGGCAGGTAGACACAACACAATCATTACCAAATGCTGCTGCCTTTTCAGCTTGCTGTAAGTTTTTGAGTGGTTTGTTATATTTATTATTATTTAATATATTTGTATACTGCTTAAAACAAAACAACAAATGCAACATTATATATATATATATATATATAATCAATGAAACTGAGAAACTACAGTATGAGCAATGACAATGTTAAGTGCTCAAAGGAGACTATGAAAAAGGACATACTTTAGTGTAAATGCTCTCTAGACAAATAGCTCAATATGTGGTGAAATGTTCCTGACTGTAGCTCTTTATATTGCATATGAGGTATCGAACAACTGATGGCTCCTCCTGGGTGGGTGGAATCATTTATATGAAAAACTAGTGCGTCACATTACCCGAAAATTACTAAATTTGTTTCTCTGACAAATTCAATGGGTGATAAGTTCAGTTGGCCTTCAAAAATCACTTTAAAACCCTTCCAATTTGTGCTAAATTTTAGTTACCATGGTTGCAAAAATGATCCCATGCGCATTTAATTGGAACATAAGAACAACTCGCAGGATCAGGCCAACCAGTTTCTCATTTGAAACTGACAAGCAGAACCTGAACGCAAGAGCACTCTGCCCATCTGGGATGCCCAGAAATTGGTATTTCAGGTGCCTATCACCTCTAATAGTGGTGGTAAAACATAGCCATCATGGCTAGTAGAATAGAATATAATCACAGAGTTGAAAAAGACCATGAGAGTCATCTAGTCCAACCCCCTGCAATGCAGGAATATTTTGCCCAATGTAGGACTCGAACGCACGACCCTGAGATTAAGCATCTCATGCTCAACCAACTTAAGCAACTTTCCTGTTAGGTTTAGGTAACAGTATCCAGTGGGCTTAATCATATACAAAGCTGATAAAGTTATTTTAAGTGTTATACTTAATCATAAACCAAGCTGCATTTTAGCAGAGGCTCTTTCCAAGAGCCCAGAGAGTTGCAACCCCCTGTTGAAATTAGGCTTGGAAGATGCCATCTTTAGTCAAGAAGAGGCTTGTTTGCAAGCCTAATCATAGGGTGGGACCATCTCTCCTCACATGAACTGACCCAGACCCTGCAATCCTCATCTGAGGCTCTGCTTCATAGGCCTCCTCCATGAGAGGTCCAGAGGGTGGCAGCCTGAGAACAGGTGTTTTCTACAGTGGCTTCCCATTTGTTGAACGCTCTCCCAGGGAGGTTCGCCATTATACATCCTCTCTAACAAGCCTTTGGCTGATTGATACAGCATTTTAAATGTGCGGGGTGGTTTTTTGGGGGCGTTGTTTTGATTTGATTGGTTTTTGTTCTCTTTATTTTCTTCTTTTATCCTGTATTTTTATCATGTGAACTGCCCTAAGATCTTCAGATGAAGGGGGCTATATAAACTGAATGAATGAATTTATGATTCACTGCATTTATATCCTACCTTTCTCTCCAAGGAGCTGAGGGTAGTGTACATGGTTCTCCTCCTCACTGAAACCCCACTGCAACATGTGTTTAGGCCGAGAGGCAGTGACTGGCCCAAGGTCATCCAGTGAGGTTCAAGGCTGAGAGGGTTTTGAACGCTGGTCTCCCAGTCCTAGTCGTATTTCAGGGAGAGTGGAAAGTTGCAGCATCATGTGGTGCCCAGCAACAGTTCTGCTGGTTTGCAAATGAGCCCACAGACCCCAAAAGAGTGGCAACCCTACTTTATTTTGATTTTGTATTGAGTGTTGGTCTGTACTTCCAAATGAGCTGACTTAGACATTTAAAATCGAGCACTTATATTTAAAATCGAGCATTTATATAATAATCACTCAGATGCTATCATAGTTGATAGGATTTTATTTTTTAAAAAAATAATAATAATCTAGCTTGGAAATCGAGCAAGCATTTCTATGAGGCATGTATGAAGGCTAAGCATTTATGCATTCTGAAAACAAGTAGCAGACACCTATCAAGAAAATAACTGGAGGTAGTTAATGGAAATGCCAGAGATATTTTTTCTCTTCCTGGAAATATCAAGAAAATCATTGCTTTTTTTAAAAAAAAGATTGTAAGTTAACATACTATCTTTCAGGGCTGCAAAAAAATATTATGTGTCAGGTGTATGAAAATATTAAAATGTACTGGGATTATTTATTTAATTAACCTTCCTCATCATGGATAAAATGGTTAAAGGAAGTTTAGTACGCACTCAGAACCGAGATAAAATAGCAGCCCTTTATTGTTTCCTTGAAGAAATAGGACACAGATTACTGAATTTCAGCATGGAAAAATATTTTCATTATTGCAAATGGGCCACGATGTACAAAGTCTATGGAAATTTAACACAACACGTCTAAATTTTAAAATTAAAAAAAATAGCGTCATTAGACCTTCAAGTCACAGGACCACTCGCTGTGCTCTTACACACACCTTGAAAGGCGAAAACAGCTTTTTCGCAGGTGGCTCTCATATGCTGTGCTGCACAGCAGAACCGCTAAAAGAGAACCCAATGAACAGCTAAAGATGACCATACACATGTTTCTCCTATTAAAGAACACCAGCTGGGTGCTGAGCGTTGCCTAGCACACGGCTCTGATACTGAATAAATGCTTAGTAGCACCAGCAGTCACATGACTCCAGGACTCTCTTGACTTTATAATGCTATAACACTTGTTCTCTTACCATCTATCACTTCCTTGCTGATGTCAAAGCAAGCCTTACATATGCACACATTTGTGAAGGCAATCTAACAATATCACATTCTATATACTCTGTATTTTGTTATTTCGCTAACTGCTAATGGCTCCTGACTGGAGTTAACCCTTCCAATGAAATTCAGCCTGGTAATAGCTCAGGCGGGACTCATTCCTTCCCATTTCACAAACTGCCTGCAGTGAAGCAATTACTATCAAATGGAATAAGCTGACACAATTCTGCTTGGAACTTGTCTTTTTACACACACACACACACACACACACACACACACACACACTCTCTCTTCCAAACTAAGGTGCATAGGCGACATCTAGCGGTCAAAGGGAACAAATAATTAGACCACAAATGGACCATCAGACACAATGCAAAATTACATTACTTATTTTAAGGTTAAGCAAGAGTGCAAAAACAGAGCATAGGAAGGCAACCTGAAATCTCCTGCAGAATTAGGTCACATACTATATGCCTTTAAAAGAACAGAAACGAAAACCGTTTTCGTATCACAGGACTTGACTGAGAGCCTGCTGGCACAGCACTGAAATTAAATCCTAAAAACTGCCTTGGGTAAAGTCTTGGCACATAATCCCTTTGAAAATTGGCAATTTTCTTTTCTCCCCCCCCCCCATCACTTTGGAACAAAAACTGAGGTGATAAAAATGCTTAATTCAAGTGAACACACATAAATACAGATGGTAGGAATGCCAGCTTTTTAACCTTTCATGCTCCACTCATTCTAAATGTTGAAACATTTAATAGCTTTCCCTTTGGGTTTTAGAGTGATCAGCTAACTGGATATCTGTTTTAAAGCGTACTGTACAGGTATTTTTTTAAACGTGTAAGGGAATTCAATTAAATAAAACACATTGCAAGCATCTTATAAAATGTATACTGTGACAAAAAATTACACCATCTGTTCTCGGGAAGCCAATAACGCTTATCTAGGCTGTTTGGGGACTGGGTGTGGTTCGACAATAGTGAAAGGCAGCACTCTGCACATGTTCAACAGCATGTCGGCGTACATTGATTCTTGCTAGTGAGCTTTAAGCAGCCGAAAGGAAAACTTTCCTTTTCCTGGTCCAGATCCAACTCTGCTGTTAATGTTCGGTGTGTTTTTTAGCGTGGTGTTAAATTTTAATTGGAAAGTATACAGAATGTGCGGGGGGGGGGGTTAATGAAGTCAAAGGGAGGAGCGGCTTCCTTCCCACCCACCCGCATTATTTGAGTTGGGGATATGTTGACGGTTCTTCGCGCCCATATCAAGGTCGGCTCCCTGGAAGCGAGCTTGCGCGCGTGCATGCCCAGAAGGGGAGCCAGGGACAAGGCCAGACAAGCGGCTTCTCGGCGTTGCAGGCCGCAGTTGGCGACGGAGAGGCGGGCCCCGAAAAGCCCGGCGGCGGCGGCAGCGCGGCGGCTCCTTCGTCAGGCACGCCAGGGCCCGGTTGGCAGCGGCGAGCATTGGCGGCGAAGGTTAGTATGGCGCCGGGCCGGGCAACTCGGCCGCGCTCCGCCGCTGCGCTTTGCCGGAGCTCCAGCTCTCCCTGCCGGCTGCACAACCGCGGAGCTGGCAGCCCCCTCTCGGGCCGAGCAGCAGCACATTGGAGAGCGAGGTTGGCGAGCGGACGCCCCTTGCGCGTCACGCAGATCCCAGACTTGCTGGATCCCGGACGCTTTGCAGCGGCGGCTGTTGGCGTTCTTGTTGCTGCTGCTAAACTAGCGCGGGGAAGCAAGCCAGCGCTGACGTTTCAACCTCTCCGCCGCCGCCTGTCAAGCTTCTGTTTACCCCTTGTGGGAATGCGACGGCGCGCGCTCTGCGCATGTTCAGAGACGCTCTTTTTAATCACGTGGACCATGCTTTCCGGGAGGGGATCCTGCAGCAGAGTCGGCACAGGGAGGAGGGGAAATGGTTAGAATGGGAAAGGAATGGGCAAGCGCGTCAAGGGAAAGTGGTGCACGTCAAGGGTCGTGGGTGTCTGGAGAAGGTCCCTTCTTAATAGCAGAGCATGCTTCTTCAGCTAAAAAGGATCACATAGCAGCTAATACCAAAAGGCCCTCTTCGAGAGCCTCTGGAACAGTGGTTTCCAACCTTTTTATGGTCATGCCCCACCTAGGTAAAGGTAAAGGGACCCCTGACCGTTAGGTCCAGTCGTGGCCGACTCTGGGGTTGGGGCGCTCATCTCGCTTTATTGGCCAAGGGAGCCGGCATACAGCTTCTGGGTCATGTGGCCAGCATGACTAAGCCGCTTCTAGCGAACCAGAACAGCACATAGAAACGCAATTTACCTTCCTGCTGGAGCAGTACATATTTATCTACTTGCACTTTGATGTGCTTTCGAACTGCTAGGTTGGCAGGAGCAGGGACTGAGCAATGGGAGCTCACCCCGTCGCGGGGATTCGAACCGCCGACCATCTGATCGGCAAGTCCTAGGCTCTGTGGTTTAACCCACAGTGCCACCCGCGTCTCTAAAATCCTGCTGCCCTGCACCCGTGACATGTAATACTTATTATTTTTTAAAAAAAGCAAACTCCTATTCACGTGGAAGAAGCCTAGAAGACCATTAACTTGGTCTAAACGTTCTCGAATTGCCCCCCTTAAAAATCAAATTGCCCCCCTGGGGGCAACCACAGCTCTAGAAAGTGCAAGGTGAAACAGAGTCCTGCTGGGATGTTTTCTGCCCTCAAAATCCAAACTTATAGCCAAGCAACCCTGTGTGCCCCACAGTCACATTTACAGAGGCTTCCTGAAGTCTTTCTGCTTGCCCATCACAGGTGCGGATGCTACAGCCAGTCACAAACATCAGTATGACAAACAGGTACCATTCTTCACAATGTGGGGTACATAGGCATACTGGAGTCTCGTACACCTGCCAGTAACCTGTAGTTATGCTGCTCTTAGAGCCTTCTAGACAGGTGTGGGGTGGTGCCCCTCATCGGTTTCAGACACCACATAATGTTGACATAAAAATGGCAGCCTGTATTTTTCCCTTAATCCAGATTTACCTTTTCTGGAAAAGCCCACTACCGTTAAAAAAGAAGAAGAAGCTATTGCTAACACCCCGTTTGCAAAAGTAAGCCTCTGCCTGGAAGCATTCCTGGTCTCTCCACGCATATCTACTATTACAGGGATCAAGGAATCGCAGTCTAAAATGGGTGTACCTAGGGGTTGGTTAGGTTGGCCCCCACCAAGGATGTTAAAATTTCACCTCTCCACTCTGGCTCCGTCACAGCAGCCTTGTGGGGCCTCCTCTCCAGTCAGATGGCGCTACTAGCTCCTTGCCAAGGTTGCAAAGGAGCCTAGGTACACCTGTGGTCTAAACTACCAAAGTAGGGATACTTTGGAGGGACTTCCTCACTATACATGCACCAGGTTTAAACCTCTAGGAAACAAGAAGCTGCATGCCTTCAAACTGATCAGTAGATTTCCAGTACAAAACTACTTGGAACAGTTTTTTTTTCAAGTGTCAGTATCAGTCTTGTGAATACATTCCCTTTCTCTCTTGCTTGTTCTGTGTGAACACAGTTGTTTTTTTTTCCATGCCAGCTTCCCACACAAACCTGTTTGTCAACTCTAAATAGGAAGGATGCAAAATTAGATAATACAGTCCTTCTGTATGGTAACAAGTCTTGGATTATTGTGGGTGGAGGTGGGGATACTCTCTTTGCAGCATCGTTGCTATATGGAAGATCATTTGCTGCTGCAGTGAATAATGAAATGAGGATTTTAATTCCCGCCCCTCAACATAAATACGTAGAATAATTTTTATGTACAAAGGAAAAATGTTCAGCAAGGAGATGGAGCATAAAGAACTACTTCCATAAAATTGTTTGCAATTTGTAAAGCAGATAGTAGAACATAACTGTGTTTTTTCAGCTGATACAGACTTATTTTCTATGAATTCAATAAAAGAGACCGCTCAGTATCCAAGCACTTTTGAATCTTTTGATTCTCTCAGCACATGCATGCACACGGATTCATTGTTACATTTTAACTAAATGGATCCTGGTTTATTTTTACAAAAGGGAAGCTTCAAACATTAGGTTAAGTATTTTTTGCTAGAATATGTGGTTGTGTTGAAGGTAGAAAGCTAGGAAATTGGGAGGGGAAATCAGTTTGGCTGCAGTGCTGTTCACACCTGGAACTTACTCCCATTGAACTTTGTAGGACAGACTTCTGAGTAGACAGGCATAACACTGTTTGAAAACATTTTGAAAGACTGTTTTCTGTTGTTCTTTCTCTAGACAGGATCTTTTCTTCCGGTCTGATGTGCTGAGACATTCCCATGACTGCTTGCAGTGTGGATATATACAGCTAAAGAAACAAAGGCGGGTTCTTGTAAAGATTGCACAGTTGTCATGCCTCTAAGACTGTTTTATCTTTGTTTCTGCCTAGAAGTAATGGGGGAAATGAAGGTCGCAGTTATCCCTCAACTGCTTTCAGATGGATAAAATAGAAAGAAGCAGAACATGCAGTTTCTATCACCTGTCCTCTACCTTCTCAATTCACTGATAAAACTCTGATTTACTTACTTTAAAGCGGGGCTGAATTGTGACTTAACTGAGATCTGGTTCATGTAAGAGATCTGAGCATGCAGCAAATTCAAAGCCAATTACTTCTGACTTTGTGGGAAAGCTTCCATTTAATTACAGCCGGATCAATTCTCAGTGTTTGATGAAGCGAACAGACAAAAATATCAGTCGCGTGTTGAAAAATTGATCTAACCGCAAGAGAAAAGCAATTGGACAATGACTCTGTTGCACAGCCAATTAAAGTGTAGTTTGACTTTTCTGTGTGCTGATAACCAATTTGGGGGTTGTGTGGCTCATCTTTAAGACACTGACCAAGTAGTGGTGTTTGTAGAACTGACTAGACTTTTGAAGAATTAACCATAGAAAGAGGAGAGAATATTATACTAATCAGTGCAATACTACCAAGTAATATGCCACCCTATTTATCCCTCATGCGGAAGGAAACTTTGATATTGAAAACAGGCCCATCTGTTTACCAGCAATTCAGGGGATTTGAGAGATCTATTGTCTTTGCGTAGCTTCAGATGTTTGGGGGCAGGAAATGGGAGAGCCATAGATGCATCATGTAGGTTCAGCTTTGGACCTTCTAAACAAGCATGAGAAAGGAAGGCAAAACCCTTGCTTTTTAAGAACGTATAAATTCGCCACTCTTAAATCAACCTTTCCTTTGTGTAGTATTGTTAACCGATTTTTGCTAATTTTATCTAACACTGCTTTACTCTCATGTGTTTCCAATGCAGCTGAGCACAAAGGGCAAGATCCAGCTCACGTCAAGCACCTTTAAGACACATCTACTTCAGTTGGAGTGTTTTGGTATGTTTATGCTATGACAGCTACCCTTTCCCTTATCAGTACAAGCCACATAGTGGCATGAGAATATTTAGGAATTTTGAATAAACAGAACTAAGCTAAAGATCTATTACCTGTATGGCTTCCCCCTTTTTCTTTCATAGTCAGGCAAACCTCAATAAGCAAAGCTAATCAGATCAGCTTATACAGAAATAGTGCATTACATATCAATGTCCCACTGGCAAAACTAGTGCCATAGATTTTGTCAGTGCTCTTTTAGAGTGTTTATTGTGATGTTTTTAAATAGCATAATAAAAAAACCTGTTTCTTTTTATTGCTTTGTATTTTAACCATTGTCCAGTTTATCTGGAGGCCAAGTCCGGTGCTTGACGATTTAGGCATGAATTACTCACGATTCATTACTGCAGTCAGTGCTGCAAGAACAGCATCTCCGATAAGGCTCCTCAGTAAGTACATACTTGGTCGCTTGAACCAGAACCTCTGATTTTCCTCAGGTTGTTCGTATGATTTTGTGGTAGGTAGCCCTATAGGTGTAGAAAGCAAGAACCCAGCCTAGCTGAGTTGGGGGAGCTCCATGCCACTTTATGTGGGCAGCATATAAATGAGCTCACTAAACTATCAGCCTATGTGGTTTGACACCACAGGTATGCAAAGCAATAACAGAAGGCCCAACAGAGGCACCTATATGCCCTAAACAATGCTCTGCGCCAGCTTTTCCCAACCTGGGGGCCCTGCAGCTGCTCAACTCCAACTCCCATCAGCCCCAGCCAGCACTGAGAGTTGTAGTCCAAAACAGCTGAGAGGGCCCCAGGTTGCGAAAGGCTGCTCTGCGTTATCAAAGGATCATTTTACAGTGTTGGAAGAGACCTGGTCCAACCCACTACTCAGTTCAGGTTCTGCAACACAGGACGCAGCTGCAGCATTCCTACAACCACCCAACCACTGCTCAGCACCTCCAGCAAGGAGCCCATTACTTCCTCTGTCCCGCTGTTGTATGGCTTTTACCTTTAGGAAGTCTGCTTCTGTATACAGTGGTACCTTGGATTACAGACACTTCAGGTTATAGACTCCACTAACCCAGAAATAGTACCTCGGGTTAAGAACTTTGCTTCAGGATGAGAACAGAAATCGTGCGGCGGCAGCGAGAGGCCCCATTATCTAAAGTGGGACCTCAGGTTAAGAACAGTTTCAGGTTAAGAACGGACCTCCAGAACGAATTAAGTTCTTAACCCGAGGTACCACTGTAACCAGTTGCTGAGAATAGTTGGTGGGCAGAGTGCTGTTGCACTCATGCCTTGGTTGCTGACTTCCTGAAAACATCTGGTTGGCCACTGTGAGAACAGGAAGTTGGACTTGATGGGCCATTGGCCCGAATCAGCAGACTCTTCTGACGTTCTCCTGCTCCTTAGCCCAAATCTGTATCCCTACAGTTTTCAACGATTGGTTGCCCTTCAGAGCAGCAGGGACCAAGTCTGTTCCATCTCCTGCAAGGCAGTTCCTTATATATTTGGAGACTGCTGCCATCGCCTTCACCTGCTCTTCTCCTCGCGATAAACATATACCCAGCTGTTTCATTGGTTGCTCACAGGACTTGGCTTCCTGATCCCCCACCCATGGAAGCTCGAATAACACTCTCTTTTCTGAATTGTTCCCCCACCCACCACTAGGGAGAGGTCATGGCTCATTCACACACTTCATATGCAGAAGGCCCCAGATTTCTGCTAATGTTTGTAGAGGTTTCTTTTAGATTTGAATGAGCTTCTTGGTTATACAGTTTTTCCATTTTTCTGCATTTTACTTTTGTTTCCTGCCCAGACAGCTCGGGATAGAGTATGTAGGAAATCTAAATAAATAAAATGAGTAGGTGGTTAAATGGAGGAGGGAGTTAAAAGGAAGTATCTGCTGATACAGGATCTTCAGTTTCATTCTTCTCTTTTTGCTTTTCTTTTACTTTAGCTGAATTGATGCAGAGGTCTCCTCCATCGCTGATTTCTCTGGCTGGAGGGGCACCAAACCCTAATACTTTCCCCTTCAAAACTGCTAGCATTACCATTGGAGATGGAACAACAGTTGAAATTGGGGAAGACTTGATGAAGAGAGCTCTCCAGTATTCAGCCTCTGCGGGGTATTTTACAGATTTCGTGGATCCAAGTAGCATTTTTGAAATAGCAATAAGAGGGTTGCAAATAAATCCTGGCCAGAGAGACACAGTGTCCCATGCTCCTTTGTGCAAGTGCACAGAGTACCACCACAGGAACCCTCTTCTCTGTTGCTGGTGAAAATTTATACTAGTAGCAAGGGAACAGGGAAGCTTTTATGGAAGTGGCAGCTCTATGGGTAGGCCTTGGATAGGGTGTCCCTTGCACCTGAAGCAGCAGCAGGCTGTAAGACAGTGGTGGCTAACATTTCTGGCCAGGCAGCTGCATCCATTCTTGTTCTTCCTCTCCTAATTGCTCGAGGCAAAAATATTTTCAACCAAGATCTAAAGTTAGATCAATAAAGGATGAGAATCTTGAAAGGGGACATGTAATACATTATTATGAGGAGCTTATTGATGCAACGATTTGAAAGAGAAATGTTTGCTTAGCATTCCAGAGCTATTATCCTGGCTGAAGGATTTGCAGAAGAATCTTCACAACCCTCCAACTGTTGAGTATCAGCCTGAAAAGGGGCAAATGGAGTTGTGTGTCACCACCGGCAGTCAAGAAGGGTTGAGTAAAGTAAGACAAAAGCAATATATGTTGAAGGTTATGATAATTATTCCCTGTTTTCCTCAATGCGGTGCATTGTTACCTTGCATTGCAAAGATTCAACTACTGGCTGACAGATAAAACACACTAATATTGACATAATATCTTAGGATCCATACAGATGTACTTTTAATATGGTGTCAGCATAGTTCTTACCTCCTAAACGGTTAACTCAGCTTTACCTGAATTCTTATCTTCTAAGGATTCCTTTGCTAACTGAGGTTGCAGTCCTAACTCCACTTACTGGGGGCAAGCCCAGGTGAATCCAACAGGACTTAATTCTGAGTAGGCATGCTTAGGATCGCACTGTGGGAAGTCTGCCATGCCACTTCTCCAGAGCTCTAGCTGAAGAAGATTAGATACATCTGACAAGAACAACTTGCATGTTTTCACAAGCAGGACAAATAGGACCTTTGGTGTGTGTGACTTGCATCTGGAAAATAGCACCGAGGGAAGTTTAAGTTCCCTTCTCCAGCACCATGACCCTGTTCCAGTTTTTGCCTGCTCCCTCCCTCCAGATCACGGGTCTCCTTCATCTCCTCTAATTTGGTCCTTGTGATTTGTTAACATTAGTGATTTTAATAGAGATTTTATTATTTTTCTCATTGGTTTTTTTTTTGGGGGGGGGGGGTAAGCCATCTTGAACTTCTTTGAAAATTAGGAAAGGCTCCATTTTCAGAAATCCTAAAGGCAAGAGAAGAAGAACCAAAAGCAGCCAAACTGCTACATCTTTTGCTGGGAATAGTTCCTCTTCAGCTCAGTATCAGCCTGCCTGTTTAATCCAAGCTGCTCTGTTCTCAGGGCTGGCCCTACCATGAAGGTGGCATTTTAGGTGGAAAATATTGCAGGGCAGCAAGCCCTGTGTTGTGTGCATGTGCTGTGCAACTTGTCCTGCAGCCACTTAACTAAGCCACTGCCTTGGGGTGCACTGGAGGATGTTGAAATAAGTTTCAGTGGTCCACTGAGCTTTTGAACCTCGAATGGGACTGGGAGGAGGCAATTTCTCACCCTTTCCTTCAGGCAGCAAAATGTCTTGGGTCAGCCCTGTCTGTCCTCCTCTTGACTCCATCCAGGCTTACAAACACCCAGGCAGAGGAGGAGGAGGAGGAGAACAGTGATGGTGGCTGCAAGTACCCAAGTTAAGAACATCACCAGCATCATTTCTTACATGTAAAAGCACCAAAAATGTCCCAGGCACATCTGTAGTTAGATATAAGTACACAAGCCCCGTTCTCAGGAGGCTGTTCCCATTCCACATTGCTGTTTTTAGAGTAGAATTGCTGCATTTGACATCATAATCTATGGAGTTTTGAAACTGACAAAATTGTTCTTCATTAATTGTTCTTTATTAATAGGTTGCATGTAATTAATTGTTCTTTATTAATAGGTTGCATGTAATTACTGAACATGTACTGCTTTGGCCAACGACCTGTGAAACAGGCAAAGTACACCATGAAATGAGCATTCTGTGCAATATAAATAAGGAGCTGCTTTCTGGCTTTTCGGTCCATTTTGTTGCCACTTATATTCTTATATTCTTAGGAGCACAAAATTGGACTGTGATAGCACAGTTGAGTAGGACTTTATGTGCCATAACTTTGCTATCCATTTAATTAGCATTCATTTGTAATGTGTTATGCAAGGTTGTTGGGTTTTTTCCTGGCCTGGACATTATTGAAAGGGTGAATGTATATTTTTGAGGGTTCCCCCCCCTCCACAAATTTAGCCATAATTCACCCAACAAACAGTTCTCTACTTCCTATAATCCTTTTTTCCATCTTAGAAACAACTTTGGTCTACAAAATAGCTAACTCTTTACTACCATAAGGCACTTTCTGAAGAAGTAGAGAGAAATATTAATGGTACACAGAAAGTCTTGCAATAATATATGTTATATATTTTAAACATGTAGGTATTTGAAATGCTGATTAATCCTGGAGACACGGTCCTTTTAGATGCGCCCACCTATCCCGGGACACTGGCAGCTGTGAGTATTCCATCATTCTGGAAACCTATGACAGTGGCAAGTGCTGGTATAGTTCAGATCTTCACCTTAAAACAAGTGGGGTGGAATCTACACATATATTTTAAAAAACGCTGTGAAAATGCTTTTTGAGAAAACGTTTTTAAAAATATATTGAATTTTGCATTAGCTCACTAGCACCATCTAGGGTCATATTTGCATAATGCACTTAAAACACACTAAGACATTATATTAGCAGCTGTAAAGCTTGAGTCCTTGGTTTGACTCTGACTGCTGCTTAACAGTGGGCTAGAGAGGTTTTTTGAACTCTAGACGCACGGGCCACATCTGCACTAACCTTTTAAAGCACAACGAAACCACATTGTAAAAGCCACAGCTTTGCAGTTTTGTTAAGGGTGCTGCGAGTTGTCCCTTTCTCCTCACAGAGCTACATTCCCAACAGACCCTAGGAAGAGGAATTGATTATTATTAAACCACTCCGGGTAATTTTCATTGAGATGACAGCACATAGGATCAGGAGGTTTAACCCCATCATTGCTGCTGTACTTCTTTTGAAAATCCTTCCAGCAGCTGTTATTGGCCTCTGGAGGGAGTCACCCATTCATCCCAATAGGAGATTTTCTTTCAGGCATAATTGCGACCACGGGGTGGTGGCGGCAGAATTTCATCACATTCACAGTGGGTTAATAAAGGTTAAACCTCCCCTTGCCACACACTGCAGTCCTAGTGAAATCCAACCCCTTTGGCTGCTATTACTATTTTTAAAAACCCTGACATGGTTACTGGAGACACATTTGGTCTGGTATCCTGTATACACTTGTCTATAGGAATATAAGAAGCTGTGTTATGCTGAGTCAGGCCATTGGCCCATCCAGTCAACTCTGACTGGCAGCAGTTCTCCAGGATTTCAGGCAGAGCAATTTCCTAGCCCTGGTCAGAGATGCTGGGGATTTCACCACAGACCTCCTGCCTGTGTCCACTTCCCATTGAACGCAGTAGAACTTACCGTATTTTTCGCTCTATGAGACACACTTTTCCCCTCCTAAAAAGTAAGGGGAAATTTGTGTGCGTCTTATGAAGTGAATGCAGGCTGCGCAGCTTTCGCTGAAGCCAGGAGAGCAAGAGGGATCGGTGCGCACCAATCCTTCTTGCTCTCCTGGCTTCACGGATAGCTGCCCGAAGCCTCCTGAGCGCAGCGCTCAGGAGGCTTCACGTTGCTTTTGCTGAAGCCAGGAGAGCAAGAGGGATCGATGGCTTTACTTCACTGGAGAGGCGCTGCACAGCTTTCCTTCTCTGCACAGCGCCCCTTCAGCGAAGCAGGAGGAGAAATAGAGCCCCTTCCGTTTCTCCTCCCGCTTTGCTGGAGAGGCACTGAGCAGAGAGGGAGAGAACTTTTTCTTTTCTTGTTCGCCTCCTCTAAAACTGGGTGCATCTTATGGTCGGGTGCGTCTATAAGAGCAAAAAATACGGTATTTCTGAGTAGATGTGTGCAGGCCTATGCTGTTAGCATCACATCTGGCTTCTCCACACATTCCTGTTCATGGGAGGGGATTGTGTGGCGATAACTAAACAGCGAGCTTTCATGTGCAAAAACTGGCTTTGCGGCTCTGTAATTTTAAACACGTGCCTCATGCGTTTAGATGAAATACAGTAATGTATAATAGCCGTAGATGCAGAGAAACGCTGGGATAAATCTTGTTCCTGTCAATATTACATACAACAGTTCAGCCTTCCCTGATTCTGCAAATCATTGTGGTGTCTGGATGATTTATGGTTCAACTTAGTGTGTTGTTGGCAATATTTTTTCATTATCCATTCCAGGGGGGCCTAGTATAAAACTTAAATGCAGCTGTATTTCATTTATGGCCTAATAAATGAAGGGCTAGTTAGTGCAGAAAGAGAAATTGCAGACTCTTTATTTTAAACCTCAGCTATAACTGCCCACACCTTTGTATTTTCCTCTGGTTGCTCCATTAGCATTATTGAAATTTCAGGCCTGTTTCTGAATACCTTGCGTTTTGGAGCAATTATCCTTTCTTTTGTTGAGGCAAGTTATTTATGGTTCTGGCAGTTTCACCCGATCGGGAATGAGAGATAAGACTATGAGCTGCTCCTCACATTATGCGATAGAAAACCCAGCTTTGCTCCCAAACTTTACACTTAAGAGGAAACTGTGTCCGGTTCTGGGTCTCAGCTGTCTCTTACGTTTGTGTATCGCATTCTTAAGTTGTACATTTAAAAAGTGTTAAGTATATATCTATAATGGGGGCCAGAGGTGAGCAGGGCCAGAGGCAAAAGTGAATGAAGTAACATGTGCAAATTTCACCTTTGTAGTATGGACACAGGTTTGTACACACAGTTGCCACACACCACTGTCTAACCTCCATCCAGACAAGCAAGAAGCATTAAAATTCAAGGTCATGTTCCAGACAGGCCCAAACTGTGGCCTAGGGAATGTTCTGAGGGCCAGATAGAGATGCCTAGAAGACCTGAGGTTCCCTGTGCCAATCTATAACATTTAAAGTGCGGCACAACCATGCAAGCCAGGTTATGTGTGACAGTTGCGTCTCCATGTTGTTGCAATTGTTGGAAGGGATGCGATAAAACTCGCAAAACCTGAAATGTGAACCTCTCCACATGAACTGCTTGGTGTGCTTTGTTTGTTTATATACAGATTTTTATATGGTTGCTCTGGCATGTAAATCAACCCTTATGTTGTTTCTGTGTTTCACCCCTGTCTCATTTGTTTCATAGATGTTCTCATTACTACTGTGGTGGCGAGCTTGTTATTTTTAGTTATAAAAGCTTGCATTCTTGGGCATAGAAAAAAATCGGTGGTACAAGGTTCTTTCCGAAACTGAGTACGACCAGACCGCAAATCAGTTGTATAACAGGATATGCTAAAATGCTCAGAAAGGCCAGTAAGCATGCAGATTCACTTCCCTGTGAAACATGAACACATTTGGCTGCGGTTCTGTGCACATCTATTAGGAGTAAGCCCCACTGAACACAGCGAGACAGACTTTTCACCACTGCATAGCACCTTCAACTGTTCTAAATAGATCTCCTGTTTCTTGACGATCTCTGTCTATTCTCCCTCACGACACCTTATTCCAGGGATGCCCTCTTAGAATACATATGTAGCACCATCTCTATGTCTCTCCAATTGCTTCCTCAAAACACAATTTCTGTGATTCCCCTACTTCATTGTTTACACCCCATATGCAACAAAATCTCAGTAAGCTGCATTTGCTCACATAGGTCTCTTGTTACCGCTGCTTTTCCCATTCCCACCACTCCACAGTAATATTTTAGACGGGAAGCAGATGTGAGGGTGCGAAATGTTTTGTGTCTTTTTTGCTTAGGAAGTATATTGCCATATACACTGCTTTTTTTTTTAATGGACAAATGATTACAAAAGGTAAGCTAAAGATTAAGGTTTGGACCAACTTCTGCGCATGAACGGGTCAACAAGTTTTCAAGCTCCACAAAACCACAAAGTGCTACAAAGGATTTCTGCTTCTGCAAGAGAACTTCCCTTTTTCCTCCTCTCCCTGCTCACTCTCTGTGCCATCCACAAATCTGTGCCAGAAGGCTGAAGGAACCCCCAGAGCAGATTCAAACTCCTTGCTCTAGTGAAACTACTTCACAGGATGCCATCCTATATTTTATGGCCTGTTCCATGTGATTTAAACCCTCGGTTTCACTATATACTTTATGGCAGGCATAGGCAAACTCCGGCTCGTCAGATGTTTGGGACTACAGTTCCCATCATCCCTGACTACTGGTTCTGTTAGCTAGGCATGATGGGAATTGTAGTCCCAAACATCGGGAGGGCTGGAGTTTGCCTATGCCTGCTTTATGGTGTTCTCCTCCCCAACACCAAGTGTATATGCAGCAAACAGAGTGTGATACCATGTGTGATCAAGCTGTGAAATGATGGAGGAAAAGAGGCTGATGGGTGTTGGAGTCCTACAGCATATGGAGGGCCACATGCTCCCAACCCCCAATTTATGGTAAATAGGCCCCATTAAAATACTGTAGCAAGAGTAGTTGCATGTGATGCAAAATGTCTTGCTTAAGTAAACGCTCTTCATTCTTGTTGTCTTCTATTATAAACCAGCTGAGGCCGTTGGGCTGCAACATTGTCAATGTTCCCAGTGACCAACATGGCATTATTCCAAAAGCCCTGAAAGAAGTTCTTTCCAGGTGGAGCCCAGAAGATGCCAAAAAACCTAACAGCAGCCTCCCCAAATTTCTCTACACCATTCCTAACGGTGGCAATCCTACTGGAGCCTCACTGACGACAGACCGCAAAAAAGATATCTATCAGGTATATTCATTAAATGCACATTTAATGTCACTGCTCTGGCAAAAAAAAAAGTGGGGGAGGTGGTGTCACATCACACGAACCTGCTGGATATTATGTCTCAGGTACTAGCAAAAAATTGACTAATAAATAACATAGTGGAGAACAGACCTCTATATTACAGGGACTCTTGGGAGAGGTCAGTGGATTTTGGTACATTCTCTTCACAGAGATACAGAAATCTTCTCATCTGTAGTGGTTGGTGGGTGGAGAGGGACACTTAACTGATGTCCCATCCCTGGCATTGGGGGGCAGCAGAGAGATCAGTGCAGTGAATAATCACTCATAGGAATGCCATATGCATTGGTTCCACCAATTGGTTCCACCAGGGCATTTGCACCAAGCCAATCTTCCTGCTGTCTTACCCCCTTCCTCAGTAAGCCACAACAGCAGCTGTGATGTGATGTCAGGAAAGCACTGCTGACCACCACTGCTGCTGCTGCTGCTAAGATCCATCTATGTGGAAATCAGACCCCAAATGAACCCTCCGAGACTTAATGTGATTTCTGAGAGTAATAAAAGTGGCAGTGCTGCCAGTAGATGTGCTGTTTGGTCGTGATTGTAAACACATCAGTTTCTTAATTCTAGGAGAGTTCAACAAGGTACGTAATTTGTTTAAAGTCTAGAATGCCTTGGGACTAGGTCATTTGAAGCCCAGCCACCACCACCACATCCATAAGAACTTGCCTGGGCCTGAAGATCAAACTGAGAAACGTCGTTCTCTGGCCTCCCATGTTAACCACGCTGGCAGGTGCAAGGGGCAGGGCCCTTTCAGCAGTGGCTCCACACTTGTGGATTTCCCTCTCCCAATAGCTGTGCTTGGTTCCCTCTCTTGTTGCCTTTAAACAGTCCCTAAAAACTTTTCTTTTTCCAATAGTTGTATTGATCTTATTGCTTACCCCTCCCCCATATATGCTTTTAATCCATATATATATATATATATATACATATATATATATATATACACACACACACACACACACACATACATACACACACACACACACACACACACACACACTTGTTCAGTTGTTTTTGGTTTTAACATGTTTATTGTAAATTGCCTGGTGATGGATCATCCTCAAAGATGGGACAGAAATATATGAAATGCATGTTCTGTGGCGCCAATGTGGTTGGGATGTAAAAAGGGTTTTCTTTCTGTCTTTTAAGTTCCATATTTATGTACTCAAGCAAATACAATTTTTAGAAGAAATCTGTTGCATGTGGCTAATGACTTGCCCAATTAACAGATATACTTTTAAATCTGTGATTAAAGCATTAAACACACTCATTTAGAGTCTGGCATACTGCACTCTGATGCTCCTGACTTCCAGCCACTTGAGCCTGAAAGCGTATATGGATTGCTGCTACCCAGACCAATTTTCTTAATTAGCTTCCATGGAAAGTGCTAACCTGCATCCATATGCTTTTGCATGCCCTCTCTCCATTGGAATTAATTAGAATCCCATCATTTTCAAGAGATGCGGGTGCATGTGAGAATGCACACAGATCTTAGGATCAGGGCAAAAATCTCCACTGCTTATTCATAATTCCATTTGAAACTAAGTTTGGATTCACCTGACACACCTGAAGACTACTTTGTGTGATGGTGTAATGGCTTAAAGGGGAACCATTTGGGGAACAGAATGTTTCTGATTTGATTAAATATTTTATTGCACGTATGTGTCAGTGGGTTGTTGTTTCTCCCCCCCTTTCAGCTTGCAAGACAATATGATTTCCTTATAATAGAAGATGATCCATATTACTTCCTTCAGTTTGATAAGGTGAGTTTTCAATTCTGCTGTGCGCTAGCATAGATTTTGCTATCTCTTCTAACTTGCATCCTGCTGATACCACATTACTGATTGTATTTTGAAATGATATTTCCCTATTCTTTCCCCACTAAGCGGAAAGTTATGTTCTCATCATGGCATTTGCAAAAGTGCAAAAATAAAAGGGTGTCATGTGCCTCATTTTTGGCAGTAGGGATGGACAGATCAGTCCATGTCTGGTTCATATCAGCTTAATGTACATTTATTCATGAGCCTGTTCCATTCTGTTTACACATCAATATACATTTTTTGAAATGCGCAAATTCACATTATTGAGCTTTTTTATTTTGTATACAAAATACACATATTTTCACCTGTGGATGACAGAGGTCTTGAAGTGGGCAGTACAGCTATTCCTGCAGCTCACAGACAGAAACACTCAGAAATTGTGACAGAATACTTTGCTCCTTCCTTCCTGTTGAGGCTCAGACCATTTCCTGTCTAAGCTTAGAGCACATCCTGTTTGGGATCTCTCTCTACCTCTTCTTCCTCAGTTCCTCTTCTCCTTATCCTTCACTTTTTTGCCTCTGGTCCCCTTCCTTTTTCTCTTCATCATTTGTGTCTTTTGCCTTTTCCTTACCTATCTATCCTATTAGATAGATAGGTAGATAGATAGATAGATAGATAGATAGATAGATAGATAGATGATAGATAGATATACAGACAGACAGGCACACGCGCACGTACACACATCTTTAAAAAAACATTTTTTTACCTCATCCCTCTGTTGCCTTTATCCTCCACCCAGCTGACAGAAAGGGCTTCAGTCTTCCAACTAGCTCTCCTGCATGGGTAAAACTTGTCCATCCTCGTGTTCCAAAGTGGTTTCTAGCAACAAAAAGCCCATGGCTTGGTGGTATTTGCAGTCAGTGCCCAGTCTTTTGGGATTTTCTCACCATTGGCACAACCCTTATTTTTGGCTCCTGACAACTGGAAAGAAGAAATCTCCAACCATATACTGAATTCAATGGCTCTGGCAAGTGGTGAAAAGCAAAATGGCCATAGTAGCAGCTGGGAAATGCCGTCATCTCAAACGTTGCCATTTCTCATGCAGACAAACAAGATGCTTTCTGGCAATGAAGGCATGAGAAAGAATGTGGGACTCTGACATCAGGGGCATGTCTGTGTTGCTGCATAAATAGGTTAAAAACTATGTACGTTTTAAGAGTTGGAGCCAACTAAGTTCTTCTTGGACTAGAGTCATTGAAATGAATAAACTTAAGCTAGTAATGATCTATTCATTTCAATGGGCCTACTTTTAGTAGAACTAACCTTCCACCATGTGTTATACACCCCTCTTATACTTCTGCTTATAAAGCACTGGAATTCTTGTGTTAACTTTTACTAACTAACCTTTGTGTTCTTTCCACAAGCCTTGGGCACCAACATTTCTTTCCATGGATATTGATGGTCGAGTTATCAGGACGGACTCTTTCTCTAAGATCCTCTCATCTGGGTAATATTGGTTTTTCCTTTCTTGACCATATGCCCCAAAATGGAAATGCAATGATGTGGGTTCTGAGCTTGGGTTTTCCAGCCACACACTGCAGAAAGAACCTTAAACTATTAGTATAGCCATAGGGGACGCGGGTGGCACTGTGGGTTAAACCACAGAGCCTAGGACTTGCTGATCAGAAGGTCGGCGGTTCGAATCCCCGCTACGGGGTGAGCTCCCGTTGCTCGGTCCCTGCTCCTGCCAACCTAGCAGTCAATGTGTAAGTAGATAAATAGGTACCGCTCCAGCAGGAAGGTAAACAGCGTTTCCGTGAACTGCTCTGGTTCGCCAGAAGTGGCTTAGTCATGCTGGCCACATGACCCGGAAGTGTACGCCAGCTCCCTCTGCCAATAAAGCGAGATGAGCGCCGCAACCTCAGAGTCGGCCACGACTGGACCTAATGGTCAGGGGTCCTTTTACCTTTACCTTTATAACCATAAAAGAAAGACTGCTTCTTGCCTTCCCCATTACTTTTATTTCACTTACTTCCCCCCCCCATCTGCCACTCTGTCCTCCCTCTTGTCAGTTACTGAGAACTAAATTCTGCTCTTTTCTAGAGAGTGCAAGTACAGCAAATGCTAAGCATTCACCTGAGCTGTCAAAAGTTCCTTAGCTATAGGTGCTTGAACTCCTAGGTTCTTCTCCAGTTTCTGTAGTATTGTCTCATTTTCCTTCTACTTCCTCTCTCATAATTCTCTTCTATGTATAGAAAGTCACGATAAATGTCAGGAGCAAAGGAACGCATTCCAGCACAAATGCATTGAATTGTAATTACATATTTAAATGATGAAATGTTACAATTTGAATTAATTGTTGTTTTTTTACATAGACTAAGGATAGGGTTTCTAACTGGTCCCAAGCCTCTCATCGACAGAGTTATTCTGCATATTCAGGTTTCCACAATGCATACCAGTACTTTCACGCAGGTAAGAGCCAACAAGGTTTCTAAAAGTATACGCAACAACTGTGGAAAGCTTCATTGTAACAACATGAGGGTTGGGGCAGCTCCTGGGGTGCAGATTTGTGGGGTGCATTGGGAGAGAGGGGGGACTATTCCATTGTGCAATTGTGCAAGCAGAAATCCTTACGCTGACAGAACATTCACATTGCAGAAATTGGATACCAACCAATGAGAAAACCATTATGTAAAATTGCCCACCTTTTTTGTAATTTCAGCATAATTTTCACAAAGTTTGCACATCCGTGTGTGTAGATAAATAAGTGTAATTGTCACGTATTAGCACTCCTTTTAATTTATTATTAGAAGTAATTATGAATTAAGAGGGTTGAGTTTAATTTAAAAAAACCTTTTAAGCGTGTTAATTAACAACACAGAATGTTATGGGAACTGGAGCTTTTTGCAACTAGCCCCTTGTCGATTCAATTTCTATTCCTTTGAGTTAGCAACATAATTGAGAATGGTGGAAAGGGAAATGGCAGCACACAAGGGAGCGGTACATGCAGTCTCTGCTTCTGGGCAAATGAACACCGCTTAAAACTTACACAGCAACACTGGGCCTAATCACTTTGACAGGGTTATTCTGTAGTTGTGGAACACCTTAAGAACTGGGCACACAGATTTATAGAGATCAAAAACCTTGGGGAGAGATAAGAATAGCTGTATCAGGCTTACAGGCTCACCATGCTGGCTTTAATCTCTGTAATATAATGTTGTTCGGAGTTATGTAGTTTTATTGGTGTGAGCCTCCCTGAGCTCCACTTGGGAAAGAAGGGCGAGCCATAAATGTGAAGCAATAAATAACTAAATAATAAATTAAAGGGGTTAAAGGGAATTTTGGATGCAATCTTACGTAACTTTCCTGACAGTAAGGCTCACTGGACTTACTTCTGAGTAAAGACGGCATGCAGGTTTTCCAATACCTAGGCATTCTAGCTTGTTTATTAGTCTCTGCTTGATAAGATATTTACTCTAAGCTTTACTTCCATAGCTTATGATAGCCCAGCTTCTTCAACAATGGGGACAAAAAGGTTTCTTGGACCACGTAGATGGGTAATGCGTGTATATTTTACATTACTATGTTGTTGTCATTTTGTTTTCACGTTGGGCTATTTTCCAGTAGCCCAAGGCTCCATCTTTAAGACTTTCAAGGAAACATGATTAGAATCAGGCCTCTACTTCTAACATTATCAGACATAACTGCTGCATTTTTTATACCAAGCAGGGCTGTACATCATGACCTTTGGAACGAGGGCAAGAAATAAGCCACTCCATGAGTGGCTAATTATAAACTTAAGGAACCGTGGAACTGCCAAGAAGGCTAGGGATGTTAAGACAGCTAGTGTCATCCAGTTTGCCTCACAAAGCAATTTGTGTGCAGTGTCTAGCGCAGGCAAATAATTACTTCATTGGTCCTACTTTTTGTATTTTGTGCATCGAAGAGCATATACTCCAGTAGCTGTGTTGCGAGACCAGCTTCATGTGGCTCTTCCTTTCTATCTATCCATGAATTTCCATTAGAGCTGGCCAGGTCAAGAGCTTTGTAACTCCAGGAACTGACGGTGTCCTCCAACTTCTGCATTATTTTCCCCCCTTCCTTTTATGTCATGTCTTTCTAAATTGTAAGTTTATTTGCGGGCAAGGTTGCCTTTTTTGTTACTGTTTTTATTAATCTTACATAGGTTGCCATGGGAGCCTTTTTTTGCTGAAGAGGGAGATAAAAATATTTAAATAACATAAAACTACCATGGAAACATAAAACATGTACAGTGGTACCTCGGGTTACATACGCTTCAGGATACATACGCTTCAGGTTACACACTCCAATAAGCCAGAAATAGTGCTTCAGGTTAAGAACTTTGCTTCAGGATAAGAACAGAAATCGGGCTCCGGCAGCGCGGCGGCAGCAGGAGGCCCCATTAGCTAAAGTGGTGCTTCAGGTTAAGAACAGTTTCAGCTTAAGTACGGACCTCCAGAACGAATTAAGTACTTAACCCGAGGTACCACTGTATTATTTTACAACTGGCCAATTAATAGTACCATTGGAAGAGCCTCACCTTGCCCCAGTACAGACACACACAAACTTGTTAATAGCATACTATAGTGAGAAACATATGTAGAGACCTACCGGGGGGGCCGGAATGTGAGCACAGTATTACATGGCGCCAGTATTTGCATACTTAATGCTATGAACATTAAACATTCAAAACGGTGATGCGTACCTATGCGCTATTTACATCTATTGAAATCTATGGCACCAAAGAGGATATGCATACACAAAGACCAGCCATGTAGTTTTAACATATGTGCCCCATGAGGACTCTTTAGATGTCACTCACCACTGGATTTAGGGATTTTTCTCTAAATCACCACTATCTCCCACCTGCCTGCCCCTAAAAAGCACTGACAAGAAATTTCATTTTGTGTGATAAGCCACTGCATGCAGATGAATGGCGAGGGACTAAAACCAGCTTCCACATTGCAGTCGCCATTTTGTGTACACTCCAGCCCTTGGTTTGTAACAGATTTCTGTTTCATTTATAAACTCACACTCTTCGTTTTTGCTATCAGAGTTTTAATGATGCAAAAGTTCTCTTGTTGAGTTGGCTTTTCCTCAATGATGTTTGTATTCCAGTGTGGTGGACTTTTACAAGAAGCAGCGGGATGTGATGCTTGTGGCAGCAGATAAGTGGCTAAAAGGTTTGAAGACAAGAGTAATATTTGAACTGTAAATCAATTGTTTTGTTCCTGTATGTGCCATTCAGGGCCGGATTTAGGTTTGATGAGGCTCTAAGCTACTGAAGGTAATGGGGCCCTTTATATGTCCAGTTGTCCTTTGTCAACAACAAATTATTGCTGTTTTTTTTGTGTTGAATATATGCTATATGGTAATTTATGGACCTAATAGGTATCTAAAGCTGTTCGCACATAACAAAATATGTATTTTATCAAAGTAATTGATACAGAAATGAGCAAACCAGTAATATTTTAGGGAGCAGGCTAGCAAGCGGCGCCCATTACTTACATCATAGGTGCCTAGACAACACAAAACACCGTTGCTGTATGTAGGTTTTATTTTATTTGTTTTTTATTTTATATTTTAGAAATGTGCATCCAGTTTTTTTTCCCCTTTAAATTTTTTTGGGGGCCCTAAGCCATAGCTTGTTTAGCTTATACTTAAATCCGGCACTGATGCCATTGCGAGCCAATGTGGTGTAGTGGTTAAGAGCGGTAGTCTCGTAATCTGGGGAACCGGGTTCATGTCTCCGCTCCTCCACATGCAGCTGCTGGGTGACCTTGGGCTAGTCACACTTCTTTGAAGTCTCTCAGCCTCACTCATCTCACAGAATGTTTGTTGTGAGGGAGGAAGGGAAAGGAGAATGTTAGCCGCTTTGAGACTCCTTTGGGTAGTGATAAAGTGGGATATCAAATCAAATTGGTAGGGGAACCTCAGGCTTGGGGGCTGGATATGTTCCAGGCCACACTCCTCCGCAGCCCTTTCTGTTCCTTCATCAGGTGTTTATACCTGGCTGGAATGTGTCCTTCAACTCTGATAATGCCTCTTTCATTCCCTGGAGGTAGGATAGGAAAAAGTGTGTCAATGTATGTAGAAACTAGCCTACTGTACAATGGTAAAATCTATATCCATTGCCCTGCCCACTTTTGCCTCATGTCCCATCCTTAGTGTCATGTGGCCCTTAGCAGATTGCCCAGAAGGGAATGTGCCCTCAGGCAGAAAAAAGTCCCTCACCCTTCGAATATGTGATAGAGGTGTACTGCAAGAAGGAAGGTAACATAGGGAGGAAGTCCATAATTTCCCTCATTTGTTCAGAAAAGTATATGAGAAGATGTGCACAGCAGCTTAAGAGCAGCTCATAAGTCTTACAGTAAATCATCACAGAACGTAAAAGAAACCCAAACTTGTTAAAGAAGAAAAATTACGTTATTGCATGAAAGTTATGTTCTTACATGTTTCCTTTCCCTGACTGTTTCTCTCTCTCTCTCTCTTAAGGCCTAGCAGACTGGCATTCACCTGCAGCTGGAATGTTTCTATGGATGAAAATCAAGGGAGTTTCTGATACACAAGAGTTGATAATGAAGAAAGCTTTGGAGAAACAAGTATGAAAATCTATACTATCCTAGGCCTAAAATGATGTTGGGAGAGAGGGAGGTAATCATAGTTTTAACAGTGTCTAATATTGGAAGAGGCAGAATAAGCTTACGAACTGAATGTGAAAGATTTGTCTTTAGGTGCTGCTGGTTCCTGGAAGAGCGTTTAACATTAACAGCTCCGATCCCAGCTCTTACGTCAGAGCTTCCTTCTCGCTTTCTTCTCCAAGCCAGATTGATCAGGTGAGTGCAGTCTTGCTGTGCCTGCCAGCTTGTCAACTCTTTGGTCAGATTTGCTATCATTCAGCCTCCTATCATCATTGTCACTACGGCCAGACTCACAGGTGCAAGTCTGGGGCCCTGCATCACCCAGAGAGCCCTGTGAAGTCCGCACAATCCCCTGAGGTCTGTGGAAACTTGGCCCTTCAGAGAGAGGAACATTTGGGAACAGTGGCCAAGGGTTTGACCTTCAAAGGAAGGAGCTCGAAGCATTCCTGTTTGGTGTAGGAATGTTGCCAAATCAGCTAATTTAGAAAGAAAGCAGGAAGGTCCCTGTCCAAGCAAACATGCCACAGAAGGTCTGTACACACTTCCTATATCTAGCTCTGGACCATGAGAGATAGACATGGGGCCTGGAGGGAGGAGGTATGGAAAGTGCACATCTTCCCGTTCCTTGTAATGCTGCCTTCACATGTGCTCATGAGTCAAAATAGTCAGAGGAGAAAGAATAAATAGGACTTTGTTGAGACTTGTGTGGCAGACCCTGAACCCACACTTGAATGGCTCCAATCCTAACCAGTTATCATTCTTATTTATTATTGCAGGGTTTTCAGAGGTTGGCTGAGCTCATCAAAGAAGCCTTATGATTTTACCAAACGAAAAAGCCTTGATAAGCTAAAGAATCTACGGTCGAAACTCCAACCTTTTTGAACACACTGGGGTTTCCCAACTGTCCACAGCAGGGAGAGCCGTTGTGGGGGACCTCCAGATGTTGTTCGACTATAACTCCCATCAGCTCCAGTCACCATAGCCCATCGGATGATGGGAGTTGTAGTGCAACATCTGGCGGGCATCCCATTGGCTACCTGTGGTCTGCAGAGTATGCTGTGACGTAAAATGCACGCCTTTCCCCTCATGGTGGTGCTGCTGTTTTCAGGCTGTCCATAGCAGATAATAAGGTGGGGCTGCAGTATTCAACTGAGCTTCATCCAACAGAGTCGCTGCAGCATGCAGAGAGCGAGAGGGATACAGTGGCAAGGTTGGTGCAGTGTAAATTTTCCAGTGCAGCCAATTCACCATGCCAACCTGGCCACTGCCACACAAACCTCCCTCTCTTCATCCCAGTGTGCTGCAGTGACTCAGTCAGACAGAGGACAGGGGAGCAGTGCACCTAAAGTACCCCATCTGCTGCTAGAGGCTGTATATTGACATCTTGGAATATTGGTTAGAAGAGTTTGGATTTGATATCCTGCTTAATCACTACCCAGAGGAGTCTCAAAGTGGCTAACATTCTCCTTTCCCTTCCTCCCCCACAACAAACACTCTGTGAGGTGAGTGGGGCTGAGAGACTTCAAAGAAGTGTGACTAGCCCAAGGTCACCCAGCAGCTGCATGTGGAGGAGCGGGGAAGCGAACCCGGTTCACCAGATTACGAGTCTATCGCTCTTAACCACTACACCACACTGGCTCTGGTTATTCAGGAAGATCTAAATTAAGCTATGGCTGAAGTGTTGCCCTCAATGAGTCTTGCTAATTTTTGCTAGATTGAAATAGTTTATAAAACAACGCCCCCTTTTGTGTATCAACATGTTTTCCCCAGATTTTAATGAGAAATTATCTTTAAACCACAATAGCCCCCAAACTTTAGTAGAGGTGCCCTGCATCTTCTCCATCTCTCATCCACTGAACAAAAGAGTCCGAAAGTAATAAGGAAAGAAGTAGCAAGAACTGCTAAGAAGCGTGACTGCAGCCACCATTTCATGGCATCCTCCCAGAATTTACATTCAACTGATCAAATACCCATTTCCAAATAAATAGCTGCACTCTCCATGCAGAATGGCAAACCCGATATCTGTCTAAGGAAAGCAAGCAGATTGAACTCTTTCCACTTGGCAGTGAATCCCTGAAATCGAAATGGGAATGGCAAAAGTAAGTTGGGACAAGGACTTTCTTATGAGTAAACATGTAAAGGATTACACTATAAATAATATCAGTGGTTCTCACTGGTGTGGCAGGAGAGAATGGCAAGTGTTGCGGGAAGATTCAAGGATGATCAAAGAAACATTTAAGTGTGGTATAGTATACTATCAAAATAATTTGTTTAAATAATTTGTTTATTATTTATATTTGCAGATTATGGATAGATATTTTTTTCCAAAATCAAGCAGTGCTAGAAGTTGTTACTTTTTGTTTTCCAATGTATTTCTTATCAATAAAAAATTCAGTGTGTCATGAGCAATTTTTTATTCTGACCCAGACAAAAAAGGTTGAGATCCATTGAACTACAAAAATGAAGATGAAAGCTACTTCTGCTGACCACATGATGCAGATTATAGTAATGATAGCCATCATATTTGTCCCTGTTTCTGTTCAGTTTTTTTACATAATATATAACCACCGTGCTAAAAGTATTTCTCAATGTTACTAGTTTTTTGATGATAATATATATGATGGCCACACTACTAAAATGATTTCTCATTGTCAGTTGCCAAGAAGAAATGGTCCTTACTACTCTACACAGATTGACATTGTTAATTTTCTGATGTTCCAGAAGTGCCTGTGAGTTTGTCTCATGGTTGTTGTTTTTAATAAAAAGTTTAATATTAACTCTGAAAAGGGAAAAGTGCCTTCTCTTGGTAGAATATCTAAGGCTTTTATGAAGCATTTATGATCACATGATTAAGTGGATTGATTATATCTGTTATCTGGGAGGTTGCTTTCCTGAAATCTGCAATTGGAAAGTAAACGTTCAACTTGTTAGACTGAAGGTGGAACAGGCAACCAGTGGGGTCCTAAAGTTCTTTCCTAATATTGAAGTCCTCAAACAATCTCTGACTATTTTAACTGATTTTAATACTGTATTTTTCATTGCTATAACCAGCCCTGAGGCCTTATGGTGAAGGGTGAGTGAGAAATATAAGAACAATAATTAACTGATCATGGCTTAAAGTGCAACCTTGGGGCCCCTCTGATCTCAACTGATCTGCAAAATTCTCAGAAAAGAATCCTTAGAGCAATTATGGGTGCCCCTAAAAATATTCATTGGATTCTTCTCCTATAGACTTGGGAATCCATTTATTCTTGCATTTTCAATTATTGGATTAGAATTCTTTCAAAGACTCAGCTTTGTTGCTAAGAGCAGAATCTTCTCAGTCTACTGAAGAATTTTTATTTTCTAGGCAGGGGCAGACAGAGGACATAGTCAGCTCATAGTCAGCTAACGGTGGTTAAACAAATATATTTTTAAAGTGAATAAAATAGGTCTTGGCACAGACTGAACTGTCTGTGTTATCAAACGTCAAATCAACCCCACTGGTATTACTGCCCATAAAAAGTATTTTACTGACATTATAAATTCCCTTTACGGAAGGCTCTGATCCTTCTCAGGTTCCAAAAGAAGCTTTCTGCAATTTGAAATAGTCATTATGGGGACATTCCTTTTAAGTAGTGAGAAGGAGGGAGCAGACAATTTAGCTAAAATCGCACAAGGTGATAACCTGCAACATTTACTTGCTGACATTGTTTTGGGGTGGAATCAGCAAATATTTATACTAGAAACATTATATGTATTGAACTGAAAATGTGCCTTTGCAGCAAAGTTTGCTCATCATTATTTTTCCTGAGCTTGTAGTGGATAGTTTTATTGACAGATGATAGCATAGATTGCATGCTATGTTTTTATAAAATTATTGGGGTTTGGTTATTATTATTTGTAGCCCTTTGTTAATAACAATACTTTGAGGGTATTGTGCTATATAATTTTGTGTTTTTATATTGTAAGCTGCCCTGTGATCTTCAAATGAAGGGTGGTGTAGAAATTTTTAATAATAATAATATAAATAAATTAATAAATTATTATGTTATCAAAATGCACCCTGCATATAACAACATTGTACTTAAGACTAAAGAACTGAATCTGTTTTAAACTGATCTCATTTTATAATCTCCCTTTCATGGGCTGAATCGTTACAACAGTTGAATAAAGCTTCAAAATGATAAACATTGTCTGTGTGTATTTGTATGACATTTTTGGCTTGCAAAATGCCAGCTTGATAGGAAGATAATATGATCAGAAATTCACCCAGCACAAGTGATTCTGCTGGTGGATGGTGGCTCAAGAGCTTCCCATTTCAAATGGTGGCCGCTGAAAGCTCTCTCAAAAGGCCGGGGGGGGGGAGAACAGCAACTCATAAAGCATGAGGGGATACTCTGAGACATTGTTGCCTCTCCTCCGGCATGCAATCTCCACTTGTGCCAGAGGGTTGGATCTCGCCCAGTGTTCTTTGGCATGGTCTGCAAACTTTACTTTTAATGCTAAGAGTGAAACCACACATTCTAAATGTGATCTGTACTGAAGAAAATGCCTTGGGACACACCACATATGCAGTCTAACATTTCTCTGTGATTTGTAACATATGTCAAAAGTACAGTTCCATAAAGCATATTCAGATGTTTGTCTGAACATGAGAACGCTGAAAGTGTAGATGAGGGCTGGGCGTGTGGGGGGGGGTCACCTCCATCCCTGGTCATCCCCGCATTGCTTGGGAAAGACCTGAAGAGGTTTTCTACAAAGTAGACTTCTCTGTGTGATCAGAGACCCTGCTTTTATCATTGTCACAATTGCTGTAGAAACTGCAGAAGGCGGGGGACTGAAGGGACACGCTCATGAGCACATTGAGGGGAAGTGCAGAGCATGCAAAGCACACGCTTTGGTGTCTGCATATTCAGACAGATGCCCGAACACCTATAGCTGTGCCTTAAATGGAGGTGAGATTTGCACACAGTGCCATTGTGGCAGAACCTGATTCTGGATTAAGACCCTAGTTAGGCAGCCAGGGCTATAATGCTTTATGCCACAACATGCCCACTCTGGTCCTTCTGTGGATCAGCCTGTTTCCAACATTCCCAAAATGCATTGGAGAGGGAAAATGTAAATATTCACCATCTAGATTTCCTAGGTATTTGACCAGTTTCCATGGTTCTCTGCAGTTGTGCCTTTTGAATGTTTTTAAGTTGCTCCTGTTCTTTTCACCTCTGGACTTGCATACGAGGTTTAAAGGGCTCTTGTATCATTCAAGTTTGTAATGCCAATATAAAAAACCACATTGACCGGAATACTGATTCGCACTACAAATGCCCCTTCTCGGCTTTGTTTCCTGCATGAGCAGCGCTCAAATGTTAACATAAATAATGCAACAGAAGCTCAGAGGCAACTTTGTGAAAACGCTCTGAGCCGTGTCCTTTGAGGGCGATCTGTTTCCCTTTTCCTTAAGAAATACCACGTAGAAACAAAGGTTTTGACTGAAAGTGTTGACAGAAAAGTTGTGTTTAGTGTTCATGCAGGCATTATTTGTTTACTTATTTGCAGATTGACTCTTTGGACATTTGACACAACCAAGCACAGCTGGGACATGATATGACAGCATTAGTGCAAGGCTCCAGCACACTACAGGAGAGTAATTTCTACAAGTGCTGTCCCAAAATAATTCTCCTGCATTTTTTAACCGTTCTCCATCAATGAGTAAAGAAATTGTGTTAGAAATAGCAAAGGGAAAGATAAAAGTTTGGGTGAGACTCTCATGGGTGTTGGGATTACCTTACTTTGAGGTGGTCAAGATTGTGGCCTTTCATTCATTGTACAAATCACCTCACCAGCAGTCTACACCCTGCAGCCTTTCCAAGTAGGCCATGCTTCGGTCAAAGAACAAGGGAAAATATCAGGAGGCAACTCCTCTCATGGGGCTTTTTCAGATCAGAAAATGCAGGTTACAAGACAAGCTGCAGAGTGGTAGACTAATGTTTAATGGAAATTAAGCCACACACCACCTTCAGCTTCTCGGAATCTCGGTTCGACCGAGCTGATAAGGCTCATCTTCGGAATCGCCTCCCGACGATTAATTGACGACCTGATCCTTTGATAAGGCCTCAGGCACGTCGTCCCAGCAGAGCATCAAAACAGCACGCGGAAGGATGAGATAGTATGAGCTACATTGCTATGCTTTATTTTCTAGCTACGCAGAGAGCAAAGAAATATACATCCTCTCCCTGTGAGAGCAGGGAGCAACTGAACAAAGGAACAAAGGAAACAGGAAACCACTAACGTCACATCCCATCTCCTCTCCCGTGAGACTTCCAATAGTATGGAATGTCTCTGGAATGTAAACAGAGTCCTGTGACTCCACGCAGCTGCACAGTGATAACAGAAACTAACACAGCTACCTCACAATGATAAGGTAAGCTCAAAACCCCACACCCACAAAAATTCCCTAAGAACAGGGCAGCAAAATGGAAGCCCTTTTTGCAAGGGAGAACAACCTTTGTGAAAATGGAGGACAGATTTTAGCGCAGTACAATTTCCCATTGCTTGTAAGGTTTTATTTGAGTTCAAATAAAAGGCACTATATTACACTCTAGTTGCATTGTTTTCAGTATTGGTGCTGAGAAATGACAGAGAGCATGTGTTTTGTACTCCTCTTATTGGAAAACTAAATAATCCCACAGTCAGGAGTGAACTGCTCTGCTATGTTTATCGCAAAAGATTGATTCACATTGCTATAATTAGCAATTAAAAGTTTTTGGCTTCCACGGGAAGTGTCTCCAAAAGCAAGTGGTGGTTGTCATCATGTTCAGTTGCCTACATCATTGGCTTGTGCTAAATAAAGTCTGGATTTTGATTGCACCTTACCGGATAGTATTATGTTTTGGCTGCTTTGAGTACAGTTGTTTCTGGAAGGACTTTTATGCCGTTGTTAAGAAGGTATTTGAGCAAACCAAATTCTCCAGAACTTAGAAACACAAAACAATGTAAAGGAAAAGCTCTGATCCAATCTTGTGCCATGGTTACTATAGGAACACTGGGAAAAGTGGGTCAGAACTCAAAACATCATCATTATTATGCCATCAATGTACATGGTACTTTACAGAGGAGGAGGGGGAAGAGCAACAACAGCAGTAGCAACCAAACTCTGTATGCTGAGAAGCTTGCAATCTACGTTTCAACAAACTGCAATAAAGGGTGCAATGATGGTGGAGAAGTTGAATGGGAGAGGACAACATGAGATGATGAGATGTCATTGTCCTGGTGCAAATCTCTTGAGCCTTTAATTATTCATGGGGGACAGGTAAGATTTCTCAATAATAGGGCCATATTCCCATCTCAGTGGTAGGTGGGGGTCAGATGTAAATTTATTTATTTACCCATCCATCTGGCTGGGTGGCTCCCAACAGAAATAATAATAATAATAATAATAATAATAATAATAATAATAATAATAATAATAATAATAATAATAATAATAAATCATCGTAACCGTAACCATAACCATAACCATAACCATATCTATTAGTCGTTGGCTGTGTAACCTGTCCATCGTTTCTGTTCTGTACCATTTGATCTACCCTTTTGAACTTCCACGAACCTTCCTATTTGCCGCAAGTAGTTATTTTGGAGATAAAGCAAGTGGCAGACCAATGAGATGGAAAGTAGCTTGGTGACCAATTAAGCTGGTAAGCTAATGAGTGAAGAGCAGAGTCACAAGGAGGGGAGGATGCAGAGAGGTCAGCTAGAATAGTCCAATTACAGCTTGCTCTGTACCTGAAATAAATTGCTTAGACTAAGGAAGCAAGCCAGAACTGGGGGTATTATGATGCCAAATAGAATCTCATTGGCCATTTGTGTCAGCTGATCCTTAATGAGCTAATAGGGATGCGGGTGGCGCTGTGGTCTAAACCACTGAGCCTCTTGGGCTTGCCAATCAGAAGGTTGACAGTTCGAATCCCCACAACGGGGTGAGCTCCCTTTGCTCTGTCCCAGCTCCTGCCAACATAGCAGTTCAAAAGCACGCCAGTGCAAGTAGATAAATAGGTACCATTCCTGCGGGAGGGTAAACGGTGTTTCCATGCGCTCTGACTTCCGTCATGGTGTTCCATTGTGCCAGAAGCAGTTTAGTCATGTTGGCCACATGACCCAGAAAGCTCTCTGTGGACAAACTCCAGCTTCCTCAACCTGAAAGCGAGATGAGCTTCGCAACCCCATAGTTGCCTTTGACTGGACTTAACCATCCAGGGGTCCTTTACTTTTAATGAGCTAGTAGCTACTGTGCCTCCTTTTGACCATCAGCAGTGGTGGCCTCTAACCACATTAAGAGACCAACAGCATCCTATTCTGGCAACCTGCACCAAGTGTTGCAGTTGGGTCTAGGCTGCTAGTGCCCTGGCAGCTTACACCCCACAACATGCAATACCAAAAGCTTACCCTTCCATAGTTTGGAATGAAATCCTACAGAAGTTGATTTCAAAATAAGTTCCATTGAGTTCCATAGTGTTTACTCACACATCACCGAGTATAGAATTGTAGCCTGAACACAGTATATGAAATTCAAATGGGATGTGTGTTTTAACAAATTAAAAATAAGCATTGACAATCAGGTAGCCTCCATTATCCAAACATCTTCAGATTTTAATAGGCACATTCACTCACTTGATACAGCATTATCCATCACTGTTTTATGTATTGATGTTTATGCTATATTATCTGTTTAGACCTTCCACAAATTTGTTAACCATGTCAAAACTCTGATAGATAAATATTACCTGGGTATTTCTTTTGTATCCAGGATCCAATTAAAAATGATTTATATTAGCTGTCCACAGGAAAACAACTGTCCCAAGGAAGATATATTTCCGTGACATGTTTACTATAGCTTTAATTTTTTTTTACTAGGATTTGTTGCAACATAAAACATTGTTTTCACACTATGTGAAAGGAAATCAGTAATGTTTTGTTGCTGGAAAAAAACTAGGACTTTAATGGATTGCTTTTAACTTTTAACACTTCGTATAACCACAATTCTCTCAATGTTGCAGGTCCTGTAATCAGGATTGATGGTGGACCATATCTTTGTCCCAGATAAGGTCAGCTAAAGTTTTGAAACATTTTATAATACAGCATTTAGTACTAAACAAGATATGGTGGGGGAGGGGGAGCGATGACCAAGGTCTTCACTGCACAACATCCAACACTTCCCATCTTCAACTGTTCTGTAGCGATTCATGTGTTTTATCCCCATTTATCAAAATAGGAGACTCCAAAAACAGCAGAAAAGAAACATGTCCACTATAAAAAATACTGTAAATGCATCCAGTTTTTAATAAATGATATAAACTAAGCATGTGTGCCAGCATCCCAATGCTGCAACATTCATTTACAGAATCTGAGTGATTAGATAACGGAAACTGGAACACAAGATCTAAGCAGCACAAAAGGTTGAATACAGGCTAGGCAGGTAACCCTGTACTGGTTTAGACCCTGGACTTATTGTCTGATAGGATATTCCACCCACCCTCGCACTTCGGTGATATGTATTAATTCAACATGTAGCACGCTTGACCTTTCTCCTTGTCATTCCTCAAAAGCTCATTTCTTTAAATGTCGAACATTTTAAAGCGCACCACCCCTTGTATACCTTCGTCTTTCTGGTTTGCAAGCTGGCTGGCTGGCAGGGCTTCTTTCTCTTTCCTTTCCCTTTTTAAAAACTGATGCGAGTCACTTTGGAAAGCAACAATTGTCTGAAAAGTGGGATAAATTATATGGCAACAATGCAATGCTAAGTGGGGTGTGTAGTGAAACCCAAAGGTGAACCTACCACTTTAATCTCCATCTCTGCTGGATTGGTGCTAGCAGAATGGGAGTGAGGGAAGAGGAGGGTTGCCACATTGGAAACAATAGGTAAGGGGAGGGAAAGATTTAGGCAGCCTAAGTGTCTAAATTTTCTCCAAGTTTGGCAGGCAGTATTCGGATACAGTTGCTGCCTGGAATGACCCGGAATGGCCTTGACACAAGGATGGGGAGAGGGGGGTAGATTCAGTTTTCATTTAAAGGGAAACCTACCTGTTTTAGACTTTCCAAAACAATGCACAAACCAAAACACAGCCATCCTTCAAAATTCACACTTCTCCGAATTTTACAGTTTGATTTCCCCAGCCATGTAATGTGTACGGAAATGCACATAGTAGGGTAAAGTGTATTTTTAAAAATGCATATATTTTTGAAAATAACATACAAAAGATGAATTTTATTAAGGAAAATTAATTTGCCAAAAATATGTATATTGGGGAAAACAAAAAAAATGCATTATTAGGAGAATTTTGCACTAAAATGCAGGTGACTTTTTATGGGAACTTCTTGTATTTTGAACATTTGCAAAGTGAGGTGGGAATGTGGGAATGTAACTTAAATGGGATGAAACCAAAATTGACTGTTTCGCCCGCCGCTACCCAGAATCTTGCCCTACTGATGTTATAGTTCCAACCTAAGTTGGAAGCCAAGGCATTGGAGAGGGAGGTTCTGATAATGGATCTCTGGCGTTGGAGGAAGGTCCTGACCTATTCAGTGGCCCCTGGGACACCTTAAAAAAGCAAATAAATGATTGCTAAGTAGTATTGAATCAAAGGTTGGTCATGACTGGGCATACAGCCATGTTTCGTGCTTGATAGACAGAGTAATTGTTTAAGAACTCAGCAAATTAATTAGTTATAGAACATGCAGTTCAATACAGCATAGGCTATGGTTTCTCTTGCCAGAGAAGCAAAGAACTAAGTTGTTGTTTTAAGAACGGGGGGAGGGGGGTGGTACTGGATTCTTTCTCAGAAAAGCTACTAATTCATCAAGAACTATCATTAAAAGCTTACTGATTTCTTGGTTGTCCTTATTTAAGATGCAGAGCAATACATTGAAGGCTTAAAAAGGGAGAGAGATCTGCATTCTTACTGCCACCCAGCTTATTTCATTACCTTTAAGGAGAGTACCTCGCCGAGGATCATAACAGTATGTTTAAGCTAACATTCCATAGCTTTGGCCATTCAAGATGCCAAGTTTCTCTCTCTTTTTTAAGTAAAATGCAGCGGGAAACACTTTTCAAGGGTTGAATGAGGAGAGCACCTTTGTATGCAGGAATAGGTAAAGGTAAAGGGACCCCTGACCATTAGGTCCAGTAGTGACTGACTCTGGGGTTGTGGCGCTCATCTCGCTTTATTGGCCGAGGGAGCTGGCGTACACTTCCAGGTCCTGTGGCCAGCATGACTAAGCCGCTTCTGGCGAACCAGAGCAGCGCACGGAAACACCGTTTACCTTCCCGCCAGAGCGGTACCTATTTATCTACTTGCACTTTGACGTGCTTTCGAACTGCTAGGTTGGCAGGAGCAGGGACCGAGCAACGGGAGCTCACCCTGTTGCGGGGATTTGAACCGCCGACCTTCTGATCGGCAAGTCCTAGGCTCTGTGGTTTAACCCACAGTGCCACCCGCGTCCCTCGTATGCAGGAATACACATGGTCATTTACTTGTCTTTCAGAAGGTATTATGAAGATCTAATTTATAAAGTCCCAAACAACTAGGGGCTTATTCAAAGAAGTAGTTCTGTCTGTCTATTAAGATATGAAGTTGAGGTCTGCCTGGCTGTTTTGCATCAAAAGAACTATCTCTTATTCAGCAGTCAGAGAGAAGGCTCTCTCTCTGCAATGGCACCCTAATTGGTGCCATTATTAGTCAATATAGGCATTCGGTCAGTTTTATCTGTGGAGATTGCAGTGGCGTAGCGTGGGGGGTGCAGGGGGGGGCCGGCCGCACCGGGCGCAACATCTGGGGGTTAGGGTTAGGGGGCGCAAATCCACGGGTTAGGGGGTGCAAATTACTTGCCTTGCCCCGGGTGCTGACAACCCACGCTACGCCACTGGGAGATTGTGTGAACTATTGGGTAGACGAGCTTGAAGGGGCTGCTGTTTCACACTTGGAGCCAACTAGCTTTTGAGAGGAGATAAGGAGAAAGGCTGAGCTATTCCTGATGTAAGTCCAGAGTCTAAATTTTCATAACTGATTTTCCTTGGTAAATTATTAAGTACTTGGGCAAAGTTTGCTAGAGATTTATGGTTTTGAAGGAAGCTATGGGAAATACACAATTATATCATATTCTCCTTAGGAGAAGAACAGCTTTCGCCATTGCTACTATTCTTTCTTTGTGCCTGAGGGTTGAAGAAAAAAAGTTGTTTTTTGTTATTGTTGGAGCATTTGGTCTTCCTGCCCTTTTTTCCTTCATCAAGCTGCAGACTGTAAGTTTCATACTTTTATTAATGTTTTGTGTTAAAGATTTATTCAGAAGCTAACAATATTGATTTCAATTACATCAGGGCTAAGCCAAATGGATGTCCCTTTAGTCCCCATGAAAATAGGTTGGGGACACACCAAACAGGAGTGGGGGGGGGAGAGACATAATCCCCCCTAGCCAGTTCACATTTTGTCAGGGGGAGAGGGAATTGCCCGTCTCTTTTGCAGTGAACAAACATTTTGCCACTTCAGTGGTGGCAAACTGCCACTTGAAAAACAGCAATCCACACTCTGAATGATTCTTATCCGCAGATGATTTACCTGCTTAGAGAGGTAATGAATTCCTGGCTGGTTACGATGACCCACATCGCTAGTCTAGAAAATATTACGTTCACCTTAGCTCAACTATGTTTCCACTCAGTAGAATTATCATGCTCATTTTGTAGTCCCTGGTTGAGTAGGACCACTCCTGGAACTATACATCAGAGGGGCAGAGTGGAGCTGAAGCAGTCGGAACTTGGGGAAACAGTGGCCAAGAACAGGTGTGGATATAACACTAACACACACACACACACACACACACACACACACACACACACACAAGGGAGAGGGAGAGATGTGATGTTTGGAAACCCTTTTTTGCTTCTCAAAAGCACAATATTTTTCCTTGATATGTTCATGCATGAAGAATTAGCACAGTCCTACTTTATAGAAGTTTGTTATCCCTGATAAATACATTTTTTGAAGAAGAAAAATTGATGGCGATTTTAACTCTGTTTGGAACTTGTTGTTCTGCCTGTTGTTAATGTGATTTATTTTTTTTACTGTATTTAATGACATTGCGTTTTTAACTTGTTTTAGGCCGCCCTGTGTTCCTCAGCTTCAGAGAATGCCCCTTAGTTAATATTGGATTTTAAAAGATATTTGATTGCTCTTAGTTGAACACGTGAGCAGTTGAACATAAAGTACTGAAGCATTCTCTGTGCTAAGAGAAAGAGGTCAGAAAATACAAGTGTAATCATTATCTGTGTCTAATTTCTACTGCAGTTTTCTAAGGAAATCTAAGGAACCTGTTCACTGCTTGTCACATCAAAATGGATTACTCCAAATTCCTGTCCGATATAAGTGCAGCAAGGAAACCAAACGTTGCAAGACTTTCAAGTGAGTAGTTGCATTTTCCAGTCATCACCTGATTTGCTTCACAATTTTCATTTTCTCCTGGTTTTATATCAATAGAATATGCTTTTGCTCAGAAAAGTCTTGTTGAGAGAGTGCAAGTTCCCATTCAGAAGAGTAATGTTATTGGGTATTGTTGTTTTACCTTTTTGTAAACCGCTTTGAGGGGTTTTTACAATCAAGTGGCGTATAAATTTTATGAAATAAATGAATAATAAATTGGGTGGGACCGCACCTCAGTGGTACAGCAGATAGTTTGCACAGAGTCTCATGTTCAATCCCTGATAGTATTTCCAGATTTTTTAAAGACCAGGTAACAGGTGATGTGAAAGACCTTTGCCTGAGACCCTGGCAAGTTGCTCCCAATCAGAGTAAATAATGTAGCCAGGTATATAAGGCAACCTTGTAATGCTGTAATTTACTGCTCAGTAACATCATAAATACACACATCACTGCATAACAGTAAAAACTAATACAGTAGTTAGGTTGTAGGCCTACACTGAATGCAGTGAAACTTACTTCTGATGGAATATATGGAGCTGGCTGACCTTACTGGAAGAATCCGCGACCAAAAAGAGGAGGAATACCAAGAAGAGTGGAAGAAATTTAAGGACTATTTGAATAAATACTGTGATATTAAAAATTAGAAATTACTTGGAAGTACCAAAATAGGCCTAGGATTAAATTAAGAGTTAATTAAACAAATAAGATTTAGAACTTTAAGGAAAGTTAAGAAAGTTTATTTTAATTGGAATATTGTGGTTTTTAAAAAATGATATCAGAAAACTGCTACATTTTAATTACAAGGAAATTCAGATTGGAGGGCTCAGAGGAAGCCCAAAATATGTTTTATGAGGTTAGAAGTTTAAATAATTAATTAATTTGTGTTGTTTAGGTGTTTAGGTTGTAGGTGTTTACTGGTATTTTGTTTTTACTCTCTTTTTTGTTTATATTTGTGATCTTGTCTTTTTTCTTTTTTTCTGTTTTTCTTATGTTACATCTGTAAGAAACTTAATAAAAATTGTTTTTTTAAAAAAATAATAATAGCATTTTCTTTCACATTTGGCTTCCTCTGAAGTTCATTTTTTCTGTTACCGTAATTATATCTTTTAACTTATTAACTAATTTACTCATGTTAACGGCAGATGAACTGGAAAAGAAGATGACAGCATCTACCGTCATCATGCTTAGTGGGGGTATGCCAAACCCTAACTATTTCCCAATGAAAACAGCAACTATAACCCTCAATGATGGAAGCACCATTGAAATTGGAGAACAACTGATGAAGAGAGCTCTTCAGTACAGTGCTACAGAGGGGTATGATGAATATCATGCAGAGGGCCCCTCCAGACTGGTGTTTTATTGCAGGTGTATTCTGCAACATAATCCTGGGAATCGTAGTTTGTTTGGGGTACTGAGTGTTCTTAGGAAATCCCTATTCCCTACACAGAGCTACAATTCCCAGAGTGGTTTAACCAACAATCCCTCTTTCCAGGGAACTCTGTCCATAGATGGATGTGCAACAGATACAAAATAAATTACAATTTAATATAAAACTTTGTGGGGAGAGTGCTCAGAGTTTCTCACAGGCATCTGGTGGGCCACTGATGCTGGAATAGATGAGCCTTTTGCCTTACCCAGCAAGGATTTTCTTATGTTCTTAATTAGCTCAAGCAACTCCCTAGTCATTTATTCAAAAGACTTGTTATTTAAAATGATACTAATGAACACACTCCTGGTCCACGTAAATAAGTTTTTCATATCCATTTCTAAGTAAGTGTTAAGATGTTTATGTATTTCTGTTTTGTTTTTTTCTTCATCGCACCAACTTCAAGCTAACCTGAAGTGGTATATTATGCATGAAGAACTGAGGATATTTAAAAAGAGGAATAAAATCTCTGTCTTCCAGAATGCACAACTTATTGTCTTGGTTCAGAGACTTGCAGATGAAGCTCCACAACCCACCAACAGCGACGTATGCTCCTGAGAAAGGACAAATGAAGATATGTCTCACTTCAGGCAGCCAGGATGGCCTTACTAAAGTACGAGCGATTCAAAGGTCAACAAAACCATGCCAGTTCAGACAACTGAGCCAAATGCCCACTGACTCCCTCTATAGCAATTAAATTGGAAGGATATTTTTCTGCTGATGATTCTTCCCCATCATATCAAATCAGTTGAGCAAAGTTAATACTTGAAAATAAAGACCTGACATGACTGCTTCATGTGCACTATTGGAAAATACAAGTATATTATTCCATCAAGTTTTTGTTGTTGTTGTTCCCTTCCATGGAAAGGTCTGAGATTCAGTGGAGGTCTCCAATGGTAGAAGGGAAGGGATTTTTATCAACTCCCCATTCCTCCTTCAGTCCTTCACGCTGCTTCCTACACTGTTCAAGAGGGTCCTCCAACTTTCTTGAGCAGCTTTGCAGGAGAAGGAGGAGGAGAAGGAGGAGAAGGAGAAGGAGAAGGAGAAGGAGAAGGAGAAGGAGAAGGAGAAGGAGAAGGAGAAGGAGAAGGAGAAGGAGAAGGAGGAGAAATTAAAATTACTTCTCCCCTTCATCCAGCAGAACTATCCTATTTTCAGAATTAAGCTCATGGAAACTGTTGACTCCTGTCCCTAGTCATAGGAGTCCGAGAGACTGAGGTTCCTTCACACACACCCCAATAAAATATTTGAGGGTGCCGGGGGACGGTCCAAAGTTGATGGCCATGGGCATTCAAATGGGGTGTGTGTGCCACATCTTACCTGCTCCCCCCCCCCCAATCTTTTATTCAAGTTGGCACCCCTGTCCTCAGTGGAGACAGAACCAGATGAAATTGCTTCCAGTTATGTAGCTTTCCAATTATGTAGTTCTAAACTCTGATTCTTAAATATAAATAGATACACGTCCATTGTTCTTTATAGAGATGATTGACTTCAGGGACCTATCATAGAATGATTTATTCACCAGAGATCTGCTCCTTGTCATCTTTGTTTTTAATCTTCTGCATTACTAACTATTTTTATTTTCTAGTTATGTAATGGTTGCTTGTGCTTAGCATCTTTATGTAAATTATATGCTCAAGGGGGGGAGTTGTGTAAAATCTAAGTTAGGGGTAGTGCAATTTTATCATTTTTATTTATTTATAAAATGAGATTAATTCTGGTTGTCCACTTCTGAGAAGGACCCAAGGCCAAATACTACACGGTTAAAAGTTGATCAAAACCAGTTTTAAAACAAAAACACATGACTAATGGAAGAAAAGATTAAAACCAGGAAGCAGATAGATATCAATTGTCAGCCAGATAAATTGAACTTCTGATGGGATATCTTAAGAAAGCAGCCCAAAAACATTAAACCAGAATCAGGGGACAATGATTTCCACAGCCCAGATATAACCAGAGAAAGATCTCCTAACATGTCTCTGCTATATATCTCAAATACAGACAAGGCATTCAGGACAGCCTTCCTGGCTGGTGTCAAAAGAAGAGCAAGATAATGTCACCATTTAGATTGGGAGGCTGGCCAACCTGTGGGCCATATATGACCTGATGACTTGAATCTACCCTGCCATCTCCCTTCTTGGGCCCCAGCCTGCCTTTGTGGCAATTAGGTTGAGAGAGAAAAACAGGACTTTTCATTTTGTTTGCCAAGCCTAATTGCTATGGGGGTTGAGGTGGTGATGATATGCCTTACATCAACACTGGTATGCCTTATGATATGCCTTACATCAACAACTTGGATAGGACTCCACCACACCACCCACTAAAATCCAGTAGGATGTTCACTGTTTCAAACCTTTTTGATCTTTTTTTGCAGGCGTTTGATATGCTCATCAACCCAGGCGACAGCGTCCTTGTAGAGGAGCCGAACTTCCACGGGGCAATGTTAGCAGTGAGTTATCTTTGGGGTCCCATCACAGCAAGATGCTATGCCAACTCTAGTTCTTTGGTGCATAAGCACGCCATTGTAAAAGTTCATATTGGGACTCCGTGAGTGGTTTCCCATGTATGACAAGAATTGTATCAAAAAGTAACAAGTGTTTTATTTAATTTAAGGTATTTATATACTACTTAATTATCTCAGTCTCTAAGTGGTGTACATTACAAAATATGGATAAAATCAATTAATCATAAAAACAGAAAACTTCCTGAAAATGCCCGCTTGATGGTAGGGGGAGGTCCTTGTCAACCACCTGAAACAGGGGGAGGGGTCTGTCTGATCTCAGCTGGGAGGGGGTTCCATAGAATTAGGCCCACAATGCTGGATGCAAAGCTTCTGGTGGCTACAAGCTATGCATCTAAGCTAGGTTTGCCATTTTCAAACAGTGGTGAATGTTAAGTCATGGGTTGACATAGCAGCCGGCACAGCGATTTCTTCAAGTAGCTCTTTATTATGGTAAGCTGGAATAGAACTGACTGCGAACAGCTCAGCCGGCCTGTATTTATAGGCAGCCGGCTGTCAACATTGTAACCACAACAGCCCAGAGTTCCCGCCTAAAATAACTGCCGCGGACCTGAGTGAAAACTATCTACAGACCTGAGTGAAAACTATATACAGTATCCCCCTGTTGGCCCAGGGTGAAACTACACTACATAACACCCCTCCCCACCGAGATAAGGCGTTAGTTACAATCGTAATGGTTTCCTTATATACAGCACTACGCGTAATGGTTCAATTAAGCACAAAAGCATATCGGTTACATTTCCCATACTTAGACCAACAGTGATACCTGTCCAACAACATAGTCCTTTAAATAAGTTGGGCGCTTGGAAACTCTGCCAGACCGCCGGGGACTGGTAGCCAAGTCCGGAGGGCCACACAGTTCTCGCTGAGGCTGTGGTGCGACCCTAGGTGGCGTTGGAACCAACTCCCCTGGATCCGCTGCTGTGGTTGGAGCCTCCGCAAGTGGAGTGGTCTGAGTCTGTTCTGAAACGGCTTGGTTCGGCTCCACGCTGGCAGTTTGCGAGGGAGGTGTAGGTGGGGCCTCGCCATCTGTACGTGTCTCTTCTGGAGCCGCAAGCGCAGTTGGGGGCACCTCGGTAGTGTCCAAGTCCCCAACCCTGCGCCTAAGCTGGTCTATGTGCCGTCGCCACAAGCGTCCGTCTTCGAGTGCCACCTGGTACGAGCGAGGTCCAGTGACTCCCACTACTGTGGCTGGCACCCAAGGGATGTCCCCCACATAGTTCCGGGCAAAGACCTGGTTTCCTGGGACAAATGACCGTGGTGCGTTGGCACAGCCTGGGGGTTCAGCCACGGCAAAGTCTGGGTGTAGCCGGTCGAGCGGTGACCTGAGGCGGCGGCCCATAAGCAGTTCAGCAGGACTCCTCCCTGTGGCCGCATGAGGGGTGATGTGTTGCACGAACAAGTATTCGGCGACCCGCTCATGCCAGTCTCCCCAGTCCAGGCGCGCCAGTGCCTCTTTTGTCGAGCGCACCATTCTTTCCGCTTGCCCGTTGCTGGATGGATGAAAGGGTGCCGTTAGGGCATGGCGGATGCCCAGTCCCAAAAGATACCGCTCAAACGTGCCTGACGTGAACTGCGGTCCGTTGTCAGAGACAAGGACATCAGGACACCCATGCGTTGCAAACAGGCCTCACAGCACCCGGATGACAGCTTCGGTAGTGGTGGAGGGCATCAGGGCGACCTCCAGCCATTTGGAATAGGCGTCCACCACTACCATAAAGGTCCGGCCGTGAAAGGGGCCAGCCAGATCGATGTGCACCCTCGACCAGGGTGTCTTTGGCGTCTCCCAGGTGTGTCCCTTAGCTGCCGGTGGTGCAGGCCTCGACTCCTGGCACGCTTGACAGGCGGACACCCAGGCAGTGATGGCATCGTCCATATTAGGCTACCAGACGTAACACCGAGCCAACGCCTTCATTTTGACAATTCCCGGGTGGCCAACGTGCAGAGCCTCCAGGACGCGCTGACGGAGTCCCTGGGGAATCACGACGCGGTCTCCCCACAGCAGGCAGCCACGATGAGCTGAGAGTTCATGTTGTCTGGTTGCGAAGGGCTGGAACTCCGATGCAAAAGGCCCTTGTGGCCACCCCCTCCACACCCAGTTGAGCACCCGGCTGATGGTGCGATCCTGGGCAGATGCGGAGGCCACAGTGGCAGCCGATACAGGCGCTGCCGGAAGATCCTCAATCAGAAGGAGCGATGAAGCTGGAGCCGGGTCTTCCACAAATGCTGGAAGAGGGCAACGGCTGAGGGCGTCGGCATGGCCCATCGATTTCCCCGGGCGATGGATGAGCCGGTAGTGGTAGGCAGCCAGGAAAACAGTCCATCGCAGCATGCGTGGTGAGAGGACCGGTGGAGTTGGACGATCACCGGCGAGGAGGCCCAGGAGTGGCTTGTGGTCAGTGATGAGGTCAAAAGTCCTGCCATAGAGGTATTCATGGAACCTCTTCACTCCAGCCACAAGTGCCAATGCCTCCTTGTCGAGCTGGCTGTAATTCCGTTCCGTCGGAGATAGTGTCCTGGAAAAGTAGGCGAGCGGTGCTTCTCTTCCATCTGGAAAACGGTGACTAAGGACAGCACCGATGCCAAAAGGTGAGGCGTCGCAGGCAAGGACCAGCGGCCTGGATTCACTGTACTGTACCAGCACACTGTCTGAAGAAAGGAGAGCCTTGACCGCGTTGAAGGCCGCCGTCTCCCGATGACCCCAGGCCCAAGGCGTCTTAGTGCTAAGGAGTCGGTGAAGAGGCTCAGCCACTGTGGCTTTGTGGGGCAGGAACATGTTATAAAAGTTCAGCAGCCCCAGGAATGCCTGCAACTCCGTTTTGTTCTTTGGGGTGGGGGCCTGCTGGATAGCGCGGATCTTGGATGTGGTTGGATGAAGACCGGAGGCATCGATAAGATAGCCCAGGAACTCTACCTGTGGAACGGCGATCTGGCACTTCTCCCTCTTTACCTTGAGCCCGGCCTCCTGGAACCTGGTCAGCACGGCACGGAGGCGCTCGAACAGCTGCTGGTGTGAGTCTGCAGACACCAAGACGTCATCAAAATATGGTACCACGCCCGGAAGCCCTTGCAGGAGACGCTCCATAAGGCTTTGGAAGATGCCAGGAGCCACACTCACCCCGAACTGCAACCGGCGGCAACGGAATGCCCCCCGGTGGGTGACGATCGTCTGGGCTTCAGCAGTGGCATCATCGACTGGCAGTTGTTGATAGGCTTGGGCAAGGTCCAGCTTAGCGAAGACCTTACCCTCACCCAGGGAATGCAGCAGGTGTTGGACAACAGGAACCGGATAAGCGTGCTGCTGAAGTGCCTTGTTGATCGTGCACTTGTAGTCAGCGCAGATTCTCACCGACCCATCTGGCTTGACAGGCGTGACGATGGGGGTTTCCCACTTTGCGTGGTCAACCGGCTCCAAAACTCCTTGGGCGATCAGTTTGTCCAGTTGTTCGTCCACCTTAGCCTTGAGAGCAAAGGGAACCCGGCGTGGCTTTAGCTTGATGGGGGCGACTTGTGGATCAAGGCTAAAGGAGATGGGCGTACCTGTATATTGGCCCAAGGTGCCGTCAAAAACCTCGGCAAAGTCTTTGACCAGACCCTCAGTCTCTGCGTTAGAGATGCAGTTGATGCCGGTGACTTCCAGGCCGAGGGCATCAAACCAGTCTAGCCCTAGGAGGCTTGGCCGCTGACCTTCGACCACCACCAACCGGAGCAGGCCCGAAAAATCCTTGAAGGCGATCCGGAACCGGTCAACGCCTACCACGGGAATGTCGTTTCCCTGGTAGTCTCTCAGGTGTACGCGGTGAGAGTCGAGTTGCCTTTTGGACACTCTGGGTACCAGTCTTTTGATGGTGCTCCATGACACGATGGACAGGGCAGACCCGGTGTCAATCTCCATGTCACATGGAGCTCCTTCAATGAGCACCGTGACGTTCAGCTTGCGTCGCGTAGGCGAGTCGGTTTGGCCAATCGTGGTTCCAGACGGGCAGCGGCAGTTGGTGAGAGCGAAACAACTTTCCTTGGCAGACTGGAGTGAAGACTTGGACTTGCGAATCGATGAAGGGGGGGTGTCAGACGGAGCCGATCGGCAGACCTTAGCGATGTGGCCCCTTCTGGAACACTTCCTACAGATGGCGTCTCTGAATCGACACTTGGCACGGGAATGGTTGCCTCCGCAGCCAGCACATTCCGGTTGGCCCTTGGACTTCTGTTGGAACTTCCTGCGCTCCCGCTTTGTCTGGTGCACGTCATCGTCTTCACTGGAGGATGCCTCCTCACTGCTGGCCTCTTCATGATGCACCGGAACTGGCTCCCTAGCAAGACGCGGGCTGCTGGACTTGCGGATCTCCTGGGCGGAGCGTTCAGCAGCTTCTGAGGCCACAGCCTCCTCAATGGCTTTCTGTAGCGTGAGGTCTGGCTTGGCTAGGAGGCGCCGTTGCAGATGGATGTCCCGGACCCCGCAGACGATTCGATCCATCAGGGCATCGTCTAAGTCTCGGAACTCACAGTGCATTGCAGCCTGTCGCAGGGCGGTGGTGTAGTTGTTGATTGACTCCCCCTCTGCCTGGTTCCGGTGGTAGAACGCATGGCGGGCAGCAATCTTGGACGGCTTTGGTGCGTAGTGGTTGCGGAGCTTCTCTTGGATCGTGTCCCATGGTGTTGCCTGGACTGCTTCAGGCGCAACCAACGCTCGGGCCGTCTCAAACACCTCAGGCCCACAGAGGCTGAGGAATAGGCCCCGCTTCCGATCCTTTGATACTGCTGTCAGCTCGTTGGCTTGGAGGTAGCAGTCGAACCGAGCGAGGTAGGAGTCCCATGATTCAGAGGCTGGCGCAAACGGCGGTAGAGGCACAAGTGAAGCCATGATTCCGATGCCGGCGTGAAGGGCGATGGATGGAACACAGTGCTCTAGCCAGAACAGTCAGCTCTGAATTGGTTCTGCCCAGTGATTTCGCTCAGTGATTTCGCTCTGTGATTCAGCTCAGTGATTCAGCTCAGTTCAGAGGCTGGCCGCATCTGGCTGTGCTCTGATGTCCATCCATCCCATCCTCGTCGCCAGTGTTAAGTCGTGGGTTGACATAGCAGCCGGCACAGCGATTTCTTCAAGTAGCTCTTTATTATGGTAAGCTGGAATAGAACTGACTGCGAACAGCTCAGCCGGCCTGTATTTATAGGCAGCCGGCTGTCAACATTGTAACCACAACAGCCCAGAGTTCCCGCCTAAAATAACTGCCGCGGACCTGAGTGAAAACTATCTACAGACCTGAGTGAAAACTATATACAGTATCCCCCTGTTGGCCCAGGGTGAAACTACACTACATAACAGTGAAAATCCGGACAGAAAAGTTGTTGAGCTATGTCCGGAACCACACTAACAGAGCCTCCATTTTGAATTCCTAAGTTTACAAAACAGGACCAGGAGCTGCCTTCTTTTGCCTACCACTGCCTCCCTTGCGTTTGCCTGTTCTTCGTGGGGTTTTTTCCATTGTCAATGTGGATGTTGTGAAGAATCAACAGGAATATTCGCATAGCAAGCAGCTCAGTTTCATTTCTCATGACTAGACCCGTCCAAGCAAGCCCCTTAACTTGAAGCTTGCCATAATCAGGCTTGCATCAAGGCCTGCTCAGCTGAATCTCTGAGCACCCACTGCCACCATCCCTTCCCCTGCCTCTATCCCAGTAAAGGGACAGCAGCAAAGGTGGCAATGTCAGCATGGGTACTTAGAGCATCCATTTCTTACACAGGAAAGAGGCTGGAACGACACGTCTCAACATCCCTCATGGGAAAATGATGCTGTTAGCATCCATTTCTGGCAGGGAGGGTTTGGAGAGCCTACAAAGTCTCAATCACCTCTTAGGATGAATCTTTGCGCATCCCTAATTGTCACTAGCATTTATACTGTAGTAGTAGTAGTAGTAGTAGTAGTAATAATAATAATAATAATAATAATAATAATAATAATAATAATAATAATATATTATTATTTATACCCTGCCCATCTGGCTAAGTTTCCTCAGCCACTCTGGGCGGCTTTGAACACAATATTAAAATACAATAGTCCTTCAGCTATTAAAAGCTTCCCGAAACAGGGCTGCCTTCAGATGTCTTCTAAAAGTCTTGTAGTTGTTTTTTCCTTTGACATCTGGTGGGAGGGTGTTTCACAGGGCGGGCGCCACTACCGAGAAGGCCCTCTGTCTGGTCCCCTGTAACCTCACTTCTCGCAATGAGGGAACCGCCAGAAGGCCCTTGGTGCTGGGTGGAGACGCTCCTTCAGGTATACTGGACTGAGGCCGTTTAGAGCTTTAAAGGTCACCACCAACACTTTGAATTGTGCTTGGAAACGTACTGGGAGCCAATGTAGGTCTTTCAAGACAGATATTATATGGTCTCAGCAGGCACTCCCCGTCACCAGTCTAGCTGCCACATTCTGGATTAGTTGTAGTTTCCTGGTCACCTTCAAAGGTACCCCCACATAGAGCTCGTTGTAGTAGTCCAAGCGGGAGATAACTAGAGCATGCATCACTCTGGCAAGACAGTCAGATGGAGCTGGTAAACAGCTGCCCTGGACACAGAATTGACCTGTGCCTCCATGGACAGCTGCGAGTCCAAAAGGACTCCCAGGCTACACACCTGGTCCTTCAGGGGCACAGTTATCCCATTCAGGACCAGGGAGTCCTCCACACCTGCCCACCTCCTGTCCCCCCAAAACAGTTCTTCTTTCTTGTCAGGATTCAACCTCAATCTGTTAGCCGCCATCCATCCTCCAACTGCGATCCATCCTCCATCAGCTACTACCATCAGCACATGACATTTCAGAACCAGTTTTAAGGGGCACGGTGTATTACTTCTGTATACGAGTGGTTTCGAGCTTAGCTGCTGAAATAATGTCCTGGTTTTAATGGCCTCTGTGGGTTGGATAATAAATTATGTGTAATACCATGTTTCTTTTCATAAACAGCTAAAAGCCTTGAGATGTAACATCATCAAAGTACCTAGTGATGAACATGGCATCATTCCCAAAAGCTTGAAGGAGATTCTTTCCAGGTGGAAATCAGACAATGTGCATAAGCTCACGGACAAGCCCCCTAAGTTCCTGTACAGTGTTCCTAATGGTGGCAATCCTTCTGGGAGCTCCCTGACAGCGGAACGCAAAAAAGAGATTTACCAGGTAATCCTTGGTACCCGGGCATCATCTTAAGTAGAAACAAAGACAGCATTTCCACTAAGCAACCCTAGGCAGGTATACAGTGTGGCAATTTAGTATAGACAACTGTGCTTGCTTCTTCTTCTTCTTTTTGCTTTTTTTAAGAAACTACCTACCAATATGGAGTGTGGTCACCTCTTCTTCCTCTTTGCATCCTATGTACTGACACCTTATTTTATTTTATCCAAAAAAGAGAGCACTAGTTGGCAGTACTACAAATGCAGTAGCAGATGAGAGAGATGTCTCTTTCTCAAAACAATTACCGTATTTTTCGCTCTATTGGACGCACCGGACCACAGGACACACCTAGTTTTTAGAGGGGGAAATCAAGGGAAAAAATATTATTCCCCCCCCCAGCCCCAAAGAGCCCCAAAGAGCAACGGGCAGGCTGCACGCAGCCTGTCCGCTTCTCCCAGAGCTTCTTGGGGCTGCGGGGGAAGCCTGGGTTCCCCCCTCCCAGCCCCAAAGAGCAAAGAAGCCAAGACAGCGAGTGGGATCCATAGCCGCAACCTCTCCAGCCAGGAGCTAAACCTCTCCAGCGCAGCTAAAGAAGAAGGCAAGGCAGCGAGTGCAATCCATCCCGCTCGCTGACTTGGCTTCCTCTTCAGCCTTGAGCAGCATCTTTAGCCTTGCGCAATGGGATGGATCGTGCCCACTGTCCACCGGGGCTGGACTAGATGACTCCTGGGGGTTCCCTTCCAACCCTGCAATTCTGTGACCTCGGAAGGTGTTGGGGGGTCTCCACCACTGGAGGCTTTTAAGCAGTGGTTGGGGGACCATCTGCCTGGCATTCTTTAGCTGTGATTCCTACATTGTGAGGGGGCTGGGCTAGATGACCCTCGGGTGGCCCTCCCAACTCTATACAGTCCTACACTTCTGCGGCAGGAGATCCACAGCCACTTCACACAATGCCCACTCCCAATTTTCATTGGAGAGACATGTGGCTTCACTGTCTAGGTAGGTACCCTCCTACCTGCCACTCTTCCCTCACCCCACTTAAGCCGAGGGAATTCCTGCCCAGAGAAGCTCCCAAGTGAGGCAAGGGTTAAGATCTACCTCTGGTAAATGGCTTTGTATCCTCCCTCTTTCCCTTTTCTCTTCTTCTTCTATGCTATTTCCTTCTTTTGTGTTTTGTTTAATCTGTTTTTATTGTATACTAAAATAAAAGCTGCAAAGTTTCTTTTTTTATAATATCCCCCCCTCCAAACTAAAACATTAATCTAGATAAAAACACTGACCCAGAGGAAAAGAAGGTGGTGGAGAAAGGACGAAAAAAGAAAAAGAGGTAGAGAGAGAGAGAGATTTTTAAAAAGTTGGCTTCTTTAGCCTTGCACAGCCTCCCGCGGCTGGAGAGGTGCGCAAGGCTAAAGAGGAAGCCCGGGCAGCGAGCAGGATGGATCGCGCTCACTGCCCTGGCTTCCTCTTTAGCCTTGCACAGCCTCCCATGACTGGAGAGATTGCGCAAGACTTTTCTAGAGGAGGGAGAAGGGACTGACTGGCCGCGTCAGTCCCTTCTCCCTCCTAGGGAAAAGCCCACAAGAGCCCCGTGAAGCTTGCGTGTGGCTCTTGGGGGCTTTTCCTGCTTGCCTCCCCCCCCCCCCACATTCGCTCCATAGGACGCACAGACTTTTCCCCTTAGTTTTTAAGACAGAAAAACTGCGTCCTATGGTGCGAAAAATATGGTAGGCAAATTCCCTGTGCTCCCATCCTCACTGCTCTGGAACAGCAAGGAAGAAGGCAGCAAAGGAGAGTTCACAGAAAGCAGGGCCAGCCCAGGGCATTTTCCCACTTGAGGCAAAACAACATGGTGCCCCTTGCTTCCTCCTCCCCTCCGCCACCACATGAGGTGACTGTTCATAGACTCAGCACAAAATGGGAAAGATGAACATAAACTTGGGACACATCAATTTTCCAAGGTTTTCTCATGTTTGATAGGACCACTATTGCTTTGGCTTGTTGGCAAACCATAGTTGTGTATTCACTGATCATTCCACAAAATTATTTTCTCTTCTTTTCTTGTTGGTTTACCTTTTAGCTTGCCCACGAATACAACTTTCTTATAATAGAAGATGATCCATACTATTTCATCCAGTTTCAGAAGGTAAAATCAAACTAATAGCGCTTACCAAACTAAATGTACTAATTGGTTTGCTCTGTGTATGTTTTCTTCCTGACACAAAAGAAAAGCACGTTCAGCCTCTAGATTTTAAGGCTCCTTAGGCACTTAGGCCCAAGAACATAAGAATATAGGAAGCCTTACAACCAAGTCATCCCATTCATCTATCAAGAGCAGTATTGTCTACACTGAATGTTGGCAGCTCTCCAGGAATTCAGTCAGGAGTCTCTTCCAGCCCTACCTGGAGATGAAAAGGACTGAACCTGGGAATTTCTACATGCAGAACAGGTGCTCTACTACCGAGTCACAATTCTTCCCCCAAAAGCAGGTGACAAGCCAAGAGCAGATGACTGACAGTCTTGAGTCACATGTCACACAGTTCTGCCTTGCCCTAGCTTGTCTCTTTTAAGAATATCCAGTTTTTCATGTCCTCCATCATGTCTAAGCGCAATGGTCATATTTTTCTTTCTAGCAACAATGCTAGACCAGTAGTTAATGCTTTGATAGCTCCAGTATCTTTGCCTCTAACACCTTGATTACTTCATCCTCTAGCTTCCCCAAAGCCATTTTCCTGGCTATGTGCAAGCCCCATGATTGGTGCAAGGTGCTTTCAATGCATTGTAGAGAGTACACTCACAGTGGCAATATATGGCCCTCTGTCTTTTGTGGGGAAAGGTCCTCCAGATCCTGGAGAAACTGCAGGATCAGCTCAGAGGCCCCTACACACACCTGGGCTCTCCTAGGCCCAGGTTTGGCATGATGATGATGATAGTCAATATCTCCATTGATCCGTAGGCTTGGCATGATGATGACAGTCAATGTCTCCATTGATCTGTGCTGGTGTCTAGAGGTTGGTTCATTTTAAAAAAAAGTTCTATGCACCATTTGTACAACTTCTAGGTAGGAAAGAAATACAATTTCCCCCCTTCCCATTTCTTACAGTACTTTTCAGGGGAACAGTTTGCTATCATATTAATGGTTACTAATCTTGATGTCTATGTTCTGCCTCCACTGTTGGAAGCAGTACACCAGTTGCTGAAAATGGCTATGTGGCTCAGAACCTGCTGGACTAGGTACTAGACTAGGTGGACCACTTCAGCAGTAAATAACACTGACAGCCTCCATCCTTTTGCCTCTGACATCTTTGCCCCTGAATCTAACACGGCTCTTCTTATGTTCTTATCCCACCTCCGCATAGTTCATGTGCCAAGCGAAACCTTAATATTGGTTTGTTTTGTTTTAATAATATTATATTATTTGCATTTTAAGACTAAAGCGCCATCATTTCTTTCAATGGATGTTGATGGTCGAGTCATCAGAGGTGATTCATTCTCTAAAATTATCTCTTCCGGGTGAGTAGAATATGAAAGTGCAGAACATGCTCCTTGTAGCAATGCCCCTATCACCTTAAATTAGTGTGACGGTGGAGATTTTGAAACGATAACGATATTTGAATCTGTCAAATACTGCAAATTGAAATGCTTGTTGCAGGGCTATGGGTGTTCTCAGTGATTTGACAGCCCTCACAAAATCCAGACGGCGTTGTACAAAACTATGTGCAAAACAAAAAAAGGACAAAATTTAAAACTGGGGACTTGCCAAATTAAGTAGAGTGTGTGTGTCTTTCAACTCTTTGTTGTATTTTCTTTTTTATAGGTTGAGAATAGGCTTTATAACAGGACCTGCACCTTTTATAGACAAGATTGTTCTACATACTCAGGCCTCAACAATGCAACCCAACACTTTTGCACAGGTAAGCATTAGTCATATATTGGATTGCTTTCCAAAACTAAAGCTGTAATCCTGATAACACTTAATTGAAAGTGGGGCCCCAATTGAATGCTTAATCCTAAATAAACATATGTAGAATTCAGCTAAAAATCGAAGAACTCCCAGTCATGGTTCCCCTTCAAGGAATCCTGGGAACTAACGGTGAATACACAAGTCTTGCATATTTTATTTAGATTGTGACATCACATTGGGTGCTTTCTTGCTTTCTCTTGCAGGTCATCGTAATGGAACTTCTTAAGAAGTGGGGGCAAAAGGGTTTTCTGGATAATGCAGACCGGTAAGGGGATTATGAAAATGCTAGCATTTGGGGAAGGGCTATAGCTCAGTGGTAGAGCATCAGCTTTGCATGCAGAAGGTCTCAGGTACAATCCCCGGCATCTCCAGGGAGGGTTGGGAGAGACTCCTTGCTTGAAACCCTGGAGAGCTGCTGTCAGTCAGTGCAAGCAGTCCTGAGCTAGTTGGACCAATGGTCTGACTCAGTATAAGGCAGCTCCTTATGTTTCTAACATGCTCACAGTCCATAGGCTGTAAGTGTCACTTTCATCAATTCCATAGAAGAAATAATAATAATAATAATAATAATAATAATAATAATAATAATAATAATAATAATAATTTTTATTTGTATCCCGCCCTCCCCGGCAAAAACCGGGCTCAGGCTATAGTTAATGGATACGGTTAACAGTTGACCACAGTATCTCATAGCACCAGATCAGAAAAAAGCACCTTTGCCTGTGAAAGCTCTCGCCATGGTCCTACCGTCTTCATTCTATTTTGAAATAATTGATAATAGAGGGGGAGAACAAGAAAAAAAAATCTCTCCCTCTCTGCGCAGCACCCCTTCAGCGAAGCGGCAGGAGAAATGGAGCCCCTTCCATTTCTCCTCCCGCTTCGCTGAAGGGGCACTGAGCAGAGTGGGAAAGCTGCGCAGCGCCTCTCCAGTGAAGCGAAGCCAGGAGAGCAAGAGGGGGCGGTGCGCACCACCCCCTCTTACTCTTCTGGCTTCAGCGAAAGCAACGGGAAGCCTCCAGAGCACAGCGGGATCTCCCGCTGTGCTCCGGAGGCTTCCCGTTGCTTTCGCTGAAGCCATGGAGCCTGCATTCACTCCATAAGATGCACACACATTTCCCCTTACTTTTTTGGAGGGGAAAAGTGCATATTATAGAACAAAAAATATGGCACCATCTTCCCCTTGACATGTGTCCTACTTACCTTCCCTATTTCTCTTGATGTCATTCATTCATTCATTCATTCATTCATTCATTCATTCATTCTGTTATGGTTCTTGGCAGGTAGGGGTTTCCCATTAACTTTACTGCTGCTACATCATGGAAGAGATGGACAGCCTAGGGTTATGTAGGAGAATATACAAAGAAACCCACACTGTCCATTTCCCCACCCAAATAGGATGGAGAATTTGGGGAGCTTATTTTTCACTCAAACTTATAATCAAAATGAATTCTGAAGAAATCATACTAACTAGGAAGGATGAAATCATTAAATTCTCACCCAAATATATGCTGTCTTCTTGGTCACACCTGAGATCGTGGGCAACAATGCATTTTTTTGCTTAATCTATGAAAGGGGTAGTAGAAGAAACAGTGCTAGCCATTTCTTCCGCAGTAAATTGTTGCCAGCTATTGTGTGACCTAAGCAACTGCCCATAGTCTCCATCCACAGTACAGAGATTGAGTGCCTTGTATTGCTGTTCCAAGTTATATTAGATCTGAATGTGACTTGTCTAGAACAATTTAATGGAAGTGCTACGGCTGACACATGACCCCCACTTTTCTTCGCTAAGAATGCAAGCATTGATTGTTTGTTTTCAGAGTGGCAGAGTTCTACAAAAAACAGCGCGACGCGATGCTTGCTGCAGCAGACAAATGGCTGACAGGTCAGTGAACTCACTCCCATGGGCAATTAGACGTAACAATGTGCCCGGATTTTTTTAAAAATAAACCACAAAAGATTCTGTACAGATTTAAAGAAGAAACACAAAGGCTAAGATGATTTTAACATGGTAGGAGTGAGAAAACGGATGGGTTAGGGTTGCCATTACTACTTGCCAAACAGTTGCTCCTTGAAACAAGCATCTGCCATTCAAAAGAACTCAGAACAGAATGGAGTGTGTCTCCTCCATGCGCCACTGGTGTGCACAGCATGGCTTATCAAGTTATTTGTCCACATCATGTAGAGTGTTCGTGTTGGAGGCATCAGCCACGGTCAAGAATGAGTGCATGGAAACTGTGCCTGCTGAGAAAAGTCCATTAGGTGCTGCACTCTGAGTTACTGTGGAAAATGCAACATAGAGAGATTATTTTAAGCAGTATCTGCTTTAGAAATGAAACATTTAGACTAGCCTGTAGAGCACATTTCTTGGCCTTCACTTCATGAGACTAAGAGCTCTAGATCATGCAATAGCCTCCAGAAGATCAAAAGAGACTACGAGGCTCTGGGCAGGAAATTGAAGCAATTAAATGCACAAATTGTCATCTCATCTGTCCTCCCAGTTGAACGACGTGGCACAGGGAGAGAGGGAAAAATAGTGAACAGCTGGCTTCGCAAATGGTGTAAACAGGAACGGTTTGGATTCTTAGATCACGGACTGCAGTTTCTTGAAGATGGACTTCTGGCAAGCGATGGGCTGCACCTCACAACGGTTGGGAGGAATGTTTTTGCCAAAAATCTCAGAAACCTCATCAGGAGGGCTTTAAACTGACTAATGTGGGGGAGGGAGACAGTGCTCCTGAAGGTAGGAGTCTATCAATTGATGAAGATGATCATCCAAATGTCATAGACCAAATGGAGCAAACAGCACGCAGACCTAGTGGTGGGAGGAAAAAATCCTTAAATAAGAGACACAGGGGAATGATTAATGGACTTCAATGTCTGTACACTAATGCGCAAAGCATGGGAAATAAACAAGATGAGCTTGAGCTCTTGGTACAGCAAACTAAATATGACATAATAGGCATCACTGAAACCTGGTGGGATAAGTCCCATGATTGGAATGTAATAATGGAGGGATACAATCTATTTCAGAGAAACAGACCAGACAAGAAAGGAGGAGGAGTGGCGTTATATGTCAGGGGTGTGTATACCTGTGAAGAGATCCAAGATTTAGAACCTCAAAGCCAAAGTGAGAGCATTTGGGTCAAAATTAAGGGAGAGAAGAATAACAGAGACCTCGTTGTGGGAGTTTACTATAGATCCCCAAGCCAAACAGAGGACATAGATGATGCCTTCCTGGAACAGATGGCCAAACATGCAAAAGGAAGGGAGATAGTAGTAATGGGGGACTTCAATTACCCGGATATTTGTTGGATGTCAAACTCAGCCAAGAGCATAAGGTCAAACAGATTCCTCACTGGCCTTGCAGACAACTTCATTGTCCAGAAAGTGGGAGAAGCAGCAAGAGGAACAGCCATTTTAGATCTGGTCCTGACCAATGTTGATGACCTGGTTAGTGGGGTAGAAGTGGAAGGATCATTAGGCGCGAGTGATCATGCTCTTCTGAAGTTTACTATACAGCGGAAAGGAGCAGCCAAGCATACTAGGACTCAATTTCTTGACTTTAAGAAAGCCGACTTCATAAAAATTAGGGAAGTGCTGGGTGAGATCCCATGGACAGTAATACTAAAAGGAAAGGGAGTTCATGATGGCTTGGAGTTTGTTAAGAGGGAGATAGTAAAAGCACAACGTCAGGCAATACCAATGAGACGGAAACATGGAAGGTGCCTAAAGAAGCCAGGGTGGCTATCTAAAGAACTTTTAACTGAGTTAAGATTAAAAAAGGATGTGTACAAAAAATGGAAAAGGGGGGAAACCACCAAAGAGGAATTCAAACAAATAGCCAGCACATGTAGACACAAAGTCAGAAAAGCTAAAGCACAAAATGAACTCAGGCTTGCTAGAGAGGTTAAAAGCAACAAAAAAGGCTCTTATGGGTATGTCCGTAGCAAAAGGAAGAACAAAGAAACAGTGGGGTCACTCAGAGGAGAAGATGGTAAAATGCAAACAGGGGACACAGAAAGGGCTGAACTCCTCAATGCCTTCTTTGCCTCAGTCTTCTCCGATAAAGAAAACAATGCCTGACCTGAAGAATTTGGAGCAAATGATTCAGCAGAGGAAACACAGCCCAGAATAACTAAGGAGATAGTACAAGAATACTTGGCTAGTTTAGATGTATTCAAGTCTCCAGGGCCAGATGAACTGCATCCAAGAGTATTAAAAGAACTGGCAGATGTGATCTCAGAACCATTGGAAGTCATCTTTGAGAATTCCTGGAGAACAGGCGAAGTCCCGGCAGACTGGAGGAGGGCAAATGTTGTCCCTATTTTCAAAAAGGGGAAAAGAGAGGACCCAAATAATTACCGCCCAGTCAGTCTGACATCAATACCAGGGAAGATTCTGGAGCAGATCATTAAGCAAACAGTCTGTGAGCACCTAGAAAGGAATGCTGTGATCACCAATAGTCAAGATGGATTTCTGAAAAATAAGTCATGTCAGACTAACCTGATCTCGTTTTTTGACAGAATTACAAGCCTGGTAGATGAAGGGAACGCAGTGGATGTAGCCTACTGTAATGGTTCTAGGGGTTGCTCGTGCGTAAATTGGCGCCACACCTGGCTGGGTTGCCTGAGTGAACCCTTTCTGTCTGGGCAGCCACTCGCCCGTGGCTGTCTCAATCGCTGGCAGAATCCGTCAGTGGGCGTTTCTTGAACTTCTTCCAGCAAAGAAGCTCTTTGACGCCTAGTCTCCGCCTAGTCTCCCTGCGTGGAAGCCCTCCGCGCAGGGAGGGTGTGGGCAGCGGAGGACCCGTGCTCTCCCCGCTGGTCCCCGGTGAGGAGTCATGGAGCCACCTCGCCGATTCCCCCATCTGCCCCCCTTTTCCACTGGTGCTACGCTGATTTCCTTCCCCAGAAGATGTGCTGCTTCTCTCCCTCCTGGGACGCTCTCCGGAATCCCTCTGGAGCCCTCCCTCTCCCTCTGGCTCCGATGGCAGTTCCCTGACACCTAACTTGATTTCAGCAAGGCATTCGACAAGGTGCCCCATGATATTCTTGTAAAGAAGCTGGTAAAATGCGGACTTGACTATGCTACCACTCAGTGGATTTGTAACTGGCTGACTGACCGAACCCAAAGGGTGCTCATCAATGGTTCCTCTTCATCCTGGAGAAGAGTGACTAGTGGGGTGCCACAGGGTTCTGTCTTGGGCCCGGTCTTATTCAACATCTTTATCAACGACTTGGATGATGGACTCAATGGCATCCTGATCAAATTTGCAGCTGACACCAAACTGGGAGGGGTGACTAACACCCCAGAGGACAGGATCACACTTCAAAACGACCTTGACAGATTAGAGAACTGGGTCAAAACAAACAAGATGAACTTTAATAGGGAGAAATGTAAAGTATTGCACTTGGGCAAAAAAAAATGAGAGGCACAAATACAAGATGGGTGACACCTGGCTTGAGAGGAGTACATGTGAAAAGGATCTAGGAGTCTTGGTTGACCACAAACTTGACATGAGCCAACAGTGTGACACGGCAGCTAAAAAAGCCAATGCAATTCTGGGCTGCATCAATAGGAGTATAGCATCTAGATCAAGGGAAGTAATAGTGCCACTGTATTCTGCTCTGGTCAGACCTCACCTGGAGTACTGTGTCCAGTTCTGGGCACCACAGTTCAAGAAGGACACTGACAAACTGGAACGTGTCCAGAGGAGGGCAACCAAAATGGTCAAAGGCCTGGAAACGATGCCTTATGAGGAACGGCTAAGGGAGCTGGGCATGTTTAGCCTGGAGAAGAGGTGGTTAAGGGGTGATATGATAGCCATGTTCAAATATATAAAAGGATGTCATATAGAGGAAGGAGAAAGGTTGTTTTCTGCTGCTCCAGAGAAGCAGACACAGAGCAATGGATCCAAACTACAAGAAAGAAGATTCCACCTAAACATTAGGAAGAACTTCCTGACAGTAAGAGCTGTTCGACAGTGGAATTTGCTGCCAAGGAGAGTGGTGGAGTCTCCTTCTTTGGAGGTCTTTAAGCAGAGGCTTGACAACCATATGTCAGGAGTGCTCTGATGGTGTTTCCTGCTTGGTAGGGGGTTGGACTCGATGGCCCTTGTGGTCTATTCCAACTCTATGATTCTATGATTCTATGTTAGGTATCTGTCAAGAACTGGTGACAGTTCTAATATAGTCTTTGCAGCCAGTATCACTTGTTTTCCAGAGTAAAAGCAGGTATGTCTGGAAGGCAGGAAGGTAAAAAGAACTCGCTAGAGGCAATCCTTATAGCTAAATTAGCCAACTAGAACTATGGAATGGTACTTCCTGGATGTGTGATTAGCAAATGACATGGGTTTCATTTTGTGCCTTCTACTTACTCTCATCAGATTATAACACCACCATAGTAGTATCTGGATGTGTCTTACATCATCAGAAAAAGAGACATTGCTTTGCTATTGGGTCAAGCAGAAAAACAGTATGATGGTAAATGGCAACTTTAAACCCCAGTTCTAGTGCTTGTTTACTTGACCCACATGTAAGCATGAAGCTCAGGTTGTGTGAACTCACCCTTGGAATGTCCAAGGACCATGTGTGCTCAAAACCAATACATATACAAGACTATGATAGCTATTAGTTGGCTGAGTGTGATAGAAAATCTGGCCTCTGACATAAGAAACTGTTTGTCTGAGGCCCTGGTGAAGAAGGCTGAAGTGTTCTTCTACACCACTGTGTTTGTCATAAGCACTGAATATTTTAAAAACACAAACGCTTGATAAGCTCGTTAGGATGCTTTCACTTCGTTGTTGTGCTTTCTCCTCTAGGTTTAGCAGAGTGGCATGCTCCTAATGCTGGACTATTTTTGTGGATTAAAATTAAGGGGGTTTCAGATACATTCCAGATGGTCATGGAAAAAGCACTGGAAAAGGGGGTAAGAAAAATCAATTACTCTACTGCTGTGGTAATGGGAAAGGCTAAAATATTTCATGATGTGGAGTTGGTGGGTGAAGTGCCACAAGTCAGTGGGCTGATGTCACTGGGCTGTCATGTCTGAATAAGGATGAGAAAGAAATTCTGCTTTAGTTTGCATTTTACTGCAAACCTGATTAATTTGCACTTCCCGAAGAAATCTTAATCCTACTCAAAGTAGACACATTAAGATTAATGGACATGATTAATTTATTTACATCACTTTCAGTAGACCTACTCTGAGTCAAACATAATTAGTTAAGGCTCATTTGTATCCTTTGAATTTTTCATTTCTCTGAATTTTGCAATACAGCTGCGATGTGTAGAAAAATGGGCACATTAGGGGAAAGTGTGCATAAAAATGCATATATTAGTTAAAATAACATCCAGTTATGTGTATTATTTGGCAAGTTGCATACAAAAATGTATATACTGGGAGAAATACACAGCAAAATGTTGATGAATTCTCAAGACAACTTGTATAATGGTGTGGAAATGTGTAAAATTGATCTTAAGGCTGGAAAAATAAGAAAACAACTGAAATTCATGCATCCCTGCTTCTGACCAAATCATGCAGTCCATAAATTTCTGTGGAGATCAGCTTCTACCAGTTCTATTGTTATAGCCCAGGGGTCTGCAACCCGCGGCTCCAGAGCCGCATGTGGCTCTTTTACACCTTTGCTGCGGCTCCGGGGCAGATACTAGCGAGGGGAGGAGGCGCATTGTGTGCCCCGACACTCGCCACTGTGGCGGGCGCTGTACTGGCTGTGACATCGCATGGGGGCGGTGCGTGCGTTAGTCACGCACCGTCCCGACGTCACCTTCCTGCCTGTTGTCAGATCGCGGCTCCGGAGATATATTTGTTTTAAATGTCGCAATGGTTTTGCGGCTCCCAGTTTTTTTTTCCCTTCAGAAACGGGTCCAAGTGGCTCTTTTTGTCTTAAAGGTTGCAGACCCCTGTTATAGCCTCATTGTTGTGTTAGCAACAAAAAGCCATTTCAGAGGAAAATGCAAATGAAAGAACTTCTTGTAGAAATTCTGCAACTGAAAATGAAATACTCCTGAAAAATATAAATGTGTGCCAAGTAATCCAGTTCAGTAAGGTGGAGGTCCGTAAAACTACCATTGATTTATCCTTTTGAATTTAATTTCCTGTGGTTTTTTTACAGCACAAATCATATTACATAAGTAATATGATTGCGTTCTATGAGCCCTCATCATCCACAAGAATAAAGTGTACTATAATAAGCAGGCCAGAAATGAACTTGTTTCAGCAGTTTTTCTCTAGTTTAATATATATGGAAAGGTCTATTTCTTACTCCTATCTGAGATAACTAAAATTTAGGGGATGGATTAAACTACCCTGTTCTGCTAGTGGAAGCCAGTACAGGCTAGTGCAATAGGACACAGGGAAAGATTGTTCGTTGGACTAAAGTATATGCTTTCATTGATGGAAATATGTTGAATTTCCATTCTATAACTCCTCCCTTCCATTTACTTCACTACGCAAACATGCGGAAATAACATGTGGACAATAACAGATCTACAAACAGTATATTCATGCATGATAAATTAGTAGCATCTACATACACACAAGCAATAAAAATAATGAACAAGTCGTAAAAAATAATCAACATTTTTAGGTGTCTTTACTTCCTGGGAAACCTTATATGATTGATCCCTCAGAACCATCCCCTCATATCAGAGTTTCCTACTCCTTTGCTACTCCAGATGAAATGGACCGGGTAAGTGCAATCTACTCTCTTGTTGTCCAGAAAAAGGAATTACATGAGAAGCAAAATTCTATGATTCTAAATCCCATTGAACTCAATAGAACTTCCTCCTGAGTAGACATGTATGGGACCACACCATCCTAAGTGAAGCAGTAGGCATGGAGTGGTAGATTAATTGCTGGATCCACAACCTTGCCAGGGGGCAAGGGTATGTGTGGGTGGGAGAAACAGTTGAATTGTCCATTTTTGCTGTGCCAACTCTCAGGCTGGTGCAGCAAAGGGGCCTGAGCTGGGCCCTTCTGAGGGAAATGGACCTGCTGTGGACCCAGTGGATTCATCTATGGCCCTGCTCTGCCCTTGCCTACAAAACTCCCATTTAAGGATTTAGGTTGTTAGCTACTGCCAGCAGGATTCAGCGGGCACAGCAGGGGCTTCTGTGGTGGTTTGCCCTGCAGCAGAGGGAAATCCCTGGCAACAGTGCAGATCGTGGATTTGAGTTGCTGCGTAACTGTGATGGCCAGTGCCAGTAAATATCTACAGAGACGAAACTCCTCTTGAGTTCAGTGTATGTATGTTAATTATGTATAGGACTACAGCCAAATTGTTGCATCTTGGTTCCGGGGAAGGGAATGGGATTTTTTTGCATTTGATTTGACATTCTCTTTCTGTCAGAAGAAACAACTGAAACAGTTTTTATTGAAAATCATTAGTGCAAGTAAATAAGCCCCATTGGAAACATTAGAAAATTTACCAAACCCATTGGCTTGAATATTCCAGTTTAAGTGCAAATTGTTTTCTTTTTTTATGTTGTGAATAAAAAGGAATAAGGGAACAAGGTGCAGACAAAAACAAAGAATAAATCACAGTTGGTTTCTGGATCGTTGCAAAAACATTGACTTTCTCTTTCTGTATTAAAATAATTGTGGGTTTTCCAATACTCTCAGTCAGTCTCGTCTTAAGAATTTTAAATTACAATAAAAGTCTGATAATTTGCAAAGAAGTGGCATATATTTTGCCCTCTCTTTGAACTCCCAGTAGACTTTACCACCTAGTGATCATTTTTACACTTTATGGTTATGCTTAAAGTGTCCTTCCGGTTCCATATACCGACAGTATTTTACATGTGCTGCTGAAACAGAAAGACTCAAGCCAAGAAGATACAAGAAAGGCACACACACAGCACAGCAGTGAATAGACAAGTTTTAACTACAATGCATTGTGCTAATGCCACTAAACCAATACAGTGGTACCTCTGGATAAGAGCTTAATTCGTTCCGGAGGTCCGTTCTTAACCTGAAACTGTTCTTAACCTGAGGTACCACTTTAGCTAATGGGGCCTCCCGCTGACCCGCAATTTCTGTTCTCATCCTGAGGTAAAGTTCTTAACCCAAGGTACTACTTCTAGGTTAGCGGAGTCTGTAACCTGAAGCATTTGTAACCTGAGGTACCATTGTATACTGGAGCAAATATACTGATTTTGTCAGATATAGGTATTGGTCATTTCAATGAAGCCCATCTTTGGATTCTTTCAGATGAATGGGCTATGTATAACTACAGGAATATTAGTTAAATACTGTGAGCATTTTCGAAAGAATGTTCTTGCTCTCTTTTTTTTTTAGGGTTTCCAGATACTGGCTGAACTTATAAAGGAAGAAACTGCTTGATACTAATGGCGAACTAGCTTTTACCAAAATCTCCACTGGCTAATATTCAAAACTGTGCCTCTAATTTCACAGCATGAGCTGTTAAATAAATCATTGATTATACAGCAGCGTTTCATTATTTTAAATATTACGTATTTTTTGCTTTTGTTAAAAGCAAGCAAGCAAGCATTACTGTGGCCTATAATTTATTACAGTTAATATTATTTGGTGGTTACTTAAGGTAAAATTTCAAGCTCCTTTTTAGAGCATTATTCCAACACTGCTTAATGTATTCTCAATAACATAACAAAACCCACATCATGAAATAGCAGAATTATCTATTTCCAGACTCAGCACCAGGGCTTGTCACCATGGGGCAGCCCTCAGAAGGACTCATTGCTACAGCTCCCACAAGCCTAGTGGTTCTCTTAGCACAGAGCAAAGGAAAACCAGCAGCAGCCCAGAGCCGGAGCATGCCCAAGTGCCTCCTCTTGGTCCCAGACACAGATTTGCTCTAGGGGCATGGTAAGGGAATTTAAAAGGCAATTGCCAATGGCAGTGATTGCCAGCCCTGCCTTCTTGCTGCTGTACCTGACTAACCTGGAGCCAGCTTTGCCTTCTTCCAGCCAGGGAAAGGGACAGCTAAAATTTGGATTATCCACAGCAACATGCACAAGCTTACATAGTCATTGGAGAAATTTATTTTTACCGCAAACCTGGGCAGTCTAGCATCCCTAGAAAAATTATAAACCTTTACGTTGACTCCCTCTAGTGGTCTCTCTCCTAAACATAATAGCCACTAGATTGTATGCATGACACCACAATTCCCAAGGTCATTTAACCATCAATCTCTCTTCATGGGGAACTCTGCAAATTGTAGCTCGGGGGGGGGGGGATAAGGGTTGCCTAGCAACTCTTAGCACCCATAACAAGCTACAGATCCTAGTCCCCTGTTTTTGTCTCTTCCTCTCCTTTTTGTCCAATACTAGTGTCTGCTGATAGTGTCTCATGGTTTTTCTCCTGTGGTCAGCACAGAAGGTGAATGCCTTTGCAGACATGTACAACTACTAAAGAGACTGAGATAACTTCCTCAAGATTAGACTTGCACCCAGGGTGTGTGAGGAGGATGGAGAACTTGGCTGGGAACTTGATAGGACTATGTGAGCACCATATAACCTATGGACCAGGGCCCTGGCTGGGTATGAGGTAGCGTCCTATATAATGGGTGCAAGATTCCAAGCTTAATCCTTGGCATTGCCAGTTGAAAGGATCACAGACAGAAGATCATGTTGTAAACTGGTGTAGGGGACATTTTCCAGCGCAAGGAAAATCCATTTCATCGTAGAAAACCTTCCAAGGCTTGTATGCCAGTGTGGAGCAGGGCCAAAGGCGTAGCAAAAAGTGAAGCAGTGGCTGTCACTCTTTATATCATGGGTTCCATTTCAGCTATGCAGAAGCCAGAGACTTCTAGTCCCCCACCCACCCATCTCTCAATCCAGTTAAGCAAGCAGCTTCAACACAGTTCAAGGAAACTTTCCAGCCAGGAAAAACCACCCGAATGCAGAGTGAGGTTGATGAGGAACATGGCACACGGAGCCTCCTGAGGACCTGACAGAGTGGCCGGGAGGGATTCATTGGCTCATAGGGTAAAGGTTCCCTTTAACCCTGTCAAAATTATTGTTATGAGTTTGTGGGGTGCAAACCTCCTAAATTCCTGGGCCCAATAAAAGTTGGAATTAATCAAGGTTTGAGGAGCTAAATTGTGCCAAACCACTATTGTTGAAAATACAAGCCAAGCCAGCCTAGGAGAATGGAGCCTAGTGATGGCTGAGCTGTTAACCAAACAAAAGGTAGGCAGTTGGGCCATTGGAAGATTCAGTGCCAGACAGTCAAGTTGGAGAAGCCCCTCCCTGAGCCCTGGTTTTAGTTAATAAGGCAAAAGGCCAGCGTTAGTTTTTAGGATTGCAGTTTTTCCTGATGTGAGCAAGAGGGAAATCATTTGAGTCTGTTAGTGGTGACAGGAGGGAGCAGAGGTGGATTCAGGGCAGTGTAAATGGTTCAAGCACACCGGGCGCTGAGCCTAGGGGGTGCCTCAGGGCGCTGCAACTATAACATAGTGAATTGAGCAGAATAGGTGAGAGGTGGGGGCTCTGAACTTTGGCCTTCGCACAGAGCACTGCTGAGAAACCAGGACCCACAAAGGAGGCAGGTCAGAGCACAAGGGAGGCTGCCTGTTATATGCTGTAGAAAAGAGTCAGAGAGCATGGCAGCTTTCTGTTTTGGATTCAAGGCTGCTGCGCCTATAGGAGAAGCAAGAGACCAGCTTGAAGTACAATGCTGAGATAAATTCCCTTTTAGCTCTATGGATTTTTTTTTTACCAAAGCCAAAAAGGGGAGCACACCCAGTCCCTTCAGAAGTTTAGAGAGGAAATCCCTAGTAAAGGTTTTATATACTGTACAGTATATTTTTTAAAATAAAAAACCCCACTATTCCCAGTTACATCAAACTCCCACCAGGTGGCACCCGAACTTCATGAAATATTATCTATGATTGAAAAGTACAGGGTCAAGTAACTCCATAAATCTAATAGCTACCAGTATGATATCATCTTAAAAACACATTGAAGTTATTAATAATTTCTTTTTGAGGTGGTGCATATAAGAATATATAACTACCATGATTCCTCTGCAATGTAAAACTGAAACCTTTTTAACCTTAAATATTAAGAACACTACTCACCCAGCCAAAACCAAAACCGATACAATACAATACTGCATTCTAAGCTTCAGAACGAAATATTCGACTGTGGATGCTTTGGGGAGGAAGGGAGGAGATGTACTAGTTAGGTAGCAAAGACCTTTCCTCAAAACATATTGGGAATGTCGGCAATAAACCTCATCAGATTTTTTAAATAAATGTTTATTTCATCTGTCAATACATACAGAGCTGATTCACATGTACAGATAGCGCATGAATTGTTTGGTGCATAACAAGACATTACACGGAAGATCCGTGATTGGATCTGCCAGTGTGATTCTCTTTTTCTAAAAGCAGCCCCAGGGCCCTTAATTTGAATTGGAGTTACTAGCCATGGTGGATATGCTTTGCCTCCACAGCTGGAGGCAGTCATGCTTCCAAATAGCAGCTTCTGGAAACCAGGGGAGTGGGAAGTGCTGGTGTGCTCAGGTCCTACTCATCTGCGTCTTACCCATAGAGACTAGTGGCGCGGGGCACCAGGGTGCCAAGTTCTGGAGGGCGCCAGGGAAGAGGTGGAGGCTGGGTGCAGCGCCTCCCAGCATCAGCTTGCCACCCTCGCCCGCCTCTGCCATGCTGCGCCAAAGCAGCACCGTACCTGAAGCCTCCGTCTGCCGTGGCCACTGCAGCACAAAGCAGCCAGCTGAGCCGGAGGAGCCACCCTCCAGCCACTGCCTGCCTCCTCCAGCCCCGCTGGCAGTGCCATCCTCCCTAAAGAAAGGTGGACAACTCTGGGAAACGGGGGGGGGGGAGCCCAAGGGAGCTTTGCACCACAGCGCCGGATATGCTTACGACGGCCCTGCGTTGCTATTCAGTGCAGGGTAAAAAACATACAGACACAACAGAGAAAGAAAAAACTGAACTCATGTCCACTGGTTTCCTGGGACTCTCAATTTCATGCTTGGATTATTTTTTTTTAAAAAAAAATGTTTTTGGAAGCCATTGACCCAACCCCTTTTCCTCACTCTGTGGTCTACTGCCTATATAATGTGTGCAACTTGCATCTCTCTCCCAGCCACTGAATTGAGTAGCACTGGGAACAGAGCAGTCACTTAGTGCCATGTGCACCTTGGAATGCCTATTGATGTGCAACCAACTGCAATTTTTATTCTTTCATTTAAACCACAGCTGCTTTAGAAGAAAGGTAGTATTATTACTGAAGAGGGAAGAACAGCACATTCTCTGAAAGTTACCTATAATCCTATTTCTGTTAAGACATCCAGATATAGGAGAGATTTCTGCATGGAGCCATGGCTGATGCAGCAGCTTAGCTCCTCCCACTCCCACTGACAATCTCCTGGATGTCTACATATGGAGGCATAGATGTTTATTTATTTAATAAAATTTATGCACTGCTTGCTTGTAAAAAATACACCTCAAAGCAGTTTACAAAAAGGTAAAACAATAAAGCCAAGAAAAAAATACAACCATACTTAAAACCAGTGCTTTTTTCTGGAAAAAAAATGTTTAGGGGTACTCTCATTTTCCTACTCATATTGAAATACTGCCCCTCAGTGTGGCCAAACTTAGATTCACAAAATGTTATGGGGTATGCGTCCCCCTGCATCCCCCCAGAAAAAAGCACTGCTTAAAACTATCCAAAAAATACTGAAAACACAAGTTAAATACAGGTTAACATTATCTCAACTTTCTAAGCATCTGGGTAGCCTTTAGCTGATACCAAAAAGAGTCCAGTGATAGCTTCTTGGTCAGGGAGGGAGTTCCAAAGTGCAGGTGCCGCCACAGTCAACAATTGAGTTTTTACAAATGTGCAACAGGTATAATTTGGCACCTGTAGTAGTGCCTGTTCTTCCAAGTGGTTGAGTGGGCACTCTGTTACCTTCATCAGTGCATGGTGGGAGATGTGATGGAAGGTCTGGAGCAATATTCTTCAACCTTGAGTCCCCAGATGTTGTTGTGACTACATATCGAATAATCCCTGATCATTGGCTAAGATGACTGGAGATGATGGGGATATGACTGGTTCGGAGGACACTTCAGCCTCAAAGCTTAACAAGAAAATGGCTGGCTGACTCCAAAAAGTATGGAACCTACATAGGAAACTCTTGACTCCATCCACATGTGACTAAGTTCAGTGCCATTGAGTGACTTAACCATCAAGTGACTTAATGACGGTACCTACAGTGGAGATTGCTAGGAAGGACACCCTTCCTGCAAAATGCATACTTACCCTGTGTCCTTGTCCTTGAGGGTCACTGCTGCCAGAAGTCACATGGGGCTTACAGGCTCTAGCTGCGGATTGCTGTGGTGTTGCACACATAGATCTACTAACAGCAAGTCTGCCACAGGGGGTGCACAAGGGTGAGTCTACTAGGTGACATTTAGCTGTGGGGGGCGGGTCACACCTGGACCCAGCTTTGGCCTTGCCACATGTCGTACCCATGAGCTGTGTTCTGAGCCAGTGAGAAGTGGCTTTCCATTGCATTCTAACAGGGATGTTTACATCGGCCACGTGTTATAGAATCATACCATTAAGGCATTGTGGACATAGAGTGAAAGCAGGATTCTGATTAACCTCCACTTGTGTCCTGCCATATTTCCATTCTACTCTTGTTCCTCCTTTTTTGCACTGAATACCCACCAGCACAAGAGTATTGCTAAGACGGCATGGCTTCTCTCTCACTAGATCAGCATTGTACTCTACCAGCAAAAGCTGGTTTATGAATTTTCCTATTCAGCCCAGCAGGCAAAACTCAAGGAGTGGAACACTCTGCTAGTTTTATATTATTGTTGGTATAAAAGAGAATTTTAGAAAGTAGCCCCTTGGAGAATTTTAGTCGAAAGGTAAGGGATGAATATTTTAAATAAATAAATGATAGGCAGATTTCTCTTTCCAGGATTCTTTTGGTTTGGTTTTGTTAAACAGTACATAATGCTGATATCAAATGCTGGAGGAAATATTTTCTTCAAGTATTCTTTTGACATGTGTAAGTCTACACATTTCATCTCTTTGTCACACTCATGAATAATTTGGCTGTTTTCCCTCATGACCCAAATCCTGAATCTTTTGAAGGTTAAATATCATGCCCTGCACCTCACTCTCTAGCTCTTGTGTACCTCATTGTCACATTTTGCATCCTGTTCTTCTACATGCATTACAGACAAGAAGAAGTTGTTTTCATTGAGGTGCTATAATTCATATTATGCTGGTCCTGCAATGAATGGAATGCAATCAGATTGAAAAGCAATTTATCTGTGAATATTTTTTAATGAAGTTTACTTGGTTGGTGAACAGCAGACCACTAAGAGGCAACAAAAACAAATTGAAGAAATAAGGGGGGGGGGATAAAGCTAATTATACTGTTAAAATGACAACGATTTCTCCTGCTTCTTATTTATATAATTCATTTCCATAGACTTTGTTTGCTTGTTTGTTTGTTTCTGATATACCGTATTTTTTGCTCTATAAGACTCACTTTTTCCCTCCTAAAAAGTAAGGGGAAATGTGTGTGCGTCTTATGGAGCGAATGCAGGCTGCGCAGCTATCCCAGAAGCCAGAACAGCAAGAGGGATTGCTGCTTTTACTGCGCAGCGATCCCTCTTGCTGTTCTGGCTTCTGAGATTCAGAATATTTTTTTCTTGTTTTCCTCCTCCAAAAACTAGGTGCATCTTGTGGTCTGGTGCGTCTTACAGAGCGAAAAATACGGTAACTCATTCCCCATCCAAATGGCAAAAGTATGCACTCATGCCTTCTGAATGGTATCTGCAATTGTAAGCAAGACGGTGCCTTCCTGATTTGTGATCATACTCCAATTCCCATGAACCCCAGGCTGTCTAGCCAATGGTCAGCGATGAGGGGAACTGTAGTCCAACAATGCTTGGAGAGGACGTATCTATCATTCCCTCTATTTCCAAAGTTTAGAGATAAGTGTAGATCCCTATGTCACCACAAGAGGTGTACACTTTAATGATGGGGATGAGCTGCTTCAAAGAAAAGCATTGTAATAATATTTGAGATACTGCACGCCCATTTGATCTAGGGTAATACGTGGTTTTAGCTGCTACATTTCACTCTGGTAGCAAAATCTTTCAATAAACATTGCCATTTTCTAATATTCACTATGGGGATTGACACCAGAATCTGAAAGAGGTCTAGAAACTTCAGAAGGATTGGCATTCTGACAGCAGCAATATTCACTATGGGGATTGACACCAGACCAGAGGTCTAGAAACTTCAGAAGGATTGGCATTCTGACAGCAGCAATTTCCCTGAGCCATCTAAAATTAAGGTGGCTCCAGTTTTGAAGCTCCTTTAAAACTCCAGTTTCTATGCCACACTTGGCAGAAGTTGCACACCTACCCACCTCTTATCACAACCCCCAAGTATCTAAAGCTGGTGAAGCATGGAGAAAACCTGATTCAGCAAAAACCTGCACTTTTTCATTGGGTGGCAGATTTACAGGTAATATAACAGACTTAGCACAATTGATTTCAAGTCCAACTACCTGGCAGAACTGTTCTAAGATTGCTTGCAGATGGAGGAGGAAGGGTCTTGCAACATCAGTAACGTATCGTCTGCAAAGAAGTTTGGTTTATCTTCCACCTTCTTGACTTTGACTCCCCTTATTACTTCCCCAGCCTTTATCATTTTAGCCAGAACCTCGATCACCACAGCAAAGACAGTGACAGTGGCCACTCCTGTTTAGTATCTACACAATTTCAGAAGACAGAGATGAAGGCCTCCAAGCAGGCATTTAGAATATATTAATTAGCAGTTAAATTACCAGCACGGCACAAAGGTAATTTACTACTATACAGCAGGTGCTTTTTAAAAGTCCTTTTTCCTTCTTTGGGTAATTGAGGGAATTCCCAATTTGTTGCAAATATATATATATTTTTGGACAGAATCCCAGGAAATCCAAATAAATCCCAGTAGCTCTTCAGAAAGACGTAATTGATTCCTATTGGGTACCAGTCATTTAAAACAGACACAGACATCTGTGTGCTGTGAAGGCAGCAGTCTTTACCCCAGCAGGGGGGGGGGGAACCCGGCAACAAATAGGCAGTTGTATTTAAAGGCAGCCTGCTGAATAGTAACCAAACAACAATCATCCCTTTTCGAAGCTTTTGCAGGGGATCCCTATGGTCCAGATACGAATTGTGCAGCGTTATCCCTTGTCATTGCACGTTGCTGGGCGGAGATCTGCCATTTTCCTCCATCCCCCGTCCCAAGGTTACCTACAGGAGAAGGGGAGTGTTCCCTAGTGGCTAAGCCTCTCTCCGCCGCCCCACCCCCGCCCCCGGTGCCCCCTCTAGGTTCTGCGAGCGACCTTCGGCGGCTACGGAGAGGAGGGAGGAGGAGGATAGTCGCATTTTCACAGCAGCTTGGCTCGACCTCGAGCATGCTCAGTGGCGCTCTGACCTACTTATGCATGCCGAAGCCGGGGAGTTCTGGGGCTGCCGCTTTCACTGCGCGAGGGAGCCGGCGACGGCGCTGCGGCTTTCGGGGGAGGCGCGCAGGGCGCGCGCGCGCGTGGAATGCTGCAGCGTCCCGACGTTCCACGGTGGAACCTTCGTGGACACGCCGGCGTTCCAAAATCGAACGCGTCGCCCGGCAAGCTGCTCGAGGCGCAGCGGCGGAGCTCGTAAGAAGGGTTGCGGTCCAGAAGCCGGGACTGCAGGAAGGAAGCCGCCGCTGCGAGCACTCCTGTATCCCATTCCCTTTGCCGTATCGCCGGGCGCAGCGGCGGCGAGTAACGTCGGGACGGTGATTTGCAGGTAAAAAAAGAGAGAGGAAGAAAAGTGGGGTGGGATGGGGAGAGATCGCCTTTCCAGCTACGCTGACGCTTACTAGCGAAGTGAGGTGGGGGTGGTTGGAGAGAGAGAGAGAGAGAGAGAGAGAGAGAGAGAGAGAGAGAGGTGATGTTTTCAGGAGAATGACGGCTCTGGTCGCTCTGTTTGTTGCAACTTGTAGGAGCGTGGCGCCCGAAACAGGTTTTGATGGGGATGATGAAACCGTGGAAAGTCGACGTGAGACTCGGGCAGGGCTTCTGCGGTGCCAGAGCAGGGAGCTATTTAATGTGTCACATTGATCTTACCGCCTTTCTTCGGGCGAAAGCGCTCCAGGCGATCTCCATGCTAATGCAGCCGCCTACCTGGGAGGAAACGAATCCGAGCTCAGTGGGACTTACTTCTGAGTAGACGTGTGTCGGGTGGTTCTGTAAGAGGCAACGGGATAGGAAGGGGAAAGGAGAGGAGGATGTGTGCTTCTGTTTGCTAGCAAGATTCATTTGGTCTCAGTCATATGGGAGTAAAACATAAAGAAAATGAAACTTTTTAAGAGAGTGCATCTGAGCATATGCAGAATTTTGCGTGAAGAAGAAGGACTTCCAGGCCAAAAAAGGCCCAGCAGGCTTAAGTCACAATCCCTTTCTTTTAAGGAATTAAGGATTTTCAGAGTTGGGGCTCCCAGCATCCAAAGTAAACAGCATTAGCAGTCTAGAAATTGCCTTGGATTTGATACCATTGGTGGATATATTTGTGAGTGAGAGAACCTCAAATCCCATTCACCTACCTCTGACATTTTTCTAGGAACTGGGTCCTTGAACAAACTAGACATAAGGATGATATTGTGTTGCCTTTGGAGCACTTGTTTCTGGGAAGGGGGTCTATCAGAGTTGACACCAATGAATTTGGAATGTTTCTTTAGTCTCAGGCTGTGTAAAGGAATGCCCAAAAGGCACATTTAAAGCACACTCAGAGCCCTCCCCAAATTCCTTGCACTCTCGTTAGCTATGGGTTGCTTGGAACTGTAACTCTCTGAGGGGTGAACTACAGTGCCCAGAATTCTTTGAGGGGGGACGTGTTTTCAGTGTGCTTTAAAAGTATAGTGCATGCACAACCAGGAAAAGAGAAATGTTCAGGGAGGGTTATTTAGTAAATACTGAAATGGCCAAGTACTGTACAGCTCAAAGGCCTGGAGTGAGTGCTTTTGATGGCAATCTGTGTGTATGTGACTTGGGGGTTGGGGAGCGAGTTTGTTTCATGCCTGCCTGGGAGTGTTCAGTGGAATAACAACGCAATGAAAGTGTTGCAAAAGAGAGAGATAGAAACAAACCCATCAGGTAATTCTCGGAGTCGGGTATGATGCCATGGCTAGAGCAATGTTGCACTTTGTGTTTTGAAGTTCCTTTTGTTCCTTTTGCCTCGGTGCCCAATATAGTACATGCCGAGTTGATAATTTGAATTTGGTGTTTAATTTCTCATCCATTTCTCTGAAGCAGTAAATGCAAGCAAATAACCTTTTCAAATTGGGATTTTGCAAAAGTCCTTGAATTTAATTTAAACTGTCTGCTATCTTTCAGCACTTTTAATTAAAGGTGTTTCTTATTAGAATAGTTCCACAAGATGCTTATCTGGATACTGTAAATGGCCTAAAGGAGCAGCCATGCAGTTTCATGCTTTTCATAGCAACCTGACATTATCCACTTCAACAGTACAAACCCTGCAATGAAGGGAAATCGTGTGAAACAAAGCAGACAAGAGCATCCAACTCATTCCTATTTCATTTGTAATATATAAACTTCACATGTGACACTATACATTTCTAAAGCTCCAATAATATTGTTGGATCTTTCAGAAAATGAAATGCAACCTTTTCAGAACCTCCTCCCCACACACAAAAGATAACTTGTCCGATGCTGCAATTCCAGAACCACAAGTCCTCCCCTTTTTCAAGGTCATATCCTCTCTTTGTTTCAGAGGTACAATATCTACTTGGCCTATATGAGTTCTCGTTTTTGATGTACATCAGTGCAACATAGTTTTTTTATCAATGAGATTGAAGCAGCTGCCTTTGTTAGATTAGACAAAGTTTATCAAGGCCTGTACTCTGATTCCAATAGTGGCCAGCCAGAGCTCTCCATTAATGTAAGGAAACAGACATTTCTTGTTATCTCTCTCTCAACTTAGGGGAGCTGAGAATGAAGCTTTAGCTCAGTGGTGGGTGCTTGCTTGCTTGCTTGTTTTTTCCAGAAGAAGGTCTCAGGTTCCATTCTTGGCATCTCCAGGTCGGGCTGGGTAAAATTCCTGCCTGAAACCCTGGAAATGCCTTTCAGGTATTGCAGACAGTTCTAAGCTTAGATGGACCACTGGTCTAACTTGGTATATGTTCTTTCCTATTATTGAACACAGAGGCTGCCAGCGTGTTTTTAGCTCCCATAAACGTGGGAGCTGGACCAGTGTGATTGCTGCCTTCTTTAAGGTTGTTCCTGCATCACCCATCTACATCAGGGATGGCAAACCTGAGGCTTTGTGGAAGTGGTTGGACGCCAAGTCCCACCATCCCCAGTCAACATTTTTATACAGTATTTAAGCAAAGGTGGGACACATGGTAATCTACCATGCCAGCAATGTCCTCTCCAATTTTTTCTAGGTAGCAGTAATGTGTACATTGGACTTATAACTTGAAAGTTTCCTTAACAGGCTGCACCAGTCACTGGATCACCATGGAAGCAGCTTTCCCATGCAACTGATCTACTGTCTCATATATGAGCCATTCTCTCACTTTACTTTGTTGGTGTTACATGTATCTATTTTCATCTGATAAACACTGGAGGAAATTTAATATATATCTTGCTGCTGAGCCCAAATAGTAGTCCACAAGCAAAACGTGAGCAGGAACAAAGAACCATATAATCCCAATGCACAATGTAGCCCTTAAATCCACACTGTAGGCCATAGATGCTCAATAGATTGAAAAAGCAAGTAGCTCCCAATCTACCTATCCCACAGAGCTTGGAAAAGCACTAAAGAGTTATTGCGAGCATCTATCATAAGAACAAAATCATACAGAGACCTGTGAAGAAGAAATTGCATCTGAGAAGCTGGAGCTGATGGCAGTTATGAAGCAGCACAGAGTCGCCATGGTTTATGAGAGCAGCAGGGAAAATTACAGGTTGCACCCAGGAAAAAGAGGGGAGAAGGGTTCATGTGGTTCATGCCTTGGGTGTGGGACATTTTGCTGCCTGAGGTGAAAAGGCTCTCAGTGTCCAATCCACATGCAAAAGCTAGCCTGACTGGCAATGGACTCTGACTTCAACACAGCACAGCAGCATCCTCCACCTACTTGAAAGCAGCAAGCTAGTTTAGGGGATGCAAGGCAGGCTGTGTGACACACACAGCTCTGTCCTTGAACACCTTGCCACTGTTCCCCGTTCCTCAACGTTTGCCACCTGAAGCAGCTGCCTCACTCTGCCAAGTGGTAAGAAATGAGTTCTAGGGCTTGCATTCCTAGCTGCTTCCGGAACATTAGTACACAGCTACCATCCTCACTGGGAAGCCACAGCTATTAATCTTTCCCGCTCCCCACACAATCATCACATAGGAAGTGGACCTGACAAGGTAAAGTAGCCAACACAGGCCATTACTCTTCTTCAGCAACTGTAGACCTGGTTTATGACCCACACCAACATCTTTCCAAAGTCAGAGAGTTGCTTACAGCCCATAGATATTGCAAGGCCCATCCTGCTGAGCCTGAGATCCGGTGTATTTCTTAAACAATGGCAACGACACCACTAGGGGTTGCAGATCAAGGATTATAGAAATCAAAAGAATTATATATGATCTTGGCAGCACAAACCGTCATTGCAACTCAGTGGAAAACAGCCCCAAATCTTGCACTGGATGCTTGGTATTGCTCACTCAGGAGTATAGCTATAATGAAGAAAAACACACATAATTTGAGATTTTGACATGGACTAGAACTAGACCCTTTTTATATGATTTGGCATTCCTTAGTGGCATATACAGTGGAGCCTTAATTTTCAAGACAAGCCTTGTCACAAACCAGGCAGATCTGGAACTATTTGAGACCTGATCAATTTGATAGTCTTTACTTGAACTTTTATTTTAACTCTTCTATGTGCCTGTTTTAAAGTTTTGTTTTTCATCTTTTAATTGTTGTCTGTTGTTGTTATCTCTGTTTTATACACATTATAACATGAAATAACAATTAAAAAACTTTTTTTAAAAAAGGATTATAGAAGTGAAGCAAGTTTCTTGCCAAGGATATGGGAGACCCACACTGTAGATCTCTTATTATAAGGATCCACATAAACCTCAGTCTGTCCCTGCAGTCCCTTGGTTTTCATAAAATATTAGCAACGGCTGTGATTTTGTTCAGATTTAGCCCCAATTAAACTGTGCTCATAAAAAAGCCATTGTAGCCACTTCACTATAAATACCTTGTTGGAAAAGAGCTGAGAAGTGCTGAGAAGTGTTTTGTTTACAATGTAATAACCAATGTTTGGGGACTGGATAAAGTATGTCTGTATACAACAGCTTTATTGTCCAAAAGTTCTGGGTTTCTCCCAGATGCCTTGGCACTTCAGTAAAAGAGACTGTACTGTCTTTGCCCATGTTAAATAATAAAATCATTTTAGATAAGCATTCATAGGCCTAGTCTGCAAGGAAAAGCTTGAGAGAAAAGCTTGGATAAAACTAGAAAACAAAATGAAATGCAGAGGAGAATGTGAAAACTTTTCATTTTATAACTCAAAAGAAAGCATTATGCATAGGCCTGTGTGCAAATATGGGGGAGTGTTAAAATCCTGCTGTTTAATTAATTTGGGGTTCTTTCACCTCAATGAAATGTAAATGACCCACTTTGCATCCTTACATTAAAGTGTTAGGGGTGTTCTTCATGTATGTATTCTGAATGTGTTTGCTCCAACAAATAGAAAAGTATTGTTGCCATTTCCTTTGGCAAAGACAAGCACATGAGAAATGCTTTGGTTGAAAATGTCTCTGCTTTGTGTTTAAATACAGAACAGGTCTATCAACAGCTATTGGCCAATCCTGTTTTAGCTAGCTAGAGCTTACAAATTCATGGTTAGCAAGTCGATGAATTCTTGTTGCTTGTGGATGGGGGACAAATAATATGACAGCATTGCTGCCTTCAATCCTGTTAGAGGCCTTCCTGGAAGCTTCAGGCTCTGGGCCATCTCCAGCTATAAGGTCACTTCAAACAGCATTGCTACTACAGGTGTAAATACACCCTAAGACTTAATTCCCCCCAAACTATATGAGGATTCCTGAGTACTTTTGCAAAGTCCATTGCTTTCCTAGAGTTCCAAATCTGCCTTCATTCCTAGTGCAGCCTCAAAACTAGTAAATACATTAGTTTTGTCATGCTAATTATTGACTTAAAACAATTATTCTAAAATTGCAAGTATTAACTTGCTCAGATTAGATTTAATAACTGCTTATGAACTGCTTCTGATGTTTCAGAAACTGGTCCTAATCACAAAACTGGTAATCAACCTCCTTGTATCTATCTTATGATATTGGAATGAGGAAAGACCATTCATTAACACCTGGTAGTTACATGTGCCCCTGGGGTCCTGTGGGTGGAAGGACAGGATATACATCAAATAAATAATAATGATGATAATTTAAAAAAAAATACATGCAGTTTACAGAAATAGGTCTACGCCCTTAAGCCCTAGATATTAGAGCTGAGTTGAAGGTTCATTCTCAGAACCTTTCTTTTGAAGATTTGTGTATGGAGAAGTATGTGTAGGTAGGGAATGGAAAGAAATTTAGGGAGATTTTGAAGACTGCAGATCAACAGATGCTGCAATTCTGCGAACATAGAGTGGGCTTGCCATGTTCCTCCATAAAGCCTCACTTGGAGCGACACTGACTAAGGATTGGGAAGAAATTCAACTGAGTGTGTGTTTAAAGGCACAGCTACCTAATTTGCACTTTCAAAACCGCATGTGAAGCAAAACACAGCCGCCTTCAAAATTCAGACTTCCGAATTTTGCAGTGCAAGTAATGTGTACAAAAATGCACATACTAGGATAATGTGTGCAGATGTTAGTGAAAACAACACACAAAATATATCTCTGTTAGGAAATTGATTTCCAAAAGTGTGTATATAGTATAAAAAGATGCATACAAACATGTTCAGATAAATTCACACTAAAATATTGATGAATTTTCAAGTTCTTTAAAAATGCAAAGTGATGTGGTGAACTGAACTTAAAACGAGAAAATGAAAAACTGATTGGTACCGAAATTAACAGATTAGCCTATCCTTCTGACATAGTGTCATTCCACTGAGCATTATGGGTATACATGGTAACTGACCAGAGAGCTGCTGCTACAACAGCAACACTGAATTATTACTATTATTGATTAAATTTGTTTGTTGCTTTAGCTTGCCCAAGGCAACCCAAAGCAACTTGCAAACAAACAAGGCAAAAACAAAACCCACACAGGTACATTGAAACCTTTAAAAATATTCGGTTGTTGTTTAGTCGTTTAGTCGTGTCCAACTCTTCGTGACCCCAAGGACCAGAGCATGCCAGGCACCCCTGTCCTCCACTGCCTCCCGCAGTTTGGTCAAACTCATGCTGGTAGCCTCGAGAACACCATCCAACCATCTCGTCCTCTGTTGTCCCCTTCTCCTTGTCTTTCCCAACACCAGGGTCTTTCCAGGGAGTCTTGTCTTCTCATGTGGTGGCCAAAATATTGGAGCCTCAGCTTCACTCTAGTGGAGAGTTTTGATCAAACGTGATCCACCTGGAGCAGGAACTGGCAAGCCACTCCAGGATCCCTGCCAAGAAAATTCCATGGACAAAGACAAAAACATTCTACCCACTTCTAATAGCCCACAGATAGTTAAAGGCCAAAAGCCTGGTTATAAAGGAATTGTTTCGCATGACACCTAAAGATATATAAGAAGTGGGGTATAGAGCTTCTGCTCCCAGGAAACTAAAAATTCATATAATTTCTTCCCATCCCCAAACAAATCCCTGAACACACCCCTCCACTTTCACCGCCTACGAATGGGTCTTTGGAAGTGGGGCGGTATTGTGGAAGTCTTTGGAAGTGGGGCGGTATTGTGCAGATTTGTTCTCTCTCCTTTGTGAGTATCAGAGCCTTTTGTTGAAACATTACCTTTTATGAGAACTACAAACTGTTCAGTGAATTAAAAAAAAAAAAAACAAAGCTTGAGGAAATGTAACACTATTGTCAATAGTAACACTTTGTGGTCTTGTAAAAGGAGTTAATCGCTTTTTTTAAGAATGTGTGCAAGTTCCGTAAGAACAGTCTCCACCTAACAACCAGGAGGATTATAAATGTTTGATTAAGGATGTTTGACCTGTAGGCCCAAGTCAGAAATACGCTTGCACCTTCGTTTGAAATAGTGATAGTACCCAAACCTGTAATTTGGGATGACCTTGCTGAACCCTTGGGTTCAGTTTCTGTTGCAATATTTGCCTTTTCCTTTCCCACCCCAGCCTGGGTAGCAGGACAGAGAGGCCTCGCACTGAGTCCTTGGTTAGGCCTTCAGCTCTGCTACAGCAGTGCCCATCTCAACATAAGGACCAGTATAGGATGCTGTTTTGAATGCTTGCAACACAAACCATTGGAAATGTAGCTCTCGTTATTCTACTAACGGCAACAGACGCTGAGGACTGTATTTACTATGAGTTGTATTCAAAGTAGCACTAAGTGGCTAGGGCAAGCCAGTCAGATGAGTGGGGTACAAATATTATTATTGTTATTGTTGTTATTATTGTTATTGTTGTTATTGTTATTATTGTTGTTATTGTTATTATTATTATTAAGCTCCTTGTGCAAGTGGAACAACTTTTGTCTGTGCAATTGGACTTCTTCCAGTCTCAACTCACCAGCCATAGCTGTCAACTTTTCCCTTTCCTTGCGAGGAATACTATTGGGAATAAGGGAATTTCCCTTTAAAAAAGGGAAACGTTGACAGCTATGCCACCAGCACCCCCTAATTCTGTTCTGGCAGATTCCCCAACACTCTGGATCAGATTTGGGATTGCCATGGGGGCAGGGTCCTGTTGTGGAAGTTGTTCCACTCACACAATTATTCAGTTGAATACTGCCCTATAATTCCAGCTGCAGCAACAACTTAACAGGAGCTTTACCACAAAGCTGCTCCCTCTGTTGTTGCTCCCTGGTAAGCTTTTGAGAAAGGGAAGTAGTGGCAGAGGACTTGGAGAGATGGCCTCAAGGTAAAACCCATTGCAAATTATCACTAAGCTGAGACTGTCGATAGTACTTCTGAGCCCAAACACCTCGTTACACAATCAGGTCTCCTCCAACCCCATGGCTGTTCTGAAAAATTGGATGGATTGGTGTCCTTTAGTTCTTTGTTTGTTCCCTTTGTTTAAGCTCCTTAAGTTTAGGTATCTATAGCCAGACATGAGTTAATAGCAAGTATGTATAGTAATAATGCAGGAATGACAAATACTTTCTAGACACTGTTTGCTGTCCCTAGAATCTTGTGTTGGTTCCTCCATACACTCTGGAGATCAGAGGCCAACAGGACCTATAAATCTTATCAAGGAACCGTGAAACCTCAATATCCCTGATTTTTTACGGTTCTTCTCCCTCTTGCTGACTTTTTTTGTTTCCATGCCCTGTTGATTCTTCTTGCCTACGCAGGAGGTAAGGAACTTTGGGATTCATTCTCAAGAGAGAGAGTCTTTCTCTTTCTGTATTTCACATCGCAAACTATAGGGTTTCCCCTGGAATACACTCTGTATATGGGGACTCTCTCAGGCCACACCCATCACCAGAGCTGCTTTGCACCTTCTTCTGACATGTTTTTGCCTGTCTGTAGTGTGTCCTTGCACTCTGACCTTGTTTCTTTTTTGACTGGAGGGAGGGAAGTGTAAGTGTGAAGAAACTAACTCACCATACAAAGGTAAAATTCATATGTCTTGCTCCTCCCACTTTCGCATCTGGCCCTTGCACCACTTTCATGTGGCCCCCTGGAAGGCTGACTTGAAAAGGATTTGGACACTGGGCTGAAAATGTTTCCCTACTCCTGTTCTAGAGGAGGGCCTGGTCAAACAGCTCACCAGAATATACTGCTTGCCTTATTCCAACACTGATTTTGATATGGCTCTAGCAAATCCTATGAGATCTACCAAAGTCTCTAGACACCCGTATACATAAAGGGATATAAGTTTGCATACACGTCCTAAAGCACGATCTACAATTTAGCCTTGTCTTTCTCTTCCTAGTAGCAATGCACTATTGTCCTGTAACAAGTCAAGCCCTTTTGGACACCTGGAACGCAATAAAATGTACCACTTTCCATGTTTGGATCTTGCTTCTGCTTCTGTTTTAGGAACGGAAGCAAGGAGGACAAGCACACAAAATTAGATTTGCTCCTTAGTCCTGTCTCTGACTAATGGCTGATTCATTACGCGCACTGGAAAACAGAAGGGTGTTGTTGCCTGCGCATTGCTGAGCCATAGGAAGCATGTGAAATAGGAATAGATGAAAGAGTTCCCTAGCAGGTGCAGATTGTATTTCTCTAACCACTGAGTGGCTGCAAACAGTTTCCCCTGCATATCAGGGATTAGGGGCAATGGCTTCCAGATCACGGGATCGCTTCCGTAAACAGAGCCCTGAGCCCTAGCAGATCTTTTTTTGGAAATTAAACACTGGAAACAGTTAAATGGGGGGGGGGGGAGAGGCAAGTGGTATGGCACGGAGGCTGCAGGCAGAAGATGGGGAGAATTAGCCTAAGAGTCCTGATTTTGCATTTCTCTCCTTCATTCTTAACAATAAGAGGGATTTAACTGCCTGATACATATGTGGTGTTAACGTGCATATATTCCACATGCACTGCAGCTTTGAAGAAGCAGCTGTACTCAAAGTCATTGCCTGGGGTATTCTTGTAATGAGTTAAACAAATATCTAATAAAGAGATACAGCTGTTTCTGGAATAATAGCTTTGTGTACCAAGCTACAGAGAGTGACTTGCCCGCCCTTATAAATAAACAGGGCTTCTAAATAAATCCAGATGATTTATGCAGCTGTCGTATTCACAAGCCCCTCAGAACTCCTCTAAAGAATAGATGAAATCAACCAAGCAAGGAACTAAGTGAACTTTGTTTTTTAAAAAAAGACCTTCTCATATATATATATATATATATATCTTCACCTCAGCTGCACAGTGTTGTTTCTGTTTACCAGATTTTTACCAGCAGAGCAATATTGTTTAAAAGGCATGCAGATAAATTTCAACACAAAAAAATCCACTAAACCATTTTCATGCAGAAAAAGTATGTTTCTTTGTGGAAGAACTTTACTCTTTTCTTCTCTTTCTTTTTTATTTCAGCCTTAGCATTGATTCAGATGCTATATAAAACTCTGGGGACTGCAGATGTGGGAATCTCTCATGCTTCTGAATCCCCGCCCCCCAGTAATGTTTCCGGACAGCAGCTCTCATCATGTCTGACCATTGGCTATGTTGTCTGGGGCTGATGGAAGTTGGAGGTCAACAATATCTAGAGAGATGCTTGAGACCTAGGGGATTCAAAGATTGCTGCTCCCATATGAACCCACCTGGAATGCAGGGATTGGACTGGGAGTCATCCCCCCCCCCTTATCCGTGCCTTGAGTGTTATAATTTTATTGGAAATTCAAACACAAAAGTGATTTTTGCATCCATAATCCAATTCATAACCAATTCATATAGGTGATATCCAGCATTAATCATGCTCAGAGTAGATCCATAAAAATCAGTAGACATGTTACTTAAGTTCATTAATTTCAGTGGGTCTCCTTTTGAGGATGATTAATGTTGGAATGTAATGTGTGATGACATTTAGGGCACAATCCTGTGGTCACTAAGAAGGCATCCCGGGAGCCATGGGATTTTGCAGTGTTCCTTCCCCTGTTCCCCCAAGATTGCCCCCAGGTGGGGCTGGGGAGAGATGAAAGCCCTACAGCTGGAATACCTCTTTCCCCTCCTTTACTACCACAAATTCTCCCTCCCCTACTCATACTAGATTGCTCTGCCCATTGATAGTAGCCAAAGGATATTCCAAGTTGTGCTCTTTAAAAGAAAATGAAGGTGACACCTTCTGGTTTCAAGACCTGTTGTTACGATCCATATTCTGAAGGCATTTACAAGTCAAAGAAAGATTTTGCTGGGGCCATGCACAAAGAAAAAACTAAGATAGCTTGGCTAACTTCATTGGTACTTGCTACTCCTCAAGTGAGCAGATAGCTAAAGAGATGGAGGATGTTGGCTTTTTGCACATTTTCTATTCTCAAGGAGAGTCCATATTCAAAGTTCAATACTTTATAAATTGGGAAATTATTATTAGTCATGATGGTAGCACTAATAATTAATTCACGAATCGCCTTTTACAGATCTGTCTCAAGGTGATTTGCAAGCATATAAAAACCGCAAACATATGTTTAAAAACAATACAAAGAACAACTGCAAATAGGGTTTGAAATGCATAACATAAGACAGAGACCTTTTCATTTGGCTGGAAAAACTTGTCGAAATGCAACTCCTCTGCCAATTATTGCAATCATTCATTGCTTTTCAATTGCTGCATGGAATGTGGCTGTGCAAGTATCATAAGCACTTATGCACAGTGCCTGTGGCATTGCTTGTGAAAAGCAAACACAGCCTTCTTCCTGTTCCCATGCCACTTTTACTTAATTGTTAAAAATGTTCTTGCTGCTTGTAGGTCCTCCATTGTGCTATTTCGTAATTATGCAGCTCTCTGATACTTGTGTTTTAAGGGTGCTTCCAGACTGGGTGTGTGTTGTAGGTTTGGTGTTCCTCAGTTTATTTGCTTCTAAAGAAGGCTAACAGCAGCTTGGTTTTCCCCACAGCTAGGCTATACCCCGTCCGGCAGAGATTCAAATCCCTTCTGATAAGGAAATGCAGTATCACATGAAGGCTGCAATCCCAATCCCACTTTCTTGAGAGTAAGTCTCATTGACATTTTTATGATTTGGCAAAATTCCCCTCTTACGCCATTTTTACACCCGAAAACCAGCACATGTCAGGAATTTACCTGACGTATGCAAGCCTACATAATTACACTGTAAATGTTCTAGGGTGGAACTTATACAAATGTAATACCAAGGACAAAAAATGTCCCAATAAACTTGGAAGGCAGAAACTGTTTTGACTTCACAAGCTCATAAGAAAGAAATAAGAGTATCACTCATTTTAAATCCAAATTTACTTTTGTTGTGCTGTTGCGTTTGTTGGGTTGTGATTTTCCAGCCCATATCTATAGGTATAACTAAAATTACTTGAATCTGTGAGCAGATGAAAGAAATGATTATACAGTCCTTTCCCCAAAATTAATGATGTGCCTGAAACAGATTGCTATGAGAGAAGTTATTGCATCTACACTCCACCCAGAACTGGTATTGGAGTGGTTAAATGCTTCATTTGCACATTACAACATGTGATTTGTAGATGTGGCAGAGTGATGTGGCTTCAAAGCAAGCAAATTTGACTGCAGGTCCAGTGCATGGTAATAAGTATCACAAAACAGATTTGTTTGCAAAGAATGCACTCATGCCAACTGCTAAGAGAAGTGCTATCTGCACATGAAATAATATGTACCTGGGTAACTTTAGCCTTGATTTGAATATACCTGCCAATTTTCCTATGATAAACATACAGTACCTTTTGTATTCCATCATGGAGTGGGGGGGGGGGGGGACAAATGAGACAAAACAAACAAACCCTGCTGTTCCTGATTGGTAAGACTGGGGGTGGAAACGACCCTGCCTAATATAATCCTATGCATGTCTATTCAGAAGTAAGTTACGTTCCTAGGTAGGAATGAATGGACAGAGTTTCTCATTTTCCCCTAACCAGTTCTCCGCATTTCCTAAGAATGCTTACTAATGAGTGATCCCCAGTGAACAGAATGGGACTTACTTCCAAGTAAACATGAAGAGGGTTACACTGGTAGGCTGTGTCTAAGGCTCTACACTCTCTCTAGGAAGCAAGTTCCCTTGAAGACAGTAGATCTTTCTTTTGAATAATGCATAGGGTTGTACTACATCAGATCATACTATATTCCTTTTTCTGCTTGCTGCAGGGAAGTTGGGAGAGGGGAAGAAAGAGATTTTATTGTGAGAGAAGGTATGCACACATGCATTTTGGCGTAGTAACTTTCAGGTGGGTGCGGTGCTTTGAAGATGCTGCCACAGTATATAAGTTGAGTGTGTTTCCGTGCCTATAATTCAGCTAGCGCTAGTGAAAAGGATGGGGATGGAGAGATCCCAGAGGTGATGTTGTTCAACTATAAATGGCTCATAGAGTTGGAGACAATTGCTTGCTCATATAAAAACTGTGAAAAGCCAGAGAGATCACAGCTACCAATGAGTGGGACTTATCGATCACCCTTTCTAGCCTGTCATTGCCTTGAGTTCACATCGTTGAGACTGCACATTAACCAGTGAACTTTTGAACCCAATGTGTTGCCAGAAGCGGAGCACATGCTGTACACCCGGGGGCGGGGCCATGAGGGTGGGGTGAGCATCCCAGGGGGTGAGACGCCCATGGGGGCAGAGCGACCTGTCGATGGGGGATGGAGTGAGCCACCCATGGTGGGCTGCTTCCTGGGTGGGGGCAAGGGAAGGGAGCTGGGGCACTTTGCCAGCAGCCTTCCTCCCTTCCCTCTTCCTTTTGACAGCTCAGGGGAGGCTCCCCCCCCCCAGAAGCAACCACGACTCCCAAGCCTCCCCCAACTTGGGAGTCGTGGCCAAATGTCACCCCCCTCAGTGATGACACCTGTGGCGAACCGCCCCCACCGCACCACCTTCTTCCACCTCTGTGTGCTGCATCAGTAAATCCTAATGTTTTGCCTTTCCTTCCAAGGCAAAATCTGTAGGTTGCATATGATAATCTTGTTTAGAAGTACATTGGTTTGGATACTCTTAAAACATGTCTTCATGAAATTTAGAGCCTCCTATGTCATTATAAAGGGTTGCATTAATTAATTTGCAGGGCACAGTACCACATAAAGAGGTGGCCAAGCATTGCTTTGTTGTGTTGGGATTAATGGGAGTGTGACAACATTTTGCTTCCATAATGCTTTCTTCTCTTCATTACATGACACAATCAAGGGAAGGGTTACAACTGAGGGCTGTGAAAATCCTCACCAGCCACGGACTTGTTAACCATTTGAAGCTACTGGGCTACCCTAATTTCTGCAGAAGCTTTTTGCAGACCATTCCCTTTGGTGTTTCTGCTTTTGGGCAATTCTCAGTCAAGGAGGAAAGAAAAGACTCCTGGTCCTTACAGCACTTGCTCTGGACATCAGCTGTTTGGTGTTTCTTGAAACACTAATACAGGGAGGCAGCAATAGCAGAGAGATGGTTATTTACTCCCTGGGCACATTTTCTCAAGTCCTAGTGTGCTACAGCTGCTTCCAAGGATTGCTAGACTTTTCTGCCCCCATGACTCAACTATTGATAGATTTGTTGCTCTATTAATAATATCAACCACATTGCACTGCTTTAATGGAACAGATCACAACTTACATTCTGGATCTAGTGAAACCTTAATTGCATCGCCAGTAGAGAGGTTTTTTGCTGGATAATTGACTGCTAAAAGGTTATAATAATTCAAATGTGTTTCAGGGCTCTGCCTGTGTTATAAGCTATGACCTTAGCTACATTCTGTCACACAAAAATCATGTGTGCTTAAATATTTTTGCACCCCCCCTCCCAGCAGCCTTTTACACATGTGCTTATGCGATTACCTCTAGATGTTGTAGGATTACACCTCCCATCATCCCTGACCATTGGCCATGTTGCTTGAGTTTGATGGGAATTGGAGTCCAGAAACATCTGGAGGATACCACATTGGCTACTCATGGTATAAACAGGTTGGCATAACTGGACTGGTTAAGAACATATTATTCCACTTTCAGTAATGTTCCTCACTCCCATTTGCTGATATTACTTCTCTTATTTTGCAGGGTATTATTTTCTTGGCTCTTAAAATTTCATGGATCGAGGTTAATATTACCCGTGGCTTCTTCAGGATAGTGCACTACACGATTCCTGGCCCATCCTTAAGTCTGCTCTGCAGTGCACAAGAAGACAGATGAACATGTTCAGCCGCCACCTCCTTTTGTACTATTGGACTACCATACACCTTTCCATCTTGCTAGCAGTCTTGACAGCTGCTGAAGATGTCACGAACAGCACTTTAAACCACACTCATGTGCTCTTAGGATCTTTGCCTGTGGTTGTCTCCAGAGTTGATCACATTATAGTCAAAGAAGGTTACAGTGCCTTGATTGACTGCAACGTTCAAGGTAATCCGGGGCCAGAGTACAAGTGGTACAACTCCAACGGCCGTTTGCTGAAGGAAGATACAGGTATGTAACTGTGGAGCTAACACATGGTCCGTCTAGTGCAAACATGAGATGCTACAGTTATTGTGTTACATATTTATTTTTAAAAGATATTTCCCACTTGCCTTCCTGAGCAAATTCCCTCACAGGGCAGCTTCCATGAAGTAAAGTACTGTATACTAGGGGTGGCTATATATGAGGACCCCCAAAGCATATATTTTTTGCTCTGTCTCCCACCATTTCTTGTAACAGTGGCACAAATGTGGGCATGAGTTGAGTGGAGAAGTTTAAATCCTTTGACCTAACCCAACACCCTGATAGGAATTCAGCTCTCCTCCTTCCCCCGTCATCAGCTGGATCATTTGATAGATTGTGGCCTTTGTGTACAAATAAGAATGTGGGGAGTCTCTCCCACTTTGGGCCATGGTCACCTATGGCACGCAACCCCTGGAGGACTGGTCATGGGCGAAGGTGGCCAAAAATGGTTCACAACCCCTACTGTACACCATAAGCACATAATAACAAACCATCATTTAGAAACAGTAAAATGAAATAATCCATGAAAGTGATGGCAGCAGCAAAGATGAGGTCAACGTGACAATGCCAATAAGTAAATAAAGCGCAGCTGAACATAGAATGTCATTTCGGCACCAGTTCAGGTCGATAGGATTAGAGAACCGCTTTTAGGAATATGTATCAGTTTACAGCACCTGCGCTCAGCAGCACTATATCAGGGCAGGACTTTGGGGCAGAAGTCCAGGGCCCTGCCCAGCAGAATGAGCAGCAAGGCAGGCTTGCCACATTTTGAAGTAAGTGGAGTATGACACATCGCCATCTCATTTATTTATTAAATTTAGATCCCACATCTTCCTCTAAAGCAGGCATGGCCAAACTTGACCCTCCAGCTGTCTTGGGACTACAACTCCCATCATCCCTAGCTAACAGGACCAGTGGGCAGGGGTGATGGGAATTGTAGTCCCAAAACAGCTAGAGGGCCAAGTTTGGCCATGCCTGCTCTAAAGGATCCCGTGTCAATACTAAAACAATACAATTAAAACTCCTTTTTTAAAAACAAAACAGTTCAAATCTCCGAATCCCCTTGAATAGCAGCTGGTGCAGAGCAGCCATGGGAAAAGAGCCTTGCTTGTGGACTGCCCTGGGGCAGCTGGCTGGGCAAGAAGCAGGTTTTGTTTTCTGCAGTCGCTTCCTGTGCAGCTAACTATGCGCAGCAGAAATGGGTTTACACATTTTCTTCCCAAAGAAAGCAAAGGAAGGAACAAGCTGAACTGTGGAGGACAGAATTTCAGAAGCAGCGTAGGAGGCTTACAGCACATGCTTTTGTGTTCTGAGCGATTCCGCTAGAGTTTGAATGACGCCGCTGGGGCTCAAAAGACCTGCAATTTGCAGCGATGTTATTTAAAGCACTTGCAAAGCACCTCTCACTGTGACAGGCAGGAGGACTGCCTGTGGTGTGCAGGGCAAGACATGCAAGGGCACAGGGGGCGGCCTTGCCTTTGCCACTGCAAGCCATCAGCGTTCCCTGCCCATCTGCTCCCTGCTCATGCACTCTGCTCTCAGTTTCTTTCCCCATCTAGTTGCTCTAACCCAAACAGTTATGTTGCGGTTTCTGGCATTGGGTGAGTGTTGCAGCTCAGTGGGGGAGCACTGACTTTGCATGTAGATGGTTCCAGGTTCAAATCCTGGTGTCTTCAGGTTCAGCAGGGAAGGACTCCTGTCTGAAATCCTGGAGAGTTTCTGCCGATGTGGCCAATGCTGAGCTAGGTAGGTGGTTGCTTTGTCTCAGTATAAGGCAGCTCCCTATATTCCTGAAAGGTTGGGTAACCAGTGAGGAGAAGCGCCTTTGCCAGAGAGCTCCTGTCAGGCAGATGAGACAGTACTTGGCTAGATGAACCAAAAGTCTGACCTGGTATAAAGCAGCTTCCTAAGGTGGGAGAAGTTGCTTTAACCTCTCTCTTCCCCCAGTTCTGCGTTTTAATGCCTGTAAAGGTAAAGGATAAAGGGACCCCTGACCATTAGGTCCAGTCCTGGCCGACTCTGGGGTTGCGGTGCTCATCTCGCTTTATTGGCCGAGGGAGCCGGTGTACAGCTTCCGGGTCATGTGGCCAGCATGACTAAGCCGCTTCTGGCAAACCAGAGCAGCACATGGAAATGCCGTTTACCTTTCCACCGGAGCGGTACCTATTTGTCTACTTGCACTGGTGTGCTTTCGAACTACTAGGTTGGCAGGAGCAGGGACCGAGCAACAGGAGCTCACCCCGTCGCGGGGATTCGAACCGCCAACCTTCTGATCGGCAAGTCCTAGGCTCTGTGGTTTAACCCACAGCGCCACCCACGTCCCTATTGCCTAAAAATGAATGTATATGAGAAAATCTCTGTTAGGTGCATTTGAGTCTATTTATGTTACTGGGCTTAACCTTGTCTAACTGTGCTAAATTGTGTTCCTTGGTTAGAAGACTGGTTCATGTTTCAACTTGCTTACAAAACCACTTAAATTTAATTTACTCGCACAAGATGCATTGGCTTTTGGACCACAGGATGCCCTTCAGGTCAGATGAATTTAAAAGTTCCAAAGGTTGTTCTCACTTCCTTTATTTTGATCACAGCTTGCTGTGCCAGAATGTGCACACAGCCAGTTTAGCCACTGAGCAAGATAAACCATAGCAATCCTGACAGGATATGTTTGGGTTATTTTCTTGGCCCGTATAGAAATGTAATAAAATATAACAATTATTATTATTGTGGAGACCAAACCTATGTGGGTGTTCTGCTTGCATGTAAACCCTATATGTGTGTGGGGACGAAATATGTAAGCTCCACCCCACTCCCACCACTCTCCAGCTTTGGAGAGAGGGCGGGGGTCATGTGATGCAGGGACAGGAGCTTCCATTATTCATGGAGGATCACCCCCCCCCCCACACACACACACCAAGTTTGAGAGTGGCAGGGATAGCCATTTGGGGACAGGCTTAGCACATTGTCTTTTCATTCTCATGGTCCTATATGCACGCAGAACGCCCAAATAGGACTGTTGTAGAACATTATTTCCAAGTTATTTGCAGATAGCATTGGTGCATGGTTGTGATAAAAAAAAATATTCTGCTGACACTTACTTTGCTTAAACAAAGGCATTTTACTGATCACTTTTGCGTTCTTTCCAGCAGGGAAATGGATTTTTGACAATGGGCAACTGAACATTACTAGTGTGTCATTTGAGGATCGAGGAAAATACCTGTGCGTCGCTTCTAACATCTATGGCCAAGCAAATAACACAGTGACTCTGAGGGTTGTCTTTACCTCTGGAGATATGGGGGTCTACTACATGATTGTATGTCTTGTAGCATTTACCATTGTCTTGATCTTAAACATCACTCGGCTGTGCATGATGAGCAGCCACCTAAAGAAGACTGAGAAAGCGATCAATGATTTCTTTCGGACGGAAGGGGCAGAAAAGCTGCAGAAGGCTTTTGAGATTGCGAAGCGCATCCCAATCATCACATCGGCAAAGACCCTTGAACTTGCCAAAGTCACGCAGTTCAAGACCATGGAGTTTGCCCGCTACATTGAAGAGCTGGCTAGGAGTGTCCCGCTGCCCCCTCTCATCATGAACTGCAAGACTATAATGGGAGAAATCATGGAGGTGGTGGGGCTAGAGGAGCAGGGCCAGAACTCTGTCAGTCAGTCAGCTGTAGGACAAGAGACTGCTGAGACAGAAGAGATGTACATGATTCCCAACTCCATAAAGCGTAGCAACTCTTTCACCGCTGACTCAGATGCTTCCTCTCTGCACGAACCACCGCTGAAGATTGCGATAAAAGTGTCGGTCCACCCGTTGGCTAAAAAGGACTGGGTGGATGACCAATCACACGGCAGTATACAATTGGAAATTAAAAAGGAGAAGGAAGAGGAAGAAATTGTCGAAGCGCCAGAAGAACCTCCTGAGCCGGTCTCAGAGCCTCCCAGTGAACCGACCCCTCCTGAGGCAACTCTGGGAAGCAACATGGACACATGCACTGTTTACGAAAGCCATGTATGACACAATCTTCAAATCTATGCATAGCAAGAATATTAGGTGGAGCACTCTTTAAAAACAAAAACAAAAAGGATAATGTTTTTGCCAATAAGCCTTACCTAAAGACTATCATAGCAAAAGCCTGCATGTATGGATTACTGGGCCCTTTCTTCCTGAGGGTCGAACCAGACATTACGGCTGAATACACGCCATACATTTAAAGCGCATCTCCCCTGCCCCCTCCAAAAAAGAATGCTGGGAAGTGAAATTTACCCCTCATAGCTACAATTCCCCGCACCCTAAACAAACTACAGTTCTCTGGATACTTGGAGGGGGTTATTTTAAATGTATGGTATGTACCCACTTAGCATGACTAGCAATCACACCTGGTTGTGTTTTGGTTTTTAAATTTAAATACCACACATGGGATTCTCCACTTTTTGACTTGGGTTGGGAACCTGGGGGTTTGTGGAACCCAGGAGATTTAACCTTTTCTCTCCAGCCACAACCCCAATGAACCTCTTCCCTACACTCTGCATGTGCAGCATTTAGCAGCAAAAGTTTCCATTGCTGAAAAAAAATCTGGTCCCACCACACGTCTGATGCGGAAAGAGGAAACCTTGATGTAGCTGCTAGTTGTACTATGAAAGTCTGGCTCGGCCCTTAGTTTAGTCAGGAGGTTTGTGAAGGAATAATTGCTATTACACTAATATGAATTGCATTTTAATGTTCAGGAGATTTTTTTAAAAAAAATCACAAAATATTTACCTCAGAATTGTTTAGGTCAGCGTTGCTTGTGATGGGTACTTGGAATCCATGTATAGTGCTTGGAAACAGGACTTATAAGTAAGTCTGGGTCCCAAAAGACCCTTGACTTCGGAGCAGGGCTCCTGAAGTCAACGGAACTATTGTTTTGTTCTACTATTGAAATGTTTCTCAGTTTATGAAACACAGCAAAGAGGTTCTCCCCCCCCCCCCCCGGCCTGTCTTGCCTCTTTCTCCTCTGTGACTTGCTCCCTTACGTGTCTCTTGTGACTTTGCTCCCATGATTCTGTAATGCTGTTCAAGAGGGAGCATTTCCCTAGCCAAATGAAAATCTGTGTGGGATGCCATTTACTAGCGCTTTGTAGCAAGCAAGAAGAAGGTCAGATGAATTTATTTCATTTGAAAGCAGGCAATTTGTATTTAGAGCATGTGGAGTGGGGAAGGGTGGAGCGGGGGAAATGTCCTTCTTCTTTTGCTCCTTTGGAAGAAAGAGCCCAACAAATGTTGCTCCGTGGGGAGGATACACTAAGCCACTTGTTTCCGTTGGAAGAGGGCTATTTGTCTCCAGCTAGAAAGCTTTATACAAACAATGAGTGCAGTCTGGAGCACAGTTGCCCACTTCCCCAGCTATGGTGGCCACATGCAAAGGAGAACTTGGCCCCTTGTGTAAGAGAGGACGTTCTACAGGTGATGTTTGTCATGAAGGGACTAGACGCAGTGGTTCTCAACCTGTGGGTCCCCAGATGTTGTTGGGCTACAGCTCCCATCATCCCTGAGCTCTGGCCTTGCTAGCTAGGGGTGATGGGAGTTGTAGTCCAACAACATCAGGTTGCGGGAGGCTGCCCTAACCTATGCACAATACTGTTGAATTGTAATGAAATGTGAATGCAGGTCACTGTGTAGCATGGGAACAGCACTTGCAAATCTATGATTTGCAGGGGAATTCAGTTATTTGCTCAGATGTTTGGAAAGAAGCCATTAGACCTCTGTGAAGTCAATGAATGTAAATCTACACTGGCATTTATGGGCAGCCTGGTATTGGGCAAGTCTTGAGCTGAAGGATAACTTGACTGCATAAATTATGTGAACGTATTGAAGGATGCAGGATGTAACAATCATAGTGATCTGGTTTATATCTGATTAGTTATAATGTAGGCCCACAGGCGCCAATCACTGTAGCACAGATGGTCATCTTAGCTTAGCTCCAGCAGATTCTACTTCTAAAATGTCACCAAGAAGCATATAGTTTTCCTACAAGATCAACTCTTGCGTAGCCAGAGAGTCATTATGTATATACTTTAATAGACAGCCTGTGCTAAGGAAAAGATAGCAGTACATTAAATGTTCACATGAAATGTCTTCTGATCTCACTGAGGCTCCTTTTAGGAATCTCAGAAGAGACCTACTGGATCCAACACTACTGGATCAGATGCAAAGGCGACAAGTCTGTGTGGATGAGTGTACTTGCTCCACCTCCCATTGTTCTGGTCACTCTCCGTGAGATGAGTGGAGACTGCCCTCTTGTACTTGTGAATTCTCCCTACACATTTTAGAACACTGGGGGATTCTTAAATCTGCAAGGAGCCTCCACAATTACAGGGCAGCCGACTCTCAACTTGTGGAGGATGCCAAGAATGGCAATGTGGGTGTTCCAGCACACACACACACACCCTCGTGTATTTATTTAGTATGCCATGCAAATGTCTTAGATGGGGCTTTTGTTAAAAAGGAATTCTTAAGCTGCCACAAGTTGCATGTACAGTCTTAGCACTTAGATGCCTATTTGATTGCTGTCACTACTCAGGAATTTATAGATCTAAGCAGAGCCTTTGCCCCAAGAAAAAGCTCGGATGAGTTAGAAAGAGAAGTAAATTAACTCAAACGTTCTCCTTTCCCTCTCTGCTTTCAGCTTTTCTTCCTTCCATTCATTCACTTAGAACACCTTCCTTGTGTGCAGCTATTCACAAGACCTATACATTAGACTATAGCTACTTAACCTGGAGTCACCATATTTAAATCCATGTGTCTTTTCCATAGCACATGGTCCAAGAATTAAGCTTGTCCAAAGATTAAGCCCTGTCTTTCATCTATTTACATGTCTGTTAAGTTCGGATGTGGATATACTGAGTGCTGGGCTGCAGACTTCCCATTTTACTTTGTGGAATTTCCTAGCTTCTATATCCCTTCAAGATGATGTTATTTGGGGAGGGGGGAATTTGTGGGGGGGAGGAATTCCATAAATTAGCATTTTAGCTTTGGAATAGTTGTGCATCAGTAACAGACTACAGGCCTATACACACTTAGCATGAGAGTAAATCCCTTTGTATTCAGTGGAACCTCTGAGTAGGCATGTGTAGGATTGCACTGTTAAATGCAGTATACTGTAACAGCAAAATGAAATTTCAAAAGGAGCATAGATGCTGCTTATTGCCTATTATTTTTAAAGGCAATCCTTTTCTTAACAGTCTTACTGTGTTCAGTATTTGATATGCACAGGCAATGAGTCATGCAAACCTCAGACTAGATAAAGTTCCTGCCCTGGAGAGCTTGCAACTGAAAACCAAGATTAATACATGAACAGGAGCAAATGGCACATGCAGCTTATATTTATTTTGTGCAGCACTATATAAACTAAATGGCAGCAGGTTAAGACAACAAAGGGTCTCCTAGCATTTTAAAGATTTAACCAATTTAATCTTCTGTGCACAAGAATTTACTTCAGCCAATTGAACCTGTTTCCCTCCAGAAGTTTAGAACTGCAAACTCCCCTCAGCCCCAGACAGCACCTGGAACAGGAACAGGGTTCATGGGAGTTATTGTCCAAAACATCTGGAAAGCACAACGTTGTGGGAGGCTGCTCTACATCAAGTGCATGGCGTTATCCTCAGTTGTAAGGTGGATGTATTCAGGGGATGGGAACTAAAAAACGGCATTAAATAGCAATGACGTGCACAAAAGTACCACCTGTAACAGTTAAATTAAAGCTTTAAAATGTATGCAAAATAACCATAGTGATCATCAGGCTGAACCAAGCAGCTTGGTTCTTTGGCAGTGTCTTGGCAAAGCAAAAACAGAAAGGAACACTTCTCACCATATGTGCTGTTCTTTCCTGCGTTTCCATGTGTCATTGTCGGCTCTTAGCAGGGCTCTGGAATGTGGTCTTAGGCTAAAAGCTCAAGAAGAACCCTTTCCCTGTCAGGGTGAAGGTAACTCCACAAATAAGAGGCTTGAGGAGCTACATCACTGGATTATGGTTTAAATAGGTTGTGCAGGAAGAACCAATGTGGTATTTCTCCATGTGTTGTTGACCTACAGCTCCCTCCATCCCTGATCACTGACCATGGGCCTGATGGGAGTTAAAAAGGTAAAGGGACCCCTGACCATTAGGTCCAGTCATGGCCAACTCTGGGGTTGTGGCGCTCATCTCGCTTTATTGGCCGAGGGAGCCAGCGTACAGCTTCCGGGTCATGTGGCCAGCATGACTAAGCCGCTTCTGGCGAACCAGAGCAGCGCACGGAAACGGCGTTTACCTTCCCGCCGGAGTGGTACCTATTTATCTACTTGCACTTTGGCGTCCTTTTGAACTGCTAGGTTGGCAGGAGTAGGGACCGAGCAACGGGAGCTCACCCTGTCGCGGGGATTCAAACCGCCAACCTTCTGGTTGGCAAGCCCTAGGCTCAGTGGTTTAACCCACAGCGCCACCCGCATCCCTCAACAAATTGTAGAGGGCACCAAATTGGCTACTCCAGGCTACTCCAGGGGTTAGTGTCATTTTATCACATCTCAGATACAAAAGGACCTATGATGCAGGCTAAATACTTCTGTGAATGTGCTTAGTCTAAAACAGAAACCCATTCTTGGAAGGGTGAACTAGCTATAGATTCCTTAATGCAGCTTTTTTGTCTCTTCTTAAAAGATGTGTTCCTGCCCTCTGCTTGTCAGCTTATCTTACAGGGGCTGCACTTTAAGATGCCAGTGTCTGCCTATTTTTTTCTGAATTGTTAACTGTGAGTCTAGTATACCAGGAGAACTTGTGGCTTTGTCATTCTTCTGCTCAACAGATAAATTAAAAAAAATGTACTGTAATGTATCAACAGGTTTTCCTAACCTAAGGCAGCGCGTCAACTACTGCTCAAGCAACTGTAATCAATGTTAAAGTGTTAAGTATTCATTCAAGCCTGAACTTAGAGAATTGCCAACAATTACCTGGGCCAGAGGTGAACAACTACCTGTGGCTCTCCAGATATTGTTGGGCATCAACCTCGGACAGCAAGTCCAGCAGTCAGGAATGATGGGGGTGTTTCTTGTTGTCCTTCCTGACTGTGGCTATTCAGGCCAAACACTATTTATGGACTGCAAACCTATGTTCACAGAATGTAGAATTTCTGCATTTTCCTCGCTGCAAAGAAACTGCTTGCACTGAAGCTAATGTTGTCTTCATTATTTCAGGACAAATGTAATGAACATGAGTATTCTGCTGCACAAATGCGTAATTGCCGTGTCTTGATTTTTAAGAACAGCACATGCTGAGATTTTTTTAGCTGACTGGCAGTAACTGGGATACAGACACAAGTTAATTACAGGAAGTTCAGAGGGGTTGTTTTCTGCCCCCTCCCACCCTCAGCAGACCTTGTGTTCCATGAAAACCTCATTTCTGAAAGTAAGTTCAATCAAAGAAAGTTACCTTTTTTTTATTTGCCCAGCAGCTCACCCTACACTCCATTATGAGAAAGGATGGCACCCTCTGAGGCCCTTCTCTGGATACCCCTCTGAGAGAGGCTTGGAGAGTGGCAACAAAGGAGAAGGCCTTTTTTGTTGTAGCCCCGCTGCCTGTGGAATGATCTCCCCAGTGAGGCCTACCTGGCACCAACACAGCTTTTTGGTGCCAGGTTAAGATTTTCCTCTTCTCCCAGGCATTTGATGGGATATGATCCAACTGGGTTAAGGTTCCTGACAAGGTTCTCCTCACCCCTTGTGAAGATTGGTGTTTTTGTATTGATTTGTTAAATTCTGATGACCATTTTTAACAATTTTGTATGTTTTTTAAACTTGATTGCACAAGTCACCTAGAGACTAGCTTGTGTTAGATTACTAACGAGTTAAACAAGTAACAAATAACCAATCTGCACTCCCCCCGCCACAAGCTTTTTTTTCAAATGCTCCAGCCTTAAGAAGGGGAACACATCTTTTAATTTTTTGTCCTAAATGGCCTGCCACAGTTCTGTGACTGAGTTTTGTCAATTACTCTTCAGGGAATTGAAAATGACAGGGCCCATTCACAGTGCTGAGGGAGAGAAAGGCGCCTGGGTTTATGGAGTGTAGGTGGACATATACCAAATTCACAAGCAGTTTATCAGATACATGAATAACCAGGCAGACAATATTAAGAGCCGTTTGTTCACAAGTTACTCATATTGAGGAGCTGTCCAATGTCAAAAGCTTTATATGACCATAAATATAGGCCAATAGGTGGTGATGCTGGAGTATAGCAGAAACCAGACTAGCAAGATCACTTTGACCAGGGTGGTGGTGGTTGTTTTTTTCCAATCAAGGGGTATATAATTTGTATGAAATAAAGTAAATAAATTCCTTCTTCTGTCAAGCCAACACAGTAAAATGGAGAGCTGCTCCTGAGCTCTGATGCCAGGGTTCTCAGTTTGAGACCCCTGCTGCTTTAAGCACAAAGCACCAAAATGAAAAGTAAAGAAAATCATATTCACAAAAATCAGGCACTCTGCTGGATGTCTTACAGGAGTGTTTCCAGTATGGGCATTTGAATTTTGAATGGGAACATTTGACTATAATGCAAGCATTTCCATAATCCAGAATTCAGTTTGAATCAGCTTCCCACAACCAGGGATACAACAAAAATGAATTATGATTATGGACACCAGAATTCCATCACAAGATTCCTTGTGGAGCCCATTTTACATTTCCTGTATCTCTTGCTATACATTTGCACCAGTGTGCTACCATGACATCTCTGGATGTTGCTGGGCAATTCACCATGTTTATTTAGTCAAGCTGCTCTTAGCATTGGACAATGAATCGCATAATACTTCTTTCTCTGCGTAGTCTTGCAGTGAAGAAAATACAAAGAACAAAAATGTTTGGGGGTTTTTTACACTCTTACTGCAATGCAGCAGTGAACTATATTCTGTTTTCTTGAAAGGGTTTTTTGTTTGGAGTTGGATTCACCATTTCTTTTTTGCTTCAAAATGTACTTGGAAGTGGGGAAAGCAAGGAAGTAGGAAAGCTTTAAAATCGCAATTAGCGAATTGTGAAAACACAGAAGTCTCCCATCTCCAGTTTAGGTTTCTGTCACATTGACAAAACTAAACACAGGCAGTCTGTTTTCTCCTTCGAAAAGCATTGTAAGCTGTTTATTGTTTGCAATCTATGCGGTCACCATAGAAATCGGCACAAATGCCAAGGAAATCTTCACCCATCTTATTTTGATCACCTCTATTCCACTGGATCTTTGAGAACAATTAATTGCTGAGAAGCATTTGTTTTCTAGGGTGTGAAAGGAGATGTTTTCACAGCAGCCAAGCTGTAATTTGGCACCAAAATCTTTCTGTAAGTGAATCGTACAGCATGTAATATATAAACAAGCTGTGTGTGTGAGAGAGAGAGTGCTTAACATTTTTAATGCCCTCTTGAGAAATGATAGAAAGCGGTTCCTGGGAACAGTAAGAAAAGCTGTCAGGAAACAAAGACCATTGATTTCCTTCAAAGATGACTTATGATCAGAGAGATGTGCTTTGAATAGGAAAGCAGCACCATGAAGGCCCTGCATTCCCTAATGTCTCTTGTGAGACTTGAGCCACACTCATTCATTGAAAGCATCTTTGTAAATGAGGGAGTCCTGCTTGTTACACCTACTGATCTCAAATCTACTCCTTACACATCAAACCAATTAAGAATCTGTTTCATCACAAAGAAGAGGCTGGTCTTCTTGTACAAGGACATGAAGAATATGCTGCTGTGAAGGTTTGTGAAAGAGAGGGAAGGTTTATATTTTCAAAATGGATGAGAAGGTCTGTACTGGGATGGGGGGTGGATAATGTGAAACTCAAGACCAATTCATGTGGTAATAAGTACTGGAAGACTGTGAGACCATAATCTAGCCAAAGGGAAGCACTTTGGAGTCCTGTTGATTTCAACAGCCATGTGAAAGACAGTTAAGCTCCTACATAACTCTCTCCCACTGAAATCAATGTCCCAGAGAAGGCATTTAACTTTTATCGTGCTCTATGTGCAATGGACTCAGGCTCACAGCAAGCAGCCATAATGATAAATACAGCCTCCAGTCCTCCTTCAGGTGAGAGAGTTATTAATACCCAGCACACATGTATACGGCCCAATGTACACATGATGATGTGCACATGGTGGTAGCCACACAAAGAATCCTAGGAATTGCAGTTGGTTCAGGGAACTAGCCTCAATGACCTACAATTCCCAGTACCCTTAACAACCAGCTACAGTTCACAGGAGTCTCCATCACTGTTAAAGTGGTGTAAGAGTGCTTTAAACATATGTGGTGGCAGTCAACTATGTTTTACACAGAGCGGACCCATTGGAATTAATGGCCCTAACTTAGTCATGTCGCTTAATTTCAATGGGTCTACTCTGAGCATAACTTAGTTGAATACCACCACATCTTCCGGGCTCAGAAACAGCTCTGACCCTGGCTCCAGCCTCCCCACTGGGTAAGCTGGGCATGAGCATTGCTTTCAGGTTCTAGTTTCTTCTGATCCATCCAAATCACTAGTTGAATTGGAAGGTGTAGTATAACATTAAAATAATGGTATTTCTACCCCCTGCAGCCTAGAAGCTCAAGCAAATTTACCTTCCCAGCGGATTTATGGTAAAGGTGGAATTGTTATGCCCTGACACATCTGAGTGTTCAGAGGTGTTAATATTATCCTCAGCAGAAGGTAAATCTGATGCTTAGTGATCATCCCCTTGGTGTTTTATTTTTTTTCATACGGTCCTAAGGAATATTTCTTTTTGAGCCTTCAGGAGTTAACAAGCTGCTCTGCTAAACTAATCATTGTTGCATATCACTCCAATCTCCAAGCGGTATGGGGTTCCAGGGGTTCCAAATGCTCACCTATGGTTCAGTTTCCTTGGAATGAGGGACAGCAGAGACTGTGGTGTCTTTATGGTATATGGTTTATTTACACAAATATGCAACCTGAGCCTAAGATGGAGGGGCTCACAGCATTAACACCAAAGAAGATCTTGCTTCTCCCATCGTCACAGTCATGGGTTCAAACAGAAATGAAGCATGACTATCACTCTCTGGCTTCTGCCTGCAGCCTGCTTCCAGCTCTCACACACAAGTCCTTGGCTTTTGTCTTTCTCACTACTAGCCAGGTGAGGGAGGGGGCCCATCCATTTGGCTTCTGGCACAAAGCCACTTCCATGGTTATACTAACGTCTATGCCTATTAACTCACCAAGAAGCTGGCCTGGCTACTTCAACAATTGAATCCTCCATTAGATTTTAACCCTTGCTGCATTAAGGACCCAAGAATTACAAGGGACTCAGGCAAATCATATCAATATACTTAAGAAAACTATGAAAACATCAACACACACACACACACAGTCTAATGAGAGCAATTGTTTTATTTATTATTCCCCTGAATCTTTTGGCTTAAACAGCGGCATCACTTTTCGGATGGGTAAAAATAAAAATCAAACACAGTCCTTGAATATAATATAGAGAGAGCCCTATTGGGTAAGGTTTGTTGTTAACAGGACCCTCTCTGAGGGGCATAACCCTTGAAAATTTAAGTTATTTAAAACATTTAAATTAACTAGAACTTTGTCTCAACTAAACACCATTACAAACATGTGTTGAATAGAGCTGAACTGAAGAAAAAAAATCCCAAAAACTTTCTCTCATATACCCCTCCAGAAAAAGACTGCCATTTTGCAGCTTTTTCTCTGAATACACGCCACCTTTTAAATTTTTTGGCAGCAAACACAATTTCCCCCCTCCCCCACAACAATGCCCTGGAATGATGTTAGGTCAGGCTGCAAAATGGCTGCCAGGCTGCCAACAGAGATTTCTTCCAGGTCACCTATTTATTGAGCATTTGTTCTGATTAGTTTGTAGGGAAGTTGGACAGCCAGCTCCGCATCAAGCATTAGCCCAGTTTCCAGTGCATTTTCCTTATCGCAAAAAGCCTGATCTTTGGGGTCTGATCTACTGGTCCCACTCATAGTGGCAGCAAATACAAAACACTGCAAAAGGAGAGACGCTGTACAATTGCTAATAGCAAGCCCTACGCTCTGAGAAATTGTTAGAGAATTCTTCTCCACCATCCCAGAGGAAGGCAGTGAAACGATCCCCTCAAATTCTCTGCCCACAAGTAGGATGGAGAATTTCAAGGTCATTTTGTACACAGCTCTATTGTGAAACACTGCCAAAGACTTGCCATAACATCTAGAAACCTGCCAGCAGTTTCTGCCACACATCAGGCAACCAGCTGTGCCTTGAGCTGCTTAAATATGCCGAAGGGCTTCCAATTATCACTGCCTCTAGGGGCAAGTGCTTCTGGCACCCGGAGAAATCCCCAACCCTCCTCACCTCTTTCACAACATCCTGGCTTCAGTTCAATCCACAACAATGAATAATTACCCCAAGGTGGCACAAAAAGCCCTCTGCTGCAGCAGAATGCGTTCGTAATAATTACAGGGATCAGCAAGGTTTGTTCCGGCAGTAAAGGAACTATCACATAGGTGAATTTGCAATGGTATCTAGCTATCTAGCCTCTTCCACAACTCATGGAGGACTCAACAGAGTCAACAGAGCTGGAGAAGGCTAACGGGGGTCTGCAGCTTCATTTCTACAACTTTGCATGGGGAGAATAATATACAGTGGTACCTTGGTTTACAAACTTAATCCATTCCGGAAGACCGTTCTTAAACCAAAGCGTTCTCAAACCAAGGCACGCTTTCTCACAGCAGTGGGGGACTCAATTTACAAATGGAACACACTCAACAGGAAGCGAAACATGTTCTTATTCCAAGGCAAAGTTCACAAACCAAAACACCTACTTCCGGGTTTGCAGCATTCTTACTCCAAGTTGTTCATAAACTAAGCTGTTCTTAAACCAAGGTGCCACTGTGCATTGTTTTAAACCATCCCCAGAATTGTGATGTCCATATAAGGGGTGGAGGTCTTATCCCTGTGGTTTGTTAAAACTATATATATTAAACAAGCAATCTGTACTCAGTACTAAACTACTGAAATTAGTGTACAGTGGTACCTCGCAAGACGAATGCCTCGCAAGACAAAAAACTCGCTAGACGAAAGGTTTTTCCGTTTTCGATTTGCCTCGCAAGACGAATTTCCCCTATGGGCTTGCTTCGCAAGACGAAAACGTCTCGCGACCTTGTTTCCTTTGTCTAAAAACAAAGACATGTTTTGTTTATAAAGTTAATTTATTTTCCCTTCAATTTTTGAACTGCTCTTTACAGTATGTGTGACTTTAAAGAGCAGTTAATAAACTGTTGTTGTACCAAATTTGGCTTTGTTTGGACTTTTTTTGACCATAGGAACGCATTAATTGATTTTCAATGCATTCCTATGGGATTTCGTGATTCGCAAGACGAAAAATTCGTTAGACGACAAAACTTGCGGAACGAATTAATTTCGTCTTGCGGGGCACCACTGTACATGCAGCCGAACACCACTGTAAAGTTGATTTCTGATACAGTTCCCAGAATAAGATGGTAAAAAAGAAACAACAAAATTGCCAGCTGTTCCCATCCTTTCTTCAATATCAATAATCCATCCTTATTCTGCTCCTACTATGCCCATCCCCATGGCCCTGATTCCAAATAAAATCCACTTCAGCTCCACTTTGCTTAAGCATTAAAAGCACCTGATAATAAAATCATAGGAGGCAGGACAGCCCCACTCTAGACACACCCACACCCCATGCTGTCCACATGTTTGGGAGCACCTTCCAACACAGGTAGGCTGTCCCTGAGAGCTGGAACTTGAAGCACTCAGGGTTCTAGTTCATGGGGACATCCTAGTCATGTTTGGTAGGCTGCTTCCAAATGCATATACATTACACAGTGCAGAGATGAGCAGAACCGAACACACACTACTTCATTCCCTTTCCTGGCATGAATCATCATTGCCTGTTTTGATTCCCCAATTATTGCTGCATTCTCTTGCTTCTCTATCTTTATTGTAGCTGCTTTCTCAGCTCATCTGGCTCACAAAGGTTTTACCCTCAATACGTCCTCTTTCCTGGTAGAATGAATGCATGGCGAATGAGTCACCTCTTGCTGACGGTCCCCACCTAAGTGGGGGGAGGTTCCTTAGTAGGTTGCCAGTGACTATGATGGCTAGGCACAGATCTAGTTAAGCCAAAAGCACAATGAGGTAATGCCCAGAAAAACCTGGACGCATGGCAATCTTTTAAAAATTCAATAATGGCCCAAAACTTAGATTTTGGTGGGAGATGTTCCCCCCAAAAAGCTCAACAATTTCAAGGGGGGGCCTCAACTTTGTCCAGATTTTCACTTTGGGGAATATGGCAACCCTAAGTAACAGTACCTTCATCTTGTTTACGTCGAACTTCAGTTTATTGGCCTTCACCCTCACCTTTACCACATCCAGGCATTGTGAATATATTCAGGAGGCATCTGTTGTTTTTTTGTGCTAAGGAAGCACTGGTGCAAGAAATCAACAGAGACAGACACGTGGCCAGGTTATCACATGGAAAGCACCCCAGGTGTCAAAAGATATTCTGTCTGGTTAAAGGAAATGAATGTTAATCCTACCTTCACCAGATGGCTTTGAGTATATAATTAGACACAGGAGAGGTCATGTTCAGGCAAGATTCAGAAGCCCAAAGAAAATTGTGTGCATTCATTACAATCAACAGCATTAAATTTCCAGGGAGCTGTCACAGGTTTTTGAGAGCTTAATGCTGAGCAAGAAAACCACACACGTGTATCTAAACTGTGCCTACAGTTTTTAATTGACCAAATTAATCAACAAATTAATCAATTAATGCACTCCTGGTAATCCTTTTGGCTTCCTTTAACCAAGCATCAGGTTGGATGAAAAATAAATGTACATCTGTCTTTCCTTTCATTCTGCATCCAGTAGCCTGAAACTACGATGTGTGCTTCTTCTGAAGAAACTCTCAGTCAATTCAGTGGGGATCCAATGGTGTGCATGGACACTAATAGCTTTCTACACCTATGCAGGATCCTGGATCCTTCTTTAGAGTCCTGGGATTCAAAGAGGAGGAACCAGACTGATGTTCGCCAGTTTCTCCTTGATTACTGATTGGTGGTGCCAAAGGAAAGGGGGCAGAACACACTTCTGTGGAGATGAGAAGCTGGGTTTTTTAAGTACAGTACTTATGGGCTAGTTTGCAGTCTTGCAGCCCTATGTGACACATGCAACACCACAGTCTATGGTAGGTAGGGGTGAGTTGGGTTGTTGAAGAATTTCAATGGAAACAGGTGTGGAAACTGTCAGTGTTTGCTTATTCATGCCATGTCCAGTATAGTGGTACCTTGGTTTGCATATGTCTTGCTTTGCATACATTCAAACCCAGACGTGTGTGTCCCGGTTTGCAACCTTTTTTTGAATTACAACCCATTTTTTTGGATTACGAACAAAAAAATTTGGAGGCCCTATTGGCGAAAGCGCACCTTGGGTTACAACCTGTTTTGGTTTACAAACGGACCTCCGGAACGGATTATGGTTGTAAACCAAGGTACCACTGTATAGGAATAAATCCAGCAAGTACAATCAATATTGTTGTCTTCACTAATTGACGATGTTACCCCCGCTCCCATTTGAATCATGTTTCCTTTGAACTGAGATTGTGGTCTTTGCATTGAGATAATTGGTGTGGAATAATGTATTTAATTACATGATCAACTGCATAATTAATTATGTAAAATTATGCCACAGCAGTGCATGAGACGAGTAACATAGCTTTTCTCAGAAGAAGAACTGCAGCAGAAAGGAAACAGTGGTGCATGCAACAAACGTAGGTTGGAATGGAAATTGATCCCTACTTACATCCCTAGGAGTAAACAGTGCTTTTTCCTTTGAGGGCCACATTCCCCTGGGGTTAGTCTATCAGAGGCCACATGCTAGTGTGGGGTTGGAACTGACAGTGAGCAGGCCAGAACCAAAAATAGGTGGAGCAAAGACTGGTGGGCTCACCTTCTTTTCACTCTCTTTCTGCGACAGCTATTTTGCTTTTTCTGACATGCCCTCCATCCCATTTTTCCTTCCTCGCCATGTACATGAAACTGAATTTGAAACTGCTTTGAGGGATTATAACAATCAAGCAGTATATAGTTAAATACATAAATAGGGCCAATGGCTGCAAGCTGCTGCGTGGCCTCAGGTTGCTTACCCCTGGCCAATGGCATCAGATTTTAGCACATGTATCAGTGACTGAGATATACTAGAGGCACACATCATGTAAGAAACATCTTGAAGGTTGGCATAAGAAAAAAGAAAAAACCCCTTAAACTCTGCTATACAACACTGGAAACATATACTCAGGTCAAACAAATATTCTGCATATCCTCGGTCCATAAAATGGTTGGGACTGCTTTCTTTTGTAGAACTTAGTGACCCCCATACTTTTCTGCATATTTTCCCCCCTCAGCTAAAATAGCAATGAATTATTTGTATTGTGCTTTAAAATTTTGCTTACAGGGCACTTAGTAAACTTGCTACTCAGTTATATTAATTATTAACCAGGCTATCAGAATACTGTTTATGAAATTTCACTTGTTTTAATATCCTCCAATCTAATTAAAGAGAAGATCAATACAACGAATTGTGCTTTAATGTTGTAGCCCGCCTTGCGACCTTAGGGTGAAGAGTGGGTAATAAATAAACAAATACATTATTATTATTATTATTATTATTATTATTATTATTATTATTATTCAATCTGAGTAGGTCAAAGGTAGATTTGGATTGCCACGAGACTATACTGCACGGCTAAAAATAAAATTAAACACTTCTTTTTAGTGTCTTCACTTGGCTAAAATTTGTTCTGATACCCATACACTTTTATTTCATTTCACATTAATTTTCTTTTTGTTTGTTTTATTAAAGGACATAAAAGGCTTCCACTCACAATGGGGAAATGGAATTCAGATAAAGTCGTGCATTAAATTAACTCAAGTGGTCTCAATGCAATCTCTACGTGGATGTTTTCCATAAACTAAAACCACATTGCTATTTGGCAGGAATAGCTTTTTTCCTAGAGATGTACTTCAGTCTGTGTGTGTGTGTGTGTGTGTGTGTGTGTGTAATGTCTTAAAATAAGAACGAGAAACCTGTGTCTCTCCAGATGGTGCTGAACTACAACTCAATACTGGTTGGGAATGATTTGGAGTCCAACAAAATCGGGGGGTTGGGGGCACTTATTTCTCTCTCTTTTAAAAAAATAGTTTTTATTAAGAATTTCAACATCATAAATTATCAAAAACATATCATTTTCATCCCCCCCCCATTTTTCCCTCCCTCCTCCCCCAAGAGACTTCCCTCAGCTCCTCTCTCTGATTTTTCAACACATATTATTCTCTGCATGTTATAAAATTGTAAAAATCCTTAAATTGTTTATCTGGGGGCACTTATCTCTCAACCCTGTCTTCAAAGTTAAGGGATAAAATGTTCCTCATGGATGCAAACTCCATACAATTCAAATACAGAGAAACAGTATTTAAGACATCTCTAGAGCCATTTTAGCATTGCAACATATGGTGGACTTTATATAGGCAACATGTCAAAAAGGTTAATTTGTAAGCAGACAGCTGCAGAATACTCCAGTGCAGCGTCCTCTAGAAAAACCCTGCCCTCCTTAACAATGGGCACTATACACTCCAAAGAATTTTGGTTCTTGCTCACCTCACTACCCACAGAATGCGTTTCTATCCTTCCTTGACAGGAAAATGTGCCGCCTTCTCAGAGGCAAAATGATAGCGTGTGTACAATTTAAACAGTACAGTGGTACCTAAGGTCAAGTACTTAATTCGTTCCAGAGGTCCGTACTTAACCTGAAACTGTTCTTAACCTGAAGCACCACTTTAGCTAATGGGGCCTCCTGCTGCTGCCGTGCCGCCAGAGCATGATTTCTATTCTCATCCTGAAGCAAAGTTCTTAACCTGAAGCACTATTTCTAGGTTAGTGGAGTCTGTAACCGGAAGCGTATGTAACCTGAAGCGTATGTAACCCGAGGTACCACTGTATTCATTTTACTGTGTTTCCTCTATACAAGGGAGGGAGGCCAATATGAGTTTAAGTAAGCAAGCAGGCACCAACAAGGAGTGAGGTCACCTTGCCTGCAAAAGTTGTGACATCTCAAGTCACATATAATTGACCAGCCATGAACAGTAACCCACTAATGGCTCAATAAGCCTCCTGTCTCTGCTGCCTTTTCGATGCAGGAAAAGTGGGTATTATATGGTATTTACCACTCTTTACCATTCTCGGGGGGGGGGGAGAGAAACAAACGACTTCTAAAGCCATTCCCTCCCCCAAGGTATAGCTGGTAATATGATTTAAGTGGCACTATATCACTCCTTTCTTTTACCCCCCCCCCCTTTTTCACAAAGACAGCATATGTCATGTACTTAATAGCTACACTCTCTAAGTGCAACAGAAGACTCTCACTCTAATTGGAAGTGATGTTAAAAAGGAGACATGTTGAAAGCGGAGGAGATGCCAGGAAAGCATTGTTGTAAGATAAGTATTTTTATTTACAAATATATATATTTATACTGGGTTTTTTGATCCATCGAAATGGCAGGAAACCATTGCCGATGGGAACCCGCTCCAAAGGAGAACCTGCTCAAAAGGAGAACCACTTTCTGCCTAATACAAAGCTGCTGCTGAGAGGCTTGGCAAGGAGGTTGATACGCAGTGTTGCTGCTGCTGTCATCATTGTGGCAGCAGCAGCAGGAGGAAAGCATAGCACTTGGGCGGGCAGGCAGCCACTACTGATGGGAACCAAGCTTGGTTCTTGTCCAAAAGTGGCACCGCTGTCTGCCCAATGCTAAAATTCCTGGCAAGGAATGTGGGAATGTGGCATTGGCAGGGAGAAAGTGTGGTCTGATTGGCTGTGTGGATGGTGGCACCCATTGGTGGCCCTGTGCCCAAGGCCTCCTGAAGTCTGGTGCCAGCCCTTATGGAGCTAGTTTCAGCTCTTTTGAAAGGGAATCCCATAACTGTGGTTGTACCAGAGAAAACACCCTATCTCCTCGTCCCACCATCTAACACTGCAGATGACAGACTAAAACAGGGATGCTAAATGATTTCCCTCCAGAGGAGAGATTCTTCCTTCAAAATCTGGAGGGATGTACACAATGAGTTTTCCATAGAAGATATTTAAAAGCAAATTGATAAAGTGAAATGTCAATGAGACTTGGCAGCATTAATCCAAATGCACTTTGGTATGAAATTGCTGCATGGCTCGCTGTGATGTGTAATCCCTGCTCTGCACCAAAAAAGAAAAAGGTAACTAATGTAATTTTTTACCAATATTTTTAAAGCCTCTAGAAATTGGTTCTACAACTTGGTGGTTCTTACAGTAATGTCTAAGAATAGCAAGCAAAATGCCAAGATGTTGCCAATATTATTGAATCTCTCATAGGAAGTTCTGCACGTCAAATATTCATGACCTTGTGCATTTTGTACGTCATTTACGGGAGAAAGAATAACATTTAAAAGACCCTGCATTTCTCGGATGAATCTGATCCTTTTCAGATTATCTTCCTGCAGTGTGAGTCAAATGAAAGCATTATGGCTAAGAACAGAACACTCTAAATACATGGAGAAACAGGATGCATTAACGATGAGTCAACATGGATTTTTAGGCTTCACAAAACCACTTGGATTTTGAGGGACATGATTGTACATATGACACAGGTTGGTGATCATTGGCCTTTGTGCTTGGGGCCTGTGCTTGGGATTGGGTTGGATCAGTGTCAGTTGCTACCCAAGAAAACCTGACACTAGGAAGGTAGGATTCAGAGCAAGTTTTCTTATTGGGGGGTTGCTGTGTGGGGCACAGTTTCTTTCCCAGTGCTCAAGGTCTTCTTCCTGGTCTGTTAAAGATGGTGCAATTTCTAATCCTCCTGGAATGGGCTTTCCAATACCTTTACTACATTCCATTTATTGGAGGGGTCCCAGCAGTGATTTCTTCTTTAAAAAAAGAAGAAGAAGAAAATCTGCTAATGCTCTTTGTGAAGTCAAATAGTAGCACTGTTAGGGCAGTGTGGCTCTCTCCTGGACTTGGGACACAGCAAATACCCAGATTTGTCATCCTTTGGAGCCAACCAGTATTTATAGCTAAGTCTTTGCTAATTGTCAACCTAGAGGTCCTGCTCAACTCTTTAAATGTTCTTAAGCTGGAAGGGGGTGGATCATACAAAATGATGAATTATAATTAAACTGAATTAACTAATCCCAAATTGCCCAAGTTCAAAACTTACTCATAAGGGCTTTAAACGAGTTCTGCAATGTAAGAAGAGAATTGGCATGAATAATAAAGGGCCTGAATCTATCAATGCCCTTTCAATGGGATGTGAATAGATCAATAGGTGTCACAGACACTACGCATTATTAAGTGGAAATAGAGACTCTAATTTATTCCAAACAGGCCTCCGGTTTCAAACAGATGGTCCTGGCTTCTTTCCTTTCTGTTGTTATGAAGCTCCACTGCAAACTTCATAATGCAAAAGGTGGTACAATGTCCAGCTCAGCACAGTCTACTCTGTCTGGCAGTCTCCCAGGGTTACAGGCAAGAACTTCCTCCAACCCTGTCTGGAGACACCACGGAGCTGCAGTCCTTCCCCAAAACATTCTGGACTTTGATGTGAGGATGGGCTGCCCATGACACTGAAAGACTGACAGCTCTTCACTTACTCTGCCTTGTTTGTTCGCCTAAGAACAACATAGGAGTATATTAAGTGGATAACACATAGGAGAAGGTGGGAACTATTGTTGTTGTTGTTGTTTAGTCATTTAGTTGTGTCCGACTCTTCATGACCCCATGGACCAGAGCCCGCCAGGCACTCCTGTATTTCACGTCCTTCTGCAACTTGATCAAACTCATGTTCATAGCTTCGAGAACACTGTCCAGCCATCTTGTCCTCTGTCTTCCCCTTCTCCTTGTGCCCTCCATCTTTCCCAACATCAGGGTCTTTTCCAGGGAGTCTTCTCTTCTCATGAGGTGGCCAAAGTATTGGAGCCTCAGTTTCACGATCTGTCCCCTAGTGAGCACTCAGGGCTGATTTCCTTAAGAATGGATAGGTTTGATCTTCTTGCAGTCCATGGGACTCTCAAGAGTCTCCTCCAGCACCATAATTCAAAAGCATCAATTCTTCGGCAATCTATTAGCAGCTGCCAAATACCCTGAGGAAGAGCCATAGTACAGTGGCACAGCATCTCCCTTGCATGCAGAAGGTCCCAGGTTCAATCCCTGGCATCTCCATGTAGGACTGGGAATGCCCACTCTCTGAAACCCTGGAGAGTCACAGAAACTGAGCTAAATTGGCCAGTGGTCAGACTCCGTAGAAGGCAGCTTCCTGTGTCATATATCGTGGTGGGGAGACTGTAAGACCATTAGGTTCAGGACCCCACCAGCTGCCCTGGCAACTCTACAAGTTAAGAGCGTGTCCAGGTTGCCAGTCTGGCCCCCCCAGCTTGTAAAACCTGTTTGATCACAGTGGTATGGAAGAAATAGGTGTGCACACAGTGGGAAGCGTTGCCTCTCTCAAGCCACTTTCAGTTCTCTTAGAAATGCCTTATTAAAATTATACACTGTCCTTCTTCTGAAGATCACTGGGCAGTTAACAACATAAAAGCACAAAATGGATAACAATATAGAACAATAACCCCAGCCCAAGTCAGATCTCCCTGCTGACAAGCAAGGTGGAAAGGAAAAGGTTAATGCACTCCCATTTGCCAAACAACAGACTTGGACTGCTGCCACTCTCAGCTGTGCTTATGCAACCATCAGACAACTAAATATACCACACCACAAATCAGATCTGGCCCATCCCTTTAATGTGCATTGTTGATTTTCTTATGCTGGACATGGTTATTGACTGGGTGGATTTAGAGAGCAAAAGTGCACCCTAGGTCTGTACAGATAAGTGTTTTTATAAGGATTTGATTTTATGACCTTTAGATCTTTTCAAAGACCACTGATTTTTTATAGCACATCTGTCAATGGTTCAGACTTGCAAATTGCCAGCCACCTATAATGCCTGGCTAAAAGGATTCAGAGTGAAATCATATAGCCAGTTACCCGGGAGTAAGCCCCATTAAACTCAACGGGACTTATCTCTCAGAAGATAAGATGCTGTAATCCTATGCGTACTTGCTTTGGATTAAGATAAAAGCCTGTAATCCTATGCATACTTGCTTTGGATTAAGCTCCACTGAAGAGAGTGAGGTTTACTTCTGAGTAAATATGCATAGGCTTGTACCACACTCATATGAGTCTGAAGATTTAGTCATGGTTCTTTTGTACTGTGTCTCAATGCCTTCTGCTACTGCTTATGCTGTTTTCCAGAATTTCTCCAAGGGATTAAAGGTGGCTCTGAAAAAATGAATAATTTAATTGCAAAGCAGCATTCTCTTTCTAGAACAGGGTTTTTATAGCTTTGGTCCTCCAGATATTCTTGGACTGCAACACCCATCAATCAGAGCCGGCACGGTGAAAGGTCAGAGATAGTAGTTGTTGTAGTCCAACAATGGCTGGAGAACCACAGGTTAGCTATGCCCGCTCTAGAAGATCAAGTTCAAATTCATATACAAAAATCAAGATTTAAAGAAACAGTGAGCTCTGTTACTGTAAATACTGAGCCTAATTCTTCACTGTGGGTGATCAAACCTTATGCACATCAACCATGCACGAGACCTATGTTCTGTTCCAGATATTGTGCATCATGAACAATGTGCATCAATAAGCCATCTCTTTATTTCTTTACATTTATAATTTAACCAAAGGCTTCAGTAGGTAACGGAGCATTAGAAATTTATTGAAATGAAATAATAGTATTTTTAATAATGTACCTTGCCAGTTTGGCACGAAAGCCTCAAAGGCAGGCCAAGCTGGATTGCTATGTGAAAGCAAAGGGAGTCTCCAGAGGGAGTGGCCTCCCTTAAGTGAGAATGCTGTACGCCTGTTGCTGTTGAAATGGAATACTCAGGATGAAACGGTGAAATCTGCTATGATTAAATGGGCACAAGATGTTGGATATAACATAATGATGGCTGACTGGGAACAGTTATGGACCACAGGTATGAAGTTTACGGCATGTAATGCCTTAAGAGAGAATATTATGAAAATGATATACAGGTGGTACATGACCCCAGTCAAGCTTGCAAAAATCTACCATTTGCCCGATAACAAATGTTGGAAATGTAAGGAAACTGAAGGTACATTCTTTCACCTATGGTGGACGTGCCCAAGGATTAAGACTTTCTGGGAGATGATTTATAATGAATTTAAAAAGGTATTTAAATATACCTTCTTGAAGAAACCAGAGGCCTTTCTCCTGGGTATAGTCAGCCAATCGGTGTTAAAGAAGGACAGAACTTTATTTATGTATGCTACAACAGCAGCAAGAATACTTATTGCAAAGTATTGGAAGACACAAGAACTACCCACTCTGGAAGAATGGCAGATGAAAATGATGGATTACATGGAATTGGCGGAAATGACTGGCAGAATCCAAGACCAGGGAGAAGAGTCGGTGGAAGAAGATTGGAAGAAATTTAAAGACTATTTACAGAAATATTGCAAAATTAATGAATGTTAGAATGATGTTGGATTGAAGTTAAGTCGTTTCTAGCTGTAATGGTATAAAAGAATATGAAAAAATTGGATTTTTAACAGGTAAAAATTTAATGCTATAATATATTAAGATTAAAGATCAGGATAAAATAAGGAGGGAAAGGAATTGCTGAACTAATAAATTGAACTGGAATACAAAAAAGGGAGGTATGAGGAGGTCCGGGAAACAAGCAAATGAAAGATAAGTGACAAAAAGATGGAATTGTTTTTAACTATTTTTTATTTTGTATTCTTTTTTCTTTTTCATTATGTAATATTGTGAAAACTTTAATAAATATTTATTTAAAAAAAGAGAATGCTGTACGCCTGGTAGATGCAGCTGTGTCCACTGAACAGGTGTCGATTACATCTGCTAGTAGAACATCAGGGATAATGCACACAAAATGTTCGTACTGGTGTTATGGTTGCCAAGTCCTGCACTGCACACAGGACAGTTGTGGATTAAATAGCTGTGAAAAAAGTTTCAAGCAAGTGCAGTTTCTCCTGCTATATTGAGGCCATGGTCAGACAATCTTCTGTGCACTATAGTGCACAAGAAAAAATCCAAGAGAATAGAGACTTCATTACCTTCTCTCACAATACTTGCTATAATTCATTGCCATACCAACTATTTCAATGCAACTAAGATCTTATTCTTGAACCAAAGTTCCTTTTCAGTAGAATGCTCATTAAAGCGCCACCAGCTCATTAACAAAAATTGATTCCAGCAACTTGCTAATGTACTGTCAGAAATTCTTATTTTTAAAGTCTGATATCCCCGTTAATTTATTTCACAAAATATGCAGACTACTGAATATATATGTATTAAAAAATCAGTTAAGTGGTTTGCATAAATTAGTATAAAGTGTTTATCAAAGTTGTGATCAAGAAAGAAAACTGTTAGGCATCAATTCCTGGCCTTGGTGTAATCCAAAATCACAGCAAATATCAGCATCCCAGGCACTGCAAAACAGAACTGCAGTCCAATGTTTTGCAAAAATCAGCTCAATGTATTATCTGAACTTCAAAAAGAGAAAATAGGAAAAGGCTATTCAGCACATAGTTAAAATGTTATAAACTACACTGACTGTTGTTCTCTATTAAGCTTCTATGAAACTTTGCCAGCCCCTTTTCTGTTTGCATGAAACAGCCAAAATATAGGTTGGGGAGATTTAATGGCTTTTAGACCAAGCTGGCCCTGGTTCAAATCCCCATGCAGCCACAAAGCTTACTGGGTGACCATACAAGCTTTCAGTCTAACCTAGCACACAAGGCTATTGTGGGAATAAAATATGGTGGCCTAGGTAACCCCCTGATTACTTTGGAAAGATGGGCTAAATGTTTAAATTAAAAAACATAGCAAACTACCGAACAAATGTGAATAAACTTACTAGCCTGTGTGCACCAGTTTTGTCTCGATGGTGTTTTAAAACAAATGACACAAGTGCTGAACAAAGTAACAGAAAGTCTGCATGGAAGTTCAGTGGCAGATGCATGGGCTGCATCTTGAGCTTCCTGCAAACAAAGCATGGTTCCACCCCTTGCCTTTGGGTGAAACAGCACTGAGAAAAGTTGCCTTATTTACCAATATGCAAGCAGAGCATAGTGAAGGTGACCTGATGCAACAATGGGCAAACTGACGGGAAAAATGGGAAGGAGGCAGATATCCTCATTGCTATCAGAAATACAATAAAGCATCCAAAATAAGCATATGTATGCAAATTTGTATAAGTGGTAGATTAAAACTTCTTGGAGAAGGCTTTGAGTTAGCTTCACACATTTTTTTAATAAAGCACATAGTGTACACTGTCCATATTGCAACTGCCTCTGTTGATGGGAGCTTCACTTTGCTCGCTTTTCTTGGCTCCTCTAAAACTCTATACAGTACTGTTAAATACACAGCGTCTGTTCCCTCATTATATAAGGGATGCAGGCAGCGGTTTTTTTCACTTTCCAATAAATCTAAAATCTGGTAACCTATTCATGTGTAGGATGGCAGATTTCTGATGCAGGATTAACGAAACATTTAGGTCTAATGGAATGGTGGGATTAGCGAAAGAATGTCAAGCCTTTTGTGTGATGGTCTCTGCAGGCTCATATTAGGGATCAAGTCTCTGCTGACAGAAATGTTAACATGAAACATGGCTTTAAACTAAATCACTACAGAAACATAAATTTTCCTATCAACTTCCCAAACCTGATGCTTTCTTTTCAGACAACTATTTTCCAATAGCATGCCTATTTCAAGAGCAACAGGTAAAACAGGTATGATTTGTAACAACCAAGACTGGGTAGCAGTAGAGCATTACAGTTTATTTACTTCTCTTATTAAACCTTGGTGGGGAGAGATTGAGGTTAACAAACCATCGGCTAATATTAATGCTGCAGACTGTAGCTGGATCTTAGTATATTAATGCTCTCCTGTGGTATATAATTGCTTTCATTACTTGTTAAAAATGCCTCTTTAGCATTTGTATCAACCGCCAGCACTAAGACTGAAAACATTATTATTGCCACTCAAAATCTAGATTTTATCAGAATTGTATTCATTGCAAAATAAAAGAACTCCTGATGCTAGACTGACAATTGAAATAGATGCAAACAGAACAAATCCAAACATTGTGGCTAGCACAATATCGCTGTCAACTGGTGGCTGTTTGATTCAAATAGGAAAGTGACATGGGCAGCTGAAATCTGATCCAACCTAAAACCTACTGTTGTAAGCGAAATCCAAATTACCGTATTTTTCGTCCCATAGGACGCTCCGTCCCATAGGACGCACCTAGTTTTTTGGAGGGGGAAATAAAGGAAAAAATTTTCCTGCTGTCCCCCGAGCTTGTGGGGCTGGCCGATGTCTGCCCGGCGCGTGGGGTGCTCTGCTTCAGCGCGCCCCGCCCGCCGTGTGGCAGGCTACTATCCGCAGCGTGGGGAGCCCTGCGGGGAACTCCTGCAGGGCTGCCTAGGCTGCGGATGTGTTCCCGAAGCGCCGGGCACTCTGCTTTCAGCGCACCCGGTGCTCCGGGAAACAGGCTGCTATCCGCAGCCTAGACAGCCCTGCGGGAACTCCCGCAGGGCTGCCTAGGCTGCAGATGTCTTCCTGAAGCCTGGAGAGCGAGAGGGGTCGGTGCGCACCGACCCCTCTCGCTCTCCAAGCTTCAGCGAAAGCCTGCATTCGCCCCATAGGACGCACCCAGATTTCCCCTTCATTTTTGGAGCAGAAAAATTGTGTCCTATAGGGCGAAAAATACGGTACTTCTGTTTGGGGATCCTACTGCTAACTCATTTCCTTTCTATGCCCACATTCCTTTGCCATTGTGGCAAAGCCCACAATTGTGGATTGGTAAAATCATGACGATATGTTTGTTGAAAACAACTTTCCCTATATAGAGTTCAACATGTTAAGCACTGTGTACAAACTAAGTGCAGGAACCAACATGTGAAACAATATTTATTTCTGCATTTATATTCTGCTATTCCTCCAAGTAGTTCAGGGTAGGGACAAAGAGAGAGAGAGGAGGCAAGGTAATCAGGCTAACTTTATCACTGAGGGAGGATTTGAAACCGTGTCTCCTCTCAGTTTCTTATTTTTCCGGTATTACCTTCAATTCTACATATATCCACATCAGTTTCCTTTTTTTTATGAAGCCCACATGAGAATTTGTTAGCATGTGTGCATGTTCTCTTAATGTACACATTTTTGTAAGCAATTTTGGCTGATGCACACATCGTTGCAAGCAATTCCCCATAACAATACATTTCTGCATACTATTTTAAATAATACAATTTATGCATAGCAAAATTAAGAGAGATTGACATTTTGAAGGATAGCTGTTTTGGTTGCTGTGCAAATTACGTAAGCATTAAAATGCAACCTGAAAAAGTTTCTCTCTCATCCCTAGAAAACTATGAGCACCAAGCCATCTTTTCCGATTTCCCTACTGTCAGATGTACACTTTTGTGTTTACTTAATTATTTGCTTAAAACATATTTACCCCATTCTTTAGCTAAAATTCCTCCCAGAGCAGCTTACAAAGATCAGTTGTAAGACAGTCCTTAGCCACATGAAAGGTTAAAAAGGATGCGGACAGGGGAGCAAACTCTGGCATTTAAATGTTCTTAAAGTTACAGCTCTTATAAAAACCAGCTTGGATGAAAACAGTTCGGGTAGAATAGAATCATAGAATTGGAAGGGACCACAAGGGTCATCTAGTCCAACCCCTTGCAAGGCAGGAGTCTTTTTCCCAACGCAGGGGTTGAACTCACAACCCTGAAATTAAGAGTCTCGTGCTGTACTGACTGAGTTATCTTGGATGGAATAACAGGTGACAGGCTACAATGCAACAGGTGAAGGAAGGCCAAAGACAGCTGGTCTCTCAGCAGTGATGGAATAACCCTGGTTCGCTTCTCCATCTCTCTGCTAGATGAAATAGCTGCTGTCATTGGGTGAGAGTTTGTGAGAACCATAGGCAGCTGATCTCTTGGCAAATGAGGATATTTTAAATTCAATCGAGGATCTTAGCGGGAGGAAGCTCTCTTCATATATATGAAGTATTTTACCTCTGAAGCTCCTGATGTAATCGTGACAACATTCTAACCCCTAAAGCAAACTCTGGGTGCGAGAAGGGAGAAAGAACATGCTGTTAATAAGATTGCTATTCAGAAGAAAGCTTTTGTGACATTTTCTTTTTGGCCTCTTACCAAGGCTTCAGGAAACCAGCAGTTTCTACAACCCAATGACCCACCGTCTAATGCCAACTGCTTCAGCAGAGAAGAGGGAAGACATTTTTGTCTCATCATAATTTCACCCCAGGATAGATGTCCTCAAATCAAATAATTCTGCATCACAAAGGAATCCAAGTAGTCCTTATCCTAAAAGTGGCTCTGAGTCATCAGAATGTGTTATTGCTCACACTGGGTGCCAGTTATCTGAGGTTTCCATGACAACTTTTTCAAGGCAGGATTGACTTTAAATCCATCCATCCAAAGTACGGTTCCTTTTAAGCGATAGGTGCGCACTGCAGCTCAACTTTAAAACTGGTAATAGTATTGTTTGCTAATGCTACTAAATAATTATACCATCTGTTGGAACTGTTCCTGTAGTTGCAGAGCAACCTGCAACCTCTTCCTAATTTAATATGGCAACAAGGAGGAGGAAAAGGGTGGGGAGAGAGAGAGAGAGAGACTGAGACTCAGGACCTGCTGGCATCCGGTCCCTGGCAGATTATCTGAGGGACTATGGCCTTTGACATAAAATGTTCCTCACCCCTGCTGTAGTTTGAAGGGTATGGGAGTCTCCAAACACATAGGTTTAGTTCTGGCGTAACAGGATGCAACAGTTTCTTGCTATGTGAATAAGGCTTAGCAAAGCAAACTCAAGGCCACACATTCCTCCCTCCCCTCTATTTGACACACCAGAAACTGAAGGTTTTCACTTTTGCTTTCAAACTAATCAGTTTCCCTGTTTGATCTATGGCTATTGAGAACAAGCCAGGATAAAACCTTGGTTTCAGAACCTGGTTTTTCTCTCAGACCTGTGGCATGCTCCTCTATGTCACGTGCTCCTGCACATCACAGCAACACACTGCACACAACAAGCACTGAGGCACATCACATGCAATTACAGTGGTGCCTCGCAAGACGAAATTAATTCGTTCCGCAAGTCTCTTCGTCTTGCGGTTTTTTCGTCTTGTGATGCACGGTTTCCCATAGGAATGCATTGAAAATCAATTAATGCGTTCCTAGGGAAACCGCCTTCAGACCAGGTCCGGGGACAGTCGCGATCTCCCCACCGCCCCTTGCTTCAAAAGAGGTCCGGGGGCAGCGGGAAGTGCTTCCCGCTGTCCCCGGACCTGGGACTGCGGGGAGAAGATCGCTTCTCCCCGCCACCCCTTGCTTCAAAAGAGAAGACCTGCTGTCCCCGGGGCAAGCTTCGTTTTGCGAAGCAAGCCCATAGGGAAATTCGTCTTGCAAGGCAACTCGAAAACGAAAAAACCTTTCGTTTTGCGAGTTTTTCGTCTCGCGAGGCGTTCGTCTTGCGGGGTACCACTGTATGTGTGGGAGCGCACCACAAATATGCACAGGAGCATGTGCTGCTGCATATCTGTACACATTTGAGCACATTGTTATCACTCACTGCTTATCTGCATGCAGTATGATGCTGTGTGTGCCCATGCACATGCCTGAGAGAAGAGCTGCCCACAACTTCTCATGATTTGCAGTTTCTGGTTTGGCTCACTTCCTCTAATGACTTGCTCCACATCTCTTTCAATATTTCTGCCATGTTCATTGATTGGTCTGCGATACCAGCACTGGGCTGCATTCTAGTCCCTCTCCCGCAGCTTTATACTATTATTCATTTCGTTCATGAATCAGTTCCTATTATGCTTCTCAGATAGATTTCACAATAAGGCTCAAGGACAATAAAAACACCCACTATAAAACATGCAAAAGTATCTCATATGTAAAAACAAGCTGTAGCCGCTCTCTCCAAACTAAACAACGTTGTTTGCTTAGTTGTTTGCCCTTTCTGAGCTATTGGACAAATAACAGTAACAACAAACTAGAAATAATATGAAAAGTGTGGCTGCACGGGAGCCAAGTTGTGAGTCCAGTACGCAAGACTATAGAATGTGTTTGCTGCTTATATTACACAGCTGTTGAGTGCCTTGGCTCACATTTTCCATGCTTTTTCTGTATGCATGAAGGTTTAAGCCTCTAAACTCTTCTCTTAAACCAGTGGTTTTCAGCCAGTGTACCGTGGCACCCTGGGGTGCCTTGAATGGTGGTCAGGGGAGCTGCGGACAACACTGACCTCTGTCCCTCTTTCCTTCCCTCCCTCCTCCGATGCCCTCTTGCATTTCTACCTCCCAGAGGCTTGCACAGCTGTTTGTTGCAGCAGCCCTTGTTACAAGCTCCTCAGATGAATGGTGCCTCTAGGGCTGGCCAGGGGGTGCTTCTCAGGCCCTTGTGGGGCAGTGTGATGAGACCCCTATCTTTGGGGCTGGTAGGGCAGCTCAGAGACCAGGGGTGGCAGCTGCGGTTGCTCAGAGGACTCCCAAGGAGACAGGACAGGAGAGGAGGATGTTCGGAAAAGGGTGGGGGGCTGCCAGCACTGCAGGCAAGGGGTGACATAACTGGGCTGCTGAGACCCACAGGGGTGCCACGGAAAGAAGGTAGTTGGTCAAGGGATCCATGGACTCAAGAAGGTTGAAAACCTCTGTCTTAAACTTAAGGTCTTTTAATCCCTGAACCAGTGTAATGTGTGAATAGTTTTCTGACTGACCTATGAACTTTAAGACTTAAGAATCCTGTTGGCAGTTCATTGTTCTGTCAAGGGAGTAGTAGCTGCACATTAGCATAGGAGGGTTAATGCTCAAATGTGAGACTGTCACATGGGAGACTTCCCAGCAGGGGCAAAACTAGGCTTTATTTCACCTGGGTCAAAGAGTCAGTTTGGCACACAGACCCCACATGCATTTGCAGACACAGGATGGGAGCCTCAACGGCAGTCCTCTGGAGGCTTCACTTGCGGTAAAAAACCCAGCTAGTCGTGTCCCCACCCCCACCCCCCATTGCTATGGCTCTGCTTTCCAGGTATGCTAGAAGTAATATGAGAAATATTTGCCAGTCGATGACATTCCACACAACTGCTACAGCAAACAACCTGTCTTCTTTACAGCCTCAGAAGTCCATATTACACACTAGGAGTTAATGCCTTGGAGGGTATTAGCCCACAATGTTTAAGCTACTTAACTCCTATTATCATTAATAGGAGTCATGCGGCTGATAATGTGCCTCATGCTAATTAAAAGCCTTATTCCTACACCCTGTCTCATCTGAGTTATTTGGTTTCACATGGATGATTCTTTATACAATTAACTATTTCTTAATGCTTCTCTCCACAGCGAAGAAAAAAAAAAGAGCCTATTCTTGAGGTCCACACCTTGGCACAGAGTTCCTGTTAATACCACAAGTCTGTATTGAGCTGTCCTGAATTTTAGTGCTGAATATGTATGAACCTTGATGATAAAAGACTCATTCAGAAGACTTTAGATTTGACAGGAGAGGCTTTGGGTTAATTCAACAAGTCTTGGATTCCCCTCCCACATGCCTTAGGATTGCTGCGTAAAGAAGCTAAAACACAGAAGTGTGAACCTTTCTCTAACCTCCCCCTCTCCATTAACAGCTTTCCCCCACAATAAATAATAATGTGAAGAATTTCCACATTTCAAAAGGGAAAGGACCGCAAACATTTTCCTCTCAAGACAGTATAAGAACCTAGCTTCTCATCCCTCACTAATATTTCTTCTTCCTTCATCAAACCCTTACACACTGTCTACCTTGCAGAACCGCATAGAAAAGTCCTGGGCAGAAGGCCAAAATGACCGGGCAGCATAGCGGTGTGGTGACTCAGCAAATGTATAGTATGCCTTTGCAGGTCTGTTGCAGCACTCTTCATTTACCAGCTTCCTGGAAACAGTTATTTTCCATAACAATAGCCTTTCTTGCTTTCATTTCATTTTGCTGGAATACAAGTACTGCACGGAATTAAAGCAATGCTGTGAAAATATATTGATGATCCTCTCTGTGTGTTTTATATTAGGTATATATAAAAAAATCCTCTCTGCAAAATAGCAGTGGTAGCCACATGGAATGTAAATGTAAAAAATAAATGGCATTTGCTTGTTCTATAGATGCCCGGTGACCAGACAGATATTCATTAAAAAACAAAAGATGTGAGAATTACAACAGAGCACTTTTCAGGCCCTTATACAATTAAACAATGACTATATAAATGCATAAAATTCCCACCCCCACCTCAGTTTAGATTTGCGGCGTAATACTACATGTCAACTCAGAAGTAAATCCTATTGAGTTCACTGGGCTGACTTACAGGAAAGTAGATGCAGGATTATAAATAAAACTGAATAGACAGAAATGAGCTGGGTTTAATGCTTACATCTAACAGCACATCTAAGGTCATCACTATCTCAAACCATGGTGCAGTATCATCAATACTGGAGCCGTTGAGTTCAGTCAGCTTGTCTACATCAAGTAGTTTCCCTACAATAATTACAATGCTTCCCTCTTGTGGCAAAGAGAAGTACTAGTACTATTTTAAGTACGTATAGATATTTATGAACACACAGGCAACAGCATAATCTTATCTACAGGGGGTAAAATGTGGACACCACCCACTCCAAATTTCAGGGAAGTTAAATTGTCAATATAGTCCAGGGCTCCTAAACATATTTACTAGGGAAATAGCCTCCATGGAACACAGTACTGTTCTGCGTAAACGTGCAGAGGCTTATGCTGCATGTCGGAACCCTGACAGCGCAAAACTCTGCATGTCTATCCAGAAGCACAACCCCCTGAATTAAATGGGTCCTACTTAAGTGGGTATGGGATTCCAGCCCAGAGGCAGAATGTTTTGTCAAGGAGCATCTGACTGCTTTCATTACTACTCTTTTCTGAGCACATTTCAACACCTACGTTTCTCCATCTGAAATACAACTTTTTGGGGAAAACAGCAATAAATCCCAACTGCGTATTGTTACTCTCTGCTCCCAGTTCTTCGTAGTGATTAATGGCTTACGTGTAGGGCTCAGGGCCAGATTTACCGTAGGTTTGATGAGGCCCTAAGCTACTGAAGGTAAAGGGACCCCTGACCGTTAGGTCCAGTCGTGGTCGACTCTGGGGTTGCAGCGCTCATCTCGCTTTATTGGCCGAGGGAGCCAGCGTACAGCTTCCGGGTCATGTGGCCAGCATCACTAAGCCGCTTCTGGCGAACCAGAGCAGTGCACGGAAATGCCGTTTACCTTCCCGCCGGAGCGGTACCTATTTATCCACTTGCACTTTGATGTGCTTTTGAACTGCTAGGTGGGCAGGAGCAGGGACCGAGCAACAGGAGTTCACCCCATAGCAGGGATTCGAACTGCCGACCTTCTAATCAGCAAGCCCTAGGCTCTGTGGTAGACTACAGCACCACCCTTTATATGTCCAGCTGTCCTTTGTCAACAACAAATTGTCGCTGTTTTTTGTGTTGACTATATGGTAATTTATGGACCTAATAGGTATCTAAAGCCATTTGCCACTGTTGCTGTATCTAGGTTTTCTTTTATTTGCTTTTTATCTTATATTTTGGAAATGTACATCCAGGTGTTTTTTCCCTTTAGTTTTTTTGGGGGCCCCCAAGAGGGTGGGACCCTAAGTTATAGCTTGTTTAGCTTATACGTAAATCCGGCACTGGTAGGACTGCAGGGTTAGCTGTTGTTAAAATCTGTATACCGCGCTTCACCCGCAGATCTCGGGGCGGTTCACAACATATATACCAGGGTGATTTGATTTCCTTGCCTAGCTAGCGCGCGCTCTGAGATCCCAGCCCGGTCCTGCATTTCCTCTGAAGCAAGTCCCCTTCAGTTCAGGGCTGCTTACACCCGAGTAAAAAGCAAGCGCCGAACTGCAGCCCCCGTTCCTCGCTGCCGTATCCGAGAGCTGACCAGGCTCGCGCGCCTCTTGCAAAAAAAAAAAAAAAAAAATACCCCAAGCTCGCCTTGCAGCTGCTTATGCTGCAATGGACGTGTGTGCAGAAGAAAGGAAGAAAGGCAGGAGCCACGCGAGGGGGAGGGGGCAACCCTCCCAAATGCAGGTAAATTTACACTCAGTCTCGCGCAGCAAAGGGAGGGGGAGAACCTCCGCGCGCGCGGCGCTTAAATTCTCCCCCGCCTCCCGCCACCCGCGCGCCCTTCGGCAGACCCAGAGGCCTTTGCGCGATGACGTCACGGGGCCGGGGCCTCGAGAAGCCTCACGGCGGCAAACGGCGGGATGTTGCGGCGTCGGGCGGCGAAATGACTGGAGGCGGGAAGAGGAGGCCCGGAGCGGCGGCTGCGCAGGAGCAGGTAGGTCGACAGGCCCGATAGACGCGCACATAACGCGGGAGAACCGGGTGGCGGCGCCGGCGGGGACCAGCCCCCTTTGTGCCGCCCGGCTCCTCTTCCAGGCGGGGCGGGTTTCGCTCCGCGACGAGGAGCGCGTCTCCCTCCCTGAGGCGCCTCAGGAGGCGACGGGGGCGGGAGGTGTCGCCGGGCGCCCCCCTCAGCGCCTTCCGCTGAGCCTGGCAGAGATGGGGACCCCCGCCCAGGGATGCCCCTAGAAGAGCGTCCTCCCAAGGTTCCAGGTTCGGTCCCTGTATGGGACAGCTGCTTATTCCTGCCCTGCAGGGGGTTGGACTAGATGATCCTCAGGGTCCCTTCCAGCTCCACAATTCTATGCATAGCTGTCAACGTTTTCCTTTTTTTTAAGGGAAATTCCCCTTATTCCGAATAGGATTCCTCGCAAGAAAAGGGAAAAGTTGACAGCTATTATTCTATGGGAGGTCAAAACACCAAGCTCTGGATTCATATCCCCTTCCTCTTAGGCCCCTTCCTTCCCAGTGCGCTCCTAATAATATTAATAATATTTATACCCCGCCCATCTGGCTGGGTTTCCCCAGCCACTCTGGGCAGCTCCCAACAAAATAATTAAAATAAAACATCAAATAGTTAAAATAAAACATCAAACATAAAAAACTTCCTAAAGCATGAGAGTGTGAGCTTGCTTCTTCCCAGGCTGGCTGTGGGATTAAAATTGATCTGCTGTCCACTGGTACTAGTGTGAAAAGGGGAAGGAGGTCAAGAAGAGGCGGTGCTCTGGCGAAGCAGACGTCCCTGGCCATGTACGCCAAGAGGTGGAAAGCTGCTACCGGCTCCAGATGCCCGAAGACTTCTATTGTTTCTGGAAGTTTTGTGAGGAGCTGGATCCTGACAAGCCATGTGGTGGGTTCCGGAAACCCGATTTTTCTGTGTTGTTGTTGTTGTTTTAAATAGCATCTTTGGTGATAAGACGGTTTGGCAACAAAAGCAAAAAGAGAAGTTCTCACATTTCCTCTTTGCTTGGATTTAAAAGTCAAATCCAGTGCCCCAATTACAGTGAACTTTTTTTTTCCACCCTAGTCTACAAACTGTTTCCCCAGACATACACCTATGTAAAATGTCACACTTTCCCATGAACCTTCCAGTGTTGGCGCAGGTCATGGACATTGTTATTGTCCTCAATTTAGTGTTCTGATCCTAAAAGCACAAGATGGAACTGTTGATTTTAGTGGGACATATTTCTGTGTTATTTGTTTAGGATTGGACTGTGATAAGAAGATATTATAGCAACCAACAATTGTACACATAGGCCAAGCATTAAAAGTTTTTGTCTCCGCCTAGAGTTTGAGCTAGAGAGTCTTTATTCCTCTCCCCTTCCCTTCATTTTATTTATTTAGGAAACATTATTTAGGATTAGAAATGTGTACTGTGCATGCATCTCTTCTATAGGTAGATGGAACATCAATTTATTGACCTGAGAAGGGAGAAATGCACATCAATTAGAGTTGCATTAATATGGGGCAAAGAAGAGCTTCTTTAAATAAAGTCATTTTAAAAGTTAAATAGGGCTTTTCTGGCTTAGATCTTTCTCCAGGAGCATAAAACAGCATATTTTATGCTTTTGTGCTATTTTTAAAATGAATTTTTAAATACATTTCATAGATGCACTTAAATCAAGCATTGGACTTCAGCTAGTTGGGCCATATGACATTCTTGCTGAAAAACATAAAAAGACAAATAGATCAGCGGATGTGAACTTCAATCTTCACTGGAGGTTTTTTTATGATCCTCCTGAATTCCAGACTATCCTTACTGGAGACAGCAAAATGCAGTATCATATGGGATATTTTAGGTAAGTAATGTATCTACCTTGGAAAAAGATTTTACTTATTCTAGCACTTCTATTCCTGTCATTGCCTTAAAACATACATTAGGCACTGCTGATTATTACTTTCAAGTAGCTCTACCCAGAATAGGATATGAGGCCAAGGACCAATTCCAGCACAGTGTGTGGCCATTTTAATTATAATCTTTCACCCGTATGTGTCTACAGGTGGAAAAGTGATATCAGAATGTGTTGTCCATATAATTGGGCAGGGGAGGCAGTTCCCTATAAATATTGCATCTAGCAATCTTGTCTGCATAAGCTCTCATGTTCATGCCAAATTTTGTAATCAGCCTGTAGTCTCATGTTGGCATGCAAAAGCATCCCATAGGACAAGGAAGGGAAGTCTTATAATTTCTTTATTTCCTTCTGAGGAAAGTGATTAGTTCAGTGAAACGAGTTTTGTAGCCGGCATCTCGTAAAGTCTTTGTTTAATTCTAGTTTATTTTTTGATTATTGGTATTCTGTAATCAATTACTTCTCGTTTCAGGGATTTTCACAGTATTTTTTTTGTTTTGTTTTCTGTAGTCTCATATTGCCATACAAAAACATCCCATAGGAGAAGGAAGGGAAGTCTTTAATGTTTGATGTTTTATTGTGTTTTTAATATCCTGTTGGGAGCCACCCAGAGTGGCTGGGTAGGCCCAGACAGATGGGTGGAGTATAAATGAATTATTATTATTATTATTATTATTATTATTATTATTATTATTATTATCTGTAAACTGTTTATATGGAACTTTGGGAACTTATTCATACTAAAGAAATAAATTTATCCAGCAGGTGGCTCCATACATTAATTTAGGCAAATGAAAACCACCTGAGAAATCTTACTTACTTGCTGATTAATTTTTATGGCAAGCATAGGCAGGAAGGCCATTTTCAACCTGAAAGTTTGAATTCTTGATTTACTGTTTAAATTGGATAAGTGTGTTTAACCCACCCAGTAAGTGTGTTTAGGGTCCTAAGCGTAATCTATATACTGTTTAATTTCAGTATATAGATTTAAGGCTAGGATCCTAAACACAAGTATTGGGGAGTAAGAACCATTGATCACAGTAGGATTTACAAGTATAGGGTTACAGCATGAACATGCTAAACATGCTAAAAATATTGTCAATTTTTGAAGTTTTTTTTTAAATTCAGTACACTTTTAAAGCCTATTCTAATATGTCTCTGTCTTGACTGGGTCACAGCAGTCGAAAATCTTAAGTATAAGTTATGAAGAAATTAAATTTCCTATTCACAGAGTGAAAATTTGAGAGGCTATTGAACAATCCTCAGAGAAACATAAGAACTCATGGTATCACTTTTTAAAATACTATTTTTGGTTGGGAACAATCTGGATTCTCTTTGTAACACCACAGAGAATACTGTAATATGTTTAACTTCAGGACATTGTATGTGAATTTTTAGGGATATGCCGGATGAACTGCCTGTGTGGGTTGGTGAAAATGAAGCCAAGAAGGGCTGCACAATTTCTCAAGTTGGTGACAATGTATTTGCTGCTGTAAAGTAAGATTTAATACTTTTCAACTCCTGGATTAAAAGCAAACATGAATCTGGACCAAATTAGATGAGACAGGAGAGCAATTTCTATGTTTATGCTGGTTGTTTTTTAAAAACTGAAATGTAGTTGCAGGGTAAGTGCAAATTTGACTGGAGCAGTGTTTGTATATGTTCAGATATTTACCCACAAGCCATTTCCCAATAAAACTTGCACCACAGCTATTTTCTTCATGGAACGGAAAAGGTACCTATTTACTTGGATCCGTCTAAAGTGCCTCTTGCCCTCCTGAACAAATTCTCCTGCATTTGCCACAAGACTAGTGTGGGGTGCAATATATCCTAGCTACTGTATCATAAGCTTTGGTATACCTACTTGTCCTCCGGAAGCTCCATTTCAGTTTTTGTAAAAAAATGGCGGGGGGCCAATCACATGGCTTACCTAGTTTGGTTCATAGAATTTCTAATTTGGGCACTCCAGTGACATTTAGTGTGCGAACCTACACATTCTTACTTAGGGAATGAGTCACAATGATACAATGAGGCTTACTTATGACTAGATACAGTATCTTGTATCTGTTAGTTACTTGCCAGTTGCTCTTGTATAGCTGTGTGTTTCAGCTTTTGTGAACATTACACTTGATTTTTTTCCTGATTATTGTAAGCTAGCAAAATTTCCTAAACACTTTAAAAAGCAAGAAGGTAATTCCTATCAAAGTTTTCTATATACCCTGTATATATTGTTCATATTATGATTCTTAGCAGTCTAGGGCGGGTGGTGGTGGGAAATAACATAGCCGTCATTTATAGCCAAGTTTCTGCTTCAACAGCAATATTTGAGGCTGCCTTTGAGTTATCATTTTCAAGTCATTACTCTTCCTAAACACTTTATGCATTTCCAGTTGTTAGCTCAGAAATACTTTCAGCCATCCAGTTCAGTAGTTTTATTGAAAATTATGCATAATAAAGGGGTTGATTAATGTACTATGACCTGTTCAGTTTGCACATATTGAATGTGTTTTTCTTTTTGACTAAAATAAAACGGAAGCAAAATTGTAAACTTAGTTAAAAAGCCAGTAGCTAAACAATACTGAAATCAAGATTCCCCATGCAGCTGTTGTTTTTGTCTGTTTCTCGAGTTGAGACAACTTGCTTGTTGAAACTTCTACCTTGGGTGACAGTACAAAACAACACCTAGTCTATTGAATAATCCATATTCTGGCACATCGACTGAAAGGGCTGATTGTGGGACTATTTTGATGTGATCTTTGTACATTGATACTACTTTTAAAAGTGATCATGTGAGCATTTCCACATGAAGTAATTACGTGGTGGCTAGTAATCCATAAATACAGCTGTTTAATCAGTGAGCAAGACTTAATAAAATATTTTGGGAGAGGTTATAGTCTCACTTAATTGCTGCTTCCCCATGGAGGCACTTGTGATCATTTCAAAAGCCTATCTCTCAGCCCCAAGCCTGACTCCAAAGTAGTCCTTTGGAATATTTACAGCTAAAGTTAGTTAAAAGTCATAGTTAAACATTCATTCATTCATTCATTCATTCATTCATTACTGTGTTTTGCTTTGCTGATTAAATCCATGCTAGATTCTTTGGAAGACTTAAGAAAACTTTCCATGCTTTTATCATTCTAGAGCAGGGCTGGGGAACCTGAGGCCCTCCAGATGTTGTTGGACTCCAACTCCCTTCATCCCTCATAATCAACCTAAGCTAATGGAGTCCCAACAACATGTCCCAGGTTCCCCATTCCTGCTACAAAGAAAAGTGGATGATACATGTAACACGAAGTTTTCTTTTTGTTTCAGATTACTTTTGTCCAAAAGGCTTAAGGAATTGACGGACAAAAAGAAAATCAGCATTCTGAAAGATATAGATGAAAAACTAACCAAAACAGCAAAAGAACTTGGTTACTCGCTTGAGCAAAAAACCATGAAGATGAAACAGAGAGACAAGAAAGTATGGCTTGATTTCTTTCTAGATTAATAAAGAACTCTAATGTATAGGCCCGTTCCTTTTTTTTTCCTGCTCAAGGCCAGCTTGCGTTAATTTTCTATAAGTTTACAAGGTAACTTATCCTAGGAAATAAATTCTCAATATTTTAATCACCTTTTTACTATGAGAAAATGTTGAGTTGCTTTACATATGCTTAAAGTTTGATTGTTGTTGAAAGTTATAAATACGAAGCATTGCTTGGATGTAGGTATTTTTAAAGTTTTAGGAGCCATAATAAATTATGTTCAGAGCACAGAAACATATTCTTAATGGCATCTGACAGCAATGCCTTTTATATAAATTACAGCATCAACACTCTCTTCATGGCAAAACATGAGATCACCACTAATGTATACTTTAAAGATCCAAATAACTTAAATAACAGAACAAGCAGAAACAATATGGAGGACATAGATGGAAGTATCTCAAGCTCAACCCAGAAACCAAACAAATCAGGAATGACATAGATTAAGACTTAATTCTAAAACATGGATTTAGAATATCAGACATGTTTGTCCAAATATGTTAACTGTAACTAAACTAAGTTCACCAGCTATAGGCTATAGATGGAAAAGTGTTACCTAAGCAACCAGAATACCAGTTACTTGTGCAACAGTCTATGTTTTGGAATGACAGGTGCAAATTCTGTTCATATTGAACTATGAATTTTCAGAACATTTCTATCTTTAAAAACCTTAAATTTAATTTGGGAAAGACAGGAGCAAGTTATAAATTCCCCTTCCCCCCAGTTAATCAGGAAACAGCTGAACAGCCTCAGAGAGGGGATTCCTTGAGAAACAGCCAATTCAAAACATTGCAGGTGCCTTGTGGTGGTAACCTCCAATGGAACTGGCTTCTCTGTCTTTTCCCAATGGAATCACCACTTCAAGAGGAAGGAGGTGGAGCACTGTTTTCAATGGATTGTCTTAGTGCTCCAGAAGATTACATGGATGAGCAGCAAGGAACACTGAGCAATGCTCTATAATCATTGCTGTCGCACAAAAAGGTAGGGAGCTGTCTACTTGGTACAAAAGGTTTTAAAGGCTGGTTAATAATTCAGTTAAATGTAAATACTTCTAGAAAAATAAGTCTTTGAATAGATGAAGAATTAATATTTTAATTCAGATGTGGTTCCGTGTAGTTTGACAGGCCTAGGCTTAAATGTATTTGTCTCTTTCTCTTTTCAATACAGGTAGTAACCAAGACATTTCATGGAGCTGGTCTGGTTGTCCCCATAGATAAGAATGATGTTGGGTACAGAGAGCTTCCTGAAACAAATGGTAACTTAATTCTAGTGTTTCTGTTCTTAGAAAAAGAAAATTGAATTTTGCTATTAGTAAGAGTGCATTTAGATACTGAAGTCTTGAAAGAAAAATGAATATTTATATGTTAGGTTGAATCCAGACTTTTGCTCCTAGTAGCAGGAGTATTCCCTGACTGTAATTCCACCCATGAGATGCTCCCGCTTGAAGTAGGGAAAGGTCAATTTTGCTGGTTCTCCTCTCCTTGGGTGACCTTATAGAACAATGTGAGAGGTCATGGCAAGGGCTGCAGGGAGGGGAAACTGGCAAAAATTTGCTTAGCAACCCCTTTCACCAGTGGGAGTGTCAGAGTCTTAATTCCATAGCTGTAGTGATCACTAATGAGCAACCTGTCTGCCATTACTGATATTCTTATTGAGAAATCTCTGTTATTCTGAGGAATCCTAGGCAACATACAGTAAAACAGACAAAACTGAATGATAAAGGAAACTTGTTCCAATTTAGTTCTCATGTGAACTTTCCTCTGCAGCTGGTCTCAAAAGAATCTGTAAAGCCGTTGTAGATGCTCCCAATGATGACCAGAGACTGAAAGCCTTTGCCCCTATTCAGGAAATGCTAACTTTTGTTCAGTTTGCTAATGATGAATGTGACTATGGAATGGGATATGAACTGGGAATAGACCTCTTCTGCTATGGGTCACATGTAAGTAAAATAATTTTCTCTGCAGAAACTCATTCATTTTGTGAATGAACAGAAAGAACAAATGAGCTCAACCAAGCAGCTCATGAAACTAACTATACAGGAAGCTGAGGAAATGTTTGACATGAAAAACAGTATGAGTGTGTAATATCAATTTTAGTGAGATAATGCGTTCTTTTAATCTTTTCTAGTATTTTCACAAGATTGTTGGCCAGCTGCTGCCTCTTGCTTACAACTTGCTGAAGAGGAATCTGTTTGCAGAAATCATTGAAGCTCATTTAGCTAATAGGAAAGAAGAGAATGTAGACCAGCTTGCAGCATGAAATAGTGTCATTAAGTGAAGTATTGAGTTGCCTTGTTTCGGGGTATTTTCTTGTTTTTTTGTACTGAACTGGTGTAGTTTCTATGTGAGATAAATAAACTTGTTTTGCTAAAGATTAGCAGCTTATTGACCAGGGTGGGGATCCAAATTATATTTCCACTTTCATTTTGCACTCTGCGTTGCCATACACTGTAATATTATAACATAATGGGTTGCAAACCATGAGGTGGCCTTCTAATGGCAGAAAAGCTGTTTTAAAAAATACAGTGGACTATGAGGAAAATTCTGGGGTGGTGGGAGGTGAAAACCTACTTTCCATGTTTCCTGAGCAGCAGAGTTTCTACTACCTTCACAGTTACTCCTAGCCCATCTTCAGCAAGTGCAGGTGGGCATGGACCTGCCTTCTGAATAACTCGGTCAGAAGCTATATATGCAATACTAGGCTACTACAGAGGTGACATCAAACATGCCGTAAAGGCTAGGGATCAATCAAGCCAGTCTTTCAGGAGGAAGAAAACTTACAACAAACCAGGAGTTAGAAATATGTTAAACTTGCTTGCTACAGACAAGAGAACAAAACCAATTCTATAAACAAAATTCCTGCATTTTCACATTTGATGAAGTATTTACTTAATATGGTTATCCTACTTTTTTAGACAATTACTATCTCGAAGCAACTCATGTCTATTAAAAAAGAAACTCACTGCCATCAGACTTTGGAACACACACACAGAGGAAGCAAAAAAAGGTAGAGAGAAAAATTGTTCTTTAGTGCCAGAACAAAGTTGGTGGTGGTTGGTGGTTCTTTTTTCTTTGGCCCTTTATTTATGTTTTATACTCTGCTCTCTTATCCCAAGTGGTTCACAAAAAGTTAAATTTAAAACCAAGTCTCTGTTGAGGCCAAATGAAGAAGGCGAGAAGCTTACACCTACAAAATTGGGGGAAGCCAGGTGTGGGGAGAGATCCAGCCAACAAAACCTCCTCTTCAACAGATGGCAAATGCTACTAAAAGCCATTTTTGGCAGAGCAGCAAGTAAATAATTGTTTAGCATACCTTTCCAACAAACAAAAGTTACTGGTGGCAGATTGTATACTACTACTCTACTGAATTTCTGTGACATTGTGCTGACTTTGCTTTTGGTCACATTCAAGGTTTTGCCTCATGATTTTTGTTTTCACCTAAACCCTTTTTATGTGGAAGAAAATGGAGGACAGGAATCTAATACAAAAGGGTAATTTACAATTGATTATTATAGAGCTAGATCAATCTGCAGTTTAGTTCTTCCACTTAAAAAAGGTGTTTGTGCTCTTTCTGCTCATTCACTAAGCAAATGCAAGAACGGAAAAAGCTGTGGTTTAACATTCTTCCATTCTGGTATGTTTGACAGTACCTCCCAAATCTTCAGATAAATGCATATGTACTTTGTATTGCCAATGAGTAATTAAGTAATGAAAAACGTCAAAACCAAAATGGTCATACAGAAAAATTTAATACATTTTTATAATGAAATCATCACAGTAATAGGTTTTTTATTTTACTGTAATGATATGCAACTATATCACACTAGTATAAATAAAAACATTAGGATTAATGTTTAATACAGGTCTAGGAAATATCACAGATTAACAAACTATGCATTCATGAACCAACTGAACTGCTATAAACAAAACAAAGATGGCGATACCCTCAAACACCACATCCTGTTCAACTTGAATAAGGCCCTGCAAATTTTTACATTAGTATATACCCTCTGCTTTTTTGCGCAATGCACAGGCACACTTAGTTCAGTTCCAGAGTCTCTTAATGCACCATGACAAACAAACTCGTCATGTGCTAGTGAGGAAAACTGAGCAGGTAAGAACAGCAAACAGTGCATTAGATCGGCACAGTATAGATGTGAAGGTCTTAACATTTAAGTAAGTGATCTGGGGCATGAATTAGTATCTTTTCACTTCATGCTGCAACAGCTAGTCTGAGGGCACTGAATTTATACCCCAAAAAAACTCGTTAAAGCAAGTAGCTATGTGAAAGTTTCATACTGAACAGGACAGGAGGATTTCAAATTAAAGCATGTTATTTAGCGAAAGTAAGTTTATTTTAGATATACATGATAAGAACCAGGGTGAAAGAGTTTTTACTTTTAAAGAAAGTGTTAGAAACATCATAAGTAGTCTCCTGAGCTTTGTCTATACATTAACCAAATTCTGTTCAGTTAACACTGATTTATACAATAAAAGCCTCCAAAGGAACAAGTGTTCCAGTTTAATACCCAGGCAAGTAAACAAAGAAGGTCTCATTACTACCAATTTTAAAAAACAATAGCTTGGACCCAAAGTTTCCCTTTCTCTGACAGGGGGCTCCCATCAAAGGCTGGGAATCTTTGGATTCGGCCCAATGTACCGTGCCAAAAAGTATAGCTTTGGCAAAGGTTCAGCTCAGAGTTCAAAGCAAAGCTTCGAAGAATTTCTAAATCACATTGGCCAATTAGGCACTGCAAAGAAATATTAATCTATCAATTTTAAAAGCTACGCCTAAACAATTATTAGTATTTGGACCACTTAGCAAAGCACTTGTTTACAGTTCTTAGTTGCATTCCTACCAACTTCACCAAATTTACTCTGGTATTCCTTTGGAACATGTTTTCCTCAGGCAGATACTCTAGTGTCAAATGATTTGCAAATAAAAAAGAGCTTACTCAGGCAACAGGCCTGAGATACACAAACACACCCGGTGTGACACAAACATATATGCAGTACGTAGGGCACCTGGTTCTTTTTATTAAAAGATGCTTCCCTGGCTACCTTACACATACCTTGTGAATTTTCAGTGTTTCCAAATGGGCTTAGCAAGTGAGGTAGGGGATTACTGGGCAAAGTCAGGCGCTACACTGTGCAAACAGTTTACCACACAGCCCTCATTCATTCTGACAGTTTCATGCTCACCCATAATGCTTGAAAAGCCAATGTAAATGCCCTCGCTATCAGGAGATGTGATGCTCTGGAATGTTCACCTGCCAGTCACATCTCTAAACTGTCCCATTTATGTTTCAGGTTTTTTACGGTCAAAACTCTCAAAGTAACACCTCCCAGTCTTTGGCCAGATTCACACATGATAAACCGAAGTTTGGCTTAACTAGACTGTGCTCCCAGAGAAGCTCACAGCCTGCAGCCTCTTTGCTCCTTCCCAGTCCTTTTTGCTGCTGCGAGCTAAGCCAAACTTTGGCTAAGCACCTTGTGCAACTGGGCCTCATGGTTAAGTTCTCTTCTCACTGACCATGAGCTGCTCCCAAGGCCAACATACTAAGCCAAACGTTGACTTGGCTCACTGAAGCAGCAAAAAGGACCAGGGAGAAAGAGGATGTTGTGCGAACCAGGCTACTGTGGTAGTGATGTTTTGTGTAGAATACAGTGTAGAAATTCCAGATACAAAGGATTGCATATTATTGGTGTCCTACTGCTGAAAGAAGGCTCTTTGATCCAGCGGGTGCTTCCATCAGCAGAACAGAGATTGGGGCAAACTTCAGTGATCTCCCTTTCCTCCTACAACCTGCCTCCAGTCAGCTCTGGAGGACAGAAGGCCCATTAGAACAATGTGGAGAGCGGTGCAGGGGGCTGCAAGATAATGGCCAAGTCATCAAAGATCGCTTTGATCCCCCCTTCCACTGAGGCAAGACTCTGCTGCATCCAAGAGCTTTTTCTCAATTGAGGGACACCAAGTGGATACAACCCAGAAATTGAGACAAAAAATGTTCCAGTAAATTATATCTGTTGTGGATAGGATTTAAACCCGACATAGTTGCAGTAGGAATCAATTGTTACTTGAAAAATTGAATTATCACTTCAGCAGTTATGTTCTAAAGCTATTGAAAATCAAAATCAAAATGATAACAGGTTTATAATTAAAATAATTGTTTTTAAATCCTGCATTATTTACAAATGTTGGGTTCATTATTTCTGCTTCGTTTAAAAACAAACAGTAATTTAAGATTGTGGCCATCAATCAAGTGGCAGACTGCATTATAAAGAAATATTAAACACTTCCCCCATTGATAAGCTTTTGCCTAACCCATCTTTGCACATGGAGGTTTCTGAATTACTGTATAAAAAATACATTATAAAGGTAAAATTAACTGTGTCACTGTTAACTAATTTTATTTAGTATATTTTAATTCATAAAAATATAAATAAAATAATGCTCAAATATCAGTGTATATCTAGTGCAAAATATGATTACATTTTTGTAGGAACAGGGAACAAAAAGTGATGGGTCGTAATTCTGAGGCAGGGGAGGAAATCTCCAGTGTTTGAGCATGCAGTTGCTACCAGACACATTTATATAGAATTGTTCTTAATAGCGTAGCAGTATTTTCCTTACACCGCACAACATTGGTATATACCTTAAGTGTTTTTAATACAAAAAAATTGCATAAGCCCAGGTCATGTTATCATCTTGCAACAACATTCTTTTTGAGACAGGTTTTGGCTGTTTAAGCTGCAGCTCAAAAGCTACAGGATTTCAAACATGCTTCATACAAGTTATTTTACCTGCTCAATCTGCTTCTGTTGCAGTAGATCAAAACTGCCATAATAATTTCATGATATACAATCTCTTAAGTTTAAATGGCACAAGAAATACTTCCTTCTTGTGAACAAACTCAGCAGGTCACAGTACATCTCAATATGAGAAACTACTATTTCAGAAGGGCACATCAATTGTAAAGAGGCTCTGTTAGGGCTCAGGAGAGAGAAATAAAAGCTCTTTTGGAATGTAAAGAGGTGATATAAATAACTATGCACTTAATGAGTTAACACAACAATTGTCTGTGGTAAAAAGGGCAAAATCTTCCAGTATTCAAAAGATGGCTCAATTCAAAATGATCCCTCCAGAAACAGGGACTAGTAATCAGTTTCTTCAATGCTAAAGCAGCAGGGTACAGAATGGAGCCTTCCATCTTCTGACACAACTTTGTTACTGCACTATCATGGCAGATCTAGCAACTTAGAACGCATCCAGTGCAAGATTGCAGAACTTCACTCCTACCCTCTTTGTTACTGTGAGGACCAACCTTTTTCCAACTCTGCGCTTTTTCCTAAATCAACTCCTGAATTCCAGCGGCATGCTTCCCCAAAAATCCAGCTTTCCTCTTGCATTGCAAAACAATGCCTCATGCTAAAGTGTTGTGCTATTCAACAAATGAACCTCCTCTTCACTTTCCTCTCTCTCCTCTGTTACTGAATTCAGTTGAACATTATTGATGCGGGGTCTTGGTTTGCCGTCTGGGCCATATGACGGAGGATATCTTTTTTTGTTATGATACCAAGGAGGCGCCTGGAAAGAGACACACAGAAGATGGCTAATTAAATATACGAGCCAGAAGAAATAGCCAAGCTAATTTTATAGCCAAATCCTTTTTGTTGACAGAACAGAGTGCAGTAAAGCCTGATTTTCTTATTCCAAGAAACACATTTTGTTGCCATCAAGCAACCATCATTTTGATTAAAACGACAGCAGTACTAAGATACTAAAGAGGGTGGTCACTAAACTGTAACCCGTTTTCAACTTCCAAGTAAAGAAAAGCCAAGCCTGTGCCCACTAATAGTTATTTTTTTGTTGCTGATTATTATATTGCCAACAAAAAAGTAACAAAGGAGAACAAAGAAAAAACAAACGTGTGAATAAGTGATACTGATCCAATTACCAAAAGAAATTATGGTTGAATACAGCTAGACTCAAAATTGCTTGACAGTTCAATTTTGAGGCTCTGTCCAGCATAACCTATTGGTTTGGGTGTCTTCATAAGAGCACTTGCACATATGTTTGAAGAAGAGATGATCACAGATTAATTTATTTCAGGTTCAAATTGAAAAAAAGAAGAAAAAAACATTTAGACCCCCGTTTTTCTTATTAGAAACAGTGCTCTTATGATCCAGGTTTTACTACTTATATACCAAGGAGTGAAGCTGTCCTAAAAAGGTTTATCACAGGAGAGGCAGAAAAAAAAAGAATGAGCTTCTAACCTTGTCATTCTGGTTAGTAGTTTTTTGCTGTAACTTTTTTTTAAAAAAATAGGATGCATGAAACACTTGTGAAGTATTAGAATAAAATGCAAGTTCAATTAGCATGTAAGCAGCCAAACTTGGAATACAGGTTTTAATAGCAACTACTGCAGAGCAGCAACTAGAATCTAAATAGCATAAAATACAGCAAGAAGGACAAATGACAAATTCTATCACTGCTGATGTTAATCAGGAAATAAAGTGCCTTCTAGTAGTCGCTCCACAAAGTGACTGCAACTGGGCAGGAAATAGTTCTAATGCTGAAATATGTCCTAGTTCAGGTGTCAAAGACTACAATGAAGTTTGCAGGCTGATTGGCAGCTCTTGTTAAAAATGAAACCCCCAAACCTACAGAGTTTTGGCACATGCTTATTTTACACAGGTCAACAAAACTTGTCAGAAAACAGATATACCCTCGAACCTTTGGGAATAGCAGAATTTCTATCATTGAAATCGCTAATTCACTTTCTTGCATAACGTTCACTTTTAATTAACAGTGAATGTTCAGCTCATGTCTTCATTTAGCATATTTTCCCACAAACGGATTTTGCTCACATTTCAAATTCATAAGGCCTATATACTTGTTTATGGAGGTTTGTTGTTGTTCAGCTAGTATAAGAGAACACTGAACAATTCACAAGTTTCATGCTTCCTGATGTCTAAAGTGTCTAATGAGGAGATCTGATATATCTAATCACCAAGGGTTCGACGTGCTGCTTTAGTTGCTCGAGATGCTCTAATATGTTCTTCTTTGTGATGATCCCCAAGACAATCCTGAAACAGATCATGTTATGCTAATAACTGTGTGTGAAATCAAACAAAAGAGCTCCAGTCATAATGAAAGAAGTTGGGGTGGGGGGAGTAAAACGAAAACATGGACTGCAAAAATGCTAATAATGGGAAGGTTAACTGAAAAAGGATTTGAAGGCCACTGCATCGTCTCTCAATGCATATTAAACTTAAGATACAGACACATGTTGAGCACTGACATCTAGATGTTTTACCATTATTACAACCAATCTTTCCACATTTCCTGCCATTATAAATATGAAATGCAACAACAAGCTTAACTTTTACTCCTACAGATGCACATTTTACCTTCTTAAAAACATCTGATGGTCAAAATATTAAGCCTGTCTCTATTTTAATCACATTAACAGTCCTTAAGGCAGGCACCTAAATGCTACTCCATACTCCCTCTCCCTGAATTCTGCATCTAGAATAAATTAGATCAATATGTTCACATATACTTAGTTTGGGTCTGTTTGTTTAAGCATGGATGGTAGAATGAAAACAGGCAAGAATGGGGAAGACGGGATAAATGTCTTATAAGAATAAAACCAGGGAGTAGCTGAAAACAGCAGATGGACAAGATGTTAAACAGGATGCCAAAAACCCACATTCTGACTCCTGGTAGTCCTACTTAGTTTCTTTCCATTACTTTAGATTTCATCTTTACATTTTTCTTACAGGCCATCAGAACTGGAAGCTTTTTAAAAATATTATTATTATTATTATTATTATTATTATTATTATTATTATTATTATTATTATTAATAAGATTCTTAGCATGCCACATACTGGACCAATACTAAATCCTGCACATATACAACAATTCCCTGGAATATACACAGCCGCGATAAAAAGCAACAGAACAATTAAGATACAAGTGGTATCACCAAAATGCAAAACCAAAAACCCAGAGCTTTCCTTTTCCAAACCGCAAATAATTTTAGAGAAACATCCTAGCAAGCTGCTTTTCAAGGTCATGAAAATTAACAAATCTTTTGTAAACCAGCTTCTTAAAAATTAAAAGGTCATATCGTAGTAGACCAGCTGAAATCAATGGACTTGCTTAATGGGCCCAATCTGAATATAACTAACACTGGCTATCATCTAAAATGCTTAGAATTGTGTTGGGGGCATTAAAACTGTTTTACTGTTCCAGCTGCTGTGACCTCTTTCCTAGGAAAGGAGATCGAAATTTCCAGTCTGCATACACGTTTCCTTGCCTGATGCAGTCACATGCAGCAAATATACAAGTCTGCTTAGTGATCTTGATGATTTGGGGGTCTGCCCCAAACTGACAAGTGGAATGAGATCTGGCCACTGTTAAAATTATCAAACGCAAAGTAACATTAACAAGCTGAAGCAAGAAAACAAATACGGACATTACACAGCTGCAGATTAAGCGCAAGTAACTTTTTGCTATCGTGTTCACTTAATAATTCATTAAGAAATATAATAGAGTAATTTCTACATAGTTAATAACCGCATTGGAAAATGAGGGACTTCCAGTTGTAGCAGCATATTTTGCTACACTTCAGATCCCCTTCTACAGAGGGGGCTTCAGGCCTCATCAAAAGCATTTTCTAGGAATAGTGTACTCAACCCCATACATACATAGCAGTTTAGCTTTCAGGATGCAATCCTACTTACCTGGGTGTAAGTCTCACTTAGCCTAAGGAGACTTACTTTTGAGCATAGTGTTGTTAGTTTAATTTGGGCTGAAGGCAAGTATAAATACTCTCGCCTTAAACTCTATTTAAGGCAGCGAATTTAAGTAGTTTATTGCAAGATCACATAGTGATGTCCAGTCTCTGGAGTCAAATATACATTAATAATCTAAAAATATCAGGCGGTATCCAGCATTGGTCATATTCTGGGTAAACTCATTGCCACTGATTTTAATGAGCTTCTCCAGAATATGGATATCACTCATGATGTATATAGTTTTAAAGTGGAAATAGTTGTAGTTGTTATTGGTGTTATTTACAGCTTATTAGCATGTGCTTTGCATGCAAAAAGATCAAATTCTATACTCAGCATCTCCATATAGAACTGGGAGAGGGCAATGTCTGAAATCCTGAAGAGCCACAATATTGCAAAATAAACCACACTGAGTTATATCATTAGTCTGATTCAGTATAAGGCCGCTTCCTAGTCATGCACTTGGCATAAGTGATGTCGTATCAGAGGGAAGACATGTAAATGCAACAGAATGGCACCTGTGCTGTAAGCAAGGATTTTCTGTTTCAGAGTGTTGGGAGGTTCATGGAAGCTGATGTGCAAAGTTTCATAACCCTCCAACACTGATGTCATGCTGCTCACTTGAGTAGGCCACTCCCATTAGCAGTTCCATGTGAAAAGTTCTATGTGAACCAGCTCTGAGACCCAGTAGTTTCATGGATCATTCTGAGAAGGCAAGTATGATTAGGCTGTGAGATCTAGTCTTATGATATAAAGCAGAAAGGGGGGAATGAGCTCATCATGGGGCTTCAGCTGTTGGGGGCAGACTCATGTTGCTTGCAATATGCAGCCCCCTGCTCATTTGTTTGAAGGGTACACAATCAGTTGAAAAGGAGGGAAAGCACAACAAGAAGAGCTACAGAACTAGTGGCAATGTAGCTTTCATTATCATAACTTAACTGCACAGAGACAATGCAAACTATGATAATGATGCTAGGGCCATTTTGTGACATGAGGGCTCTTGCAAATGCAAGAGGGGAGGAGGCACCACCTCCAAGAAAAACACAAATACACTGAAGAACTGGGAGTAGTGTTCAGCGGCGTCGATATCTTAACTGGAGGCAGAAGTATATACATCCATTCCATATTATGGTTTTAGACACAAGCAATGTGGAAGTATTCCCATATCTTAAGAACAAAATATAACCCTCCAAAATCATGAATTTCTGTATGTCCCTCTTCTCATGGTAAACCAATGAGAACAAGAAACCTTCTAGTGTTATGAATTATCCTCAGATGATTCTCAGGACTTATTTTGGGCTGCTAGGAGACGATAGTGGGAAATTTGCAAAGGGCTGTGTTTGCTTTGAAAAAATAAAATAAAATGAGAGAAAATAACTTCTAAGTCAATACCCTGCTATACGGTTGCCTCATGTTTAATACTTGAACAAGTGTTAGGGTGTTAAGACTTCTGAAGGAGCAACAGGACAATGATAGAAAAAATAAGTAATCCCAAACCTTTGTGATACAAATAGCAGTTCCCATCATTGGACTCACCCATTGTGTGTTACAAGGCACTGCCTCAGGCCCAGTTTGCGGAAAATATCAACCACTATCTCCATTGGTGTGTGATCCGTCACAGTAAAAGGGCTCATATCAAGAATGCTTCTAAGCTTCAAAGGTCGAGGGCTTTCTGCTGGAAGTGATGGGGTATGCTGGGCAAAACAGACTCTGGAACTGCCAACAATGCCTTCTTGCTTCTTCCTGGCACTTTCTTTAATCGGGACAATAGAAGACAAATATGTGAAAGAGAATGAATTATTCCCTTATGTCTAAAACAGTGAAAACTATATCTAAAAAGAAAAAGAAAGGACTATACATGGTGGTGTTCCTCACGCCCCACCCAACCTAACTACAAAAGATTATTTTCTCTTTTAGTAATCCATGTCATGTTAATTTAATTCAATAATCCTAAATAAGAATAAAGATATTTAATCCTACAAATTGTTCAATTCAGGAAACACACTGTAGCATTTCAAAACACTAAAAAATGGTAGAAGGGGGGTGCAATGTTTTGTTATTAAAATATTTTTAACCTGCCTTTTGACTAAAAGTATCCAAAGCAGCTACCACTAGAAACATTTAAGCACAGTTTGAAGTTGTACCAAATGTTAAAGTTAGAAGGACAGTAATCCTTAATGCAGAAAAAAGAAAGGAAGCTAATTGGGGCAACCACAAAAGCCTTCCAGAAGAGGGTTGTCTCAGTCCAGAACCTAGAAAGAAGTACAGACAACTCGCAATTTGTGCAAGGGTGAGATGCCAAGGATTGTGTGTAAAGCTGAAATCGCATATAGCCAGAACAACCCCTGTGCAACCACCTCCACCTTTCTGAAACCTGTGTGCAAAGTGGAGCTTTGCCCCAGGCAAGGGGCAAGGCAAGCTCTTTCCACCTGGAAAACTATCTACAAGTTGCAAGTCAACAGTAGTGAGTTCCACAGCTTCAGTGCCACCACAGCACAGCCCATTACTCTTCAGTCAGTGGGGGGAATGCAAGGAAAATCATAGAACACAAGTAGGTTCAAAAGAGAGTAACCAGTCCTTGAAGTATGTTGGGCCCAGACATTTCAGGATTTAAAAAGTCAAAACTTTAAACTGGGCTTGGGAATCAAGAGGAAGCAAAGTTATATGTGTCCTGCACCCTTCACCTTGCACCCCTCAAAGAGTGTGTGTGTGTGTGTGTGTGTGTGTGTGTGTGTCCATTCTTGATTTATTCTCCAAACAAACAAGGGTAAAAATCCAGCAAACACATAGTAATGTTAGAGATAAGAAACAGTGCACAGGTCAAAGTCAAGTGACATGAGAAATGTGGCAGATCATGTGGCCATAAATTAGTCCAAAATGTTATTTATAACCTTAAGGGTTTAAAATCAGAGTGTAGCTTTTCTACATATATTGAGTGTATTAAAGAGGTCCAATCTAGATGTAACTAAGGCATGAATCATCACGGCTAGGTCATTCCTCCTGCAATGCAGCCTATGTAAACTCCTGGGTACTGCTTCACCTGAATATTCAGGGGTAACATCAGATGCAGGAGTTCCTCCAAGCTGCAAGCCTGAGTCTTCAAGTTATCCTAGCCTTACACTGGATATACTCCCAATCAACAGTGCTTTCATCTTGCCCGGATGAAGTTTCAATTTGTCTGCTCTCATTCACTGAAGCATTTCAATGTTTAAATCCACAAAAGTAATGCAAGCAATGCTACTTCTCCACACAACTATACTGCAAAATTATATTCTAGGTCTTCAAAACTGCCCCCGAGCCATATCTGTGTGACAATCTCTTTGATGGTGGAGTGGGGACACAGAGACATTCACTTTCAATCACAAAGATTCATGTAGCACACCCCTATTACAAGAATTAAGTTGTGCATGTCACAAACTTCTAGATATCTGGACTTGAAAGTGGCAGTCAAATGTAGTAACAAGGTACACAATAAAATTCACTTGGGTATTACTAGGTAATTATGCTGTGGCATCATTTCATATCAATCAGTTCTGGAATTTTATGCCTTTCAAATCTCGGTATGGCAAAAGTTGCAGTAGGTATTTCATTTGGTCTGATTCCCAGTCTCACTGCTCCCAAAGCTACTATGCTGTGCTAGAGCTTCCATATTTGGCTTAAGAAGAAGAAACAGTTCACTGTAGGGTTTTCTTCATGTGAAAATGGAGAGCCTGGTGCTGCTCTTCAAGGATCACGCCCCCATTTCCACCTCCAAATTCATGTAACCCTCCGATTTCTCCTATGACTGCTATTGAACTAATGCTTTGGGGGGGGGTATGCGGGAGGGCAACACACTCAGAATACAAAAATTCAATTACCTATTGCAATAGTCAAATCTCTCCTTAGAGCAAATCCCACTAGCCTCTGGGACTCTTTGGACATTATAACAGGAAAACCGTTATAGCTGGTTTCATTTATCATGTTTTCTATATCATCCACTGTCATATTATCTTGTGTCAACACTGCCAGGGGTGCATCATTTCTTCGAGGTCTCATGACATCAGCTGCCAATGTTGTGTGGGTAAATTCTTCCTTGGCATCCAAGAAAGGATATCCATTCAGACGAATGTGTGCTTCATAGATACCTTCCCTGCCAAAAGCGTCTCCTACCCACTTGCTTGTCATTACTGCAGCCATGAGGGGCACAATGTATTCTAGCCCACCTGTCAACTCAAATACAATAACCACTAGAGATACAGTCATCCTTGTCACACCACCTGAAAGGGGGGAAAAAGAAGGTTATTGATCAGTATGTCCTTGTGGAATAATGTATCAATGTGGTGTTCCCTGGCCACCCAGATAACATCAGGTGCCAGCCAGGTATTTAGTCAATCACCACAAGACTTCAACATGGAATTAGCAGCACATAACTTTGAATGTATATTAATGCTACACAAAAATATTAATAATAAAAGTCACCCAGAGGTGTAGTTATCTTCAAGAAGGGAAAATGACAGACTGGTTTTATGTTTAAAAATAATTTAATCCCCATACTGCAAACTAACATTAGCTGGGAGTAAGTCCCATTGAGCTCAACATCTCTTACTTCTGAGATGACATGCCCAGAATTTCACTATATTTAAGTTTCAAGTTTTAATAATGTGCTTACGTGGTACAGATAATTTCAATAAACAATTTAAATAATAATAATAATATGCAATCAGATGGTTTGCCAAATCAAATTGGAATACAAAAAATGCTGACATATCACACTGGGAAGGAAAATCAAAACCGACTGATCCTCCTTGTCCACAGCTTCCTCCACCAGAAGGAAGACTTCTATTACTAGTTTAACATTTTTCCAAAGATGAATTGACTAAAGCCTGTCTGATCATTTACTCAAAATTTAATCTGCCAAAACCAGAAGTGGCAGCACCAGTTGCCAGGAGTCATCTGGTAGTATAGCCAATTTACAACTCTAAGTTTGTATTCATAAGGGGTTTTATTACCTTCCACATCATGATTCCCAATGCATAAATGGCTGAATCTATGTTCATATATCAAAGTCAGGGCTGGGAAACAGCCCAAGGATGTTTGTGAATAAGTATTTCAAGGATTACCATACTTTTAAACAATACTAATTCCCATTCACATTCAAACTTTTAGAAATGAGGGCTGGTTTTTTAAAAGTTGTGATTAAATACAACATTGCATGCCCATAAGATGGGCTTATGGAAACATAGTCATTGTGGTTTTAATTACTGTATCTTTTCAGTACTGTACATGTTTCCAGTTCAAAGCAACATGCTCTTCAAACATTGGGCATGTCCATTTGTTCTGCTTTATCCCTTTATAACTTGCCTATTTAAGCAGTTGAAAAGGGGACTAATCCCTTCCATTTACTGTGTTCTGATTTAGTTACCTAAGCATGCAGCAGCACCAACCATAGCATAGAGGCCGGGGGTTATACAGTCTGCTCCAACTTCACACCACTCCTTGAAGATAAACCAGTCATGGTGATAATATGCAAGTTGCTCCACAGCGATTCCCACGATTCTCCCAGCTATTGCGCCAATGGCCATACTAGGTATGAACAAACCTGATGGCACCTAAGAGAAAGAGAAAGCCAAGGAAGACTGTGACCTTGTAAAGGAAATGTTTCCGCCTTTTAAGAACAGAAATAGGGAACCTGTTGCTTATCAGATCTGGACAGCAACAGGTTCCCGATCACTGTTACAGTACATAGGCCACCGGGTTGTGTGAAAGATTCCAGAGCCAGAAGCCCCCACAAAGTTTGGATTCGGCTGCCTCTTTCCTCCTCAATAATAATAATAATAATAAATTTTATTTATACCCCACCCTCCCCATCCAAGGCCAGGCTCAGGGCGGCTAACAAGCAATAATAAAAACAAGCTGAATGAATACAATTTAACAACAAGATTAAAATACAACATTAAAACATTATTATGGTGGTATGGGAAGTTTGCTGAAGAAGTGTGAAAGCCTCCATCTTCCCCACCAAGAATTCTAAGCTAACTAAGGCTCTACTGATGTCTGGGAATAATCACTAAACTGTTGAGGCTTCATGGTGGGGTAGATACAACATGCGGTGCAGCTGAACCAAGGGCAGTACATTTGGAATGCCATTTTCTGGAAGCACAACCCAAATAGATACAATACAGCTCTCTGTAGCCATGCAGACACCTTTAGCAGACTGTAGCATCATCGTTACCATCATTGTTAGCTCTTGGTGGGAAAAGCTGTCAAAATCCACTTCCTTAATTACACAGATTCTCTTCCCATCCCCAACATGGGGACAGTCAGTGCTCCAGTATGTTAACCTCCTCCTCACCCCCTGCCCCAGTTCCTCTTTTCACTGCAGTATTTCAGAGCCAGTGCATTACTGCAGCATACTTTCCCACGGAGGCTGCCACAGCTGGCAACAATCTTTCTACTGAATAGCCAATTGTTTCAAAGACAAAAAAAACCCCTGCATTCGAAATATTCTTAAAGTCATATCTAACATTACATCAAGTCTGCACTGCTTGTTTAGTTCCTAGAAACCAGCACACACATCTAAATCTGGTTTCCTTCTAGATGATGCAGCCTACAATCCAAAATAGTACATGAACCCTATAGCATTCTGTAATTTGACTTTAGCGCAATGCTTGTCCATGCATCTAACTAGGCCTTCCAAAACCTGGAATATACTGTATTTAGTTTTAATCTTATTAGCCAATGAACGAACTAATGCAAACATGGAAGATATGTGCAATGTCTTCTGAACATCAACAACCATTCTTGCTGGAGTTCAACATTTACCAGTAAAAGCAATAAAGAAGTTAGTTTCTGAAAATAGGCCTTCCCTTCCCACACAATTGTGCAAGAGAAAACATCAGTGTTTGTCTTCCTTATCTGGAATCTCCAATTTCAAATTTCAACATGCTTGTATTCCTCACTGAACAAGATATCATTTGTCCTTCATACTAAATTAAACTTTGCTGCCTATCTTACTAAAAGGCACATGCAATACATTAAGATAGGCTTTCTCAATAATGTACCAGCTAAGAATAGGGGGGAAAGGAATAGAAACCCAATCTTTAATGAAACTTTATTTATATAGTGCTCTTTCCTTCTAAATTGTATCTACCTATATATATATTGGTGACAGCAGTCACGAAATTAAAAGATGCCTGCTCCTTGGGAGAAAGGCGATGGCAAACCTAGACAGCATCTTAAAAAGCAGAGACATCACCTTGCCAACAAAGGTCCGTATAGTTAAAGTCATGGTTTTCCCAGTAGTGATGTATGGAAGTGAGAGCTGGACCATAAAGAAGGCTGATCGCTGAAGAATTGATGCTTTTGAATTATGGTGCTGGAGGAGACTCTTGAGAGTCCCATGGACTGCAAGAAGATCAAACGCATCCATTCTTAAGGAAATCAGCCCTGAGTGCTCACTGGAAGGACAGATCGTGAAGCTGAGGCTCCAAAATACTTTGGCCACCTCATGAGAAGAGAAGACTCCCTGGAAAAGACCCTGATGTTGTGAAAGATGGAGGGCACAAGGAGAAGGGGACAACAGAGGACGAGATGGTTGGACAGTGTTCTCGAAGCCACAAACATGAGTCTGACCAAACTGCGGGAGGCAGTGGAAGATAGGAGTGCTGACATGCTCTGGTCCATGGGGTCATGAAGAGTCGGACATGACTAAACGACTAAACAACAACATATATATATTAACAGCACAGTCCTATGCTTGTCTACTCAGAAATAAATCCTATTGAGTTCAGTGGGGACTTACTGTCAGGTGTGTATAGGATTGGAGTGTTAGAAAGAGAGAGCTCAAGATTTGAACATGAAAACAAAAAGGGCAATGGGCAGAGAAATATTGCTTGTTATATCTTACCTTGATACCGAAGGTGAAGACTGTCATTATAATCTTAAATATAAGGGCTAAACACAGCTGCCATATAGCTGAATACACTCCTGTGCCTGCTGGACGATCAGGAATATCATCTACTATTTTACTGACATTCATGTCATTTCTGTAATCACAAAGGGAGGAAGATTCCAAGGGGCCACAGTCTGTGAAGAGTTCTTTAATAAGCTCACTGGTGTTGACTCTGGTGTATGGATTTGGAAAAGCAATGACAGCGGTTATTGCTGCTACAATAATGACCTCCAGAACTGGATATTTTCCAAATTTTGTTGATTTGCGTCGACGGCACCAAGCGATGTTTGCACGGATGAAAAATGCTCCCCACAGCCCACCAAATACCCCCAGAAGAATGAATGGCAACAGTTCAAACAGGTACCATGGAGTATGGTATTCAACATAGAAAAGAACTAGGCGACTGTTTCCAAAAGGATTGATTGATCTCAACACAAATGCAGCCACCAAAGCAGCAAAAAAAGATCTCCACAAAGTTTTCAGTGGAAAATAATAACTGACCTACAAGAGACAAAAAGAGAATAAATAATACAAATGGATATATTGTGCAAATCTGCTCATTTCGCTAAGCTTATAACAGGTAAGGGAAACTGTTTATTATCAACATCAGCAGCTAATGTTGAATGCTACTTTATGCTTTGTAATAACATAGGCATCACTTCAAGCATTGAAATGACTGACATTAAAATATTTTAAACCAGAGCAATGTTTTAGCAGTCAGGATAATGGGTTAGTCGTGCACAGATTCTGCACCAATTTCTACAGACAAATATGGCAGATTCAGGATAAGCCTGACTGAAGCAGTTTCACTATTGCTTAACTGTATGGCAAGCCCAAGAACTGTCCACAAAGCAGCCCATATTACCAAAGTTGCCGAAAACAGCTTAGTGGTGTCACAGTAAAGATAAGACTGAACTGGACGCTAAGGTGCATGAAAAACTACATAGCTGCTACATCATGAGCTGGATTCAGTCAACCCATGCATGTCTGCACCACTTTGGCGTATCTGGAATGCGCTATCAAATTCACACCAAGCACTGCCAGCAATGAGTAGAGCTTCAGTGAAGACAGGAAGAATGGAAACATTACATGCAGAGAATTTCTGAGGAGCTTCTAGCTGTTTAGGAATAACAGCAATAAATAGCTACTTGCCTAGTACTCTTTGACAAGTAGAATTTGGCTCAGGTGACTAGGCAAAGGAAATTTTATAAATCAGAAAGGTTATTCTTTCTTTTTGTGGACATGCCATAAATGGCTAACATCAGGTTTAGGCAGTGAATCTAGTAGTATCTTTTGTTGCCTAGTAGTAACTTCTGGTCACCTTATTTGCAAGGGTTGTACTACAAAGTTAAATTTATCTCTCATTTACCACCAAATAGTCCTGCAATGAGTACACATTGAGTGAAACTGTGCTAAGCTTAGACCCGCATTGTTATGTACGTAGAGAGATTGAGTTTGAGTGGGTCATGTAACGGAATACACATTTTTTTCAGAGATTTTTATACATACTTCTTCTAGGCTGAAAAGGACTCCACCAATGGGGGCACCAAAGGCTACTGATACGCCCGCTGCTGAAGCAGCTGATAATACCTGTAAAAAGGATTACATAGCTTTAGGTTGTTTGAAATAAAATCTCAAATGTAAATAGTTCACTGTTATGACTTATTCACAAACACTGGGCATATATAAACACCATAGCAACAAAAACCATCTTTCATAACTGATTGGGATCATGTGGTTTCTTCTTAACTTAAGATTGGAAGATGTTGCTTTCTCTAAGCTAGTCACAACTGGCCATGTGTGACTAGCTTAGAGCTTTCCCCAAGACCAATTCTAGAATTCAGAGAATATAATTTAGGAAGAGCTCTATTATCTGACCAAATGTGTTTTTAAGAATGTGCTCCCGAGGAAGGGAAGACTGTGGCACTGGAATCTGAGAGCCTGATCCTATGCACTCACATAGTTACGATATATATGCGCCAAAAAATGTGGCATAGTTGTCAAATTGTGTTCCAGGTGTTTTTTTTTGGGGGGGGGGAATCTATTTAAGGCCCCTTGCTGCACACTTTTGCAAGAACAAATTTATACCAGCAGCACTGAAGGCACAGGGCCATACACAGGGAATGTATACATTCCATAGGTTGCTGAACCCTCTTTGCATCAATGAAAGCCCCTTGTGCCACATGCAGGCCTTTCCTTAGAACCAGATTACACCATTGGGATGAGGCAGCCATTGGGGCCCAATCCTATGCTCTTGCCACTGCAGAACAGCAGACAGCACTGGGCCCTGGGGTTCATACTGCCAATTTATTACAAATATGAGAGCAGTGCAAAATTATACATGAGGTAAGACCCTGAACAATTTCAAAACACCAGTATTTCTAGAATTAACCTCATTTATTCTCTGTAGATTACTACTTTATTCAATTAAGAAAAACAGCAATTATTTTAGCCGCAATTATTTAACTGCAATTGGATTAATAAACATGTTTATTCACTACTTCCTTTTCATAAGAATGAATTATTATAAATGTATAATTTTATAAGAAAGACACACCTCCCTTTTTTTTGCTTCATTTGTGCTATACTTCGGAAAGAGGTAGGAAAAGATATTTCCACAGCAACAGGCAACATGTACTAGAGGACCCTCTTTTCCTAAACTCAAACCTGAGGCTACAGCCAAGACTAAAGTGATTGTTTTTATCATCAAGGTCCACTTGCCCAGGTATCCTCTAATGATGAAGCCACTCAATATAGTTTTTATCTAGAATAGAAAAGAAATAGACATTAAAATAAAAATTTAGGCTTTTCAAGAAAATTTTGAACACATATCTCAGAAAACATAACTTGTTCAAAACTTAAATTACACAGCTGCTGGAACAAAAATAACCACTCTAAATTCTCAAATCCATTTTTTAAAAAAGTCTTTTAAAAGACTGAAATATATTAGTCTGTGATCCTGCACAACTACAACAAATACACTAGAAATTATTCAGATGCTTATATTATATTAAACTTTCTGCATGGAATTTATTCATTCAAAATATAATTAAGTGTGCAAGTTTGACAAAATAAAATTAGTTTCCACAGCTCTTTTAACTTCTTTTCTATATCTAGTCCTAGATTTATTTCCGCCCCCGCCCCCCCGTTTTGGCTATTTCACTTTGTGCTATGATGTTTAAGATTTCAATCACCTGTATCAGCTATATAACCTAATATAAATGTTATAGGTGGCATAGGCAAAATATAAGCTGTCATAAGTGGTCATCGTATTTCTTCCACTCTGTTTCAGATCTATCTCCAACATCCGAAAAGGAACTCCAATGTGTCTTATGGCCTTTGACACCCCTTCCCAGGGGTCATATAATTGCAGCCTTAAATACACAAATTAAGTCCTGAACCACAATCAGAGTCCCAATACTTTATTTTGTACATTTTTATAAACATGTACCGTATTTTTCGCTCTATAACACGCACCTGACCATAACACGCACATCATTTTTAGAGGAGGAAAACAAGGGGAAAAACATTCTGAATGAAACAGTGGATGTATCATTTTTGTGCTTCATGCTGTGGCCACAGACATGTGATCTGATGGTGAATTTGGGGTGACCCAATGCAAAAATCCCGAAAATCCCTGTGGATCCATGCTTTGTAACCACGTTTTTGCACCATTGCAGCCCCAGGCAACAGTGGGTGCGTGATTTTTTTGGTGCAGGCTGTAGCCACGGACATGCTATGTGATCTGATGGTGAATTTGGGGTGACCCAATGCAAAGATCCTGAGGATCCATGTGGATCCATGCTTTGTAACCACATTTTAAGTGGGGAGGGGAGGAAAAACACAGAAGGGACAAGGAACACGAGAAGGGTGTGCAGAGAAGCAGCTGGCTAAGAATGCAGGAGAGGGGTATAACGGGAGGGAGGAAAGGAAGGCAAAAGTTTCCCCTCACCCACCCACCCACCCAACTCGCTCTCGCTCTCTCTTTCTCCCACCTGCATGTTTTCCGGCTGCCTGCGAGTCCCTAGATGCAGCAGCAGCACCGGAGCACAGAGAGGAATTAGAAGGACGGACGCTCTGCTTTCCCCTCTGCTTGCCTGGAGGGGAGGGGCTTTCCCTGCTCTTTGTTCCGTTTGAGCAAACACAGCACGAAACAGAGGAGGGTGGGCAGTAAGACCGAGGCAGAATGCAGGAAAGCAGCCGCTTCCTCTTTTCAGGTTTCCCTTCTCCGAGACGCGATTTGATTTTTGCCTGATTTTTGCCTCCACTCGCGCCAGTCGGCTCCAGGGACCACACATTCGCTCAATAACACGCACAGACATTTCCCCTTCCTTTTTAGGAGAAAAAATCTGCGTGTTATAGAGAGAAAAATACGGTAGTAAGTTCTATATGACAGCATTTCTCTCTTTACAAACTTTCCTTAAACACTTTTAAGGATAATTGTAATGGAAAGCCTACCTCTGGAATCCCAGAGCCACATGCATAAGGTGCAAACACCTTCACTAAAGAAACGGCTAGGAAAGCAAAGCTCAAGGCCCAGAAAATATACATGATGTAGTTCATAATGTAGGAGCCTGGGCCCTGAAAGAAAGCAAACAGAACAGACAGTTAACAAATTTGAGTTAGCTACCACATAGTAACTTAATTTGCAGTGAGTTTTGACACAAAATGTCTCTTCTTTTTAAGCAAAGCAACTACGGTACAGCAAACAGGATAGGGTGAGGTGGTCATTGGCTATAGTACAAGCCTACATGTCAGCACTCTTCTCCCATAATGCCAACAAGTGATTAAAGCAGAGGTGGAGAACCTGTGCCCAACCCCACCCCAAACTTGCTGGGCTGCAGCTCTCATCATTTGTGGTCCTGGCTGGCTGGTCCTGGTGGAAGTTGTCACAGGTTCCCTCCCCCTGCATTATGGGCTCACTCTGAAGCACAAGGTCTTTTTCAAACACATGTAACAGACTGTGCAAAAAAACAGCAACAGCAGCAGTTAAATGGCAGCCAAACATTTAGGATATTTTCATACTGTCAGGAGTTTCTGCACCTACAGCTTTCAATAAGTCAGTTTTGTAATTTCATTGAAATATTCTCATGCATACATGTTTCGGGCTGCTGAATTTCTGAAAAATGCCGAAAATCCCCCACTCCCACTCTCCATACCCATCAGCATGTGCGCAAGGCACTGAAATGTTCTCTGAACATAGGATTCTCCTTAATCTTTCGTTATATATTAAATCATTTTAAAAAAGGTAAAGGTACCCCTGCCCATACGGGCCAGTCTTGACAGACTCTAGGGTTGTGCGCTCATCTCACTCTATAGGCCGGGAGCCAGCGCTGTCCGCAGACACTTCCAGGTCACGTGGCCAGTGTGACAAGCTGCATCTGGCGAGCCAGCACAGCACACGGAAACGCCGTTTACCTTCCCGCTGGTAAGCGGTCCCTATTTATCTACTTGCACCCGGGGGTGCTTTCGAACTGCTAGGTTGGCAGGCGCTGGGACCAAACGACGGGAGCGCACCCCGCCGTTGGGATTCGAACCGCCGACCATGCAATTGGCAAGTCCTAGGCGCTGAGGTTGGATAAAATACCATCTGCAGGCATTCACAGACAGGTTAAGTCAGTGAAGAAAGGACAGTGAAGAAAAGTTGAAGAGCTATACTTGCCTCTGCTTGACCAATTATTAGTTCTGCCCATGTTTTCCATAGAGGACATTTGTCTCGCTCTTCAAATGTTGTTTCATTTGAGGCCCAGCAACACTGTTCATGGTTGAACCACAGGGCACTAAGACAAATGCCTTCCTTTAAATCAGTCATCCAGTCTGCAGCAATATCTATCAACCCAGCCAATGCACCTATTTCAGTGAAAGAGATGGCATAGCATTTTCAGAGCCCATAAGTAGACAAAATCACCATCAATTCACGCAGGATGTAATAAAAACTCAATGTGTTCAAAAACAGGCCTAGCTGAGATTACTCTTCTTCAAAATGTAGAAGATTAATGTTAACAAAATCAATCACTTCACCCGGAATGCCAACATAACATAAATGGTGTCATTAATTTTGAAATGTCCCATAGAGTTTTACATTACTGACTTGGGGATATTTTTTCTTCATACTTTTCAAGATTAAATCTGTAGGGTAAAGTCACTGATAACCTGATCTTGACAAAATAGGCATGCACAGCCCTCAGGAGCTCATCCTGAAACGCTTAACAGTGTCTAGGGAGTTGGATATTAATCACATTTCTTCTTTAATAATAATAAATAATAAGAATGTTATTTATACCTGACCCATCTGGCTGAGTTTCCCCAGCCACTCTGGGCAGCTTACAACATATCTAAAAACATAATAAAAACATCAATCCTTAAAAATTTCTCTAAACAGGGCTGCCTTCAGTTGTCTTATACATAGCTGTCAACATTTCCCTTTTTTTAAGGGAAATTCCCTTATTCCAAATAGGATTTCTCACAAGAAAAGGGAAAAGTTGACAGCTATGGTCTTATAAAAGTCAGATAGTTGTTTATTTCCTTGACATCTGATGGGAGAGCGTTCCACAGAGTGGGCGCCACTACCAAGAATGCCCTCTGCCTGGTTCCCTGTAACTTCACTTCTCGCAGTGAGGGAACCAGCAGAAGACCCTCGGAGGAGGACCTCAGTAGCTGAACTGAGAGATGGGGGTGGAGATGCTCCTTCAGGTATACTAGGCAGAGGAAGGTTAGGGCTTTAAAGGTCAGCACCAACACTTTGAATTGTGCTCGGAAACGTACTGGGAGCCAGTGAAGATCCTTTAGGACCAGTGTTATATGGTCCTGGTGGCTACTCCCAGTCACCAGTTTAGGTGCCGCATTTGGATTAGTTGAATTTTGAGTGGTTTGGAGCCCTGCAGAGTTTTACAACTGCTTTGTAAGCAGCACTTAAAAGTAGTTTCCCCATTTTGACGTCACAGAAAACTGTGGTTTAAGAAACCAGGACATCTCCTCTGAAGCTCAACATATGGAAAGGGAAAGTATGGGAAGCAGGGTGGGGGAAGAACTCAAGCTCATTGCTTGCTCATACTCCAACAATCCATATTTTGTTGGATTGGGAGTGTTGCATAAGGACCAGGCCATAATCTAAAGAGGATGATTCTCAAAACCTTTAATAAAACATTCTTTACTCAGTCTTTTAGTTCTAAAAAAATAAAGCTTCATAACCAGCTTGACTTGTTTTGTACAAGGAAGGAAAATTTCATTGTTTCCTGCATGTATGCTAATATTTAACTTGGCAGGGCAACCAAAGAACACCAAGATCTTCAAATGTTTCATACTCTAGAATACTCCAATTTTTGACGTTGCACTCAGGAAGTCAATGGACATTCAGCAGAAATAAGGAAAAGAATACAGGATGCAGGTCAAAATCATTCATCTAAGTGAAGTGAGACGAGACACAAAATGGTCTGGCGTCTTAGGGCAGAAGAGTGACATATTTATAATTTACTGCATGCCTTACTGCACTGATCATAGCTTTCACCTTTATTGTTGTCTCACATACTGTAGACTGCCAATATTATAATGATCAGAGATGAGGGCTGCACTCCTATACCCACTTGTCTGCAAGTTAGCCCCGCTGAACTCAATGTAGACTTATGTCTAAGTATACATATATATGATTGCACTGTAAATATCACAAATTTCACCAGGGGTTCTACAAAAACTAAACAGCTCCTTCAAGTTGTCCCTACCTGATGCTAATCCAGTTAGTGTCACAACTAGCCATCCTGACCATGCATCATACAAACTCTTTGTCATCTCCCAGGCCGATTCTTTCTTCTTGCTATTGATCTGTAGAAACAAAATATTACCTGGTATATTACAAATCTTTATTTGATTAACAAATTATACGACAAGTTTGTGTTCTGCTGCTGAGCTATGGCCCCTTTCTGAATTGTGTGGGACAGGATCCTAAACCTCGTCAAGTTCTAATGCCAATTATAAAATGCTTTTTCAAGTTTCAATCTGTGGCCAGCTGTCAGATGTTGGAGACGTCAAACCCTTTGGCTACCAATGATGTCCTTAGACCTTTTGCTCCAAGGCTGAGGCCATTCACCCCTAAGCAGAATTCCACCTTCCCTGTTCATTCCCCCCACCCCACTGCTTCTACTATGTTGTCCCCCGCCCCCAGCAACAGCTTGATATAGAGGGAGGCAAGGGTTCCTACTTCTTATGCTCAGAAGAACACTCAAGAGAATATTTTTTTTTTTAAAATGATCCAGCAATGAATCATTGCAGTGTCAGCTACTACTGTGACTCAAAATTCAATTTGCACCAACACACTACAGATGACACCTCTCCTATACATTTATATAAATAACCATTAACCTGATCAAACAGTATGTAAAAGCAAAGTTGTTGTTGTTGTTGTTTTTTAAAAAGTAGTGCCCTAGAGTTTTTACCCGTCTGTGTCTTTCTCTGTCCTTGCACTTCTCTCGCACCCAATCAATGGTGTGGAAGTCATCGTATGTTCCAACCCCAGGAATGGGCTCATCCAAGAGGTCCAGTAAATGTGTAGTACTGTTAATGCTTCCTCCATTTGTCATTGTATAATGAGTTCCTGCTGTGGAAAGAGAATTATTTATTTATCTTAGTTTCTGTACAAGAAGATAACTATCTATTTAACTTATGGCTGCCGACATTCTACACTTAAAACAAATAAAATTCTTATTATATCATAGTCTGGATCTGAGATGATACAGCACACTGCTCATCAGGAAAAATTCTGTGGGCTCATCCATGATTCAACGGCTGTATCAAGAGCATCTCAAACTTGTGTATCTACAACGTACCTCTTTCAACTGTCTATATAAGGCTTAGTCTACTACTACAACGATTACTATTACTATTTCTTAAATTTCTATACTGCCCTTCATCCAAAGATCACAGGGCAGTTAACAATATAAAAACATAAAAAGGCCTAGGCCCTTCAACTGTTAAATATGATATCTGTATCTACAGTGCATGAACTGCCTTTTTTCACTGCTACAGAAAATGGGTTTCTACAACAGCTCCATCTGTGCACATCTCCACTTCATATGCATCCCCAACGTCCCTATATTTGGCAGCAATGCAGGTATGAAAGCATTCACCATGTCACCTGTGGTGAATGTATGCCTCTAGGAGCCCATACACACCCCCAATTCCCAGTTAAGCTTCTTTTTGGTAGAAGAAAGCATGCAAGGCACAAATCCCTGCTGTGTTCTCACACCTGGGAAAATACCTCAAAGCTAACTTCCTGCACTTATTCTTTCTCCCTCCTACACTTAGAACAAGAATGTAGTTGCTACTCGTGTTGGGTCACTACACAAGCTTTACCAAATACTGCACATTCTAGTTCCTTCCCGGTCTCCTGGAAGCATGGGGCAGGAAGAAGAGCCCTGGTAGTCAGAGCAGGGAGGAATCCGGAAAACACGTCTGTGTTCATATTACTTATTTCTACTGTTGTAAGATTTGCCATGCCAAATTAGCCCACAGTATGAATCTAACATGAGACAAGCTCTGCCTCAGCCACACCACCATAGTTTCAATGTTCAGCAACTAGATATCATCTAGATTAAATGGGTCTATTTTCCGGATGGTTGTCTGGAAATACCTGAACTCCAGATTCATTCTCAAGCAGACTGTGATTCCGAGTCCCCACTCACTTAACAGCACACCTCCACAACTTACTGAGGAGACAACAAGGAGAACTTCCAGGAATACTGCAACAAGGATTGAGCTTCAAACTCTTAAAGTGCATGTTTGCTAGCCTCTTAGTATGCTGGAAATAATGGGAAATATAGTTCCCATCTCCCTGGCCACTGTCACACATGCTTGACCCATACCCTTCTATAAAGTGTGTGTTGTGGTGGTGGGGGCTGGTGTGAACACTGTGACAGGAACTGGAGGCAAATTACAGTACTTATTTATTTCACATCAGCAATAACTCTGGAGAGTCAGGTGTCTAATCCCAAATACAGTGGTACCTCGAGTTACAAACGTCTTAGGTTACAAATGCTTCAGGTTACAAACTCTGCTAACCTGGAAGAGTTACCTCAAGTTGAGAAGTTTGCCCCAGGATGAGAATGGAAATCGTGTGCGCAGCGGCAGCAAGAGGCCCCATTAGAAAAAGCACGCCTCTAGTTAAGAACAGTTTCAGGTTAAGAACGGACCTCTGGAACAAATTAAGTTCGTAACTAGAGGTACCACTGTAGATTTGTGGTGCCTAAAATTTGGTCTCTGAAGCCCCATTTCAGAGTTCACCTCAACCCTGACTGACAGCTGTAACCAATCTGTAAATGATATCACAAGGTCAAAAAAGATGGCTGTAAACAGCTCAAGTATATGTTTTAAATAAACAGAATGGCTGTACAAATTTTCAGGAAAACATATTCATGTAGACTAAAAACCCTAATCATTATGATCAGGCTGCAAATAGCAGAATTGTAACCCTGTAACAAGCAGTGTTTTCTTTGAACAAATGAGATCTATAAACAGATTTAGACATCTGTTGCAATGTCTCAACAGTACTGCATTAAATATGGCTCAGCTATGGCACAGGCACCAATCCTTTCCTGCCACGCATCTCAGTTACTCTGATCTAATGTTCTTACTCTGAGACAAGTCTCTTCTTGGGTGGAATATTGAGTAACTAATCCAAATATCATATGGAGGAAGTATTCCTATTTAACAGGTAAATCCTGATTGCTGCTTTCCAGCCAAATGGGATGACTAAGAGCTGCAACAATACCAAATTGCAGCTACTAAAATGCACAAGTCTGGATTCAAAATAATAAATTTCTGAAATACAATTTCTCTTTCCCCCTTACGTTTCAGAATTTTAGCACAAGTGGCATCCACATTTGCAGCACAACTGTAAGTTCAAGAAATTATTAGGAAAATGTCCATTTAAAAATACTGCTCACATTTGCAGTTGTTTTAAAACCTGAAGGCAAATGGGTTAGTATGTGGTCAAACAGATTCCACAAACCCCTTCAATTCTATGTACAAATTTATAAGCAGATTATTTTTACTATACTCAAAAAAGATAACAGGGGGATTGAAAAAAGGTCTTATCTCACAATTTGTTTTTGTGTTCTGTAATATCACTTATGTAAATATTTCCTCCTACTTCCCTGCATATTCTCCAGGTCCACCCCTCTCCCCCCAAAAATATCCCACACAAATAACTGCCTTCCATTCACCACTATGCTATTAGCAAATCAGTATAGCTCAAGGAATGTTGTGAAAATGTCCTTGGGTCATGACTACACTATGAAAGTAGGTCACGCTGCAAGTATATTAACTAACAAGTTTCAAGTAACACTTTTAAAAACAGGAGTGAAGAGATATAGTTCAACACCTTCAGAAAACTGGGTTATTTCTGTTTTTGACCAACCACAGCTTGTTGTTGTTGTTTTGTCCAAACTGAGCAATATGTGGGCAATATTAATATGGTTGTTTCAAACAAGCCAACTTAAAACAATGGTTTATAAACCTACCTTGTTTCAACAGGCCATTGTTAAGAATAAACTCAGCTTACAGTTTGGGTGAAATAAACAATGGAAGCGGAAGCTTCCAACCTCATCCTCAGAGCAAGGATAAAGAGAAGTGAAATGGCCAGGAGGCTCGCCTTCATAAGCAATGGCAAAGCACATGCAAGGTTTCATACTTCAAGTGGTGCCCTAAAAATTAAATAAATTCCCAAGTAATTGCCAGTGTTATAGTCTTTCTAGTTAGGGCAGGTAGAAGCCCAGCTGCTGACGAACAATCAGGAACCTTAATTTCTGTACCCAAATGTTCCTTGGCAAACCCGCTGTCAATGCTGATCAGCTGATGGGCAGTGACAGCAAGTCTGTTGGAATTAGCTGTGCTACAAAAGTCCCCATCAAGATCTCTCTAGTGTGCCTACCACTGCCAAAAGCAGGGCCTGAAGTCAGCACCAATCAGCAGACTGGGTTAGTTAAATAAAAAGCTGAGTTGCTGCAGCACATGGATAAATTTTCTGGTGGGATCCCAAAAGAGTAGACCAGCCTAGTGGGGAAGACTGAACAATGTTGAAATGTGACATGCACCCAGTTGTAGAGAAAAACTCATCCATTCCTTCTCAATGGCCAATTAATGGTAGAATCATAAGTGTTGTCTACACTAGATAAATGGAGTATCACTAGAATATCACTCTACACTAGATACTGGAGTAGCAAAACATTATATTAAAATCCACTATTGTAAGCCTCAAAATGTTATAGCTTTTTAAAAAAATGCTTGTTGAGCTGTTAACAATATTTTTTACCTACCTGATGAGGCCTATGAATGTGCCGGCAAGTTTAAACATGGTGAAAACTCTGGTTTTAATACAGGAATATCATACCTTTCTTTTCAATTTTGGTGAAAACTACAGGTGCATCCTCCTTTACAAGCCTGAATTAAAGTATGCTTTAATTGCATATGGTAGCAAGTACTGGCAAAATAATGTAGTGCATGGGTAGTTTAAATTTTGAAGCCAAATTTCACCATCACTATAATGTTAGCAGAGGTAGACATGTAACGGATGCTATGATGCCTATTCATTTTGTTATGGAATATGGTAGTGTGGTGTGCTGACTAGATAAGGATTTGCCATCCTTTGAGGGATAATTCACACATTTGGAAATGTGAAAAAAATGTGGACACCACCCACCTCATCTCACAATGACACAGCATGCAACTGTCAAACCACAAAAAAAAAATTCTTTCAATATTCAAAAATATGATGCTATGCAGTTACTGTTTTGTAAACTACTCGGAGAATTTTTTAAAAATAACAAAGCACTATATAAATTTAGTTAAATAAAAATAAAACAAACATAGGATCTAGCTCAAATGTTGTGCACATTTTTGTTGTAATACTGTGAAATGCAACTGAATCTGCTGTATGCAGCTATCTGAACAGGTTGAAGTGCAGTGTACACCTTGGGTATGAATGGAAGCACATGTATAATAGAGAACTTCCCATTATATTATAATATTACTTTAAGGTTAACATAACCTAATATTTTAATACAGCTAGTTAAGGCACTTCCTAGCTGTAGCTCATGTTTATCTTCATTTTGGTTATAGCCTGCCCTAAACCTTTTGATTTGCAAGTTGCTATTATTTATACATTCAAAACTATTAGTGTGGCAAATAATATTTTAAAAATAATAAAAAGAAAACCATCTAGATCAGTTTTAAAGCAACTAGGTCACAACCACATTTGGAACAGCTTTTCTAGAACATGTGTTGCATACATAACCAAAGCAGCACATAATCTCAGCCTCTAGCATAAGATGACACTACCAAAACATTTATAAATCCAAATAACTGAGAATGCAGAATATATAGTTCCCTTTACCCTATGAACAACCCAATGCTTCTATGCAATCAAACTGCATAAGCGGTTTTCATTAAGAATCACCCCCCCCCCCCATTTTGTTTTGTTCTTGGACTGTAGAAGCAATGGGGATGTAATTCGATTTTAAAGTAACTGTAGAATGTCAGTAGAATAGGATAGAATGGATTCTGACATATAGTACTGTGGCAAGAGAAAAACAGTACAAAGGCAAACTAAAGGAACCTGAGATCATGCATTCAATGCATCATTTATATTTAATAACTGAAGATTGCCATTCATGTCTACCAACTGCTAAGATGAAACTTGTTCAAGCCATGCTTGCTAACTGGATCTGCTATTTGTTATTATTAAACTCAACACGTACTTTCTCGCAGTACTGTGCAATATTCAAGAAACCTGGAGGGTTGGATTTTCTGTTTTTCTAAAAGTTTGTTCCTGATTAAAGCAATGTAATATGTCATGTGACATTTAAAGAAGGAGAAATGGTAGGTCTACTTGCAGCAGAACAGGAAATAAAACTATGGATAGATCTATTCTGGGAGCTTGAGATCCCATGTATCATTGTTACTGACCCAGGAAGGAGGTACTAGGAAACCATTAAAATGGATGTGGGAGAAACACTGATAAGTGAAGAGGAAGAGGCTCAGCATGTCAGACAGAGGCGTAGCACAGTAGATGGGCCACAACTGCCTGTTGTGGAATAGGGACATAAGGACACCCACGTTCAAATGGAGCCATTATTTTAGACTCAGAGAAGGTGGTGCAGAAAACCCTGGCACTGCTAGTGTCCCCAAAAAGCAAAGGACAGTCTTCCCTATGATTAAGCATGCCAGTACAAGAGAGACCAAAGAACAGTATTAGAAGAGCATACAGCTCCTTACAAACCATAATTATTCTCTCCCATATTCTTTGGGCAGTCAGCATGGCATTTCACTGAATTTGGCTTTTAAACACTATTCATTATACAGTTTAATGAAGAAACAGATTCAGGTATACCTTTTAGTCTATTGCTGCAAATACTAAGAGTCTTGAAGTACCACAATGTCCTTTGTTCATTTTAATTAGAGAAATCCTTTAACATCAACTAAATACACTTTCACATCAGATAAGTCAATAACCACTACAGGGAGAGAGTTAGCTTCAACCATTAGCATTTGCTCCTTAGTATGGATGTTCCAGCAGGTCACTGGTATAATGTTTGGAATATACGAGGAATGTCTAGCAACTAATGCAAGACTAACCTGAAAGAACTGGTAGCTCCATTAGCTTTGTAAAGGCTAATCATGCCTGCTGAAAATATATTGCAAAACCAACATAATCTAGCCTTGACTTATAAGAATCATTGGGATCAACAAAAGAAGCAATTTAAAGAGCACAAAAGAATTTTGTGTAACATAGATGTTAATCTCCAGATATAAGTGCAATACTGGGTATACAGTAACAGATCCAGGTGCATCCAAAGAAAAGGCCTTCCCACCCTTCTAGCTGAGGAACCGGATTTCTCTCCACCCATAAGCACTTTATACAGACATGAGTTTTATGACACTGCTTTTAATTTCTTATGACACCTGCAAAAGCTGAAATACAAGAAATTTCCTGGTCCTTTTCCAAAGAATAGATATATATATTATATATATCACTTGCTTTGAAAGGCTATTTTTATAACTTTCCATTTCTTATTTTAATATCCATGTGACATTCACATGAACGACCTATTTAAAAAGTGGCTCAATAAAGATATAATTTTGCCAGTTGTGTTGGCTTAAATTTGAACCTTTGCAGGAAAGCTAATGAAGTGACTTATTTTTAATAGACATGGAATAACCAGTGGAAGAATAAACTTTAGTTGCTGCTAAAAGTATTCTTATTTTGAAAAGCCTACCCAAATGTTTAGAAAGCTGATGAGAGTTTTAATCCATTTTCAGTCTATTATTATTTTAACTTTTCCAGAGTCTTAAATGATTGTTGTCAATATTATTGTTGTCTTTTTTTTTGTGAACCGCTTTGAGTTTTTTTACAATCAAGCCGTGTATAAATTTTAAGAAATACATAATAAATAAACAAAGCTTTATTGAATTTTTCACTTCAAAATTGTGATAAAATTGCTGAATGTAGTTAAGATTACTAAAAAAACTTGAGCAACAACTGGAGCTTCCTGAATGCCTTCCTTTCTTATTAACACTCCCTAAAACACCACCTGCCACGTTTACACTCCCTAAGAAGATCAGTTTTCTTAAAGCCTGTGTAAAGTTGCATACATGTTGTGCCAATCAGAGTCTTCTATAAGAAAAATGTGCTCAGTAGAGAAACACAGAGCACCTGACTGTGAGTGAATCATAAGATGGAATTTCTGACTTCAGATTTATGTTCTACTCACTTAAGACAGGCTGCTTCTGTGCCTCACTGCAAAATTAATACACCTCAACAATCTGAAAGCTGTCCTCTTTATACATGTTGAATGCACCAGATCAGCACTTGGGACACCTCAAAACCCCTTTGCCAAAAAAACAATCACGAAGCCCCATTCTATGCATATTACTCAGAAGTAAGTTTCACTGGGGGAAGGGCCATAGCCAAGTGGTACAGCATCTGCTTTGCATGCAGAAGGTCCCAGGTTCAATCCCTGGCATCTCCTGGTAGGGTTGGGATAGAATCCTGTCTGAAATCTTGGACAGCCACTACCAGCCAGTATAAATAATTATGAGCTAGATGGACAAATTATCTTCCTGTGCTCTCATTATGTTCAATGGCACTTATTCCCAAGGAAGGGAGCAAAGACTTACTTTTAAAGAACATTTTTTGAAAATGGCCCATGTCAGTGTGTATATATTAAATTGTACAAGAGTACTCATTGAAATAATTATTTAAAAACCTCATCAATTCAACATTTGGCAACCTATCACAAGCCCAAACAAGCTTCTATGGCACACAACCACAATATGATTAATTTATCACAGAAGTAACATAGTTGAAGACTAGCTCCAAGACTTATTGTACAAAGCGACAGACATCTTAGCTTCTGATACTTCAAGAAGAAACCTTAGAGAGGATTATGTACAAAGTGGCGCATGTTGAAGTAGTTACAACAATGCTGACTGGACAAACCCTTGCCTTGCTTACATTTCTTCAGTAATGAAATCTAGTTCACAAAGATGAACCTGCCACAAATGCATTAAAATGTACTTTATGGAGATAAAGCTATTTCTTTAAATGTATTTTTTATTAAAGATTTCTTGGTTTACAAAAGTATGTGCAATGTCTCTTTTTTCAAGTTACATTTTCTACAGATCAGTTTCATTTGTCGAGACATAGTGTTACATTAGGAAGAAAAGGGGGTAAAGAGGTGGAGGGGGCTATGGTGAGTGGGGGTGGAGTCGGGTGGCGATGTTTCTATTTTACTTAATGTATGTGTGGGGTTTTGGGTCAGCTTCGCTTGCGAGGGTTCTCTTTACTATTCTCCTGTGTTCCTTTGGTGGTGAGAGAGGTTGGGGTTGGCCTAGGGTGTGGTTGTTTGTTTGTGATTGGCTGTGGTGAGCTTTGTTTTCATGCGTGAGTGGGGTGGGTGGGTGCTTTTGAATCAGGTTAGCCATATTGATTCGTATGCTGTTGGTGGATTTTTGTCGTTGTCTTGTTGGATTGTATATGTGATAAAAGGGAGCCATACCGGGGTGAAGGCGTCTTCTTCCATTTGTCCCCATGTCAGTTTCAGTTTATTGGTTAGTTTTTCTAATAAGGCTGTTTCCCATACTATTTGGTACCATTGGTCCATGCTTACTCCTGACAGGTCTGATAAAGCTGCCATTTGTGAGTAGCCTAACCTCAAGCTCCCAAAACCCAATATCTGAAACAAAAAACATACTGACAACATTCTATTTTTAGTTCTGCGACGTACTTAGAGAGGCTCGAATGAAAATTATCTAGCTCGGTATATATAAATACAACTTCAGGACAAACTCAACTTTCAAGTAATAAACAATATTAAAAATTAATAATAGATTCATAGCTGTAACAGTATTTACACTGTATGCTCTAGTACACTTAGTGTCTTCATTACAAAACAAAACTCTGATTTAAATTACATTCAGGCAGTCGCCCCCTGAATGCATCCAGTTCTAGGATTCACTGATAAATGGGAGAGGAAGCAGTATGACAAAACAGAAACACAAACTTGTCTTCCGTTTTGCACAATACTTCCTTATAAATGTCTCCTTTAGTGTGCGTCTCCCATACTGATTCTACAAAATGCACGTCTGCCATTTGGACTAGTGGTGGTGAAAAGCATAGTTCCTGGATAATTTTCATTATGTTGGGTGTACTGATTCAGCACAGTAAATACCCCAAAACATCATGAAAACAGGCTATACCCCTAAAACGCCTGAAAGCACCTGCAATTTCTCTGAACATGTACACATCTACATGGAAAAAAAATAACGGACAGCCTATAATTGTGATACTCTTCCCTTAAAGGTATATAATTTCCTGTGAATTGAAATGTAACAAATACAGCTATTATATTTTTAGATTAAAATGGCTGTTTTGAGTCATGCAGTAAATTCATTGCACCAAGCTTGCAGAATGCCATGAAGGAGTTAACTATAGGAGCACGCACAGAAACTTCAAAGCTTAGTACAAACAGCATTCTCCTTTAAGTTCTCTCAAGAGAAGAAACAGCTTCCTTAATTAATTCTTGTCAGTCAAGCTATGAGCAGCCATTACTACAGAGCTTATTTCACGACTTACATAAAAGAGAAAGGTTGGGTTTTGCGCTCTTTAAGAAGAATGCCAGATAGCGAAGATGGAGTCACCAGCCAATGTGATCTGAAGCAGAACTAATCCGTCATTTTTTTAAAAATGCTGCCAAAGGGCCAGTACTGCCTGTTTCCCCCCAGTATGAAACATATGGGGAGGGGGGGGGGCTTGACAAATCAGTGCAGCATTTAATAAGCAATTAATAACTCATCTCTAGATCTGAAAGCAACCTGCCACACACACACACAAGAAGGCATACAAGAAACTGAATCACAACATGAATCTGATATACCTCTTTTATGCAACTCTCTCAGTGGAATGCCGTCTCCTCCCCCATCGTACGGTAAATAAGGATCAGAAGATACTTCCATGAGTGTAATAGACAAACAGAGGGCTTCTAAGATCAGAACGACCAAGTCATTTCTTATAGAACAGCAGCGGGCTGGGAAGCTGCCATATTCGATCAGGATTTGGACTGTGTGCTGGCTTGTTGCAGCAACTCTGTTCTTCCACAATCGATGATGTCATCAAAGGGAAATTATTGCAGCCTGGTTGCTACTGGCTACAATCTAGGAGTGCTTAAAGGTGGAACGGCAGACTTAATCTAAAAAGCCTGCTATTTCTGAAGGTGACTACACTTGAAGTAAAACAGAATGAACTGGTTTAGGAGAATATAAACTAAACCCAGCTGCCCAAGCTAACACTAATGTAAAAATAGCAGCACTGAAAAGGCAGCCATGTTTGCCCTTGTGCTTTTTTATATACAAACCAAATACTTAAATTTAATTCCTCAAAAAAGAACAAAGTGGGATGGAGGAGAGAAGACTTATCTGACTCAATTCAGTGTCTTTTATTTTAAATACACAGATCCATAACTAATATGACCAGTAATAAGAGCACAAAGCATACGAGTGGCTTAGAAACAAGAACATTTTATCATACCCAAAAAGGAGGGAGGGGAGAGTCTCTCAAATTACAGAGACAGATTTAATGCAGTTTAGCCTTTCTCGCGTCATTACATTCACTTCAACGACAGAAATGTTATTAAAAGCCTATATTGTTGGCACACTTAGAAATCCAACTGAAGCCCGTGAGATTTACTTCAAAGTAACTATATGCAGAACCAGGCTGCCTATTATCTTCCCATTTGTATCTCATTCAACATGGATTGCCATTTGGTTCGTGGACGTCCCAATACACTGAGTTAGCAAACTGCCACTGTTCTACAATAAAACAATCATATTGAAACACATAATGTAAGGATTCCTGGAGATTTAAGAATGAATTTGAATGCTGTTTAAAGTCTACTCTTCATCAGAAAGGCTGTATATAATACATGGTAACTGATTTTAGTGAAAATTTTGATTCTCTGGATATGGAGGTTTGACGCCAATTTTTTGTCCAGAAATAAATACCAACACATTCTGACTTGTGAACATCAAAACAAGTGTTAATTTGCTCTGGGCAAATGCTAATACTTGTCCTGTTCTAGCTTCTGAAGCACAATCTTGCCCCGACATCCACAAACTGGTATAAAAGGTAAAGGTAAAGGGACCCCTAGCCATTAGGTCCAGTCATGACTGACTCTGAGGTTGCGGGGCTCATCTCGCTTTATTGGCCGAGGGTGTCGGCATACAGTTTCCGGGTCATGTGGCTGGCATGACTAAGCCGCTTCTGGCAAACCAGAGCAGCGCACGGAAACGCCATTTACCTTCCCATCGGAGCAGTACCTATTTATCTACTTGCACTTTAACGTGCTTTCGAACTGCTAGGTTGGCAGGAGCAGGGACCGAGCAACGGGATTCGAACTGTCGACCTTCTGATTGGCAAGTCCTAGGCTCTGTGGTTTAACCCACAGTGCCACCCGCGTCCCTTACAAATTGGTATACTTTCACCTTAAAAAATGGTAATATCCTGAAAAAACATGCAGGCCATATGATGGTTTGGTTGCAGATGATATCACTTATTGTAGTTGTGGATGTCACTTTTTGTATATATAGTCCAGTAGATAGTGTTGGGGAAGAATCAGTGGTCATGATATATGTTGACACCAATCACATGGAGAAGTATGTATGTACAGTCCTAAAGCAAATTTTAGGTTGCAAGATACAAGGTTGAAAGCTAAAATTTTCAAGTTAGCTTTCTCTGAAATCTGCCTGTTTCACATACAGGGTCAGTTAGACAAGTGCCGCTGAATAGTCTCAGTGAATGGATGTAACTAGGACATTGGGAGATGGGATTTTGATTTGTTAGGCCAGAGCTTTCCAAACTGTGTGTTGTGACATTTCAGTGTGTAGGTGTGTCGCACAAAAGCTTCCTGCGCTCCTCTAGGGGTTGGAAAGGGGTTGGTTTAACCTGCAGTCTGCTAATAAAACTGAATTACTGTGTCACAAAATGACGCATGTCTAAAAATTGTGTCATCAACATGAAAAATTTGAAAAGCTTTTCATGAAGAATACAATATGGTTACAGGGGTGTGGGGCATAACATAACATGGCTGTTGTGGGGAGCATGGATTAACACAAAATTAGCCAAGGATCTAAATGTGTTAACTGTTATTGGCAACTTCAAAAACATAGCATTGAAATCTTCAGCCACGCTTTAACCTCCAGTCATAGCCTCCTGGATAAACCTGAATATAAGTAAATATTTATTTTATTTACATACTGCTCTTCATTTTTTTAAAAATCTCAAAGTGGCTTTTACACAATGGAACTTTAAAACACAATGAAAACAACAAATACATTTATTACCTACCAATCTAACAAGTACAACTATGATCTACTTATAAGCATAGAGGAAACCAAACAGCAGAAGAGGAAACAAATCACACGATCAATAATACTTTAAAAAAACCACACACACTTGGCTGAAAATTTTACAGAGCACCAAAAGCCAGGAAAAATAGGCCACCTGTTGCATCTCCATGGAATTACATAGATGAAGTGCTACAACGCAGGAGATCCTATTAATTATCTCATGTAAAAGACACTGTTCTTCCTGTAGCTCTGGTACTGACAAAAGAGCATTCCCTGCCACATTTGTTTTCTTAATTCAATATATGGTACTCCTACACATTGAGACAAGTTTTTAATTTCTCTGAGTGCAAAACAACAACACCACATATCTATGCATGATTGCAACAGTTTATGGTTGAACAATATAAAACTAGAATGCTGAAAAATAAAGAGACCATTGGGGAACCAGAAGTCTCCTTAGCAGTAAGTATCTCTTCCCCGCAGGTAAGCACCCATGCCCAGCATGATGATTCCCTTTCCAAACATGGCAGGGAACTCAGAGGAGAAAGGGATGTTTGTACTAAATGAGGGAAATCAACTCTGCACCCCTTCCCATTTTTCTGGCATGCCCCCAAAATAGGATAAAAGAGTTGGCATATCTCACTTTGCACAGGAGATATCCCAGAAGAAAGAGCAAGACAAACAGCAGACACGTACACACAGGCCCAGCATCAAATTTCCACCACAAAAGCAAGGGATCTGAGATCTGAAATACAGTGGTACCTCGGTTTTTGAACAGCTTGGTTCCCAAACAACTCAGAACCCGAATGCTGCAAACCCGGAAGTAGGTGTTCCGGTTTTCGAACTTTGCCTCGGAAGCCGAAGGTGCTCCTGAGCTTCTGTTTTCACTGTTGCGCAGCTCATTTGAGTCCCCCGCATAGTAATTAAGGCTTTTTTCATCCCATGTTACCCTTGAAAGGCAATTTTAAGTCCCCACATCATAATAAAGGTTTTTTTATCCCGTTTGTATCCTTGAGCAGCTAATTTAAGTTGTCGCCCCCCCACGCATCGTAATTAAAGCCTTCCATTTCTGATTGCAGTGTTCCAAGGTGATATTTGGTGCTTTTGTTTTTGCTATTTTTTGCATTTTTGTTTGTGTGGCTTTTTCATTTTTGTGACTGTGGCCTGTTTTTCGTTTTATGATTGATTGATTGATTGAGTCTGCTGAAATGGATAAAAGCCCCCCATCCAAACAATGACTATTATCAGTGCAAGTAAGAAAAAAAATAATTTTAATTTTTATCATCTACAATACTGTCTTATTTATTTTATAGCATAGATTAGAACATTGATTATTGCTTTCATTTTATGGATCAGTGGTCTTGTTGGATAGTAAAATTCATGTTAAATTGCTGTTTTAGTGGTTGTTTTTCAAAGTCTGGAACAGATTAATCTGTTTTGCATTACTTTCAATGGGAAAGTGCACCTTGGTTTTGGAACGTTTTGGTTTTGGAATAAACTTCCGGAACCGATTAAGTTTGAGAACCAAGGTACCACTGTACTGCTTCTCTTCCTAGTTAGTACATATGAGGAAGCTGGCTCTATTCCTCTCGATACAGAGAACAGAAATTGGCAGAAGGACAGTAAGGATATGACAAGGCTAGATGAAGCCCTGATGTGTTAAGGAAAGCATTTATGAAGAGTGATTTTGATGGACAAGTAAGCCAATGAACAGTGTGAAAAATAGTATTAAGTATCAGGAAAACTAGTACATCAAAATAGTGGCCTTTTTGACTGTCCATTCTAGGAGTGGGGAGGAAAGAGAGGCCTGATACTTACTGGAAAGTTTTGTAAGCTACTGCACTGCAACCTAATATATACTTAACACAGGAAAGATCCCCTTTCAAGTGTCTATTACTTAAATCAGGGATTGCCAATGCAGTGCCCGCTGGCACACATTTGCCCAGAGAAGTTTTCCCTGGGGCTTGTAGGGTCTCCTCCTACTGAAATTAAGACTTGAAAGAAGCATGTCATTGTAGTCAACAGAATAGGTTGTGATGCAGTGTGTGCAGTGCCCACAACAAGCCCAAGTAGGTTGTTGACCCCTGACTTAAATTACAACTGAAATTGCCAGTGTGTGCAGTTGTGAAGCAGCTGTTAAGAGTATCAAACTTTGTTATTAATAGTTACAGTTCTATTCCAGAGATTCAAGTCAACTATAACATTTTAAAAGTGTGGCACATATATGATGATCATAATCTTCAGGGGCATTATACTCCTTCACAAGTTTGGAAAGGGCTCAGATTTCTGCAACTAGTTCCTTCACTATATGAATGTTTGTGCCTTATTTGCTTAAACTAATTCATCTAAAGCTATTGTTATTTGACAAGCCCTGACCAATGTTCCATTATGTTCCTTGTTGATATTTCTAGGAATAAAAACAATTTAGCACAAACACAATGTCCTTCAACAAATTAACACATTGTATCTTTCCCTTTAAAGCTTTTCTTACTAAAGCTTAAAAAGAACAGATTTGCACATTTTCTTCCTGCAATTTATGGACAGCCAATTTAGTCACGGCAAGTCTCAGTATTCATACGTTATTGTTCCCAAATAGCCTCAAGAAGCATCTGTGCTTCTTGAATCATGGAGTAATGTTAGTCATTAAGTTATGCCAACCACATTTAACGAAAATGTAAAAAAAATATAACATGTTAGCTTTGAAAAGCTAATAATACAGGCAGCCCCATTTACACGTGTTCAATATGTACATGACCATGTATCGCACCAAACTCAGAAACATCATAAAGTCATCACTGAAACATCACGAAAAGGGTGAAATGGTGTGTTTGCAGGCTTTTTCAATGGGTTTCAATTATATGCAATTTCACCGACGCATGAGGTGCCTCAAAACGTAACCCACACAAACGGGGGGCTGTCTGTACTGTTCATAACGCCAGTATTTCTTCAAACGAAGAAATATATCAGAAAGTCTTAAAATAGTATGTGGAGTGCTAAAACTAATCTAATGAGAAAGTCATTTTACAGTTCACAACATTCTGCAAGAAGATACTATACTATATTAAAGTCTAATTCAGGTATTGCAAAACCATTGTTTTGTTGTTAGGGTTGTGCCTTTGGCTCATGTGCACTGTTCATCTCTGCACCATTCATCCTCCACCACCTCCTTGCTACTTACAGTTAAATTTTATCCTGCTCTTCCTATTATTGCTGTGTCCGAACTGGGTAAAGACTCTCCTCCCCGAAGGGGAGGGGTTGTGGTCGGGGCTCGAGCTCCGGCTAGCAGGGGGCGTGGCCCCCTGCTGACCACTCACCTGGCTGGCGCTCACGCCCCCTCGGTGGCCATCCAACCGGGGGCCACGGTGGGGGCGTGTTCAGCAGCATTTTGCTGCAGCGCCAGCCATCGCCCGGCCTCATTCTTCCTGCCTTCGCCCCTCACGAGTAAAGGAATCTGGGGGTCGTGTATTCCGTCCGATGCCTGCTTGGCGGGAGGCCTTGGCACGACCCTCGGTGACAGCAGGGGTGAGCCTATAGTCGGATCAGCATCGACAGGCTCCACCTACTGGTGAAGAACCCAATTGTTTCGATCCAATGCCTAAGCCAATACCTTTCAAATGCTGTAACCAATAAAGTTGTGGCCTTTCTCTAGCCCATTAACCTTATATCACGTGTCCTTGTGTCTTCATTTCTCTTCACCAGGGTCGGGTCCTCGAACCACAAACTATAGTTACCATACCACACAAATCCAGTTGAAACCCTGGCGCAAGATTCAGCACAGCACAAGCAGGCATCAGTTTGGGCAATGGGGCCTCTCCTCCTCACTGCAGCTCCCACCCCTAAAGATGCCCTGGCAGACCCTCCTGAGCAGATCTGAGGGGGGAAAGAGGAATGGAGGGGAAAAAGAGAAACCAGGAGTCTGACTGCATAAAGAATTCTACAGTGCGAGCAGGCAGACATCAATGAACGTTGTCCATGGCTTCCAATGGGAGTTTGGAGGCAAGCTATGGTTTGCAGTACAACAGGAAGCAAGGATGGGAACTGAAGTGAATGAGCCCAAGGTAAGGCCTCAAATGCCAAACTATAGTTTGGTTATGACAACTGAACTGAGACATGAATTTTTGTTTTTATGCTCAGAACACCAAAAACATGTTGCAATGCCACACCACGAGGATCCTAAAAGCCCAATCTACCAGCATGTAAGTACAATGAATTAAAAAGAAATACCAGTGGTTTACTGACTTACCAATACATGCATCACCATCTAACAAATTGTCATCTTCAGAGGTCTGGAAGTCCATGATGACACCGGCTCCATCTAGAAGTTCTTCATCACTGCTTGCACTAGTTATGCTGTTGTAGCTATTTCGGTAGTAACCTCTATGGAACAACTGTTCAGACTCCATTTAGCTGCTTTAATTACCTGAAGAAGAAGAAATTCAAAGTTATAAAGCATTGCCCAAGTACACAATTCACATTAAAGTGAAGAATACGAAGATTTTTCTTGAAGTATTAGGAAAATTCATTATAGCTCAATGAAGGTGCAACTACCATAAATATAATTCAAAAGCAGCAGCAACTACCCATGTAAAAACACTCATGGTTTGTGTTTAATTCTGAAAACATGCATGCTTTTGAAGCCAACCTACAATCTCTATCATAGTACTATAATACTTATTTTTCATTATGAAAATATTATGCTTATGCTACCTCCTTTCTGAGATATGAACTTAAGCAGACATTAGTTAGATAGGATAATGTGACTTCAAAACTGAAGCATTTATTGATAGACAAAGGGAATAAGAAAGGACAACTCATGCAGTCAGTAGCTCAAAAAGCAACCCTACAGCTTCCTATAAAGGCAACTATAAAAAGTAGGTAGAATGTGACCAAGTCACACTCATAATAGACCCACCAAAATCAATGAACTTAAGTTTGTCAAGCTCATTTATTTCAATGGGTCTGCTCCACGTATAACTTAGTTGGCTACAATCTGTAGTTCCTTTTGTGGAATGGGATGGGTAGAAAGCATAGAAGAAATTAAGTGTGAGAAGAGCATGTGGGAGAAGAGGTAAAAGTGTGAATGAAAGGCAGTCTTTCTAATAACCCTGGAACATCCATTTTGCACCTCAGGTGATTATACAAATTCACCTTTTCATCACTGCATCTGTATACCTATGACAGGCTGCTTATCTTAATGATACATTGTACTATCTACTTCAATTAGACATAATGACTGGGACACCCAACTTGTACTAGCAGAAAACACTTCTTACAGGTCTTGGGGTGCTGCTCCAGAGGGCCCTTCAATCTAGAGGAAGAAGTTGAAAGTTTGATGTATGTGTGGAAAATACTGCACATGAAGCTGTGGATCACTTCTAGTTTACAGTATAATAGTCTATATACAAAACTTTTTTTAAAAAAGCCAGTTTATAAAAAGCAGACTGTTAATGTTAAGCCTACGATAAACATGTAGGTTTCCTCATGCTGATCCAAAATTTATTCATTCAGAACTATTATTTATTAATCATCTGATTTATATTCCAACCTTCCTCCCATACGTAAAGGGACCCCTAACCATTAGGTCCAGTCGTGGCCGACTCTGGGGCTGCGGCACTCATCTTGCTTTATTGGCCGAGGGAGCCGGCGTACAGCTTCCAGGTCATGTGGCCAGCATGACTAAGCCACTTCTGGCAAACCAGAGCAGCGCACGGAAACGCTGTTTACCTTCCCGCCGGAGCAGTACCTATTTATCTATTTGAACTTTGACGTGCTCCCAGGATTGCAGACAGAACATGCTAAAACTTTTTAAATCTAAAAACAGTTCAAAAACTTCATTTTGACCAGTGATCAAGGCTTCTATGAACGGTGTCTTTCAGTCATCAAATGTCCGAGTAAATAGGAATGTTCTTAAATTTCTCTTGAAGGTAAACGATGAGGGAGACAGATGTACCTCACTCACAAAGGAGAGCATTTGCCAGAAACGGCTCTGTCATGGATCAATACCAACCAGGCAGCCCCACATGGTGGCATGACCAACAAGTCTTCATCAAGATAGGGTACAAGAAGCTCGATACTGAGGAAGGTGCTCTTTTCAGTACTTGGGTCACAATACTGAGTCATTTATTGGCCAGTAACTTAGGTTACACAAGCACAGAATTTCAGTTTTAGTAAAGGGTACATACAAGCCATTTTAATCAAATTCATATAATAAAAATGAATAAAACTGCATAACTAATGTACAGGCGAACACAAGCCACAAAAAGCACAAATACAATGATTTGATATCTCAGTAACAACTTTATATGTGCTGATATAGTTCTACTTAAGCCAAAGATCCACTTCTAAATAAAGTGCAAGACCAAGGCAGGATAGTAAGTGTTTTAACTTCTACAGCCATATATTTAACAATTTAGGTAATACTTCAGTCTGCTTTATGAAATCAAGAAAACTAGGTATTATATATCACAGAAATGGTTGTTTTACCTGTAAAACCGGGGTTTTTTGCTGAAAATATACCAAATTCAATGCCAGTGTTTTATGGTGCCTTCATTCACTATTCTTTGGTCTTGAAATTAAACTTTCAGTCTTCTTATATAGAATCACAACTCGTGCTCTGAAGTCATATGACTTTTAAGAACTATGGAACCATTATGAAAATTTGTTGTATCTTTGGCACGCCTAACAGTGGAACTATGGGAATGTACCATTGATGCAGGATAGATGGGAGGATTCACGGCAGGCGAAGAGGAGGGAATCCTCTCTCTGTGGCCATTTCTCTACCCGCCTATTTTATTTTATTTTTGCAGATATTCTCTTGAACAGCAAAGCAATGTGCAATCATTTTTACCCCAGCAAAAATTAAATGGGGGCCCCACTGGAGGCAGTGGAAGGAAGGAAGAAGAGAATGGCATGTGGAAGACAAAAGAGGTTCAAAACTATCTAAATGCCTTTATTCCTCCCTGGTTCCCTCCTTACAGTTGATCCACTTCTAGGAACTGCCCTCCAGAGATCCTGAAGGTGTTATACAGGGGGATATGGAAAAACTCAAATTACAATACTCCAACACTTTCATTAAAGCAGCTTTTTCTTAAGATTTATGAGTTGGAGCACTGGTTCCCAAACTTTTTGGGGCCACTGCCTACTTGGTTCCATAAATTCATCCCCAGTGCTCCCTACCAGATACTATAAAAGCATTATTCAGAATAGTGGCTTGCACAACCTGCAATGGAACACAGTAATGGAACTCCCATGCAGAACATTCACCTTGCCTAGCTCCCAGACCTAGGGATGAACTACCCACAAGTCTTGTCAAGATTCAGTTTCAACTAATTAGCTTTAATCCAGCCCACTATGTGTTCAAGTACCAGGTTAGGACCTGTTCAGCCACACCCAACTCAGATGTCATAGAAAAATAAAGTTGGTTGTTATTCACACATTGGTGGCACCTGCTCCAAACCCCTAATGACGACTCTAAATTAGTATTAATGACCTTCAGATTAGACTACAGTACTGTAATATGCTTTAAGTTTGAGACAGAGACAGAAACTGCTACTACAAGCGAAATGCTGCTGCCAGAATACTGACTGGAACATGGCAATCAGACCATATTTCACCCATTTTGTTTGATCTACATTGGTTGCCAGTTATTTCTGGGGCCACTTCAATGGGTCAAAGCCTTAAGCGGTTTGGGACCTAGGCACTTAGAGGACTGCCTTCTAAGTGCTCCATTGTATCATCTGAGGTATCACTCTGGATCCATTGGTGATACGAGACCTGCAGGCAGCAACAAGGGCAATCAATAAATCCAGAGTGGTGCCTTCAGTTTCCAAACTGGTAGAACTGGAAGAGTGGAGATCAACAGAATATAATGAGGAAAAACATCTGAAATATAGGGTGGGTGGGACAAGGCGATGGATAGATTTAAAAGTAAGGACAAAATGTTTGTGGTGGTCACAGAAAGGGAAGCTCGTGAAAGGCTCTTGATATCATATAGAGCAACAAATAAAGAGGTGCCCCATCTCTCCTCTGCAGAGAGGGAGATGTTCTTGTATCACACAGAGCTTTTGTACAGGCAGAAACTTCATTTATTCCAAAACTCAGCAAGGACATTAAGTTTTCTGCAGAGAAGAATTGAAAAGAGAAGATCTATTTGTTCTTTGTCAACTTGTGTTGCAAGTCCATTTGGGATACATGAAGCTTAGCTTCCAATAAAAATATTTTAGGTAAACAAAAGCTCATTAAGTGAGTGAAACTTTCCCCAACCTGACGTTGACTAGATGTAATAGACTACAACAGCCGTCTGCCCTGACCAGAGTTATAGTCCAAAACATTTAAATGGCAGCAGGTTGGGGGGGGAGGGGATCCAGCCGCCTCTGCGAGAGTTAGGATGAGACTTGTGAGAACTTCAGGCCTATGCAAGTGTATTTTTCTATCCGCCAACAAGTTAATGACAGCAATCGCTGAGGAGTACAAATCAACGCATACCGGTAATTGCCACATAATGTTGCAATACAAGCTGCCAAACATCAAGGCCACAGATTTGTTTGGGAGCACTACTTCCGTGTAGGCATGTACACAAACCCATCCCAGAAGCAACTTAGCTTACAGTTGCCTATGTAACTTTGGTGATTCCAAAAGGGCACAGGACTTCTTTGCTCAGAAGGAAACCCCACTAGGGGGCCATGCAGCTGGAGGGCAGCACCACTGGGCCAACTTGAGGGGAAAGCCTTCCCTTTGGCAAGAGGCAGATTCCATCAATGGAAACGGGGGGGGGGCGCGAGCGCAGGAAGGCGGCCTGGCCATTCTGCCCGCCCCATGGATACCTTCGGGCCGATGGCAACGGCAGGATGCGGCATGATGCTTCCTTTTCCTGGCCAGCGGAGAGGAGAGGAGCCTTCCAGAGGCGAGGGGTACCCAAGGGCTCACCCCCTCAGCGCAGACGCCTCACCCTCTCGCCCCCCGGGATCACCTGGCACGTTCTAGCAGGCGCCCCTCCGCCTCGCCTCACGCCACAACCACCTTCCTGCAGCGGAGGGAGCGCGTGAGGGAGGAACCGCGTCCCGCATCGCCCGCCCCGCTCCCCCGGCCACTCAGGCGCCGCCTCGGCTCCCTCGCCTCAGCCGCATCCTGCCCTACCTGGCCGTGTGGCGCCGCCTGGTGATCCCGCCAGAAGGGCTCACACATCCTCCCTCCGTCGGGCCGGACGGAGAGACTCGGCCGCCTCCCGCCCAACTAACGCGGGGGGTGGGGCTTCACGCGCAGCCCACGCCTCGAGGTCACGACTCAGCCAGCCAATCAGCGTCCGGAAATCGGCGCTCGGCTCAGCGGAACCCCGCCCTTCGCTGGCGAAAGGTAGGGGGTGGAGATAAGTGTCTCCGCGGCCGCGCAGGCGCAGCCGCAGGACCGTCAAACGCCCCGTGCCGGGGAAGCTTTAACCGGGCGTGTTAAAGGCAGGTGGGTTCGGGCTCCGCGCGTGCGCAAGGTAGTTAGCGCTGCTAGCTGGTGTTCGCAATGTCCGCAGGAACAGAGCCCTGGGTTTAGGTAGCGCTCGGCTGAACGGGACTTTCAGCCGCCTGAAGTTTTGCCAAGTGACAGGACTGAGCCTTGCAATTAGCAAAGCTGGTCTTCCCCGCGGCATTTTAAGGTTTCAATCTTAACAGACCCGTCGCATGAGATGGGGTGGTTGTAAGGGTTTGGGACTTTTTAATTCTGTGTGGTACGAACGGTAATCATATAAGTTTTTTTTATATATACTTGATACACACACACACAGTGCATCTAAAATACGAAAAATATAGAATACTCCTTGCCCGCATTAAGGTGCAGTTCAGATTACCCACTAATGCAACAGTGCTGCTCTTGTCTACTCAGAAGTAGGCCCTGCTAAATTCACAATGAGCCTTACTGTCAGGCGGCTGTGCATATATTATGTAGGATTGCAGCCTTGCTGCACGATTCCTGAAAAGTAAATATTAACGAGTTATGTGGACATTTCTCGCAATAGGACATTTTGGCAGCACACACTTTGGTCATGACGTGGAGATACTTCAGGCCTATCAAGCAATCACTTCAGCAATGTCATGTAAAAAGGGGGGGGGTAGGAAAAGAGTTAAGATTCAAAATAAGCATGTGTCCAGGCAGCAAACATGTGTTTAGTGCAGTTACCCAAACATAAATAAACGAGGTGGCAATGCAGCTGGGAGACGATGAAGGAAGATACTTGCATAGATAGATAAGTGGAAAATGCTTATGCAGGCTCCGTGTACCGTGCTCCACCATCCTCCATCTCTCTCTACGGATGCTCGGACATTAAGCGGGCCGGGAAAACATTAATTATACGCAATAATAGGCAGGAGTAGCCGCATGCATTGAGGGGCCTCCCGCTGCTCACCCTCAACCCCGCCTCTTTCCCCATCCGCTGCTTTCACTCGGTACTTGGGTCACGTGACCTCCCCTCTCCCGCGTTACCAGGGTGAAGCTGTAAGCAGGCGCTGACGGCGCTCCCTCTGTGGTGCATCCGAACCTTCAGGGCCCCGGCTTCGCCCAATGGCACGGCGCGGGTTTGATGTCGCCGTCCTATAGCAACGCGAAAGGGGTGGGAGCGGAGCTCGGGTTCGGTTGGAGCAGCTGGAAAAAGGGTGAGGTGGGCTCGGGGTTCGGCAGAGAGGTGGCGGGGCTGGAGAGGGAAGAAGCCTGAGGAGGGAGGGGCGCAAATATTCTTTTCCCGGCTCGCTTTGCAGCAGCAGCGGCGGTGCCTGGCTGCTTCTCCTCCCTGTTTCCCCGCGCTTGGGGCTCCTGCTTAGTAAGTTGCCTTGTTCTGCCCTGTTTGTTTGTCGTCGCCGACGCTGTTGCTGCAGCGATGGGTGTGTCGGGGGCCGCAGTGGGGAGGCTCCCTCCTCGAGGGCCCCTGGGTGTCGGAAGGTGAGCCCCTTCCCTCCTGGCACGCTGCGGCGCAGAGGTTCATGGAGCAGGCTCCAGTGTTTAAATGCGGGGTAATTACCCCGGAGTAACTCCCACGGCCTGAAAGTCAGTTAACGGAGGCGATTATTATTTTTTGGTTAAGTCACTCCACTCCATCCACGGGGAGTGTGAGGTGAGAGGAACTTCTCTCTTCCCACCCATTAGCATCCTTATCGAGAACGGTTGAGTTACTGGATATTGTCAGGTCCAATACAGAAAACTAATAGAGCTTTACATGCGAGCCACTTTTTACAGGCGTTTCAGAGAAGTGAATCAAAATTGGTTGAAAACAAGGCGCCTTACATTGTACTGAGTAAGTTCTAATTCATTACGGCGTAGACGAGATTGTAGTTAACCAATTTTGATAACTTTGAAAGGCCCGAACTCCATATTTTCTAAAATTCGGCAAAACTGGTTTTACAAAGCGGTAGATCAAAACATTACTAAAACAGCAAAAGTGGTGTGTGTGCTATACTAATCATATGAATGGTTGTAGCATTGAGCTGCAATTCTGTGCACCTTATCTGGGGAATACAGAAAGACCTAGGAAGCTGCCTTGTATCAAGTCTGATCATTGGTCCATCTCTAGTTCAACGTTGTCTGTACAAATTGATAGCTGCTCTCTGCTTGTTCAGATTGCGTCTCCCCCAGCTCTATCTGGAGACGCTGGGGATTTAACCCCGGCAGTTGGAGTCAAAAAGCATCTAGAACATAGGAAGCTGCATAGTATCAAGTTGGACTGTTGTGCCATCTAGATCAGTTTTGTCAACACTGACTGGCAGAGGCTTTCCAGAGTTTAAGGCAGCAGTCTTTACCATCCCTACATGGAGACACCAGTAAATGAACGTGAGACATGTTACTGCAAAGCACGCGCTCTACCACTGCAGGGTTCCTCAGCCCCAGATGAATGGAATTGACTGCCAAACTCTGTAGGGTCAAAAACACAATGTTGCATTGTACCTCAGAACTAATTAGTAAGCAGTGCTGGTATTTCAAACTTGAAAAAAAAATGCCCCCTATGGCCATAGTAGCCAGTGACTGGGCAGCCATATAGTGGACCAGCAGTAATTTCCTAGCAGTCTTCAAGGGTAAGGTAGGCCCCATGTATAATGTACCACATCAGTCTAATGTATTATATCGGTCTAATGTAGAGGTTATCAAGGCATATAGAACAGCAGCCAAGACTTTTATCACTCAATATGGCATGCCGACTTTATATTAATCACACTGACCTCATCCCCAAAGTCATGTGGTGGCATTAGTCAGCAATTTCTTATATGTGTTTAAAATAGCATTAGCAGCTTGAATCTTGTGGATTCCCAAAGAATAATTCCTCTATTGTAGAGCAGAACTCTTCCTATACCATCTTCTGGTACTTGACTAGTCAGATAGTTTCAGAAGCATTCCAACTTCCATCCTAGCAAAGCACTCCAGAAAGATACAATTGATGAAAGCTGATGAGAGTTCCACAAGAATACCCCTTATCTATATCCTGATGACGGTTATCTTCAGGGGCAGCAACAAAGTTTGAAAATGCATTCAAGTCATTAGCTTAAGCTCTGCTATCAAACTAACTCAGTTCGGGTTATCATTTTAAGGCTGCACTCTTAAATAAGTTTACTTGGAAGTGGTCCCATGGAACTCAGTGGGTCTCATTCCCAAATAAGTATTTAATCCTGACTTGGGAATAAGCTTCACTTTAACCCAGTGGAACCTACTTTCAGGTAAGAGTGCATCGTGTCAGACTATATAACAAAGATCCAGGTAAGTGTTACTTTTCATAAATGCAGCAGCTCTCCTTTTCTAATTTGTGCTTTGAGGTTTACTTGCATCTTCTTGGTATATAGTCTGTGACAGCTTTTTAATCAGGTAAGATATAAATATTTCTGTGTTCCTTTGAAAAGCATTCCCCATAGTAATAGCCATGGGATAGAGACAGTGGATGCAAACTACTGTACGGCGTATCTGAAGCAGAAATAATTGCATTCACAGGCTTAGAGACCTTATAATGAAAGGGAATGTTGAAACATTGATGGCATCTAAAAAGACAAGTGATTTGGAAACTGGTTTGTGATGCATAAATTGATCTGGCAGATACAAAAAGAGCAACTTGGTTATTCCGTTAAAAAGCTCCCTTTTTCTCCCTAGCCCATACATAAGGATGCCTTAGAAAAGTACCATGGACAAATATATTAAGGTGCAAAAGATTGGTGAAGGATCTTTTGGAAAAGCAATTCTGGTTAAAGCAAAGGAAAATGGCAAACAATATGTTATTAAGGAGATCAATATATCCAAGGTGAGTCTCTTGAGTTTTATTTCCTTTCATTACATCTTTCCTTATATTTATGTTTTCACAAACAATGCTTTTCTTTTAAAGATGTCGAATAAAGAGAGAGAAGAATCAAGGAGAGAAGTTGCAGTGTTGGCAAACATGAAACATCCAAATATTGTGCTATACAGAGAATCATTTGAAGGTTAGGATTAAAAATAACTTGGCATCTAAAATAAGAAGCTTAACTGGATTGAAGTGCCTGAATTGGGGTTTGTGTGTTGCCTTTCAACGTCCAGTTTCCTGTTTAGTATTTCTTGTTGCATGCTGCAGTTCTGTGTGTGCTTACTTAAAAGAGGGGATGGAGAAGAATTTCATTAGACCCACATTATTAAGCAAACTGACCTAATTTCCATCTGCCAGACTAATATGCAGATCAGATCACAATTATCTTTTGAATATCACACTTCTCTGAACCTTCCCATAGTGTTCTCAGCTCAGAAAAAATAACCAAAATATGTGTGTGTGTTTTTTAAAAAAACAACTCATTTTGTAGTGAAGTATATTTAGAAATAGGGATGCAAGTGGCGCTGTGGGTTAAACCACAGAGCCTAGGGCTTGGCAATCAGAAGGTCGGCGGTTCGAATCCCCGCGACAGGGTGAGTTCCTGTTGCTCTGTCCCAGCTCCTGCCAACCTAGCAGTTCGAAAGCACGTCAGAGTGCAAGTAGATAAATAGTTACTGCTCCGGTGGGAAGGTAAATGGTGTTTCCGTGTGTTGCTCTGGTTCGCCAGAAGCGGCTTAGTCATGCTGGCCACATGACCCGGAAGCTGTACACCAGCTCCCTCGGCCAATAAAGTGAGATGAGCGCCGCAACCCCAGAGTCATCCGTGACTGGACCTAATGGTCAGGGGTCCCTTTACCCTCTATGTTTAGAAATGCATTTCAGATAAGATACATATCTAAATACAAAATTTTGCATGAATTTTCTTTCTTTAAAAATCAGACTAATGTGGAAGTGTGATGAAGATGATGATATTTTATTTGTACCCCACCCATCTGATTGGGTTGTGTCAGCTCCTCTGGGCAGCTTACAGCATATATAAAAACCATAGTAAAACATTAAACTTTAAAAAGCTTCTCTATATATGGCTGCCTTCAAATGTAGTCTAAAGGTTATATAATTACTCATATCCTTGATATCTGAGGGGAGGGCATTCCACAGAATGGGTGCCACTGCTGAGAAGGCCCTCTGCCTGGTTCCCTGTAGCTTCACTTCTCACAGTGTGGGAAATGCCAGAAGGCCCTCAGTGCTGAATCTCAGTGTCTGGGATGAACGATGGATGGAATGGACTTACATAAATGAACACATATGAAATTGGCATGGGCCAGAAATAGCATGATCTGACATATCAATTTAAAAGTCAGTCAAATTGATAAGTAGGACCTCCTAATAAATATGGTTGGATTGGGCAGCAAGTCTACCATTTTTCATGTCTCCTGTATGAGTTGGAAAATACACAGTAATGGAAGCTAAACAAATTAAGGGACTGGCCAGTGTGATGCATTGTGAAGTGTAAATTAACACTTGTGTGTATTTATTTATTTATTTTACAGAAGGTGGCTGTCTTTACATAGTGATGGACTATTGTGAAGGAGGAGACCTGTTTAAAAAAATTAATACACAGAAAGGTGTCTTGTTTTCAGAAGACCAGGTAAGAGGATTTGAAATCTATATTGCTTGATAACTGTAGATGTTCTAGCTCTGATAGACACCCACTATGTCCACAATAATGGCTGGCATTGGTGCCAACCAAAAAATATGTGGTTGCGATTTTGACTTTTGCTTTGCCTCTGAAATGTGATGTCAATTCTAACTTCTTTTAGATCATGGATTGGTTTGTACAGATCTGCTTAGCACTGAAACATGTGCATGACAGAAAAATTTTGCATCGAGACATAAAGTCACAAGTAAGTTCACTGAAACTTTTTTTTAATTGAATGTCAATGTTATAATAGCTAGGCTTTAGCCTACTTTCTTCAAAACACTGATGAGAGAACAAACCTATGTCAGGACTTTCCAGAAAGAACAAGGGTTTGTGCACTTGCAGGCCAAGGCTTCCTTCAGATGTAATGCTAAAAGTATGGTTCAGCGTTATATGAGCACCAACAAGGTGGCCCCTTTCTCTCCTCCACTTTGTGTACAAGAGAAGAATGAAGTTTTCACTTTTGGTTTGTAATCAACCTTGAGTTTCCTGTTATGTCTGACCCTGAGATACGTTTATTCTAAATATGGTTAGTTTTGACAAACCAAGATGGAATGCACACATTCCCATATTTCCAGTCTAAGCTTATATCTTGGTTTAGAGTGCATGTGATTAGCTTTCAGGTTACATATTGCAATTATGTTCGTGAGCTTTAAGCAAACAGATTTGTCAGAATTGTTTGGAAATACTCTTAGTTACCAATCAGTTGTTAATTACAACTGACTAAGAAATGTTAATATGCATCCAGCTAAAAGTGGTTTCTTGTAATGATTGGCAAATTCGGTATAAGTTACTTTCTTCTCTACTGAATTTAACTTCGTGTTAGTGTACTGTATTTTTCTTGTTTCTACTCCAGAATATATTTTTAACCAAAGATGGAACAATACAGTTGGGGGACTTTGGAATAGCTCGAGTTCTTAATAGGTAATACTGAAATACGTTTTGCGCAATTCACACAGTACTATAAAACATAATCTAATTCATTATATTTTTATTTTTAGTACAGTGGAACTTGCTCGAACTTGCATAGGAACGCCGTATTACTTGTCACCAGAAATCTGTGAGAATAAGCCTTACAACAATAAAAGGTAGTATTTAGCTATAGGCTTAACTTATTATTGAAAGACCTACATTGGCTCCCAGTACGTTTCCGAGCACAATTCAAAGTGTTGGTGCTGACCTTTAAAGCCCTAAATGGCCTCAGTCCTGTATATCTGAAGGAGCGTCTCCTCCCCCAACGTTCTGCCCGGACACTGAGGTCCAGCTCCGAGGGCCTTCTGGCGGTTCCCTCACTGCGAGAGGCCAAGTTACAGGGAACCAGGCAGAGGGCCTTCTCGGTAGTGGCGCCCGCCCTGTGGAACGCCCTCCCATCAGATGTCAAAGCGATAAACAGCTACCTGACATTCAGAAGACATCTGAAGGCAGCCCTGTTCAGGGAAGTTTTTAATATGTGACATTTTAGTGTATTTTTCATCTTTGTTGGAAGCTGCCCAGAGTGGCTGGGGAAACCCAGCCAGATGGGCGGGGTACAAATAAATTATTATTGTTGTTGTTGTTGTTGTTATTGTTGTTATTATTATTATTTTATTTTCAGTTGTATGTAGATGCCATTGTCTTTTATCGCAATGCAATTTATTCAACTGACTTCTTCATACTGCTGTGTGAAAATACAGGCCAACCTACTTTTATCCAGCCTCAGCATTTTGAGGCACATGCATAACTGAGAGCAATGCAGAGTATCTATTCCATGTAGGGAATGTGCTGGTGAAGCAGATTGCTGTGGCCAGCAGTATTGCGCTCTCCACTAGCTGGTGAGCAGAGGGTTCAGTCCTGCTGGGTGCTGATTTGCCAACACATTCCTTGCAGGGAACACTGGCAAAGCAGACTCCCATCCCCACTGGTCAACACTGAACACTGACAGGTGCGCAGTGATGACATCACGTTACTGATAGGCGGGTGGTCCCACCACCCCCCCTGTCAGAATTGACTCATGGTGTTAGGGAGAGATAAAGGATTGGCCTGCTGGGCCAAAAATATCCCTTACCCATTATCGCTTCCTTCTGGCTGTTAAGAGTAATAGCTATCCTAGGCCAGACTGATATGCTTTGATCCCAAGTGCAGTCCAAGATGTGAACCAGAAGTGGGAAATCTAAATGTCTTCCATATAACAAAAATAATATAATAATTTGACAATTTGGTATCCTTTGGTCGTAAATGACAGTTTGCTCATTTATGGAAGTGCGTACCCAGTTACATTTGCATAAACAACCTACCTTAACTTTGCACCTGGCCCAGAGAAAAGGGCAAATGATGGATGAGAAAGTCATCTTTTCTAAGGAACCAGCAGAACAAAAAGCTATAAGCAGGCTGATAAGGTCCACATTGTTGCTTAGATGGTGCATGTTGCACAAGTGAACAGAATTTCAGCCATTGCAATTTACATTACCGTAGAAATGTGGATAACCATTTGGATGGCAGAAGTTGCCCCAGCTGAAATGTACATATGTATATAGGCATAGCTGAACTTAATAAGGTGACTGAAAGTAATACAAGCTAACTCAAGTTTCAAGGACAAGCTCAACCAGGCATAGGCAAACTCGGCCCTCCAGATGTTTTTGGCCTACAACTCCCATGATCCCTAGCTAACAGGACCAGTAGTCAGGGATGATGGGAATTGTAGTCTCAAAACATCTGGAGGGCCGAGTTTGCCTATGCCTGAGCTAGACTATTGATCATCTAGGGGTCTGTGCAAACTAATGTTCTGTGTCTTGTTTCTTTAGTGACATATGGGCTCTTGGTTGTGTTCTCTATGAAATGTGCACACTGAAACATGCAGTAAGTCGACATTTCTAAATACTTTATAAACGAAACTCTTTTTTCCAATGCCCAGTTAATGCAATATTTTTATTTTAGGTATTTTGACATCAAAATCACTTGTGTTCTGCTGATCGTATACTTTTAGTAGTTACGTGGAGTGGTTGGTAGGAGAGAATTGAACTAATAGATAATTACATGCCCATGATAAGATTCAAAGTAACAGCATGTGACACAAGTCAAAGCCCCAAATACAGCTGTTCGCTGGCTTGGATAACGTGCCACATTGTTGATGGGATTTTTAAAATGGAGGGAATTTCACTCCCCCAAACTTCAGCCTTAGAGCAATTACAGTAAGGCTGCAACTTGCACACAATTTAACCTGTATGCATTCAGCTTTACATGTGTGGCAAATGTTTAAAAAATAATAAATGGAAAGAGGGTGGGATTCTGGGAAAAATGACTTTGGCAGTCACACCCACCATTGAACCCAATGGGTTTTGACCAGTGCTTTTTTCTGGGTGGACGCAGGGGTACGCATACCCCTAAACATTTTGTGACTAAGTTTGGCCTCATTGAGGGGCAGTATTTCAATATGAGTAGGAAAATGAGAGCACCCCTAAACATTTTTAAAGAAAAAAGTACTGGTTGCAATGTTGGCTTTAAGATAAGAGGGTAGTGGGAAAACAATATGGAAAATCTTTATGGATAAAATGCAAGACTAAAAGCAAATTGAGAATATTTTCTAGAGCACCGAAAATGCATATTAAAGTAATTTTGATTTTTGTAGCATTAGGAAATTCAGTTGTCTTCTTTTGCTGTGGCATTACTACTGTCTAATACATACAAATTGCACTTATCTCTGCAGTTTGAAGCTGGAAATATGAAAAATCTGGTACTCAAGATAATTTCCGGATCATTTCCTCCTGTTTCTGTGCATTATTCCCATGACCTCCGGAGTCTGATTTCACAGTTATTTAAAAGAAATCCTAGGGATAGGCCATCAGTCAACTCCATATTGGAGAAAATTTTTATAGCTAAGCGTATTGAAAAATTTCTAACACCCCAGGTATGTACTTGGACCTATTGTTACAAATGATCTACTGTGCAATAAGTTTAAGAAGCCCATCATAAACATGCTGCTTCTGTTAATTAAGAAATATTTCGGTTATGTGCAATATATCTGTGTATCTTAGCAAATTAGGTACTATTGTGTTTTTATGATTATCCTTCTATAGAATAAGAACACTGAAATGCCACTCTACAGCAGTGTGTGTATGTGTGTATAAAGTAACACACCGTTTCAAATTCAAACTTTAATTATTTAAGATAAAAAAGGTAAAGGGATCCCTGACCATTAGGTCCAGTCGTGACCGACTCTGGGGTTGCGGCGCTCATCTCTTTTTATTGGCCGAGGGAGCCAGCGTACAGCTTCTGGGTCATGTGGCCAGCATGACTAAGCCGCTTCTGGAGAACCAGAGCAGTGCACGGAAACGCCGTTTACCTTCCTACCGGAGCAGTACCTATTTATCTACTTGCACTTTGACGGGCTTTCGAACTGCTAGGTTGGCAGGAGCAGGGACCGAGCAACAGGAGCTCACCCCGTCACGGGGATTCGAACCGCCGACCTTCTGATCGGCAAGTCCTAGGCTCTGTGGTTTAACCCACAGGGCCACCCGCGTCCCTAATTATTTAAGATACTTATACATCAATAAAGTAGCTTACTTATACGGGGAGGAATGGGGAACCTCAGGCCCCGTGGTCAAATTCACACCTCTCTATCATGCCCTTGAGACTTTGCCCATTCCATCTTCCCACTGCAGTCACACCCCTCACAGGTCCTGCTCTGTGTCTAGTGATTTTTTACCTCGCTGGAATGTATCCATTAACAGTGACGTTATCCCTTGCTTGCCTGAAGAGTCGTGTGTGTCTGGTCACACCCTTTTCCCACATCCACCTCTGGAAGGTTGCCCATGAGAGAATGTTCCCCAGCCCTGACATAAAAGAGGGCCTCAACATTTTAGATAAGACTTTGAGATTAGAGTCCTAGTCATATGTGTAAGTAACTTGAATAGAGCATGCTAAAGCATACTTGAACAATATTTTTCGATAATATTTAAATACCTCTCTAATTAGGTACATTTTTAAAAGCATAAAATATCTTAAAGCTTAACGGGGTCCCCTCCTCAGGGTATATGGAGAGCTTCTATGGAGGGTTCAGACATGCACCTTGTGACAACATGACCTTTCTTGGCTAATTGAAATGTTGTATGCTGGTTGTGTGCTCATGGCCATTTATGTGATGAAATGTTATAAAGATTGCAATCCGTATCCAACTTGTAAAAACTCAACACGTATGTACTTTGTCTTTGGGACAAGGTGAATGAGCTTTATACATTTATTCTTAAGAACTTCCCATGAGTTTGAATTCAGGTTCATAACTACTAAACTGCTTTTTAAAAAGGTATGAACATCCAAGGTAGGGTACAGCTATCTCTATATATACTCTTCTACAGTGGTACCTCTGGTTCCGAACTTAATTCGTTCCGGAGGTCCGTTCTTAACCTGAAACAGTTCTTAACCTGAGGTACCACTTTAGCTAATGGGGCCTCCCACTGGCCTGCAATTTCTGTTCTCATCCTGAGGTAAAGTTCTTAACCCGAGGTACTACTTCTGGGTTAGCGGAGTCTGCTACCACTGTATTTTTGGAACAAATGTTTATGGAAACATTTATTCAATTTATTGGTCATTCAGTAACTGTTAGACTCTGTGTTACTCTCTAACATAAAATTATTCTTTTAGCTTATTGCAGAAGAATTTAGCCATAAAGTATTTCAGAAGTTTGGACCTCATGCTGGACCAGGTAATATATGAAAAAAATCCTCTTAGGTGCATTTTAGTTGATTCCAAAACATCATTGACCCGATCTCTAAACAGAGTATCAGGTGACAGTAGCAAATGCAGAACATTCATGATGTTTAGAGCCCCTAATTTAGAATTCATTTTTATTCATCCAAGATAGCCTATGCATAAGGAAAGGAATCTTCATCTAGAAACTTGGTTTTGAAGCGAGTTTTCACAGATCAGCTTTTGTGCACGATAGCAGTACAGTATTAAAGGGAAATTTCTCAAGTTATAAAAATTGCTTATTGTTAACTTATATTACAAGTAATTAGTTTGAAACAACACAATATTGCTTCAAAATCAGTTCCAAATATGTAGCTTATAGCCAGAGCATTTTGCTATTCCTTTTGCCAGGTATGTAGATAAAGATTGCTTTTGGCACATGGCCCGGTGGGGAACAGGTAGACTTGAAAGAAAGAATATAAAAGGTTATCAATCTTTGTCATAAGTAAGTAAGTAAGTTGTGTCTTCTCTTCCTCTTTTCAAATAAGCATTCAACCAGTTCAGTCTTATATGGAGTGTGTTGTACCTAAGCCAAATAATATCAGCATATTCCTTAGTCTTGAATATTCCTTAGTCTTAGGACAGATTCATAAAGAAACCCAGTGTTATGTAAAGGAGTTCTTTTTTTGTGTGTGTTTTCTCTCTTGAATAGCAAAGAGACCAGCTCAAGGACAAAACTTAGCCTCTGCTGCACCAGCTCAAAAAATCACAAAACCTGCTGCTAAATATGGAGTGCCTTTAATGCTTAAGAAGTCTGGGGATGCAGCTAAAAAGCCCTATGAGAAGCCTTCAATTAAATGCCGACAGGTGAGAGAAAATATTCAGCAGTGAAACAAAAGTATATCTTTTTGATGAGGGGGTGGAGAAAGTATATCTTGGGATTTTGGTGTTTGCGTTTTTTAAACCTTAACTGCATTTTGTTTGTGTCAACTTGTCACGGGCATAGTTTCAGCGACCGATAGATTCCCTTGCGGGAGTGGAAACACGGTATGTAACTAGTCTTTGCAATTGCACTGTGTTGCACATTCAGGTGCAAGGCATCCAATGTGGCATCTGTTGCCTTTCCACCCACTTTCCACTATAGATTGGCTGTGAATAGTTTTGGACCTGCTCACATATCGCTGCATGCAATTATATCTGCATTAAGGCCCATAACACAGCTGGAAGGTGTTATGGCGTGTTTTGGTTCCACCCAGTGTAAAAAGTGTACAAAGACCATATAATAAAATAACAGCAAGTAAACTCTGCCAGTAAACATTCCTGAAAAGAAAACCTAAAATGCTATAACAACAAGCTTCAAAAACTCAGTGGAATCAAAGTGTTGATTTGGTATTTCAAAGTACTGTATAAAGTGGCACAGCCTAGTGGGTCTTCATGAGTAAGTTATGATGTTATACTGGCCCTGTTGGTACGTGCACCATCTTAAATATTTAGGATCTCATTTGCCTTTTATTTGAGCAGATTTGTTTTATTTGACTTTTTAAATTTGTGTCATCCACTGTTGACTTCGTCTTTTTCTTTATTATTTACAATATGAGATGCAGCAGGAATGGCTAGGGATCCAATCGATCCTAAGCTGCTCAAGCCCAGCCTTCCCAAAAGCCCTGTTTTAGGGCTTCCAGCCGATTTCTACCACCAGAAATCCACTCTGCTGACTGCATTAAGTAATCGATGAGCATACCCCCCAAAAAAATTTAGTGTCACTCTACTTGGGAAGTCTGTAAAATATTTTCCTTATATGTCCTCATTTCTCTATGCTAAAACAGTGATAGCTTTTGGCAACTTTGAAATGATCCACGCATGATGTGAAACCAACTGGCTTTTACTTGGCATTAAAAATAGCATGCAGTCTCCCATGTGTAAGTTAGTTGGTATGATGTGTCAGGGGAGGAGGAATAGAGATGTGCTTTATTTATATTTTGTTTTCTATTAACAAACAGCAAAACAGCAAAATACTTGTGTCAGTATTGCTGTCTTTGGCACACTGTTGGGCAATCAGATAAATGAATGGATGAAAAATGGTGTTCACTTTTGTCTGTACTGCTGAGAATACATTAAGGCTTCAGTACTTGATGCATTTACTAGGGAGTCAATGGTATTGAAATTGAATCAAGTCCTAAGTGTAGTTTCCCAACAGTAAGATCCACTCACCAAAGTGTGGTTTTTATTTCTCAGTGCACATGGAGAGGCCGAAACTGTAAGATTAATAGCAAGTTTGCAAAGCTAACTTAGTTTATTCCTGCGTTATTGATTCTCCATGCTCAGTTACCTTCTGCAGCACATGGTACATGCATTCCTTCTAATTTGTAGTTTCACTCTTTATTTAGGCCCCTCCACCTCCAGTGAAGAAAGGGAAACCAGTAGAAGAAAGGAGGAAAATGTTTGAGGTATAAAGACATGGAAACTAAGGAAACTAAGCAAAATACTTTTAAACACAAAACAAAGCCTTCAAACCTTTCCTCCTTATTTCCTTCCACTAGATATCCTCTAACCTTATTTATATATATCTCTCTGTGTGTGTTTATATATATATTTAGATATTAAAACCTCTAGAATTTGACTCTTACTATGAAGTCCTAACCATCCTGACCTAATTCTCAGGAAATAATGGCTCAGGGGTTGAATCTGTATTTATTTTCAGGAAGCGGCTAAAAAGAAAAGACACGACATTTTTGAGAAGGACAAAAGACAGCGTGAACAGGTAAATTAAAGAGAGTCACTATTTTTGTTCTGTTTTTAATGATGGAATGCAGGAATATGTCTCATATGTTACCATAGCAGTTGGTTGGCATAATACATTATCATTTCAAAACATCCTACAGATCAGTTTCCTCAAGGCTGAGCAGATGAGAAGATTTGAGAAGGAAAGGGTAAAATGCTTTTGACTTTCCACTTCTAACTCTAAAGTTTCATCTTCAGAGCATTCATCAATTTGTGGAGTCCCGTTTTCTCACACACGCGTCCTCTTTTCCAGATGGAAAGAATAAACAGAGCCAGGGAGCAAGGATGGAGGAATGTGCTCAGTGCAGGTGGAAGTGGTGAAATCAAGGTTGGTAGATGCTGTTAAATGTATATGCAGACACACTTGTTCTTCCTTATTTCTAACCTTATCAATAATCTGTAGGTGCTTGTCAAGCTCTTACCAGCACCCTTTAGTCCAGAAGAGGGGAATGCTTTTCAGACGGATGCAGCGTTCCTCTGTGGGCAATCTTCCAGGGGCTACATGCCAGTGGTTAGCAGGACCAGAGGCAAAAATGGCAGAGCAACAGGTGTTGTTGGCATCCGTCTGTCTCAAGAGACAATGGAGTGCACCTCTGGGGGCAAAGTCCAACTGCTGCGTTAGCAACACCAAAGGGATCTCCCCGGGGCACAAGCCTGGGCTGTGTTTATGGAGGTTCTGGGCTGCCCAGATGACGAGGCCCTCCTCTCGGCCTCACTGATGCAGTCGAAAAGAAAGCAGAGCAATACGTTTAGCGCCAGCTTGGGGTTGCCAGAAGGACGTGTGCAAGGCACCATCCAACAATCTTGGGGACTCCTCCGGATTGGAGTAGGGTTTACTCCTTAGCCTTTTCTTCGCCCAAAGATATCCCACAAGGTTTAGTGGAGGTTTAGGGTCAGAGTTTTCCTTCTCCTAGATGAGGTACTTTGCCAGGTTGACAAGGCTCATCTGCCCCTTGAATTCCCTCTACAGTACGTGTAGAAACCACCTTCTTGAACAATGGACCCAGTATTGTTACCTTTGTGCAATTGGTTCCATTCTAGCCATGTGAAAGTCTCTCTCTCTCTCATACACACCCACACACATATACCTCCCTTCCATCTAAGCAGGCAAGAAGCATTTTCACAGTCCAAGAACACACTGCAGCCACAAATGCTTCAAAGGTTCTCAAGGTGAACGTTCTTGAGGGCATAGTGCAAAGCTGGGGGAGCAGTGGCCTGAGGAGAGTCCTGAGGGCTGGATAGGGCATTCTGGAGGGCCACGTTTTGTGTTGGGTGCAAAATAGCATACGATACAATGGACACTCCCCCCCCAAAAAAACACATTTGCAGGTTTTTGTTTAAGTTGTAGTTTTCAACTAGGTCCAATGCAAAACTATGCAAGGATGAAGACTACATTTTTTCACGTTACAGTGAATTTTTTTGTGTGGATTTCTATAACCATTGCAGAAGATGCAATCCTACGAATGCACAATGTTGATCAGAACATGCTGTGAAATGAATGCATGTGTAAATCCTATACTCTGGTCAAAAGAGAGACACTTAACAGTGCTGTAGATGACACTCTTCATCAAATAATATGTAACATTTCTATTTTTAAAAGGAAGCCACAAGGCGGATAGGAATAAATACATGAGTGTCTATGGGTCTCTGTTGCTGATAGTAATCAGATAATTGTCAGAAATTACTGAAAGCCACTTTGTATCGCCAACTAGCCGGATATTGTAATACAGAAGTCACTTTTATGTTTAGAGGTTCTTAATTACAATATCTAAATCTGACTTTTATTACCTTAAGGAGAGCAGGTGCTGCCAATTCTCATTGGAATCATAACATGAGAGCTTATTCTTAAATTCCTAGGCTCCGTTTTTTGGAGGCGGAGGAGCTGTTGTGCCTTTACCTGTGCCTGGTCGAGGACAATATGAACACTATCATGCTATTTTTGATCAGATGCAGCAACAAAAGGAAAATATTAAAGTAACAGAGGGAAGAGATGCTGAATTGAGAGAGAAACATGGTCCAGAACCTATTGAAAGGTATGTCTGCCTTCATTAAAAAGGAAAGAACAAGTCATTCTAGATGAAAGTAATGAAAACTGCTATGCATATTTATCTACAGAGGACCACCTGGAATTCATGCAGGAGTTCCTAATGGGCCTGCAGTTCATCATCATTCACCTGATGCTGATGCAATTAGGAAAAGAATGAAAAGATTGGAGGAGGTGTCTAGACAAGCCAATGCAAACAGGTTGGACTGATGATGTGTGGATCTGTCCTGTATGTGTAGGTTTCTGTCACTGTCTGTTTAGTTTAATAACTAACACTAGAGTGTGAATGACAGTCTTAGATACACCATAATCATCTGCCCACCTATCTAGATGAGAGTTGTTCTATGATATTACTAATTTCTTTAGGAACCAAAATGCTTACCTATTTAATCTAATAAGTTAACAAGCTTGCACAAGTATATTGTGCAAGCAGTATAACAATTGCATGGGAGGGTCCAATTAAAAAAAGTGCCTAATTATCCTCAATTTATATTTCCTAGATTATATAATCCAGAGCAGTAAACTTCAACTTTTTTCAGATTACGCAGCTTTAACCCAAACATTAGGGGATTCATTTCACAGTGTTTTACCCATATATTTGTGTGGTAGTAATGTTGTGAGCCACGCTAGGGCAAGGCCCAGTATTTGAAGACCAATGACCCATTGGATAGCAACAACATTGTGGTATCTGGCTATTGTCCAAGATGATACATTTACTGTATTTTTCGCCCTATAGGACGCACCGGCCCATAGGACGCACCTATTTTTTTTGGGGGGGGGAATCAAGGGGAAATTTTTTATTTCCCCCCCAGGTTTGCGCAACCATCCCAAGCTAGAAGAGGGAGACAGAGCGCTCCGTCTCCCTCTTCTGCCTTCAGGGACAGCTTGGCCCGCTATCCCGCGAGCTTATGGGGCTGGCGGGGGGAGAAGCAGGCTTGCTTCTCCCCCCGCCAGCCTCCAGATCAGGTCAGGGAATAGCGGGATGGCGGCGCTCCGCCATCCCCCTATCCCCCGAGCTTGTGGGGCTGGCGGGGGGGAGAAGCAAGCTTGCTTCTCTCACCCCCAGGCTCCCGATCAGGTCGGGGAATAGCGGGGTGGCGGCATTCCGCCATCCCCCTATCCCCCGAGCTTGTGGGGCTGGCAGGGGGGGGAGAAGCAGGCTTGCTTCCCCCCCCCCCCAGATCAGGTCGGGGAATAGCGGGGTGGCGGCGCTGCGCCTCCCCACTGTCCCCAGCTTTTGGGTGCAGGCTGCTGCCCGCAAGCCTTGCGAGCCCGTGGGACATCCCGCCGGGCTTGCAAGGCTTGCGGATAGCTTCCTGAAGCCTGGAGAGCGAGAGGGGTCGGTGCGCACGGACCCCTCTCACTCTCCAGGCTTCAGCGAAAGCCTGCATTCGCCCCATAGGACGCACCCAGATTTCCCCTTCATTTTTGGAGGGGAAAAAGTGCGTCCTATAGGGCAAAAAATACGGTCCTTCACACATCATGGGTTGCCCCTTTTTAAGGCCTCTAGAGTTGCTTGCCTGTATGACAGGCAACAGAAACTGGCAGGATGAGGCTTGAAGAACATGGATTTAAGATTTTATTGTACACTTCTGCTGCAATACCGCTGTTGTCTTTTATAATTGTAATTTCTCTTCCAGTGCTTATGATGCAAATAGTATATTATGGAGAATACATTTCAGCCTTAAACAAAAATAGACCTCTTTTTAAGCTGTCAGGATTGCTTCTTGTTTAAATTTGTCTTCCAAAGCAGTTCCAAGAGGGTAGAAAAACCTTCCCAACCTCATTGTCACCAGACGTTTTTGACTGCAACTCCCCTCATCCATGGTTATCAACCATGTCAGCTGAGACTTGTGGGAGTTGGGAATCTAAAACCTTCGGAGGGCACCAGGTTGGGGAAGGCTGGGGTAGGCATTTGTGTGCTTTCATTGCAATCTAAAATCTCTCGGACAAATGAAAATTGCTGGAAATTGTTTTTTCCTTGAGGACCAAGGTTGGAAAACCTGAAGTCCTCTAGATGTTGGACTCCAACTTCCATTGCCCCCAGCCAGAATGGCCCAATGGTCAGGGATGATAGAAGGCTGAAAGCCTGGCTAAAGAGCATCCATGACCATCAACTCTAGGATCTTGCCCAAGAAAGAAAACTTACACTTGACCCATGCTGTACAGTGGTTAGCAGAATATATTTCTAAATGTACTTGACTGTCACTTGCTAGCCACCTGTTGTATTACGTGCTTATCTTGGATCAATAAAGTGCTGAATGATGTCGCTGCATTTATTTGAAGTCTGCTGAAATCTTAAATTCAGTATATTTTTCCTACTAGTTTCCAGTTCCTCTTCTTAGTTATATATGTGTGTGTGTGTGTGTGTGTGTGTATATATATTCAAGTAAATCAAACTCGTAAAATGTTTTACTCAGGCAAAAAGGATGGGTAGCTGCAGAAAGAGCTAAACAAGTTGAGGAATTCTGGCAACGGAAGAGAGAAGCCATGCAAAACAAAGCTCGTGCTGAAGGACATATGGTATGAAATTTTACTTTCCTACTGTATCAACATTTGAATTCTATTTTTTTAACAGTTAACTTCCACATGAACTTGTAAAATCTATTAATCTCTGCAGCAGGACAGTAGTAATTCTTAAACTTTAGGATTGTGTTAGAAGTAATCCACAAAAATTAGATTCTGCATCTTCCCAGTAGTTGACTCGCTTCCTATATCTATATTGAATCTTATTTTTTATTCGGGCTGGTGGTATGAGACAGTAGCTTGCAAATCATGCAATCCAAAGAAGTATCTTTGAGTTAACAGAAGAATTTGCACAATGAAATTTCTCCCTCATTCTGATTACGGCTGCAATCCTGACCATGTCTGCTCAGAAGCAAGTCCCATTGAGTTCAGTAGAACTTGCAGTTAGGAAAATGAGGCTAGGATTGTATCTGAAAAGTTTTTTCCTGGTGTTGCACCAGTATTTCAGGATGGCTTGCCAGGTAGGGTGGAGAGCTGCTCTCAGGAGGAGAAACCCTTGCAGCGTATATAGACTTTGGTATGCAGCTCTTTGGGGTGACCAAGGTACTTGGTCAGTTCAAAGTTCAGCTACGCAGCACATGCTCTTTTAGCCACTTTTAACCTGTTGTTCAACTGAAGCTTTGTATGTGAAAAATTCATTGACGTGTTTCAGGTTTAATGGAAAATCATGGCTATGAGTAAGCCATGCTGAACCTCAGGCTCATGTGCTTTCCCTCTCTTCCTTTTTCATGGGCAAGAGAGCAGAAACAAACAAGCCACCGTTCCCATAGTATAGGCATTATAGGAAGCCCTGGTTTGTTCAAAATTGTGACAAGAAATCTTCCAGTTAGCTTCTAACATGCAAAGGAGAGCAGGATGGAGGAGTTGAAAAGATCAGAACCTGCTGTGACTTGTTTAAGCACCGGGAAAGCATAGCTTCCTACTATATATATAAACTGAGCCAGGACATGGGTGTTGCTGTGGTCTAAACCACTGAGCCTCTTGGGCTTGCTGATCAGAAGGTCGGCAGTTTGAATACCTTCCCATAAACTGAGCCATTGTTGTATTTTCCTTCTGGTTCATGCCATGCATAACCACTGTGCTCAAGTATTCATGTTACTTTGGGCATGGGGAAAACAACAACAAAATCTGAATTAAAAATGCTTTGAGTGTCTCACTGCAAATCTGTTGCCAACTTTGGGGGTTCGGCACTCAGATACGAAAATCAAGTTTAAATCATTATTATAAAATGATTTAAACTTTTCTGCCCAAGACATTATAAATCCAAAGGTAGCCTGAAATCTGTTTGGATTGATATTATGGTGGTGGCTTCTGTGGTCCACACCCATTCCATGTCACAGACACATGTCCTCATGCTTTAGAGCATTTGCTGGCAGATACTTTCTCTACTCATGGCAAAATGTGTCTACACCATAAAATGAGAACATTCCTGATAATCTCTGCAGGTCAAAGAGTGAGGTGTGGCTAGACAGAGGAACATTAGTGTAGAAAGAAGAATTTAATGATCCTTTTTATAGTTTGCATACACTTAAAGAGTTTCCCATTGCTTTTTTAAAAAAGAAAACTACCATTAGCATATGAGTTACACTGTCTCGGAGGTGGCAGTGATCTGTACATCCACAAAATTCCATTTCTACACGAAGGGAAATAGAGCAATGTTTTATTTCCCAAATAGGAGGAGCAAATGCCATGGCATGGCAAATTGTCACCTGAATTTCCATTACCTTTCCTGTTCGCCTTCCTTCAATCTCTGATAGTGAAATCTGTGTCATGTTTTTCAGGCTGGAATGAACCACCCATCTATTTTTGAAACAGTAGCTCCATCTAAAAAGCCTATAACTTACATTAGGACAAGTTCACACTCTCTTCTTCTCGGTCCTCTAGAGTAATAGATAATTTTAGAGAGGTTTTAAGGTGCTGCTATCAGTAAATTAATAGGAGAGAAATGTGAGCACTCTGACAACTTGGAAACTTTTATGCACTACAGCCAATATCATCTATGCATGCAACACAGGTTTTTGTACCAGTCAGTACAGTATCTGCCTGCATGCAATTATGAGCCAGTTTGAAAGCAGCATCCCATTTGGATGGAGAACAGCTGTGCAGAAACAGATATGAAAAGCCCACACTTTAGAAACAGTGGGAGTTTGTTATATTTTACACTTTAATTAGGTGTAAGGGGAGAAATGTTGCTGCTTAGTCTTCCCACCATGTGGATGAACTACTTGACTGCCTGTCTTAGTACTCAGGGAGTGTGGCTCAGAGCTTGTTCTGGAATCAAGCAGACTTTTACTTGCTCAGGATCAAACTATCCTATCAAAGGACCCAAATCTTTGCTGCCTTCTGCAGAAACAAAGCAAAAGAAGAGATCACCTCTGTGATTATTACCCTTGTGTAGTATTGGTAAGAATTTGACTGATTAAACAAATTATTGCCTTTCCAAAATTACCCAAGTGCACCATATTAAATCAATAGCAACAAATTTCAATACTTTATCACCTATAATATGCCACTCGGGCAGCGATATGCATTTATGTCACCACAATCGCTTGAAGATTTTTGGAAGGTTTCTGAGGGGGATTTAACCAAAAGCATTCATGTTAAACCATGTTGCAATAAAGCTTTGTTTTCATTTAAACAAAGTGTTGACACTTGATTTAATATACAGCAATTATACACTAATAATTCATTGTGGCAGTGAAGTTCTAACAGTGCATGCCAAAGTTCTAAACTGAACAGATGTTACAGTCTTAAAGGCACAGTCTAAAATATGAGATACAAAGGAACAAGAAGAGTGAAGCTTGGGTAATTAAATAACGCAGAGTGTATTTTTGCTTTATCTTAGCCATTCATTGAGGAAAAAAATAGTAGATGTTGATAAATATAAGGTTAGATAATGTGGTGGCCCCAACCGGTCTTGAATTTAATACATTAAATGGTGAACAGGGCACCCTGCAAAACCTGACAGCTATCTATGGAGGCAGGCCCATTTCTTCAAGAGGAAGGAAAGCCAGAAACAAGGAGGAAGAGGTATGCTTCCTGCATGTTTTCTGCCTTCATTGCACATATAGAACCCTTTCCTGCCTCATTTTTTCTGCATGGGTTGTCATGTATAATCAGAGGAAAGGCCCCTCCTTGGCATTCTAATTAGTTTCAACTTGCAACTCCTAGAGTTGTCCCATAGATGAATTAACATACCTGTCACATAAGTTTGTCACCAGAAGTGAATCATTCCTATTCCCTTAAAACAGAATTTGCCCTCATTGTCTATTAATAGCTCTCCACAACTCCTAGGCCACCAGCGATGGGTCTGCTGAAATCACTTAGAAGTATAGCATTGATACTCTTCCATAAGAGAGTTGTTCCATTAATTTCCCACTCTGTGAAACTGACATACATTGTTTAAGTTATGTATTGCTGCAACTTTCCTCTTGACACTTTTTTAAAATTTTATGTTCCTTCAGGAATACTTGGCAAGACTAAGGCAAATTAGACTTCAAAACTTCAACGAACGCCAGCAAATTAAAGCTAAACTTCGTGGAGAAAAGGCAAGGATTCTAACCATGAAGGCATTTTATTATAGCTCCGTTCGCCTTGTTTTCTGCTTTGTTAGATGAAACTGAATTGTTTATTCTTAGCTTGTCAAGTAGAGCTCCACTGATTCTGATGTCGAAGTGGCAATCTTCTTGATGCCCAGCTCTTCAAGGAAAGGCTTTATGCCTCCATGGCTGCATGCAAAGCATTTGCTTTACTCAGCTATGGCCCTTATCAGTGAGCCAAGTATTCAAATGCTCATGTGGCTGCTTGGAAATTTGAGACGGCGTTCTAAGAGTTGATGCAACATATGGCTAGGCTACTAAAGATTGGCTCTTTTTGATCCTGCAGCGCTCAGTCCATATGGCTCCCTACTGGTTATAGTTGTCTCATGGCAAGTTTTTAAATGAACACCATATTGCAGGGCACCTTGTAATTCTACCCTAAGATTCTTGCTTCTCATTTCGTTTCAGTTATGAAAATGGAAAAAGACCCTCCCCCCCCCCCCACAAAAAAAGGAAAAAGACTCCATACTTGCAAATGCATAGAATATAAATGATTATATTAGACTTCAGAACTGGGAGTTGTGAAGACTCTGATATGACTAATTTTACTTTACTGGAATATTTGCAAGCATTTTTGGAAAGTATCCCAAAGTTCCTGTTAGGTCACATTTCCCTGGGGTTAAGTTATTAGGAATTTCCAAAGGAAATCCTCTCAAAATTGTATGCATTATCATGCTTCCAAATCCTGTCAAGACTATGAAACTAATATATAGCCTCAAGAGCTTCGTACATGAAATTTAATGAAACTTATAAGATTTCAAAAATTGTTAGTATAGCTTGCAGTCTTCTCTTCTGTTACTAGTCTGCTAAGTATATAAATTTGAGAATAACTGTTTTACAGAATGAAGCTTGTGGTTCTCCTGTACATGAAATAGATGAAGAAGCAGAGCTAAGGCGTAAGAAAATTGAAGCACTGAAGGTAATGGTGAAAGAGTGGTAGAGGAGAACTTGCTGCGTTGATTTACAAAAAAACGGTGGGTGAAAACAGAACAGCCAATAGAGCTGTTTCGTACACTGTTCTGCACATACTAGCATTAAGACCTTGCTGAGTATCACAATGGATGGCAAGTTCCATCACATTTTGAGAATTTTTTTCATGGAAGATCAACGCAGGAACATTTATGGTGTAGGGCCAGGAAGTGAAGTGAGATGGGGAACAGTACAGGGACCATTGGTGCTGACCACATTGGTGCACATGGCCCTTGCCATGCCTGCTGCACCTCATCAGTTGCGATTGGGGACCTTCAGGAGCATGTTCAATATTCCTTGCCTGGTGCTGCTGTAGCTCCTCCTCGTCTTTCTGTGCCTCTCCAGCTACTGTCTTGCAGCGCTATACGAAGCTGCAACCGTGATGGAGGGTATCGCATTGATCCTGAAATGTGTTTTCTGTAAAGTCTGGAAATTATTGAGCAAAAGTGTGTATGAGGTTTTCTAATGTAGATTTCAAGAAGAGCTGTGTAGGTAATTGCTGGTGCAACATATTGTACATGCACTGGCCTTTAGAACGCAGAGTGCTCCTTGCTGAAAAGTTTCTCTCTTTGGTCACATTACAAGGCACAAGCAAATGCCCGGGCTGCAGTCCTGAAAGAACAGCTAGAACGGAAGAGAAAAGAAGCATACGAAAGGGAGAGGAAAGCTTGGGAAGAACATGTAAGAAAGATGAATTCTGACACTTCCTCTCTGCTGATGCAATTTACACTTAGAAGCTTAGATTAGTATTGTTTAATTTCTTCTTGTATCTCCAGAGGTCTTGGAAGTAAGTGTTCACAGCCTGATGTCTTTTGCATACTAATTTCCGTTCATTTTTTAGCATTAGTGTGCTCTTAACCTTTACTGATGGGATCTAGGGCCTAGAACAGGCATAGGCAAACTCAGCTCTCCAGATGTTTTGGGAGTACAACTCCCATCATCCCTAGCTAGCAGGACCAGTGGTCAAGGATGTTGGGAGTTGTAGTCCTAAAACATCTGGAGGGCCAAGTTTGCCTATGCCTGACCTAGAAAATATCTACCCAATCTTGTTTGGGTAGAAAAAGTAGTAGAGTCTGCTGGATTATAACACATACTTCAGACCAGGGGCACTTTAATGATGCCACAGTGTGCATGAATTTCTTCTTGTAGTAAACTGGTATGTTTATCTTTTCATATAGTACTGAGAAAAGCACAAGAATGTGGATAAGAAATAGAGGACCATCACCATTGCCCACATAAACATTTTAAAGAGCCCCCAACCTGCTTCCGCCTCCCCAGTTGCACAACACCAAAAATATACAAATAGCACTACATCACTTCTTGGGGACGTTCTAGGAACTCTAAAAAAATTACGTATTTCATAAAAGTTAAGTATCCTTTTTGTGTTTAATGACTCTGTGCTATGCTGCATGTGGAGATGCAGCAAGTTGCCAGAGAGCAAAGAACACTCACCACTAGCAACCCAAACTACTGCTCTATTCTAATAATAGTAGATCCAGGGAGTTCATATCAGACTGCCATGGAATAGGACCAATTTTTACAAAATTAAATAGTTGAATGATCATGTCTTAATTAAAGAAGAAAACAAGTGATAGAATTTGGTCAGTTAATCAGTCTGAAGCTGCTGTTTTTTAAAAAAAAGAAAAGCTCTTGCAGCTTTATATTTTTCTGTGATAGCTGGCTGGGAAGGAATGAAACTGTTCTACCCTTTTCTATTTGGTTGTTACAAAATGGTAGCTTTTGATTTTAGAGGCTGTCTTGCATAGGAGAGTCAAAATCTCAGAGGAGAGTTAAAACTACAAGGGGATGTTTTTCATCAAGTTGTGCCCTGAAGGCTCAAAAGTTCAGCCTAGGAGCCTGATTCATTAAGAAGAAATAGAAACTTAATCAGGAGTCTACTCTCTTTATGATTAGCCAAATGGTAGGGAAGGGGAGTGAATATATTGTACAGAAGTGAAGGCAGAAAATAGGGTGGTTAGTTGTGAAGTCAGGAACTTGAAGAGTTGCAAGACAGAAAACGGTCTAGAATATTTTGAGTGCTGAGTGGTTGAGGGCATAGCTGCACACTGCAGCAGACAAAAGCCAGGAGAAGACCACAAAGTGACCCATTAGCTGAACAGAGGGATGCAAATTAATAAGCATTGGTGTGGTTAGGGAAACAGTCTAGACTATGTATAGCTGGACGCATTTATCTCTGTTTATATCCACTTGGTGGCAGTGGTGATGAAGGAAGAGCTGGTTGGTTTGGCTGGTTTGTTTGCCTCCCTTCCCTCTCACCATGCAGCCTACAGGCTGTGCCCTTACACTAACACTTCATCATTGCCATGTGAAATATAGCACATTTTACATTATACCCACAGCTGGTAGCCAAAGGGATAAAGAACCCCATGGGAGCTGCAGAATTAAGTCCCACACATGGCAAGCAAGAAGGTGGAGGTTCCCCTACCAGGCTGATGAAGCCCATTTCACCACAAATCATCTCCATGACATCCGCTTTGAAGGAAGTGGGCGCGGTAAGTCGTATATTTCAAAGCAGTAACCACATATATCTCCATTCAGTGTGCAAGTGTCAGGAAGGGAATATGATTCTCAGTGCTCCTCTCAAGAATGAAAATTGTATGCGCACGCAAAAAACCACTATTGCATTGTGTTCTACATGCTTTTCAAACACACAAATTGATTTGTGTGGAAAAATTGGCATGAAAATTGGCCTTCTCATAGATTAACATTGCCATTGTAGGAATTCTGCCTGCAAGGAATACGTCAACAATAGTATGCTGAAACATTCACTGCACAGCTGTTAATGGCAAGCATTGTTTCCCCCTCTGTTCTTTCTTGTACTAATTACTGTATTGGACACAGTCTTTCATGTTGTTTTGTTGCATGTTTTGGATTTTAAAGGATGAAAATGCGTCGGTCATCCAGGAAGCCTCAGTAGAAGCAAAACCTGATGTTGCTTTTCAAGTAAGCTAAATTACTTCAGCTTTGTTCTATACTTTGGTTTTTTAGAGGTTTTGCTTTTTATGTAATGGGTTGTTTTGTTGTTTCTTTCCTGCTTCAGAACAAGCGAAACATACTCCGAAGACTGAATGAAAACCTTAAAGCACAGGTAGATATAAAAGAGGAAAATGAACCTAAAGACATCTGTGAGGTAGCTCCGCCTGATGAGAGGAACCAGCATCAAGAAGAAAATCATCCGGTTCCACCTGATCGTAAGAAATGGGAGGCTGGGACTCAACTTGTGGTTCCTCTGGCACAATTAACAATGGAAGCATCTTTCACTGGTACAGAGGGTAAGTTGACTTCGTTTAAGTTTGTTAACCAAATCAAGTGAATTGCAAAGATTGCACTTACTAGGTAATGCAATCCTACTTAAGTTAGTCTTGAACTTGCTTCCTCAAAGATTCGTAAGTTGCAAACTGTTCGGTCGCATAGCTTCAGTAGACCCAATCTTTCTCCTAAGTCTACTCTCCATTCAGAAGTCCTTTTCTCTCCCTTCCTCCCTCACCCTAATTATGTCACAAATTGTTAGCAGCTGTGTGTTCCCCAACTGGCAGTGAACAAGGTGCAGACCTTTCGCAGTGTTTCACATCCAGTGGTTAGCAACTTGAAACTTAATTATATATTACCACCCATTTTGTGGACAACATGGTTTCTGTGATATTTCTGTGCACTGGAATTCCCAGCTCACTTATAAACCTTGGGTTGTATCCAACACAGCAAACTTCCTCATTCCCCCTGGAACTTCCCCTTCCTCTTCTCTCCCCTTCTCTAGCCTCCTGTGCATCCTCAAAATTGGCTCCAGTGGTTTTGAGGGTGTGGGAGGAGTTGCGGGGGAGCAATAGATAACAACCCTTTGGATTCCTGTGACATAAGCTTTGACATTCCATTCGGAATGTTCCTTCTTCTCCAGTTATATTGTTTCTTCTATCTTTATTTTGGAAGTTGTATCCAAAGAGCCTTCTAGAGGTTCCCTCACTGCGAGAAGTGAGGTTGCAGGGAACCAGGCAGAGTGGTGCCTGCCCTGTGGAACGCCCTCCCATCAGATGTCAAAGAAATAAACTATCTGACTTTTAGAAGACATCTGAAGGCAACCCTGTTTAGGGAAAATTTTAATGTTTGATGTTTTATCGTGTTTTTAATATTCTGTTGGGAGCCGCCCAGAGTGGCTGGGGAAACTCAGCCAGATGGACGGGGTATAAATAATAAATTATGATGATGATGATGATCATCATCATCATCATCATCTAGATTTTGGAGGAGTGACAAATGGCCCTACCACCCCACTCCTAAGGAGAGCTTTTTCACTTAGTGGAGAGAGAGAGAGTTGTTACCTTAAAAAAATTCTGTTCTCCGATTCATTGCTTTTGCTGTAGAAGATATATAACAGAAAGGAAATATTAATTCTCAGATTTCTGTAGCCAAATCTTGATCTAATTTCATTGTATTTAATCTAATCTAATTGCACTGAATCAGAATGTTTTGTTTTAATAAACATTTGTATTGGCTTGTATCTGTGTATCGTAGAAGCATTTGCAGCCCATTTTGTTCTCTTTATACCCTTCAAGAATAAATTAAATTGGGATGGTATGTTCTTTACTGACAGGTCATTACTCTTTTGTCTTTCATTGAAAATAAGGGGGGAGGAAGCCCTTCCTAAAGCTTTTTATGTCAACGTGTTAAATATTTCCCTACAGCACAGACATTAGGAGAGGTTATTAAGCTAGACGCTGCTGAACCCCAACGAAAAGTCTGGGGCAAAAGCCCCACCGATTCAGTGTTGAAGATACTTGGAGAGGCTGAGTTACAACTTCAGACTGATCTGCTAGATGACCTAAGTATTACCAACGGTAAGGAGAAGCTGAAGCTATGTTAAGTTTTAAAAAAACTTGTATCAGGCTTATATTTTGCACTGAAACTTTCATGAGTGGTGGTTTAGGATAGACCTTTGGACTACTATTTTCCATTTATCCTTGATTTAATAACAGAGTAAAGCTTCCATTCTGAATAAAACCTGTTCTTGTTCTCTTTAACCCCAAGCAGTAGCAATTCAAATCCAGGCACCTCTTGCACTGTGAATCATTGTCTAGAATCTGTTTTCTCTCTTCTACTTACAGTGACACATTAAATTGGACTTTAATACATGGAGTGAAATTACAGGGGACCAAAACAGGCATAGTAAAAAGGAAATCATTTTATTATGATGAAAAATCAAATTACCATTTGATAGGTTAATAACAATTTTAAGGCACACTTTAATTTGTTGAAGTGTTTTCACTATTTAATACAGACTTGATGCCATTTTAAAATATGTATTTTCTTAAAAACTGTTCCCTTTAATATTCCTGAGTATAAAAGACTGGAACTTAACGGTCTCATACAATAAAAAAAATGCATACAATTTCCAGCTGTTTATGTAAGACTAAAAACAATTCACTTTCGGACCCATTTGAATGTTGCAATAAACCACAGTTTGTCTTAAATTGGGGTGGCTAATCCCTTGTTTGGTGGCCTTCAAGCAACTTTTTCTTCTCATCTAAGACCCTACTGAATTCATCAGTAGCAAAGTAGGCATCGCACTAGAGGTGGAAGGAGAAGTTTAAATCCAGCACCCTGATGGGAATGCAATCACTCAATAGACAATGATCAACTAGATCTTTTGATGAACAGGGAGGGGGCAATAACTCTTCTCAGCTGATCTGCATGTGTGTTTTATGTGTGTTCACACGTTGAGGTGGCCACACCTATTGCTGGCATGCAGCACCAGGAGGGCTGGCAATGGGTGATTGCAAAAGCTTAACCACACCAATCATGATTAAACCATGCTTTAAGAACATGTGTTCCCCCTGTCACAGGGAGGAGCTTAAACAAGCCAACGCAGAACATGGTTTCCTTTGTTTCAAACAAACCACAAGCCAGAAATAAACCAAAGTTTGCTCTTGGTCTGTTTCTGGCTTCCCACTCATTATTCGTTAGATACAAAACCATGGGGCCATGGTCAGATGGCACAACAAGATGTCGGAACTACAGTTTGTGTGATCCATGAGCAATAGAAGAGAAGCCGCACAAGTAGTCATGCGGCAAGGTGGAAACATGTTCATTATTAAACTATTACTTAAGACAAACTGTGACTTAAGACATGTTAATGAGGCTACTGTAAGGATGCAAGTCTGTTTTCTTCCTTTTAGTAAAGAAACCTGCATTTATTAAATCTGGACAGCTTACCTTTTTACCAGACATCTGTGCTGCAACATATTCAACGAGGTGTATATTTAAGTGGCAATTTATTACTTTGCTATAGAAGTTTCAAAGGAAGCATTAACAGTGAGAGACAACAGTGAAATGAAAGCAGAAACTCATGCCAGAGAGGAATCATCGACTGAAGTGGAAAATACTGAAAAGACGACACAAGAAAGCTCTCAAGCATCTGAATCTACCCAGTTGACAGCCAGGCCTGATCTGATAAACGGTATGACTTTCCAGTTCCAAATTTATTCACACACCCACACCCCTGTTTTTAGTAAGGAGCAGAGAAATGCTGTTAATGGAAGTTTAATAATTAATAAATTAGGGCAATACAATGTCAAAAATAATTTATGCAAAGGTAACACGCTGAAGAGTTGCTTGTCAATGGTGCATCTTAGCACAGACGGCTTATGAGAGTTAAATAATTGTTTCAGTGCCTTCCCATAGGACATATGTGTTTATGCATAACAATTATAAATAGCTTTTGCGCCTCCTGCTAAATTTTAATATCCCTTAGGAATTCTGATGCAAGTAAATGCCTTTAGCACAAGTACCGCTCCTTTCATTCGTGAACTTGTTTCCACAGAGCCTGAAGACTTGGAATCAGAATTGTTAGAAGAAACCAAAGAAGATAAATGCAAAGCAAATATATTCCCTGTCATTGCTGATGTGTGGGTTAAAGAAAGAGCAGAAGCAAAGGAAATTGTGTAAGTCACCTTCCCTTCATGCTTCCACTGGTATGAAGTTTCATTTTTGAGAGTTTAATGCGGAAATATATTGTGTGTGTGTTTATTTCCTGGCTTTGGTCATCTTTCACAGGTCAGAAGATCCTACTGATAGTAGCCAATATGACAACGAAGATCTTCCAGAGGATGGGCTACTAAAAAAAATGCCACTCCATGATGAAGCATCCGTAGGTCAGCAGTCATATTATTTATACTTCTTAGAATCTAAAATGGAATTCGAGGTTTTGGGGTATTCTGTATGTCTTTTGCCAACGTGAATTGGAATACTTACCGTATTTTTCGCACCATTGGACGCACCGGACAATAGGACGCACTTTGTTTTAGAGGGGGGAGAACAAGGGGGAAAAAATCTCCCCCTCTCTGCCCAGCGCCCCTTCAGTGAAGCGGCAGGAGGCGCTGCACAGAGAGGGGGAGAACTTTCCCCCTCTTGTTTTCCTGCTCTAAAACAAGGTGTCGTTTAAGGTGCGTTCAGGCGGCTACCTTGGAAGCCTGGAGAGTGAGAGGGGTCGGTGTGCACTGACCCCTCTCGCTCTCCAGGCTTCAGGTTCCTTTCGACCTGCTCTTTGGGGCTGGGGGGCGCAGCGGAGAGGCTCCTGCCATAGCCACGCATCACCTCTCGAGCCAGGAGAGGGTCGCGGGGGTTGCTTTAGCCCCGCGAGTGCTCTCCCGGCTGGAGAGGTGACGCGCGGCTATGGCAGGAGCCTCTAAAGCTGCGTGTCACCTCTCCAGCTGGGAGAGGGTCGCGGGAGGCTGCTTTAGCCCCGCGCGCGCTCTCCCGGCTGGGGAGGTGACGCGCTGCTATAGAGGCTCCTGCCATAGCTGCGTGTCACCTCTCCAGCTGGGAGAGGGTCGCGGGAGGCTGCTTTAGCCCCGCGCGCGCTCTCCCGGCTGGGGAGGTGACGCGCTGCTATAGAGGCTCCTGCCATAGCTGCGTGTCACCTCTCCAGCTGGGAGAGGGTCGCGGGAGGCTGCTTTAGCCCCGCGCGCGCTCTCCCGGCTGGGGAGGTGACGCGCTGCTATAGAGGCTCCTGCCATAGCTGCGTGTCACCTCTCCAGCTGGGAGAGGGTCGCGGGAGGCTGCTTTAGCCCCGCGCGCGCTCTCCCGGCTGGGGAGGTGACGCGCTGCTATAGAGGCTCCTGCCATAGCCGCGCGTCACCTCCCCAGCCGGGAGAGCGCGTGCGGGGCTAAAGCAGCCTCCCGCGACCCTCTCCCAGCTGGAGAGGTGACACGCAGCTACTGCAGGAGCCTCTATAGCCGCGCGTCACCTCCCCAGCCGGGAGAGCGCGCGCGGGGTGCTTCTTTAGCCCCGCGTGCGCTCTCCCGGCTGGAGAGGTGACGTGGGGCTGTAGAGGCTCCTGCCATAGCTGCGCTTCACCTCTCCAGCCGGGAGAGGGTCGCGGGGCTACGGCGTCTTCGCTCCATAGGACGCACACACATTTCCCCTTCATTTTTGAAGGGGAAAAAGTGCGTCCTATAGAGCGAAAAATACGGTAGGTTGCAGTTCTGTGTCCCACAAAGCCCTGCTGCTTCTGAGCAGACATGTAGGCTTGAAGTGTAAACAAAGAGTTAAACTTAACATGCCTTGTTCTTCTGGTCTGTAGGGAGTATAGTAGACAGGAGAGGGTTAACTTCCCTTCAAGAGGAAAGCCCAGGCCAAAAGCCCAGGCAACAACAAAATCTATGTCTTTCCTGGATAGGAGGAATCTTCCAGTAACAGGACAACTTTTCAGTGTAGAAATTTCTTATGGGGGAAAAAAACCATAAGCAGATAATCACATTTATCAACAAAAGAACAGAAGTGAAAAAGAAAAAATATGGAGAGAAAAGAAGGAGGAGTCCAGTGGTGTCCCTAACTGAGAACTGCTAAGGGAAATTGTGCATGCTATATTTGCAAACGACCCTCTGTGATTTTACACTCTCTGTGGTTTGGTTGTTTCTATTTAGTGTGGGCAGAGCTGTCTGCTCCACTCTCCACTGACCAGAAGAACACTTCATAGTAAGTATAACGTTCCACTCTCGGAACAGCGAGGAAGCAGACAGCAAAAGGATATCAGGGTGGAAGGAACAACTCTTTATAGCTGCTGATATTGTACTTTCCTGTAGAGGAATATTTGAGGAGAAGCTTGTTGCATGAAGGTGGACAGTTGACCTCTTGATCCCCTCTTGAAGGTTTCTGGTAGTGTGCTGTGACCAAGCCATCCAAGGTAGATGTTCCGTGCACACCCTTGCAGGCGCATGGCATTCGTGAGCATACTAGGTCAGGCAACATGTATTCTGACTCCTCTGTTCATTATGTTTCTTCCCTGTGTGCCAGTATGGAAGCAGTTCTGGCATAGACTGGGAGTCTTGGCCCCTGAGTACAGCTTGAGGAGACTTCTGGGTGCCAGACAGAAATTCCATATCCTGGGAAAATGGGGTTAAGGTGGTTCTGTAGGATTTATATTTCTGCATACCAGGAGAAGGTACTACTGCAGCCTGTGGGCAGTGACTGGCTCGGAGTTATCTCTGTCCTAGGGGATTCTTTACAAGGAACCATCCAGAGCCAGTTAACAATGGATGTAACCACGCTGGACTGAGGAACACTTGATATGCTATAATCCATACATTTAGCCCTGACCTCATTGGCTGCCAAGGTGCAGGCAGAAAAACGTGTGGTTCTAAGCATGCATCTACCACCATCCATGAGCAGAAATGTTACCCAACTTATATAAACCTTACAGAAAACTACATTTTGATGAGGTGTGCGTTTCAGCAGTTCTTTATGCTTCGAAACCCAGGAGACGAGGTTTCAGTCTTAAGGTGACATTGGTAACCTCTAAGAGACTTGCATAGAACAACTTCATAAATGTGGTTCCAAAAGTTGTGGAAAGAACTACAATTCCAGGGAAAAGTTCAGCTAGCGGGCCATGCACTAGAGGGGCCTTTCAAGCCACTCATGGATTCATGAGAATTATTATTTATTTAAACTGTAGCTATCTATAGAAGCGCTTTGCTCTTGCCCTCGGAAATAGTTCCTTGACCCCTGAGGACTTAGGGAAGAGTCAGTTCACTAAATGGAAGCAATCTGCTGCTCCTATTCTGATGGCTTCAAAAAAGAACCCTGTCGCTTCTGCCTAGAAGGCTTGCTAAAAGTTCTTGTCAGACCTATATTTGCTCTAGAAGAACCCTGGGCTCCTGAGTTATGAACTGTCTTTCAATAGACTAATGAACAGAAGGGTCTATTCATTCAGTCTCTTTCGCACGCATTTTCTCAAGCAATGCAGACACTATAATGAGTATTTTCAAAAACCTGGTGAGGAATGGTGACTCTTAACACTGAAGGGAAACCCTTTTACTTGGAAGGAACTGGCAGAGGGGAAGGGAAGGAGGGAGCCTGGAAATTGCCATCTGTCCCCATTTTGTCTTTACATAAAGGCTAGGCCTCAGCAATGTCATCTGGTACTTGTCACAATCCAACCCTCTGCCTCTAAACACACTAGCCACGCTAACAGATAGCAAATTGGAGAGGCCGTTTATGGGTAGGGGAAAGCTATAGCACCCTTACACATTGTAGTCATTTTGCTCTTAAAAGCTTGAACTCTTCCATCCACCACCCACTTTGAGGGATTTTGGGGCAGTCCCACAATTAATTAGTAATTTTCAAGGAAAGGTAACGCAAGGTGCAGCATCGGCCTACAGCATATCTTATTTCTGCAGTAAATTATTGAACTGCACCTAACACTTTTTAAAAACAAAGCTTGCTGGAATGTTAACCTGTACATGTATTTGTAAAATGGTGTTTTCTCTCTCGCTCCAGATCCCCATGATTCCATGCAACCTGAACCCTTTTTTCAGAAAGTGGTACAGCATCAAGCAAGATTAACAGCCTTTCCTGTTCTGTCAGCACAGTCTTCCCTTGATGATTCCATTCCAACAAGGTCACGCTCTGTATCGCCAGAAAAAACAAAAGGCAAAAATTCATTGTTGATAGGGCTTTCTACTGGTCTCTTTGATGCGAACAACCCAAAGGTAAGCATTTTTTTTCAAAAAAACAACAACAAAAAACCTTAAACATTGCACATGCATGCATTTGCTGCATGGGTATATAATGCTTACGGAATTGTTGCGTTCTACAGTCTACAAATGGACTTGCACCCGTGCAGCTGTTCTTTGTAATACTAGAAATGCACAAAAAAATTAAAAGTGCTACTTGGGAGATTTTTTTATTATAATTGGGGGCAGCCTCCTGAAGATGTACCCGATACTAGTATACTATTGTATAATATATATATATATATATATATATATATATATATATATATATATATGGGAAGTAATAAAGGAGAATTCATAATCTTAGCATGAAAACTGTTCTTGATTCTTCATTCTCCCATTTCCCCCCACTCTGGAAGAAAACAAACCCCAGCTGCTTGTTACTATCATAACTATGCTAATGTAAATTTGCAAGTTATTTTTGTTATTATGGTCACACGTTCATATTCTTGCTGGTTGGTCTGGTCTGCTCGTTTAATGCAGTATTCCTTTTTAGCTGCTGAGAACCTGTTCGCTCCCAGATCTTTCCAAGCTATATAGAACACTAGTTGATGTTCCCAGTGTTGCTGATGTGCAAAATCAACAGAGTCTCGAAATAGATGACATGGAGGATGAGCCCATCAAAGGAGAACAATCGGATTCTGAAGACATGTGAGCAAAAAAAAAAAAACCTCTCAAAAACTGAAAAAGTATCTCCATAAAGCATTAACTTTAAAGCTTTTTGTTAAAAAAAATCTTTTAAAAATCTAGTACAGCTACACTAAAATAACTGGCTATGTGGTAATATCTTGGTGGCTTTCCTCAAGGGAATAAAATTAAACCAATGCTTTGCAGTGAAAAGCAATGAAAAAGAAGACTTGAAAATGTGATGCAGAGTTTTATCTTCTGTTTACAATAGGCTAAGTACTGGCTGTACCTATTACCAAATCACTACTTCTTTTGCTGTTGCTGTCCTTCACAGAATGCTTAAAATGTTCAAGCTGTTGAGTGTGGAAGAGCTAGTCACAGAATTGTGATGTTCAGTGCATCTGCTGCTGAGGGAAATTGAATGCCCTTGACTAGGGAAAGACACTCTCTGGGCCCATTGGAAGTGGGGAGAGAGCAGAGAATGACGGAGGGCTGGTGAGCTGTTTAGGAGGTTACTGTCTAGGGGCCTTTCCACACTTCTCTTTTATCACAATATAGTTGCTGGGTGTATTTATTTTTTAAATTTTTTTGGCATGCTTCCACACAGCATCATTAATCAGCAGGTATTCCAGAAAAATGTAGTCATAAACCACTTGTTCACCTAGGAAAAAAAACATCCTAACATTCTGTGAAAGATCTGGAATGGATCATCAATAATTTTTGTGTGTGTGGAATTTGTTCAAGCATCATCCTGCTTTCTCTGTTGGGAGGTGCTACTGGTGGATATTGTTCTACAGTTTTGATCATGTTTTCTGTCAGGCCCAATGTTAAGCCAAGAAACAGCTTGTCTCCTTTTCAGTCGTTCATGCAGATACTGATACCATGTCAACATATTGCTGATGACAATGATCATTATCTGCAGATAACGTTAAGTCACAATAATAAGGTTCACCATAACACAAGACAGACAAAACTTGGTCCTTCCTTCTATTCTTCTGATATACCGTAGGGTTTGAATACCCAGGCCTTGTGCAGAAAACAAAAATGGGGAAAAGATTTTGGTATCCAGCATGTATGCTCTCTGACATTTGCTGGTTAGTGGAGCACAAGAACTAGATGATACCTAAAGTGTGTGGCTGAAACTCTTCTCGAACCAGGCACAACCAGCCATTGCTGTAGATGGGAAAAACCACACTCAGTCTCCTGTGTACAGCTACAGTTGACTGAATACCCTGCGTTCCAAATGTGCTCAAATAAACACTGGATCCAACAGTAACTATACCACTATAAAAGCTAGATGTGGAAAGACCAAGATTTTATCAATATGTGCTTTTTAAAAAACCCCACTGAAACATTCCCTGTCTTCTCTTGGCAGTCTTTTCAGTTGCCCAGCTGCTCATATAGTCCTTGGTTTTTAAAGTGGTTCCTATGTATTCAAAGCATGCATCTTGCTATATCTTTAAGATTCAAGGGCTGGGGAGCAGTTGTGTTTTTCTACTGTAGCTAATGGTTTCATAAACATGAGTGATTTTATTTGGGAGGAGAGAATTTTTCTGCATACTGAATTGGTTAGCTAAACAAACTTATAGTAAGCGTTTCTTTGCAATTAAAATTTTCATGCTTTGGCCACTCAGCATCCTAATCACAGATCCACTCTAAGAACAGGCAGTAGTCCACAAACTTCTTACCAATAGTGCCATCTTCCTCATCACTCTCTTTCAAGGCCTTACCTGATGTGATGTGTTTGGCAGTGGGACAAAGAGCCATATTTGGGTTTCAATTCCCCTTCCCTGGTATCTTGAGACACTTTGATGGCTTTCCATTCACAGCTTAAAGATGGTACAACAGAGACCTTCTTTTCCAGACCTGATATTTCTTCATTCCCCATCGTGACAGGCTAAAAATCAAGTTAAAAGCTGAATGCTTCATCTACTGTCTTTAAGCAATATAACCTCACACAGAAAGTTAGAAGGCAAAGGTCCAATGGCATAAATGGCATTTAGTTATTTACACACAAACAAAAATCATATTCATTTCAATACATTTAAGGGCTAATTCATATGTTAACCTTTAGTAGTGTAACTGCTGTTTACTCTAGACTCTTATGGTATGGTGGCAATTTATAAATATTTTCTGTGCTTTGGTACTTTCCACTATACTTTCCATAAGGATGTTACCCATACAGCACAACAGCAATCTATAGAGAAGTGTTTTTGCTGCTGCAGCCACAAAGTAAGAGGTAGTTCATGGCTCAGCCCTTCACACAAAAACCTTAACCCTAACCCTGTTTAAGACCTACTTCTCCTGGAATGAAGTAATGGTATGCAAACATTTTGCATTGCAGTATGTTTGGGGAGGCAGATCCAGATTTGCAGGAGCTTCAGGCTTCAATGGAGCAATTACTTAGAGAGGAGCCCAGTGATGAATTCAGTGAAGAGGAAGAAGCAACGTTAAAAGCTGAATGCCTAGCAAATGGTACAGAAGGGGATGAGGTTGACAACAATATCAGCAGCGAAAGTGTGCTTAATGAAGAATGGCATTCAGGTATATCTTCATTCCAGTTGAATGGTTTGTTCTTACAGAATCATAACTCTAAACGGTTTTGGTCCGTGTGTGTCTCAAACTTGGAGATAAACTCACTGATGACCCTGACTTGCTGCAAAGAATTCCTACAACTTGAAAAGGCAAACTCCTAAAATAAGTTATAGAAATGATACACATTTTGTTGGTGGTGTATCTCCTAAGTTAGTCCTCCTGTTGTATCAGTCTAATAAGTTAGATACAAGGTCTGTTCAGCATTAACTGAACAAATATCTAATTTGAGACAGCACTACCGTTAGCATAGTTAACTGCAAAATGAACATTCAAAAGAGCAAAACATATATTGTACTGCCTTCAGATTGCAGTACATGAAGCACATTACTATGCTAGATCAAACCAAAGATCTGTGTAGTTCAGTCCTACATCTACAGGGCTTGCTGACTCCCCAGTGTCCCTCAAAATTGTGTTTCCCAAGTTTGTACACATGCAATGCATTGATCTACAGAGAGGGGGTGCCTTTGTACAATTCCCTCCTGAATACCACAAGAAGACAGGATCGCTGCTTTTGTGCAAAGTATATGAGAATGCACATCTTTTATAGGCTCTTTCTTAAATATTCTATGTATGTCGTGAATGTGATAAGTCTTTCTGAAGTTTTATTTATTCTATAATTTTGCCTCATTCGGCCTTCCAGAGAAAGTATGCTCATAGTAAGTACTGAAACTTCTCTGGATGGGGTGAAGGAAGTATTCACTAATGGAATGTTCCCTAGCTTAGTTCATGTGGGGTGGATATACATTGGTCTGATTAGGAAATCAAAGTTGATGACATTTTTTTAGGGCAGCTGGCCGCCAGGGATGGGAAGTGGTTCTGCCCCCCTGCAGCACCCGTCCATCAAGCACTATGAAGCCCTCAAGCTCCCCTGCCACCCAGAACCCCAACCCCCTACACACAGCAGCCACTGTGCCGCAATACTGACCCCCCTGCCGCCCTAAGACCCCCCACCAATGTCCTACAGAGCCCCCCCCCATACACCCAGTGCAGACCAACCCCACCCCTGTCTAGCTTTGCTACTATGTTGATGCAAAGAATTACTACAAAACAGGTGGAACATTAAAATGCTTCCCTGTGTTTCCATTGCATAGACAACAGTGATGGTGATAATGCCAGCGAATGTGAAGAGTATGACAGCGTGTTCAGTCACTTGGAAGAGCTGAGATATAACCTGGAGCAAGAAATAGGCTTTGAGAAATTCATAGAGGTTTATGACAAAATAAAGGTTTGTGGGATTATTTTACACAAAGGAATCTGAAGGAAAATTGTCGTTATTAATTACAGTCCATCGTTGCAAGGTGTGAACCTAAATTAATTTGGTTATGTGTCAGTTAGTTGTAGGGCGTATTGGGTATTAGAGGAGGCTGTATGAGGTAATTGGTTCAACTTTGTTCCCCACTTTGCACTGAGCTCTCACCTCTGGCTCCTAGAAGCTATCTGCATGAGACAGTGGCCACACTCCGGGAACGGCTTCAGCGGGCTGGCTAAACTAGGGGAAAGTAGCCAGTGGGTCTCAAAGCCTTGGTGCGTTAGGGACTTCCCCTGCATGCAAAGATGAGGTCTAGCAGATTGAAAAGACGAGACCTATAGTGGGTCCAATGGTCAAGAAGGCAGTTTCTGCACTTGGTATAGAGGGAAGTGAGGCTTGTCAACCTGGGAAGGTAGGCCATCTAGAAGAAAACTCTGATCCTATGCCTCTGTTGCCTTGTGGAATATCTTCAGGACAAGAAAAGCCTAAGGAATAAACCCTACACAAATCCAGAGTGGAGTCCCAAAAACGGTTGGGTGGCACTTTGTATGCCTCCTTCTGGCAGTTCCGGCAGCCAAGCTAATGCCAAACGTATTGCTCTGCTTTCCTTTGGACCACATCAGTGAGGCTGAGAGGGGGGGGGTCTTGTCTGGGCATCTCAGGACCTCCATACACACTGCCCAAGCTTGTACCCCAGAGAGGTCATTTTGGTGCTGCTAAGGCAGTAGTTTGACTTCATCCCCAGAGGCACACTCCATTGTCTCTTGAGACAGCGGGTGCCAACAATTAGTTGTCATATTGTGGCTTCCAGAGATGATTACACCAAGTAAAAAAGAAGCAGAAGTTGCATTTCTTTCTAGATTATTTTGAATTTTTTCAGCATTTCAGAAAGTACATTTATGTTCCTTTTCTCTTAGGCTATACATGAAGATGAAGATGAGAACATTGATATTTGCTCAACGATCGTTCATAATATTTTAGGAAATGAACACAAATACCTATATGCCAAAATTCTTCATTTAGTAATGGCAGATGGTGCTTATCAGGAAGGTAAATTATCTGTTTACTGTATTCATTCAGCGCAGTACATTCTATGCCACCTGTTCCATAGATTCCTGTTTTGTTTGTTGCTGTTGAAATTGCTAATTCTAATATACACTGGTAAGTTACACAAGGCTCCCCACTCACAAATGTTGTTTTTAAGTATAATTATTCATGTGCATACACATTTTCCCTCAGTTTTTAACATCTACTGCCAGACTTGTATCGTAAAACCAATAGAATATATACATTTACAGTTTGTGTACATTACCAGCTTCATGGACAGAACAAATTCTTATGAGATATTGCCAACAAATTCACAATTGTCCTAAGAACGGCCGTACTTCTGTAAACTACCTTTTTTGTTGAAATCTGACTATTTCATGTAATAAAGTTTAGAAAATGAATGGCTGCTTATAAATGTAGCTGTACACTGGTTCAGTGCAGACCTAACTATGAATGAAAGGTCAGAAATGTTTAAAAATGGACAGGGAAGGTTATCATGGAGCTAACCACGATGCACTTTTACGTCTGCATGCTGTTGATGCTAACCAGGATTTGCACTCCTCGTACTAATTTCAAACTACTTTAAATCACGATTATGTTAACAGTAGCACTGAACCGTGGTTAACTTCAAAAGAGAGATGGAGAAAGGAATTTGCAGGAGGGAAGGAAGTGTCTGAGCCTGCCACTTACAAGTCTCCTAGCTATGATCACATTTATTTGTTTAATTTGTTGCATTTATACCACCTTTCTGCCAAGGCACTCAACAATTTTAAAACACTAAAATAATATAAAATGTAAAGATGGCCTTCAGGGGAGCGGGGAACACAGTCCAACTAGAGGAGATCTTGATGTTTTCTGTGCCTGTCGCCCTCATACTTTCCTTTTCCACACAGGGCAGGTGGTTTCATGGGGCATCGTGAGGAGCAGTCTGACTGGGGTAGACCCTGATGTTGTCTTTGCCTCCTTCACTCTCCTCTTCCTTCTCACAGGGCAGATGGTATCTGTTCATCCTGGGGGTGGTGGAGGATGCTTTATCTACTCTACACCATTATCACTAATATTTTCCGTATTTTTCGCTCTATAAGACGCACCTGACCATAAGATGCACCTAGTTTTAGAGGAGGAAAACAAGAAAAAAAATATTCTGAATCTGCGCAGCGCCTCTTCAGCAAAGCGGGAGGAGAAACGGAAGGGGCTCCATTTCTCCTCCCGCTACGCTGAAGGGGTGCTGCGCAGCTCTCCCTCTCTGCGCAGCGCCTCTCCAGCAAAACGAAGTCAGAACAGCAAAAGGGATTGCTGCGCAGCGAAAGCAGCGATCCCTCTTGCTGTTCTGGGATAGCCGCACCAAGCCTCTTCAGGGCAGGGGGAGCGTTCCTCCCGTTGCTCTGAAGAGGCTTCGCGCGGCTATCACAGAAGTCAGAACAGCAAGAGGGATCGCTGCGCAGCTGCATTCGCTCCATAAGACACACACACATCCCCCCTTGCTTTTTAGGAGGGAAAAAGTGTGTCTTACAGAGCGAAAAATACGGTACTTTCTTTTCCCATATGCAGAGTTTGAAATCTTTGCAGCTTTAACTTTAGAAAAACACATCAGTCACAGTAGCTTATAAGGTTAAACTGAGCAGCCTTCAAGTAAAATGCACAAATGGGAGGTGGAGTTTGTTGAACATGCAGTATTCAAACATCACTGTCAGTCATCATTTTCTGGCCTGCATTTTTTTTTCTTAGCTTGAATATGAGGTCTTTTAAAAGTAGATGCGTTTGGTAAACTGTTTTCCTCACTATACTAAACATTTTAAATTTTTCTTTCTTTGCAGACAATGATGAGTAAAACGCCCTGGTGACATTCTCAGCTGCATGTAGGTGTGTGGATTTTGTTGAGTAGAATAATGAGACACAATGAAAAAATAATATTTTAGTGGGGCAGGCTTATAATCTTGTTGATTGCACGGAGACGGAAAAAACATGACACTTCCCTGAAAGGCTGTTTATAGATTTCTTTTGACATATAGCTTCATTCCTTCAACAGATAACTGAAAAGGCTACATTTCATTTAAAACGAGTAGCAAAGAATAGAAAGGCTGACTCAGAAACAATTTAGTGTTTGAGAGATTATCATGTGTGAATAAGCCTATGTTGTATTAGGCGATACTGTTTGTTTAAATCTAAGCTGTTAAAAAGTACAGTTCAAACCACGACCTTTTAAAGCTCATGCCCACCATTTGGGGGGGGGGGGAATCCTGTTTGGTACTGATGAAATTTTCAGAGACTTCACTTTCTGTTCAAGAGTTTATAATTTCTCTGTAATGGCCCCTTGGGTCTTAAACACACATAATATGAAAGTGAGCCTCATTGAAAATGATGCATTTCTATATGAAGTGGTTTAAGATCAGGGTATTGAGTATTTCACCTAATGTGTTTGTGGGTGAGTATGTGTGTGTGTGTGTATATATATATAGAGGGGGGGGAATGAATACTCTTTGGAAATAGCAGTATTTTTATCAGGGTCAGTTTATTATTTTCCCCCAATCAAAGCAAATAGTGTGTCATTTTTTAAGACTCCATTTTATTTCTGTCAAGTGGCTTAAGGAGCAAGTTTGGAGCTGGAGGGAGATTCTGCAATTTTCTCCTATAAATAAAAGCAGCTCCAATATGATGGGGTTTTTTTCTCTGTAGTACTGTGTACTGGACTATGCCTGCTACTCATTTTTGGTCTGTAATTAGGACCATCCTAGCAGTGGCTGAGATGAAAGTTGCTACAAATGTTTTGCTGGTGGTGTTTTGCAAAGCTATGTATCTTGCATCCGGATCTTCCAGAGGAAACAAGTTAAATTTTACGTGATGTGTTTGTTCTTTCTCGCTTCTTTCCTCCCTCCCTCTCTCCCATGGAGGAAGGGGCGCTTTATGGGGGACAAAACAAATTCCTGTGAGATGATGACTTAAAATATTTTCAGTGTGCAACAGGTAATATCAGCGAGTGAGCTGAATCAGCTGTAATGCTTAACAGCTAGTTTTTCTGTTGAAAAAGTAGCTCTATGTCCCCTGGGTTCAATGCCAGGCGGAATGTATGTATGTAAACTCACCGTGATTCTAACACTACGTTTAAAAGTTGTTTTATTTCTAACCACATTAAATAAATGCTTGACCTTTTTGTATGATTATGTGGATTTCTCTTTTGATTTCTTTCTTGAGGAAAAACGGAAGAAAATAAAAATACTATTTATATTTTGTTATAATCCTAGACTGCGTTTGAAAATTCAGCCCTATATTTGTGACTGCGTTTAGATGTACCCTTTTTAAATCCTATTCTCTATCCTTCTAGTGGTCAGTGATAGCCATAGAATATCTATTATTTATAGTCTACCTTTTTATCTCAAAGACACAGGGGAAGCAGTGGTATTATATAGAAATACAATACTCCGTTGTCTTTTCCTTTGCATGTAAAATAAAGGCCGCAGACTAAGAATGGGATACAACATGGTGCTAACAGATATCCATTTATGCAGCAGGGCTTCTCTTTCCTCTCCCTCATCATGCAGCTCATTGTGTTCCTCCAAAAATCTGCTTCAGGCGCTCTAGACTTTTGGAGGCACAGAGAGAAAAGGAGAAACCAGAAGCCCAATTTCACAAGTAGCAGTTGCCCTAACAAAAGACACAGATGGCCCCAAAGTGGATGCAAGAGGGATACCACTATCTCGTTGTAAAGAAAATAATTTAGCATTCAAAATGCCCAGGAGAGAAGTCTCTTTGTGTGACGCCAACAAGATGGCAGTGTCGTCACCAGTCAAGCATCCCTGGGTGTTACATTTTCCTTTCCACTTCTGCACAGATGGCTGGTACCTCATTTGGCCCAAGTCTCAGAAAGGGAAAGAGTTACTAGCCAGCACAGAAGGTGCTATTCCGATGTCAAATGATGCTAATGAAGAAAAGGTTGGAAACACTGGGAAAATGTTTGTCCTACTGGTTAAGAAGATGCGAAAGAGGGCTAGGTGGTGAAACTTGGGACCGTATCCAATGCTGCAGCTCTGCTGCTATAAGGGTCTTCCATGCACACAATGGAACATCATCTCCTGTTCCCTCTATCTACCCTGCTATGTTCCCTCAAAATCCTTTACTTCCTGCTTTTCTCAGTTTACTAAGTCTCTAAGGTGCCACGAGACTGTTGCATTTAGGTTTCTCATCACTCCCAAATTAATTTCTGCTTCCCTGTGTGCTTGTTGGCATTGTAAGTCGTCAACTTTTCAATCTGTTACCAAAATCTGGATATTATAGTTCCAAAATTTGGGAACAAAGAGTAAGTCTATATTCTCTATCACAAAACACTTCAGAATCAGAATTTAAGGAAACGGGTAGACATCCACCAGCAATATTGGCTATAATAATATTCTTTAGTGTATTTATTAATTCCTGAGACAATGACAATGCTAAACTTGTAAAACTGATAACATATATTCAGAAAGAATCATAACAATTCTATTACTCTATTTTAAGTAACTAAAAATTACTTCAAATTTTAAATGTTTCCCAGTTCTTTTATTGTGCTTTGAAGAGCTAGCAATACTGGGGATGACCTGCAAAGAACAAGATTAACATTACTTCTGCCAGTCTCACTCTGTGTAGCAGAAAGCAAAATGAAATTGACTTGATGCTATCAATTGTCGTTTCATGGTCCGTTCCACATGCTAGTAGAGCAGCAAACTGAAGCCAATAGGTTGTGTCCATTTTAATTTACTCTGTCCAGGAGTGTGTTCAACAACATATGGTAGAGAAATACATTAAGCAGTTAGCAGATTTCTGCTTTGGGTAGGGATTTTTGTGTGTGCAAGTCCCCTGGTAGCACTATGCCAGGAATAACAATTTGTATTCTAAAGATGATGAAGGGGTCCTGAGGCTTTCATTCAGGATATTCTGTGATTATTCTGCTTCTGGAAGAAAATGTGTACGTTATATTCATCATTCTCTGCGAAACAACCAAAGTTTTCCTAATGTAAATAATAATACACCTGAAATTGTCGTGCCTTTATGTTTGTGGAGCCACCCAGCTAAGGGAAACCATAGCTTTCTCTTTGTTATTGAAAACGGCACTGGCCACAAGCATTTGTGACAAGGTGAGTGCCGGAATCCAACTATGTCTCATAATATGCATGTAACACGGGACCTGTTCAGGGCCATCTGAAAAGGAATAGACTGATTTTGAATAAGAAATCTCACGACCCATTGCAGAGGCAGATGTCACTTAAGGGAAGGGAAGCTACAGGGTCTTTCAGGTCCCTAGAGCAGGGGTCAGCAACCTACGGGCCATGGGCCGGAAGCGGCCCGCAGAGGTCGTTTGACCGGTCTATGAGCTGCATGTTCACGCGCTACAGGGACTCGCTTCCGTGGTATTGAAAATTGTGTGTACACACACACACCGGCCCACAGAGGGATCTCCGTGGGACCAATCTAGCCCAGGCAAGATAAACCTTGCTGACCCCTGCCCTAGAGGAAGGAACGTATTACAGTTGTACCTTGGTTGCCGAACACAATCCATTCTGGAAATCAGTTCGACTTGCGAAAATGTTCCACAACCAAGGCGTGGCTTCCAGTTGGCTGCAGGAACTTCCTGCACTCAGTTGGAAGCTGCAGAAGCCATGTCAGACGTTTGGGTTCAAAAGAATGTTTTTCACACCCACTTCCAGGTTTGTGGTGTTCAAGAGCCAAAATGTTCGACTTGCAAGGCATTCAGGATCCAAGGTACGACTACATAATGGGTGGTTCCTGATGGGGATTGGATGTGGAATCAATGCTCTTCATGTCTGCATATTTGTTCACAGCTTCCACGTGATATAGGTTGTCATCAAAAAGCCAGATCATACTTTTGTTTGCATGTCTTTTGGATTTCTCCTTACTGCAGAAAATCCAGTGCAGTCACTGCTGGCATGGTAGCTTGGTTATAATTTTTTCCCTGTTCCCCCCCCCCCTCCTGCTGGGTGGTCTATTATTTCTGTGGTGTCATTTCAGTGGGTGGTCTGTTGCCACACCCCTCATCCTGCTTGCTCGTCATCTAAGCACAACCTAGCCATTTTGTTTCTGGCAGCCCCCAATATGAAAAGAAATAGACCTGTTTCCATTGATTGCCACATGCCGAAGGCATGTCCAGATCTGATAAGATATTCTCTCAAGGGCTCCACGCAGTAAAGGTGGAGGATTAACTGTGAGGTTGCAATAACTGCAATACATACATCACTTGATGATTATGCCTTGCATAAGACATCTTTATCATCATTGCACAAGACCTTAGAATTTGCGCGCGTGTGTGATGGATATGCCTCCCTACTCTTCTCCAAAAAGCACAAACTTCATTTTGCCTACAGTGAAATATCACAGCTGGCTGCATAAGGACCGTAGTGTTTCCTATTGGAATCACGGATATTTTTTTTAAGGTGCGTATGCACAGAATGAAAATGGTAGTCGAGAGCAAAGGAGAAGTGATTGACAGGAGGACCCAGATGCATTTCATGAAGCTCCACCCAGTGGACAGTAAGTGGCAGCATGGTAGTGAATATTATGATGCAGGGATTAGGAAGAGACCAGGCATCTGAGGAAGCAAAGGCGCCAAATGTATGCATAGAAACATCAGATCTGTATGCAAGTCTGGAAGCACTCAGTGAAACCAAACTGCCTGGAACCACAGTCTCAGGTGGCACCTATAAGTATCCATTCTTGTACAGATAGCAACACTGACTTGCAGGGCCAGCATTGTGTTAATAGTCCTCTTTTTTATTGTAGTGTGTGGGGAAATGTACAACAATGCAGCAGTTCTTCAACAGATAGTGTGCATGTGACTGTTATCATCCATGTTTGCAAATGAATTGTCTTGTATGAGAAGAATAAGTGATACAAGCAAATTATGCAAATGTCATTGAATAGGCTACAAAGGCAATAAAAATACTCAGAGGTTAAATGAATGGCAGCAGGGGGACAAAGGAGTGGAGAGCAGCACAGTCCAGATTTAACCAGGACTTGCGTAAGCAATGCAAAATCAGCATAAGCATTGCCACTGGTAAAACCAACAGCTGTATCAAGAGAGATCTGTGTATTAGGAAGACATAAAAAGTTATTAAGTTTGAAGAGAAACCATAAGTCAGATTACAGCTTCCAGCCATTCAAAGATGTGAAGATCAGGTATTACACCTGGAGGAGCAAATGTATATACCATAAGCTGATATCTGATTGTATCCCTTCAGCAGTTTGGGAGACAGCAGCAGGGGGAGAGAGAGAACTTTGAGACGGGCAGTCACTATTTAAAACATTTCATACTAGTACATGCGTGTGTCAGTTCAGCTCTCGCCTCCAAGATAAACTCTCTGCAATTATTTTGATTGGATTATCTTCAAAACAACTAAACTGCCAAATTAGGGCCACAATTCCGAGCACAATACATCAATGCTGTGTGGCTGGTTGAATTGCTGCAGCAGTATTTTTCTAAAGATAGAGCATTTATGATTGCATAGGTATTCACTAAAACAAGAATCTTTCATTACTCTGTTACTCCTTTGAGTATTTATGTAACAGCTGTACTTTTGTCCCATTTATTTGCTGTTTATTTTTCATCAAACAGCCCCAAAGGCAACTAACAATCATTTAAAACATTGATAGCAATGTATAAAGGGTTTGATCGTGAGTCTAGCAAGATGCTATGTAACAGTAAATTAAAAGACAGACCCTACACAAAGGCTTATAGCCTACTAAAGACTTGGCATGTTAACAGAAGAACTGGGAGGAAATAAGAAGGGTGAGTCAGAGAACACAATGAGTAAGAGAGAGGTTTTGAGGAGTCACCTAAATGGGGGAATTCTACCTAATTGAGGAAAAGAGTTGGATGACACAAGAGGATGAGCATTCCAGATATAAACCGTAGCAGGGGAGACGTATGAGGGTGCAGAAAATGACGGTAATCAGTCTTGACTAAATAGTCAGTGTGATAAGAGTGAAGAACCTGGAAGAGAGCTTTAGAGAGAAAAAGATCTGAGGGAACGAGTGTTCTTCTGGTCTTGGAGACGGGATTTCCAGGAACCTTAAAGTGAAGATGAGAAGAAAGAAGAAGCCATTGCAGAGAATAAAAAGAAAGCAATGCAGTCTGAATGATAAGCAGACAATATCAAGCAAACAGTTTATTATTTACTTATTTATTTATACCCCACCCATCTGGCTGGGTTTCCCCAGCCACTCTGGGCAGCTCCCAACAGAATATTAAAAACACTATAAAACATCAAACATTAAAAACTTCCCTAAAGAGGACCGCCTTCAGATGTCTTCTAAAAGTCAGATAGTTGTTTATTGACATCTGATGGGAGGGCGTTTCACAGGGCGGGCTCCACTACCGAGAAGACCCTCTGCCTGGTTTCCTGCAACCTCACTTCTTGCAGTGAGGGAACCGCCAGAAGGCCCTCGGCGCTGGGCCTCAGGCTCCAGGCTAAACACATCCGTGATTTCTAGATTCAGTAGAATGCAGTTAATGATGGGTTCACCAAATAATACAGTAATCCTAATCGGCCAATAATAACATGACATCACTGGGGTATGAAAGAGGTTTGATGACTTCTGAGGATCTTGTTATAACATGAGGTGACTATAATCCACTAACAGGACACAGCAGCAAAGAAGACAAAGTTAACTGATAAATAAACTATAGTATACTGAGCAGGGAATGGGAAGGATAAATTACCCTTGTTCAAGATCTGATAAATCACCATTTGTTGAACTATGTCCACCATTCCTTGTTCATGGAAGAATGACTTCAATTTGGAACAGGTTCAAAGAACAATTGAAATAACTGGAGGAAAGGACTAGCTCCTGGAGAGCAGAGGTTAAATAAAGAATCTCTGTTGTTCAGTTTCAAGGATTATATAATGGAAACCCAGTAAAATGGGAAGAGGTAGAATAATTTTTTTCACTGAACCCAAAGATTCATGTGTGCACACATCTTAGTTTATCACAACTTACCCTATATCTCAGTTTCAATGTAGGGAACTGATTCATAAGCACAAAGAGGAAAGTGCATGGCTTGTCTGTCAGCATTGAAAGTAGCAGGAAAACTGTATTGAGCAGGAGACAATCCCCATGTGTTGGAATTCTCACTCCAAGAAAATATTAATGGAACAGGCATTTATTTAGAAGAGCTAATAATTATACTCTCTCTCATATTACAGTGAAAGAGAAGTCATAGGTATAAAGCTCTGTAATTGGTTTCTTGCCACCAATTTAAATGTTAGGAACATGGTATTTAATCTGCATACAATTAAGAACTGAAGAGCCACTGCCAATCAGCATAGAGAGCTTCGTATAAGTCGGTTTCCCATATTTTTATTCCACGCACAAACTATTGGTGTTGTGACATACCGTAAATGAATTATATTAGTCAAGTGAATTCCTATTAGAACCTCACAGATGTTTATTATGTTATTACTAGAGAGGAATTAATTAGCTCTGTTATCACTTTGGTGCTCTTTCCCACACTATTTTGTATATTCAGCATCATCTGTTGCAGTTCCTCACTTCCACATAGGAACTGTGTTGTTATCAATGTTTTGATATCTCGTGCTTTTCTGGGCTTTTTTTTTTTTTTTTTTTTTTTTAGTGATGTTAATATTACTGCAGATGTTCAGTAAATTGAGTGTTGCCAGATTTCTTTACAAGCTCTCTAGCTTTACAAGCCTCTGAAAGGCCTAAAACTTTACATTTCCTTTTTGACTAATATCTGTATACAGATGCCCATCCTTGTCTTTAGTAAGAAGTCGTTTTGTTTAGGTATCTTTTTTTTTTTAAAAAAAGTTGGCATTCCTGTTCATCCGAGCTGCCAGAAACTCACATGATCATATTTGCTATGCATCAGTTCATAATACTTTATTTGGAAGAGTTTCCCTTTTATATAACTCTCTTTGCAACTACATAATAACATTATACAGAGCCTTGTAATTTCCTTGACAAGAAATCCTAGGAGGATTAAGATCCTAGATCTCATTACAAGATTTGAGCAATGGATGCAAATTCAGTTTAGTACTTAAACACTTGGAGAGTGGGACAAAATACAGTCTGAACCTATGCAGAGTACAGCATGCCTAAGCCAATTGAATTCAGTGGGTTTAGACATGCCTAACTCTATAAAAGATTGCAGTCTTAGCTATTTTGTGCTTAAAGTGTTTATTTTGGAGTATGTTACTTTCATCTGGACAGAGGCGTACCAAGGGGCTGGTGAAATTGGCCCCTGCCAAAATGAGGGACTGTGTTACACACCCCTTCCCCTGAGTAGTAAATAACTTTCCCATGTTTACAAGATTTTGTACTCTTATATATGATTTTAGGACTTCTTCTAGAGCTAAGCACTGTTTGTCCAGCCTGGAGGGGGATGAGAAAAAGAGAGAACATATAAAGGCGGGGGGAGGGAGGGGGCAATAACACAGCCTTTTGCTCCTTCCTTTGATTTGGGGGCTCCATCAGCACCTCATCTAGGGCGGTGCAAGTGGTTCCCCCTCACAGGGCTCCAAGCCGAGGGTGTGCAAAAAAAGAGAGCAATGGTGCCAAAAGGAATTATTGTGAAAATAATAAATATGCGGGGGGGGGGGACCACATTTTGTCCTCGCTCAGGGCATGATATTATCAAGTCTACCGCTGCATCTGGAAAACCCTTCTTCACATTCATTGCCTTTTACTTAAAAGAATTACATACAATTCTGTCCTTTATAATTTAATCATGAACAGACAGGGCTAGGGTTGCCAACTACGTATTTTACTTGCTGCATTGGGGGTTTGTTCAATAAAACAGGGTCAGGGATTAATGTTTCTTTTCTTCTTACCTCAGTGTTTCCAGGTTTTGCCCTTGATGAGCCAGATCTTAGTGAGCTGCAGAGATTGACATGAAAAAATACTACTTGGCACCCCATGAATCACTCACAATGTTGTGCTCAATTCTCTAAACCCGTAGTGGGGCAGAACTGTGGAGCTGCTCTCCCAACACTGGTGTTGCTACAGCTGATCTCTGCAGGGCTGGTGTGGGGGCAACAGATTATGGCTTCATAGATGCTCTGCCAGAACCAACTAAATCCCCCTGCTGATCATAGAATCATAGAGTTAGAAGAGACCACAAGGGCCATCGAGTCCAACCCCCTGCCAAGCAGGAAACACCATCAGAGCACTCCTGGCATATGGTTGTCAAGCCTCTGCTTAAAGACCTCCAAAGTAGGAGACTCCACCACACTCCTTGGCAGCAAATTCCACTGTCCAACAGCTCTTACTGTCAGGAAGTTCTTCCTAATGTTTAGGTGGAATCTTCTTTCTTGTAGTTTGGATCCATTGCTCCGTGTCCGCTTCTCTGGAGCAGCAGAAAACAACCTTTCTCCCTCCTCTATGTGACATCCTTTTATATATTTGAACATGGCTATCATATCACCCCTTAACCTCCTCTTCTCCAGGCTAAACATGCCCAGCTCCCTTAGCCGTTCCTCATAAGGCATCGTTTCCAGGCCTTTGACCATTTTGGTTGCCCTCCTCTGGACATGTTCCAGTTTGTCAGTGTCCTTCTTGAATTGTGGTGCCCAGAACTGGACACAGTACTCAGGTGAGGTCTGACCAGAGCAGAATACAGTGGCACTATTACTTCCCTTGATCTAGATGCTATACTCCTATTGATGCAGCCCAGAATTGCATTGGCTTTTTTAGCTGCCGCGTCACACTGTTGGCTCATGTCAAGTTTGATGCATCTGCTCAACCCCAATCTTATCCCCATCCTGGCCCATCACAGCCACTTAATCTACAGCAACACTAGTGTAAAGCGCCACAGCTCTAGCTCCCCACACCAGATGCTACCTGCTCTGAACCTCTCAAAACTTAAAAGAATAACCCTGTTGGATCAGACCCAAGGTCTGCAGTGTGCTATTTCCACAGAAGCTCACCAGATGCCTATTGGGAGCTCACAAGTAGACCATGAATGCAACAGCTCTCTGCCACTGTTGTTCCCCAAGGGCAAATATTTAGAATCATGTTGCTTCTGATCCTAGAGACAGGAAATGGCCATCATGACTAGAAGCCATTGATTTCCTTATCTTCCATGAATTGTCTAATCCCTTAGAGAGATTTAAGCTAATACCTATTACAACAATAGTGTGGTAGATAATTTCAGTTTTGAAGAGCAATTCCTATTGTTTGACTGAATCTTCGACTATATGAGTTCTAGTAATACGGTAGTAGGGAAAAACCTCTTTCTATCCACACTATACAAATTCTACACTTCTACCACATGCTCCTTTAATCCCCTTTTTCCCATTGAAACATCCCAAACATTGTAAACTTTCCTCATAGGGGAGTTGCTCCAACTTTTTGATCCTTTTTGTTGACCTTTGCTGTGCCTTTCCATGTATGCAGTATACCAGGTGTGGTCACATCATAGACTTGTATAAAGCAATTACAAAATTGGCAGGTTTGTTTTTTTACCTTTTCCTAGTTGTTACTACTGCATGTTAGTCTTTGACAACAGCCTGACACACTTAGTCTATGTCTTAATTGAGCTGTCCACAATGACTCCAAGATTTATTTCCTCATCAGTCACCAGCAGTTCAGACCCCATTAGTTTGTATGTGAATTTAGGAGTTTTGCACATGGAATAGGTGTAATTCATGAGAAATCTGTATTGAAGGCCTTCTGCCTAGCAAACCTTGTTTCCAGAACCAAATCTGCTCTTTACCCATGACTTCTTAAATCAAAATCATTGACAACATATGAACTATTGGTCCATGTAGCTCAGTACTGTTTCCTATTTATATATCACACAGAAGAAAAAGAAAAATATCACAACTTAATATCACAACATTGTTACAAGGTATCTCTACTTTATACTGTACTTTAAAATGAAGCAGTTAAGTTTCAAATAACACATTACCCCCAGCAAACAATAGCTTACATCTTTATTACATCATTACAATAGCCTACATTCCACTACATAATAAAAATACTCAATCAGTGCATTCTATTAACTCCCTTATTACCCAAGATCTATTTAACAAGGTGTTAGAGATTGAATCTGGAACCTCACTGGTTAATTGCTGTGCTAGGACATCACACCAAATCAGTAGGGCTCATTTCTTAGTAAACACATATGTGATTCAGTTGTTAATATTCTATCATCAAACTCTTTTTGGGACTTATATGAATGAGTATGGTGTTTTGTGAGTGTACTTCAAATCACCATACTGAAACATTATGTTTGGTACAATTTATGAATTAATGAGATGAAATAATGAATACTGGAGAATGGTAGAAACACTATGCCCTATGCAGCCATTGGAAGACTCAAATAATTAGAATTGTGCGTGAAGAGTTGGGCTGTGCTCACCTCTCACTGCATCTCCATTGATCAGACCACCCCACTCCACATATTGGGAGGAAAAGATCTGAACTGAGCAGTCTGCTTTGCACATGTAAGCCCACGGCTTCCTTCCTTCCTGTACAGCAAAGCTCTGCTCCTAAGACACAGGAAGCAAGTTAGCCCAGTTGGTTCCTGGATCCTGGATATAGGAGCCCACTCCTAGGGGCCAAGATCCCTTTGGACCCCCCAATAAAATATTTGAGGGGGCTGTCCCCCCAAAGTTGATGGACACTGCCATTCAAATGGTGTGTGGTCAATTATGTGGAGCAGGGCTTACCTGGGGTCTGCATTGGCACCCCTGGTCCTAGAAAATGGGCTGTTTCTCTCCTTTGTATCACTTAACTTTGACTACAACAGCCTTTTTTAACTTGATGGGGGGGGAGCTCAGTCACACTTAGCTGACCTTAGGCAAGGCCCCTCTACCACCCCTAACCTCAAGGCAGATCTACACCTGAAAGCATTTACCCATATCTCATCCCTTGGTGCCTTTCACCAAGGGCGGACTTTGGTAATCTATCATAATACGGTGCCCTGCGCGAAGCCAAAATCTGGCACCCCAAACGGATCTTCTCCATTTTGCACCCCACTCAGAGCATGGCACCCTGTGCGGGGGGGGGGCATCCGCACTACCCTAAATCCTGAGCTGCTTTCAAGTCAAAGCAGTGTCCTGGCTGGGGGGGGGCGGGGGCGGGTGAGTTCTGGCTGCAGTGCTAAATCTTCAATTGCTTTCGTTCAGACGTGCAAGTCCTTGCTTGACGCAGCAGTAGATGATGGGCTGAGATAACCAGAGCAGAACCATTCCTGCCCTGGAGTCAAGTCTTTGCAGTATGGAACCGTATGGGCAATTCCAGGAAGAGATGGTCAGAGATTATGAAATATTTCCCGGATTGGGGGTGGCAGAAAGGTCACCATTCCTGCGAGCCACTCGGATGGGACCAATGGTCCTTTCGCTGCACTTATTTATTATTATTTTTAAGTGACTTTTCCTGCTACAGCTGCATACGTTCCTCCACCCCACTTTATTATGACCACCTCCTCGGCCTTATTTCGTTCGTAATGAATCGTATCTCTCCTTTTCTTTTTCTTTTTTGACTGAAAGAAAAGGGCGGGCAACAGCCACCGCCAAGCACCGTGAGAGAGAGTCTGAGGGAAGGGAGGTGTGCGCTTCGCCGGCGTTGACTTCCAGCCCTCTCTCCCCGGCCCGGCCCGCGTCAGCTTGCCCGGCTGGTTCACCTCCTTGCCCTGCCTGCGGCGTGGAGGGTGAAGCAGCCAAAAAAGGAGGCGGCGGCGGCGGGTTGAGATTGTCCCCTGAAGGGACTCTGCGGAGGTTGGCGGGAGAGAGAGAGGGTTGCCTGAGGGAAAAGAGTGGGCGGGCGGCTGGGGCTGGATCCAGGCAGGCATGAGGCGGGAGAGAGAGGGCTCCTTATGGGCGGGCGGGAGCGGGGATGTTCCGCGGGGAGGGAGCGGCGGTTGGCGAGGGAGGGAGGGAGCTCCTCAGAAGGGCTGCTCTCTCTCTCTCTCCCCCACACAATTCCCCTCAGGGAGACGGGGAGGGAGCGGGGCAGACACGCACCCGGAGCTCCGCCCGCCCAGGGAGGCAGGCGGTTTCCCTCGCTTTGCTTGCGCGCCCAGAGGCTCCTCGCTCCCCACCTCGGAGGCTTGGCTCCTTCCTCAAGGCGGGGCGGCTTCTCGCGTCAGACCCCTTTCGGGGCGGGGAGGCGGCGAAAAAGAGGAGGAGGAGAAGCGTAGAAAAGAGCTGTGCCGCGTTGCGAGGCTGAGAGAGGGAGAGAGACGGAACGCGGCGGCTTCTCCTCACGGGAACAAAGAGGCGCGAAAGCGAAGGCTGAGGGGGAAGGGGGGGCGGGAGGAAGGCGGGCGGGCTCCTTTGCTTTCTCTCCCTCCTCTCTCTCCAACGGCCACCGCGGAGATGGTGAGTTTAACGGGGGTGGGTGGGAAGGGGAGGGAGCGCCCCTTGTCCCCGGCTGCCTTCCCGGGGCCTGGGGGGCCGGGTTAAGACGTTCTCGGGAGACGGAGCCTTCCCTCCTTCCCTCCCTCCGCGCCTTCTCTCTCTTGTGAGGAGAGGGCTGTGTGCGAGTCCGCTGTTTGTCCACCTTTGGTAACGAGACACCGCCGCCAGTTAAATCTCCATAGAGACCGCACTCGCCCTCCAGCGGTCTCCCGGTTATGGTTATGGGAAGCCGGTGCCTTGTGTGTGTTTTTAATGCATGTTTTCCCAAGACCAGCGAGAGCCTTTACTCACTTCCCCCACCTCTTTTTTCCCCTTTTTTTTGCGTTTGTGTGTTTGTAGATGGGCTTCTCCGCCTGCCTTGTGTGTCGAGGTGTTGCGTCTCCTATAACGTATCCTATGCACGTACTGGAAGCCATAATGTTTAATTTACAGCTCTCCGGATCTCAAAAGGAAGGCGCTCTGTCTGTCAAGTTCGGCTTGGTTATTATTTCTTTCTGCCTTACAAAATCCTTTTCCTTGTGCGCCTTGGGAACAAGCTGTTTGGGCTTTCTCCTCGTGTCTTTTTAATCTGCCCCTGAAGTGAACTTTTAAGGAAGTCTCACGTTCATAATCAAACCTCCTAGTAGGCGTCTTCTTGATTTCTGTCTGTTTGCTATGCCTTACAATTATCCTATATTAGTAGCTTCCTGCTACTTGCTGTTCACTCAAATCGTCTTAAGCATGCTTATTCCCAAATCTCTACCTATGAAAATGCTTATGTAATAATAAGCCAGTGTAATAGTCATTAATTGTTTGTTTCTTAAAAGGGTAGTCTTGCTTATGAGAATAATTTTCTTCTTCATTTTTCACCAGACTGCTGCAAAAACTAAATTATTTAAATACAGTACTTAGTCTGCTCTTCTTGTTGGATTTTTGATAGCTGCTGTAGTTGGATGCATGGCCAATGTATGGCTGACAAATACATGCAGCATTCCATTTGATGTAGTTATTCCCCCTTTCTTTTCCTAAGCAGTTTCAAAGTTTGATGACAATGGGTGTTTTCAAGAACTTGAGATCTTAAAAGATCCTGCTGGCTGTGATCCAAAGAGCTACTTTAGATGCACCCAATGAGACTTTTGATTTTGAATATAGTACCAGACACTCAACCATACTGCAATCTGTTTTTAAAAGTTCCCTAGTTTTCAAGAGTGATTTGCTGGGGGTGGGGTTCAATTTGTGAAACACAAGCCTTAGAAACTTAAGGACATGTGAACTAGTTGCACCATTTTCTGGCCCTGTCCTTTGTGTCTTTTTACTGTGACATTTGGATTTTAACATATAATTGTGATCTGATAGTAACATTTATAAAAAATAATAATAATTGGACCCTTTTTGTTTTTGTTCTAAACTTTGGTTATCAAGGTATTTACTTCAAAGACATATCTCCTAATTAAGTTAGATTACAACCAGTGCTAAAGTTAAAGCTATGCAGTTTTTAATGTATCTATAGGTTTCGTGTATATATTTGATCTATCAAGGAAAGAAAAATGTGTAGAATGAATGAAGTAGCATGAAAATGTGCAGAGGGTTAAAGAATTATTGCAATAGTGTATACAGTGGACTACACATGTTGTGTAAACAAAGGTACCAAGTTTAGTGATACTCAGATATTGGTTGTTATTACAGTGGTACCTCAGGTTACATACGCTTCAGGTTACAGACTCTACTAACCCAGAAATACTGTAATACTTCGGGTTAAGGACTTTGCTGCAGGATGAGAACAGAAATCACGCAGCGGCGGCGCAGCAGCAGTGGGAGGCCCTATTAGCTAAAGTGGTGCTTCAGGTTAAGAACAGTTTCAGGTTAAGAACGGACCTCTGGAACGAATTAAGTACGTAACCAGAGGTACCACTGTATTATTGAATTTCACCACTGACAGGCAATAAACAGAGCAATTTATGCCGGTGATCAGTACACTTCAGTTAAGTAATTCACTAATAAGATTGTCTCTTTAGATAAGGGATGAGGAACCCAGTCTCCAGATACTGTTAGACTCCAGCTACCCTTGCCAATGGTCAGGATGACAGGAGTTGTACCCCAGCAACACCTGGAGGGTCACAGGTTTCCCACTCCTGCTTTAGACTCACGTGTGGAAAACAACATATTTCATTGTTATAGAAACTACTTTGGTGAAACCAGCTAATATTTAAAAACCAGCCTTCTATTCCTGACCCACGTATTTCTTAACATATCAAACAAATACTTCTAAGTGATCCTTGTTTAGAGAAATGTTTCATGGTTTTTAATGTTACCGGTTTGTAAGAACACATGCTCGAAACAAGATTTCTGGTATTGAAACGTCCTTCCTCCATTTCCCATTATTATTAATATTTGTGCTTTTTCTTTCTTTGCAAACAATTTCAGAGAGAAGAGTGAAGAGGCATGGATATAACATGAGTTCCCTAACATGTTCAGAAAGGATATGAATTTTGCAAAAGCTTATTCCTTGGTGAACTAGATAAAAGATGGATGAGTCAGCCTTACTGGATTTGTTGGAGTGTCCTGTCTGCTTAGAACGCCTTGATGCTTCTGCAAAAGTATTGCCTTGTCAACATACATTTTGTAAGCGGTGTCTGTTGGGCATTGTGAGCTCCAGAAACGAGCTTCGATGTCCAGAATGCAGGACGTTAGTAGACTGCAGTGTTGATGAACTTCCCAGTAATATTTTGCTGGTTCGACTACTGGATGGCATCAAGCAGAGGCCCCGGAAACCTGGTGGTGTGGTGAGTTGCACAAATTCATTAAGGGTCCAGACTAGCACTGTTGCTAACTGCATTCCAAAAGACCTGCAGAGTTCTCAAAGTAACCAGCAGCAGAGAGTACAAGCACGGAGTCCTCCTGTTAGGGTAAGTGTCCAATATGTAATACATGCAAGAGACACACATTTCATTTTGGTGATAGCTGTTGATTTGCTTTAACAATAAAAGATAATTAGGGACCCCAAGGGCCATCCAGTCCAACCCCCTGCAGTGTAGGAATCTCAACATAAGACTCATAGAAATGTGATGAGTCAACAGAAGATCATGCAAATGGCTTAGTTGGAAAACCCAGCCTATTAGTCTATTCCTCACTGTAGCTGAAGAAGATGAAGAGACGGAATTTTTTATACCACTGGAATCTTTCTCCTGCCTATTATCTCTCATGTCTGCCTTCTACCACCAAACAAATGAGAAAGTACTTTGTCCCTTGAGAGTGCTTTTACAGTCTTCTAGAATTATTAAATGTGAATGACTATAATTAATGCTGTTATTAGTGACAGATATGGACTAGAAACCTCTGGAAACCTTCCAGCCTTGTAATTTGTGAGTGTGTGTGTGTGTGTGTGTGTGTGTGAGAGAGAGAGAGAGAGAGAGAGAGGGAGAAAGTGAACAAACTTATTTTTAGGCTATAGTCCTAAACTTGATTTCATCTGTTGAACAGGGTTGAGAATAAGATTGAATTGAAGGTGTAAAATTTGCATACTAATTACATCTGACATCAATTCCTAATACTATACTTTGTTGATTAGTTATGATCAAGATTCTGCAGTTTTTGTCCGATCTTTCTGACTAGTCCAGAAATTGAAGTTGATGGGTTTCTTCCACCTCCCCATTCCTTGTTTATTTGACCTGTGTAGCTGAGACACTTAAGGTGTATCTGCTGAGCAGTGCTAAGGAAAGGCCTCACCATCCTGCAGAAAGGAGAGGTGGGGTGTATGTCAGCTTGCACATTGCTCAGAGGAAGCGCTGCACTGTTTCTGCTGAGCTGCCTAGTTTCTTCTGGAGGAAAGGGTTGATGGTAGGCTTGCAATTTTGGCCCTACAAAGTTAAAGTTCTCCAGGTGTCTTGACCAAACAGTATCCAAACAACCCCTAGTCTTCCTCCTGATGCTGGAGCTGGGGAGGAGAAGAGATAATTGTGCAACCAACTTCTTCAGTTTCAAAACTGAGAGGAAAGGTAGCTGCTGACCCTCCTTACAAGAGGCTGGTGACACATTTGCAAAAACATTGGAAATTGATTGTGATCAATATGATGTCTTAGAAGCTCCTTTTATAAAGGGTTGTCTACATTTTCCCATTTAAGGCTTTCAAGTTTTCAGTTATTTACAATCTGAGTTATGAGTATTTGCTGCTTCATGTTCTCTGGTAATAATTTTCTGGATTTAGAGGTTTTCAGAATCTTCCCTAGTGTTGCCAAATGAAGTTGTAAGCATTTTTAAAGGCATCTGTCTTTTCACTTGTTTTCTTGGTATTTATTTATGTTGTTGAATGTGTTAGCTACCAACCTTAGGAGTTGGATTTATTACAATTCAACCTTGAACCTGTAATTGGAAATACAATTTTATAAGATGATTCACCTAATTTTGCTTTAGCCCAGTGGCAGGTCAGATCAGATTTTCTAAAAGTCTTTATTTCTTATCCAGTGATGCTTGCACATAGAGAGCCTCTGGGTATGGTTTGCGTTCGTTGTGCAGTGATTAAGTGCTTCATCAGTTCTGAAGAATGCATTGTATTTAGACAGAGTAATAGTTCAAGTAGTGCAGGGAGAGAACAGAGGCCTTAAGGCATCTAAGCGTTTAAAGTATTTTTCATTTTGTTACTTGACTTTATGATATTCAGAACAAATATGAGAATATCCTATAGCCAAATTACTAGTTGAGATGGACTCCCTATAGATATGCAACCAATTGCTGATAGAGGTCTTCTATGATCTATAAGTGCAGATACCTTTTATCTATTTCACAATAATAGAATATGCCAGACCAAAGCTGGTTCTTATGTACTGTTCTGCAATCCCCTTTTCATTGTACTTTTCACTACATTTGATATTTTGTGGGGGGTGGGGGTGGGAATTTGCCTTTTCTAAAAATATGTGAACTTACCAGCCAAGTTCAGAAATTGCGGATAAATCAAGTGGAAGGTTCTTATCTGCTCTCTTTGTTTGAGTCTTTTAAACGTATAGACATGTGTGCACACATTTTCAGGCTTGTCTCCACAAGTATGAAGGCTAACATAATTTAACTTTTTTCAAAAGTGAGATTGAATTTTAACAGGCACATTGATCCCAAGACATCTATGCACAGACAGTGTGCTATTTCTTTGAGCCTTATCCTGATCATCCATGTGATATGCCAGCACATAGTGTGCTTTTATAACATTTTGTATGTTTCCTGAAGTTTTAATCCGTTTTTCAAAAATGTTTTTCTGATTTCACTCATTGGCTACAAACAATGCCAGGCAGGAGCATCTAGGATGGTTCATTTAATGGAAATTGCTTAGAAGGGTATGTTTTAAGCAATTTCTTTTGTTTTATAACTTTGTTTCTAGGAGGACTAGAGACCTTTTTTTTAAAAAAGGAAACTCAGTGAGCCTGTGGTTCAAGTGAAGGTTTTTGTTAGTTTTTGCAGTTGTTATGGTGCCTGTGTACACCATGTTGGTGACTCCTGAATTAGGACTGCAAGAAAAAGTAGCAACAGTGGATTGAGATAATATTAACAAATGAATAGATTGAGATTATTTAACAATTTGTCTGTCCTTGGTAGCCAACACACGGTTTCCTAGCCAGCTTCAAGCCGCTAGCTCCCCCCCACAAAAAAAAGTTTCTCATGCAGAACAGAGTGGGGGGGTTGCCCCACACTTGACTGGATGGGGGCACAGAAGACACTCTGCCTCTGCAACTAGCATGGGGTGAAGCTGATCCCTTATCACAGTGTCATGAATTCAACTTTAGTAGGGGTAGGACACATTTTGAAATGGAAGGAGGTTTCTTGCACCTTCAGTGTGCTGTACCACCCAGTATGGCATGAGTGAATCACCCTACTCATCAAGAGGACTAGGGGAAGAAGGGAATAAATATCTTATCTTGTACTAGGCTATAACATCTCTGGTTGTTTCTGAATGCTTCTAAAACATGGCACAAAGAGAGAGTGATTCCCTTCCTTAGGGTAGGGCAGACTTGTTCACTTACCTCACACTGGCTCTTAAAAGCACTTAAAGCCATGCTAATTTTTTTTGCTGAGCATATCCTAGTCTCTTGTGAGATGGGCCAAGTCTTTCTTTGTTCCTCAGCTCTTTGTATGTTCAGAAGGGCTGTAGCTCAGCAGAACTCATGGCTTGCATGCAGAAGGTTCCTGATTCAATTCCTGGCATTACATAGAACTAGGAAAGACGCTTGGTTTAAATCCTGTGGAGCCAGTCATTGTAGACAATACTCAGCTAGATGGACCATGGTCTAATGTGGAACAAAGGCAGCTTCCTATATTCCTTTGACTATGGGAGGGTCATGATCTGTCTGCTGAAAGCAAGAGACCCTTCCACCCTCAAAGTTCAAGGAAATGATATATTTTTGTTGACAAATGGATACCACTGGGAAGCTATTTCTCTCTCCTGATGATGAGCTGGAAAGCATGTATCTCCCATCCTTACCTGGAGACTGAATCTGGGACCTTCTGCTTACAAAGCAGATGCTCTACCACTGATCTATTACACTTCCACCATAGCTCACTGTCAACCACTTTGACCCTCCAAACACTGGGTGTTAGAATTTCAGTAGTCTTTTTCACTGGGCATAAGATTTCTGAGACTTTGGAAATCAGCTACAGGGAAAACTAGTGACAGCTGCTGTTATTTTGAATTAAATGAATTTAGATGAGTGCTATTGAATCATACAATCTGCTTTATACTCTAAGGAAATATTAAACCATTAAGTGCCCTTTTTAGAAGATGTTGTGACTTCTTTTTATGATTTATTAACATCTTGTGATAGAATTTGTGGCTTTTCAAATTGTGTTATGTGGCTTTGTGGTAATCTTTTAACTTTGTTGTAATGGGTTCTGTATTTGAATTTTTGTGTATTGACATCCATAAAGCCACATGATGCAGAGTAGCTTTGTTTGTTGCTTCTCTCATTAACTGCAGTTACAGATTCAGTCTTGTTGAAACGTTTGTCAGCAGTATATAAACCTTAATGATCTTGTTTTGTGGGAGAAAAACTCTGTACTAATTGGATCAATGTATTCAATAATCTACCTAGATTTTTAAAATTGGAATTTTAGCTTTATGTACAGTGGTGCCCCGCAAGACGAATGCCTCGCAAGACGGAAAACTCGCTAGACGAAAGAGTTTTCCGTTTTGGAGGTGCTTCGCAAAACAAATTTCCTATGGGCTTGCTTCGCAAGACGACAATGTCTTGCGAGTTCCTGCTGGTTCCCCCCCCCTTTTTCTAAGCCGCTAAGCCGCTTATCAGCTGATCCGATCAGCAGATAAGCCACTAAAAGCCGCTAATAGCGCTAATCCGCTAATCCGTCAATGGGCTTGCTTCGCAAGACGAAAAAACCGCTAGACGAAGAGAATCACAGAATGGATTCTTTTCTTCTTGCGAGGCACCACGGTACATATCTTAGCTAGATATATATCTCTCTGGTTCTTGAACCCTCTGTGTGCTCCAGTGCATACTTGATGCTGCTACAACATCAAGATGTTCCACACTGCCTTTACGTAATGTATCATATATAACTGTTCTCAACATCCAATTCTGTGAAGAAGTTTGAGCAGAAGCTTTGTATGATTGTGGAAGGTCCTGCAGATGTCAAGGACCCATGAGTGGACTGATAAGCTTTTTATGGAAGATATTTTACCATTTTTTTCTGCCTGAGTCCATTATTTGTGTAGTCTAAATATATAGATTTTAGTACAGTGGTACCTCGGGATGTGAACGGGATCCGTTCCGGAGCCCCATTTGCATCCTGAATAGAACGTAAGACACGTCTGCATGGGTTGTATTTTGATGCTTATGCGCAGGCGCGTGACATCATTTTGACCTTCTGCGCATGCATGAGCAGCGAAATCCAGAAGTAATGCGCTCTGTTACTTCTGGGTCGCTGCAGAGCGCAACCCGAAAATACTTATCCTGAAGCATATTTATCCCGAGGTATGAATGGATGAGTTTTTTTAAAAGCTGTAATTTTAAAAAGCTGTAAGTTCTGATTAGCTTTTACTTAATATTATCCATCAGAAACCAACTTATGTGCAAGTAAACCTCTGAACTCAGTGGGATTTACATCAGTGTAAACATGTATAAGATTGTGCAACTAGAATACAATCCTAAAACTAAACCTCTTTTTAAACCTAAAAAAGATGGCAACTTGAAAAGAACTGATACCTTGCTGAAGTATTAGTAATGTTCATAAAAAAGTGTATCTGAAGAAGTGTGCATGCACACGAAAGCTTATACCAAGAACTAACTTAGTTGGTCTTTAAGGTGCTACAGGAAGGAATTTTTTTATTTTGACTATGGCAGACCAACACGGCTACCCATCTGTTCATAAAAAAAGCTGTAATTTATTTCTTAACTGGAATGGTTGACTAGAAATACTATAATGGGATTGATTTGAAATAGGTTTTCACTATGTTATCAATAGTTTCTATACTGCAGGCTAAACAGCATTTTCTCAGTGCTGTGGATCACCCATGAATGACATAATGATCATGATAAAAAATTCCTTCCAGTAGCACCTTAAAGACCAACTAAGTTAGTTCTTGGTATGAGCTTTCGTGTGCATGCACACTTCTTCAGATACACTGAAATAGAAGTTGCCAGATCCTTCTATATAGTGAGAAGGTGGGGAGGGGTGTTACTCAGAAGGATGGTGGGAATGGGAGATAGGCAGATAGCTGGGAGAGCCTGTTGACGACTCTTAACGACTGTAATAGGTCTTACAGGAAAAGGCAAGGGGTGGGAAGGTGAGAAGTGGTTTAGTTATGTATAGTGAGATAAGAATCCAATGTCTTTGTTAAGCCCAGGTCTTTTCATGGTTTTAAGTTTGGTAATGAGTTGTAATTCAGCAGCTTCTCTTTCCAGTCTATTTCTGAAATTCCTTTGTAGTAAAACAGCTACTTTGAGATCTTGTATAGAATGCCCTGGGAGATTGAAGTGTTCTCCTACTGGTTTCTCTGTTCTGTGATTCTTGATGTCAGATTTATGTCCGTTTATTCTTTGGCGTAAGGTTTGGCCTGTTTGTCCAATATAGAGAGCTGAAGGACACTGTTGGCATTTGATGGCATACACAATGTTAGACGATGAGCAATTAAATAGTCCCAAGATGGTATGTGTGATGTTGTTGGGGCCAGTAATGGTGTTGTCCGGGTGTATGTGGCAGCAAAGTTGGCATCTGGGTTTATTGCAGGCTCTGGTGCCAGTGTCTGTGTTAAGTCTGGTTGTAGTATTATTGTGGGTTAGGAGTTGTTTAAGATTGGGTGGCTGTCTGTAGGCAATGAAAGGTCTTCCTCCCAGAGCTTGAGAAAGAGAACTGTCATTGTCCAGGAGAGGTTGTAGATCTCTGATGATGCGTTGTACTGTTTTAACTTGGGAGCTGTATGTGATGACTAGAGGTGTTCTGTTATTTTCTTTTTTGGGTCTGTCTTGCAGCAAGTTCTCTCTGGGTATCAGTCTGGCTCTGTTGATCTGTTGTCTAACTTCATCTGCTGGGTATTTTAGTTCTGAGAAGGTTTGCTGTAGATCCCTTAGGTGAGAGTCTCTGTCTGTAGAATTGGAACATGAATTGATCATGAAACCTTCTATTGTAGTTTAGACTTAGAGCTTCAGGGCTTAATTTGAGCTGAGACTGCCAAAAGACTACTTCTTTCTCTTTGTGTAGAGACTCATCTGTGCTCTTTTTGCTTTTCTAAGCCAATGAAGAGATAGGCCACAGGAAACAGAATAATGGCTGTTTGGGGGAGATTAGTACATCAGTCTTTAACATGGTTGACCTGAAAGCACATCATACCAACTTTTACAAAATTAAGGCTACAGTCCTAAGAATACTTATCAGAGGATAAACCCTATTGAACACAGTGGAATTCTTGCTATAGGTGTATTTAGAGTCACATCCCTGTGTTTTATACAGCTTTCCAGGGAAGATTAATACAGAGTAAAGTAGCATCTGACCCTGGAATCAGGATGAAACAATAGTTAGCCAAGGGAAACAATAGTTACTAACTTATACAGTATCCTAAATTAGTAACTATTGTTTTCCTTGGGCTTGCAAAAAGCTTGAGTAGTTTACTAGTCAGACAGAAGCAGAAAGGAGGCTATTGTAATCTACTAGGAAATATATGTTGCCATATTCATTACTGGAAATGCAGGTATTCTCTTACTGTATGAAGTAGAGAGAATCTTTTTGTGCGAGTTCTCTAATTCCAAACATGAAAAGTTTTAAGCTGATTGCATCTTGCTGAAGTACTTAGAGTACTGAAACAGTTTCCTGGAGCTTAATATGTTCTTTTCAAGGAAATAAACTTTGTTCTGTTCTCTTGGTTTCTTCCAGGTGAGCTCATTCTAGTGAGGATATATATGAGACACTCCCTGCACATTCTGTTTCACATAGTTCCTTAAAGCAAGCTTTTAAATAATACTTGTATAGCAGCAGCAGCTTTTTAAAGGATAGTAGCCAAATTTATAATTTTGTGAATCATAAATGAGATATACAGCTCTTCTGAAGACCTCTTTAAACAGTGAATACTACTTTTAAAAGGATTAGTCACTTTCTTGAATAAAAGAAGACTGATAATCTTGCATGAGGTTTTATTAGTAGAGTATTGTACTAAAGTGTTTTTATTTACAGCTGTCTAGCTCTCTCAACTTTTCAAGCAGTTTTAGAAAAAGACATTAAAGAAAAGTTGGGTAAAGAGTAGCTGGTTGTATTTGGAAAAGCCAGAGCATGATGGAATAAAAAATTAAGTAATCTGTAAAATGCTTGTTTTTAAATTTTTGCTCAAGAAATACTATGTTTAGCCCATTTTAATATTGTTGCCCACATCAAGTATGAGATGTTACCAGTAAGGCCAGTTTTTGAATGTGCAGTATTTAATTATGTTACCAACAGGAACAGATATTGCAAGTTAAGTTGAAACCAGATTTGATAATACTGTATTTTAATTGGGACACTCTCTGTAGCAATGCCACAATAGCATTGGCTTCTCTTTGAGTCCATGTCTGAACAGTATAGATTCTATTTATTCTGTATCTTGTAATTCCCAGGAAAATGAAATTTAAAATGCATGCAAGTGATGTGCTCCTGCATAGCCTGCAAAAACGTTTAGAGAAGACAATAATACGTAAGCAGCATCTTCACTTTATAAGGTCCTGTGGGCAGGGGGCAAGGCAAGTGGAGAAGCTCCCCCCCCCCATGGTTCATTCTGGTAGTCTCTCACCTATAGCAGTGCCTGCTAGGGAGCAGCTCTTCCTCATAAGGATTCCAGGCTGGTGTAAATCTTGCCCAACATGCTCTGCACTGTGGTCATAATGCATTTGGTAGTCTTTAAGACAAAGCTCCTTTTTTTTGTGTAGGAGCATGAGCCTGTTCTAATTTCTTTATAAATTGGCAACAAATCTCTTTGCTCTCCAGAGAATTAGAAGGAAGAGCATGTCTAATGCATATTTAAATTTAAACAAGTAAAATGAATTGAAAGTAGGTTTCTAGATTTTTATATATTTGTGAGAATACTTTTATTGTATAAGCACTGCACAAATAATTAATATTTACTTAAACCTTTGGAAATTAATGTAACTCCTATAGTGGGAAGTTTAGATAAATGACTTGCTTTGTCTAGCTAGACCAGGCACCCCCAAACTCGGCCCTCCAGCTGTTTTGGGACTACAATTCCCATCATCCCTGACCACTGGTCCTGTTAGCTAGGTGTCAGGAAACTGACATCAGAGACACGGGAGAAGGAGAGGGTCTCTGATTCTGCAGAAGGTCCCAGCGCTAGGGGGAGACTCAGCTGGGAAAAAGGGGAAGGGAATAAGTGTAACACCAGGGATCCAGGAGAGCAACGGGACGAGGAGGTGCAGGGGCTCCAGGACTCTTCGCTGGAAGTTAGTGAGGAGAGCCCAGGCACCCCGCTACCCACGCCCACCCTGCGCAGGAGACTCCCGCGCAGTGAGAGGCGGAGACGCTTGGGCGTCAAACAGCTCTTATGTTGGCAGCGCTTTAAGAAACGCCCACAGACAGATTCTACGAGCCACGCTGAGATGGGCTGTGCAGTCCGAAGGGTTTAACCAGGCAATCTAATGCCCAAACGTGGCAGGATTACGCACGAGTAACTCCCAACCACTACACTAGGGATGATAGGAGTCCCAAAACATCTAGAGGACCAAGTTTGGGAATGCCTGAGTTAGACAGACCATTTTAAAAGATCTAGGCTCTATTTGGTCATTCAAGTACTGGGTGTCTTCAGTATTTCTTATCTGCTACATTTCTAAACTTCAGTCCATGGTTGTCATTGCAGTTTTGTTGTTGTTTTTTCTTTATAAAAAAAGGACAGTTATGTTATATGGGTTGAGGAAAGGGGTATTATGAAAACACGAGTGTGGTACAGAAAAGCAGTAACTTCATTTGCTGATAATCACTCCATACACTTCAGTGCTTTTCAGCTAACTCTGGGGCCTGCCTGGTCAATAATATGCTACTAAAGACTCATGGCTGGTGCATAGTGAGTCTATGATTTTCTGAGATGCTGGGATTTTCTGGGCCTAGCACAATATGTCTATTGGGCCCTCTCTACCATTCACAAAAGAGGTACAAATTTGCATAAAATTTGCCTATGCCTTGGGTGATTTGCAAATTTATATATTCTTTTGCAGATGAAGTAGAAGGTACAAAAACAAATCGCCCAATTAACCACACACAAGTAAGTTGTTTGATAGACAGAATGTTGGGAGGTGAAGTTTTTTCCATAATTGTATTTCTATATTAGAAAATGCTCGAACTTATTTCTCCCTGTCACAGAGATGCTAAAAGTCAAGAGCCCAGTCCAACCCTAAACCATTCAAAGAACTCCAAGTTTCATAAGTTGTAAGCCAGTTATATTACTTTAGCTCTTTCATAAATTGATCTTAGACTGGCAATTCTTCATTCAGTGAAAGAGGCATTGTATTTTACATTGCTTCTACAATCAACAGCCCCTTTAAAAAAGTAAAAATAAAAAATCTACCAAGGAACTGGAATGCAACTGGACTACACAGGGCTACTTTGTGGAGGTGATGTGACCCAACTTACTCAAGCAGAGTACTTCCCCACTGCAATATGGATATACTAGTGATGGCTTTTATTTGCACTTACATTAACAGAGCATTTTAAAAAAAATTTATATACACGCAACAACAATTTTGCATGTGTTCAAAGCATGTGAGACTGTGCACATGTGCATCACTGCGAACCTGTTGTTCAGCTTCTGCATCCCTGTTACTTTCTTTTGACTGCATATCTTCATGCACTGATGACAGAAAATTAAATAGTGAGGCAGAGATTAGAAGCTATATTCAGGACATCATTGATTCATACAGCCAGACAGATTGTTACAGAAATTTTTTTTAGATACTGTAAAGATTGCTCTGTGTTAAAGATGTCTCTGTAGACATTTATAGCATTTAACTTAATCAAATTTTTTAAAATTCCATGGAGGAAATAGCTCTATAGCAAGTCTTTAGCTTTATCTGCTGTCCATTCCTTAACTTGTAACTGTCTGGAAAATGAAATCAGACTTTAGTAGGAAAAAAGCATATATAAATTAACCATAACTTCAAGCTGCATAGGCAAAGAAATCCATGGTCTGTATACCCTTTTTTGTGTGCATTGTATGTAATTCAATAATTTACCAAACCATTTGTGTGCCAATAAAATTGCCATTAAGAGCTAACTTAAATTCTCTTTTGTTGGATATGAAAAGATTTTTTTACAGAGCCTCTTATAGTTTTTCAGAAATATTACAGTCATGAATGAGCAGGTTGTTACATTAAATATTCCCTTTACATGACAGTTTTAATTGTTTAATTTGGATTATGATGAAGCCTAATAGATTTTGCTTGCAGGTGGAACAGCAACATTTGGGCTAATTAAGAAACATTTTTTACCATATTGACTATCACACATTACCTTTTCATTACAAAATTTTTTCATTCTGGCATCTCCCAAGGCAGCAGGTTTTCTCCAAAGTCTAAAACCCTAAGGGAGCTGCCTTAACTAACAGCTTTAGTTGTTATAGACTACATACGAGTTTATATTTAAAACAGCTTAATCAAAAAGCTCTTTAATACATAATAAAACTCAATAAAATATATAACATTTGCAAAACTATTAAAACAAGTATACATTAAAATATTTAGCCTTAAAACACAGATAAAATTGGTAAAACTTTTAAAACAAGTATAAGTATCTATTAATTGGTCAGCGGTTATATTCTCTAGGTTTGGCTTTTCTCCCTTCCATTAGTAGACAGAAATTGTTGGATACCATCTCTTGTGTATATATAAAATTGATTCTGTACATGTGGTACCTTAAGAAACACCTGTAAGTGCTGTTTAGAAGTTTTCACAAGTGTATTAGCAAAATACACAGAGTAGTTTTCCTAGTTGGGTAAGTCAAATACTGACTAGTTGGTATTCTTGCCCCACCCTGCAGATACTGCAGGCAGCAATGTATGACATCTAACACTAGTACATATTTGTCCTTGATGGTCCTGCCAGAAGAAGATGAAACCTCAGTTGCTTGTACAGTGATACCCACTTCCTGAAAAGTAGAAAAATGCAGCAGGAAAAAATAAGGCAATAATTAGTTGAATTGTGTTTCAAAAGGATGAATGGCATTCCAAAAGGAAACAAAGTAGGTGGAGGTGCAAAGGTCATTTCAACTCTGGACAGTAGCAGTTATTGTCTGTAGAATAGTAAAGGCCAGTGAGAAAAAAAATTGCTTGTATTCTTAAAAAAAAAAAAGTACTTTCTTGTCACTTACCGGTAATAAATTTCCCTTAAAAGACAACAAAAACTACTCAAGTCACTAATAAATTTAAAAAGGGAATGCATACAATTTCTGTCTTTAAAGCCATATAATGGGTGGTTTTGAAATGTAAACCCAGCTTTTAAAGGAAGTGATCAGAAGAAGCTATAATTTGTTGCATATTTCATCTTTATAACTAATGGCAGCTCAGTTACATTTGCCAATGGAGACTTGATTTCCCATTCACTGATCTTTCAAATGTTAATGTGCAAAGTATGTAATATTTGTTTTCAGTACCAGAACTTAACTGAGCTCAGAATCCTTCCACAACCTGCCCTCTCAGGTGATTACATTATAATTGAGATGTGTGCGTTTCATTTTGCAAGAAGTTAGAAGTTCTTGCTAATCACAAATGGGAGTCAGAAATCTTTGCTGAATCTACTTAGAGAGATCTTACAGTAGATCCTGATCTACTTCTTCTCACCTCTTTCTCAAAGCAGCATATCTCACTGCATACCCAGAAGAATTTAGATCAGAGCTGGAGCACACAACCCGCAAGTCACATGTGGCCCACACAACCTCTTTTTGGTAGCCCTCAGCAACATTCAAGAAAAAAAATCATATTAAAGCCTTAAATATTTATTCTTTGTGTCATGTGTTGTTAATGAAATCACATACATATGTTTGTGTATTAAATTTGTTTAAAAATTACAGTGGTGCCTCGCAAGACGAACGCCTCGCAAAACGAAAAACTCGCAAGACGAAAGAGTTTTCCGTTTTTGAGTCGTTCTGCAAGACGAATTTCCCTATGGGCTTGCTTCGCAAGAAGAAAGCCCATAGGGAAATCTCCGGGGACCTCTTTTAAAATGCTGGCGGTCGGGAGCAAAGACTTTCGCCCACCGCCAGCCTTCAGAAGAGGTCCTGGACCTCTTCTGAAGGCCGGCGGGGGGCAAAAGTCTTTGCTCCCCCCCCCGCCTGCCTTCCCGGGACAGCGGAGACTTCTCCGCTGTCCCGGGCGATCTTAAAATGCTGGCGGGCGGCAGCGAAGCCTTCGCTGCCGCCCGCCAGCATTTTAAAATTGCCCTGGGACAGTGGAGGCTTCGCTGCCGCCCTCCAGCATTTTTAAATCGCCCCGGGACAGTGGAGGCTTCGCTGCCGCCCGCCAGCATTTTAAAATCGCCCCGGGACAGCGGGGGCTTTTAAAATGCTGGTGGTCGGCAGCAAAGCGCTCCTGTCCCCGGAGCTTGCGGGGCGAGAGGTGGGGAGAAGGGCTTTTCTTCCCACCGCCAGCCTTCAGAACAGCCTTCTGAAGGCTCGCGGTGGGAAGAAAAGCCCTTGTCCCCCCCCCCCAGCCTTCAGAAGAGGTCGGGGGACAGACTGTCCCCGGACCTGGTCTGAAGGCGGTTTCCATAGGAACGCATTGATTGATTTTCAATGCATTCCTATGGGAAACCGTGCTTCGCAAGATGAAAAACTCGCAAGAAGAAAAAACTTGCAGAACGAATTAATTTCGTCTTGCGAGGCACCACTGTAAATCTATTAGGTCTATTTATTGTGTGTGTGTGTGTGTGTGTGTGTGTGTGTGTATATAAATAAAATTAACTATAGGGACGTGGGTGGCGCTGTGGTCCAAACCACAGAGCCTAGGGCTTGCCGATCAGAAGGTCGGTGGTTCAAATCCCCGCGACGGGGTGAGCTCCTGTTGTTCGGTTCCAGCTCCTGCCCGCCTAGCAGTTCGAAAGCACGTCAAAGTGCAAGTAGATAAATAGGTACTGCTCTGGTGGGAAGGTAAATGGCGTTTCCATGCGTTGCTCTAGTTCGCCAGAAGCGGCTTAGTCATGCTGGCCACATGACCTAGAAGCTGTCTGCGGACAAATGCTGGCTCCTTCAGCCTATAGAGCAAGATGAGCACCGCAACCCCAGAGTCGTCCGCGACTGGACCTAACGGTCAGGGGTACCTTTACCCTTACCTTATAATTAACTATGTTGTGTATATTAAATAATACTGAATATATGACAAGCACTTTAATTTACGATACAGAAATTTAATTCTTTGTGTGGCCCATGGATTCTGTGTCGAAGTACTCTTGCCGCCCACTTGGTATGAAAAGTTAGACCATCCATCTCTGCATATAGCAGTTCCTCTACCAGATTACTTTTCAGACTTGAAGAGCTTTTAAAAAAAGTGTGTAGACTTTGATGAAGGTCACAAATGTTTTTCAGGAATGCACAAACCATTGTGTGCACCACTTGTTTTATTGTGGGTAATACAGGCATAGGCAAACTCGGCCCTCCAGATGTTTTGGGACTCCCCTCATCCCTAGCTAACAGGAACAGTGGTCAGGGATGATAGGAATTGTAGTCTCAAAACATCTGGAGGGCCGAGTTTGCCTATGCCTGGGCTAATATAATTAAAGTTGCACAACTTAAAGTATTGAGAGTGTTCTGTAAGAAAGGCAGTAGAATCTCCCCAAACTCAGTCTGAGCCTCAGAGATGCTCAACATAACAAGGATGAACATCAACCAACTTTGGTGATTTTTTATTTGAGTGTTGTACTGCTGCTGTTTAGTTTTTTAGGGGATTATTATTTTAATATTGCTGTAACGTAACTTTTTATTGGCTGTAGGTTTTAGTGTTATAAGGTGCCTTAGATATTTTTTAAAAGCCAAAGCATGCTGAAAATATTCTTTTTCTGCCAGCAATATATATTTCTTTCATTGAACTTTAATGTTTTCTTCCTAAAGCTATGATAAATTGACAAGTTCATATTCTGTTTGTTTCAACATCTGGATGCCACATTGTATCCATTTTTTTGCCAGCAACACTCACAAACATATGGAGGAAACTAGTAACTTCACAATGGTAAAAGAGGCTATGGAACTTCTGGCTGCCTTTTCCTTTGCATCATTTACAGGGGAAATTTAATTAGCTCTTAAACTTTTAGATTTTTTTTGTTTACAGTTTGACTGAATAACACAACTCCTCTTGGGAATAGCAGAGTTTATGAATTAACAAAAACATCAAGGAAAATGCAAAACAAGGTTTGCTTGAATACATGCATAAAATAATTTGGTAACAAATATATACCAGTACTTTAAAAAGAAGCCCTATGCATATCTCTGAGTAAAGTGATACTTACTCTTGGGTAAATGTATATAGGATTGCAGTAAAATACTTATGAAGAGAATCTGGGTTATCTTTCATTTCAAAAGAAAAAAAACAAAGGTAGTTGTTTGTGTCCATAAGAAAAAAAAAACCCTCCATAATCCACAGTTGGGTGATATGCTTATTTGGACCAACCAAAGTGTTACAAAATAATGCAATCTGGAACTCTTAATCATGCAGGGAAAACAAGAGAATTAGGTTTAATGTTGTAGCTATGATGTCATCTTGCAGCTTTAATTGAATTGAGAGCTTAACCATAGACAATGTTTCCCAAATCTTAAAATTCTATTCTTGGCTAGTAGGAGGACTTTTATTTTTCCCCTCATTTTGCTGCAGTCTGGAATTGTGCCACTGTTAGAAGAGCAGTCTAGTCCATGGTATTTCTTCCTGGTTCATAATATCCAGCAAGACTATCATAAGATCAAAGCTTGATTATCTACATAACAAGGGTGTAATAATTTTATTTCACTACTTTTATCCTGCTATTAGTTTCAGACTGAAGTGAACTTGACTGTGGGATTAGCAGATACCGTATTTTAAGACTAGCTGGAACATTATACTAGTTACTAGATTGAGGTAGGTAACCATGTTGGTCTGATGCAGTTGAAATAAATTAAAAAATAACAAAAATTGTCCAGTAGCACCTTAGAGACTTACCGTAGTTGGTCTCTAAGGTGCTACTGGACTATTATTTTTTATTTTATTATACCAGTTTGTTCTTTTGTCCATAAACCAAACAAACTTCATTCTGAATATATAATATCCAGGAACAAAGCTGGATGCAATGTTGTAGTTTACATGCTCTTAATTCTCCTTTTGCTTTGATCTTAGAATTGTCATTCCAATAGGGGAAGTTAATTACCCATTCTTTTCATTGCTTTCTTCTGTTCAGCCTTTCTCTATTGTGCTTGTGAGGGCCTTACCTTTGACCTGCACAAATATTTTCCTACCTAAATATGCTGCATTCATAGTGAACTTTTAGTGGGATTATTTCATATGTATGTTCCTATATGGCTTCCAGTATCTAGGAAAGTTTCCTTTCAATTTTGATACTGATTCATTGTGTTAAAAACTAGTCATGGTCAAACCTGCTAATCTATGAATTCCTGGGCATCAAATGTAGTTTGAGAGTGATTTTAAATTTTAATACAATCTTTTCAAGCTATTGCTACACATGTCCCACATTGGCTTTGACACTATACACTCTTATCCTAGCAAGTATAAAGTATGACTTCCTATTAGGCATTTCACTCTTTTATGTGGTTCCAGCAATGCTTCAAGGTCATTCACGGAAGTATTATTTTCATTGGCTCCTAAAGAGCAAGGGATAAAAATGTAAGTTAGGATTGTTGGCTGGTATTTATAGTCCTAAACAATATAGTCTCCAGTTTCACACCATGGAATAAAAATGATAAAATCAAACTGAAAGAGGGCTAAGAGCTTATAAATTGCAGCTTTGTATTCAGGACGAAGTCTTTTTTGGCTACTCGATAAATTTGCCTGCTCTTCAGTGGAGAGTGGGGATGAGGTACCATATCTTGTTTCATTTTTAAAAAAATAATTTTTATTAAAGATTTTCATGGTTCACAAAAAATGTGCATTGTCTTTTTTCAGGTCATATAGTCCTTTTTTACATTTGATGTGAAACATTATACAGAATAAGATGGGGGCGGAAGAAGAGTGGGAGAGAGAAGGGGGAGAGGAGATTGGGGTGGTAATATTTAGTATGTTTGTGACGAGTTATGCCAGTGTCACTTGAGTAGGTTCTCTATTCATTCATTTTATATGTATATGTACACACACACACACACACACACACACATATACATGTATGTATGCATGCATGCATATGCATATGCATACACACAAACATACATTTTAGTGAGAGAAGTTGGGGTGCTCAGGGTGTGGTTGGTTATCTTTAGTTGGCTGCAGTGAGGTTTGTTCATGGGGGGGGGGGTTGTTGGGTAAGTTCAGCCCATATTGATTCAAATGCTGTTGGTAGGTTCTTGTTGGGCTGTGTATGTGATAAAGGGGAGCCATACTTGAGTGAAGGCGTCTTCTTCTATTTGTCCCTGTGTCAGTTTCAGTCTATTGGTTAATTTTTGTAATAAGTCCGTTTTCCATATAGTTTGATACCATTGATCCGTTTTTACTTCTGACAGGTCTCTCCAGTGTCTGGCTATGATGTTTCTGGCTGCTGAGAGTAGGTGGGTTTTGAGCTCTTTATAGTGTGTGTGGGCATTATTATCTTGGAAGATGTTTAATAGGGCCAATGGATTTATTCTGCTACCATATCTACTCAAATCTAATGTGCCATCAAATTGAATGTGCACCTCAATATTTATTACGATGGATGATTTTTCAAAACTTTGAAACAAAAAAAAGTATCTAATGCGCCATCAAATGTAGTGCACACCCTAATTTTCGTGACATAATTTGGCCAAAAAATGTCCATATTACATTTGAGTAAATACAATAGGTGGATACCATCCAGAGACATTGTTTGCTTTTAAAATATAAAAGGTTCTAGGTTTCAGCAGATGAGCATTATGCACTTTTTGTTCACCATCTGTTCTTTTTAGCAGGACAAACTAAGGATGCTTTCTAAGTTTTTGCTGATAAAAACTGTAAAAGTTGGGCTAGCGGATATAGTATGATATAGTATGAAACATAATATTGGTGTTTTTAAAAAAAGCACAAGGGATAGATTTTTCCAAACTGTATTTTACCATATTGTATAAGGCTACATTGTTGTTTAGTCGTGTCCGACACTTCATGACCCCATGGACCAGAGCACGCCAGGCACTCCTGTCTTCCACTGCCTCCCGCAGTTTGGTCAGACTCATGTTTGTAGCTTCGAGAACACTGTCCAACCATCTCGTCCTCTGTCATCCCCTTCTCCTTGTGCCCTCAATCTTTCCCAACATCAGGGTCTTTTCCAGGGAGTCTTCTCTTCTCATGAGGTGGCCAAAGTATTGGAGTCTCAGCTTCACGATCTGTCCTTCCAGTGAGCACTCAGGACTAATTTCCTTAAGAATGGATGCGTTTGATCTTCTTGCAGTCCATGGGACTCTCAAGAGTCTCCTCCAGCACCATAATTCAAAAGCATCAATTCTTCGGCGATCAGCCTTCTTTATGATCCAGCTCGCACTTCCATACATCACTACCGGGAAAACCATGGCTTTTACTATACGGACCTTTGTCGGCAAGGTGATGTCTCTGCTTTTTAAGATGCTGTCTACGTTTGCCATCGCCTTTCTCCCAAGGAGCAGGCGTCTTTTAATTTCGTGACTGCTGTCACCATCTGCACTGATCATGGAGCCCAAGAAAGTAAAATCTCTCACTGCCTCTATTTCTTCCCCTTCTGTTTGCCAGGAGGTGATGGGCCCAGTGGCCATGATCTTCGGTTTTTTGATGTTGAGCTTCAGACCATATTTTGCGCTCTCCTCTTTCACCCTCATTAAAAGGTTCTTTAATTCCTCCTCACTTTCTGCCATCAAGGTTGTGTCATCTGCATATCTGAGGTTGTTGATATTTCTTCCGGCGATCTTAATTCTAGCTTGGGATTCATCCAGCCCAGCCTTTCGCATGATGAATTCTGCATATAAGTTAAAGTTAAGGCTACATAGTACTTTGATTTTCTGTAGCTCTCAAAATAAGTGACATAGCAATTCATTATATTTTTCTTAAATATTTATTTATTATATTTTTATTAGAGGTGGGTGCAACCCTCTGTTTCCATATAGAAAAAAGGGTTTGAAGGATTGGGAATTCCCATGCTGGTCTCCCAAACATTTTGAATCTATGTTTTGGATGTCTTCAGCTCTGCTAGGTAGAGAACTTACCATGCATTTACCACAGTGTTCCATTATGTAGTTGGTTGTGGTGGACATAGGCCCAAACTCTTTGTGCCAGCATGACATGATAACACATTGTCATAACAGATTTGTGTGTTTACCGCTGCATTGGTTAGCCACAGTTGTTAAAATATATTGTGTCTGATAATTTTACATTTTGGTAAATCTACTCATAACGAAAAACCTCTAACCTATGCTCTGCATAAGGCACAAGCATTATTTCTATTTTCTGCCGTGATTATTCATCCTTTTGTGCTCTATTTAATAATAGACAAGTTAATACAGTATTTTAGTTAAAAATAGTTGCTTTAAGAGGCCAACCAGGTGTTTTCAAGAATAATTTCATAACCAATCTTTAAAGAGAGCTTTATTTCGGGGACTGTGTTCCATGCAGCATGGAAATTCAAATAAAAGCAAATAATGAATGCAGCTTTCCAGCTGCAGTATGCATGTGGATTATTACATGTGCATATAAGGAAGGGGTAGTTCAAATTAGCACACTTTCTGGTTCTGTAAAAGTACTATAAAACAAAAGGACATTGTAATTGTATTTTATTCACTGTATTGGTGAAAACTAATTGGTAGCAGTTTTTCCTACACCTAATCCTACTGACCTTTTTAATATTTTTGAAGATCATAATCCCTAGCATGCATTAGAAGTAAGCCACATAGGTTGGGAAATGGAACTTTATTTTGGCCAAAAGAAAGTGGAGTGGAAGGGGTGTTCTGTCTATTGAGTCATATTTTGGAGAGTTATGGCTGAGGGATATGCCATGTTGAGTTTTGGGCTCATTGTGCATTTCTGCCATGTATACGATCTGTGGCCTTGTGCAAGTCTTCACCTAATATAGTCTAGTGTGAGGGCAATAGAGCCAGATTGTTTTCAGCATCTGATATTCAGAAGTATACAGTCTCTGTCCATTTAGATCCTGGATCACATGGAGGGGCTTGGTTAAGTGGAGCAGTTAGGGGCAGCTTTGCGTGGGTGGAATTGAAGAAATTTGTGATGAGGGGGGAGGACTTGCAGTACCCACACTTTGAAAGTACCAGCCCCCATTAAGTACCAGCACATGTCAAATAACTGAATTTCTAAATAATTTAAAATGCTTTATAGATTACACATCAAATATATGAAGCTGCCTTTATACTGGCTCATACCATTGGTCCACCTAGCCAAGCACAATAAACGGGCATTTTAATGAGCTCTCTACTTTACCATGCAGAGCGAGGAGCCAAGATCTAAAAAGTGCAGAAAAAAGCATAGAAAAGGAGCATAAAAGATGTAGGGTGGGAAATTTACTAGAGTTTTGAGATGCTGAATGGCAAGCTGTAGAGTAATCACATTTTTACATATAATGCATAAACAGAAATACTATCTGCAATTGCTTCTCCTTGAAGCAATAAAATGAGATATGGAATAACAACAGATAATTTCACTGAAAACCTGAAGTGTGGTGTTATGCACACATGCTATAGATATTAAAATTATTAGAGGCACTTTTGGTAGCAAGGGTGATGTGCTCAGTAAGAGTTTAAAGAACAGCAAAGGAAAGAGGAGAACATGCAGCTGCTATAAACACTGAAGTACTGGTTTCCTTTTTCCCCACCCCAGACCTCTTGGTCTTGGTGGAACTCTTAAGTGGTAGACTGATCTGGGGATAAATGGTTGGTGATAGTTTGTGGCTTTTTCAGCAAAAGCCTTGGAATTTACTTCAAAAATAAAACTCATTCAAAGCAGTCATGTTTACATAGATCTGTACATATAGTTTGGATAATGTATTGTCATGTATTAAACTGCTTTTCCTTAGAAATAACTCATGGGGTAAAACTATAGCTACACATTGGTGCATCCCTCTCACTGCTCTACAATACCTTTAGCCATCCTTTCATGGCTAGTCAAATGAAACAGAGACAGAATGAAATGTAAACACTAACTCAGCAAATATTCAAGGACCTGTAAAGTAACCAAAAGCTGCTGAGCATGGGGAGGGGGGGGAGGTGTCAAGGATTTAGGAAGCTGGTTCAAAAGGCTAAAGATCCCCAGCTGTGATCTTGCTCTCACCCAGAGAATCTGAGAACCATGTGAAGACAGTGTCCTGGTGGCCTCTGAATATATTGCACCCAAAAGAATAATCCAAACCAATTGCTCTGGTTTTAGCTTACATGTACTGGAATGAAGAAGTATTTCCTTTATTTCACTTCTGTATAATTTAACCATTTCTTCTTGTTATTTGTGGCTGGGGTAGAGCTTAGTTCTACTGAAAATTACACTGTAGAATCAATTGTATTCCATGCATGTCACTTTTAAAGATTAACTTCATTCATATTAGCTATACTTTAACTGGAATTGTAAAGGGGGGGGGGAATACAGTAACCATCTGTTCAAATGTTTGATTAGAGTTGCTTTGTATGATTGATTTGTTCTAATACTATTACAGTCAGCCATTAATAAGGTAAATCAGCGTAGTGCAGTCACTGAAACAGGGTTTCAGCACTATCAGAACTGTAATCAAATTTCTATTTATGTTCTCATATTAAGCATGATTTGTGAGACTTGTAACTTACTAAGAGATTTTTCATCATTGACAGGCAGGGTGTGTATGGAGGAAGGACTCTTCCTGCAGATATTTTGTCACTAAAGGGTTGCGCTCAGTGTCAGAAGTGGGCCTCGAGACCTGGCATGAGGCTTGGTGCAATTGCTCCAACTGCACCTTTATCATCCAGACCTGTAACAATGGGTGTTTTCGTTTTACCACTTGCTGTTGATGGAATTGCATTCTTCCATACAAAAACAACAGCCCTGCACAAACAATGACTACTAGCCATGATGGCTACTTTCTACCTCCACTGTTGGAAGATGTATGCTTCTGCATGCTAGTTGCTGGGAATTTCAGGTGGGGAGGGGTGCTGTTCAGCTCAGGTCCTGTTTTCTGACTTCCATAGGCATCTGGTTGGCCATTGTGAGAACAGGATGTTGCACCTCATGGGCCAGTGGCCTGATCCAGCATTTAAACATGCAATATGAAGTGATGCAGTTAGTATGAAAGTACTGCTTCAGTGAGAACTATGCAGGAGTTATCACAGGAAGAGCTGGAAGAATGGGATGAAATATCAAAGAGTGAGTGAGTGAGACTATACAATAGGAGTGAGACTATACAATATTCACACAGTCCTTTCAGTCTTTTCTTGCTGTTTTATCTCAACAATAACACCGGAATGTTGTACTGAAAAACAGTTTGCAATCAATTCGTTTTTGGAGATGTATATTTGGAGAAAGAATCTAATTTTTTCCAGTCACGGAGCACAAAACAAGTCTGCAGTCCTTATTTTTCTAGAACACTTTTATTGTAGACAAATTGTGGTTTGCAGAAAGCCATATGAATGAGAGATGGATAAAAGTCATGTCTGCAGAGAATGCAAAAAGAGTGTTCCTGGAAATTTGAGATAGTCTTTAAATTTTGATTAGAGTAGTGTGATACAGGGGAAATTGTGGTTTGCAGAAAATTATCCTTGTCTCCCAGTTCCCACATAACAAGTGCTCAGTTTCCCAGACTCTCTGTCGAAGAGGAATCTCATCATTGTGAAGAGACAGGAATCATACAAGGGCATAGAGGGAATTTTACTGGCAAATTTAAAAAATGGCTTCATCCTTATTCGTATTATACTGACATGACTTTCACAGGACATCATGAATTCTAGATAGAGATTTTCAGAGTTCGCTGTAAAATGCATATATTTTTAATCAGGAAAAAGTAGGAATATTCCATGGCTATGATTCCGAGTTTGTTCTCAATGGCAGGAGTGCCCACTGAACAGAAGTCTACTCTTGTGACACTCTCTGCAGTGAAAAGGGGCTGGGAAAGGCAACTGTGGGTGATTTTCCACTGCAGCCGCTTATGATGCCAAAAATGTTTTTAAAGGGCTTGGGGACTCTCTGAAGCAGCATGAAAAGTGGCTCAAGAGGAAGGAAGAATTGACAAAACACAGACTTGCCACTTTCTTCTGGTGTGATCGTTGCCTGGATCATGGTCTCATTTATGAATGGCAGCAACTCTTTTTTTTGAAGAACGTAGTTAGCATCCTGGGCAATTTCATTAATCATCCTTCCTTATACTATCTTTTTTCAAAATCATTTTTAAATTTCTAGTTCAACAACACATACACAGCCTTAGTTTAAAACTTAAAAGCTATTCAGATGTCTGATATGCGAATGAAAGTCATATGAAAAGTCAGTGACAGAGTTTGGTTGGATGGCTTATTTTCTAATGCAATGGCTTGTTTTGTGTGTACACTTCTTTTACATTCTGTGACTATGAAATGTGATTTCCCTCCCTCTCTAGGGTGTACCTCAGTTACCTTGTGCCAAAGCATTATATAACTATGAGGGGAAAGAGCCTGGAGATCTTAAATTCAGCAAAGGAGACATTATCATATTACGCCGGCAAGTTGATGAAAATTGGTATCATGGAGAAGTTAATGGTGTCCATGGATTTTTCCCGACCAATTTTGTCCAGATTATTAAACCTTTACCTCAACCTCCACCTCAGTGCAAAGCACTTTATGACTTTGAAGTTAAAGACAAGGAAGCAGACAAGGATTGTTTACCCTTCTCAAAGGTAAAACATAATTTTTTAAAAAATGCTTTTTTAAAAAATCTTTTGAAAAATACATTGAATTTTGCATACCTCACTGTTGCCACCTAGTGTCATGTTTGTATATTGTACTTTATAACACATTTAAAATGTTTTATTTGCAGCTGTGTAGATGAGACCTTAGTGACAGACATATATGAACACCCAGTGTTTATATTTACTATTTTTCTAATTCTTTCCTTTCCTACCTACAGATATTTACTTGTTCCCTTATTATTGGAAGCTCTCTTTTTTTGTTTGGGTTTTTAAATTTTTGAGAATTAATACATTCATTTCCCCTAAGGACAATGTTTTAACTTTTATTTTAAGTATAATTCATGATGGAATTAGTTCGATTTCCCCTGCCACCAGTTCATTCTCTCAAAGAGAGGGCTCAATGTCACCTAGTAAGCCTCATGGTATACTAAGAAGTTGAACTTATCTGCCCTGTTCAAATCTGAACACATTGTATGTTATACTAAATTGGCTCTTTAAGACTGTTTATAACTGGATGAAGTTAATTTCAGTTTTTCTGTTCCTCAGTCTGATTTACCCCCCCCCCAAGCAAAGTATATTAAATTATTAAATGTATTTTAATTTATATATAAATGGAAGAGCTTGGCTTTAACTTTTATAGAACTCCAATGGATTGCTCTGGGAAGTAGCCATGAGAATAATGGTGTTGTTGGTTGCTTCTGTTTTAATTAATTCTCAAACTTGGGTCCCCAGCTGTAGCTGGACTACAACTCCCATCCTCCCTTGCTAGTAGGACCAGTGGTCAGGGATGATGATGGTTGTATTCCAATAACAGCTGGGGACCCAAGTTTGAGAAACAGTGCTATTCTTGATCAGGAAATGCATGTGTTCTTAAAAGAAATTAGTTGCTTAATTGCGTATTTCTTTTTAATGTAGGATGACATTCTGACTGTGATTCGCCGAGTAGATGAAAACTGGGCTGAAGGAATGTTGGCTGACAAAATAGGAATATTTCCTATTTCATATGTTGAGGTGAGAGAACCATAAAAATATTTTAATATACAATATAATAATGGTAGAAAATGTAATATATACTTGCAATAAACTTGTGGCTTCCTAGATAATCTTGGTGGCCAGCCTCACTATTTTCTATGCTTTGAAATGTAGGGGCAAATTAAGAGTTCCGATAAATTCAGTTATGTAACAGATACACACTTTTATTGTGAGCTGAACTTGTCACAGAATCCTTGGGTGCAACTGCAGGGCAAACAAATTGGTATTTGTTCATTGTGTATGTTGAAATCTCTTCATTCAGAACTGGTAGTGTGGAAATATTGTGGGATAGGGAGCAAAGGTGTCCTTTAAAAAGTTCTTGAGTTTGTGTTTATTCTCTCATCACTTATGTAAAACATCACTTTTACATTTATGGTATACCAGTGTTGGAATTTTAAGAAACAAAATTCTGGAAACAGAAACTGAATTGAGGAATTCCAAGAAACCAAAAAAATCAGTTCAGTTTTAAAATTGGAGGTTAAAATTGCTGTAGTTTTGAACGTTTAGGTCTGTCACTGCCATCTTGATTTAAAATGGCATCCAAGCATATCTACAGATGGATAAAAATCTGCTCCTCAGTCTCAGGTACCATCTTGGTTATGATATCTTAAGAGGTGTCCAAATACATAGCAAACAAACAACTTTCCAAAATATTTTATTTATTCATTCACGAGATAACCACGAGATGGTGTGTGAGAGTCTCCTTGATCACTTTTTTGAAACACTTGCATCCCTGCTCTCAATCTCTTAGGGCTTATGATCAAAGTACTGACAATTATGAATAAATGATACATTTTAAGGGATCATTCTGACAATATACACATAGAAATGGAGAATCAGCAGATAGCTCAACCCAAAATTTCCAAATTTGTTTTTGAAATGACAGCCAAATGTATAGTCTTTCTTCCTCTCTGCCCCGCTTTCATATTGTCAGTTGCTGAGGTGCCCCAACGCAAACAGCTTCATGTTTTCCTTTCTTGAAAAAAAATGTCTTTAAAAAAGCCATTTTCCATTTGAAACACCAGCTTCCTTCATGTGCAAGCACAACTGATTATTCATTTTTAAATTCTGCATGCCATTGTTTTGCAGTTTAACACAACAGCAAAGCAGCTGATAGAACTGGACAAGCCCTCAGGTTCAGCAGGAGACTCTGGGGAAGGCACGTCTGGTGCATCCCACAGCAATTCAGTTCAAAAGCACACGGATACCAAGAAGAACACCAAAAAACGCCACTCCTTTACCTCTCTTACCATGTCCAACAAGGCTTCGCAGGCTTCTCAGAATCGTCATTCAATGGAAATCAGTCCTCCTGTCCTCATCAGCTCTAGCAACCCTACTGCTGCAGCCCGCATCAGTGAACTTACAGGCCTTTCCTGCAGTGCACCTTCTCAGGTAATTTTCTAGCAGTAGAATACAAAGCATATCATAGCTTTTTTTAGATGAACAATTTAAAAGGTTGTCAAAATAAGTCGAAGATAATTGTGACTGACTTTCTGAGTTTGTGCAAGCAGTCATTAATTATACATAAAGGGACAATTTTCATGCACTCCCAAAATATTATAAGCTGAAGAGAGTTGTTATTGCTCTTTAAGTAACTGAAAGGTTTATTTCAATATGAATAGCTTTTTGTTTAAAAACATGCATGGAACAAATTATTTTTTAAGTATTTTGCATGAACTACTAAAGTATATGACATTTTGATTTCTTGAACAAAATGGAGTATAAAAATATCTGTCACTAGGCTGGCTGAATATGGTCATGGGGAATACTAATGTATTTTGGGGTGAGTAAATATGAACTTATGGGAGGGTGTGGTTTCACCTTGACTGGAGAGGGGTTGTGGGGGAGTGGTGTCATTACCGTGGGATATTCTGAATTACAAAGGGAATGTTGCTGGACTGCTGAAGGTAGCCATCATTTGAAGTGGGAAAAGTCCCATTCCAAATATTAATCCAGTCTTCGGGGTGATGTTCACCTCACATCCTGAAAGTAATGAAAACACTTGGACTGAATACATTGGCCCACCACTATTACTATTACTATTACTATTACAAATACTTGTAGTTCATTTTATTTTATTTTATTTTGTTTGAAAGTTTGTGGTCCAAAACCAGACTTAACACTGTTTAGGAAAACCCCACTGGTTCATATGCTCCATTCATAACAGTAGTTATTTTATCTGCTGATAGGCCCATAATGAGTTTAACTTTTTTTAACGTTTTGATAGGTTCATATTAGTACTACGGGGCTAATTGTGACCCCACCACCCAGTAGCCCAGTGACAACAGGGCCTTCATTTACCTTTCCACCTGAAGCAACCTACCAAGCTGCTCTTGGTGTAAGTACTGTTTGACATTATGTTGTAGTTTTATCTGAATTGCCCTTTGTTTTTACATAAATCTAGAAGCTACAGTTTTTGCAAGCTGCTTTGAGGTGTATTGTGGGGGGAAATTTGATTTCTATATAATGAATTTTGCCCCTTTGTGGCTTCCAAAATATTTCAAACCCAGAATCTATTATGAAGTGCTATGTTGAATTATTCCCTTTAATAGTGAAGTGCAGTAACCAAGAAGTGAAATGAGGCCATCCAAAAATCACATCATGGCTTCTGCATGCTTGAGAGACACCCTAGGTATGCAGAAATATTCAAGTTCATGAATTAAAACAAAACTGCCTGGTAGGAACCTCTGCCCTTACAGAATATTGAAGACTGTTGACTATATAGAGACTATAGAGACAGGATGTGGTCTAAAGCAGTGATTCTGAACCAGTGGGCCATGGATCCCTTGAAGGCTGTGGAGTAACATCAAGGGGTCTTTGAAGCTATTGTCAGCAGCAGTGGCACAGTACAGCAAATCCCTTAGGTGGTGGGCTGGAGTTTGGAGCTGGGACAGAAGGGTTGGGATGCCAATAAGGCAGAGTACTCAGATAACTAGTTGTTGTCCTTCATCTGATGTGCTCCAAGTTCTGCCACCCATCGGCACCTCCTTGTTTCACCCTTTCTTCATGCAGGGAGCCCAACCCTTCCTTGCACAGGGTGCAGCCCACCTTCACAAAGACTACCCATCCAGGACAAGAGGAACTCTATTCTTCTTTCCCATTGGATTTTCCTAACTGCTTTCATGCCTCTTCTCTTTAGCACTGATATGTGCACTGACATGTCAATGCATAGCATAGGTGGCTGGCAGAGAAAGCAAAAAAACAGCTGCGTGCTGTGGTGTGTTAGGAGAAGAGGCAGAAGAAGGAGCTGCTGTTGCTGCTTGCAGTCATTTGGAGGAGTCTTTTATCCCTCCAGTGCTACATCCCTTTTTATTTCTGCAGAGCACCTGGCCTTCCTTGCGTGGGCCCGTTTTAATTTGACAGCCTGAAAAGGAGAGAGGGGGCACAATTTGCCTGTGAAAGAGTGCTTTTGAATGGATGGAATATTGGCTTTATCCCATTTTTTTCATTCATTCAAGAAGGAAAAAAGAAGGGGGCAGTGAGCCTGCTCGTTAATTCCTTCTTAATTTCCAACCTTCATTTCTACTTAGAAATGAGAAGACACGGAGAAACTGTACGTAGTCTTTTCTCACTCCTAGATCTATATTGTGGCTGGATTCCAGCCTGTAATTTCTTACAGTTGTGAGAAGTACATTCTCTGTCTGTCTGTCTGTCTGTCTGTCTGTCTGTCTGTCTCTTCCTCTTCACCTCCCTCCCTTTCTCTAAGAAACGTTATTTGTTAAACAATCAATACAGAATCAGGTTGAGCTGAATGGAGGTTGGTAAGCATTTTGGTGCACTGCCTGTAAAGTTTATGTTGCAGAATAATGAAAGTTCATTGGTGTACCATAATAGGTTAACTCTGTTGTTGTTATTGGCACTGAATGAAATCCAGGCAATATGAATGTTCAGTTCTCTGTGATAGCAGGGAATCTGCACATGGTACGGATGAGTGCATAAGTGAAACTGGTATTTTTTTAATTTTTAAAAGAAAAATTTATACAAAGTGTTGGATATATACTTGATTATAGAATTGTTAGGAGGTGGCTTGGGTTTTTGAAACATAGTTTGCCACACAGCTTTAGTTGCTGCTACTCAAAAACAATTTGAGGTTTTACAGGTTCATGGGACTAGTTTCACAATTTTAAAGTAGCACGTTTCCTAGAATGTGTTGCAATGCGTATTTTCTGAAATGTTAGGTTGCTTCTTGTAGGATGGATATTAGTCACATTTTGTATTCACATTTTGAAAATGACCTGAATTGTCTTATGAAGAAAATCATTCTTGTGAAGAATATGTAGGGAAGTCGCACAGAAAGTCCTTGGGCTGTTAAGTGGAGTAGAAACCTGTAAAAAGTAGTAAAACTTTTTATTATATATACACTGCCATGTATTTGCTGCTGAGTGATGTATGTGAGCTTCTATTTTCTGACACTTTCCAATACATAATATGCAAAGTGTATGTTTGGCTGTAGTGAGTGGTTAATTGTTTCTGAGCTGTTTCAATTTGCATTGACAAAATAAATAATCCCATTTAGTCAAGTTATTGAACTTTGTTAGCTTGATTTAATGCTTGCTAATCTGATAAGAGCTAGAAAGTGTTTACAGCTCTTAATCAAGGGCAAAGTACTTCCCAGGGTATTTATCTATGTGTATGAACCAACCAACCAACCAACCAGTCATGTCACCTGATTAGAAATACGTAATATGGATTCAGGTGTCAGGGAACTATATAATGGTTATTTTCTATATTGAGCTTTCAACTCTGTAAATAAGACCATTGATCCCACTCCTCTATTTCTTACTTCCTGGTTCCTAAGTGCTTTAGAAGGATAGTAACTGCTAGGTTTAATCATATACTCTGAGACCAGAAACAAGCACATTCCCATTTGATAGTTATGAAGGCTGTATGAACTGTGTATTGATTTGTAATGTTTTGTTGGGTCTCTGGACCGTAATAAAGATTGATGATGATGATAGTTATGAAGCACCTTGCAGTTTGCCCAAGGATGCTAAAATGCTAATGCTAACCCCTGGCTATGGTACAGCACAGGATATGAGATATATCAGCATCCAAATATCTGAGGGTGTTTGAACCAGGGCCCCAGTGACTGTGTGTGACTTCATTTGCATGTTGCCACTACTACTCTGATCAGCCTCTTTTCATTAAACAACTCTTTAAAACAGGGGTCAGCAAACTTTTTCAGCAGGGGGCCAGTCCACTGTCCCTCAGACCTTGTGGGGGGCTGGACTATATTTTTGTGGGGGGGGGATGAACGAATTCCTATGCCCCACAAATAACCCAGAGATGCATTTTAAATAACAGCATACATTCTACTCATATAAAAACACACTGATTTGCGGACCATCCGCAGGTCAGATTTAGAAGGTGATTGGGCCGGATCCGGCCCCCGGGCCTTAGTTTGCCTACCCATGCTTTAAAAGGAAAGAGGAAGTAAATCAGGTAGAATTGGAACCACCTGCCTCCTGAGAACTTTTATTTCTGCTTTGCATATGTGGATCTCCCTTGTTTGTTGTGGTTGCCTGTTTACTCCATTTGGAGGGGGATTGGAACAAGTAACCTCATGAATGTATTTGTTCCTGCTTTAACAGATGCCTAATGGATCTCTGTGGCTGCTGCCTAGTTATCATGTTGTGGGTATGGCAATATGATGAAACTGTCTGCAGGTCAGCCTGTATGGGTTGGCTGCCTTTGTGTCAATGTAGTGTGTGGAAGTTGTTGCTGTATAGTTACTGATTGGTAGGCTGTAGCAGAGTTTTCAGGGATGCTGTGGGCATGCCCATCATTTTAAAATAGTAATTAAATTTTCTGGTTGTGTGTTTTCCCCCTGTCCTGGTTTGAACACTCATAATCTGTAGTGGCTGGGTATCTCTGGTTCTGACATAATGTAAAGTATCAGCAACAACATAGAGAATAGTCTGAAGTTTTACAAATGAAAAGAGTAACTAAGGGATCCAAGAATAGAGCCCCATTAGAAACTGCCAGTTAAAAGCGCTCTTTCCATTGCTTACCTCATAATTTTCAATCCTAATTTTTGAATAATGGCACTTAAAATAAAACAGTAAGAGGTACCTTTTGTATCCCAGCTGTCAAAGGGAATTTTGTTGTCAAAGGGAACAGCTATTTTATTTTATTACTTTATTTAACTATTTATTTATTTATTTATGAAAAACAAAGTAATGTTTGGGTGGCTTGTTGTTGAAATTTGTTGCTTACTGCATTACAGCTTCTGGTTTCAAAGCAGCCATGGATAGCAGTCCTTTTCAGACCACTGAATATTGGAAATATGTTTGAAAAACTTTGGGATTTATGCCACAAATTTGCATTGAAATGTGTGGATAAATGATATTATATTCATGAAATAAATGTTATAAAGAGACTTAAGTAGTTATTTCTCTATTTTTTTCCTTTCCTTTTGCCTATACAATTATGTTTTGTATTTTCTTATAAATGAGTATTAGTTTTAGTGTTTAATATGGTTTTAAAAATTCAATAAAATTGTCATTAAAAAAGAAATGTGTATTTAGACACAATGCTTCGAGCATGTTTCTTTGTTGCTTAAAATTTTGTTTTTTAAAAAAGAAATACAAGGGATTGTCCCGTTACATTGTATCAGAAAATGGAGAAATTGGTGTACAGTGGAACCTCTACTCATGACCACTGGATCCAAGTCAATTTGGGAGTGTGTAACTGTGTGTATTTGCAGCTGAATATTAGCGCCAAAATGACATTAAATTTCTGAATATTTTATTTCTAGACACTGAATCCCCCTCTACCACCACCACCTCTCTTATCTGCTACAATAATTGCTCCAACCTCTGCTGGGCTGCCTTCAGGAGCAGCTCAAAAATCTGCAGCGGGATCAACTGAGCAAATAGCACATTTGCGCCCACAGACAAGACCAAGTGTGTAAGTGAAATAAAAGCTTGTTGAGTATAACCTTGAAATGGTATCAAAGAGCAGAATTGCCAAAGGAAAAAAATTCAAGTATTTCTGGATAGACAAGGAATGTTTGACTTGTCACCTGGGATGAAAAGTGCCTGGTGCATGTGAAAGGGATGGCCAAGGTTCTCATTGCACCAAGATCTAGATTGGCTACCATGACCAGCCAGGACTGGTCATGAACAACAATAGCAGATTATATGAGGTACAGAAAATCCCTGGAATGGTTTTGCTCGTTCACACATAATGCTAAACCATAATCTATTAAACCATGGTGTAGCAACATGTGTGAATCCAAAAGCTTTGCTATGCTTGTAAAGGTTTGTAGATGGTGTATAAAACTTAGATAATGTTAACTATAACAGTGTTATGTGTGAACCCAGACCTCCTCTATAACTATTGTTAAAGATGTGTGTCACTGCCCAAAAGCTACAGTGCCATGAGTGATGAATGTAAAAAAAAAATCAAAAAAAAAATCATACTGCTCTTGCTGGTACTTTTAACTGTTCTGAGATGTAATAAATCGAGGTTTAAGTTACTGTCTGCCAGATGCCTCAGCATTGATTATTATTTATTAACTATGCTTAATATTAATTATGGTTAATGTTAACTGTGGTTTAACACTATGTATGAACCAGGCATCTGCACTGGAAAAAGTCCTGGGACATAGTTAATGATTCTTGACCAAATCAGGTCTCCTGGGTAGGAGCTTAGTTACAACTTGGACCAGCCAATGGACAAGTAGGCTTCTATATTGACCCTCAAGGGATATATGCAAATGACGGAAGACAGATGAAATCAAGAATGGTTCTTTCAACTATTGACATGTTACTCTTTAACTGTCACCAACATTTGGACATTTGATAAGGAGTTAGGGACAGAATTCTTTGGATAACTCTTTGTATGTGCAGCTATTTCTCTGATTGAAATTTCTGTGACTACCTAAGGAGCTACTTCCCATTCTTAATGAACCCTCATGGCTCAATTTTCAAGCAGCAGTCACTCTGCAAGGGAAGCCATGACTTGCTTAGGAACAGTTCTTTTTGTCTAGTTTTTCCTGCAGACCATTATAAACAGTTTTGTTTTCTAGGTATATCGCTATTTATCCATACACTCCTAGAAAAGATGATGAACTGGAATTGAGGAAAGGAGAGATGTTCTTGGTGTTTGAACGTTGTCAGGATGGCTGGTTCAAAGGAACATCCATGCATACAAGCAAAATTGGTGTGTTCCCTGGCAATTACGTGGCACCAGTCACAAGGTGAGGCTTTCAGTTGAAGTATCTTTTACAAAGAAAAGGGGAAGTAACTCCATTTGGATATCCAGATATTCTGTGGTGGTGGTGGCTTGTTGGGATTGGGAGAATAGGCCTTATTTGGTTTAATAAGGTGTGCATAAACTATTTGCATTACTTTTAACAGGGCAGTGACAAGTGCGTCCCAAGCAAAAGTCCCTGTATCTACTGCTGGTCAGACAGGGAGGGTGGTGACTATGGTCAATACTTCCACTGCTGGAGGAACATTGCAAAAACTTCAGGGAAATGGTGTGACAATGAACGCCAGTGCAGTACCAACAGCTGTGGTCTCTGCTGCACATATACAAACCAGTCCACAGACCAAGGTTCTTATGCACATGACTGGCCAAATGACAGTCAACCAGGCTCGCAATGCAGTTAGAACAGGTAAAACATTGCTTTATTCCTTGGCTTAGGTAATAGTATGATCAGGATGAACTTCTCTGAGGCCCCATGTATCTTGTCATGGGTGGAATGTAGTACATGATGGCTATGGACCAACTCCAGTGTCAGAGAGAATCTGCCTATGAATATTATTTGCTGAGAATCATAAGTATTTATATTTACATATAAATTTTATCTCTGTACAATAGTATTCAATATAGCATCAGGTACTGGTCAGATATTTTCAATACCATAAAAGATGGTTTGGAGATCTAGATTGCTATACTGAAATACCCACACATGCCATTTTTAATGCTTGAAACTGTTGGAATTAATAGTGTGAGGGAAGTTTTTAAATAACACAACAAGTGGATGTTGTATTGTTTTCAGTCTCAATGATACTATGTTTCCCCCTCTCATTGCAGTTGCAATACACAGCCAAGAAAGACCCACAGCCACCGTGACACCCATTCAGGCTCAAAGTTCAGCATGCCTTATTCCTGCTGCTGTAATTATTCCACACCATTCTGTTGCCTCCCAACAGCTCCAACCTCAGCTTTCTAATGCTGCTGCTTACATCACTGCTGTGAATATCAACCGGACAAATCTCCCATTAGCTTGTACAACAGCATCTCCTGGCACTTCTGCATCTCTGGATGGAGATGCGAATGGGAGAACTGTGACTGCGCACCCTGGAGCTCCAGCTTCCCCAGAGAACACATTAGTAGCTGGAGGAATTACTACTGTCAGTAAATCAGATAGAGATGGCAAGGTGAGCATGACATTTTGGTTGCCGCTCAGGATGTTTTTCTTTAATAGATAACCCAATAGATTGAGGGGACTCTTTATTAGGTGTAACTCCAAAGCTTGCCATTTAGTTTATTCTTATCACCTTTAGTGCCAGATAGTGGCTTGCTTTGTGTATCACATTAAACCATAATTTAAAATAATGTGAATGAGCAGTAGAATAGTAGAAAATTTCAAAAGTTCCTAGAGTGTTCCTTCAGCTTTCCTGTTTCTGTTGCACCATAGCTGAAACAAGCTGGAGTCTGCCTTGTGTCATCTGAATCTTTAAACAAACCACGAGTATTAACAAAGGTTTGTTCTTGGCTTACTGCTTGTGTTTTGTTGAAAAGAAACAAACTATGAGCATGGGTTTAGATGGCATGACAACACAAACTCCAGCTTGCTTTGTCTTCAGCACAGCAAGAGCAGGGGAGGACTGCCCAGAAATCTTTGAGCAACAAACACCAGAATGCTGTTCATTCACATTAAACCATATATTTTTATGATTTGATGTGACAGCAAATTAGGCTAGTGCCAGGTTTAGCTTCTTTATGTAAGAAGTAAAGTATGGTCAGATTTTTGTTCCTTTAGGAGGGAAAACAACTGTAATGGAATGGAATTCCTGATGTTACTAAAATATCAGAAGTAGAATTTTATTGAATAAATGGATGAAATTTTTGTATATAACAGTTCCATTGCTTCTGTTATGTCCCACACTTCACTTCCAATATCCTGGGCCCTTCTGATATTTAGAGCAGAGATTAATATTTTCAACATGCAAGCAACAAAAATATTGAACACTTTAATGTTGCTTCTCTCATTGGATTTTGTATATAACATTTCAGGTATACCTGAACATCCTAGGTACCACCAGTTTTATTGTACAGTTGGATTGCTGGTTAGGACAGCAGTGGGGAACCTCCAGATCTTGAGCCCAAGAAAGTGTGGCAGAGGTCCTAATATAGCCTGCAAGGCTGCTTTCGTCAGACCGTGCCCACCTACTCCACACCTAATGTCATATGTGACATCAGGTATGGGGCAGGCAAAGGATCCATTGAAACATTAAAATGCACTCCTGATTGTTCCTTGGCAAACAGGGCTTAGCCCTGAACTTGCAGGCATGGTTAGGAATTCATATGTTGCCTGCAAATTGGTATCTTTCCTCCACAGTGAATATTCATGCTTCAAAACAAATGTTTTTATTTATTTTCAGAAAGAAAAAAAGGGTTTGCTAAAGTTACTTTCAGGAGCATCTACCAAGCGCAAACCTCGAGCATCACCACCATCATCACCAACTCTGGAAGTTGAGCAGGCAGCTGCGGAGCTGGCCCTGCAAGGTGCTGTAGGACCAGAAGTTCCATCGGCTTCTAGTCATGGAAGAGCTGAGTCCTGCTCTGCGGACAATGAAACCTCTACATCAATGCAAGATGTTACTCATCGGAAAGCAAGTTCTTTGGATTCCAGTATTCCTATAGCTCCCCCTCCACGGCAGCCCTGTTCTTCATTAGCTCCAATCCTGAATGAATGTAGGCCTGTTGTGTGTGAACGGTAAGTCATTTTCTAGTCAATAAAGTGTAATAATGGCTACAAACGGCCTAGAAATGCTAATCAGTAAAAATGCTATAAATATAATTCTGATATTGTTCCTGTGATCACTAAAAAATCATTGTTGACCCAACCTGGGTTTGAAATGTACTGTTGCTTCTGAAATGAAATCGTAATAGTAGTTTGACAGTGGCTACAACCTACAGTTGCATGCATGTGGCAGTAAGAGAGCCCCATATCTCTGGCTTATACCCGATAAAGCTTTTCCACGATAGATTCCTGCACAGTTGTGTTGTAGGAATGATGTGGAAAGTTGATCCAGCCAAAAAGCCTAGTTGGCTGGACACTCTGTTTCTGAATAGCAGTTGCTCAGGGAACACATGCAGGAAAGAGCTATCATGGACTTCCTATAAGCATCTAGTTGCCCACTGTGGAAATAGGATACTAAACTGGATAGCCTGTGCCTTGATCTATCAGCACTCTTGTTTTGTACTTATGGAAACAGTCCTGAACTTTATTTTTTGAAATAGTATGCTATTCTTCAGCAAGTATTACCAGGTCAGTACCCTCTCACACACTCCTAAAGCCCTTTCAGTCTGATTGAGTAGGTCTCTTTCATATATTAAAACTAGGTGTTCAGTCAACCTTAATATTTCTGGTTCATAATTCTGTGTATATTAGCATTATTTTTTAATAGAACTGAACTCTGTTGAAAAATTCAAATACTGTTGAATCCGTTGAAACTTAATTTCTAGCACAGTTATTCCCTTATCAATATTTTTAATTATCGTAAGGAGGCCAGGCACCTGAGTTCTCAACCTTGCTTCTGTTTCCTCATATAGTAGCATTTTTCTCTTGTTTCAGTATTGGGATATTATAGTTTCTCAGTTGACGGAGTCTGTTTGCTTTTTCTGAGTTAGGGAATGGTGCTTGTGCAGATCAGTAGAGCTTGTTCTGTAGTTGAATGGCACCCAGAACCTTGCAATATTAATTTTCCTTTGACATCTAGTACTTGAAAAAGAGATGCTGGGAAAGATGCTTAATAATCACATTGAAGCCCAGTCTCCTCTTTGTCAAGCTCCAGTATGTCAGAGGAAAGCAGGAAAGTCAGTGCTGTACATAAGAGCAGGGAATTAGTCTAGCTTAGAAGGAAAGAGCATCACCACCCCCATTTGCAACAGCAACATTGCCTGAGGGCTGTGAGGACTCAGGGAAAGGAAATGATCATGACAGTGATCAGCAATTTGTTGACTGGAGACTTCTCCATTGTTACAAGGATGGTCTGGGTGGAAAGCATGGTTATTTTGGATTCTCTCTAACATCCCATGTTCTGGCCCAAAAAGAAGCATGCATATTTATTTTTACAGGACTTGCTGAGATATGTTCCATTTCCTCTCTTCTGCTCTCAAAAATGTACTACGTATAGATATCAGTGTTTCATTATTCTGTGGAAGGAAGGGTGGTTTCTACATAGCTGAACTGTAAGCAGGTGGTGGTATTATTATTATTATTATTTATTAAATCTCAGGGTGGTTCACAGAATAAATGTACAAGATAAAAACACTAAATACACAATAAAAACAAGAACAAAATACCCTCACAAATCGATAACCCCCTCCCTCCCAGGAACACATTTAAAAGGGTATAGGCCTTAATAAGCCAATAGCCTGGTTGAAGATGGAAGTTTTCACCTGGTGCCCAAAGATGTATAATGGCGGCACCAGCCCATCCCTCAGGGTGTGTTGAAGCCATATGGCTTTGCTGAACCATTAAGCAAGCAAACATGGCTCTCTGGGCAGTACTACAGTCTTCAATCCTGCCCCCACACGGCTGCCACTCAAAGAGTTCTCTGAGAGCAATTGTGCAGGGCAAATAGCCTTTGACAATAGCTGCTAACCTGATCCTTCCCCCCCCCTTCTTTTTTTTTAGCAAAGACCTTTTGCACACAAAGCATGTGCTGGACTTCTGAGCTATGGCCTCTCCTCATACTTATTTCTGAATTACATTGCATTAGATTGCATTTTAAAAGTTAAAAAAAAATTAATGTGTTCAATTAACCTAGATAAGGCCTTAATTGTGTCTTTGCTGTTGTTGTTTTACAACTTCCTTCAATCTGATGGAACTTTAAAGAAAAAATAATGCATACAATATTGTTGCAGTACTATAGAGAGATTGGATTTCACTGCCGCTTAGTAGATTAAAAATTCACTACCAAGGTGAACCAGAATTTATAGACCCTGTCTCTAGCCCTTCTACTCAGTTGGGTTGGAGCTAATAAACAGAAGTCAGGCAAAATAATAAGCCATTTATACAATCGGGGAGGGAAAACTAATTTTAGATTATGTATTCAAACTCATAACATGTTCTCTGTCCCTAATAAAAATGTATGTATCCTCTTAAAAACAAAAACTGCAGTGGCACTTGCAGTTATGTATTTGCCGGAATCAGAACAAATATTTATGGGGAAATATATTTAATGCAAAAAGGACAAAAAGGTTACAAGCTACTGCACTTTTCATGTTATTACATTTTGGCTGCTTTTGTATTTGGGGTTTCAATGCATATGTGTAATTTCCCGGTTGAGCTTTCACCTAAGCAAGATTGTAGAACAGTTACTTCCATGCATATGGCAACTAAGGCATATATTTGAACCATAGTTAATATTGCCATTTATGTTTTCTCTAATTGAACCTGATTCTGAATAACACAAAGCCTTCCTCCTTGGGTGTTCATGTGAAATAGCTTACCACTTATGTTTTAATCCCAGTGAGAAGTTTGCCTGTGAATAACCTTTCATCTGAGTATTGTTGGGGTTTTTAAAATCAGCACGCCCAGGTCAAAATCAGTGCACAAACCTGTGTACCCAATGATAATGCACTGTTTTAAGACCTCCTGCATATTTCAATGCATGTTTACTTGAATTTGAGACAGAATAGTTGGAGGGCTGAAAGTGATTTGAGAGAGGTTTTGCTTCCCTTGCTGTATTTCTGTCCCTAACTATAATCAGTGTATTTATATGACCACATTTTTACCAGTTATGGTGAACTCCTTTAGCATTATTTCATCATGTATGCTACTATTCTGCTATAAATATGCATTTCAATTTCACAGGTACTGAATTTGAAACTTTACTATAGTTTAATTTGTTTAGCTGAACAAAATTGTATAATAGCCACGTGTCAACTTTTAAAAATTGTCTTTAAAACCTCCTAACACTTAACATCTTCCCAGAGAATTCAGTGGAGCTGGCTTGTATGTATTTACTTGACATTGCCATGTTAACGCACTTTGTGTTTAGAAAATGCACTTATTTTTGAAAGGATGTGAACAGTTCAAGGCAGCTTCCTGTTGCAAGTTGTATCTGGCAAGTGTCAAGTTGTTTTTTGTTTGCAAACAATGGCAGTCTCTGTAATAAAAACCTGAACTTTTATCTTCTTGCTCTGCAGATATAGAGTTGTGGTATCGTATCCTCCTCAGAGTGAAGCTGAGCTTGAACTTAAAGAAGGAGATGTTGTTTTTGTACACAAAAAACGTGAAGATGGTTGGTTCAAAGGCACATTGCAGCGAAATGGAAAAACTGGCCTTTTCCCTGGCAGCTTTGTGGAGAGTATCTGAGATTTGTTTCAAATATTTCAAATCGCACAGCACTATAAAATAGCACAAATATTTTCAAGAGATAGTGCAGCCATTGAAGACTTTTTAAATGTCTGTAATATAAACAAATTTATATTTATGTTTTCCAGTATCCCACAGCACAATTTTGCCATAAAAAATATGATGAGAGACTTGCTGGGGTTTTTTTATTATTATTTTGAATTTTTAAGTGTAATGTGTGCCTTGTAATGTCTGATCTCACACTACACAGGAAGATTTCTTCCAAATATGTAACACAAAAGAGCAATTGTTTACAAGGCTGTAACTAATTTATTCTTAATTTTCTAAACTTGAATTCTGTTTAATAGCTTAATCTTTGTGATTATGATTAACAACTTATTAATTTATGAAATGAGAAAAGGAGAAGCTGGATTATCTCCTTAGATACAAAGGCATAGTTTCTGACAGATTGCTTTCTCCCACTGTGTGTGACAGTGAAGTGAGTTTGTTTTATGGGGTAATGTTGGCTGTAATGATGGTGATGTGGTGTCAAATTGAACCTGCAAACTGGGATAAAATGGTACCGTGAGCTTTTCTTATTTTGGGTGAGAAACTATCTGTCAATGGACAAGTCTAAATTCTCCAGACAGTGTAATATTTCTGAAAGGCAAAGCTGTAACTACAACAGAGTTAACGTTCACAGAGTGTGAATAAAAAATGGTGAAAATGCCAGGAAATGGGAAATCAACTTTCTCTAGCTTCTGCTTATTCAAGAGTTTGGGACATCTGTCAAGATTCTGCTTTGTGGATCTGGCTAGTTCTTTGGCACTCACAGAATATAAATGAGATTAAAAGATGTTAACTGCAGAACAATGAGAAATAGTAATTAGCTACAAGAACTGGTAGAATTCAAAATTTAAATTCAAGTTGCATTCACTGTCTAAATATGCCAAGAAATGTCATTTACTTATTTTACCTTTTCAAAGTGATTTGCATGGCTGAGAGACAATTTTACAATGTTTGAGCAATAGTGGTGGTAAGTGATACACTTGTGTTTTTAAAGTAAAGGCTGTAAGAACACTGTGAAAATTTTGCTAATTTTGTAACTATTGCTACTTTCATATGTCTTAACTACTCATTGTCTTGCATGTATTACCAAATTATCACAGGCATATAAAACACTGCATGATTTATAGATTGCATTCCAGTCTCCTGTTGTGGGTTTTTTGAAGTGCCCACTTGGAGATATTAAATCAACCAGCTGTCTGCATCACGGAAGCCACTGACCAAGACTAGTGAGTGAGTGAGTCCTAGTTATGTAAAGAGTGCTCTAGAGTCCAAATATTCACACCATTCCAGCCATTAATATTTAGAAATGTAAGACATTTGGGGAGCTTGTTCTGTGCCACATTTCAGCAAGAACATACTCCCTCTCAGTTTCCCCCCCCCCTTGCTGCCTTTTCACTCATTCATCAAACATTAGAAATTAACTTATTTATAACCACGGGGGGCTGGGGCAGAAATGGGGGTGCACATTCCCATCTCACTCCTTTTTTCTAGCCACCACACTGAAGCATGGGGACAAAAAAACAACAACTTCAACGTCACAGGGGTGATAAATAGAAGATTGTGTTCTAGCATTATTTGTGACTCTTGCTATACATTCACTTTCAGATAAAATATAAAGTTCTTGGAGCTTTTTTCTTTTTGTAACAGCCACCTTTTCAAGGGAGTGAGAGGGGTCTAAATATACTCAGCCCGACGACTAGTCTTTCCATGTCCAACTATTAATCTTCCCTCTTCCTCTCCATTCTAACTAAAGTGACTGGGGAAGCTAAGGGAGTGGATGACAGATTAGAAATGACCTTTTTGTCACTTGCACAGTCTTCTATTTCCCTTAAACTGTTTCTTGGCTTCTGAAACAGCTACCCAGCTGGGAAAGCCAAAAGGGTGACATTGGAGAGATTTGTCACCCTTGGGTACATTAGTCTTGGCCTCTGATATCTCTCAACAGTAGCAAGAAATGTGGAATTAAAGAGAGGCAAGTTAGCAACTGACAGACCAGATCTTTGGTGCCTGGGAACTGTCAGTTGCTAACCCTAAATGGATCCTGTACAAAAAAACCTCTACTATTTCCAGGGCTTTTAAAAGCCATTTGGCACTGGTGATCCATTCTATACATACAAGGTTGTCTTTTATACCATTGCTTGACTGCAGCAATCTCATTATGCCATGCTCAGCTGAACCTATTCCTACATGAGATTTAACTAACTGTTACCACCCTTTATTCTGGTAGGGTCCTGCTTCTTTAGCAATAGGCAAAATTTTAGTTAGTGCAGATTGTCTTGCTGGAGATACGCTGTTTGCCCATGATATAGCTGCTAAGAAGTTAGTTATGAATAAAAGCAGGCAGCTGGCACCTTTTCCCCTACTTTCAGAATTGGTGGACTTGGAAAGTTCTTATGCCTTTCCACAACTGAACTTGCAGCACAATATAATTAAGGGAGATATATGCAATATAAAGGAGAAAAATATACTCTAGCTGATGGTAGGCTAATGATTTTCTGATACAAAACACAACTGATTTTTTACTTTACACATGGGTAGGAAATTATTAGCTGAAGGATTTTCTTGCAATATCAAGTAGTTTCATGATAGTCTTCATATAAATTATATTGTTGGAACTGAAATCATTTTTAAATTAACACCCATACAAGACACTGTACAACTCAATTCTTGTGGAATTTAGAAAAATTAGTTACTTGAATATTCATGTGATATACAAGCTAATGAAATGAACTTTAGTTCAGCATAACTTGACACTAATGTGTCAAACCTTATTTTCACAAATTAGTGTTTTATATATTAAAAAGACTACTACAGATAATTTTTCTCTTCTCCATAAGGTAGAATATCTGTGTGACACAGGTACCTCTATTCATAGGGTTTTATTATGTAAAGTCTATCAAAATATAAATTAATATGATAGTGTTGTTAGATATAATACATTTTCTAATGACTTTTTAATAAAAGAAATCACTTTTTGTTTTTAAGGGCTTGTTACACAACAGTACAACAATGACAAAAAATGCAGTTTTCTATGCCTTGTGACCTTTATAAAGTTGTGGGAGTTGGGTTAGGGTTTTTTCGCTTGTGTGTAATCCAGTGTATGAACAAAAAACCTTTACATTCATTTTGTGTTTTTCCTTAAAAGAGATTCTGTGAAAAAATTTAGTGTCTATATTTAAAGTCCAGTGAATGTTATGTGTTTTCTCTGTTAAATTTCCATTCCTAATAAATATTTTCTTAGCAAACATCTGAAACCCAGTGTGTGTGTATGTGTGCGTGAAAGACTTGTGATTACTTAAGGCTAATAGTCAAATAATATATGTTTTGTTAATCTGTATTCATTAAACCAAACAATAAAAAGCCCCCCCCCCATCTAGTTAAGCTATGTAAGATGAATTACAAGCAGAAATAAGTCGTAATATGGCTATAAGGTAAATGGAGATGACCTAGCTGATGAGCTTCTCCATCTCTGTCTGATTCTATTAATATCTGTAGGAGGTAGTTCCTGTGCCAAGCTGCTCATGCTTTATTAAATCAGTCTAGGTCTGCTATATGCATACCATTAGGTACTTCAGAGCTGTTTGTGCACAGAGAATATTCCCTGTAGAGGTGAAGAATCTGATACAGTTGGATGATATCCTTCAATTTCCAATAGCATAGATGCTTGGGTGATTTTTAAAAATGAAAATGACATTAAAGAAACCCAAAGGATGCTGTAAGAACTCGTTTTTAGAGAAAATGTGAAGCACAGGGAATATGTTACCAGTAAGATCATTTGAATGTGGTAATCTGTTTGGGGGGCGGGGAGCATACATTCACTTAAAGATTTGAAGAGCCAGATGCAAGAAGGCAGGAGACTTTCAGTGGAGAAGAGCAGGCTGCCAACAGGAGGCCAGGCACTTATGTCCATCAGCTGTGATGCAGGAGTGGGTACTCATGATGCTTCCGCCACAAAATGTGACTGACTGCAGAGGTTTTGGTAATACAATGGTATCTCGGGTTAGATACGCTTCAGGTTACATACGCTTCAGGTTACAGACTCCGCTAACACAGAAATATTACCTCGGGTTAAGAACTTTGCTTCAGGATGAGAACAGAAATCGTGCTCTGGCGGCGCAGCAGCAGCAGGAGACCCCATTAGCTAAAGTGGTGCTTCAGATTAAGAACAGTTTCAGGTTAAGAACGGATCTCCGGAACGAATTAAGTACTTAACCCGAGGTACCACTGTAGGTGGTATTCAAAACACACTTTTTATAGTTGGCTGCCCCCCACCCCTACCCCCAAACCATGTAAAATGGACATTTTTGTAAATAATGATTTTATCATATTGAAGAAAAAGTCTACCTTGGATACAAAGATCAGTAAAATGAAATTTATACCCAATGAATGGTTCTTTTTTTTTAAAGAGAAATTGGAATAATCTCAAAATTTGCACAGAGGCAGAGAAAAATTAAGCTCCAAAAAGCAACACAAAACAAATTGCTTATTGTTAAACAAGAAAACTGCCTTATTTTTCTATAAGTATTATTGCTCCAATGTTTGGCATGCTTGTAGAAGCTGAATATCTTTGCAGGGACTGTAAAGGAACGAAACAAGGAAATGAGAAGGGGGAAAGCATATAGTTAAAGGAAACTAACGAAGTGGAGTTCTTGAAAGAGGGACAAGGCAAAGAACTTCCACTTTCTGAACACTGCCCAGTAGACCGGTGTAGATACTGCATGTTTTCAAACATGCAGTTCCATTCTTGACTTGGCTGCCTGTCCAGTCATAGCACTCCAAGTCAAGGCATGTAACAAATTTTATTCTAACTCAAGAATTTCCTCAATAAGAAGGGAAAGTTAATGATGACAGAAGACAGAGGAGCATCAAGATACTGTAAAATAAATGGACTGAAGCAATTTCTATAAAAGATTCGTGGATGAGGTCACATAACATGTTTTCAACATGATAATTGCAATTATTGATTATCTTAATGCGTGAACTGCTGTCAATATTTACTGCATGACTGGACATCACAGATCATTGCCTCTTAATCATGCAAATAGGCAATTAGCCAACTAGGTGGAAGGTGAAATTATCACTAAGTGTTTCAGCATTTTATTATGCAAAGAGCATATACACTATATAGAAATGACACAATTTCTGCCCAAAGCAATTATAGTTTGAGAGAACAATAGAGGAGGAGCGGATAAAGGAATGATTATAATGTAGCTGTAGAAAATTTAACATCTGGTATCAGGCAATAGAGAAAACAAATGTATGCTAACCCAGGACTAACTTCATAGAATATGTGGGGCTTGGGAATAGATTTATGGCAACATAATGTAGTTGAATTTATGGATAAATAACTTTACATTTAATGTGCTGAGTTTGCTTAGAGAAAAGCAGGGTAGGGTAACATTTAGTAGGCAATTCTACAATGATAAAGGGTGATAATGCAAGGAGGAGATGCAGTTTTGTTTCATGTGCCATGTCATGGCTATACCTGCTGCTCTGTTGACAATGGAAGTTTTTAATTTTTGATGTTTTACTGTGGTTTTATAATTTGTTGAAAGCCATCCAAGGTGGCTGGGGCAACCTAGTCAGATGGCAAGTATATAATGTTGTTGTTGTTGTTGTTGTTGTTGTTGTTGTTGTTGTTGTTGTTAAGCATATAATCTTCTTCTTCTTCTTCTTCTTCTTCTTCTTCTTCTTCTTCTTCTTCTTCTTCTTCTTCTTCTTGTTGTTATAAATGAGATGTTCATGTGGAAAGCACGTACCTCTTGTTATGTACTAAAGTTCTCACCCTGTGTCAGCAGGGGGATACTTTTCACTCAGGTCCACATATGCAAATAAGGTATCGAAAGTGATGTTCAGTGATTGGATAGTTACAGAAAATGGTTACTGTTGCGTTCTAGTGCAGCTCTATAGAAGCAGGCTGGCCGAACCCTTCCGTTCAGTTCTGTTCTGGCCTGTGGATAAACAAGAGCTGTTTGAAGAATCGCTGTGTCGTCTGATATGTTCACCCACAACTTAACACCTCTGCAGGATGCTATGCAGCCTGACATCACTTTTAAAGGGTTCCCAATTTATGTGCCCAGACCTCCATGTGCAGTGTTCACTTACAATGCACACAAATGCCTAGTGACCGCTGATGTCATGAACAGGGAACACCAGGGAAGGGGAAGAAGAGCCCAGTGAGGAGCGTAGCCATGCTTGGTACACTCTGGGACAAGCTGAAGAGGGAGAAGGGGAGGTGGGGGACTTAGGAGGAACTCAATGGACATTAGAGGATGTCAAAGGGGCAGCCAGCAGTTCTTGGGAGCCAGGGGGAGTGGTCACATCACCAGAACTGGATGTGCCCCCTCCTTTGAAAACACAACAGGCTCTGAGGCGTCGTGAACAGTGGGAAGTAGGCTTTAAGAGACTGAGGCAGGCTAGAGAACACAGCCCAGCTTACTAGTTGATCAGGTGAAGATCATGGGACTTGATAGGTCCAGGAGGAGGTTTGTGGTCACTCAGCTGGATTAAGCTCAGGTCAGGTGAGGATCACATGCTTCGTTAAGGGGAGAGGCACAGCTACTCGGCTGGAGCTAGCTCAGGTACATCAAACAAGACGGAGGAACAAAAAAGATCAGCAAGGCAGAGACTCTGTGTCTGCTCAATCTCCACCATTGATGGACCATGGGCTTGATTGTTTTGGGAGCACCACCAGACCGCGATTTCGGGACTGACCTTGGACTCCAACTCTGGATCTTCTTCAGAGACTGAAACCTGGCCTTACGGTTTGTCTTTAAACCTTTCTCATTGCATTGTACTGTCTTGACTGTGCACTGTTGGGACTTAGCTCAGAGTGTGTGGGGATTCAGGACAGCTAGGCAAATATACAGTGGCCAGCACATTGATTGAAAATCACAGAGCCACATGTAAAACCACCACCCCTCTTTTCAGTCACCCAGAATGCCTCTAAAACTTCCTGCACAACTTCCTGCTGCAGAAATAACTCCCATTTTATTCATACAAAGACTCACAAGTTCTCTTCCATTCATGACCATCTCAAGGTGACAGACAGTATTCTTGACCAATGTTTGGCAGCTCCCATCTGATACTAGGATGAATATGCTTCTTCTGATCTTTAGAGATGTGCATACTAGTCCAAAATTTGTGGCTATGGCCTCTTGAACAACAAAAGCCTAGCATGCCTGCATGACAGCTGTTAGAGAGAGGCACAGAAGTCAGATGTTTATTATACGGTTTTCTTTGCACTGGAACAAAACTAATTAAAGGGTTGTGCTTCTCTCCCCCCCCCTCTCTTTCCTAATTGCTCATTCTTAGAAATCCTTGTTTTGTTCACCATCCCCACCTCTTCCCCCCCCCCCTGAGTATTTGACAAATCGTTCTGGATCCGCATCATATTTACATAATTTGAGCATGAGCGGCATGCTACACTACATTAGTTCAAATGATGAATAAGCCAAACTAATTGGGGCATGCAGTAGGCAGGCACAGAATAAGGTTCACTTGGCATGTATGCTGTAATCAACTGCCGATTTTGAGAGAGAGGGGGAAATAAATGGGGGTGGGTTCTTATCTTGTTCTACCAAATGAAACATGAAATTAAGCATCTAAATTGGTGTTTTTTGTTCCTTATAATACATTAAAAACAAAACACAAAGCCCTGCTGTGTAATGTTGTGCAAGGGAGCACATCTGGTTCATTGCTTCTTAAAAATTCAAACTCTGATCTCTCTCCCCACCCCAAAGAAAACCAAAATGCCAGGTTGAAACAAGCTTGTTTCCTTTTATAATGTGCCTAATTATATAAGGGGATGCAGGAACTTGGAATAGTTCTGGGGTGGGAAGGATCAATTCTATATTGTAAGGTAATTGTGAAAGTAAGGACTACTGTAAGTAGTTATGGGCTTAACTCCCAGGTAGCATAGCTGGTATGGTTTTCCTCCTTTCCTTCTTAGTAGTAGGCAGTTGTATCTTGCAGCCATGATAGCTTCACCACTTATCTACCCTGAAAGTTGCACAACATGCTTAGTTGACTATATTAAAAAACAAGAATGCCTCACCCTTAGGTTGTCTTTTTTTGTCAAATTTTAAAATGGAATTTTAATAACAAACAGGTTTTGGGGTGTGGGAAGTAAACAAAATTAAAGTGGTCAAAATCACCAATACAGAAGTATAGGATGGAGCTTTGTGATTTACAGAGTCAATAACAGGACATACCAAAATAAAAATGGATATGTGGTCTATCATTACAAATAGTTCCAATGGTTTAAATGAAAATCATTACTAATTTTTAGTTTGTTTGTTTTTTAAAAAAGAAGATAAAAGATGCGCTTGGACTTTACTAAACTGAGACACTTGCATAGCTTTTAACCAAACATCTACATTATTTAGATCAAAAGTCTTCCATAACTTGGCAGTTGTGGCCTGGGCCACTGTCAAAAGAGGTGAAATCAGCTCCTTGTTATCAGCGTCCCAATCCAAATTGACAAATTCAAAAGAGCTGCACAATGAATCTTGTTGTTGTTCACAGTTCTGTTGGCTACTTCTGATATAACATTATGGCACTTCGAAATCGCAAGCTGGCATGATAACAGTAACAATATCATTTATTTATTTTTTTGCATGGATGTGCATGTCTGGACGCTGCCCCCTGTCTGTGGGTAGCCTTAAACAGGAAGAGCAGTACCTTACAGAATAGATAACTACCAACTAGTGCACTACCTTTTTCTGAACATCAACAGTCCGCACAGTTCCCTTAGAAATGGCAAATGCAGCTGTACTGATTCACCTGTATTGCACCTGATTAAATTGTTGGGATACCTATGCCCTTATCAACTAGAAGACCTCAGCACCTTTTGTTAACTCAGAAGTCACTGTTCGTGGTTCCCCATGGCTCAGATGCCTGAATGCAGCTATGCATTCAGTACTGTCAGCCAGACACTGGAACTCCTGGTAGAGGTTAGACAGACTGTTGAATTTCAGGTGCTTGATGAAGACCTGTTTATTTCAGCAGGCATTTGAAGTAAGGTTTGGGGGGGGGGGTTGGTCAATTTTAACTGATCTTATCTTTATTGTATATTTTGTAGCTTTACTGTACACCACTTACAATGTTAAGGGCTATACAAATTCTGGCTTTAAATAAATATTCTGACATGCAGATATTCTCTGTCTGAATGTGCAGATCATTCAACATTTCACAGGCGGAATTGGGGCATTTGCATAGCTGGAATATTGCTTTTTCCTTTCTTTCTTTTTACATCAACAATATATTTTTTAAACACCTACAGTACATGTTATTATTACACTCTTGCCTGTTTGTTATTTGTGGTGTTAACTTTCTCTGAAATAGCCTGACCAGTAATGTTTTTAATATATATATATACAACAAATCTCAGTATGCCATTGATCATGCTAATAGCATTTCTAATGTACCCTAGAAAATCTCTGAAAGCAAAATAGTAGGGTATCAGAGACAGATATTTATCTGGGGCAGATACTGGTAAATAGGGACTGTCCCTGATAAACAGACAGTTGGAGCAGTTGCTGGTAATGCAAAATAAAATGTTAATTTGGAGAAATGTATAAATGGGAGATGATGGGGGAGAGATGGATAATACTGTGTTGAAACCAGCTCGAGTTTTTATCATATATGGTTCAGTAAAAGGAGAGGAAAATGTATTCATGTGTGAATATTTATTTACCTTACTTAATGCACTGTGAGAAGGAAGGTGGCATATCAATTTGTATAGAACATATTAAATCTTTTTTTTTTTTTAAACTCCCTGCTGTGGGTAGTTTGCCATCACCTCCTCCAGCAAATGTTTGCTTTTAGAGTATAATTTTTCCTGCATGGCACAACTAATTGGAAGGCTTTTAAGGAGAACTGTATATGGAAGGCTTTCTCAGGCTGTGTGTGTGTGCTGGTGTGTCTTAGCCCCAGTTCTGCAACCCTACTGTGGCTAGCAGGTCCAGTTTTAGGGGCAGGGAGACTCTTGAGACTGGGGAGGGGGGGGGAGTAAACTAATTCAAGGTGAAGCATACATCCTTCAAAAGAAAAAGAAAATAGCATATATGAAAGAAAAATGTTCTGAAACGGTCTGCAGAAAATGGACCAGCTTTGTGGGAGACTGCCATTTTCTTACACATATAGCGTGTGTGTGCGCGCGCGCACGTACACACACACACACACACACACACACCTTTGAATGATAGCTTCTGTACAACCCACCTTACATGCGGCAAATGGAGGCTCTTGCTGGAGGGAGCTTAGCAATTAACCAGCGACCTCCCACTGAGGTGCGAATTATAGGTTTCTAGCAATAACAGTGCAACCTGGAGGGAAGAGGTTTGTACTCCCTGTAACCAGCAGATTATGGGGGTGTGCTTAGTTCTCTAAATAAGAGCAGCCTGCGCACGACTCACGTAAGGAAATGAGCAGTTTTGAGAGGCTGGAATGGTTCGCTTTTTTCCAGCTTGCCAGCATTTGTTTCCTTCCATCCTTTCTTATTTCTTCTATGTCCTTTTGCCCCTCTCTAACCTGCCCTATGCCGGGGCATCAGGGGACCTTCCTCACCACTTTTGCCCTTGATGCAGCTACAGGCTGCAGTGATACTAGCTTGTCTCCACTCCAGGCTGAATGAGAGAAAGAGAGTCCATTTCTGACTGAGAATGGAGCAAAAATAAGATGGTTTTTGAACCGCTGTATGAACTCCAACCAGTAGTGGTTTTCCCAGTAGTGATGTATGGAAGTGAGAGCTGGACCATAAAGAAGGCTGATCGCCGAAGAATTGATGCTTTTGAATTATGGTGCTGGAGGAGACTCTTGAGAGTCCCATGGACTGCAAGAAGATCAAACCTCTCCATTCTTAAGGAAATCAGCCCTGAGTGCTCACTGGAAGGACAGATCGTGAAGCTGAGGCTCCAATACTTTGGCCACCTCATGCGAAGAGAAGACTCCCTGGAAAAGACCCTGATGTTGGGAAAGATGGAGGGTACAAGGAGAAGGGGATGACAGAGGATGAGATGGTTGGATAGTGTTCTCGAAGCTACCAGCATGAGTTTGACCAAACTGCGGGAGGCAGTGGAAGACAGGAGTGCCTGGCATGCTCTGGTCCATGGGGTCACGAAGAGTCGGACATGACTAAACGACTAAACAACAACAACAAATGAACTCTGACCACATGCCACATGGCAGGAACTGGTGGGTGGCATCTGGTGGTCCATGATGTTCCTTCAGGTGAAAGCAGTAGCTTTGGGGATGAATTCCTAGGTTTGCCTTTGTCCCCATGGGGAAGCCAACTGGGACCGTGCTTCTGTGTGCCACAGTTCGAGTCAGGCTAGAGACATTTTGCTGCCTGAGGCAAAAGACAAAATGGCACCCCTGCTAGTGCTGGCCCAGCCATAAGGTGGGGTGAGGCCATTGCCTCAGGTGGTGGAAGCACCTCAACGCCTTCCATAACTGGCAAAGAAGTGGCACTGGCATTGGCACCAATTTCAGGTGAGATCTTGCTGAAATCGGCACCGATGCTGGCGCCACTTCACCACTGGTGGCAAAGCTAGCAGGGTGGGCAGCATTCTACATACAAAACCCAACCCAATGGCTGAATCTTTACATAAACAATTTGTATACCGCCTAATCACAGTCGTCTCTAAGTGGCGTACAGGAGACCCAATATGATAAGACAAAAAACAAGTTAAAACTATAAAAATCAGAGATCATTTTCAAAAGCGTGCTGGCATTTAGCACTAGCAGTGGGATGGCCTGCTTTACCTGAGGGACAGAAGACTAGCTTAGTGCAGTGGTAAGGAATCAGGGACAATGGGAATTGTAATCAAACAATATCTGCAGGGCCACTGATTCCCCACCACATGAGGTAGGGAGAACAAGGGGGTAGGCCTCATGGCACATGCAGATCTGTCATCAAACAGGGGGGAGTGGCTGATGGAGGTGCTGCTGCTGCTCCAACTCCAAAGTAAGGTAAAGGACCCCCTGGACAGTTAAGTCCAAAGTCGACTATGGGGTGCAGCACTCCTCTCGCTTTTCAGGCCAAGAGAGATGGTGTTTGTCCACAGACAGCTTTCCAGGTCATGTGGCTATGCTACTGGTGCACAGAGGACTGTGGCAATTGCCAGAGCGCACAGAAATGCCTTTTAACTACCTCCCGCCGCAGTACCTATTTATCTACTTGCACTGGTATTCTTTCGAACTGCTAGGTTGGCAGAAGCTGGGACAGAGCAACGGGAGCTTACCCTGTTGTGCGGATTCAAACCACCAACCTTCTGATCGGCAAGCCCAAGAGGCTCATTGGTTTTGACCACTGTTTCCCAACCTTTTTTGGGCAAAGGCACACTTGTTTCATGAAAAAAATCTCGAGGCACACCACCATGCCAGATGGGGAAAGGTCACTTTTTACTTACGTAAAAAAAAATAAAAAAATAGTAACAGCATAGAAGGTAATGGTTAGGCTAGCATCCCTCTTCCAAATATGCTAGGTTTTTATTTGCAGGGACTGTTCTACATGGGAAAGCATTCAGCACTGTCATTCTCCCATCTGCCATCTGAATTGGTACTATTCTGGGTCAACTTACTCTGCTGCATGTGTAGATGAAAATGGCACCAAGTGTGGGGGAGGGGGCAGAACAGGTTTCAGATACAGGATATTAAGCATACACGTACTTCAGATTGAACTGGTTGCTTGCTTTGCAAGTTTTCATTTCCCAAATGACTGCCTTGGCAAGCGCAATACCTACCAGGCTCAACGCCGGTCTCGCGCTGCCGCTTCCCGCGCTCTCAAGGACCCGGGAGGAGGAAGGCGTGAAGGGAATCCCGAAGGCGCAAAAACCTCGCGCATGCGCAGGCCTTCCGCCTGCGACAGCCCAGTAGGCCGGCCGAAGCGAGCGGCGATGGGATGTGGGAGGGAGCTCGCTCGCCGCCCCGCGTGTGTCTATGTGGGGCACGTTACAGCCCCGTGACGTCAGCGCCACGCAGGCAGCCAGGCAGGCAGACGGCGAGAGCCCCGCGCTGGGCGGCCTCTCCTCGCCGCCGCCCTGCCTCTTGCCGCCCGACTCGCCCGCCTCCCTCCCACGGTACACCAGGCAACGTCTCGCGGCACACTAGTGTGCCGCGGAACACCGGTTGGGAAACACTGGTTTAGACCACAGTGCCAACCGCTCCCTCTTGCCCCACATATACTCTGGTAGCAGATGCTGCCTGTGGCAGCCAACTAATTAGGATGGCCACACATTGCCAAAAAAGAGGACATAGGTTTGCATAAGTTGCGCATGTTCTAATTTATATGTATGGATGCACATTTAGAAATAATTACTATAATTAAAACAGAAATAAATCTCATCATAAACTTGTGAACTGCCTATACAATTGAAATGCAAATCTTCGCCCCAAATCATCCTGGAAACTGTAGTTTATGCACCGCCCTTAACAAACTGCAGTTCCCATGATTTTGGGGTGAAAGGCACATGCTTTCAGTGTATAATGTGTTCATCATAGCCAGTGTTACTCAAATGCCTTGAACTCTGGGCTCTCTTTTTTAAAAAAGCTGCTCTGCTTTCTTCTTCCAGGATCAACCATCTGTTCTGCAGGTGATCCTTGCACATCTCTGCATAGGTACAGCCTGCTGCTGCAGGCAAGGATGATAACTCATCCACGTAGAGCAATGCATTTCTCCCAAGCACATTAGTGGCAGCTGCTGTAATTCAAAGCTTCAGGGGCCAGAGGTGTAGGGAGAGAGAGAGAGAGAGAGAGAGAGAGAGAGAGAGAGAGAGAGAGAAGGGCTCTGCATGAGTGCCTCAGAGACTGTCACTATTTTACAGGGGAAAGGGGCATGCAAGCTTTAGGTTCGTAAATCAAAGTGTACTAAAGCACTCTGCCACCCTAGCGCCACAAATCCACTAAAACAAAAATCAAAAAGAAATAAATCAGTTTGTAAAAATGATGGGGAGATGCACTGGAAGGTGTGGCATGAGCAAATATTTAAGGAGAAGATGTGTAAACACCTCACAAGCAAATCAGAATGAATGAATGAAGACCAGATGTAGCTTAAATCAGTGTCAGCTATATGCAAGCAAATGTGGATAATTTCTGAAGAAACAGGTCATCTGGAGGAGCTGGTGCTATCCCTTGAATTTTCCCCCTCTCTACCCTCCCCACATCTCATGCCAGGTCAGCCTTGCTTCTTTCTTGGTGGCACCAATGGTTGTAATGCTCACAGATTTGATTTGTCGAAGGAGAGAGCGAGAGCATGAGAGTCAATTGTCTCTCTTTCCCTGCACCCTGAGGGACTGCCTGCCCCAACCAATTTGGAGAACTCTAGAATAATATTGAAATGTCTTTTTGCTGTGGGTTTGCTGCCCCAGGGTTGGATATGGAATGGGGCAAGCTGAAAACGGTGCCCAAGTCCCGTTTGAAAGAATCCTCATGAAAACCAATGAAACCAAGGATTTTGGGAGATGGTGTTTCTTCCCTGTCTAGCTGTGCACTCCTTGGACCACTGTAGCAAGATAATTGCCATTCAACTCCACTGCCCCCATCAGTAAAATGCTCTCAAAACCGCAGGTAGTGCAGATTATGAATGAAGACAAGCATTGCTTAGCTCCCAAGGAGGCACACTTGAGCAGATCATTCATCTTTACACTTGGATTACTTATATTTATATGGTTTGGGTTCCATCTTGCTTTCATCAGGAACATGTTGCTTCAGGTTGAGGGGGATAATAAAAATATGTTGCCCTCAGGCATTTTCTTAGCATTGACTTACTCTTTTTCTTTTAAGCAGCTCTGACATACCTGAACTAAGACTGTGCCCCCAAACAGTTTGGTGAATGCACCTTTAGTACTAAACACATGCACATATACCTTATGCATATCTAAATAAGAGTTGAAGCATTTGTCTTTGCCTGGTTAAACTGGCTTGCCCTTACTTTCATACTTCAAACAGATGTAGTTGTCGCCTGGTCAAATGCTGATTTAACGTTCAGTGAAATGTTTAGTTCTGCCCTTCTTTTCTGTGCTTTGGATAAGCTGTTGACCTTTTTTATTGCTAAAAGCACAGCTTGAACATTTGAGGACTTAACATTTACCTGATGCCTTTTAAAATAAGACAGACCAGTTTTTATTATTAAAAACTTCTCAGAGGAAACAAGGAGGTGCATTTGTGAGTCACTGGCACTAGCCAATCAGTGCTCTCTACAACTAGGCTCTGTGGCAAATATTAGGAATGCAGTTGTCTGTACACACAGGTGGGCGTGTTTTCAAACTAGTGTGCAGCAGCGTTCTCGTCCCCTCCCTTCAATCAGTGTTTCCACAGACCTTTAAAAAGGAAGGGGGGAGAATAATATTGCAGTCTTTTGCAAGACAGGCTGGAAACTGGTATGTTGATATACTGATATACAGAGGATACATATTGGTGTGCAAATGGGACAGAGTAGTGTACTGCTTCTTATTTTGCCTATTTCATTCACAGACAAATTAAACATGGCAAGCAGGAGTGGCATAGCCCTATAATATCAGTAGATCCATTCCATTAGGAGGTGACCTGCCAAAGAACTGTGTATGCATATATGCAGCAGGTATATGAGAAATTCATTTTCAGATTATAACCATTCCAGCAGAATTGTGTTTTAGATTGACAATTGGTGTTGGACAGGGGCGACACGGGGATGATGTTGTGTGTACAGCACCCCAAAAAGGCTCCTGCACCCAGCACTGAATGTACAGTATTGCACAGTGTGAACACGCCTTATGATAGGCCCTTAATCTCCAGAGTTCACTTTGAGAGGAAGTGATTTGTATATTAATAAGCAGCCTTACTTGGCAGCAAATCCATTCATCTCAACAACATGTACGTCAACGTCAGGCTGCTTTGGGTCGCATCATAACTGATCCTGTGTGAATGAGCACATTAATGCATCGGAACAAACAAACCAGGCCTCTAGAATTGGGGGTGGGTGGGTGAAATATTTAAGGAAGATGTCTGTCCTAAAATAACTGTATTCAGCAATGCCCAAGAGCTCATGAGAGACTCGGTCACTTTTTGAATACCAACCATATATTTGATGGGTTCCAAATTGCAGAGTGCAACTTGGCTTTTTGAAGAGGCTCTCTTGTGGTTAGCTGCTGCCTGGTTTTCTCACGGCCTATCAGTGCACACATGGGACAGGAGATGAGTCAGCAGCTGAATCACTTTAAAGTGGTGATCAACCGTACCAAAAGGGATGTGCCCTGGGTCAGATTGTTTATTTCAGCTGGCTGGGATTGTTGATGCAACTGAAGGACCTTAGACCAAGAGGTTTACTTAAACAAAAGTGGGGAGGATGTTTAAAATGTAGTTTCCCTCTTGATACTAAGCAATCTCAGCTCCATTCTTATAATTTTCGTAGAAGAAAATTATTGGTTGGCGTATTTTCTTACTTGTTTTTCAAAGCACTATCCTGTGAATAGAGTTGATTTGGAGTATCTAGTGACCGCTTTTTAATAGACTAGATAATGCATATGGATTTATCCCATTCTGTGCCACTTCTAGAAGTTAACCAAAAGAGGCTCAAGCCTATTTAGAACTGACTTTCTTCTCCCAACTCCTGCCCCACGCAACACTCTGTAATTTACTGTGCAATCCTATATCTTGAAATGAGTAAATCCTATTAAGTTAAACAGGATTCACAAGTAAGAGTGTATACTATGCAGTGTATAGGATTGCAGTCTTAATCCTAAATTTATTGGGGTGCATGTAGGTTACTCAGCAAGTGTGTGTGCGTGTGTGTGTGTGTGTGTGTACGATACACCCAGGGCTACACTCTAGATCATGCATTGAATGTTTGAGCTCTGCCTTGAAATATGCAAATTCCATATTCTTTTGCCTTACGCACCTCAGCTTTCTGGGCAATGGAAGAGATAAATAATTGGGAAGGGATTATCTGCTATTTAATCTGGTATTTGCTTAAAGCATATTTAATTTATGTGGAATGCACTTTACTATGCAATGTCACCATGAACCATTGCTATCTGTTTCAAACCCCGGCATAATTAATCCATGACTCATGTAGGCAATGGGCAGAGTCGTTTTCTGACAAACATGGTTGGAGTATGTGTGTGTGTTTTCTTGCAAACAGTATAACTAAAGATTGCTTGGGGCTGCTTGGAGAACCAGTCTGTGCAGTCACCATTCTCCTAAAGCATATAGACATCAAATAATTTGGATATTCTTACAAAAGGCAGTGTCATACTCACACCCTTGCTAACACCTGCCACCCTAGAGAAGGTTGGGGGTGTTTGTGTTTGGGGCACATTCCAAACTGCTGATTCTGAAAGTGCAACTTGGCCTGTGGCTTCTCCTATGACTGGGCGAGGATTAAGGGGATTAAACAGGACTGTGATGTCTACTGAACAATAGAAGAGAATTTCAATTCTTTGACTAATCTCTGTGAACTGGGTGGTCAATAGTTGACTAGGTGACATATTAATTATATTTTAGTCAGATAAGAGCATAAGAGCAGTCTTGTTGAATCAGGTCAAAGGCCTATTTCAGTGATGGCCAAACTTGGGCCTCCAGCTGTTTTGGAATTACTACAACTCCCATCATCCCTAGCTAACAGGACTAGTGGTCAGGGATGATGGGAGTTGTAGTCATTCCAAAACAGCTGGAGGGCCAAGTTTGGCCATCACTGGCCTATTTAGTTCAGCATCCTGTTCTCACAGTGGCCAACCAGATGCCTAGAGGAAGTCTGCAAGCACGATCATCACGCAATAACACTCTCTCTTCCTGTGGTTTCCAGTCTTCAGAAACATACCGCCTCCACTAAATCTTATGGGAGTGAAGAAGTACTTTATTTTCTGTCTTGGATCTTCCAACATTCAACTTCACTTCTTCTTCTTCTTCTTTGACGATCACTTGTAGCTGAGTAAGATTGTCTTCCATGAATATAGTCTCAACAGTGTTGTCCGTAAGTGACTGTGGAGACCTTGGTTCTAGTATCGTGAGGTGGCATAAATACTTACTTCTATACTTTCTTCACTCTTTGCATTACCTGATTCACCTCTATCATGTCCTCCCTTATTCAACTTATTTTCTAAGCTGAATAGCACCAAATTTTTCGCATAGGTAAGTTGCTCTAGGCCCTTGAAGGTTTTAGTTGCCCTTTTCTGAAACTTTCTCAGTTCGAAATAGAGGTTTCCAGTAGAGTTCTCATAATGTTGGTGAGACTTAACAAAGATGAATAGAAGGGCAATTTGGCTAATGTAATACAGTGGTGCCCCGCAAGACGAAAAACCCGCTAGACGAAAGGGTTTTCCGTTTTTGCATTGCTTCGCTAGACGAATTTCCCTATGAGCTTGCTTCGCAAGACGAAAAAGTCTTGCGAGTCTTGCCATTTTTTTTCGCTCCCCCCCTAAGCCACTAATAGCCTTTTAGCCGCTAAGGCGCTAAGCCTTTAATAGCCGCTAAGGCGCTAATAGCGCTAATCCGCTAAGCCGCTAATAGGGTTGCTTCGCAAGACGAAAAAACCGCTAGACGAAGAGACTCGCGGAACGGATTCTTTTCGTCTTGTGAGGCACCACTGTATCTGTATCTGACTAGTTTTGTCCCATACCTGTACCCCACAGTTGGTAAGTTTAGTGTTCAGAGGGAATAAGTGAGATTGAATGGTGGCAGCCGTGTGGGCTTAGGAGAAACACTGGAGAAGGAGTTGGGTTTTGGTATTACAGTAGCTCAGTAAAGACACAATGGAATTTGTGAAATTTAAAATAGAATAGAAAAATGGCAGTCAAAGTTTCATTGACAGAAGGCTACGTCTTAGTAACCTGACCACTGACCTAAAGGGTCAGTGCCTAGATGGAAGACTGGTGGGATATAGATAAAGATGGGCTGGCGAGTCAATTATTGGGCCAATGTAGGTACAACACCACGAGAGCCTTTAGCAACAGCCAAAACAACAGGAGCAGACTTCAAGTGCAGGCATTCCCACTCCTCTTGTCTTCCCCTTTACCTGAGGTTAAGCATTACACTGGCACTGATGCTAACTGTTCCTCAGGAACCTCTCTTAGCTAAACAGTTTCAAAATCTGATTTAAAATCCTAGCTGCAATGGGACCCTGGTTGACCTTACCTGATGTTTGTTCTGCTAATGTTGGTGCTGATGCTTACTCCTGCTTAACTCATTCTTACATTTACCACCATCCATTGCCTTCCTGTCTTCACTAACCTCACTCCTCTCACCTTCCAACGTATCCACAGAGTTGGTGCCACGATAAAAAAGAACCAGCTCCGCTGAATGTCTATTGGTGAGAGCACCTGAACTAGGGCATCAGATATTGAGTGGACAGCATAGTACACTAGGTGGTCAAGTATCCAGGTTGCAAGCCATTTAGGGCTTTATAGGTGGCTCTGTGGTCTAAACCACTGAGACTCTTGGGCTTGCCGATCAGAAGGTTGGCGGTTCAAATCCCCGCGACGGGGTGAGCTCCCGTTGCTCAGTCCCTGCTCCTGCCAACCTAGCGGTTCGAAAGCACGCCAAAAGTGCAAGTAGATAAATAGGTACCGCTCTGGCGGAAAAGTAAACAGCATTTCCATGCACTGATCTGGTTGCACCAGAAACAGCTTAGTCATGCTGGCCATATGACCCAGAAAAACTGTCTGCGGACAAACACCTGCTCCCTCGGCCTGTAAAGTGAGATGAGCGCCGCAACCCCAGAGTCATCTGTGATGGGACTTAACTAGCAGGGGTTCTTTTCCTTTACCTAGGTAAGAAATAGTGCCTTGGCTTACCGTATTTTTCGCCCTATAGGACGCACTTTTTCCCCTCCAAAAATGAAGGGTAAATGTGTGTGCGTCCTATGGGGCGAATGCAGGCTTTTGCTGAAGCCTGGAGAGCGAGAGGGGTCGGTGCGCACCGACCCCTCTTGCTCTCCAGGCTTCAGGAGAGCCCCGTCGCCAGCCCCGCATAACTCGGGGGACAGCGGGAGGCACAGCGCGCCTTTCCCGCTGTCCCCCGACTTGGCTAGAAGGCTGGCGGGGGGGGGGAGAAGCCTGCTCCTCCCCGTCACCAGCCCCGCAAACTCGGGGGGCAGCAGGAGGCAAAGCGCGCCTTTCCCGCTGTCCCCCGACTTGGCTAGAAGGCTGGCGGGGGGGAGAAGCCTGCTCCTCCCCGTCGCCAGCCCCGCAAACTCGGGGGGCAGCGGGAGGTGCAGCGCGCCTTTCCCGCTGTCCCCCGACTTGGCTAGAAGGCTGGCGGAGGGCTTTCCCCTCCTCCAGCCCCGCAAGCTCCCAGAGCGATGCCAAAGCTGCACACAGCTTCCACATGGCTCTGGGTCCCGTTCTGGGGGCTGGGGGAGGGGGAAGCTCCGCTGTCCCCCTCCTCCAGCCCCGCAAGCTCCCAGAGCGATGCCAAAGCTGCACGCAGCTTCCACATGGCTCTGGGTCCCGTTCTGGGGGCTGGGGGAGGGGGAAGCTCCGCTGTCCCCCTCCTCCAGCCCCGCAAGCTCCCAGAGCGATGCCAAAGCTGCACGCAGCTTCCACATGGCTCTGGGTCCCGTTCTGGGGGCTGGGGGAGGGGGAAGCTCCGCTTTCCCCGCCCCCAGCCCCACAAGCTCCCAGAGCTATGCCAAAGCTGCCAAAGTCCGAGCTTCCCCAGCCCCGCGCCTGGGGGGGGGGAATAATTTTTTCCCCTTTATTCCCCCCCAAAAAAAATCTAGGTGCATCCTTTGGGCCGGTGCGTCCTATAGGGCGAAAAATACGGTACTCACAAACCAATAGGCAAATAGTATAGACTGGGTATCCAGCCCCAGTGAACAACCTGCTTAGAGAACTTTGCACCAATTGAAGTTTCCAGATACATTTTAAGCGTAGCTGGTACAGTAATGAAGCCTAGAGGGTTACCAAGGCATGAGTAACTGTAGCCAGGTCTGACTTTTCAAGGAAGGAGGGCAGCTGGTGTACCAGCTGCTAAACTCCATTGTAAATAGAAAGATAAAGCAGAGAGAACCCACTTCCTTGGAAAACTGCTCAAGGATACCAGCCAATTGGTTTCTATATTATGCTTCAAGGTTGCTGAGCTGGCATTGTGAGCTGAATGCTAAAATAGTCTAAAGGAAATCTTGGCAACATCGGACAATGAATTTGATCAGCTTGTGCCTGCCTGATGTTAATGACGGGTAATACCCTGTGGTGAGGTCGGAAAGCTGTTAGAAGCTGGTTGGAAAAACACAGTCAAAAGAGTAGCGGCAATTGGTACTGGCCCAGGGGAAAAAAGGTCATGGTTTAAAATGGAAGTCTGAAAATCAAATCACATTTGAATACATAAATCTCTGGTACACAAACTAAGAAATAGGGGTAATTCATCTAAGCTTGTATGCTGAGAAAGCAATGAAACATAGCAAGTGATCCAAAGTTCCAGTCACCCCCATCCATATTTTAAAAAATCATTATGTGTAAATTATTATTTTGCACCCCTCTTCAGTACACACAATTATTATTAGCAAACATTAACATGCATGATTCTGAACCAACCCATTCTTCAATACAGAGTACTGATCCCGTATCAAGACACAGAACAATTAAAGCACATCCATTTATAGTTCTTTTTGTCATTCATTATTCCTCATAAATGCAAATATTCAATGCAAACATTGACAGCCATTTCCTTACTGTTCCCATCTTCGTTTATTTATAATTCATCCACAAACTTCTTTTCTACAAGCTCCCCCTTCCTTAAACTTGATATAGTGCACAGATATAAAGCTTCACAACAGTGCCCAACATTTGATCTCCCATTCTACTATAGCAAGTGCCTCGGTTTCCTTCTAACTATTGAACCATCAATAACTTTGCTGCTGTGACTAAATGAAATATTACCTCTACTGCTGGTTTATTTCCCAATTCTTTATCCTAAATGGTTTCGGTACTATTGTAAATGTTTCTTATATGTACATTGGTTGAATTATCAGCAGTGTATGTAACTCGAGGTGCTGCTCCTTACATACTGATTTTGTCATTAAATAAATATTTGCTTTGCTGCCTTCTTTACTTGTGAAAAAAGATGTCTTTTTGTTCAAATAAATGGGGCAGAACAGACCAAGACAGATGACTTTTTGCATAGGATTCTCCCCTCCTTAGAGCATGCCGTCTCAATCAAAAGCAGAATTACTCCTTGATGGCATACCAGATTTGTTAACTCATAGAACCTTATTTCAGAACCCCCTGCTGGGAAATTCCAGATGTCCATGGGCGGCTGGAAGGATGGAAGCAATTTACTTAGCAAATGTCCTTACGGACTGTTTTTCTTGAAAGTCATGACATATGAATGTGTTGTATACTGAAGGGTTTAGAAATAATTTTCTTTGAATGATTGGTTTATGTCAATGGCAGGACCTTTCATCATTGTTTTAGTGCTCATAAAAAGGTCGAATTAGCAGGAACTCGGGGGAAGATTATATATATATATTTGCAGGCAACAAGACTTAAAACAATCAGAACAGTCATTTGACATTCCAGGGTACGGTAATTGGTTTTAGAATCATTATGCAAACAAAGTTCTAGATCAGCTTTCACCAAGTTTGTACTCTACAGACATTTTGGAGTACAATTCCCATCAGTTCCAACCAACACAGCTATATATAATTTGGACCCTCATTTGATCCTGCCTTGTTTGAACAAAACACATTTTAAGAGTAACTGTAGGGACGCGGGTGGCGCTGTGGGTTAAACCACAGAGCCTAGGACTTGCCAATCAGAAGGTCGGCGGTTCGAATCCCTGCGACGGGGTGAGCTCCCGCTGCTCAGTCCCTGCTCCTGCCAACCTAGCAGTTCGAAAGCACGCCAGTGCAAGTAGATAAATAGGTACCGCTCCGGCGGGAAGGTAAACGGTGTTTCCGTGTGCTGCTCTGGTTCGCCAGAAGCGGCTTAGTCATGCTGGCCACATGACCCGGAAGCTATATGTGGGCTCCCTCAGCCAATAAAGCGAGATGAGCGCTGCAACCCCAGAGTCGGTCATGACTGGACCTAATGGTCAGGGGTCCTTTACATTTACCTTTTAGTGTATCAACAGCTTGGACAGAACTCCGGCTGGTTTAAAAGCAGAGAATGATGCTTCCAATCTCATCCTTAGTGATGTGCCAGAGGAAGAAGGGATGGGCATGCAAGCCCAAGGCTTGTGCATGTACCAAACCATAGTTTAGGTTACATCCACAAGACTGGAACTCTAAAACTTAACTCTCTCTATATTTGTGTGTGTGTATATGTAGCCTTGTCCGACAGATCGAAATAGTGAGTGCATATTTTTATTTTTCATCCAGATGGTTTGATCACTCCCCAACTCCACCACTGCTGCCAATTTAAAGCTCCCGACAGATAATTGTTTCATACTGACAGTTCTGACTTCATCCAGCGGATGCAAGTCGGTTGAATAAGGACTTGGTCAAGCAAACGCAAATGGGTTTTGTGAATATAAAAGCTTTGCATTCCAAAGACATTGCAGAGATGCTCTGTGAATTCATGCAGAAGCCTGATGCCAGCAATTAAAGTCTGGCGAGAGCATGACGTATGTGTCCTGCAACAATAGCAACTGAATGGGAAAAGAACTCCAGGTGTTCAAATAAAGGTGAAGAATTTCCATTGAAACCAGAGGACTGCAAACTCTTTAGGACACACATTGCTACACTTAAGGCACGTCTGATTATTTTCTATATTTTTATCCCTCTTCAGACAATTATTTGTCTCCTAAAGTGGCACACATCAATATTGCCACCAGGCTTTCAAAAACGTACAAGGCAAGGGAAAAGAAGAGGAAAGGTAGAGGACGGAGATCTATTACTTACGTCCAGAGCAAAGGAGTGAGCTATAAGCAGGGACTTATAGCCAGGCTAGGCTAGGCTGGTCTTCTTGTGTTGGTGTTTGCTGCCCTGGGCTCGATGGGGATATAAATTTAATTAATCACCACTGTCATCAGTTGCTAAGTCAAAGTATTAATGCTCGAATGGAGGGAGGGAAGAGGAGCAGGAATTCCCAGTGCTGAAACCAAGATTTCAGCAGAGACCTCATGTTAAGCTTGCGCTGGATGTGATAAGATTAAATTGCTGGAAATATTTCTTTTGGTGAAAAAGATTTATTACCTAAAATATTACTGTGAAACTGTATTATTTATTTATTGCACAATAAATATTCCCCTTAAGTCCTGAAATGTGTACATATTTCTAGGCTTTAATGAGGTGAAGCAGCTCTTTTTCCAGCCTGTAGAAGGAATTCTACACAACCCACAACTTTTGCACTCGTATTCCAACAGATGTTTGTGATATATAAAATACCCATTTTATTTCTTCTGCATAGAAATTCTCATCAGAATTAACAGTGTTGAGTTAAGATCCCAAGATCACTTCGTTCCTTACGGCAATCCTAATTTGCAACTGAGAAATGTGTAACAGCTCCTTTCACTGACTTTTAGCTGAGTTAATGTTTAAGCATCCTCATTATTTGAACCAACCCAGAGGTTAAGCACTGCAGAGAAGGATTGGCTAAGGGGCAGAAGGGACTGCACTCAACAGCACATCCTATTTCAAGATTAAGCAAAATATTGGAGTTGGATTGAAGGGTTTTTGGTAAGCTGTGCATATTGTTAAATAGGAAATTAAAAAGTGATGCATGGGGCAGGTTTTGGGGACTCACTTAGAACCTCTTTGAATAACCACAGACCTCTCCTGTAATCACCATACTTGGCTTCAACACACCCAACATTGCCCAGCACCTGCAGAATGCAAGGAAGATGGATGAAGGTGGTATGAGTAATGGCAACAATGATCATTCTTTACCCAGTTATGTCTGGTCATTAAAGGGTTGAGGTCAGCTCCTGATGACCTGCTTATTGAATGTTCATCCTGATTTACACAAAGTTTGTGGGGAGGTGAGATGACATTGGCTATATTTATTATTATTATTATTATTATTATTATTATTATTATTATTATTATTTAATTCAATTTTACATTATACATTTAAATCCAAATATTAATCATAATAATCAACATTGAGGATTCCCTGAATCCTTAGAATTCCCTCCATGGTTTCCATTATCAAACTTTTTCTACTGCATCATATAATTTCTCCATTTTTCTTAAAATAATACATTTTACCTTCGTTTTTAATACATTACAAGTGTTACTCAAATCCTGCCAATGCTTTTAGTTGTTTACAATGTTCTCTTAAGTAAATTGTAATTTTTGCCCATTCCATACTAAACTTTCTATCTTCCTGGTTTCTGAATTTCCGGTCACTTTCACCATTTTGGTGTAGTCCATCATCTTCATCAACCATTTGTCTCTGATCGGGACTTTATCTTCTTTCCATCTCTGTCATTGGCTACATTCTCGAGCTTTCATTCTGATTTGTTTGTGGGACATTTATATAACAATGCAGCACGTGATCACTATCCCACACTATCCAGTGCATTTATTGCAAAAAACAGAGTCTTTTTTGAGGAAGTGGAAGTGTTGCACACCAAATCAACTTTAATTGTGCAACATGAATTTTCTGGTATGTGATTGAATCTCCCATGAAAACAGTTAGTCTGGAAACACCATGAAGTCTGTAGTTACCTCTGTTTGGACTGTGTCTTATGCCATTTCCCTTGTTCTTAGGTCCATTCCCCCTTTTGCTGTCCTTCCTAATATCACCATCTGCTAGACTTGGGTTTTCTTTTTCCTCTTTGTGAACAGTTATCTTCCCAATACTGGAAGTTGATTGGCTTATATCTTCTATAGGTCTTGTGACTGGGTGTTATTTTTCTTAAGGCGTGTAAAAATAAGATTAATGGGAGTTATTTTTATTGATTTTGACGTCTCAGTCCACCTTGGATTAGGGCAGGGGAACAAATCCAATTAAAGTGTTATTATATTAAAGAATGAAAATGCTGCAAATAGGTTATGTGTTAAACAGCCACAAATTCTTTGATTGCAGGGGGATTAAATTTGCCCCACTGTTAGAAATGTTTATAAGTGGATCTAAAATGTGCCCAGGAGGACAATCTTTTAATAAAACAGCTTGGCATATTTGAAATGTCCCCAAGGGGGTGAATGTTCACAGTAATATATAAATTAACAAATCATTCAAGCAATCATTTTAAAATGTCACTTTTCATCTTCAACAACTTTCTTCCTACCTCAGTAACCCAGCTGACAGGATTTTAAAAATTGAGAATAATCATCATTCTTTACTTCTCAACTACCACTTAACTATTAGTAGAGTGGAAGAACCAATAAAAGGCTCCTTTTGTTGCATAGAGATGAAGCTCTTGACTAATGGCAGCATGAGAAAAAAAGGGGGTTAGCCACAAACTTGATGCAAAAACTAAGAAGGATTTATTCGGGAGGAAATCTGGTACAGAAAATTGATTTTTGGGAACCGAGGTCTATCATTCTTTCCCCAAGGGTTACAGCATCCATTGTAAACTCAATAACGATTCTTAAACAAAATTGCATTTGCCACTTCTTATAGCCTTGCTGCAGAAGGAGAGACATTTCTGAGCTGTGGGTATTTTGTTTCACTAGTATTGTGTGTTCTTTTTTCTACCAATTTTCTTAGGCTTAATTTTTAATGGTATTTATTATGGGCATTACTTATGTACTGAAACATTGGACCAGTTTGCACATCTCATTATGCCATGGTTTAATGTGATCTATGAACCAGGCCGCAGTAAATCTACTTATTTTGGGAGTAAGCTGTATGTAATTCAATGGGATTTACCTCTGATTCATAGGGTTTTAGTGTGTGTTAACTATACGGAATAAAACCTAGCAAAACAAAAACTCCAGCTCCAGCTTTTTCCGGGGGGGGGGGGGAGGATTGGATGTGGTGATGACTCTTCTCTGCTAGTGGGGCCCTCTGTCAACATAAAGAACTCCATGGTACCCAGTGTACATGCAGGTGTGCAGAAGCTACTGCTGGTGGTATTCTTCCTAGCAATAGCCAGCACAGGGTGTTTCTGGGGTGCAGAGGGTCTGAGATCTAGATCCTAAATTGGTCTAGTAACTACCAGCAGTCCAGACTTAAACCCTTCTGCTGTGCCAACCTATAACTGGATCAGCCACAAGTGAAGCAAAACCAGCCTCTTCTGGCCAGGGTGAGTGGCAAGGCTTAGATTTCCTGTGTAGCTCTGCCGCTGAGACTGACTCTGCCACTCTGTTCAGCACTGTCAATCCCAGATGGTAGTTTAGGATTATTTCCCTAAGAGTATAAAGCTGTACAAAATTGTTACTCGGAAGGAGGTTCCACGGAGCTTGCTCCCAAATAAACTTGTATAGGATTGCAGCTCAAAAAAGCAATGGACACTGTCAAATTTGCAGCAATTTCTGGGCTGGGTCAAATGCTTTCTGCAGTTTGGGAACCCTTTGAATTATGGTTTGGAAGATATTGTGAATGGGACCTCTTGTGTCATTATCTTTGAAAGAGAAAATAGATGTCCTAATATCTACATACCTGTCAAATAGTACACTCATGGGGGGGGGGAGCAACTTCAAGAATAATAACAATATTTACTAATGATCAGGTTAGGATGGGTTTTTTTAATGGAGACGGACAAAAGATAAGATGTGTGGGCAGCATTACAACCTGAAGTGCCTGGTTTGAAACTACAGTGATATTAATGTTAACTACCACAGGGAAGGCTTTACACTCTCGTTTAATGGATTTTACGATGCACCATATAAGCTTCGAATGCTTCACTACCTTTTTTGGATTTTAACCAAATTATAGGCAAAGTGAATTCAGTGAAATAAAGCTCCTTTTTATATTTCATAGTCTGCAATCCTATGCAGGCATACTTATGAGTAACTATCACTGGACTCAGCTGGGGCCTACTCCCAAGTAAACATGTATCTACAATTGTACTGTGCAATATTATCCTCTCACAATAATCTCTAGGGAAGGGAAAATGTACTATACAATTAACTGTGCTATGGAGCTCAGTAGTGAGGGGGAAGGTTAAATCATGCCAATTCTGGTTTCAGTAATCAGCTTTGCTAGTAGATTAGGGATATATGTCTGTATTAGAAGGTGTAAATCTCCTGTAGGCTGGAACACAGGGCACATAAATAACACCACTGCTGTGAGTTCCTTGGAATATGTGAAGATCTGATGCCCGCCTAAGCCTAAGATGTGACATAATAAGGCAGAGGGCAAGGTGGAATTTAGTTTAGATTTGTAGATGGATTCCATTGCTTGGATTTGATTTTCATATGGCTGTAACTCTGCAATCCTATGCATGTCTACTCAGAAGAAAACTGATCTAAGTAGGATTTGCTCCTAGGTAGAATTCATGTAGGATTGCAGCCTAAAGGCAGCTTCATATCTTTAAGTACATCTCACTTGCTGACTGTCCAAATGTCTAAAGCAGAGATGTGGAGATAAATAGGTACCACTGTGGCGGGAAGGTAAATGGCGTTTCCATGCGCTCTGGTTTCCATCACGGTGTTCCGTCCCGCCAGAGGTGGTTTAGTCATGCTGGCCACATGACCCAGAAAAGCTGTCTGTGGACAAACACTGGCTCCCTCGGCCTGAAAGCAAGATGAGCGCCGCAACCCCATAGTCGCCTTTGACTGGACTTAACCGTTCAGGGGTCCTTTACCTTTACCTTCACAACTGTAACATAGTGAATTGAGCAGAATGGAAGGCAAGAGACCGGGCAAATTTTGGCCTTGCAGTGGGTGTTGCTGAATTGTTGAAGACCAAAGTCTGCCACTGGTGGCCGCCTGATGTCTACAGGACCACAGGCTCAGACACAGTGGGCCCTGCCACTGCATGGGAATCGTGGCAACTGCCTGTGTGTGCCTGGTGCTGATGCCAAGCCTGCTCATCAGTGTCCCTTCGGATTTGGGCAAAGAAAGGTACAGTGGTACCTTGGGTTAAGTACTTAATTTGTTCCGGAGGTCCGTTCTTAACCTGAAACTGTTCTTAACCTGAAGCATCACTTTAGCTAATGGGGCCTCCTGCTGCCGCCATACCGCCGGAGCACGATTTCTGTTCTCATCCTGAAACAAAGTTCTTAACCCGAGGTACTATTTCTGGGTTAGCAGAGTCTGTAACCTGAAGCGTCTGTAACCTGAAGTGTATGTAACCCGAGGTACCACTGTATATAGCACTTCACAGAGAATCATAAGATAGGGCTACTTGTCTTTAATCAAACAGGAGGGCACCAGGCTTGGTTATATTCAGTAGAGAAGGAAATGTATTCTGCATATATATTAGAGGCACTTTGCTGTTTGCAGAGATCCAGGTCATGCTAATGGAAGCAAGGGATTTTGCAGCCGTGATTGCTGAAGGGCTGGAGGTCCAAACATACAGTATGCACAGATCCAAGAAAGATACACAGGTGAGCTGAAGTGGCAAATAATGTAGGATGCACACATGCGCCTCCACCAGCGCCACATCACCTCCAGGATTCAACAGCCTGCTCCCAGCTATTTCCTGTACTTGAACTTGGCACTTGCAAAAGGTTATGCTCTGCACACTCTTCTTTACTATTGGGTGGTTGGGCAAGATTAAAATGTTCTTCTAGTGCATGAAAAAAAATCTACACGGAGAGCTGAGTGAATAAACAGCGTTGGAGGTCTCAAACATTTTGTAGTAATTCTAAAACTCCGTATGAATTGTCCCGCAGTGCGATAAGAGAGGCTACCCATGGCTCCCTCTGCTGTTCATAAACACTGTTCTTGCCTGTCCTAGGAGCAACATCAATAGTGCAAGGCATTTTCTCCTATGAACTGTGTTCTTGATGTTCCCAGTCTCTGCTGGATCGGAGAACAAATGTGCAAGCCAAACTGTGATACCCTGCGATGGCAGCTGTGTTCAGACAGAGGGCTTGGGATGTTATTAAATCACTGAAAGTAGAAAAATGCCACGTGAAGGCTGAAAGTGTATCCTTAATCCTCCCTCCTTGTATACCAGCATAGCAGGACAAAACCATACGTGATTGCTGCTTTTGTTCCATTACAATAACAGCTAGGCAGACTGTACCATTTCACCACTTCCAAGTATAAAAAATACCAGATCAGGCTGGATTTTGGGGTGGAATTTGAAATGTGCCAAATTCCATACTGAGAGCCATTCAGAACTTTCACATTACATGAAGATAGGTTTGTGATTTGGCTGCATTTGTTTTGTCCCAAAATTGCAATTTGCATTGGAAAGTAATAGCTTTGAATCTTATCCCTCTGATCCCCCCCACCCCCAGTTTAAGGTAAGAACAATAAGTGAACACATTTTAACATCAGAATTAAGCACATAGTACATCTTCAAAACATTTATTTATTGCTGCTTTGAATGTCAATAATTGATAAGTGACCTTACTCTTTCTAAGTACTAAGTATTTAATTTCTTTATCTTTAGTTGTACATAATTCAATTTTATTTGTTTTTATAGTTGATGCTTCTTTATTGTTTTCTAATGCAATTTTTACAGAGGTCAAACAAATCCATACAAAATTATACCGTAGAGAGGGAGTCTTGTGTATTTGTTGTATCTGTAATAAAATCCCACCAGTGGGACTTATTTTAAAGTAAAAGGTTCAGGATTAGGTTGCTACATGCTGCAAACTTTCTCTGGATTGCACCTATTGTACAGCAACAGCATATTATCAAAACTGACATGACTGGGGTGCTTTGTGGTATTAAACATTAGAACAATAATTTTTGTCTGCTAAATTGGTTTTGGATTGTGCAAAGTAATATCTACTGTATTGTGAAAAGCTGCAAAATAACATATTATTAAAGCTGCATCCTAGGCTCCACTATCCCTTTTCTTTTTTCTCAATTAGCACTTCTTTAAGAAATAAGGCAACATCTTTCTTTTTACTGTGTAATCATTCGGTTCATACAGGAAACATTGTTTCATGAATATCTTAACAGGTTCCTCAGTTTTCCATGCAAGGCTCCCAAGGACGTGACAAGAGCACAATTAAACTGCAATTAAGTCATTTTGCTTAACTTTTTGCCTGCTGTCTAGCAAATATCCTGGGGTCTATTATTATTGCCCACAAGCATTAGCAAATTAGCCATATCCTTTCCCAGCAGGGATTGAGTCTGTTCCTTGAAGTCATCTTGCTTCTGCTTCTTTCGCTTGAATGAAAGTTTCTTCTTACAGCCAAATTGTTTAAGTGCTCTGGCGGCAAAAAGCCCCACTGAAGTTGGCAGCTACTGGCGGGCTACTTATCAGATCACAGGAATGCATGATTCTTGGAACAAAATCAATGTTTGACACATTATTCTGACACCTAGTGACAGTCCTTAAAACATCTGAATTGCTCCAATCGCTGTCAAATTTATAAAATCGGCAATATTCAGCTTTGGTATGATTTTTGCTGTGCCTCCATGTGGATGAACACAGGAAGATGTCTTATACCAAGTCAGACAATCGCTCCATCTAGTTCAGTGTGGTTTTTGCTGCTGGACTACACTTTTAAGGTGTTTTAGACAGGGGTCTCTCACAGCCCTACCTGGAGACTGAACCAATACTTAGCAGTGAGTGGATCATCCAAGATCATATGGGTCACAAGTGGCCAGCACACCAGTCTACCCATGAACTCATTTTTTTAAAGAGCTTTGTGTCAGGAGGAAATTTCACAGGTGTGCTTTCTTCCATGTCACTGCCATGCTAATAAAAGAAATAGCACCAGCTCTTTAAAGATAAATTTGGTGGGGGAGGGGGGAAGCAAGTTTGAAGTGTCTGCAGTTAGACTTGACTGTTTACACTGGTTGGCTTGTTTGTGTGAAATCATTTGCGTGTTGACTTAAGTTTAAGCATGTTGTGAGCCATCTTTGAGGGAGGATGGAGAGTTTTTTTGGAGAACAAATGATAATGGAAATGTCCCAAAGAGGAAACAGGATTATATTAGATCTTCTTCACCCTGTCAGGCAGGTTAAAGTACTTTTTAATTTGATTTATAATCATAAAATGCTGACCAAAGCAGCTTCATGTCTAAGTGGGGAGATGATGAAAATAGGGACCGTCCGTTCCATGACGGTTTCCAACATAAACAAAAACAGGACAACACATTAAACATTAACAAATTTCCCTATTAGATGTCTTCTAAAGGTTGTATAGTTACTTATTTCTTTGATTGTTGGTTTTGTGGGGTGGGGTGGGATGGGGTGGGGGAGTTGTATAACTGAAATCGCCTCTGTCCAAAGAGTGAACGCAGACGTATTTACATATTGCACTTTGCAACACAGTATATGCGCCGCTTTCGGGCTGTGGAAGGGAAGCGGGCGCCACGATAGCGGCCCAAGAGATGCGACAGTAGGAGCACATGAGAAATGATGCCTCCTGAGGCGAAGAAAGGCGGACAAGCCGCGGCTGCAGCGCCTAGTGGATAACGCGCCTGTTTCCAAAGACACAGAGGCTAACCAGAGTCTGCAGTTCGGCCCCGAGCAACATCCCAGCACGCACTGCGAGAGAACGAACTACAACCCCCAGACTACCCCTCTACGACGTATCCGGACCCCTAAGGATCATGAAGCGCGGTGCATGCTGGGAACGGTAGTTCAAGTTTAAAAGTGCAGACGCCTGACGGGTAGGCCTCCGTCCGCCCGAGCTCTGCGACAAGGTAAGGAAAGGCGGGAAGGTACTTCCCCGGCATAGCTCAGCTTAGACACAGAGTAAATGACTTCACACCGTCGGGCAGGCCAGGGTTTTTCCCCCGCTGCCGCTTTCGGTAACCCTCGCTTCCAGGATTCCGCTGGATTTTGTTCGGTGTTGCTGCCCCCTCGCGGCGCGCTTGTGGCGTTAACCTTCCCCAAGCGGCCGTTGCTCCAGGCGACGCAGCCGCGGCGGCTCCGGCCCTTTTAATTGCTTTTGGTGCATGCGCATCTGTTAGCTATAAGCGCGTGCAGAGGGCGTCGTCGTGTGGCGGTTTTGCACTTTGCTGCTAAGGAGCAAGGCAGGAAAGTCGTCGCTGCTGCTTTGCGTGGCCATTGGGAGGACGCTCCTTAACGCTTGGGGAGAAGGTTACCGCACCCCCCTCCAGGGGAAAACTTTGGGGGAGCGTTTTTCTGTTATTGTTAAAATTTATTCAATTTATATAATGTGGATATAAATGACTGTGAGCAGCTGCAGCTTGCAATTGCTGTCCAATGCACAGCTGCCAGAGGAAGGCGGGGAACTGTGGCAACTTTACTGTCCTGCTCTGTTTTTCTGGTGACGGGGTGTGAGAAGTGCTTGGGACAAAGCCATGTCTTTTGGGGCGTCCATTTCACATCTTGTGTGAAGCTGTTGGGAAAAGACTTGGTTCGTGGCTCTTACTTCCCATCGACTTCAGTGGGGCTTAAGTGGGCCTCGCATTTCCTCCTCAAAATTGCAATTATTTGCTGCGGGAGAAGGTCTTCTTACTCGAGACTGCAGCTCCATTGAAAAGTCGAGAACTTAAACTCTGAGGAAAGGTGCAGTCTTTCACAGGTCTGCTCAGAAGTAAATTCCCATTGTGTTCAATGGGGATTCATTCCACAGAAGTACATAGGATGGTAGGCTCAGCAAGTCTCCCATACAACCTCTGCCCCTCCCCATTGGGAAAGAAATGCTGTTATTAACGCTTACCTGGGTTGAAGGGAAAGGGCAGCTTCCACATTTTGCAATAAGCAGCAAAACAGTGATTTTATAGTAGGTTTTAACCGTGGCACCTGCTTCACTGGAGACTTTCACTGTTTATTACTTTTTCTCCCTTTCAATACATTAAGTATGGTTTAATTTATTTTCATATTAACTAGGGCTTGTTAGCTGCTTGGCAAAAATAAAGCCATTGATTTAAATTTTTCTTCTTAACTTTTTGACAGTGGTTAGAACCTGAATATTTGCAAAAGCAATAGCTATATATGTTTAGATAGACACACCTCCCTCTGCCCTTTCTACAATTATGCTGCTCTTGTAGTGGCACCAAAGAATGTTAATTTATTTATGTAGTCCATAAAACTTTACACTGCTTGATTGTAATAAAAAAGTACAAAGATAAAACAAAATTTTAAAAAAATCACAATAGAATTTTAAAATATACAAAAGTTAAAATACTAAACCGATTATGTAGCTAGCGGTGATTTAGTAGACATGCCACATGGATCTGTATAACTTTGATTTAGCACCCACCTTCCCAGTCTCAAACTGATATGTGTTGTCTGATCTTTATGCTAACCCTTTTTTATTTCTCCAGACAATTTTTCATGTGACTGATATGTTTGGTTTAGAAACTTTGAAAAATTAAGTGAACAAAGAAGTTATTGCGCAGCTGAAAATCAGATTTTACTCTAGCACAAAACACAGGCATAGTTGGGTGTTTATTCTCATTGATTTTCCATTTCCTATTTGTACAGGCACTTCACAAAAGAAATGCAAAAGGCTAAGAGTATGCAACAATGCCATAGAAATAGACTGTATCATACCACATCTCAGGCAGCATTTATCACTTCAAAGCAATTGCACTTCATATCCATTTCAGGACTAGTGTATGGGTTGTGGTTACACTATGTTTACACTAAGGGAGGCTATGTCAATATGGTTATAAAGTAGTCTCCTTTAAGTGGCTTGCTGATTTGAACTTCAAGCACTTTAAGAGTATGAGAGGAGTGCAGGGCAGTGTTAACCACACACCTGGCACTAGTTTTATAATTATGTAAGCAAAAACGTTTTTGAGTGACACAGGCAGGTGGTCATGAATGGAATAATTTGCTTCTGTGGCAAAGCTTGTCTGTCTTGCTAGCCTCTTATGCTTCCTTTAATACGTTGCTTGTACATAGGTGCACTGCGTGTGTGTGTGTGTGTATAGATAGATAGATAGATAGAATATCTATCATCTACCTGCTATATACATAAAGATCCTTAGGTCTGTCTGACAGATGTGTCAGAATCATTGAAGTATTTCAAGGACACCCAGAAATCTGAAATTGGGAAAAGATGCACATTAATAAGGTATGAAATTAATAAGGTATGAAAACAGGGTACTTTAATTTATCACTATCAAAATAGAATATGAAGTGTGATGGCAACACATTGCAAGCCAGGGTGCAAATGAAGCAGTATGTTGGGCCAGACTTAGGTAAGGTAATAATGGGTCAAGTCACATTTCTGTGGGTGTTCACCAGTCCCTGTTTTAATACTTGGAAGAAAAGGGTGACTTCGCTGGCAGCTGATAGTGCAAGAGTAATAGCCAGTTTGCCTTCCAGAAGATACAGACTCCAACAGGCTTTGGAATGTACAGCCCTCCAGATGTTAGACTGCAACTCAATGGTCAGTGGTCGGGGATGGTGGGAATTGTAGGCCACAACATCTGTAGGGTGTATAAATTTGGCCACCCATGTGATAGTACTGGATAAAAGATAATAAAAGCAATAATAAAAAATAATTGCAAAACCCCCTGTAGCATGTAAACATTCTGTACAATTTATGACCCTTCCATCTTTTCATGCCAGTATAATAAATGTAATGCCAACACACATTTTGTCCGTCTACTATCAATATTTTGTTAACTGTTCATTGAAGATGTCAAGGGTCTGTGCCATTTTTGGAGGATCTCGGGGAATTGGCCATGCTGTTGCACAACTGCTAGCACAGAAAGGATATTGCCTGGCCATTATTGCCAGAAATCTGGATAGAGCTCAAACTACTGCAAAGAACTTGGGAGGTATGTATACCTTAGTGTTTTTGCAAAATATGTTGAACTATTAAAGTAATACATGTGTGTTAAATAAAGTAGCATGATTATTTTACACTGAATTTGAATCTTGCAGATCTGATAGTACAACCCCTACATAATACAGTGGTACCTCGGGTTACATACACTTCAGGTTACGTACACTTCAGGTTACAGACTCAACTAACCCAGAAATAGTACCTCGGGTTAAGAACTTTGCTTCAGGATGAAAACAGAAATCGTGCTCTGGCGGCATGGCAGCAGCAGGAAACCCCATTAGCTAAAGTGGTGCTTCAGGTTAAGAACAGTTTCAGGTTAAGAACGGACCTCTGGAACGAATTAAGTACTTAACCCGAGGTACCACTCTATAGTATAAGATAAGGGTCTGGTTAATAGTAGATGAGTGACATGGGGAATTGTTGGTTTTTTGTAATGTAAAAATGTGTACTCTGTCAGTATCAGACTTCGTTTCCAATCATATAATTAGTATGTTATTTTCTAGGATCCACATGCTAGCTAACAGCTCTCTGTCTGTATTTATGATACTTGCAGTCTCTGAATGTTTTGAGAAAGTTTGTATCTTATTGTGGACTTTGTGCCAACACAGCAGGTCATCTAGCATTTAGATGCGATGTTTCCAAAGAAGAAGACATCCAAAATGTGTTTAAAGAAATGGAGACAAGTTTAGGTCAAATAAACTATCTGGTTAATGCTGCAGGTATCAACAGGTTAGTTTCCAATTTAAGCTTCTATCAAAGGTACACTTTTGAAAATATCTAACATAAATAAATATACAGGTATAAAATAGTGTGGTTTATTTTGTTTTAGAGTTTAAAATCAAATATTTAATTTGTATCTAAAAGTGTGCGGAACAAATTTCATTAGATTGATTTGATATTCTTTGATTTAAGGTAGTTGAATTAAAATATCATTATCCTAAAAGGACTGTTTCATTTGCTGCAGCCTTTATACTGATCAAAAGCTGATTTTGGATGGGCTCTTTATCTACCTTCATCTTGTTTAAACAATAGCATAATCAGTATTCTGGGTAAGCCTTTAGGGCTTGTTATAATTGACTACAATTATAGGGTGGCTTCTAGTGGGCAAAGGTGCATGGATAAAACATTCTGGAGTATCCCTACTAAGACAAAGGTTGTCAATTGAGATTATTAGTCTTTAATAAAACAACGTAGGGTACTCAACTTCATAATGAACTCATTTAGTTTTGCACTTCAGTGTTTTTCTAGTTTAAAACAATATATTAATTAGCAAAGTGGCTGAAATTATTAATTTTTTCAGTGCATTGTAATTAATTATGCTTGACTATATTGGCCTGTTTCTTTCATGGGTCTAAACAATAGTATTTCTATTCTCCACTGTCATTTTTTTAATATTAGGGATGGCTTGTTGTTGCGAACCAAGGCTGATGATATGTTATCCCAGCTTCAGACCAATCTTTTGGGGACAATGTTGACATGCAAAGCTGCTGTGAAGGGTATGATTCAGCAGCAAGGTGGAGCTATTGTTAACGTAGGTGTGTCTGCCTAAACAAATATGATTATTTTCAATTGATACTAACTTTTCAAGAATCAATGTATGGTATGTTACAAGTTCTCCTATATAAACACATGCAGTTGAAGTTCTTACCAAAATTAACCACAGCACTTTTGGGGTCATTGGGTTGAAGTCAAATGTGCCTTTTGCCTGCTGCTTTTACACCTCAGCCAAAAGAATTGTGCAATCAGAGTGTAACAAAAGCCAAATGTATTCTGCTTGTGTAAGATGCTCATACAGTAAGCCTTTTTCTCATTTTATAGAACTGCATATTCACTCCCACTGTTCTCTCAAAAAGTGTTTTCCAGCTTCTCTGAGGCTGCAGTCCTACTCTCTCTCTCTCTCTCTCTCTCTCTCTCTCTCTCTCTCTCTCTCTCCCTCTTCCTGGGAATATGTCCTGTTGAACTCAATGAGGCTTAATTCTGAGTAGATATTCATAGGATGACTTTGTAAAAAAATTAAAAGCTGCTTATGATGCAGTGGGATGTGGTGTCTGCAGTTAGGGAAAACAAGAGGGGAAATCTGTTCTACCTGCTTGCCTGCCAGACAACAGACCTCTCTGGAGTTGTGCCCATAAATGCAATTTGGGATTCATGGGTGCCCACTGGACATCCTAGATCAGGGATGTGGAATGCCTGGTCCTCCCTTGACCCAGTTCCTATAATCTAGTATGTTTGTGATATAGGTATATTTTATTCTTAGCTTTTTGTTGTAAGCATCTTTGGCAGTAGTGTAAAAGGTGGGTTACAAATAACATTAAATAAATAAGCAAATATTTTTAGGAGAAATTCTGTGATTTATATTTATGTCTGAAAGAATTATCCTCTTTTCTAGAACCAAAGAGCTCCATAGATAATGCCTAATGGCTTCACAACAGGTCTTGGGAAACATACTGGAAGTGACTGCATTTTTTAAAATGTTGATGAAATGAAAAATTTCTGCATGTAGATTGTTTTAAAACACAGAGTAGCAGGACGAGTTAAAAGTAGGAGAAATATTTGAGCCACTCAGGGTTTGTTTTTTGTTTTTTTAAATGAATAGATTGACTTGATGCCAGGTTCATGTTATTTTTCATACAAGAAACAAATAAATATAAAACCGTGTGAGGTAATACAGGGAAATGTCAGGGTTAACTGACACCATCTTTCCTCTTTAACCACTTCCTAAATAGGTAATATTAATCATATTTGTTCTAGTTTTAGACTTTTGTGAGTTCTCTGACACCTGAGAGTACTGTACACTCACTGTCTGAGGGGACAGTGGGGCTTGCTGAGGTGTGGGAAGAAATCAACCAGCTTGTTATCTGCTACTACTTCTGACCTTCTCCCTTTGCCCTATTGCAAGGGTTTGGGTTCTCACTTGTATTTTCATATGGCTGGGGCTGTAACAGTATCTGTAATGCATTAAGTTCATGCTTGCTTTTCAGCATAAGGCCTTCATGTACATTAGGCAAAAAAGATAAGGCTTTAAAAATATTTAATTAAAAGTTAAATATCAATACAGCTACTATTAAAAACGCTCAGTTCCGACCATAGTTTCTCAACTTTGGCTTTGCCTGTATTTCCCTTTGGTTTATTTTAGGAAGTATTGTTGGGCTGAAGGGCAATTCTGGTCAGAGCGTATACAGTGCCAGCAAAGCAGGAATAGTTGGATTTTCACGCTCTCTTGCTAAAGAAATAGCAAGAAAGAACATTCGAGTCAACATGGTTGCTCCAGGTTAGTTTTTAGTTCACCAACTGTCACTTGTGAATCAGTACGTAAGATCAGATGCTTTTAGGTCCTTATATACTGAATTTAATGCACAATATTGATATCAGTCCGATAATTGCATCAGTTACAAACTTAACAGTAAAGCAACGGTAAAGCAACCCTTCAGATATTGTTGGACTCCAACAGGAGTTTTCCACCTGGCTTGCTCCACCCTCCAGCCCTTGGATCCCTAGGGGCCTTCAGAATGGTGCTGCTGCCACAGGGATCGTGTGTGTGTGTGTCTTGTCATGAACTGGGTGGAAGACTGTGAGTCATAGGAATGGAGAGTGTGTGTGTGTGTGAATCCAGCAGTGCTTAGTTTGTTTTTGATGGTTAAATTGTTAATGTTGCTAGTATTGTTTGTGGATTATGATTACTGCAATGCCTTGTGAGTTTTATAAAATGACTTCTCTTGTGGTTGTGCTGCTTAGCCGATTTTTTAAAGTTGTTTTGTTATTAGTGTTCTATAGACAATGGTTGTTTTACTACTGATTTGTTAATTATTTTATACTGTTTATGTTGTGGTTGTGATGTTGTTATTTATGGTGTGTAAGCTGCTTTGTGACTCATGTGAGTGAAAAGCTGTGAAGAAATAATAGTACAACATCTAGATAAAGGTAAAGGGACCCTTGACCATTGGGTCCAGTCGTGGCTGACTCTGGGGTTGCGGCGCTCATCTCGCTTTATTGGCCGAGGAAGCCAGTGTACAGCTTCCAGATCATGTGGCCAGCATGACTAAGCTGCTTCTGGTGAACCAGAGCAGCGCACGGAAACACCGTTTACCTTCCCGCTGGAGTGGTACCTATTTATCTACTTGCACTTTGACGTGCTTTCGAACTGCTAGGTTGGCAGGAGCAGGGACCGAGCAATGGGAGCTCACCCCGTTGCGGGGATTCGAACCGCGACCTTCTGATCGGCAAGTCCTAGGCTCTGTGGTTTAACCCACAGCGCCACCTGTGTCCCTTAAAAACATCTAGATAGGCTTGCCTAAATAAGAATGTTTTTAGCAACTGCCAAAAAGAGCACAGTGAGGGTGCCTGCATGATATTGATAGGCAGGGAGTTCCAAAGTGTAGGTGCTGTTGCACTAAAATTTTGAGTTGAGTAACACTTGAGTGAGGATATATGGGGTATGACAATCTCATAGGTAAACGGGTGCCAAGCTGTTAAGAGATTTATATACTAATAGTAACACCTTTAACTTGGCCCAGTAGCAAATCAGCAGTTGTGTTGTAGTGTTCTGGACTAACTGAAGTTTCCAGATCAGGTAACGGGGAAGCCCTTCATAGAGTGCGTTGCAGCAATCTAGTTCATGAAGTAGCCAGTGCATGGAGTTGGTAAAAGGTATTTTGAGCCACTGAGGCTACCCGAGTCTCCAATTGCAGGGCTGGATCTAGAAGCACCCCTAAACTGTAAACCTGCTCTTCCAGGGGGAGTGTAACCACATCCAGGGTAGGCAATTGACCAGGTCCTTGGACATGGAAACTACTTACTCATAGTGCCTCCGTTTCAAGCTCATCTTGTTTTCCCTCATCCCAAGCAATAGCCCAGGGGCTGCACAGCCTCTCCTGATTCATGCTGATACAGTTTTCAAACTGTTTTGCTTTAGTAAAAACATTTCAAAAAAATTCCTAAAACATAACTATGTGGTGACTGCACGACTGAACAGATGAATCATTATCTGCTTGGCAAAATACAAACAGCCTTAATACTTTTATGTATGTACACGTGCAGCAGGTGGAGTTCTTGCATTAACTCCTGTAGTTTACCTTGAACAACTCAGTTTGAGTGTGTCCCTGCTAACCACAGCAAGATTTCGTTTTGAATATTAACACCTTTTGACATCTCAGCAAGCCTCTAGCAGCACACTAAGTAAAGTCCCTAGATGTGAGAATTTAACCTTCAACCTCAACCCAAGGCATTTCAAATGCACTGTCTCTCTTCATTTTATTCAATTCTGATGTTCTGTGATTTTATCCTGCTAAGGCTATCTGTGTAGGAATTGCTTTGTACTTATTTTATAGTGCAGTGCACCTTTCCATAACTGAAATGTTTATGTCAGCTTGTAGAGACTGTAGTGGAAAGCATGGGCTCTAGTAGCCTAAATATGGAACCTTACCTTCTCTTTCACTCCAAACCTTAACTTAATGCAAGTTGGAAACAGATCTTTGACTTGTTTTCTGCCTATCATTACATGTATAAGTTCATGTCTATAGTGGCCGAGCACACAGTCATTTGAACACAGGATGTGCTTTTCACAGTAACGTAAATCCCTGGTTTGAATTAAGAGAACTCCCAAAGATTCTGTGGACTATGCAAGGCTGAGATTCTTACTGCAGCCATCCAAACTCCATGTGTGATAAGATAGGGAACAGAAGTGGCACCTGAACCAGGCCCTCTGTATTCTTTAGTTTAAATAAGTTTAAACTGGCTTGGCTCGCACAGCATTTTAAATCACAGTTAAACTTAAATATAGTTTAAAGGTGCATAGTGCTAAAACTGCAGGTACTTTGTTTCTCCCTCACTCTTGTTGCTGGTCTGTTGCCAAGAACTAAACCAGGGTTTGACTTACCATTACAGCTGAACCCAGGCTTGGGGGTTGTTTCCCTCCAAACAAACCACAAGCTGTATGAAGGCTTGCTGTCAGATTACCGCCCATGGATGGTTTGGGGAAAACCAACCATAGGCCTAAGGTTTTGATGTAATGCTAAGCCAAACCATGGTTTAGCTCCTAGCAATGCAGTAGGAGTATGGGAGGAGTTAAGTGGCATGTACTAGCATGCTTTAAACAATAGCTAAGTTGGTTGGATGTAGTTTTAGAGGTACACCTCATTGAAATAAGTAGTGGGACTTAATGTGAAACAAACACGGTTAGAATGGGGCTATATATATATAAGAATTTGGATGTGTAAAATTTGTCACAGTTTCTGGGCTGATATTTCCAGTTTCAAGAAGTTTCAGATAAGTTTGAATACACAAATATTTATTTCCTTAAATGGTTTTTAGTTGTGCAACTATGCTTTGCATTTGGACAGACTTATGACTCTTGAGCTCAGGAAACTATATAGTTGTGATGATAGGAGTTTTATCAGGATTTGACTAGGTCTTATTTCATAAACATATTTTCTCTCCCCCCCCCCCCAAATGTTAGGCTTTATTCACACAGATATGACAACACACTTGAAAGAAGAGCAGTTGAAGAAAACTATTCCCCTTGGACGATTTGGGGAGCCTCAAGAAGTTGCCGAAGCTGTTGCATTTCTTCTGGAGTCTCCGTATGTAACAGGCCAAGTTCTAGTTATTGATGGAGGTTTGCAACTTTTGTTTTAAAAGCCATGAAAGCATAGTCAATAAGTGTGGGAAAACATATTCAGCAATTGAAAGTCCCAAGAAGTGGATTGAGGTGATACTTCTTTTGTTAGTATTTTAAATTAAAGTAGTATAAATTTGTAATTAGTCTGACAAACTTCAAATCATATGCTTACTTGTCTGTTTGCCTCAGGTAAATAAGCAAATTATGTGTGACACCAGATTTTTTTGGGGGGGTGGGTGGGGTAGATGATTCAGGGTCCCATTTTTGTTTTTTGTGTATATATTGAAATTAAATGATCTGGTTTTTTTTTAAAAAAAAAACAAAAAACCAGTGCTACATGTTACCGAATATACTAATTGTGACATAGACGTTGCTTGATCAGATTTGTTCTTTCTGCATAGAAAGCTTAATGCAGCTCTCCTTCCAAAAGTTGGTCTATTTTTGGTTCATTCTGTAAGTAAAGTATGATCTTTTTCATAGTTTATGTTGGAAGACTTTGGTGTTCTACTTGGAGAGGCAAAGGAAACTGATGATAAACTGCTTAGGAATGTTGAATGCTTGGTTATATAGGGCACACTTCTCCATGCATATTTATTTTGTTTCTCCTATGAAGTGGTTGCTAACAAAGAATACAATATGCTGAACTTCATAACCTTAGGTTTCTTAAATAAAACACTAATTTCCAAAGGTTTTTTTCATTGATTCAAAGTACTTGAAATAGTGAAAAATTATTATTTAGATGTGACATTTTCTAACCGTCTCCTACTTGAAGCATAAATATTTTTTTCTATCACTTCAGAAAGGGCTATATATATATATGTATACAGTGGTGCCTCGCAAGTCGAAATTAATTCGTTCCGCAAGTTTTTTCTTCTTGCGAGTTTTTCGTCTTGCGAAGCACGGTTTCCCATAGGAATGCATTGAAAATCAATTAATGCGTTCCTATGGAGACCGTCCGGGGACAGAGGGGAAGCGCCGCGCGCCTTCCCCTCTGTCCCCGGACGTGTTTTAAAGCAAGGGAAGGGGCAGCGGGGAGAATCGCTTCTCCCCGTTGCCGCCCCTTGGTTCAAAAGGGGTCTGAGGAGAGAGGGGAAGGCGCGCGCGCGCCTTCCCCTCTGTCCCTGGAGATTGTGGGGCTGGCAACGGGGAGAAGCTATCTTCTCCCCGCCGCCCCTTGCTTCAAAAGAGGTCCGGGGACAGCGGGGAAGACGCGCTGCGCTTCCCCGCTATCCCCGGAGCTTGCGGGGCAAGCTTCGTTTTGCGAAGCAAGCCCATAGGGAAATGCGTCTTGCGAAGCGGCTAAGAAAACGAAAAACTTCTTCGTCTAGCGAGTTTTTCGTCTTCCGAGGCATTCGTCTTGCGGGGTACCACTGTATATATAATCATTTCATACATTAAAAGCTATCTAGTCTATATTCTTATTCTGGATGCTTTATGGCTCTTTGACACCAATATACCTCTTTATCACAAACAAATATTTTGTGTCTACTACAGTATCTGGATAACAGAAATGTTCAACTGTATGCTATATTGTTACGTTCCACCCTTAACTCCGAGCATTATGATATTCTGGGGGGTTGCAGGTGCGCTTTAACGCAGGGTTTGTTTTTCCTGTGGGACAATAAGGCACAGTGGAAACTAGTGTCTTTATGATATTTGGTGTATTTGCACATGAAAAACCTGCAGGCTAGATGGAGGGGCTCACAGTATTGGCACCCCAAAAGGTTGTTGCGTCTTCTATAGTCTTGCACTCAAATGAACAGCAGCCGTCATATTTTGCCTCCTCCTCTAGTTTATGTCCTTGCTAACTCCTAACTTCCCTTCTGTACTCTAAACTCTCCTAAAACACTGGCCTTGTCTTTTAAGCTAACTCAGTTGAGAGAGGGAAGAAACCCACACATGCAAATGTAATTAGCCTTTCTCTCTTTTGTGTCGTTTAAATGGTTCATCCCTAGGCTAACGCCTCAGAAGGAAATTACCTGTAATAATTAGCTTTTACACTTGGCTTAATTAAAGGATTAAAGGTCTGGCATACACCTTACATGCACACTTGAGTCTAGCTATCATGTCCTAGGAAATCAGCTTTGACACCCCAAACCTTAATTAAATTCTAGTGCTAATTTGATCCAGAATTTAGGTGGTCCTGCATCCCAGATTCATGAAAGTACATGGATTTTCCTATTATTTTTTTATTTGCACAATTATCTAGCTTAAAATGTGAAATCTTATTAGTGGTGGCTAAGTTGCCAGTTTTTTGTTTTGTTTTTTTTAAAAAAACTGCTTTTCAGATTTATTTTACAAAAGTTACAATATGCAAAATCATAAGAAACTTTCTTATAACATAAAAATATTTGTAATATTTAAAAAATTAGTATTTTATATATATATATATATATATATATATATATATATATATATATATATATAGTGTACTCATCAGAACTCAGACACATGGAAAAACTCAATGAGGAGAACTTTTAATAGGAAAAATACTTATCTCTGTGTTAAATTATTTAGTTATAATGCCTGCAAACCAGGAAGGGATAATATTAAGGGCTGTTTCCCCTTCTTATTGTTCAAATCCATTAAAACCTTTCCCCCTTGCATCGAATCCAAGAAATCATGCTTAATATTGTAAAATCCCAAAATTTAATGTATCTGTGCCAACAAAGGCTGTTGCGAGTAGGAGTTCAACAACTGGAGAGCGCCATGTTGGCTATCTCTTCTCTAAACTTCTCTATTCCAAAAGAATTTGGATAGTTGCATTTGTTGATATTTAACCAGATATATTTCTAAATGTCATCAGAAGTAGATTCTCTAGTCATTACTTCTCATTCCTGGAATAACTGATTTGGCTTGTTGTTATCAGTTGCTTTATACAATAAAAGTCTCAAAATGATTTGACAGAAGAAAATAGAGCACATTAAAACAGCATGAAACCAGAAAAATGGGGGGCAGGGAAATGACAATACAAAATGTATAAAATGCTCATTCAGCAACATATTAATAAGGACAAAGTCCTAACTGCTCCACTAAAAGAAGAGGACCACTATAGAAAGCAGTATTAAGTAACCAGGGTAAACAGCAAGGTCTTAACCTGAAAAGATGGTGCCAGACAACTACCCCTTATGAGAGCATTGCACAGACTGGGTGAAATCACTGAAAAGGTCCATTCCTGTGTGGCCACCTTCCACATCGCCCTCAGGAACACACAGAAGGGTCTCTGATGAAGACTGCTGGGTCCAGTCCGGTCCTTGAAAATACTATAAGTTACTTTGGTTTCTCCCAAATTACCGTATTTTTCACTCTATAAGACGCACCAGACCATAAGACACACCTAGTTTTTGGAGGAGGAAAACAAGAAAAAAAATATTCTGAATCTCAGAAGCCAGAACAACAAGAGGGATTGCTGCGCAGTGAAAGCAGCGATCCCTCTTGCTGTTCTGGCTTATGGGATAGCTGTGCAGCCTGCATTCACTCCATAAGACGCACACACATTTCCCCTTGCTTTTTAGGAGGGGAAAAGTGAGTCTTCTAGAGCAAAAAATATGGTAGGTTTTCAGAGTCATTTAAACTGCATTTGTTCATTTCAGCTTACTAACCAATAGTTTAAAATGTCTTCTGTTTTAAAGGACTCAAATAATACTAATTTTGCATCTCCCAATCCATTCCTCACCTGTGTTAAATATGCAGTCTGATTATTCCGTATCCAAGCTGCCAAATTGAAATACTTTGTGGGCTACCCCCTCCCCCCAAAAGCAAGCTGTCAGTTTAGGCCTGTAATTAAAATTGGCAGAAATATAAGCATAGAATAAAAATGCAAACAAAACTATTCAGGTCTTCTATATATCTTAAAATGTAGTCTGGAAGTACTATATAATTGATTTTCTTGTAGGATCAGCCCAGTAATCAAAGGTGGAAGCAAGTTTACTTTCATGTTTAGAAAAATGGCATATTCACTGACATCTGGAGTGTGAGCATACAAACAGATCTATTTTTCACCTCTTGAGGTCAGTATAATTTAAGGAATAAATAGTTCATTAGGGTTAGTTAGGTAATTGTACAAAGAACTACATATATATTTATAGCCATTTAAGTTTGGCTTGTGTGCAGAGCTAATTTAATGCTTTTTTCATTTTGTTAGAATTGCTACATTCTTATAATCCCAATTTTAAATAACAGGTTTATATTATTTGTGTACATAAATTCCCATTTATACATATTGTTCAGTTTCATAGTTGAAAATGAGTGTGCATGGCTTCTTATCTCTCTATAAACAGTTATTTTCATATCTCTTTGCTTAATTATGGCCAGAGTGGGCAAAACATTGCAATTGTTGTTGTTTAGTCGTGTCCGACTCTTCGTGACCCCATGGACCAGAGCACGCCAGGCACTTCTGTCTTCCACTGCCTCCCGCAGTCTGGTCAAACTCATGCTGGTAGCTTCGAGAACACTGTCCAACCATCTCGTCCTCTGTCGTCCCCTTCTCCTTCTGCCCTCCATCTTTCCCAACATCAGGGTCTTTTCCAGGGAGTCTTCTCTTCTCATGAGGTGGCCAAAGTATTGGAGCCTCAGCTTCAAGATCTGTCCTTCCAATGAGCACTCAGTGCTGATTTCCTTAAGAATGGATGCGTTTGATCTTCTTGCATTCCATGGGACTCTCAAGAGTCTCCTCCAGCACTATAATTCAAAAGCATCAATTCTTCGGCAATCAGCCTTCTTGATGGTCCAGCTCTCACTTCCATACATCACTACTGGGAAAACCATAGCTTTAACTTTACGGACCTTTGTTGGCAAGGTGATGTCTCTGCTTTTTAAGATGCTGTCTATGTTTGTCATTGCTTTTCTCCCAAGAAGCAGGCGTCTTTTAATTTTGTGGCTGCTGTCACCATCTGCAGTGATCAAGAAAGTAAAATCTCTCACTGCCTCCATTTCTTCCCCTTCTATTTGCCAGGAGGTGATGGGACCAGTGGCCATGATCTTCGTTTTTTTGATGTTGAGCTTCAAATCATATTTTGTGCTCTCCTCTTTCACTCTCGACAGCAATAATCATTTGTATTTTACAAACAGTTCAATGCAAGGTAATTGTATCTAACAAAAGATGGCAATATTCAGAAACAAATAGAGAACTAGGTTACACTTTCACTGATCTTAAGGAAGCCATAAGTAAACCAGAAATTTCAGAGGGGGGCTGTAGCAGAATTAGAATTAATCAAGAAGGTAAATTGTTCATTTGGATCTGAATAGAGACCACCTTTTTCTTTCTCACTTCAGAAGTTAACCTGGCATTGCCAAGCTGCTATTACTACTATTATTGATTACTTGCTCTTCACCCAGGGCAAGTTGCAATATTAAAACACAATATTAAAAAGTTTAAAACCATTTATTGAATTATTGGAAATTGAATAACAATTGAATATGTCAAATAATACCTGAACTATTGCTATCTACACTTCCTGCATGTTATTTCCCACTGACCCCAAAACTTAGTTCTTCTGTCCTCCTTACAGTCATGTCTATTTATCTGAATCTGAGGATTACATTTCATGTATGTTATGAAGTAGTAGACTCTAGTCCATGAAAAATTGCGCCATAGTAAACAACTTTAGTCTTGGAAATGTCACCAAAATCTCTCTTGCTTATATATCGTTGAATCCAAGAGTACCTTGGTTGTGGAGAAAAGGCTTCACCTATGTTGGCAGTATCTTCTAAAAACTCAGGATGGTTTGGCCTTCCAATGGTTGTGGCAGGACAGCTACAGGCCATAGAACATCATTGTGTTTAGACATGGGCCACAAACACTAAAGGTGCCTTTTCTTTTCCATTATGCCATTCCGTGACGCCATGATGTAGTTGTGCAAAAATGAAAATAAAATCTGCTGAAGTAAATAAGTGAATTTAAATGTAGTCAATAAGCTGATACTGAATGACAATTAATTATAAATTGATATAATTATTAAAAAACGCTTAGAGATCCTACTAACTTTAACAGTATTTGGAATTTATCAAATTTAGAAAGCAGCTTTCCCACATTAAGTGTCGTGCTTCACATGCTCTTTAATTGTGCCAGACTGACTAGGCCCTTCAATATCTGACAGCTGAAAATAAATGTCTAATAAATACTTCTGTGAGCATTTGTTTAGCTGTCACAATAATATTGTTTCCAGGAAAATGAGTTATTTGTTCATGCTAAATCTTGCTTGAAATGTTTGCGCTCTGCTACTCCTACTGCTATAATAGTAAATACCTCCTTCCACTCTGAAAATTTACTAGATTGTCACTGCATCATCAGATGAATTGATGGACCCCGGCACATTTTAAAGGTTGATAAATAGGCGTCTGTATAATAATTTGGGATAGATATATTTATGGAGTACTTTCTCCATGACTCAGCAGGGCAGAGATGAGTGTGAAATGCCATTACCTTTTCCATTTCTTTTTCCAGTTTTCTTCTACTTTGCCATCCCACATGTTTTCCTCTATTTGTACCACACAGGCTTTTCTGCATTTGTTAAACCATCATGCTCTCAATCTAATAGTGTGCTGAAGTATTTGTTTTTATAGCAACAGCTTTTTAAAAAGGCAAGCAAGACTGTTATTTTATATTTGAGGCATGAGTTACCTCTGCTGTGATCATGAATGTATTGAGCGAATACATCTGTTTTCTTCTACTGTTTGACAAGCAAAATGTTCCTATAAATTATTGGTTAGCTCTTATGACACACCAGTAATAAAATTAACCACAAGGAGAAATCATTGTAAGGAGAAAACATTCCAATCCCTCTGAAGTTACTCTGCTGTCAGAAGCTATCTCAGTTTTGCTTACAAAACCATATTCAAGCCTGAAGGAAGCACGATTCCTCTCATTTCACCTACATGGAGCAGGTAGGATGCATTTCATTTTTTTACTTACTCCCAGGGCTGTTGTGGGTGAATCAGTATAAAGTTTATCAGTTCTTTTAAGCAACTAATTTTAAACTTGAATGCTGTTTTCTCCTAAACAACTTGCTTCTCTAGAGATGCAAACTGATGGTAGAAGAAATATGCGAGGTTTGCTCATTTAGAACTTGAGAACAAGTTCTAGCTTGTTCTTAATTCTTAATATTCAGCTATTTTATGTCGTTTAGGCTGATGTGTCAAGATACCTAATCTTTGAATTGGGTCTAATCTATGCTGCTTCATGCTAAACTTGAGCTGTAGTAATAGTACTTCAGCCTGTGAGTTGTATCCAGTAGTGGTTCTGTGCTAGTGGAAGAACTTCCTTAAGGAAGGGCCCCTAAATTTTGCTGATCCCTCCTATCCAAATCAGTGCAGCACCCTGTGCCTCCCTACAGACGCCTCTGAAGCAACATGGAACATGTCAGAGAGCTGTAAGTGAGAGAGGTGAAATGTGCTAGTAGAAGAACTTTCTCTTGCACAAAGCCACTATTGGGGGCGATTAGAGCAGGTCCAATAGAGGCATCCAAAGCCCTGCTTGTTTCATTTGTACTATATTAGTTTCAATTATTGCAGCCTAAGGATGTGGTCAAACCAGCTTGAAGAAGTGTAGCTATCTTTGCTGGCTATACTCTGGGCCTCAGAGGGTTAAGCTGGCCAGGGGCTGGCTTCCTTTTTGTTTGAATTTATAACTTTATTCTAACAAGACTCCCACTCTGGTCCTGAGACAGGCTCTGCATGGGCCTGTGCATGTGGGTGAAATGAAGACTGGTCTTTCACTGTATTTGTCAGTGGTGACATGGTGTCTGCCCTGTTGGATCTCATGCATTGTTTGGGGTTTTCTCTCCTTTTGTAGGCCCCGGAACCAAGCAAAGCCCCTTTCCTCCCAGCATTCTACACGTTAGAGGCAGATGATCACAAACACATCTTTCAGGTAAGAGCTCCCATTTGTCAATATGACTTACTTGCCATAATCCAGGCAATGGGGAAAGTGGCTCAGATGTCAGGAGAAGTTGATTTCAGTAGGGTTGGCTTAAAAAATACACAATACTAGGCTGTACCTATGAAGTGGGATCCTAAGGATGTAAATCAGAAGCCTACTGGAGTTCAATGGGCTTTACTTCCCATAAGCATGTAGGAATGTACCCAGTTTGATGTCTTAAGTCCATGACCCAGAAAAAAAACAATTATTAACTTGTGTAATATTTATTGATGTTAAACCCACATGATATCAGCACAACAATCCAAAGTAGTATGATTGTACATTTTTTTTTATAAATACAAATAAAAAGAAGCAAAATGCTACTAGTGAAGCTAAACAAATATAGATTAGCGAGTCACATTTGAGAAAAGTTTGGTAAATGAATGATAGGACAGTTTTATATGACAGATTGTGTATGACAGTACAGATATGTAAGAAATGCTTATAACAAGCTGTAACCACTTGCAGCAGTTTGCATAGAAAAATAACTATTTTCTGTGCTAAAAGTTTATTAGCCGCTAAAAAAAACCTGGTTTGTGTACTTAACATGGGTGCAAAGCAATACATGTATAGCAGTAATGCAAAATATATAGTGTGGTACATAATACAAAACTTCTCTTAAAAAGTACTGCACTTGAATAACTGAGTTGAGATAAAAGAGTCAACATTTTTATTATAAATAAAGTACTATAAACGTGCTTTGATAAGGAATACAGTGTTTTCCTTTTGTAGCAAAGTACTCTTGTACCATCAAAACCACATCTTTTTTTCCTGCCAGACTCAATTGAACTCTTAAATTGATTTTGAATGTTAAATGGCTTAATGCCTAAGTGAAGTCCAGTTAGATGCAGAACTAGTCTACATTCTGGAAGTTTGACCATTTTTACTTTCTTCACGAAGTCTCAGTCTTAGGCAGGGCTATTATTCATTGCTGCAGTAAGCAATAACACAAAATTGTAACATCTAGTACACATGCATGCAGTGTTTAAAATATAACACCATTTTCTTTATCATCATTCTGCATTCCCTCCTATTTACTAATCTATTCTCTGTGGTGTGCTTATCATTCAAACCCTTGCAGACTCACTCCTTTCCCCACGTACTCTATACTCATCACTTTTGTCATGGTGTTCTGGTCAAGCAAATCTCCAGTATGATGATGATGATTTAAAGCTTTTGGGTAACCATGGAATTTCAAAGAGATGAAGTGCAATGTTTTCTCAAGACGCTTTCATTCTGAGAAACGTCTGTCCTACTGCCCCTGTCCTGTCCTGTCCCACTTGCAAATTTTAATACTGTAAAATAATCCCATCCCATAATGTCCAGATTTTAAGTTATCTTATGACTTAGTCTGGCAGTACAGTTTTAAGTCAGCCATTTCTTGCCAGAAAACAAAGCTTTCAGGTGTGAAACTTGCTTGCCTATCCTAAGTTTCTTTAAGCAAGCAACCTCCTTTCCCTTGAGAATAGAAAACCATTTACAGAGATACTAATTTCATTTAGATGTCTCTTCCTTTCCCCCTTCCATCAGTATATTGCACATTTTTTACTGCTGTTAATCAGAATGTGTTGCTGATACACTTGCTGCTGTGTTGTAGCTTAAAAAAATGACTAGCATTATTCATTACGAGTTATAGCACCTACAACTTGCAAAAGGCACTTGGTGATAAATTCTGCAGTGTGCTTGCTTCCGAAAAATCTCATTCACTTCAGCATTTGGCATTTGTGAATAGGATTATTTAAAAACAGTGCTACCCCCAAAGTAATGAAACAGTTATGGTGAAGGTGATGTTCATGTGTAGGGGCTGTACATTTCCATTGAATAATCACTACTTTAAATTGTAACGAGCAAGAAATACATGATTAAGGTGTTGTTTATCTTTTGCACACAATGGTGTTTGCCTTTCACATAAAGTGGCATAAATTATCATTGGTCAAGACAATGGCTTTCAGTGTTTTCACTTTGAAAGGAAATGGTAGGCCTGATAGCCAAGATTTACAGATCATCACTTTCTACCAATCCAGATTGTAGTGTCAGGTGTCCTGGGTTTGCTTCTGGCTGAAACGCAGCTTTGATGTCTAGTCCTTGGTCAGAAAGTGCTGCATATCGACTAGCTGAGGGACGCACCTTCTTTGGTTTGGTGGTCTGGGGCTGTTGCTGCCACTGAGCTGCAGAAAGGGAAGGAAGAAACAGTTTGCTGCTGTAACATAAGCACCACAAATGGAAAATTTAAGAGCTTGTTAGCCCTGGTTAAGAGGGAATTCCTCCAGCAACATATTACAGTGGTACCTTGGTTTACATACACTTCAGGATACATATGCTTCAGGTTACAGACTCCGCTAACCCAGAAATAGTACCTCGGGTTAAGAACTTTGCTTCAGGATGAGAACAGAAATCGTGCTCCAGTGGCGCGGCAGCAGCAGGAGGCCCCATTAGCTAAAGTGGTGCTTCAGGTTAAGAACAAACCTCCGGAACAAATTAAGTACGTAACCCGAGGTACCACTGTATAGGAAATCTCCTTGACTCAGTATTTCTCCTTAAGTCATAAACTAGTGCTTTGAGAACATTTTAGCCTGGATGGATTAGCCTGTAAAAGGAACCAGGAGGGCTTAAAACCCCAGAGAGCTACTGCCACTCAGTGTAGACCAGCCTTTCTTAACCTGGTGCCTGATGGATAGTTTTAGACTACAACTCCTATCAAACCCAGCCACCATGACCAATGATGATGGGAGCTGTAGTCAAAAACACTAGAGGGCAACTAGGTTGGAGAAGGCTACTGCAGACAATACTGAGCAAGATGGATTACTGGTTTCACCTAGTATAAGGCTGATTCCTATGTTTCTAACCTTCCTATGTGCAACCATGGCTAGTAGCTCCACCAGCTGAAGCTTATAAACTTTAGAGAAATAATATGTAGAGGAGCATGCTTTCATCCATTTTCTGAAAACCACATGGCACACAAGGTACTCATCTCTGGCAACTCATCTTTCCCCCTCTTCCATTCTGTACCACTGGACCTTCTCTCTGATGAATTTCCTTCCTCTGCTTTCTTCCAGTTGCACAGATCTTGGTGAACTTGGCCACAGGATATGGGATTCACTCCAGGCAGTTCAGATAATAGATGCTTTCCCAACTGCGTGCAGCCAATCCTGATTGCACAGTGAGTGCATTGGTTTGATATGCCATTCATTCACACCTTACTTTGTTCTTCGGTTCACAACATGATTTTTTAAAAAAATGTACAACTTAGCTATGAGATAGTCTTATCCGCAGGTAGTCAATGAAGCATGTCTGGATGGTTGCCATCTTTAATTACAAATCCACAGATATGCCGGGGACTGGAAAAACATTGACACCTCTGAACCTAGGGAACGTGGAAGCAATACAGAGCATTCTTCCAACCCCATCTACAAATTTGAATATACAGTGGTGCCTCGCAAGACGAAATTAATTCGTTCTGCAAGTTTTTTCTTCTTGCGAGTTTTTCGTCTTGCGAAGCATGGTTTCCCATAGGAATGCATTGAAAATCAATCAATGCGTTCCTATGGAGACCGTCCGGGGACAGAGGGGAAGCGCCGCGCACCTTCCCCTCTGTCCCCGGACCTGTTTTAAAGCAAGGGGCGGCAGGGAGAAGATTACTTCTCCCCGCTGCCTGCCCCGCAATCTCCGGAGACAGAGGGGAAGGCGCGGGCGCCTTCCCCTCTGTCCCCGGACCTGTTTTAAAGCAAGGGAAGGGGCAGCGGGGAGAATCTGTGGCCTTCCCCTCTGTCCCCTCTTTTGAAGCAAGGGGCGGAGGGGAGAAGATCGCTTCTCCCCGTTGCCGCCCCTTGGTTCAAAAGGGGTCCGGGGAGAGAGGGGAAGGCGTGCACGCCTTCCCCTCTGTCCCCGGAGATTGCGGGGAAGGCAGCGGGGAGAAGCAATCTTCTCCCCGCCGCCCCTTGCTTCAAAAGAGGTCCGGGGACAGCGGGGAAGATGCGCTGCGCTTCCCCGCTATCCTCGGAGCTGGCGGGGCAAGCTTCGTTTTGCGAAGCAAGCAAGCCCATAGGGAAATACGTCTTGCGAAGCGGCTAAGAAAACGAAAAACTCCTTCGTCTAGCGAGTTTTTCGTCTTCCGAGGCGTTCGTCTTGCGGGGTACCACTGTACGTGTGGAATAGGCTGTTAGGAACATTTGTTTGGTATGTCCCACATGGGCTGCAAAACTAGAGGGCTCCTACATTGTATAGACCTAATCTTAAAGTACAATAATCATGGTTTATGGATTTCAATAGAGCAAGGATGAGGAACTTGTGGCACTCCAGATGTTGGACTCCCCAACACTGCCCAAGCTGGCTGGGGCTGATGGAAGTCCAGCAACATCTGGAGGGCCACAGGTCCCCATCTATGACAGTGTATTACTGTGCTAAACTTACTATAGACATCCAGCCTTGCTGTGCAGGACACAATCCCAGCCTCATTCTTTGCTGACACAGTGTACCAACCAGCATCTTCTTTTGTAGCTCCCTGAACAAGCAGGCAGATATAGCCATGGTTATCCTGGTGCATGCTGAAAGAGAAGTAAATAACAATAGTGGCATGGTTACGTACATTTCTTATTTTAAATGATAAATTCAAAATCTGAATGAAGAAACTAAGAGGCTGGTTTTCAATTCCTTGAGCATACCAGTGCCAGGGATTAATTTCAGGATAAGCGTAAACTGAACCCACCCACCACTTTTTCAGGGTATTCCTAGGCCCACCTATCACTTTTGGCAATGTTGTTCCCTCCCATTGGGAAATGAAAATATATAACCCAGGTGGGACATTTGGCTGGGGAAACTTAGCCAGATGGGTGGGGTACAAGTAATAAAATTATTATTCTTATTATTGGAGGGATGGGGAAACTGCAACCCTCCAGATGTTGGACTACAAGTCCCATCATCCCTCTCACCATTGGCCATGCTTGGTGGGATTGATGGGAATTGAGTCCAGCAACTTCGGGAGGGCTCAGGTTCCCAGCACTTAATAAAACTAGCATCAGTGCAAGAAACCATTTGTCGTCTTTTCCTCCCACTGTACTTTATTTATTATTGTGCTGTACCGCCTCACTGCTTCTACACATCTCCAAGTCTGTTACATTGGAAGCAGGTTCCAGACATCAAGGTGAGGACTGGAGGTTTGCCACCCACTGTGTTCAATATTTATTACAGGTAGCTTTTAAGAATTCAGAAATAGCAGTTCTTTGTAAACCATTCCCAAGAAAATATATTTGTAATTCATTTATTTTCAGGGTTTAAAAAAATTATATAGCTGTAAGACCCAATGTAGATAACGATATGCTGATTATTCCTTAAGGAAGCATCTGGTAGGTACACTCCTGCCAACACATGTTATCAGTAAGAACAAAAAGAAAGCTTATAATTCAATTTCATCTTGTAAACTGTCAGTCTTCCTTATGCTGTGAACTGCAGAATCAGAGCCAGCTATACAGTACTATGTTTCCCACTGCCAGGAGACCACCAGCCCCTCCCTCCACCCCAACAAACCTAGCGCCATTATGGACCATCCACAGATCCAAAACCTACCCAAGAAATAAAAGCAAATGCAACCCCTGACCAACACAATACATGAAAATGTCAACGTCAAGCAGAGACTCAGAATAAACAAGACTAACCTCACTCTGTCAGTATTGTATGTGAGCGACTCGTTTTCTTTCTTCCAGAAGATCTGAGGGTGCGGCACACCCGAAACCCGGCATTCCAGTCGCACAGGATACCCCTCAGCTACACCTGTGTTTTGTAGCTTCTCGACAAATACAGGTGGCTTGTGTGCTTCCTTAGCTATAAAAAAAGAAATAACTTTTCTCTCTTCCTCTTTTGAACCAATAAAATATCCTATACATATTTCCCTGCGTTTCCTGTTGGTGTTTCTGAGCAGGAGAAGCACATGTCATGTAGTGGCATTGGGAAAGCTTTTTGCATTTGCTGACTGTCCTTTGGCAGCAACTGAACTGCATCTTAGATTGGGGGGGGTACAATCTGGTCAGATTCAAAATGACTTCACTAGGAGAGTTGTGCAGATTCTTATTTTCCTCCTCCCAAAATCCTAAGATCACAAACTTGAAGTGCTCAGGGATTGTGCTCAGTTTATAACTGTGCTTTTAACACACAACAACAACAACAGGCCACTAGATGTTCTTCATCTCTTTAGAAGACGGAACATAGCTGACTTACCCACTTTAATTTTCCACTTGCAAAGGAGCCTTCTAAGAACTATCCTAGCTGCATGGGAGCTATTTATGCATGAGTGAATCCACAGTGGGGTACTTGCTAAATAATCCAAACACGTGAGTGTGGAAGGGGCTGATCTCAATGCTATTTCTAGTAGAGGTATGACACATACACCCTTGAAGGCAGGGTGCTGATCCCATAGCTTACTTTAAACCAGTGATGGCCTAACTTGGCCCTCCAGCTGTTTTTGGACTACAACTCCCAACATCCCTAGCTAACAGGACCAGTGGTCAGGGATGACGGGAATTATAGTCTCAAAACAGCTGGAGGGCCGAGTTTAGCCATCACTGCTATAAACCCACACGTTATTGGCCATTTGTGGTTGGATCTTTCACATCTTTTGCCTGAAAACTGCTAACGGAGAAGGCCAGGATACCATTTAAAAATCCCCAAAGCCAAACACAATTGTCCCTTTCCTACAGTCACTCATTGCTCTGATCTCCGAGTTCAACTGTTGTACAGTGAATTCAAATTACCAATTCAAATTTAGGACACAACCCACCAAGCACTGTTCCTAAACAGTCCATATGCATTTTGATAGCACTGTAGGGAATGCAGAGACTGTTCACCCATCTGTAGTCCCCCCCCCCGTTAATTATATACTTGTGAGCCTTTTATTTGTTATAGGAAAGCTGGTGCCATGTGTTGTAAAAAAGAGGCATCAGCTGAAAGCCCACGTGTCAAACTCAGACTGTCAGGATTTGCAGGTAGGATTCAATCATCCCGGAAAATTCAGGCTGCATAAACAAACCCATTTCCCCAAAAGATCAGACTTTTCCTGATAAAGTGACTGGAAATTGCACTGGAAATTGCAGGATAATGATACAACATGGTCTGATCTCCCCAAAGACAGATCAGAGTGAATGCTCATTAAATAGCAGATGTCATCTAACCTCTCCACAAACAAATGCAGCTAAATGCTCATTAAACAATAGTCTAAGAGTGACCAGAGTGGCCTTAAGAAAGCCATCCCCTCTCAAAACCACTATTTCATGGCAGCCACATATCCCCCATCTCCCCAAATGTGAGCTTGTTAATTCCCACCCCACCGCTGAGAAAGTCTCTTTGGGAAAAATATTGATTATGCCCAAATCCTTAAAATCCCCAAAAGGAAGATGATTTATTGCCAAAGAGGCCAAATGCATCTTCAAAAAGAACACAGCAGAAAGCAAACTCTGAATTCCTGGGGAGCTCGGGCATGCCAAAATAAATTAAGTCTTTTACAGCTAGGCAGGAGGCAAGGTGTGGAGATGTTACCTGCAACGATCAGTTCCAAGCTGAAAGTGTTCTGACCAGCTCGATTGGTGGCAACACATGTATAGATGCCAGCATCCCTTGCTGTGACAGGCTCTATGATCAGGGAGTGTACACCATTCTCCCGTACAAGCATTTTGTGGGAGCTGTCAGAACGTATAACTCTTCCATTGACTTGCCAGCTGATATCTGGTGTTGGTAAGCCACTGACCTTAAAATGGAACACAGAAGAAACCTCAGCGGGACAATAGCATGGAGAGACAATAGAAAAAATACAAGCATTTGTTTCATGAGTATCCAATGTGAAGGCCCAGAGCCACTCCCGAGGGGGGGGGACCCCTCCTGTTTACATACATTTCCTCTTGTTTTTATTTCTCCCTAACCTTCAAGGCCATAAATGGATCAAAACCCATCACCAGTTTTTTTTGGGGGGGGTGGGTGTGGGAGATTTCCAAGCACCTCCTGCCTTCAGTGGCAAAGTGTATTTCTAATATACTTTCCATAATAGCATTAGGTATCATGACACACAGAATGAAACACTTTCACACGTGATCAGTCAACTCCTTACACTTTTGCCCTTGATTACCAAGAGGAGCAATCCTTTCAACATCCCTTTCTCTCCATAACAGCTGCATGGAGCCAAGTATTGAGAAAAGCAAAGGAAAGGAGGAATGTGTCAGGAAATTTATCACTGAACTTCAAATTCCATTTCAGCTATACATTCATCACTTCTTATACTACATATTCAGAATGCTTTGAACAAACCACAGCTTGTTGAAAGATGTGCATCATTAATAATACTTACTGCTTATAAAATGTTGTTTTAGCAACAATGTCATGAAAAGCTCAGGGAGGCTTCCAAAGCAGACAAGTAAAATTCTGGATTGCTTAGTTCTATTACGCAAAGCGCCTGAGCACCTTTCAGATGCAATCGTTTTCAAATTGTACCTCTGTACAAGAAAACGTAAGTGGGATAAAACAGGAGTGAGGAATATCTTTTAGCCCAAGGGCCACATTCCCTCGTTGGAAATCTTCTGAGGGACTCAAGCCAGTGGTGAGAGGAGTGAGGCAGAAGTGGGCAGAGCGATGGATGCAACTTTTACCTTTGCACAGAAAACAACATTACAGCAGCAAGACATAAATCAGACTGCCTAGACACCCATCTTTCTACCTAGGCAAGCAAGAGGCATCTCATTTCAAGGACATATGGAGGAGGGGCTGGAGTAAGGCCAATGAAAGATGTATCTTGGGGAAGAGGCGGAGCCAAGGGGAAGTCCTAATGACTAGATAGAAAGCTTAGAGGGAAGCTGCCCAGAGTGGCTGGGGCAACCCAGTCAGATGGACCGGGTACAAATAAAATAATATATTAGAGGGCCACATTTGGATCCCATGGCTTGAGGCTCCTCATCTCTGGGTTCAAAGGAGGAATGAAAACTGAATGTTACAGACTAATATGCATTATATTTTCCTCTCTGTGCAGATGTATCTCAATTCAGAACTTCAATATTGGTTCAGGTATCGACCAGGAGAATTATGGCCTTCACCTGGGCATGTGAGTGAAGCAATCTAATAGTTGTGCTGATATAATGCAAAACACGGTAGTATGACAGCTTTGCAAGCAGACATTTGTACATTTCACAAGGAGGCATCAGAATGGGACATCCAACTACATCTGGCCATTTATTTACTTAGGTTTTAAGCTTGCCCACTCCAAATACGGTAGGATAAATTCATAAATCATATTCCTCCCCAACCAAATGCAAAATTCTCATATTTCATTTCACAGGTCAAGTAATATAAAGGGTGAAAATCTGGTGGCATCTGTTTGATAGGCTAGCTAGAAATAGGAGCACAAGTGTAGATTACCTTTGGTGTGCTCCAGGAATATTTCTGTCCTTCCTGCTCGCTTTGTTACAACAATGCATGTCTACTCTTCAGCTAGTCTTACTTCCTGGTAAGTGCATAAAAGGTACAGGATTGCAGCCTTGGGCTCTATTTTGGAAACCCATGCATTCAAAGCCACTAGAGGGAGCACATATTTTATCTATAAATCCATTACCAGAGTGGTGCTTACTGTTAACTTTTACAATGTCATTTTTCATGTGATAACATTTCATAAAACATTATGAATCTCTGCCTTAATAAATTTCAGTATCTGCTGGAGAAAGAAATAAAACTGCCTTTAAAAAGCTGAACTGGAACCCAGCCTATGCAGTTACGAAGTGGTCTGATCAGGAATCCAACTACAACACAAGTTTACAGGAGTCAACTCTCCACAAGTGGAATATGCCTATTAGGCTCACCATTTTAACCAACCCCATGTATTTGACAAAAAAGAAGAAGAAGTACATGATGATCGTAAAATCCAGTTGAATATGACCTATAAATGTTAAAATAAAATTAAAAATGTACCTTGCAGTCCATTCTGCAAAGTTTTCCTTCTTGAACTATCAGATCTCCCGGGGCCTGCAGGAAATGAGGTCGGAAGAAACGCTCCTGGATTGGTTCATTTTCATCTCCACTATCCCTTGATCGAGATCGAGGTCTGCAAAAATATATATAGATAGAACGCATTCATTTTCGTTCCCAGGCTCTGCCCTAACCATTTACATAGCCTTAGGTTAATAGATTTTTCATTATTGACATTATTCCCAAACCCTCAACAATGCACATACTTTTAAAATAAAAGTAAATATGACCAAAATGATGGACGAGATTCCACACATATGTTCCCTCACCTGTGACCATCAACACCCCTCCCCTAAACTTTCATTCATTTCAAAGTAGACTTTGAATTGGACTAAGATGAGTGGAATTTTTCTTATGTACCCTAAGCAAATTCTTGGCTTTCAGAAGAACTTTAGGGCAGGGGGAAGAGAAGGCTCTCTACCACAATACTGGTCAATAAAATGAGTAAGATGCAAGGGAGCAAAAGGCAACCTCTGCATGCCTACTAGAACATAAATTCAAATTGCTCCCTATTTATGAGTCACATAAGGTTTGCTCTGTTACGCACACATCCAAAACTGAGTGCTGACAGAAGCTCGAAAATATATGAAGTGCCAGATGTTAGCAACACCATCATGTTTCAATTAATTTTGGATATATTACACACACCCATACAAGAAAATCAATAAGAGACCGTGGAATTGTGCATTTAAATCAATCTCTCACTGGACCAAATAGCTTGAAACACACACACACACACCACATACCTAAATTGGACATTATGCTGCTAAATTTATCATGTGTAATTTATTTTACTGGGAGAGATTCAAGGACACATTTAATCATTTTCTGACAAAGGGTGTAGCTCAAATGTTTTCTTATATTTGGCTGGATTACTACTTTTAGGTTTTCTTGATTTTTCCTCTTGCCTTTCTCTTATCATACACTTCTACATTTTTCTTCATCTTTGCAATATTTGAAAACATGGAAGTGTGCATGCACACTCTTAACTAGTTTCTTCAGAACACACACAGCAATGGCAAAGAGTTTAAAGGAAACCAGATCTCAATTCCTTACAGCAAACTGCCAGACAACACCATTTTCTTTACTTTGCATTCCCCCAGCAACAGAAAGCTTTTTCTTGTGAACATCAGGACAAGGCTGCTAATTGCTGCTTCTTTCATCAAGTTGTCCTGATGTAGCAACTGAGTTCCACCAGGGTTTTTCCTGGGTCCACATGCATATTGTATAGGGATTGTACATCTTTGCTTCTAATTTTGTATGTTTATCATAGCAAACACCAGTGAAACCCAGGGACTGCATAAAGCCTGGAGCAACCTCTAACATACATTGCTTGGGCTTAGTGTGATGTGTAGACCAGGCCAATGCCATGCTAAGCGATTACACAAACTGGCAGAGAGGAAATCGCAGTCGCTCTGCTCCTCCCTGATTGTTCTGTTGCTGTGCTGCACTGCGCCAAGCCATTGTTTAGCTTAGCATGTCATCCAGACCTAGGCATGTGGTTTAGTGCTTCCGGGTAAACAAAGAGCTGTAAATCGTGAGACAAAGTTTTGTTACAGCTAGTGTTCAGTCTTGAGAGAGAGCCAAACTAGGAACTCCGTTTTGGATGACATGCTAAGCCGAACTTGGACTTAGTGCAGCAGCAAAATAAATGGGGAAGAGTCAAGCGGCTGGGATCTCCTACCCAGAAGCCTGTGTTTTGGGGCTTGACGACATTATGTGGGAATCAGGTCTCTGCAAAATAGACCCAATAGTGGTGGTGGTTTTTAAATGTGTTGATAAAGAATTTAACCTTCAGTCATTAAATGGCTTTGGACCCAAGTATTTTAAGAAGTGCTTTCTCTTGCACACAAATCTGCCGGGAAACTAAGGTATACTTTCTGAGGTACAGCAGTTGACTACAAGAGAAAAGGCCTTTTTGGTAGTGGCACCCAAACTACGGAACCCTAGCCCGAGACATGCACCTAGGGTGTTCTGCAAATTTCACTTTCAGTGTCCATTTCATATATTTAACATTTTAACTATTTTACCAAACAGTTCAGTGGCAGGATTAGGATTAGGTTGAACATTTTAGGCATCTAATACAGAATTTCCTATGATGAACTGTTAACTGTGTCAAGAATGTTGGGAATCAAGGCAAGCATTACCAGAAATAAACATGGAAGTATTTATTTCTGTATTGGAACCCAAAAGGACTCATGTTAGAACTCTTGGGAAAGATGTGCATATGCCTTTGGTACCTTCTGACATGCGGCTGACTAGGAGGTGTCCGGGGACTACGTCCTCTCTGGTTGACAGCTTGGACCATCAGCCTTCCTGTACAGCTTACCCTGCCCTATCAAGCAATGGAAGAAAAATACAGATGTTATACATTTGAAAAAAACAAAACAAAACAATTATGCTGTCAATATTAATTAACATTGAAGACTACACCAAGTGTTATGCAGTTGTACCAAATGCTTCCACTGGAGAGAATCTTGTACTTCCCACAGCTGGTGTGTGCATGAAAGAGAGCAGAGAGCTAGATGCCACCAAGGACATTATAGAAGAGCAGAGGATGCCACGGGTTAATCTACAGAAGGGCAAGAGAACCCAAGGACTCTATAGAATAAAGGCACAGAGAATGTGCAGCAATGTCTACAGCGATCACCAATGGCAGCTCCAAGCTTGTCCGGCTTTGTCCAAGCTTTGTCTGGCTGTTGGGCAGGATTGCCCCAGGCGGATCCTTCCTCTTCACCATCACAGCTGCTATTTACTTACTTGTCTTTTCCGTCTTGGCCCAATCTACATCGTCACCCGGCTGTTATTATTCTGTTAGTAAATTACCACAGCTATTGCACTGAAAAATTTGTGTTTGCGTATGGGACGTTGTTACATTCTGGGGAAAACCAGGCATGGCGAGTTAATAGGTAACTTATAACAAAGTAACACATTAAGCCACACACCCCTGGGATTTCAAAGTCACACCAAAAGCATACAAAACCAGCTGTACAAACACAGAAAGAGCCTGTAGCCAGTCAGCTATTGTTTGCTTGTACAAATATCTCCCCCCCCCCAAAAAAATAAAAAATAAAAAATCTAAGAGGTAGAACCAGAAAGCTGAATGGAAAGAGCAATAAATATTTCTGGCATGTATTCATATGTGCTTGAACAACAAGGAATTTGTTTTCCAAACTATGAGGAAGCCTGTGACAATGACACCACTTCTCCTTCTCCTTCTCCTTCTGATACTTAACATTTTAAGAGCACCTTTGAGTGTTAAAAGGACTTCATATACTGTGGTATTTCAGGTAAAGTACTTAATTCGTTCTGGAGGTCCGTTCTTAACCTGAAACTGTTCTTAACCTGAAGCACCACTTTAGCTAATGGGGCCTCCTGCTGCTGCCATGCCACCGGATTTCTGTCCTCATCCTGAAGAAAAGTTCTTAACCTGAAGCACTATTTCTGGGTTAGCGGAACCTGAAGCGTATGTAACCTGAGGTACCACTGTATATTAGTTTTATTTATTCTGTACATTTATGACCTGCGTCTTTCTTCCATCATGGAACTCGTGCTGCAGCATCCAGAGCGTTCTCCCCTTTAGGCACCGTCACCCTCTCCAGGGGTGATGCGGCACTTGCAGCCTGGTGACTCACCTATCACCACCTGCCATACTGCTGTGGATCTCGCTTCTGACAAATTCCCCTCTCCCACCAGCTGCTGGAATTCAAAATGACTGCTTGAGTGGGAGCCTCTGCTTCTCCCTCCAAGGTGGTGTCCCGTTAAAGGGGTCCTGGGGAAGGGTGCTTTGGGGCAATAGCACTCGCCCATGCAGCAAGACTGGGGGGGATGGGGGGGTTGCGCCCACTTTATGTATTTTAAGGATCAATCCCAGATACGGCCTTGACCCCTGGTATCCCTCCAGCAGGTGGGCTGGAAGTGATGGTGGCTAGCCCAATGCCATGCCAAACTCACTGACATCTGTAATCAATAAAGTTGTGGCTTAATTTATTCCACAAAATGTCAGTGGTTTTGGTTTCATTGAGCCGTCCTGATGGGGCGAGTTTATGGCATTTGGGCATGCAATCAGACTCAGCTTTCTCAAGGCAGCTGCATCATCCTCCCTGCTTACCGTGCCCTGGGATCCAACACCCCTGTAAGGTATGCCTGTATTATTCCCCATATTTTTAGGTGAGGAGGCAACTTATTTACTGTAAGCCACCCAAAGAACCTTTAGGTTATGAGACAGTATACATGTGTCTTAAATTGGTTTTTTAAAATCCCACTGAAATACAAAGGAGGAAAAACATTTAAAAGAAGGGTACTAAATAAATACAGCTCCCCAAGTTCGTAGTAAGAGAAAGGATATCTGAATAAAGGGATTTCCAAATTTGTAGCACAGTCTCTTAGCCCTTATCAGTGTGTTCTCTTCCCTAAAAGGACATAAATTGTAAAGTTAAACCAGCAAAGGGTTGTTGTTTTTTTAAAAAAAGACTTCACTGTCTTCTTATAAGTATTTGAAATGTGTACCGTAATTAGTCTTTGGTGTGGATGACAGAGTGTGTCAGCCACATGTAGTTAGAAAAATTAAGCGTGGGCCCAGTTTGCAAACTGGAGTTAAGAGGTGAATTCTAGGTCTGGAGAAGCTGAAAAACTAACAAGACAAGGGTTGGGAACTTGTGGCCCTCAGTATGTTGCTGCACCACAAAGCTCGTTCAAAGAAGAAAGTTGGGTCTTTGTAATAATGATATCACTGCGCTTGTGTTTTCCCTGGAGCTGCATTGGACTAACAATTCTACAACAACTTTTTAAAAGCCGTAATACATTTTGCAAATGCAGGCTTCAAGCCAGCACACAATTATGTGTACTTGAATCTGGCTAAAATCCAGTGGGACTTAAGCACACATAATTATCTTCTGGATTGTATTTAGGATTATCAGGTCCTTGCCTGCAGTTGATGTCTGTCTAAAAACTCTGCAACAGAGAGAGCATTATTCTCTGCTACCCACTCAAGTCCACCATTTTCTCCTGTAAGTTGTGAGGCAAAAGTAGAAGCCTGTTCTGTGAAATGGGTGACCATAAGAGAGAGTACTTTCTCTGTGGTGCCTGCATATCTTTGAAATTCCTTCCCAGTAGACCTGCAGTGGGCAGTTGACACTTCAGGCTTTTGTTGTTGTTTAGTCGTTTAGTCATGTCCAACTCTTCGTGACCCCATGGACCAGAGCACGCCAGGCACTTCTGTCTTCCACTGCCTCCCGCAGTTTGGTCAAACTCATGCTGGTAGCTTCGAGAACACTATCCAACCATCTTGTCCTCTGTCGTCCCCTTCTCCTTGTGATCTTTCCCAACATCAGGGTCTTTTCCAGGGAGTCTTCTCTTCTCATGAGGTGACCAAAGTATTGGAGTCTCAGCTTCAGGATCTGTCCTTCCAGTGAGCACTCAGGGCTGATTTCCTTCAGAATGGCTTTTAGAAAGGCCTTAAAGACCCATCTGTTTTAATGTCCTTCCCCAAGTAACACTACACCAGATACTAATATTAATATTAATACTAATGCTAATATTTTTTTATATCCCACCCATCTGAGTGGGTTGTCTCAGCCACTCTGGGCGGCTTCCAACTTAATAAATACTACACTGAACAGTATTTCTTAACAGTGCAACTTTGGTAGTTGGCATTAAAATCACATAACTCCTAGTGCAGGGTTTCCCAAACTTGGGTCTCCAGCTGTTTTTGGACTACAACTCCCATCATCCCTAACCAGCAGGACCAGTGGTTAGGGATGATGAGACTTGTAGTCCAAAAACAGCTGTTACCCAGGGGATTTTACATGCACACTAGCCACTTAAAAAGCAACTTGTGTTTCCTCTTCCTTACCGGCAGCCTCACTTCCAGTTTCACCTCAGTGACTTCCTTCGTTGAATATAAGTTGCCTTTTAAACAAGGCCTACCCAAATAAGCGTTTTTTGATACTAAAGGTGTAGAGACAGCACTCTACACAACTTGTAAAACAAGTCTTGGCACAATAGCATCTTCATGCTCGAGACTGCATTTGTATGAGTAACAAAAGGCAACAAGCATGAACAGAATTGTAGGCAAGCTCAAATTATGTCCATTTGAATCTTGTTCATGTTGGCGACTTAGCAAGCCCACAAACAGTTAAGTCAGTGGACTACTGGAACCCAAGCAATGATCAGTGAGAGCAAACTAAAAGTTGAAGCCCATGTTCCCATTATCCTGGACAATCTAAATAACCAAATTACTGCCCGTGGCCTGGAAATGAGTTCTTAAGTGAAGTTTTTACAGTGCACAGAAACATCTTTATATCTCTCCTTCGGTCATCTCTATAAATTAGTCTTAACTATCAAGAGACGAGTACACTTGCTTCTTTTAAATTTACTATTTTCACCCAGGGTGCAATCCACATTCAAACCCCGTAAGATCGCAAAACATCCCTTGTCCTGATAAAAGGCAACTGCTGCTCAGGGAGCACACTGTCTCACTTAATTCTTCATAGGGTGTTTCCATGCCACATCATGTTGTTGCAGAAGGAGCTAAAGGAAGAGAAATTAAAATGTGGGCTGTTTTTAAGTCATGCGTAGTGAGGTGCCTTCTGACAGATGATGGGCTACAACTGCCATCATACCTGGCCACTGGCTATGCTGCCTAGGGGCATGGGAGTGGAAATCCATCATCATCATTTGAAGAGGGCAAGATTGGGGAAGGCTAGGTTGCACTATTCAAAGATACCTTTTCACAACTACTTTTGAAAAGATTAAGCTGGTCAGCTCATTACCGACCTACTTAAATCTTCACTCAAACACCCTCTTATATGGACGCATTAAGCGCATCTGTGCTAGCTTTGAGGCCTACAGGCATACTTCCATTATTGTTTAGGATTACAAAGCATGGCGTATTTCCATTGGGTGATGACGCTACGCAGTTGGAATCTACATCTTCTGGTGTGAAAAGCTCATGCGCCGATCCACTGCTGCCCTTAGTCTCTAATGCACTGTTAAAAGCATACTGGAACTATGCTAAGGCCAGGAGACGTAATTGTGTTTATTTGGAAATTATACCGTGACGAGAGAATATAAAATGACTAGATGAACCAAGCAAATGCTTGTCTTCGTTGCATAATAAATAAACTTCCAGATTCACATCCAGAGAGTTCGTTGATCATTTTCCAAAATAAATACATAAATCAAGCACCCCTTTGTCCTTCAGCCAAAGAGGACTATAAGCAGAACATTTTTAATTTAAATTTTTTTAAAGGAAAGCACTGCTTCAGTTGTTGCTTATGGTAATGACTAGTACTTAAATAATCAAAAGATGCCTGGTGACCTTCACAGAATAATGCTACACCCATATATCTTGAGCACCCCAGAGATTGTTCTGAACACTCAGATAACAACAGGTAAGAATTCAGCACAGTTGACAGAGTGGCCATGATCCACAAAAGCAGGCCCATCCACAAGCACAAAATGATGCATCTCAAAACATGCACCGCCACTGTATCCCTAACCCATTTTATCAACAACTCTGCAGATCTTGAGAAGTAATTTCACACGCAAAGGAGGATGACTGCTGTTTAGGAAAGGGGGGAGAGGAGGAGAAGACAAGCACACTTGGGCACACATAATAGAGCCATGCATACCTTGAATGCTCACGGGACTGTAAGCCAAGATCTCTGGATAGATTATTAGGGTAAATAAAGCTTTTTTAAAATTTCTCGCTTTACAGGCCAAAGGAGCTGGCGTTTGCCCGCAGACAGTTTTTTCCCGGGTCATGTGGCTAGTATGACTAAGCCGCTTCTGGCGAAACCAGAGCAGTGCACAGAAACACTGTTTACCTTCCCGCTGGAGTGGTACCTCTTTATCTACTTGCACTTTGACGTGCTTTTGAACTGCTAGGTTGGCAGGAACTGGGACTGAGCAATGGGAGCTCACCCCGTTGCAGGGATTGGAACCGCTGACCTTCCGATCGGCAAGCGCTAGGCTCGCGTCCCAATGCCTCCTGATTAGGTGGAGGCAAAGCTACAGTAGTGCAGAGATGCAAAAACTGCTATGTTTGAATGTTCCTCCAAGTCCCTATGCAGAGATGTGGCAAAACCACCCACTCAAAGAAGAGGCAGATGGGAAGCAGGCAAGGTCACAACACTGGATTGGAGAGAGATGCAGCAGTCTGCTTCATTTGTGGACAGATATTTGGCTCTTACAGGGGTTTTAATTTTATCCATGGGCCTTTGGGGATATATCACAAAACTATGGTTTGGTGGTGTTATGTGAGAGAGCCTTAGGCTCACAAGCTATCCTATCCTGTCCTCTCAATTCTTCATTTCTGTTTTTAAACTAAATGATGCTTCTTGTTATGTCAGAACTTATATAAACTCTGGTTAGTTTAAACTTTGGCTAGTAAACGAGTCAGGATCATGAACCATGGTTTCATCCTGAATTGATTAAATTAACCAGAGCTTAACCTAATCAAATTTTCCCCAAGTTAAGACATAACCAAGAACACTTCTTAGTTTAAAAGTGGAAGCATCCAATATCCTCCTCGTGGCTGCACCAGAGAAAGAGAGGGGGATGAACTCAAGTCTTGTGCATGCAATGCTACAACATAACGTAGTCTTATGACTGAACTGGCACAATTTCTGTCAGCAATGCAGTGTGCCCTAACAGAGTTCAGAAATTACAGTGGTGCCTCGCAAGATGAAAAGAATCCGTTCTGTGATTCTCTTCGTCTAGCGGTTTTTTCGTCTTGCGAAGCAAGCCCATTGCCGGATTAGCGGATTAGCGCTATTAGCGGCTTATCTGCTGATCGGATCAGCTGATAAGCGGCTTAGCGGCTTAGAAAAAGGGGGGGCAGCAGGAACTCGCAAGACATTGTCGTCTTGCGAAGCAAGCCCATAGGAAATTCGCTTTGCGAAGCACCTCCAAAACGGAAAACTCTTTCGTCTAGCGAGTTTTCCGTCTTGTGAGGCATTCGTCTTGCGGGGCACCACTGTACTACTGTAGTGTCTACATGCATAATAGGAAATGTTATATATGTTCACAGCAGTGATTTTATGTAGACTCAACATTTTCTAATATTTGTGATACCAAACCAAGTCCTATGTATTTTACACAAAGGGGGGGGGGCAGTGGTGGCTCTCAAGCCTTTCAGCAATGGAACCATTATCGTTAAGTAGCCTAGCAACATTCATAACAGGCTACAACACTCAAAGAGGATAAGCTGTGCTTTAGTGATAGAGCTAATTATTTCTAAATGTAATCCTACTTGCAATTTGGGTTTGGAAAGATCTTTGGTGCTACACCAAATATATTTTATTCTTTTGACTCTTAAGATTGCAATCTAGAAGAGGGAGGGAACAAAGTAGGTGTCTGGAAAAGGATGTGCCAGTAAGCACACTTCAGCTGCCATTCCTTGCCTGAGAAAACCCACACTCAGTTGGATGGCCTTACAAATAGTAATTATATACAGGGTCAGGCTCTTGTTGCTTTAAACCAGGGATGATGTCAGGGACCGTGCTGAGGAGAGCTGTGCTGAGGAAGAATGGTGGGAGCCACCCCCTCCTCCGGATCCCGATTCTTCCCTGGAGCAGGAGGACAGTGTAGATTTGGAACAGTGGTTTGCAGAGGGGCATAGTTCAGAAGGCAGAAGCTGGGAAATACTGGATGGGGAACAGCTAGCAAAAGAAACACTAGAAGAGAAAGAGTTAACAGATTCATAGTCTCTGGATACTAGCCACCCCTCTTCCCCAAAGTCCCAGAGAGCTCAGAAAGTGGCAGAACAGAAAACATAGCGGCTCCAAGCCCAGATCACAAGACATAGGAGTAACGTAGCTTAATAGGGATGGAGAGGGGAGTGCATTTAATTGGGAGCGCCGCCATTTCTAGGAGAGGTGTTCTTTGTTATCTTGCTGTGATTATTAAAGTTTCTAACTGGTAAGAAGACTCCTTTTCCTTTGTTCTGTTTATCTACTGCCAAAGGGGGGGGGGGAGGAAGCAAATTCCCTGAAGCCTGACAGATGAGGACCTTGTGCCCCTGTAGGTCTTTCTAGAATCCCAACTCCCATCAACCCCAGCCAGCATGGCCAACTCTCAGGGGTGATGGGAACTGTAGTTTAACAATACCTGAGAGAGCCCCATGTTTCCCACCCCTGCTTTAAAACACTCAAGGTGGTAATAAATGTACCATAAAAACCTCCTCTACCTCAGGGATGGTCAATGCAGTGCCCCTCTAGACATTGCAGGATCACAATTCCTATTATTAGTATGCTTTATTTATTAATCACCTTCTGAACTGCCATTTGCACATAAAATCATTAGAAGCAGCTAAAAACAAAAGAACAACAAATGCATTTAAAACAAAGTAGCAACAGTAACTACTAGTCATGCTGGCTGGGGCTGGTGGGAGCAGGAGTACAGCAACACATGGAGGGCACTGCACTGGCTACCCCTGCTCTCTAGCCTACTGGAGATGCAAGTAACACCACTTCTTTGGTCTCACGTTGTCATGAAACAACCTCCCAGTGAGACTGCTGTGCCAACAGTTAAGGGCCTACTTTCCTTCTGGAGGATTCCGCTCTGGCGGTCACATTAGTTGACAGGCAGGTTTCCGACCTTGCTTCTGAAATCTTTTACCTAAACAGAGTGGCATTTGTTGACCCAAAGTTCCCAAGGGGCAACACGGGTTAAGAAGTGTATTATTTCCCTTGGCAATCACACAAGGCACTTGTGTTCTAACTTTTACTAAAAGAGCACGGCTTATCCTGCCGCCCTCTGTTAAGCTGACCTCTTCTCTTTCTGCAACAGGCAGTAAAGCTTACCCAGTGTCTTTGTTATTTTGCCACTCTACACCACTGGCTAGCCTGGTGGGGTATATGGAAACACCCAAGAGGACATCAGGACAAGGGGTAAGTTTTATTATGGTGTTGCCACTATTGGCAGGTGCCCCAGTTTTCTCGTAACATATAAATACCTCCGTAGCTCCTTTGTTGCCCTGGACTGTTATATGGGAATGCATATCTTTCTTGTCATTTGGGTACTCATGGGCTAACTTGTGAAGCTCCACACTGCCCCCGGGGCTCAACTGGAAAGAGGGAATTTCAGTACAGAAAAGGAGTTTGGCATATCTCTCGGCTGAGGGGCTCCACGACTTCCTATAGCCAGTTGTGTGGAGCCTGTGATCGGCAAGGGGAATCCATCTATGCAGGTAGCCAGGCTGGAAACATTTAGATCAAAGTGGATCTCATTGTGATAACAAAAAGCTTTACAAGCCAAGGGAAGAAAAGTGGCAAGAAGGACAAAGAAGAAAGGATTGCTACTCAAGAGTAGGTTTCATCAGTGAGTCTGGTGAGGTGAGGGACTGATTTATTTTGCTCAAAAGGGAATATACTGGTTTTCAGTAACTTTTGCACTGTATAGTTTTTCTTAAAACTCCATACTTTTTCCATCTTAGTAAACTTTACTAAATTATTTAATTGTTTCATAAACCTGTATGGTCTCTGATTTTAACAACCACATGTTCAGAAGCCAATAACCTGTACTACTATTAAGAGGTTTCAGGGGGAAGTTGTAATTCAACTTTGTAGAACTAGTCAAGGTGGGCTGAACTGGGGGAAACACCTGTGTCAGCCAGAAACCCCCTTCCCTCAGGTGACATGGAGCCCTGGCAGGTGGCCATCACAAAGTATCAGAGGTAAAGTATGCATGACTGTTCAGACCTTAATCATCCTCAACATGGGGTGCATTAAGGTTGCACAAGAACGCCGCCTAGATGGCAGTTGCTCAGAATCAGGTCACGACAGAAAAACCTCCTTCTTTTTAATAATCCCCTGGAGGAAATGTGTTTGCAACTTGGCAACATCTACTGGTCCCGCCCTATTGGTGTGAGATGAACATGGATGCTTTAAATATCACCTGACCCCAAATGACATGACCCATCAATTCAGGTAACTGAGAGCCAGGTTGTGAATGCTTTCGAGATCTGTGCCCAGGAGTATGCTTACTCCTAAGTCAAGACTTGGTTTACCTGAGGGTTGGCAGCCATGATAGTGTAATTCCCATCATCATCCAGGGCGGAAGCGGCAGTGTGGAGAGAGCAGGTCCCATCAGGTTCTCTTTGCATCCTGTAGTGCTCGCTCCTTTTAGATATTTGCTTCCCATCTTTGAACCAATAGATCTGTGTCAGAAAACAAAACGTAAGAGATGAAGGAGGCAGGTACAGGAATCAGAACTAATAGCGTGAGCAAGCCTCACCGGCTCAAAAGGCACAATAAGAATATGGAACAAATCCCTGCCTTTCCTTCTCTTTTTGTTTCTTGCTCTCCATATGTCTAACAGTGGCTGGTGCACCTATTTGCAGCATCTGGAGATCTGCACTTGTTGTGTGTGAGGAGGCTAGTGGTCCTCTCTTGCGGTTGCAAGAAGTTGAGGGCTGCCACCAATGCCAAAACTGGGCAAAGAGGGTGGGCAAGTGCAGGCACAAACTAACAGCCTGCTCCTATTCCCTTACCTTGGATACAGCTACAAGTCTGAACTTGGTCAGACACCCATGCTTGCCTTACCTTTCTCAGGTGACTAAAGTGAGCGACAAGAATCAGCAGTGCCAAAACTGGGCTTAAAAAGCACTGCACTGATGTCATCTCAGGCAACTTTGTTCAAGTCACTTTAGGCTCATCCTTCCTTTTTTAAAAAGGGGCAGGTTGTAAACAGTGACTTTCTTCCACACCAGAATTCCTGCCATATCCTGCTTATGTGGTGTGTCACCCCATCTATAAAATGAAATGCCTGAGGTTTGTTGGTTTACATTTTTATCTAGGCATCCCTATCTATCCGACATCATGAGTGGTTTAAGCTTCTTGAACTCAACACATGGAAAAATGTAAATCCTTGTACATTTGACCCATGTTTTTACACCGAATACAGGATGGCGGTGAGTGAGGGAGGGCGGCAAATCTTGGTGACAGGGCCTCCTATATTGCATTCAACACACTGTTGGAACGAACAACACACATATAATCTCTCCTGTGCAATCAGAGATCCTGATTATAGCAGGTTCCTGGCTGTGTGCACATTTTGTGTGTGTGCTGGGTCAGTTCTGACAATCAACAAACGTATGTGGGTTGGAGCAGGACATACTGCCATGACCCTCTCCTCCCAAATGAGTGTACAACACAAACACACACAGGTCACACTAACAGGACTCTTCTAATGCTGTGATAACCAGAAGGCAAATGAGAGCTACTTTCCTACAGATATTTTTTTGCAGCTCGCAAACTGTTCAGCTGGGCAGGCCAAGCTTCTGTCCAGCACAGCAAAACTAAAAGTTTGCCCAAAAAAGGGTGATACACATTTAGACTTGATCTTCATCAGTGAACATTCCTTCCTGCCCTTCCCTCTAATGGTTTCCTCACCAGATATTGCCACCCAGGATTTGTTTGCACTGAGACTAACATCCGTGCATTAGTTTATCAGTGCAGAATACATGTGCTGCTTATAATTACTTTGAAATGTTATCAGTAAGACAGAAAAGGTCGCTTTCATTTACCAAGGGTGGAAAAGGGCCCCCAAACAATCTCCCCCTCCCAACTCTTAGCCGCTGTATTCAGAGTTACATTTGTTTGACTTCAGGACCAATCCCAAGCCTTGTATAAATACTCATGTAGGGATAGAACAGATTTCTTCAATAACTCCACATCGAAGGATGTGATGTTACACTTAGGCTGCAGGCAGATACAGCAGCAGTACACATGTTAATCATCAGTAGTGGGAAGTGAAGCAGGATTTCCCACAGCATCAAATATATGTGGCCCCCAGTTGTACAAGCAGACCTGACAAACTAAGTCATCCCTCTTAGCATTAGTTACCTCTTTGAATGAGTAAGCTTACAAGGGTGCTGGCACACTTGACTACCCATTTCTGATATTCATGAATGAAGAAGAGACTTGTGCAAGGAACTCATAGGAAGAGCTTTAATCTCAGGGCAACTTGCCTGAAAGCTGCTGGTTAAAAGGTTTTTGTTTTTTTTGAGGAAGCATGGCAAGGAGGTGGATTAAGAGAGCATCTTCACTCTCAAGACACCTGGAGACCTCAATCACTTGGAAGGAATGTTTGCTATATTATTACATTCCCAAAAGCACAAAAAGGAGAGATGACCCAAAGCTATTACTCTATAGATTGCAACAGCCAATTCTGTCAAGATCATAACCTTCCCTGATGCTTGATCATTATGCAAAAAAATTAAGGGAATGTCTATCACTGTCCATCTAGCTCCTGGGAGTTCATGCTTCCATGTAAGGTTCTCTGGCACTGAGCAGTACTGTGCGTCAATTTCACTCGGCAGTCAGCTGTATCTCTTCCTACTGCATGTGTGTGCAGGACTGCAAAATGCCTATGCTGCCAACAAGGGCTTGTTAATGTGTTCTCCTACACTGACATCACTTTTCTGTTTCACATAAAAAGGCATGTTATCATTTATAAACCTATAGGACTTAGCAAAAGCAAAGCTTCAAAAATAAGTTTGAACTTGTACACTTCAGATTTCGTAATGTTACCTGACATCTGTTGATCTTGTAAGAGCCAGTAATTGTTTTATAACATAACACACTTCTTTCATTACAGAATCCGAAGGCTTGCCAGGAAGTAGCGATACAGTAAATACCTGGTGTCCTAGATTAACACAACTATAAAGTAGCAAAATATGGCTTTTTTCCTTATTATTATTTTTTTAAAATCCTGCTATGCAACAATTAATGCAGGATATCAATTCTGCCCCAAAGCCATAGTCTCCCCCCCCAATGAAATTTACCATTATCATATATACTGGTATGTTGCCTTTGTCTATTTTTACAGTGAATGTTAAATTTCAGAACCACAAATCAAATTTTGAAATGCAAGATTTTCAAGATCTCAATTTTCAGTTTTTGAGAATGTGAACAATAAAACTGTTGATAGAAAGAGTTACAACTGCTCCAAAAGGTTTTGTAGCTCACTATAAAATTTTGACTGCTCAAAAATAAAAAAACTGGGCATACTTTCAAAATTGTGCACAATTATATATTTTTTATAACTAAAAATATAATAATGATTAAAAGTTTTTGCCTCCTGTAACAATCACCTCTAGTGGCTGGATAATAAATGTAATAGTTATAATAGTAGTAGAAATGTATATTAGGTCAAAAAGAACTCCCACAATTTCAGAAGAGTTCTTTTCACAACTGGTTTTTAAGTTCTTGAAAAGGGAGTTGGCCATAAACCATTGCGGGCCCCTTCAGTACCCAACATGTATTATTTGGAAAACATAAGATCATTTCCTGAAATGACTTCCTGAATGCATGCTTGTGGAAGAAATCTTACATCAGAACTGGTTATTCACATGTTATCCAGAACTGAATCTTAGAGCAAGACCTGACAAGAACTACGTACGGATCTTGTTCATTGATCAACTGTGCTAAAATATTATGTTGCAGAGTAACCTCAGACAAAGGGTACAGGCTAAGCAGTTACAGGGAATCGGAAAGATAAAATAAGCCTGGCGATGTCATTAAGTCAGTTTAATTATACAAGCTGATATCTTCATCAGATATATAATACTGCAAAGCCTCTGATCTGACAACAACCCCCAGTGGTGATCCAATTTGTGACTTCCACTTCTTGCCCTTTTAGAGAGGCTTTTTATGGGTTTGGCTTTGCCAGCCAAGAGTACATCAAGACTTTGTGTAAAAGATTCCCTATCTCCATGGCAAACCATTCTCAACAAATATGCGAAGAGTAGAAATAAAGCATTCCTCTGATACAAACGATTCTTGGCTCTGTCATTTGGAATGACTCAGGGTGAATAATTGGCCCCAGTTTCAGAACATATATTGTCATGGGAAGAGAGACGAGACTTCCGAAAACCATGGTAGTGGTTCTGGGGAGTTCTTGGCCACCATGTTTCTGCCAGGGTTCGCAATTCTAGGCATAGGTGACCACTGCTATTGACACCAAGCGGATGACAACAAGAGCCCGCAGGAAGGAAAACTCCAAATTCATAGGCCTAATTAGGTACTCAGCAAACATATCTCATTCCACATGATCGAAGAATGCTATGATGCCTTGTATGGGCTTTTCACTCCACAAAGTTCCACATGATAGGATCCCCCAACAGCCTTGTTTACCACAAGGATGCACTTCTTGAGCTATCAGATGGTAAGCGGTCACACCTTCCAGTTCCACCGAGTTGTGAGAAGAGCCTTGAAAGGCACATACAACCTGAGCTCTGGTGTTACATGGCCACTGTACTGGGAGCTGAAAGCTGCCACAGGGTGAAATTTGGCGACCATAGGCTCCATTTGTGTGAACTGCTGAGCACATTTAACCAAAAAAGAAATTGTATAGAGCATGGTGCTGGTAATGCCAAGGTTGCAGGTTCAATTTCTGTAAGGGACAGGTGCATATTCCTGTCAGTTTGCATTTCTTAGTACAGAAAGTATTGATCTGATCTTTCCTATTCTACTTAATTCAAGAGGGTTCTGGAAGCTTCTCTGTGTGAAAGAAACAAGCAGAGGGTTCGTGGTGTTTGCATTATTCCTTCAGAGAAATTGAGTACAGCTGGCTTAAACTGGTTCTCTTATCTGTTTTTGTCAAGGTAATGCTGACTATAAATGTAAAGCAAGTAGGAGTTTCACTTTCTCTTTTTCTACCTCTCTTCCTTCTGTTGTGGTGTTTTGTACATGGTATGCTTAGTGTTAAGGTTTTAGACTTAGAAGTTTAGGTTAAGTCTGCTGCAACTGGATTTCTTATGGACAGTGCCAATCCTGAATGTATTGGATTTGTGACCATTATGCTCATTTGCCTTCAGTAGCAGTAAAGCTCTTCTGGATGAAATATTATTTGCCTCTGGTCTTTTTTGGGAATCCTGCAACGTGTTTAAGTTTTTACTCTGCTAACCATACAATGGAGTTCTGCTCTGGATCAATATTAAGTAAAATTACATGACAATTCCTTGCATTGCAGGGGGTTGGACTAGATGATCATCAGGGTCCCATCAAACTCTATGATTCTATGTTTAAACAGAAAGCCCACTGACACTTTGTGTGTACCTCCAATTAAGTTTCTTTTCTCTTACCTTTGGGTTTGGGTTTCCAGCCACTCTGCAGGTAAAGGTGACTGGCATTCCTTCAAATATTTTGTAATGCTTCAGCTTCATCTCAAAATATGGTGCCACACTGTTCTCTGGGTCTTCTTCTCCATGTTCGACCTCATCATCAGACTCTTCTACAGGAGATCTCTCCAGCCGAAACTCAATCTCACTGATCAGCCTCTGCTCAAAACTGGAGACTTTGTATTCCTACCAAACAAGAAAAGCTCAGCTAAGTTTCCAGTTAGTTAACTTCATTCTCCACACACACACACACACACACACACACACATATATATATATATAAAAAATTACAAAATCCATTAGGATTGCACTTAAAGAAGAAAACTGTATTCTTGAATGTAAAACATAAGAATCTCTGGGTGGGATTCATCTAACTAGCCTTGTCAGCGGAAGCCCAGCACAAGGACTTCCATTTGTGCAATGGGGCATCTTCTCCCACCACATCTCCAAAAATTTCATGGGGCAAACTGGAATGCTTGTGCAGATAGAACAGCAGTATGGTAAATCCAGTATTACCATCTTCCTGCACTGGGAAAGGAATTGCATATGGTAACAGTGAATTTATGGCATAGCTGGAGATTGGGAAATTGTGCAGTGCACTTTTAAGGACCTACTGCGTGGGCACATTCCATGTCCTCCCATTATTTATTGTTTTCTCAATAAAAGCCACCCGAAGTGCCAAATTCAGAAAGGGAGGAAGAGGTTGTATGCAATAGAAATGTTAGAATACTTTGAAATTCAGCTGGATACCTTCTTACATGTGCCAACAAGGAATTCATTTAGACAACAGGTAGAATTCAACACTACGTTCTTCCATTCAGATTAGCTACAGACAGCCATCCCTTTAGATGTCAAGTTAATGCAGGATAACCTGCTCTTGGTGGCTACCATCCAATAAATGTACCACATAAATAAAATAAGGTCTGGCCGTACAGCACAGCAAAGCTTTAAAATGTTAAAAGGTAAAGGGACCCCTGACCATTAGGTCTAGTCGTGACCGACTCTGGGGTTGCGGTGCTCATCTCGCTTTATTGGCCGAGGGAGCCGGCGTACAGCTTCCGGGTCATGTGGCCAGCATGCCTAAGCCACTTCTGGTGAACCAGAGCAGCGCACGGAAATGCAGTTTACCTTCCCGCTATAAAGCGGTACCTATTTATCTACTTGCACTTTGATGTGCTTTCAAACTGCTAGGTTGGCAGGAGCAGGGACCGAGCAATGGGAGCTTTAAAATGTTAGCCACAAACATTAAAAAACTGTGCATAACAAAGAAAGAGATAAATTTATGGAAACAGAAATTTGTAAAGTCAGGAAAGGAAAAGACATCAGAAAACAAACAAGTCAGCAGACAGCAAGCCAAGAAAAAAGAAGAGAAGCGAAACCTTTTGAGCATCCTTGGGAGTCACTACAGAAGTACCGAGTGAGCCAGTTCCCTGCAAAAGGCAGAAAAAGAAGATAGACACTGAAAGTAAGGAGACTCAACTCCAGCCTGAGAGAACTCATCAGAATGCGCCACATGTTCAGATTGCCAAGTTCAACTAAAAATAATTTTTTTCAAAGTTATCCCAACTTTTCATCTCACTTCTGGACCTGGGTTGTATCCAAAAGTGCAGATTACCTATTGATGAAGCAAAAATGATGACAAGATGCAGAGACCGTGGTTTATCTTGAGACAGTGAAAGATCAGAAGGAAAGAAGGGGCTAGAAAGGAGAAGATGTTAAAATTTCACTTCCACCTTATCCTGTGAGGAGAAAGCACTCTGTCTTGTTTAAAATATTGCTCATGGCTAAATTACCCTTATTTACATGATTTTATTCTCTTGTTCAGGCTAACTTCAGATGTCACAGTTTTGTCAATGTAAGAGGAATCATGCATCCATCTGCATGATTAAACAATTGCCCCAACCATAATAGTTCTTCCAGCAGACACAGTCTAGGCATCCCACAAAGTCTTCAGGTCCCCCCCCCCCTTAAAATTATGCATGTAGTTAATTTAACTGATGAGCCTACATCCACGTTTCTTTGGTGAAGGCTTTCTGTATACTTCCTAATCAAAGCTTTGGACTTTCTTGGATTTTTCATTATTGTATCCTTCATGGATATAACCTGTGGCTCTTCGGATAGTGTTTTCTTAAATTCTTAGCAGCCCCAGAATGGGCAATGGGCAGGGACGATGGGAGTTCTAGTCCAGGAATACCCACAGAGCGACAGGTTAGCTATCCTGGTTTAAGGACTGGTTGTCTCCCTCACCTATTGTACTGGCTACTGAAGTACAGGAGCACTTCTATGACCTTCAAGAAGAGAATAGCACTATCCATTCCTTCCTACACATACAAAAAATGGGAGGAAGCCCCAGAGGGACTAATGGCAGAGGGAAAATGGCAGAGAAAATAAACATTTTTTTTCTGTGGGTGGGGGAAAGGCTTATGGCAAATTCAGATATTCCATGTTATCAGGAATAGTGGAACATTATTCACAGTGCTTTTCCTGGGGGTACACATACCCCTAAACATTTTGTGAATCTTTGTACTTTTGTCCATTTACTGTATTTATTGTCCCCGATTTGAACTATAAAATGGTGATTCTCTTGAGTCAAAATGAGAGTACCCCAAAACATTTTTTTAAAAAAGAAAAAAGCACCGGTTATGCATATTCATGTGGATGATAGAATGTCTAGAATATCTGTCACACTGGAGAAGCTGACTAAGGCAGGAACTATTCGGTACACTTTTGGCATTAAAAATAAATTTCATCGAGTCCTTTGATGACTATATCATCAAGAGCTGGAATGTGCATCAAAATCCTTTTCTAAAACAGAAGCACGGCTCTCTCAATTATGGGCATACTGGATAGCATGCTATTATGGGATTCAAGTGCAGCTAAGATGCACACTGATAATCTGGTTAAACCCTCTAAATCTTGGTCTATTTTTCCTTCACGTAAAGAAGGAAACTCCATTTAGGCAGCCATGAATGAGGTGTGGGGGCATTAAGCATGCCTCCTTCAGCAATAATCCACGGTATAAGCCTAAAACCCAAGTCAGGCGTGATTCCCTCTACTGCAAAAAAGCAACGCTTTCAATCAGCCCTCAAACAAGCAGGCACAGAGAGAACCAAGAGAAATAAACTGGCTCTTTTTACTGTGCAAGTGCAAAGCTACGTAGCCGCACCTGTCCTGCCAGTTCTTCTTCCGGCTCTTGAATATTAAATACGGTTGCAGCGCTGTCAGCACCTAGCAGTCGACGAGCCATCTTCTCTTCGTAGGTTAACTTCTAAACAAAAGGAAAGAGAAGGAGAAATTAGCATCTGTTACTGGTAAGCAGATGGGCAACACAGCAAACAGCAACTTCATTTCAGGAGTCAGTTCTGAGACTCGCCCATGCCCTAGGGCACATTTCCCCGCTGAACAAAAACTGGAGGGACATTTTACCCTTACAGCCCCTATGCAAATGCTCTTTTATAAAGTACGTAAAGGAAACCTATCTTCTGTAGTTTTACATGCCGTTAATCTGAGCAACAAGTTTTAGAGTAAGTTGGCTTCAAAAGCTATTTTCATTGGAGTAAGACTCTCCTGTCAGAGGAAGGGAACCTCTCATTCCAACCCATTGTAAGACTACACATCTATTATTCTCTTCTTATGCAGTGTCTGCTTTACTTCAAGGTCTATTTTGCCAGTTTACAATTGCGCTTTCCCCCTTTCCATGTGCTACACATTAAAACCAAAATACAGTGGTACCTCGGAAGTCAAACACTATCCGTTCCGGAAGTTTGTTCGACTTCCAAAACATTTGGAAACCAAGGTGCAGCTTCCGATTGGCTGCAGGAACTCGCGTCGGGACGTTCGGGTTCCAAAGAACGTTTGCAAACTGGAAAACTCACTTCCGGGTTTGCAGCGTTCGGGAGCCAAAATGTTCAACTCACAAGACGTTCGGGATCCAAGGTACGACTGTAAGTGTCTACAAATCGAATATGTGGTGCTACTGATTTTTGTCAATAAAGATCTTGCTGCTACGTACTGGTTGGCCATTGTTCAGTAAGTCTTCTTTGAAGCGAAGCTTTCTTTCCAGGTCCTGAATAACAGCATCTTTTGTGCCCTGAATTTCTTCATCAGATGCAATCCTAGCAGTTCTGCCTGTTTTCTTTGGAAATCCACTGCAAAGAAAACATAAATAACTGTGGGTGCTATACACACAGAGAGCAGTTGCCCCAAACTTGGATCTTGGCATCCACAAATTCTCCTTTTATACCTATTATTGTTTCCTGCACTATCTCCATCTTGCTCCTCTTCCCACTCCCTGTTGACTTGTTCTCCAATCAATAAAACCATCCAAAGGGAGAGACCAAGGCAAGCAATTACACCTATCACCTCACTCTGGTCAGATGAACAAGCAGTGACAGCAAGGAGGACCACCAGGACCAGGAAGAGGTTGACAGTGGGGCCCCTTTAGTGGTATGATCCTTGGCAGGTCCCCAACAATGCCAGCCCCAGTGTTGGCAACTAGCTGGTACAACTCATTTCTTTCTAGAATGAATAAGTGAAACTTCTCCTTGAAGATTTACCACACACACACGCACACACAATGTGCGTGTGTTGATAAGGAGAAAGCTTCAAATCAGTTAGAATAGCAATATTTCAAACTCCATGTAGGCTCAGTATCTGTAATTTGCTTGAACGTACCACAAACAATATATAAAATCCTACTTACAAAATTACAAATAAATGGGCAGAGCACATGTAATTGATATGTTCATGTAAGAATTTGGGGTGGGGTGGCAGAGCAGGGAAGTTCTTATTAATCTGTTTCTTAACATGACCTACAGAACCAGGCAGATGGCTTTGTCGGTAGTGATGCCTGCCCTGTGGAACGCCCTCCCATCAGATGTCAAGGAAATAAAAACAACTATCTGACTTTTGGAAGACATCTGAGGGCAACCCTGTTTAGCAAAGTTTTTAATGTTTGATGTTTGATCGTGTTTTTAATATTCTGTTGGGAGCCGCTCAGAGTAGCTGGGGAAGCCCAGACAGATGGGTGGGGCATGAATAAATAAATAATAATTATTATTACTTTGTCTATCAAAACATTTCCCCCCCAAATCCGTACAAAATGTGGGAGATACAAAAATATTCACTGGAAACAATGAATTCAAAATTAGCACACAAATCGCCTGGTTTATGCATAACACTTAGCCAATTGGGGTAAGCCTGAATGAGCAAGTGTGCTTGGATACAGTTACAAAATCATGGCCACTTCACTCCTCTTTCTGCTGCGCTATTGAGAGCTAAGCCATGGTTTGGCTTTGCATTACTTATGAACTCCAAACAAACCAAGGTTTGTCTTTGGCTTACTGCTTGTGGTCTGTTTGTGGGGAGTCAAAACACAAGCTTGGGTTCACATATAATGCTAAGTCAAACCATGGCTCAGCTATTGGCAGTGTAGCAACAGCAGGAGCCAAGAAGGAGCAAAGCAGCTATAATTTTCTTCTGACAGTGTACCAACAGACTTGCACTGTTTGGCTTAATGTGACGTGCAAACAAGACCAATGACATTATGCTGCATCTGCCAAATCCAAATTTAAAAATAACATGTTGCTGGTATATGACTCCAAATAAGATCAGAACCATAAAGATACTGATCTTCACTGCTGGAAAGACAACTTTCCCTTAGCTGAAAGGGAACTGAAAGGGAACATAACCACAAGTGATTACTGTATTCCACTCGGCAACCATTTTGGATAATTATTAATGAAATTAAGAGAATTATAAGCTACAATATACTCTTAAGGATCTTTTGGGAATAAGAGTGTTACACTGATATTAATGTTCATAATTTTTTTTCTTTTAATCCATACACATAACCCCATATTAAGTAAAATCTATTGTAATTTATTTGTTTAAAGCCTTTTCCTGAATTTCACATAAATGGAACTTGTGTTCTTTGGTATCTAAAAAAGAACCTTAATACCACCGCCTGAGCCCTTTTTATCTAAACCAAAAAGCAACATATTTTTTAATAAATATATAAAATAAATATACAAGTTAAGGGAAAATAAAACCAACTATGTTTTTCAGCTATTAGATATTATCCAAAACTTACCAAAAATAAAACAAAATTCCCATTAAAAAGTAAACTTGCATTAACTTCAATCACCCATGAGGCCCCCTTCTAATATGGCAAGTGCATAGGCCTCTAGCCAGGTCAGTAAGCCAAAAGCAGCAAACGGTTGGCTTGTGCCCTACCAAAAGTTCCTGAGTAAATAAGCCAGGGCACCCTTCCCTCTCTCTCAATAGAGTATGACATATGCTTTGTAGCTTTGTTTAGTTGAGACTGACAGCAGGTCACTTGTCATTAGAAAAATGTTTTTACTGCAGCAGTCACTTAGAAATAGAAGTAGATAAAAAGCATATGGGAAATAAACCCTTCCAGATGCAGCCATTTGTCAAGGTAGAAGAGGTCAGTCCTTTTGGCTACTGTACCAACCTGGAGAGTGCCTTCTTTCCCATCATAGGAGCCAACTCCTAGGGGACAAGGTCCCTTCAGCTCCCCCCAAAAAATATTTGAGGGGGTCGGGCCCCTCCAAGGTTGATGGGCATTGTCATTCAAATGATGTGTGCATGCCACATCATGTGATCAATTATGTGAGGTGGGGCTTACCTGGTCCCCCCTATATTTTATTAAAGTTGGCACCCCCAGCTTCCCATTAAGCCAAATTACTAGCCAATGCTTATTGAGGAGTAACCCACAGTACTCCATCCAAATTATGAATGAGACTTGGCGCATCTGGACAAAGAACTGCTTGTGTCCTTCATAACTCTGGGCAAATTTAATAAAATCAATTTATGTTATGCACATACTGAACATAACTGTGGATAACACTTACATTGCTCTTCACAGTATCTGTCTACAAAATAACATGGCGTGGGCTGGGTGAGCCACTATGAAGTTTCTCAGAGATATTTGATAAAAGTTGGGACAAGTGCAACTATGGGGAATCACCCATGTTTTCTTGTGAAGCAGCAACTTCAGAGTATTCTGGCTAAAACCTGTGTTCCAGCCAGGCTTTTGTCCTGTCTTCAGGATTCTCTTTCCGAACAGGATTTATTAAGGTGCCAAATGGGACTGAGGACAACAATGTCCTTAATGCCTCGCTTCCTTCAAGAGTGTGAGTACTACTGCTACACCCACCAATGTCTTCTGCTTTGGTATAATAAAAAACAACCCCAAACCTTAAAAAGTGTCCGTGTTTTGGTTTTGTTTCCAATAGATAAGGAGGAGCAAGAAGAAGAAAAAGTTGTTGGAGCCCAACTGAAGGCAATGTGAGTCAGGACTCCCCCACAACCCTCCGCCAAAAAAATCCGGGGAAAGGAAGAGATCAAGAACTCACACTGCCGCTTGTAATCAAGACGTTGGCTGCAACCCAATATATATGGGATATTGTAGCATTGAGTTAGTGTGCTGGGCACTTCGACTACAGCTGGCAAAGGGCTTGTGCACAAAAGACTGCATTAGTCAACTGAAGCCATTATCTGTGACATCTGTGCATGCACACATTTATGGCAGAAGTCTTTCGCACAGCAGACCAGCCAGCTTCACTTAGAAGGTGGGGTATGCTGCTTAATGAATTGCTTAGCAGCATGATGTATTGTCTTCCTTTGATATTGCTTATGAGCATCCTTGATCAATGAAAGGAAATGATAAAAACCAGTGGACACTGGGTGACTTGGTAGTTACCGAAGCAAAATGAAATTCGAAAAAGCACATTTGGATGAGACAACCAGCTGCTTCCACTCAAATAAATGCAACCTCTCCTCCCTGCCACATAACATTCCTTAATCCTCTCAATTCTCATAGATCTTTCATATTTGATTGACTGCTTTGAAGAACATGGAAACAGCAATTAAATTTAACATCAGCAAGAAAAGAAAAGAAATCTAATGGTAATTTTGGAATGCGTAAACAATGCCCATTCCAAAGCAATGTTTTCTTTTACATTTTAAAGGCTTTTATTATGTTTGGGGCTGGCTGTTCCTACTCAGAGCCATTACTGCTGGGAGTTAGGCACACAGAAGAATTCTCTGTGAACATTCAGAGTTGCACCAAAGAATGTGAACAACCAATCTTGCACAAATCCTGCTTCTATCCCTCTTTCAAGCTGACATACCCACAAGCTGAAAATGCATTCTCCTGCCCTCTGACGTTGCAAGGGATTCCAGTCTAGCCATGGACTGATGACTAACTCTACATTCTCTTTCTAGTGGTTATGTACTGTATATTTGCAGAGACTCCTTATGAGCCAGCTGTGCTTTCAGGCTCAACCATGCGACTCCACAAATGTAAATAGAGAGAGAATTTGGATTTGCCTTTGGAGATACAATTAAACTGCACTTTCATATGAACAGAAAGGAACGAAACAGAACCAATTTGGGATTCTGCTACATGATCTGAAGAGGACTAGGAAATAGATCCAGCTATGTATGTACCTGGTGGCTGTAATGAACACCGTCAATCAGAGAGAGGAAAAATAGGCATTAAGGCCTGCAATTTGTTTTTGATGCAACTGAAAAATGCACTCAGAATCTTCTGATTCAAAGCAACCAGACCCACAGCATAGATAGGAAGCAGCAATCTCTGCTGTACATGATAACCACTTGTAGACAGAAGGAAGGGACAGCAACAGCTAAGGTTGTGGACAAGGAGCACAGTAGCCTGAAATGGAAGGGACAACCCAAATTCTAGTTCATTAAAAAGGGAGCAACATCCCACAAATCAGCTGACCAGCGGGACACACCACTCTCTTTAAACTATTCTACCCAAAGCCCGGAGCGAGTTTCAGAGGAGGGTAGGAAAAACTATGTCTATGAAGCAAATTCACAGATCTCTGTGGACAGGAAGAGGGCTGGCTGGGCTCCAGGAATTTTGCCAGGGATTGCCACAGCCCGCTCATTGGCGGTGCATTCTATTTCCAGGCCTTCTTGCATACTCTTCAATTTTGCACGTATTTCTCAAGTTAAGCAATTGTTTAACTGGTTTTTATTATGTATCCAAGTTGCTATTTCTAAATGTTTTCTGCATGCAGTAAACAAACCTTTAGAAACATAGGTTTTGGTTGTGTGTGTTTTTAAAAACGCAAGATTCTGGAATGCCTAAACCTATATGCTGGCAATCTAGCACTTTAAAGCTGTCCAACTGGAAGATGTTCACTTGAACAATGATGGTTCCGGCAATGCTGCCAAATCCACAATCTACAGAGGCCTCTAATTCACAAAAATGAAGCTCCTTCGGGTTGAAATGTTTATGTGATATTTATTGCTCATGTTCCCATGCCACATGTTCGGGAACAAATGTTACTGAGCCTTGATTGAGAGCTCTATAAAACTTTGGTTTCATGGGAAATCACGATGTCTCCTTTGGCTTCAAGTTGATTCCATTCTTCTATTTAGCTATAGTGAGTTTTCATCCATTATTTCCTCAACTCCCCCCCCCCCCCAAATGTGGAGGACATGTTTGCTATTAACTCCTTAGACTTTGTGCCAGGTAGAAACAGCCACCGGGAAGTAAGGAGGAGGGGAGCTGAAACCAAATGAGCTTTTGACCTTTTAAACAACAGGCCACAGCTGAACGACGTTAGGTGCGAAAAGGCACTGTGTGGGAGAAGACCTGAAGATAATGGGCAAGGCTGAAAGGGAAGGTCTGGCCAAGGCCATAAAGGAATGTGGTGTCAAAGGAGGCCAATGCAGCTCTTTATCTCTGCAGTGGTTCAAAATAATCTAAAATTATCTTTCCTGGTTAAGCTTCCTGCAGTGCTGATTATTGTCAGGGCGGGGAAGGGGAAGATACTGGGATCAAGGCTCTACCCCAGTATAAGAGTTCAAAAGCCCAATGGCCACAATTAGCAGAATCCTAAGTAATAAGAGCAGGGACGTGGGTGGCACTGTGGTCTAAACCACAGAGCCCAGGCTTGCCGATCAGAAGGTTGGCGGCTCCAATCCCTGTGACGGGGTGAGCTCCCGTTGTTTGGTCCCTGCTCCTGCCAACAAAGCAGTTCAAAAGCACATCAAAGTGCAAGTAGATAAATAGGTACTGCTCCAGCGGGAAGGTAAACGGTGTTTCCATGCACTGCTCTGATTTCACCAGAAACGGCTTAGTCATGCTGGCCACATGACCTGGAAAAACTGTCTGTGGACAAATACTAGCTCCCTCGGCCTGTAAAGCGAGATGAGCGCCGCAACCCCAGAGTCATTCATGACTGGACTTAACTGTCAGGGGTCCTTTACCATTACCCTTTTAAGTAATACGAGTAGAAATAAGAGATTATACGGGCAATCACAGGCCTTCCAAATATACATCTGGCCAGTTATTGCTCTGCTGGTTGGCTTAGAACGGTGCCCAGCGCCATCTCTTCCCAGCTGTTTCACATACTGCATGTTTGGACATAGACACACATACCTACCTTCTTAGAAGGGAAGTGGCAAAAATGAGAAGTTGTAATGTTGCCAAGGACAGGGACCCAGAGTAAAACAATAACTTTAGTCATCTCAGGAGGGTGGACCAAGGGAAAGGAAAGTCTAGGTGAAGTCTGGAAATTATTTTGAAGCCAGCAACTGGTGGGCAATGAGGACTCTGTGGATCGACTACTCCTCTTGACTGCCCTTGAAATGCAGCTTCCTATTCTGGGCTGAGGAGGAAAGGTAGTTGGCTATAGATATAAGAGCAGCATCCAACAACCATGTGCATGTAAGAAGGGGGGGGGGGGAATGAATGCTGGTAGAAGACCATGCATGATGGCTGAGATACCTGCCATACAAATGTGCTCTGAGAGATATCCTACTGGAATAATACGTTAACTATGGAGACAGTCATGGAGGTGCCTACAAAAAGCAAAGCACTACAAGTAAAACCAAGACTAATAAATCATTGTTTTGAGAAGTCCATCAAACATTGATACTTACGGTGGTGTGACGCCTTTTGGAAGTCCTAGTGCGTTGACAGAGATGGGAGGTGGCTGGGATGGCAGCATGGAGCTGAGGAAGGCGGCTGGGGACTGGCCGGAGTTTGAAAACCTTGATGTTGGAGAAAGGCTGCCAGAGGGTGAAGGGACAGAAGTCGGGAGAGGAGGTGGCGGAGGTGGCGGCAGTGGAAAGAAATCGGCGGCTGGAAAAGATGATGTTGGACTGAAAACTGGTGGAGGTGGAGGCGGCGGAGAAGGAGACCACGGGTACTCCCCTTCCGGAGCAAATGGCTGAGAGAAAGAGGGAGCAGATGTTCTACCAAATTGTTTCTGAGAAGCTGTTGGAGACATGGGAGATGGAAGGCTTGATGTTGAAGATCCGGAGGAAGGAGTCACATAGCTGGAAGCAGGGCTGATGTTCTGCGCAGCAATGAACTGCTTAGGACGGGCATAGTTGAAGGAGCCGGATGACTGCATGGCGGGAGCAGAATGGGAGTTCAGAACGCTCATTTGCCCAGGAGAAGTGGCAGAGTGACTTGACTCGAGTTCTTGGAATGAAGGTGGAGGGGGAAAAGTTGGAGACAAGGGCAGAGTCTGATGGAAACCAGCTTGCTGCTGAGGGCACCACTGGGCAGATTCTTTTTCCAGTCGGATTTGGTTTTGCAGCTGCTGAAGCCTTAGAGGGTCCCTGTATTTAAAAACAGGAGAAAACAAATTTAATTTTGTGTTGTGTTGTGAACAATGCCAACAACAAAAAGAGAAATGCCAGTTTGGTCCTATGCGGATAAACATTCTTGACCTACATTCCCTGTTAGCAGATGAGAAGAGGGGCATGGGAATCCCAGCTTATACCCTGCCATGTATAAATTCTTTGCCTCCTTTCTCGATTATAGGCTGCACCTGCACCAAGCTAGACAGAATTACCACTGTTACAAGGATTTGAAGCTGTTTTTCCCCCAAATCCTGATGGAAAGGTACCTTGCATAGTGATAACCATGGTTAAGGTGAGCATAGATGCTTTAACCATGGTGAAGACCTGGCAGCAATGGCAGAAACAGAGAGAAATGGAAATGGACATGGGGGAAGATACAGACAATTTCCCCTCTCGTAACCATTACAGCTGTACCACACCCTTATCTGCGTGTGAACCAGAGCTTTTAAATAATGCCCCCCCTCCGAAGTTAGCAGTACAAATGATACAAACCAAAACTAAGGAATGCTTAAATATAAATGCACAATAAACAAACAAACACACCTATGTACCAGATTAGCTGAGGCAATAATCTCATTCCAGGAAATATTGTTCTCAGCTTCCTTATGATGAAAAAAAGATTTACTTCCCTGCAGAAATTCATTGTGAATGCCAAAAATAATATTGCTATCACAAAACAATGAAACACATGACAGAATGCAGCAACATCATCAGCTCTTTATATACTGCTGCAATCCTATGGGCGCTGACTTGGGAGTTGGTCCCACGGAACAGAGCTGGCTTTACAGTCCAATCCTACTCATGCTTACTAAGTTCACAGAAGCCTAACCTGCAAACCAACCAATCATTAGTCTGCTTTTAAGTCATAAAAGGGGCTGATGGACTTAGTACCTCCTCCACTCGCCCTGCTCTATTTCCATGTTGCAGGTACAGGAAAGGGCCTTGACCAGCATAGAAACATGGGCTGATGGAGGGGGCAAGGAATGCTCCACCCCACCTCCCACAATGCACTCCCTTCCCTGGATGCAGTTCCTTTCCACCTCTAGCAACCATGCAAGAGCTTAAACACAAGGCTGTGCAAAAAAAGCCCACCCCAAACTCTTCTCTAACTTGTATTGAATTATTTCCTATCTCCCTTGAAGTTGGCACATTTGGTGAATGCCTGCTTCCTGTGTAACCTGCCCCAGGCTCATAGCAAGGGTGGAACAAGTAGGACTACACCACCACCTGGGGTGCTTTACTTCACCTAAGCTTTAAAATAGGGTTCCCCCTCCCAAAAGGAGCCTTGAAGAATAAGAGCTCGGTTTACAATAAGAACATGAAAGGCTTAAACAACAGTTTCAGGCAGGATGGGGTAGGAGGTTATTGTTGGATTTGAGTGAAAGGAAGAAGCCATGGAAGCTACAGAGTCTGCTGTGTGTGTGTGTCTGTTTATTGTGGAACTTCTAAATATTTGTGCATGGGACAGCGGCCAGCCACTGTGCCACATAATGCACGCAAACTATTTTAGCAAGTATTATATGCAAGATCACACCCATGCACTCAAAGGGCTACAGCTGCTCTACTGTAGCAATGCTACATTCTCAACAAAACCTCAATCCAAGCAAATATCAGCTTTATCCTTGTGTGGTCTTTATGGGAAGATTCATCCGTCTTGTTTACATGCTGCCTATCACAGCTAGAAAGCCACGAATAGTCCTAAATGTTCCAGATGCTGTTCTTTTTCTTTTAATATTATTATGTGTGCACACCTTTTTCTCTTTTAGTATATCTGCCCTATAAATATTTATATCATAGCTGACAACTTTAAAATCTTGGCCTGGATATTGCCTTGCAAGTGAAGTCTCATATATTATGTGGTCTTGACTGTTGCAGCCTAGCAGATGCGCAAAAGCAGTAGTCATCTAGTAGCTGACTCTGAAGAGAATATTCTTCCCACACACATGGCAAATGTTACGTATATACAAAGACTTCCAACCTAAAACATGCAGTTAGGGCGAGGTTGGGTCTGTCACAATTAACGGCAAGGAGAAGGGCTGTAGCTGAGTGGTAGAGCTCTGGCATTTCCACTCAGGGCGAGGAAAGGCTCCCTGACTGTACTCTGGGGAGCCCCTGCCAGTTAGCATAGAAGAGAGATGGAGGTCCCAGGCCTGCCAATTGGGCCTATGCAGCCATTTTGTCTAGCCACACCCTCCTCACTTGTCATTAGGTGCAGGTCACACTGTGGCTGTTCAAATTTGGTGGTGAATACAGAAGCCCAGCTTGGATTGGTTCCACTCAGCAGATCCCAATCAGAGCTCCTGAGTGGCACTGACCCCTGTTGCAAGCTTAAGCGTGTGATCCCAAGTATTCCTTGACAGCATGGCCTACGTTAAGATGTTTAAATGCAGTACCGAATGCAAGTCTTGCTGGCTTCTGCTGGGCACAGCTCCACCTGACATCCACCCACCTGTCAAAAACAGAGATCTGTGGATGGGTAAAAAAGGTAAATTACCCCTGGGCGGTTAAGTCCAGTCAAAGGCGACTATGGGCTTGTGGTGCTCATCTTGCTTTCAGGCCGAGGGAGCTGGCGTTTGTCCACAGACAGCATTTCCGGGTCATGTGTCCAGCATGACTAAAACCGCTTCTGGCACAACGGAACACAGCAGAGCAGCGCATGGAAACACCGTTTACCTTCCCACCGCAGCGGTACCTATTTATCTACCTGCACTGGCGTGCTTTCAACCTGCTAGGTTGGCAGGAGCTGGGACAGAGAAATAGGAGCTCACCCCGTTGTGGGGATTCAAACCACCAACCTTCAATTTGGCAAGCCCAGGAGGCTCAGTGGCTTAGACCACAGTGCTACCAATTTGGGATCCGGCCTGCCTGACCAAGATGGTCTCCCACCCCTAGTGTAGACAATACTAAGCTAGACAGGGATGGGGAGCCTATGGTCCTGCAGCTGTAACTAGACTACAATTCCCATTGCCCTGGGTGATGGGCCACCCTGGCAATGTTGCTTCGGATTAATGGGAGTCAGTAGTGAAGCAACATCTGAGCCATTTCTTAAGAGTAACATCCTCTCTTACAACAGAAAAATTCTTCAGGGAGGACCCACTGGAAGCAATTTACAATTTACAAGTGGGGCACAAGCCACGGGACTGAAATGAAATGACAAGCTCCAGCACGGCTCCTGTTTATATCAGTTGGGATTTATGTGTCATCAAATCTGTTTGGCTGGCTGACAGTGGTACTGTAATTAAGCAGAATTAAGAACATTTTTTTGTTGTCCTTTCTCTTCTAAAGCACTTTCATTGGATTACAAGGATGTCACGCAGTTGATTTATGAAACCAGTTGTGCAAGGCTTGTCTTTAATGGGAGGAAACTGAAAATGCTTGCTTCCTTTAGGCCCGCTACACTGAGAAGTAGAAGTTGTGAGTATTCCACCTCTAATAAGTGTTGCAGATTATCAACTGACTGAATAGCAACGTTTATCTACCACTGACCAGAAGAATCTAATATGCATTTGACAGTGCCATCTGTACTGGAAGCTGGGTTTGGCACAAAGCTGCTGAGCCCAAACATGGAAGTTTCTCAGGCTTTGATTTGCAATGTAGCAAAACTGTACATAGCTGGAAATTCTGCAGATTGAATACTGCAAATATGGCCTGTGGTGTGAGCCAACTGTGTCCTTAGGGGGGGCAAGGGTCATAGTGACCCCAAGACAACCCTCTAGGGTAGGGGTGGGAAACCTTTTTGGATCCACAGGCCACATGTGACAGATGCAAACCTCTTTGCGGTGAGACAGTTGCTGAAATGAAGTGGGGGGGGGAGACTTGCTTTGCTGTCTGCTATATTCTTTGAAAATACAGTGGTACCTCAGGTTAAGTACTTAATTCGTTCCGGAGGTCCGTTCTTAACCTGAAACTGTTCTTAACCTGAAGCACCACTTTTGCTAATGGGGCCTCCTGCTGCCCCCGCGCCTCCAGAGCCCAATTTCTGTTCTTATCCTGAAGCAAAGTTCTTAACTTGAAGCACTATTTCTGGGTTAGCGGAGTGTGTAACCTAAAGCGTATGTAACCTGAAGCGTATGTAACCTGAAGCATATGTAACCCGAGGTACCACTGTATAGTCAAACTGAGCTGGTTTGGCTGCACCAGCGAGTTTCCTCTCTGGGATCCAATGCATTCTGCAGTTCTTCTCCTGTCTCCATCTCCCCTGTCTCTGGCTGCCTGGCCTCTTCCTCCCGTCTCTCCTCTTCCACCACTGGCAGCTGACTCACAAGGAGCACAGCACCCTGCCAGTCACTGGTCCCTCCTCCTGGATCATCTTCCACTGCACCTGCTTTCTCTGCCTACACATCCCTCCACTCCTCGGCTCCTGCCCATCCCTGACACCTGTGGTTTGCCAGTGAGCTCTGAACCTACACGTAAATCAGCAAAGTACAGGTGGCCCAACCAGCTTCAAACCACTGCTTGATATCCTAGTTTGTCCACCCCTCGCACGCCACGCTGACATTGGTTCAAGCCTAAGAAGAAATGATTGTTTGGGCTTTGCAAGCCAATAATATGTGAATGTGATGCCTAAATGCAGCTGCATTTAGCATAGTTGTAATGCTAAACCACAGTTAAATGAGACCAGGGAAGACAGCAAAGGAATTCAAACCAAGGAGAGGGGGCGGGAGATATGCCTGTCCCCGGCCTATGTAAAGACCACTGAGATGCTTCTTCACATCTGGAGTATGCGGAAGGGCTAAGGGATGGGAGTCACGCAATTCCTGCACGTGCATAATGCAGAACAGCCCTGTTAACCTGACATTTACTGTCAAATGAGGCAGAGGGGATAACAGCACAGGAAAGGCAGCAGAGTCAAGGCAACCAGCCATAAGCAACGCATTGCAGTCCCGGTTTGAGGGTGGTTCTATTTTGAGTTATCTGCGTTGACCATGTGGCCTGAGCTGCAGAAAAAACTGCTCGACAGAGGGCCTGAAAAGCATAAGCACGTCAGAGTTACAAGAAGCTGGGGAGGAAAAGAGCAGCGCACAATTCAAGCTGGAGGCTTCTGTTTGGGGAAAGAAGCAGGCTGTAAATCAAAACAGTGGAGAAAGGGCTCTTCACAAACCTCTTCCTTGGAAAGGAAAACAGCAACCTGCACCACAATCTGTCAATACAATGTCTCTGTATTTACTGTGCATATTCCTTCAAATTGTGGAACACCAGTGCATTATGTTGACTCACGCATGCATACCAGTAGCCATCAATTCTAGGCTGGCACTTTGCTGAGGCTTAGTTAAAGAGACCACTTACATGATTAATGCTCCAAGATAAGTGATGTTGCACAACTTCCAGAATTCACATTTGGCAAGGCCTACAAGAATGCAGTTTTGCTATCACTCTCCCAGAAGAGTGAGTGATTCAAAGAATGCAATGTGCTGCGTTCTGGAAAAGTCTGTCCTTGGTATCCTGTACATGTTTGTTCATCTTTATTCCAGTGAAACATCCGGGATAGCTTGTACCACTATGCATTTTGCTGCAGAATGAAGTTGACTCAACTTTCTTCTTTTAGAAAAGTTCTGCTGCATTCATTCTAGAGATTTTTTTTTTTAATCAAGACTCATTCATATTGATGCAGCACTTCTGCCCAAAACTGAATTTGGTGGCAGATCTGAGATTACTTTATGGTGAATTTAGCCACAGAACCTATAGAATGAATTATTATGACATGCTTCTAATGGCCCTGGAAACATTCTAATGCTCAGCATGACAGCACAGAAAGACTTCACTCATCCAGCCTTGTAAAACAAACAAGCAAACAAGCCAACAAACCAGTGAGTTCCCCAAAGCCTGTTGGAATAAAACAATAATTCATCAACCAACAATTTGCTGCCCTTTCATGACACCAAAAATCAGTTGCCTCACGCTGCCACCTCACTCAGGCCTTTCCAAGTGACATAGGCTCTAACACAGAGCCAAGCTCCCTGATTTCAATGTTTCCAAGCTTGCCTTGTCCTGTGCAGCCATACGACAGAGTTCATCAAGTATGTTCTGAAAAGGAAACTTATTTTTAGGAAAGACAAAAAGACATTCCAACTGTATTAACGGAAGCCTGTTTTAGGATATACTCATCTATTTCTGCTTTTACCAACTTTCCTGCCTTATCAACATGAGAAACCCGGCATTTCCCAATTTTATTTTGTTATCTGCCAAATAGGCCTCAAGCTAAAGTTTGTCCTGAGGAAACCAGAAGCAGTGATAAGACTAGTACTTGGTGAGAACGTGTGATGTCTCTCAGCAATTCTTCCATTTACAGGAAGCATTTTTCATATTACTATAATATTTTTTTCAAAAACATGCACCCATTAAGATAGCCAAGGATGGCTAAAGGAAAGAAAATGCTCAATAAGTCAAAGACAAAACTCAGCTAATGCCTAAATTCAAAACTTTTATCAAATTAAACAAATGCCAACACAGCTCATGGCTCCTTCAACAGTTGGGACAGGAGAGAAGAATTAAGTACAGTACTGAAGTACTGCAATGGAAGAAACTGCACCTAATAACATCTTCCCTATAACACAAAATGTCTATAGGCAATGGACTCCATGTCCTTTAGGAAATTCAAGATCACAAAAAGAAGACCTCAAACCCAGCAGCCTTCTTCAGCAAGTTTCAAAGGTGATTATGGGGTGCAGCACTCATCTCGCTTAAGGCTGAAGGAGCTGGTGTTTGTCTACAGACAGCTTTCCAGGTAATGTGGCCAGGACAACTTCTGTCACAACGGGACACTGTGACGAGTGCCAGAGCGCACAGAAACGCCATTTACTTTCCTGCAACAGTGGTACCTATTTATCTGCTTGCATTGGTATGCTTTCGAATTGCTAGGTTGGCAGAAGCTGGGACAGAGCAACGGGAACTCACTCCATTGCGGTGATTCGAACTGCCAACCCTCCGTTCAGCAAGCGCAAGAGGCTCAGTGGTTTAGACCACAGCCTCACAACAACCCTGTGAAATAGGTTAGGGCCGAGAGTGTGTGAATGGCTCAGTGAGTTTCACTGGCTGAGCAGGGATTTGAACCCTGGTCTCCCAGGTCCTGGCCAAACATTCTAACCGCTACACCATACTGGCTCTGAACTCCTTCACTGAGCAGATGGGGAATATAGTCTGCTATGGTAACAAAAGCCTTCCTTCAGGCATTCTGAACAGGGCTTAAGGAAACATGCAAGGAGGAGACAGCATACACAAACTTGCAAACTCTGCTCCTCCATCCTTCATACTGCTGCACTACACATGTTTAGTGACTGTCTGCAATGGGGAAGACCCCTGTACTAGAGGAGGCTCTCAGGTGTTTTGAAACTCTTATTTTCTAGCATTTCAAAAGGCACCACAGCCTCCACAAGTTCAGGAGACTTACTAGCTGTAGAAAGTCACTGGGGAACATGGGGAGGGCAATGGTTACAGGAATGGCGGAAGGGACCTAGTGCATTTGTGAACACTCTTTCCTCCTTGCATTTGTGAACACACTTTCCTCCTTGCAGGTTGACTATTCAGAATGCCCCAAAAGGCTAAACACAGTACCAGTTAAGCCATCCTACTCAACTTTCTCTCCTTATAAATATCTCAGCTCCTAGTTCAAGAAACATAGGTGGCAGTTATTCCAGATTAATTAATCCACAATTAAAAATGCAATCTTTCTTTTTAAACTGACAAGTATCCCAACTACCCACCACCATTTTTAGATTTTAACAGTTTTTCTGCCAGACAAGCTTAGGGCAGGGGCTGAGCTAGGCAATCTTCAAGTATATTTCAGACTTATGACCCTCAAAGATAAAATGACCCCCTGGATCCAATGTGGGCTACATAAAATAATCCCTAAAAAGCAGTCTAATATTTGTGTGCCAGGAGAGATTCTGCCTTTTCTTTCACAAACTCTTATTAAAGCACTGCCTAAGTACACCACTGGTTGCTTGGTGATACTGATGCTTTATGATGTCACTGTTGTCATAGAAACCAATTGTCCACACAAGTGAAAATCCCATCTGCCACTAGAAGAGCATGGGAAGCTAAGAGAGGAGGCAACACCTTGAGTCTGGCAGGATCAAAGCTGCTCAACTAAAACACCATCACCACCGCTCTATGGCCCTGGGGACAGCTCCACCCTAAAACAACAGATATGGCACATGAAATCGACTGGTTGCGCAGTCAGGCGGCCGTATGTAAAGTAAACCACTACTGCCCTGAAGGACAGAAAGACCAGGATCGCAAAATGATCTGTTTTGTTGATGTATCCAGCTTAAATATGAAGGACAAATGTCAGAGAGGAGGAGGATACAATCATCTTGACCTGGCAAGTTTGGAGGATAAAGAAGTTATTGTAATAAAAGACAACGAGCGAAACAATCCTAATAATACGGAAGGTGCGGTCTGCCTTTTCAAGCAAGGCTCCTCTGAGGAACTCAACGTTGTGAGCTGGCTGAGCAACGACCTTCAGAAATACGCAATTGGATTTCAGCACGCACTGAAACCTGCAAGTGGTTCTCGTAAAACTCAGCCCTACACCATCTCATCCGACAAACTGATCCCTACTACCCCTGGTCCAAGGGGAAGCTCAGATGAACCTTCATACGTCAATAAACTCTGCTCCCTGGTTGTTCAAAAAGCACGTCAGGAGATCAAGGATAAACTGGAATGTAGCGGCATGCGGCAGCCCTCTACTGCTGACCGTAAGGTTTCGACTCCGGCATCCCCTGATAGTTGTTCAGAAAAGCCATGGTCCCTGGATTTGCATGCAAAAGACATTTTCGGCATGGCATTGAAGATGATACAGCAACACTTAGTGGAAAAAAACAGGGAAGCTGTCCGTGAATCACATTCCACTACCCCAAGCTACACTCACAGGGAGTCCGCTAATTATGACCGGGCTGGAGCATGTCAAAGACCCATATCTACCCCAGTGGCAGGTGGGTTACAAGATCCTCACCATGAACCAAAGCCAGGTATATCAGGGATCCTTTTGTCACTCGTCCAAAAGGTCTTGCGCGATGCTGCTTCGAGTATTGAGGACAGCGCCTGCGATGGGCATCGGGCTTATAAGCCACCCCCCACTTCGTAAATCAGGCTCAGGAGGGAAAAGGCCTTATCAAAAACAGACTAATGGAAGACGGGATATGTATGGCAATATGGATCAGATAAGCAAACAATTTATTGACCAGTTGGTGTGATCTGTGATGAAGTTGAGTCCATTCCTAGCCAAGGCAACCAGTGGTTCCAATTTAGTGACTGGTGACATCTCAAGAGAAGTGCAACTGTCACAATTACTCATCATAAACCTCAGAAGGGCAAAAAAGAAGAAGAAGACCTTTCTCCTGTGGGGGAAATCTGACAGGAGGCAACTGGGTCTAATCCATTCTGGGCACAATGGTTAGCACACATAACCAGAAGGTCAATGTTTTATAGAGAGTTCAAGGTTATGCCTCCTCCCGCACAGTTAATGGTTGCTTCTTAACTTGCTGCCCAAACTGAGGTTGACAAAATAAGAACGATGGAGAATTGTCTGGGAAGAGCTATAGCAAGGGGGATATATGGAAAGAGTTGCTGAGCTACACCGGAAAACAACAGATGGATGCCACCGTGGGAAAGACACTCAACTGGCTCCTTGCTACCATGGCAGGAGCCAACTTGTCCCTCTCTTATTGCTTCAGCCCAGCCTAGGCACCTAACCCACTCTTCTTTGGAACAACAACTGCCACTATTATTTAAAAACAACAACACAACAACACCAACCAACAACAGCAGACACAGTGAATTCAACTGGTAGATAAAATTGTAGCTGGGCAAGATCATCAATTAAAAACATTGTAAAAAGTGAAAGCAGAAGGAGACTCTTTTGTTAATCCACTGGACAGGTCCCCCCCCCCCCCGGCCAGGTGCTACTACACAGGTTCTCCGTGAGCTTAGAATGCTGCTTTAAGAAAGCCAAGGTTCTCCAGCTGGAAGGTGCTATTCAAAACCAGGCAAATTGAGTATGCTTTTGCTTAATTTGCTTTCTGTCAATGACCATGAAATGCTTGTTTTGCAGAACTTGGATGAGGTTTTGGGCAGTAATTAGGAAACAGGGCTTAACTTCCAGAGGAGTAACATATAGGGAAAAGGGGACATAGAGGGACAGACTAGGGGCAAAACTCACCTTCATATCACAGGATCTATTACTGCCTTCCTGATTTAACTTTCTCAACATATCCATTATTTATTGCTAAGAATGAGAATACATCTTATTCCCAAGATTTGGCAGGGTGGGGAAAGCGACATCGTGGAGTGTGGTCATAGCCATGCATGCTAACTTCTAGACCAATTGATCGTAAAAACTTTTTAATGGCTCAAGAGCATGGGCTTGTTCACAGAACACCTTCAAAGTGATCCCACCAAATGATCACAAAACACATCAACTTTTAACTCAGGTTGCATTTTGGGGTATTTTCCAAGACACTAGATAGGGAAGACATCACCATTACTCTTATGTGTGAAACTCACGGGCTCCTGGTATCAGGTGACAAGGCAATGGGAGGTTTCATCACTGAAATGGGGCTGGGAAGGTGCACAGACTTTTTAGGTAGTAAAGGGAAGCAGAATTGTGACTTTATGTGGCTACAGTGCAAAATCCAATTAGCACATTTCAGGAGGAGGCTGCTATGCGCCTCTTGGAGCCACCAGTGCCACACAACTGCTGGAAAAATCCCCACTCACCACTGCAGCTCCAAGACTGGGAGGAAAGCAGGAAACACCCGAGGGCATTCTCTCTCTCTCACACACAATGGCAACAAGCACAATCGTGATGACCAGGAGAGCGTCTCCTTTAATGACAAAGTATGATAAGGTGGGTCATAAGAAACAGTTTTTAAAAAGTGTGAACCATTTATGAAAAGTCCTTTCAGGTTGCGCATTGCTGTCACTCCCTTGTGCAGAAAAAAAGTGCTCAATGGCCAGCTTGTACTAGGTGAACCACCTGTAGCAGGAATGAGGACAAACGCCAGTGGACTACAGAAACTGATGGAGAGCTACATTTTGATATGCAGACCCTGTTTCAGTTGTATGAGTGAATGTGGATGATTTTCTGAACAATTCTCATCTCTGTAGGTAGTAAAGGTCATAGGGAGGGTAACAAACGTGGAATGTAAGCAGCCCCACAACTCACACAGGGTCTATGTTCCAGGGATTGCACCTAAAGCTAAAACTGCGTATAGTCAAAACCCATTGGGTTCAATAGTGAGTGGGATTGCCAAAGTCATTTCCCCCAGAACCCTACACCTTTCTCACCCCCTTTTAATTTTTTGGGTAAAGCTGAATGCACGTAAGTTAAAAGCGTGCAAGTTGCAGACTTAAAGTTTTCCCCCTTTTTTGGGCTGTACATTGTGAGGTATCTTTGACACCCATTTTATTCAATGACATACTGCATCTGTTTTTTTTAACCCAAACAAAAAGCAATCTATATTTTATCACCCAGTCCACAGACCTTTTTCTACTACAGCTATATCCAGGCACTATAATTGTTAATGTCATTATCCAAAGCCGCCCACGGTCTTAAGATTTAGCATTTATGGGTATTCCAAGTGCTGCTGTACAGGCTGATGGAAGTCATAGTCCAAAGCATTTGCAGGGCGCTGGCCTTGGGAAGGCTGCATCATATAACCACAATACAGACTATAAAGGGACACATCAACAAGGCACAATTCAGCAATTTGAATCCCTACTGCATGCCCCATCCTTTAGCTCTCCCCATGGTATTTTGGGGAGTGGCTCATCACAAAAGCAGGTTCTCTTTTTTTAGTTCAGATAGAAATTTTCTGTTAAACAAGAAATGATTGCACATCGTCTGTGTTTGTATGCCGTCCAGGAAATACTTCATATGTTAGCTATGTCAGCTGCTATAATCCTATAGGAGATATTTAGTTCTTTGGAACCTGGTAACAGAAATACTAAGGCTGGGATATTCTTAAATCTACTCTTTTGGTAACAATTTAATTTGGGATTTGAAATTAGCATGAACTCTACCAGAAGAGGGGAGAAATTAGCTTGTTTAGTATGCTTTATACTTAAAAGGAAATTGGTTGTTTCGACTCCTGGCTGACCTAAAGTATACTTGTCAGTATTTAGCAGCATGATCTGCTTCCCTCTTGAACTGCTTCAACTGAATGAGTGGAAAAAGCATCTACAGTACATCTTGACAGGGCTGCTGCATCTCGCTATCTCTAGGAATACCTCATATATGCTTGACAACAGATCCATAATTCTGCTATACTTCTCAGATGTGACAGAAAGGCAGAATGATTTCGAATGGCCCCTTGTCAGTTGCAAAAGATCTTTCTGCTTTTTGTGGAGGTCACACACACAGCCATGTTGCCTAAACATCCCAAGGAGGATCATAGAATCATAGAACTGTAGAGAGGGAAGGGACCCTGAGAGCCATCTAGTCTAGCCCCTTGCAATTCTCTACTTTCTCAACACCTGTGTGCTACCAAATGGCCAGCGAAAGAAGGGTCTGAGACCTGTGCAACCCTTCCTTTCTCCCCAGCAAGAATGGGGCATCTGTGGCTCTCCAGATTATGCTGGGCTTCAACTCCCATCAATTCCCCAGTCTGCATGGCCAGTTGTCAGGGATTAAAGGAGCTGGACTACAATACAGTGGTACCTTGGGTTACATACGCTTCAGGTTACAGACTCTGCTAACCCAGAAATAGTGCTTCAGGTTAAGAACTTTGCTTCAGGATGAGAACAGAAATTGTGCTCTGGCGGTGCGGCGGCAGCAGGAGGCCCCATTAGCTAAAGTGGTGCTTCAGGTTAAGAACAGTTTCAGGTTAAGAAAAGACCTCCGGAACAAATTAAGTACTTAACACGAGGTACCACTGTAGAGGCTTGGAGGGCTACTAGTGTCCCATCTGTGTTCTAGACAACACAGATTCTAAAATTCTGTTCTATCATATTTCTTTGGGTCAGGGACTTCCCCTGCAAATGTAAAATGCTTGTTCAAAAAGAAAAAAAAGAAAAGAAAAAAGAAAACAAGGGATGCGACTGCGGAGAATGGGATGGGCGTAACAATAGACAAGGGATCAAACACATTGAGCTTTACATTCCCAGCAGAAGCCTCTTCAGGAGCACCTAAGAAGTCTTGTTATCCTAAACATCATTTAGCCAGGATTCCCTTTGATACATACTTATGGCTGAACTGGGGATTCCAACCCGTTTCAGCAACTGCAAGACTATGGATGGCTGCAGATCTTCTACATTAATTCAAAAAGGAGCAATTTTGTGTATCCAGTAAAAAAAAAAAAAAAAAAAAAAAAAAGCACAAAATGCAAGGTTGTAAAGCTACTGTCATGAACCCCATGGAGATACATCATGGAAGAGATGGTTGGATTCTGAGGAAGAATGGGCAGAGCTAAGGGATTTGAGATTGGTGCCCATGGGAGGGTGGTGGGAGGATGGGGAAAGTGAAAAAGGCAACTCCAGAAACCTTTGACCTTGGTGAGGGGTGGGGGGGAGGAGTCTAGGGAATGGAGAGTGGGATCAGGGGAGGGACTAAGCAGGCTGGCAGAGGAGTGTTCCACCCTGGTGACACCCTGAGTCAGATACCTCCTGCTGCGAAGTGGGCCTGGCGCAGTGAAGAGCTTCCACCTTTGCAGAAGGTGACAGAGTGGATGCTTAACTGGCACAGAGTCCATCTCCATCTCCAAGGACATGGAGACACCACCAGCAGCATGAACAAGCCTCACAGACCCAACTCATTCGAGGGAGCGTCTGTTTGCACGCCAAGTCCCAGGGACTGGCTGCTTGCAATGCTATCAGCTGTGTCCACCTCGCTCTTCAAAAGGAAAGTGAGAGAGGCATATTGCTTGTCGGATCAATATAGTTTGCACTTAGCCATCTATCTATACCTCTGATGTACCTGCTGCACCTTTTAACCTGTGTATTTCCTATGTAACAATAGACTCACAGCATTGTAGAGTTGAAAGGGACCCCGAGGGTCATCCAGCCCAACCCCGTGCCAAGCAGGTTTACGCAGCAAAACCTCTGCACAGTACTTGTCCTAGCCCTCGCTGCAGGACAAAGAACTCTTAGCTTGGTTTCTGCCAAACATTCAGAAAAAAAATCACTCCCCTCACACTAGACAAACACGATCAATTAGCACAAATGGTGAAGCCCACAGGTACTGGAATACCAAAATGAGGTGGAATCTGACCTCTTGGGTCATGCAGAAAAGATGGGGGACTGGGGTTGGAGCGGCTCACACTTCCTCTAACAATTGCTCATGGTTCCGCAGGGAAACTTGCTTCACCCCTGGAAGCTCCTAGCACAAAGGTTTGCGTGTATTGACTTGAGCAGGTCTGAGAAATCACATTCCAAGTACTGAATCAGGACTGTCTTGCTTCACTGCTTGTCTTCTTCATTTCAGGTTATTGTGTGGGTGACTCCTTCTTAGCGTATCCTACCAACATCAGGTAACTGACACAATATATCCCATGTATTGTGCAAATGTCTGAAATAGTGTCCCCACACCACACTGCAAACCATCTTGGGAGATCTTGAAATAAAGCAACCCACGTAACTAAGTGAGCAACATATACATATCCCCCTAGTGCAGAGAACAAATGAATTCCCTTTGTCCAGTGTTCGATTCTGAGAAGTGCCTGCAGCCCTGCACAAGACTGTTCCCTGGTAAAATAAAACCACTGCAAAGCAGAAATACTGTTGTCAGCAAGAAAAACAGGGTTTGTAAAAGTCATCAGGTAGAACAAAAGGCAATTAGGAAAAGCAAGAGGGGTGGAAACTCCATTTTTCCTCCATCATAGCCAGGCTGGTGGGGTTTGAGCAAACCACTTCCCTTTACTTGTAGCACACAAGGGAATTGATTTGGTAATGATACATTTGCCCAGGAATGCTCACAGGTAAATGATGTGTTTTTATAGCTGCAAAGCATGGAGAGATTCAGCAGTTGTGGTTTTGGTTAAGCTTGCCACGGGGTTGTAGTGACAGAAACCTATTGTCTAGAATACATTAAGAAAGGGAACTGAAACACTCTTTCCAAGGCTGAACAACAACAACCCCAAATCTCCCCAGTGAATTATACATCTATTTAGACTCTGGGAGGTGGAAATTATAATTCGCAAATCAGACCAAGGCCTGGTACAGATATAATGCTGAACTATGATTTAACATTACAGAAAAAGCTTCCCTAAATTCCATATTGCCAGCACTAACTGCCAGCAGCTTCCCAGGGTTTTCAAACAGGCAAATTTCCCAAGTCCAAGATGGCGGAGAATGAACCACAGACCTTCTGCAAAGCAAAGTATGTACAGTGGTACCACTGTATTCTACTACAGTGGTGCCTCGCAAGACGAAAAGAATCTGTTCTGTGATTCTCTTCGTCTAGCGGTTTTTTCATCTTGCGAAGCAAGCCCATTGACGGATTAGCGGATTAGTGCTATTAGAGGCTTTTAGCGGCTTATCTGCTGATCGGATCAGCTGATAAGCGGCTTAGCGGCTTACAAAAAGGGGGGGAAGGAAAAAAAACCAGCAGGAACTCGCAAGACATTGTCGTCTTGTGAAGCAAGCCCATAGGAAATTCGTTTTGCGAAGCACCTCCAAAACGGAAAACCCTTTCGTCTAGCGGGTTTTCCGTCTTGCGAGGCATTTGTCTTGCGGGGCACCACTGTACTAAGCTATGGAGTCTCCCTCACTTTTTTGCATGCATGAGGAAAATATGTAAAGATTTCAGTTTAGAACTAACCAGAGTTCCCCATGGTGTCTGAATTGCAATTTGTTCCAAGTAGGATTAATTAACCAACCAGGATAGCAAACTGTGGCTGGATTCTTGATTGTTTTAAGGGAGGACTCAGCTCCTGAAGTTGGGCAGTCACAGGGCTCTTTGTTAATTCTAAAGTGAAAGCGAAAACTTTCAGTCTCCGAGTAAGAGGAGGGTGGGGTACGCAACCTCCAGCCTGGTGCAAGCGTATTCCCATAACGTGAAGTGAAATTTAAATCCACAATCAATTTTATACGACACTGAAAGATGGATTGGTTCATTAGCCTCTATTAGAGGCAAGGTTAACTTCTAACTACAAATAATGCTAAGGAGTTGAAGCACAGAAAAAGAAAGATGTTGTATTAAGAGCTGATTAGTCAAGGGGATTACTGTTTTAAATGCCTCAAGACATACAGCCCCAAATACCACCCCAATTTTATGATCTTTTTTTAAAAAGCATTTTTGCTTAAACCCATTTGATTGAACTAAGATGCTCAAAATACCTTTTTATAATTATTTCCATTGCATATAAACATAACCTCCTGGAATTACTAAACTAGCCTGACTAAATATAGTGAGCAGCACTCATGTTGTTGGGGTATCTTTCTCTGGTATGCAGCTAATATAAATAAAATGAGTGGAGAGAACCTGGCTGTATTCCATTGGCATTACATCACTCTTCCTTAATAGGAAACCTCTCTCCAACCAACAATTTGCTTCAGTGTCTCCATTTAAGTTCTCCGAAAGGATCATTTTGAAAGGCTAATGTCTTAATCAGAAACAGAATTTAAAGGACAGAAGTAATTTTCTTTGCAATTAGAACATTTAGAACTTCTACAGCTCTTGTTGCAACACAAAACAAACAGAGAATCTGCTTAAGGCTTTTAGTATTTTACAACCGAATTGGAAACAGCAGGGTTTACTTCTGTGTGAACATGCTTAGGATCATACTGATGTCTAATAATCATGGATGCCAAGTTGACATGCCATGATTATTCCACATCTCAAGTGTAAACTTTCTATATAGCTATACATTTAGCATTTGCCATTCATTTTCAGCAATGGAAAGTCTGCTTTCAAGACAGTGTTAATGCATTTGTGCGCTATTTTCTCCAGTACTGCTATTTTATCTAAGCATCACCACACAGAAAATGCCAAGAAAGTCTAGGCTATTTAGTTCCTTATTTTGGGAAATGTAAGGAGCTACAGATTCCACCAGAGGCCTCTTACAGAATACAAGTCTCATTATAAACCAATAAATAACTGTCAACCTGATCAGAGAAAACAGAAAACATTTGGGTACCAGGGTATGTTTTCCATTTTAGAAGTTTATATCAGCGTCTATCAGGCAGGACCTCTCTGAGGTTAGATTTGGAAGACCGCTGTCATAGGTTTCCAGGCTAACAGATGAGTTACAAGTTAAAGGAGGGGGAAAGGAGAAAGGCTTGGCTTGCAGACTGACCCTTGACCTCCAGGATTGATGAAGCCTACCACTTTGGAACTGGTTTTTGCTGGACGGGGAGACAGGAAAAACAATTACTCTGGCAAGTCAAAAGCAGCATTGGCTATTCATCTTATGATTCACAGATCCAAATTAGCTGTCTCCGTACATAAAATGCCCAAGGTCAGTGCAAAGACAGTTTTTCTTCCCTACCTAGATATTGCTACTTAAGGAAATCAATGAATAAAGTTCGAATACTATTCTGGGCTTCAGTCTTGCAGCCAAATTAGACAAGACATGGGTGATGCCCAGTCTATTTAAAATTCTTTTAAAGCAGCAATGCCCTCCCCCCTATTTGTTCCATTAGTTGTTGCAGCTTGGAGAGGGGAAGCAATTTATATGGGGGGTGGGGAGAGAACACACCAGGAAAAAAATTAAAACCCCTCTTCTCAGTGCTGGGCAAATCCTGTTAAATATGAGGTAAATTGAGAGAGATGGAAGATCTGTTCACAATCTCTGTCTCATTATAATTTGACCACTGGAAGCATAGGCTAGATTCAGACAATCCTCCAAAGTAAGGCTAGAGACCATGGTTTGGAAGTTCAGCAACCAGCAATGATAAGCCTTGGGATCATACACCCTCTCATCTCCTTCCTCTGAGCACAAGGTGAGAAAATGGCAATCCTCACACAAAAACAGGGGTTCAACTATAACTGTAAAGAAATGCACAAAAGGAACAACAACTACAACAAAAGCCTGGACAGACAGGTGGTTTCCAGTGTGTTTCAGGAAATGTTAAATCAATCAAGGGAAAGTTTTATTTGATGAGCTGAGGAACGAAAAGTCTTACCAAATCAGTTATTTTTACATTATACTCTTCGGTGTGGAGCAGGAAGATTTTTCATAACAAAAGTAAAGGTAAAAAGGTAAAGAACCCTGGATGGTTAAGTCCAGTCAAAGCGACAATGAGGTGGTGGCGCTCATCTCGTTTTCAGGCTGAGGGAGCCGGTGTTTGAACACAGACAGCTTTCTGGGTCATGTGGCATGACTAAATCGCTTCTGGCACAATGGAACACTGTGATGGAAGCCACAGTGCACGGAAATGCTGTTTACCTTCCTGCTGCAGTGGTACCTATTTAACTACTTGCAATGGTGTGCTTTTGAACTGCTAGATTGGCAGGAGCTGGGAGAAAGCAACAGGAGCTCGCCCCATTGTGGGGATTTGAACCACTGACCTTCTCATCGGCTCAAGAGGCTCAGTGGTTTAGACCAGTGTTTCCCAAACGTTTTTGGGCAACGGCACACCTGCTTACCGGAAAAAAATCTCGCGGCACACCACCATTAAAGCCCCGCCCCGTGACGTCAGCGCGCAGCGTCACGCGGGGGGGGGGGGATGCACAAAAGTGAACGTTTTTTCCCTTCCCCTTGCCGGGGTGGGAGGAGGCAGCAGAGCGAGGGCAGCTGAGGCGGCGGCGGCGATAGCGGGCGGAGGAGGAGCCGTCGCCGGGAGTTGCTGCTGCTACTGTTGCTGCTGCTGCCCGGACATGCCGGCCTCCTCCTCCTCCGCTGTCTCGCGCTCCTCCCTTTTGCGCGAGCTGCCCCGCCGCTCGGCACCACCACCGCGGAGCCGCCCCCGGCTCGACGCGGATCCTCGCCGCCGCCGCCTCTCGCCGCCCGACTCGCCCGCCTCCCTCCCACGGCACACCAGCCGGTGTCTCACGGCACAGTAGTGTGCCGCGGCACACCGGTTGGGAAACACTGGTTTAGACCACAGCGCCACCTGCGTCCCCATAACAAAAGTAACACACTGGGAGCTACCAATCTATGCAGCAATCTGTTTTCTTCAAAATTAGAAGTTTGGACAACCATATATTTTACTCATCAGCACCAAACCGTGGTTTAAAATCCATGCATAAAGCAAACCATTGCACTCTTCAAGCAATATTACTTCCATTACTGAACATGGGAGTAGCGACACACTGAATGTTCCCCATCCTATACCACCTCAGCCTTGCACATGTAGCTGTAATGCATGAAGGCTTCCAAGTAAACTGGAACCCTCTTGGTTCCAGAGAAGCCCTTGTGTGTGGAACTGAACCTGCAAAGACTCCATTGATGCTGATGTTTGTGCAGATGTTAGAAGTGGGGCTACGTGGTGCATCCCTATTCCCACGCTGAACAATCCACTCACAGGACTGAACAGCAAATTATCCTTTCCTGTTAGCTAGAAGCAGAAATTCCCGTTGTTCCCTCTCATAGTTACAGCTTAACTGAGTTTTAATTGAAGTCAACTGGTATAATGAAATATGTAGGAGAACAGCTTGCTCCACTTTTCACTGAAAACTATACCCAAGCTTCTGCTGCTATCTTAGTTTCAAAAGATCTTGTTTGCGGTTCCAGGAATGTTCCCCGAGTATGAAGAGCAATTTGGTGTTATTCTCAAAACACTGATATAAATAATAGTAAAACTATGTTTATAACACATCAATCAAGACTTAAGTTGAAACAAAACTTGGACCTAAATTGTGACGAGTGATAGATGATGCAACTATTGTTCTGTGCAGTGTTGCTACAGTTCCTTGCTGAGCTCGAAGACTTCTCCCTTGGTACGTTTGTCATGGGGGGGGGGGAATGGGGAAGGAACAGAAAACATCTGTTAAAATGAACTGTAATGGAAAAAATGCAACTGGCTTCTCCCCTCTCTTCTATTTTAACAGTGGATTACACAAGTTTGCTTTCTATATATAGCAGCCAGAAAGAAAAATTACATTTTGAACTATCCCAATGATGCTGGTTCAGGAAGTCTTTCTTTTGTGTGAATATTAAGCTTGCTATGTCTTCCAAGGAGCTCGAAGTGGTGTACATGGTCATTGCCTTCCCCATTTCATCCTCACAACAACCCTGTGAGGTAGGTTAGGTTAAGAGACAGTGATTTGTCCATGGTCATCCAAAGAGCTTTGTGGCTGAGTGGGGTTTGAACCCTGGTCTCCCAGGTCACAGTCCAACACTAACCGTTACGCCACACTGGCTCTTGACTACATGTGAAGTGGACCAAAGGGCTGCTTAGACAGTGAGCACTGTCCTTAGAAGATTTATGCAAATAATTAAAACCTTTCAAAAGGTTGACTTTTCCAGATTTCAGCATTACTTGCAGCAAGCCACATGCAGTTCAAGTTACAGTTGTACCTTGGATCTTGAACACCTTGGCTCCCAAACAAATTGGCTCCTAAACGATTGAAACCCGGAAGTGAGTGTTCCAGTTTTTGAACAATTTCTGGAAGCCAAATGTCCGGCGCGGCTTCCGATTGGCCGCAGGAGCTTCCTGCAGCCAATCGGAAGCCGTGCTTTGGTTTCCGAATGTTTTGGACTTCTGGAATGGATTCTGTTTGACTTCCAAGGTATGACTGTAGAAGAAGTTGGGTCATCAGTTCAAGCTAGGATGTAACAGGCAACACCCAAGCTACATTTCACGTGCAACACCTCCCCCCCCCCACTACAAAAGACCTAGAAAAACTGGAATATTGATCTGTGCCCTTAAGCCCCTTTGTTTAAGCTCCTTGCATTTCTGGATGCCCAATTTGTATTTATAGACAGATAGGGTGATATGGTATTTATGAATATTTTTTATACATGCACTGGTGCCGCTAGGGCTGAACAAGAGGGCATATGTCCGGGCCCTGCACTACCCAGAGGGTTCTGCACAGGTGGGCCCTTATCAGAGAGGAGATGGGATGAGCCTGTTTCTTAACCTTTAACAGAAGGGCTTGTGGTGTTCACGGCGGAATAAGTCTCTCTCTGCTCCAGAATCTCTATCACACCAGAGCCACTCCAGGAAGGGTGACTAGTGGACTTGCCTTACTACCTTGAGCATCTTCAAAGTGATGTGATACCAAATTGTATCATATCACTCTGAGCACCTGGGAAGTTTAGGAACTGACAGAGGGGGAAGGTGTAGAGGGGCTTGTGCTGCTTTGATTTAAGTTAAATCAAACTTAAAAACAATGCCAGCAGTAGAACCCTCAGTCACTGTGTCCATTTAAGTTAAGAGGTAAGTGGAGTGATGGGGAGGGAGAGCAGAGTGGTCCTAAAGATGAGGGCAGAGCAGCAGGAATTTGGGGTGGGGGTGGGGTAGAAGATTTTATCAGGCCTGATCTCCGATTTAATATCAGGTTTTTTTCCATAGTGATGGGCTGGCAAGCCCAACCTGTTCCTTCCTCCTCTGCTTGGTGACAGGCCAAAGATCTATGAATGAATGTATATTGAGAAAGTAATGTGAGAACTGTCTTTTCTAGTTTACCGTATTTCTTGCTCTTTAGAGACAGTCAAATATGCTTACATACCCGATGAGAGCAGAAAGTCTACTTTCAAGATTTAGAAAAAATGCCAATGGAGCCTGGTTTATTAGACTGAATGGGGGCACTATCTCAACAACCTCAGTCTGCCTGCAGATTTCCCTCACCTGTCTACCTTCATACAATCAGTGTGTGTGTGTGTGTGAGAAAGGGACCTTCTTTATCTTCTTTCTTCTGCTTAATCTCAGTTTTGCCCTTACAGAATTCTGCAGGGAAGAGGATGGGGACAAACCTAGAATTGGCTCCACCTGTCACTGGTGCTGGTTCCACCTACTGTTGCTCTCCTAATGGGCAACAGCTGCCACTACAAAAATGCCACTACTATTTTCCATTCGTGGCAATACCCTTCTAAGTTACTTCCAGATTGGACAAAGGAGCAGAGGTGATGCTCTTCAAGTTTGTAGACTAAACTAGAAGACTGAAACAGGATTCCAGATGATCTTGACAGAACAGAGAAGGAAATAAACTGTTTTTATGCCTTGCTATTTGCTGCCCTGGGCTCCTTTGGAAGGAAGGACAGGATAGGGGGAAAGGCAATGCAAAGCAGCGCTGGCAGGGCAGGGAGGCCAATGCAGTTGTAGGCTGCATCAACGAAACTGGAGTACCTACTTCATTAGAACTAATGGTACCACTCTGATTTGGCTACGGTGAGGCCTCATCTGGAGCGCTGTGTCCAGTTACACACTCAACTAGGCAAGTCACTCACTCTCAGTGTAACCTACCTCGCAGGGTTGTTGTGAAGATGAAATAGGGAGGGGGAGAAGGACTGTGTATGCCACCTTGGATAAAAGGTGGGACAGAAATACAATAGTATATGAATACCAAGAGTGCTAATCATAGTGAATTTCCTGCATCACCAGGGAAGTCGATTAGGTAACCTTAGATGTCTTTTCCAAATTCTATGAGAATTCAGACACATGCACCCTTAATGATGTTAAATTCTCGAGAATAATCTTTTGGAGAATATTCTCGATTAATGAGAATATTAGAGAATTTTCATTTAAAATAGGAGAATATTCATTTTAATGCATTGAGAATGATATAATTAGTTAATATACAGTGTTACCTCAGATTAAGAACAGCCCTATTTACAAACTATTCAGTTTATGAACGCCGCAGAACTGGAAGTAGTGTCCCAGTTTGCGAACTTTACCTTGGTCTAAGAACAGAAGCCGAATGGTGGAAGGGCACCGGTGGCGGGAGGCCTCAAAAGGGAAAGCGCACCTCAGTTTAAGAATGGTTTTGGCTTAAGAATGGACTTCCGGAATGGATTAAGTTCGTAAACTGAGGTACCACTGTACATGTTTATTCATGGGTAAAATTGTTCAGATGGCAACTTGTTCACATGCTGTTACACATAATTGTATAGGCCTAGGTACTTTAAGTTTATAAAGCATTAAAGCAGGGAAGGATAAAACAGATAGGTCACTATTTCCTGAACACAATGCCCATCACACTCAGAAAAGTGTTGCATTTAAATTTGGAGCATCTGTCTTCCCTGTGTTTATGTGTTAAACAACAACAGGGAAGTAAGTACAGTTTGAGCTGTAGAACTTACAGTGGTGTGTTTGGCAATTCCAATATGCTCGCAGTGCAGACTGATTTGGTATGCTAGTGGTTTACTAAAGTCACTCAAATTCAGCCCTGCAGGCAAGCCCTATGTTAAAAGACCATCAATTAGACATTTCCAAGAAATGGCATTTAATACTGAAGTGCCAGTAATCAAAACAATACTCTTAAATACCCTCCACATTGGTATGACTTCCCAGAACACATATTTCATAAAAGAAAGGAATTTCTTTTTAAACACAGCAGTGATTTCCCATAATAAATTGGTTTCCTCAATAAATTGGTTCCCTTTTCCTATTTGGAACCCATGTCAGACTCATTCCCTGATCACATGTTTCCTTAATAGCCCATCAGTTACTGCACAGTTTTCAACACACAGTGAAGGAAAGGCCATGAGTGCAAACACACACACACACACACGAGAGAGAGAGAGAGAGAGAGAGAGAGAGAGAGAGATACTGGTGTTTTCTGGCATCTTAGACTTGTGTAGGTGGTAGAACTACAGACAGATTAATACCCACATTCCAAAGAGTGTGCCCAATTTTAAAGACAATGCCAGCCCCAGGCCAAGTAGCTTTTATACAATCAACTGCATTGCATTCAAAAGGGTTCTCTGACCTGGTACACAATGAAGTCACCAATAGGAAAGAGTGTTCAATTATGGGCAAAACTCCCTAATCAAATTTGCTTCACCAAAACTGCTATTTGCCTTAAAGGGCAGAAGATATAGGTGCATATATGTTTTGTCCTATGAGACAAATAATAGCGTTGGGTCAGGGAGTGACTTAAAAACAGCAAGACTCTCTCTCTCTCTCTCTCTCTCTCTCTCCCTCTGTGTGTGTGTGTGTGTGTGTGTGAGAGAGAGAGAGAGCGCTCTTAATTGGAAGAACATTCTATGCTATGCAATACAGTTACACTAAATGTGTTGGTAAATGGGTAAAGTGAGAGAGATGGCTAACCTCATCTGCTAGCACAACAGCTAACATAAATCATCATGCAGCTTCAATTAGTACTGCCAAACACCCCTCCCCTCAAAAACCCCCACCTTTTGAGAGATCTGTCACATCTAGTTAGGCTCTTGAAAGTGTGTCTCTCCCCCCCCCCCCCGCAATCAGAGGGAAAAATGTCCCAAAACAAGGGTACGAGTAAGGTTCCAGGTGCAGTCTTTAGCATCAGAAGTTAGAAACCTAGCATGGAAACATGCAGAGAGCTCTTGCTTGCCAAACAAACAGAAAATATACTTGGCTTAGAGGTAAAGAGGTAAATCTCTTGGAGGAAGCACACATGAACTACCAAAAGTTATACGTCCACCTTATCTAGAAATATGAAAGAAAGTTCCCAGAATTGCATCACACACAAAAAACGGTGGTGGGGGTTTGAGAATATGAAGAGGGTGGGATTATACTGATGGGTAAGGGACTCTGTTCTCAGTGTTAGGACCCAAGTTAAACAAAGAACCTGTACCTGGGACATAGATGAGAGTGAGAGCACAACTAGACCAGACACTGATGTCATCATGGGCAGTTTTAGCGCCTATCCTCAGCTAGGGCCCAAAGCCTGTCTTTCATGTGTGTTTCTGGAGGCCCAAAATCAAAACACATGTACTAACTCTAGCAATTGATTTGTTCTAATTGAACCACTGAGCCTCTTGGGCTTGCCGGTCAGAAGGTCAGAAGTTCGAATCCCTGTGACGGGGTGAGCTCCCGTTGCTTGGTCCCAGCTCCTGCCAACCTAGCATTTCGAAAGCACACCAAAAAAAGTGCAAGTAGATAAAGAGGTACCGCTCTGGTGGGAAGGTAAATAGTGTTTCTGTGTGCTGCTCTGGTTTTGGTGTTCCATTGCGCCAGAAGCGCCTTAGTCATGCTGGCCACATGACCCGGAAAAACTGTCTGCAGACAAACGCTGGCTCCCTCGGCCTGTAAAGCGAAATGAGCGCCGCAACCCCAGAGTCGTCCATAACTGGACTTAACCGTCAGGGGTCCTTTACCTTTTTTAATTGAAGTGCTGATCTGGTAGCCTTATTCAAAGGCTAATTGTAATTTAGAGACTTAGGTGTATCTACAGGACAATCTTAGAAAGGTTTATATCAGTTTAACAACAAAACTTATCTCTCATGAGCTATTTTGTGACATGATGGGCATATGTGGTGCTGTAAATGACAGGCCTGCTACTCTGTACAGCAGTGTGTGCATCCACATGATTCCTGCATGGCCTGCTTCACTGCAAGTGCATTTCCCAGCTTGAAGCCTGACGGAAGCCTGTGCATGGGCTTTTGTTTGCACTGGACAGGCACACTAAATTTGGCAACCATCTGTGCAATTCAAACTTAAATGTAAAGCATTTTTCACATGCAGGGTTCTGTATGTCCAATACAACCGTCTTTCTCTTCAGAGAAGGCAAATACCTCAAAAAGGGAGTTAAGCTATGTAAAGTTCAAATGCCTCTGAACACTATATGAATAATGCAACAGATGAAGATTCAGTAATCTTAGCTGTAAAATGAAACTAGTTAGATGTTTCTTTGGTAGCAATCCAATGTAAGACTTAGTAAATCTTTGATGTCCCTTTGTTTAATCGTAGGACAAATAATGGATGGAGTTTGAAACTGTACAGCCCATTTCCCATGAATGTTGCCTGCTGAAAGGCTGAACTGAAAAGCAGGTACTTGTCACTGGGTGCAGTGCAGGTACAACTGATATCCATTTTGCACAATTCACTTCTGATGTACCAGTCTGTCAGTGGACGTGCAAGTACAGTAGAATCTCAGTTTTCAAACATAATCCGTTCCAGAAGACCATTCGATTTCCAAAACGTTTGAAAACTGAGGACTGTTGGCAAAGTCTATGGTGAAAATTGAGAAATGTGCCTTGGAATTCGTTCAACTTCCGAGGCATGTTTGAAAACGGAAGCATTCACTTCCTGGTTTTCGGCGTTCAGCATCCGAAACTTTCGGCAGCTGAGACGTTCAAAAACCGAGGTTCCACTATACATCTTTAAGGTACAGTCATTTAAAAACAAAAATGAGCAAATATTTGTTATTGTTCTGCTTATCCTATTCAGCTTTCTACAGTCTACAAGACACTTCCCAAAATGTGCATACTGTATTTTTCCATGTATAAGATAACCCCTATTTTTTTGAGCCTAAAATTAAGAAATAAATATTTTAATCATTCCGTGTATAAGACAACCCCCAATTTTAAACTTTAAAAAATTGGGGGAAAATAAAGTCTTATATATGGAAAAATACAGTACATTTATTAATTCCATAAATGATCTAGAATACTCAATACTTTTCAAGATCACCCAGCCCCATATGTTTGAGACTTTCCTCTGAGCCTTTGCTCTGCATGGCTTCACTATCTGGGTGGCAATGCAGGACAAGGTCTTGCTCTACTGGGGCAGTAATAATAATATTGTAGTCCTCTCCATAAAGGTAGTCTATAAACATAAGACTCCAAACATCCAAACTTTCCGATCAGACATCTGAATGGCATACTCATCACTGGGTAGGGGATTTCCCATACAGCTTTCACTTTTCCAGTTGCTGCTGGTGCTACTTTCTGCACACACTTTAGATGTAATACGCATTTTTATGTGGTTGCACTTTTAGATTTTCCAACACCACAATGAACAAGCTATCCATCAAACCATTCAGCATATTGGCTGCTGAAATGTATAATCTTGTGATAAATATGCCAATTCAATAATTGAGTGTTGCATTTACTAAAATCTCTAAATCAAACTTCACTGGTAGATGCAAGTCTGCATAGACCTTCAGTTTCCATCTGTAATGATTTTAGAACTAGCCATTTATTTTGCATTAGCAAACCAAACTGAAAGTTTTATTTCTTGATTTAAATAAAAGCAACAGCCGCAAGATAATATTTCATGTTCGTTTCCACAGCAGTGGCTACCAATATTTCCTGTTTCTCGCAGAAACTTTCTGGCAACCAGGTCATATGGCACTGCAATGCATTTCTAGGTGGATTAGATCCAGGCTAAATTAGCTATGCTTTAGTCATGGGCTAATTTAAGATCCCATTATTCCAATGGAACGAAAGTGTGGCTAGGCTGCAATCCTATACAAACATGGGAGACTAAGTTCAAGAGAACTCAAAAGGGCTTACTTCTGAGTAGACATGTATAGGACTGTACCATTGCATTGGAATGCAACTCAATGTACATTTGTTTTAATGGTCTCTTCATCTAACAACAATTCTCATAATAATCGAAGTATTGATAAGTCACTGGACTAAATTAAATTATCTCTTGTCTTTCATACTAAGCCAACTCCAGCCAGTAAAAAAAACATACCCCTGAGTTATAAAAACTTACATGCAATCACACATAAAGGGGACACTTTCTTAGTCATTCCGTGCTTAGGGTCAATTGCCAATGACTCAGTAAACCTTTTAGGCAAGTTTCTTGAGGTCAAGAGATTTGCCAAAAGATAAAGGTTTCCTTATGAAGTACATTACAGACACTATCAGTTACTCGTCCTACTCATTTCATGGTTAGCATCTGTCTAGTTAATCACAGGCTCTTTCATCTGCCCAGAGGCCATCAGGGAAGACCAAACGCCAGTAAGCCACACAGCGCAATTCTCCTCCCCATCTCCCCGTCCATAAATCATGCAGCAATGTGTGTGCGTGTGTACGTGTGCTCTTAAGCATTCTTTGTTAGATGATAGTACTGCAATCATTCCCATAATGTCCATAAGAGAGACCCCCCCCCCACTCAATACTACAGTTTAATTTGCTTCTTAGTTTAAACCACACCATGGTCTAAGCTAGCACTACACAAAGAATATTTGTTGCTTCATCCATGCGCCTTCTAAATTAAAACACAGACATCCCCATTCCTATTTTTAGAGTGCAGTTTTTCATATTACTTCATCTAATACAGATATAAACGTTCCCAAACCACTGGTTTCTTTTTGAAAACCAATGTATCTCTTTGCTTTCCAAGTTTCTGTAAACACATCATTATATTTTAAAAAGGAGGGTGGGTGGGGGAGTCAAGTTTTACTTTTCCCAGCATTCTTCTTAATTAGGTGCCCGCTGCCAGGAAACTTTCATGTACTTTGTGTCCAGTTTGACCATTTAAACAAATGTCTACAGCAGTCAGCAAGATGGACAGACAGAAAGGAAGAAGGAACCCACAGGGGCAGTTGCTCTGCAATTTACAAAGCTATTGTAAGAGTACCACCACCACCAATTTCTCTCAACTCTCAGTTTGAGAGATCTGACAAAAACAAACCAACAGCATGAGTACACAAGTCGACACTGCCAAAAGGATCCTTTCGTAAGTTTGCCAATGACCTGTTGCACTTTGAGAAAAAGCATGAGAAAAATAGCCTTGAGGTTATGGGCCACTTACTTGACAAAACACTTCTGTAATATTTGTTAAATCAGGGGATGGTTTGGAAGATTGGCCTCAATTCAAAACTGCACATATCCCTTTTTGTGTTTTGGGTTTTACTATCCTCACTGAAACTTTTAAACTTGTTTATGCTGGAAAGTATGCTTACCCTGACCTTTTCTGCTTTCCCCAGTGGTATTTTTGCTTTAAAATGAAAAGAATAATCTTCCTTAAAAGTGCAAAAGGAAAAAGAAAAAGTTGCATCCCCCGCCCCCCAAAAACACCCTGCCTATGTGTGAGAAATCACACATGCACCTAGACTGAAACAGCTGCTGCCACACTGGCATCCCAGCTGGACTTGAAAAAACTAAAGTGATGCCAAAGACTGCAAATAAAGCAGGGCTGCCAAAGCATGTCTCCAATTACAGAAAGATTAACTAATACAGGAAGATACACAGAAAGAAGTGGTCCAGAGTAGAGCCCAGTGCAACTAGCTAACATATATGATCACGTTACACGATTCTATGTACGTAACTGCATTAAATCAGCCATCCTACAGCTTCCCTGTTCAGCATATTTACTTACCTGATACACAAAAGGCAGGCACAGAACTGCTACACAGAAACCCTCTCATCTTACCTTTCCTGCGTCTAGTTCACACCAGTGTGGAACGTCTCTCCATGAAGCGGTAAGGCAGACCAGCTGCAGCAGTAAAACCAGCACTTTGGGAACTGAAGTGGAGTTGAGCAGGTACTCAATGATATATACAGATTAGTCAGAGGAGAGAACACCAACTTCATGACTCAGTGATTCTTCACTAAGGCTTGCTAGCTCTTGCAGTTTCACAATAAGAGTCCCTCCAAGGTCCCGGGAATCCAAGCAGTCAGTTGCTAAAAAGCAATGTTTGAAAGCGGGGGCGGAAAAGGGAGAATACTGTCATGGTCTTTCATTTCTTCTGGGCTCCTCTTCCTTCGCCACAGTCTGCTAAAGCTCTCTCAGGGTCGCCTTAGAGGAAGGCAGGATTTTGGAATGTTTTAAACGTCTCCATGAGGGGCTCCTGTCCAGATAGTAGCAGGCTGCTTTAGCAATAGTCTCTTTTCCACGGTGCCTTTGTGTCTGTTTCCATTACAAATTACAGAGAAATCTCTAATAAATCAAGCATGAGAAAGAAACAGCCTGGGTTTTGTGGTGTTAGTGCGTTTTAAAATGGCAGTGTCTGAAAGAGTTTTGCCACAGGTTCTTACAGCGGCACGGGATGGAGATTATATTTTCTTAGGTGTCACAATACTTTTTTTCCCCCAAGAGGAGAGAGTGGCAGGAAGGAAATGTATGGCATAAGTTTAATGAATGGGGAATTACTGCTTTGCTTTCCAGAGAAATACTGTGTTGCCTTTTTTGCCCCTGTACACTAACTTAGAGGGTGGTTGTTGTCCCCCCCCCCAATATTAAGTAGTTTATAAAGGTAAAGGTAAAGGTAAAGGTAAAGATACCCCTGCCTGTATGGGCCAGTCTTGTCAGACTCTAGGGTTGTGCGCTCATCTCACTCTAGAGGCCAGGAGCCAGCGCCATCCGCAGACACTTCCGGGTCACGTGGCCAGTGTGACATCGCTGCTCTGGCGAGCCGGCACCAGAGCAGCACATGGAACGCCATTTACATTCCTGCTATAAAGCGGTACCTATTTATCTACTTGCACTTTAAGGGTGCTTTCGAACTGCTAGGTGGGCAGGAGCTGGGACCGAAAGGCAGGAGCTCATCCCGCCGCGGGGATTCGAACCGCCGACCATACGATCGACAAGTCCTAGGCACTGTGGTTTTACCCACAGTGCCACCCGCATCCCTTAAGTAGTTTATAAATGCTTTTAAATAAATAAATAGTGCTGCAGTTAAGCCATTATTAAATAAGATCTATGCATATTTGCTACGAAGCCAGTCACAGTGTACACTACGGGACTCTCACAAAGAAGAGGCCAAAGGTAGATCTCAATCTACTGACAGATCTCTGGATGCTTTGGAAGGCAGATCTCTGGATGCTTTGGAATAGATTTATGATTTATTTATTTATTTTTTAAAGCATCAGCAGTAACAAAAGGATGACCCAACTTTCCCTTTCAGCTCGGGAGAAAAGTGGGTTTTTGTAAGAATGGATTCTAAGCTCATTTCTAGTAATGAAAACAAATTATTGGGCTGTAATAAAATGTGTCAGAATTTAAATGTGGCTCACCCCCCCCCCCGACTACTGTTTTTCTCATTGTCCCTGTTGGAGGATCTCAAGGGTCTGTTGAAAAGCAAAAACAAAGTAGATTCACCGGCCTGTATTATGCCCATCCCAGTGTTAGAGAACGCTATGAATGATTTTCCTATGTTCATGCATCCGTCACCAAAATAACTTACCCTAAAAGCAGCCTCACTAAAGTATATGCAGCCAAACCCAACCTGGTGCCCTCCAGATGTCTAGAACTACAACTTCCATCTGCATTGAAGTCCCACCCTCTTTATTGGCTTAACCTTAACAATCTAAAGCTACTCAAAATAGTTAAAGTACTTCTGAAAGACACCAAGACTAAACCTTTGGTAAGTGTCCAGAAGAGAAAAATTCAGAGTAGAGGGATAACCAAAAAAAGCAAGTTCTCTGAACCTTGCAGGTGTACAGCAAGAGGATGCTTTGGGTTGTTCTTGAGATTATCACAAACACGTTAGAGAAAAGGTCACAGCTTTAATGGGAAACATGCAAAAGGTCCCGGATTCAATCCCAGGCACTGCCAGATTGGCTGTTGACATCCGTCTGTCTTGGGAAACAATGGAGGAGTGTGCCTTTGGGGGTGAAGTCAAACTGTTGGGAGTTGTAGCGCCTGCTGTGGCTGTAGAGACCGATACAGGAGAGACATGCTTTGCTGCAGCCGGGACAGATGAAGGTGTCTGGCTGGGCCGCTGCAGATGTACCAGGCATTTCTTCTTCCCATCACTCTTCCCAGTGGTCATTCTTCCTCTGGTCACTGCTGTGGATACACAACCTGTCTGTCTGTCTGTCTGTCTGTCTGTCTGTCTGTCTGTCTCCAAGCCCTGCTGTCGTCTGCAAGGGATTCCCACATGGAGGGTTGATGTTGCCAGCCTTCATGTCATGTTTGCAGACATCTTTGTAACACAGAGTTGGTCTGCCAATGGGCTTAGTGTCTGAAGCCAGATCCCAGTAGAGCACGTCCTTTGGTATCCTGACATCTTCCATTCCGTTCCATTCTCAGTTAGGGTTGAGAATACCCTGGAGAACCACCAACAGTCAGACTGTACTGATGAGCTACATGGACCATTTGTCTGACTTGCAGTGCTTCCCCACCCAGGGGGTACTCAAGTACCAACACCTCCTTTTTTTGTTACTGTTAAAAAGTATGGCACTTACTGTAACCATAGTGAGTACCGGCACCTATTTTTCTAGGGGGAAAAGCACTGCTGACTTGATATAAACTCCTCAGTTATGTTGGACCCATAACATTAAGGGTTTTGTAGATTCAAAGGTGCCCCTAAGGTACAGGAAGCGCTCAGGGTCAGCCTGCCCATGAGCTGCGGTGAGGCAGTCACCTCAGGCAGCAGATTGGGGGACAGTTGTGAGGGGTGGCAGATACGGGTCCCTGGAATCACATCACACCACTTGCCACCTCTTCCTCCTTTGCCTGCTCTTCTCTGGCTTCCTTTTGGTGGCGGTGGTGGAGTAAGGTTCGGTGGGGGGATTCAGTTTTGTCAATGCAGCTTCATCGGGTAGTGACATCTTTTTGTTTTGCTTCAAACACCAGAACTTCGTGGGCTGGCCCTGAAGTGTTGACGCATGGTCAAATGATGCCAGTTTGCACAAATCTAGTCCCCCAATATTATCAGCTGTCTGCTGAAACCCAGCATCTGCAGAAACCGCACAGGAAACATTCTAGTGATATATAGCGATGAGCCATAACCACAGATATCTTTCTGTAAAGAGCACAGAAGAACACAGAAGATGTCCTGTCCAGGGCCTGAAGCAGTATCGTAAAAGCATCGCAGTCAATAACACTAAATGATGTTTCGTCATCAGTCTCTGGAAAGAGATTGGCCAGGAAAAAGACAATCTAACTTGCTCCTGTGGCTTAACAGCTTGATATGTCAAACTCGGCAGATGAAGGTTTGCATAGCATGGAGATAAACAATATCACCTGACAATATCTGCACATCAAGCTGCTGCTAAAGGAACAGCCAAAGGTGTTCACAAAAAAACTGGTGATCTTTCTCTAGAAGCAGCAATACTTTTTCATTCATTGGTCTCTGGCAGAGCACTGTCAGCTGAAATGAAAATTTCAGTCCCAGTAAAGAAAGGTGGCAACATCCAAGTTATACCTGAAGCGTTACAGCAGCTACCTTTTCAACCTCCTTCCCTAAAAAGAGATCAGAAGCTACCTGTAACTGACTGCTCAGAGACTGAATGTACTGTAAGTATACTTTTAAAAAAGCAGTTAAATGTTATCTTAAAAGGGGCAACAACAGCATGATACAGAACATTCTAATCCAAAATTGTACAGTTCACAATTCATGTTTGCTGTATATCCTGGAATAAAGATATAAAAAGTATTTTCATCATTTGTTTCGGAGTAAATAGACACTGATTGTAGGTATTACAAAAGACAGAAATGAAAATTCCTTCGCAATATCAGAAGGGCATTGCTGCTTGCATCACATTACAAAATCCATTAAACCACGCAGTTTCTGACGCAGTGTGCCTTCTTCAACAAAGGTCAATTGGATTATAGAGCACAATTTAGTTGGGCTCAGCTGGTTTCCTGGCACCATGGATACCAATGTGATGCCATAGTTACAACCTGGTTAAATTCAATTCCAAGTGTCAACTATTTGCCATCATCAATTGGTTTTAAACTATGTGATGTTATGTGAGATAACATCACTGATCCTAAGGGTGTAAATACACCTGGGTTTTTTATTGCCTTTATTATTCTCAGGCTAGTTTTATGATGCGCTCTGTTCTTTTATTTCCAAACTGATTATACATAATAAAACTGAAACTCTCCAATAAAGTCATTGGCTTTACCAGCTTCAGAGCAAGTCATGATATTAAACCAACTTCAAAATGTGGCTTGTTCTGAACCTGGCAACCAGTTTTGCATTGCAGACAAAACTGGAAATGATTTAATTAGAGCAGGAATAAAGAACCTTCGATCAGCCAGATGTTGTTGTTGTACAACCCCAGCCAAAACAGGACCAAAGCTCATGGGAAATGGAATCAAACAACATCTGGAGGACCACAGGTTCCCCATCCCTAAATTAGAGGTTTCCTGGTTTGGTTGCTTATGCTGTGAAAGTCAATATATGATAATCAGAACTGCACCACCCTATTTTTAAGATTTCAATTGAGTTTTGTTATTTGCATCCCAGAGCAGATTTACTTGATCCACGTCTCCTTCGGCAGTATGGAATCAGACCCACTCTAGAATACGAATCTCACCCAATTTTCATTTTATTTAATTGGAAATAAATCCAAATTTTATTAAAAGACACACAAAAAATCTTGTGTCATGCTAAAAACATTACAGCTAAAGTAGTTTACAAAAATATTGCTACCAGAAACATTCTTTGTAGCTTTAGCTAGAGTCTTGGAAAGGCATTTATATATTATAGAAATAATCTTGGAAAGCTGCTCCATCATTCACCTTTCCAAAGTGATACAATTATCTATAGTAGAGGGGTGCAAAGCTACTTTTGAAATTGAAAATGATTCCGGAATCTAGAGATGTGAATAGTCCACATAACAGATGAAGCGATGTTCTAGCTAAAAATAATAATTGCATTCACTTTGGCATTATTCATAATTGCTAAAATAGTCATGTAGCTGTCCTTTCAAGTAGTCCTCACAATGCAACCCAGGAAGAAGTTATTTACAGCTGTAGAAAGTGTGTTTCAAGTGGTAGAAAGTCATTTTTTATGCTTTACAATTGTCACCTTGTAGATTATAGCCAGACACAGTGTTGTCAACCTATATTTTCTGACTGCTTGTGGGGGAAAAATGTGATGGGTTGCAAACTTGATTACAAATAGTACAAGAGTGATAAAACTAGGGCTGCTACTTTAATTATGTTATAGCCGTGAAGATGAGGAATACTGGCTATACTAATACGGTTTTTAAAAAGAATTTGTCATCCACACTGTGGAATGATTTCCTTGTGGAAATCAGGTGAGCTCTGACTGTGGGACTTTTCCACTGATGACTGAAAGCTTATCTGCTTATCTGCTTACCTAGGAATTCCCCTGACTGGTTCTCGGCATTCCTGGTTACTGAGATTGGTATTTTAACTTTATTGAGGTAGTTTTATTGTGGTATTTGTTGTTGTTGTTTTGTTGGTGAATCACCTCAGTATTTCTTTTCAAAACGAAAGGAGATGTAGAAGATTTTAGCAAACTAAAAAATAAAAGAGAGCCACAAGAAGGTAAAATATTATTTCAGGAACACCTCAAAGCTATGAGCCTAAGTGGACAGTTGATCCCAGTGATGGACATTCCTATTCTGACTGGCCTCTTATTTCCTTGTTTTGATCTCACAGTTCTGCTTTTACAGAAAAGGAATGAAGGGGGTGAAGGTCAAAAATAACGTGGCAATGAAGATTCTTTAAAGAAGTTCACTCAAGGAGTTATGCATTGTTTGTTTGTTTGTTTGTTTGTTCCAAGAACCATACTGGAAGTATTTGCCATCGTATATTAAGTACAAGGGCACAGAAAGTTTCTGAAAGCTGACATTCTGAACTACCTAAAAAGCTAGGGCTTTCATGGTAGGTCCATCAGGTACCAGTTACCTACTCTAGATTTAATGTACACCTGGTTTTATTATCATTATTAATTAGTATTATTTATAATTTTATATCACCATCAGTGTGCCTGACACTTTAAAAGTTCTTGTGTTGAGAGGGTTACAATCTATGGGCCTTTCCTCACTTACCATTTAGTTGGTGTTTTAAAGAGTGAATTTAGCCCATATCTCACTATTATTACAGAATGGCTGTGGGGGTTTTCCTTTCCACACTAATGGTGGATGGTTTCTGAATGGAGACAAGTTCCAAGCCTGCAGTCACACTCCTATTGCACCCTTGTGTTCCTCCAGGCAGACAACGTTTGAATTATGAGCATCTGCATGAGGACAGCTCTTTCAGAGCATTTTTTTGGGGGGGGGGGTTATTTAATTCCTAGTATTTCGTGGGAGAATAGGAGATCAGAAGAGGAACTGTGTGTTTGCCTGAGCTATGGCCAACTCGGTTACTGTGATGACATTTTGTCTGTAGATAACAATCACTAGGATGGGCAGTACTTTGACACAGTGCCATTACCTTTGTCTGCCACATCTCTGCTCTGAAATGTGCTTGCAAACTGACAGCCAGGATCAGTCAGGGGGAAGTGGCATAAAACAGATGTCTCACAAACCACACCCACCCTGCACACAGAAACCAGGATGATGCTTCTACACAAGCCACACAAATTAAAACACTGAGGATCCGTACTGTATCTTTCACAGAAGTCGGATTTATTTATTTTTTTGCAATATAAGAGAAAGTACATTTTTGAGTATATTGTTCCTGAGTACTAGCTGAATGATTCTGACATCATGTGGCAATATGCCAACAACAACAACAGAAAGAAACAGCAACTATTCTGCTATAAATGGTAAGTATGGAAAGGCCCTAAAAGTTTCTATACTGAGGAAGCAAGAGAGCAAGAGGAGGGAAATGGAGGTAGGGGAAAACAGGGAAAGAAAATGAAACTGTTTCAAGTTGTTTATCCAAAGCTGCAGCAAGTGGGGAAGGAGCATAGCTGTCAACGTTTCCCTTTTCTTGCGAGGAATCCTGTTCGGAATAAGGGAATTTCCCTTTAGAAAAGGGAAATGTTGACAGCTATGGGAAGGAGGAGGTTGAGCCAAACACTTCCCAGAAAATAATAGGCTTTGAGAAGCGATTTAAAAGTAATAAAAGATCTTCATGCAGGTGTTCTGAGTGACACACTTTTTCTGCAACTGCCTCCAGACCGCACCCATTTCCCTTGCAAAAAAACATTGCTTAAATAATTGCACATTCTTTTAACAATGCAATTAAAAGTATGCATAACAAATAATCATGGAGATACCATGGCAGATCAATAGAGTCTAGAGATGGGACCTACCTGCCAGTATATATAATAGGTAGTAGGTGAAAAAGGAATAACATAGCCCAACCCTAAACCAGGCTCTACTGATCTCTCTTCTTTTCCTTTATTACTTCCATACATAACCAGGTCCAGCATAACTTTAAAGAAGGAGCCTACAATAAGTCACAGTTGTTGAAAGCATGAGACACAAAAGAAACCAGAAGTTGCTGACTTTTTTCTGACTTATCCTTTCCCCCTTGAATTTAGCAATATATTCCAGCAGCAGTGTGCATGCTAATGTGCATGCTAATCACTTTTCAACTGTAGTATTTTCTGGATTTATAGCTATTTACCACCTTTCAAAAATGGCAACGGAAGGTGGTTTTTTTTTGCATTTTTGTTGCTTGGTTTTGAATGCCTTATAAAGTTTACAGGGCATAGTGTGCCAGGCTGCCGACCAACCAAAAGAAAGAACAGCTGAGCCAGATCACACTTCCGCCACACAGCTTTAGAGCAGAGTTTCCAGAAATGTAGGGGGCAAGCCCCTCCCCACTCCCTGGTTCTCCTTTGCCATTTCTATTAGCTGGGCACCTGGTCAGTATTTGTGCAGAGCCTCAACACAGGAAACGTTGCTGAATTACTTCCTGTCCCACTCCCACTCCATCCTACATAGGGAAAGGGATAAGATGGCTTTTTGGAAAGGGTATAGTCCCCCCCCCCCCCGAGAGAATAGTCTTTAGAACTGCAATGTTGGGAATCTCCGATTATTATTATTTAAATAATTACCCATTGCCATCTTTCATATTTGCTATAACATCTAAGCACAATGAAAATGGGCCCAGGCAGTTGTTGACATAGCCCTCATCCTATTGCAAAACAGAGGAGGGCCACAGTTTTCAGAATACTACAAGCATTTTCAATATTAAAAATAGACTAAAAATAAATAAATCACAGAACTGCAAGCTGTCAACTGATTTGATTAAACATTTTCAACCTAACTGATATCTCGGAGGAGGGAGCATGTACGATCGCCCTTCAGTTTTCAAGGGAAGAGTTGCCCATTATTGTTTCTTTCAAAGAAAAGCTCTACTAAGACGTGGTGCAAAAGTTCTGAGTTTGTCAGAGTTGCTGACAGTGGATTTAACAGGGATAAAGATGGATGGGTTTCCTACACTTTGCTACACAAGAACGTATTCCCTCTCTCCCAGCTTTTCCAAAAACCTTAACATGCTTGTATTGTGAAATACCAGGGCTCCAACTTCCTTATTTGGTTGCTGGAACTGTTCTTTGTCTTGTTCAAACATTCTGGGGAAGCGAGCTGCCTGCCTCCCCTCCATCCATACGGCCTCCAGTCCTCCCCCCCTTTCATACATACTGTCTGGCTTCAAGCAGGTCACTCTGACTCAGCCTCCTTTGTAGCTCGCAAACCAATCCCACAGCAGTTATGCCCATTTATGGAGTCCCTTTCCTTTTGGAAATCAGCCGGGGCAACAGGGAGTTTTCAGCTGTTTGGAAAGTTTTGCTCCACTGCAGACACTGAAGTGAGCACAAAGCATGCGTTTTTCTTGTTACACAGTTTTGTTGCTCTGATCAAAAAATGTGTGAGAGAGACAGAGTTTGGGGGAAACAGCCTAAACACATTCCCACAAACTTTTTGCTTTTAATCTCTTGTTGCAGTTTATGCATGCTATTTTACAACATATTAACAGTACCGACCAGAGGAGCAAGTTCCTCCAAGTTCCATTAGAGTTAAAGTGCATTTAGGACAGCAGCCTTCCTCTTTAATAGATACTTCTATTCTGTGCCTTTAAGATCCCTTTTTGTGCCGCAGTTTCAATATGCTATAAAACTGAAATAAGAGAAAGATGAATTGGGGTGGGGGCTGAGCTTCCGACGTAAACAGTGTAAGGCCTTTAAAAATATTTCTCAGTGGAACTAAATTGAAGGAAGCATCTTAAAGAACAGTGGTACCTCTAGTTACGAACTTAATTCATTCCGGAGGTCCGTTCTTAACCTGAAACTGTTCTTAACTAGAGGCATGCTTTTGCTAATGGGGCCTCTTGCTGCCACTGCACCGCCGGCACACGATTTTCGTTCTCATCCTGGGGCAAAGTTCTCAGCTTGAGGTAACTCTTCCAGGTTAGCGGAGTTTGTAACCTGAAGCATTTGTAACTCGAGGTACCACTGTACAGTTAGATATTTAAGGGCTGGTCTACTTGTCTAGGCAAAGTATAACCCTCCCACATATTTCTGGGGGTGGAGTTGGTATGGCACTAATCATTTAAGATGAGACAATTGCTAGAGAAATGTTTCCTAAGACATGCAACACTCAAATGACAGAGAAAGCTGAACTTTGTTTCATACACCCTGCTTTTCACATTTGCTTATAGTCACGCGGGCATTTTACTGAACCTTTAAGTCTTTGTGAATGTGACTACAGACAAGACAAGGCTTAGCAAGTCCTATGTTTTAGGGGATGCAATAAAGAATTTAATTCTGACACATATTCCTCAAGATTTGTCTGCCTAGAGATTCCCATATGTATTGAAAATACAGTCGTACCTTGGAAGTTGAACAAAATCCGTTCGACTTCCAAGACATTCGAAAACCAAAGTGCGGCTTCTGATTGACTGCAGGAAGTTCCTGCAGCCAATCGGAAGCCACAGAAGCCCCGTCGGGATGTTCGGCTTCCAAAAATAGTTCACAAACCGAACAGTCACTTCTGGGTTTGTAGCGTTTGGGAGCCAAAACGTTCGGGAACTAAGCTGTTCCAAAAGGAAGGTATGACTGTACATTACAGGAAATGTTCTAGGTAGGATGGATGCTTACAAAAAGAGGATACCATCCCAAAAAAAGAGTATATAGATTTGTATAGATTTGATTATTTACATAGATAAAAATTTAGGAAAAATTCTATAATTTGTAATTTAAATAAGAGTAAATCTCACCATAGTGGGTAAGATTGCAACCAAGTGACCTGCATGCCTGCTTAGTCTGCTGTCAAGGTGCTCAGTGTTGATGGGCAACTTCCAAGGTTCCTGCTCTCCCTTCTTATGGTTAGCTTAAAACTAGACCTGGACCAGGCAGTCCTTCAAAGAGAAGACTCCTTCAAACAGAGCACTGTCTTTTTGAAGCATAGGACACATGGCCACCTTAGTTGCAGGACACACACTGTCCTGGTTCTGATGGCCATTTGACACTTCATAACTGTGGTTGTGTCCAAGTATTGGGGCTGAATGTTCCTCCTTCGCCCACTCAAAAATGACCAAAAGAGTTTCCATAAAAAACAAAAACAAAAGCGATGTTTAAGAGAATGCTCATTCCCACAATGGATCTGGTTGTGCTTCTTATTGAACAGCTGCAATTCAAAATGCATCCAGCAACTTTTGCCATCTTGATATGGAAGGCAGAAGAGACATCTGTGCGCGATACTGCATACGTGCATAAATCAACACACTTTTCAGAAAGACATTTCCAAATACCTCGCCAAGGGGTAAAATAAAGGCACAGGCTTATCAGGGAGAGATAATGCAAAATTGAGACAACTCCGGAACATATCTGCCTGCAGACACTGGAATATATATGAGTAAGCACTCCAGCCCATCTGCTACGCAGTGGCTCCGATCTAAAACATAGCGAAGCATGAGGAAATCCATTGATTCAATAACTTATAATATGCATAATTCCATGTTGGGTTGCGACCACTGCATAGCCTACCCTTTATTGGTGTATTGCTCTTTTGGGATGTGTACTGTGAATGTGGAAAATCACCTGAGAAACGGAACGGGGTAGTGAAAGAACCAATGTTATGCCACAAGATCCACCCCCCCTGGCATTTACCAGTGAGCCACCATCCTTTAGCCCATAAATGATACAAATTAGTCAATTGTCAAGAACCAACAAACAAAACTCCACAAGGTTCACCTCGACATCTACTAGCAAATGCCACAGTTTGTTTCACAAGGGGAAGCCTGTATGTATCTCCAGCGATGGAGCCCTGGTTGTGTGGAGTTTGAGCATTTGTTTTTCAGACATCCACGCCTAATGCATAATGCCTGGATGTGGGCTGGCAATGCTTCATGTCACTGGGTACAGGACCAGCCAAAAACACTTAGCCTTGAGAATTTGAAGGATCGCTGAGAAAAGCCAGCATTCAAAGAATTTCCGACATTTATCATAACGTATAAAGACATAGTATGGGCGGACAGCTTAAATTAGCCTTTGTGTGCTCCAGATATTTTGGACATCATCTCTCATCAGTCCCATCCGGCACACCAGGTTAGAAAAGGCTGGCTTGGTCATATGTAATATGCCCGCCAGCAAATTGAATGCCGATACATTGCTATTGTGTTTCTACTTTTGCTTGCCTGCCCTGTACTACATCGGCTCCTTCGCCTTCTGTAGCAGGAAACCAAAATGTTCCAATTCACCTTGCAGTGGATGTAACACAACACCTTACCATCTCAGCTATTCATGTGTGGCACATTCTCCCTCCCCCCAACTTGGGTAGAGGAAGAGGTGACAGGAGTAATGACCAAGCAGGTTGGGGAACAGGGTAGGACGAGACGGGCATATCAGGATTTGATCTGCTGATGTGCTAGGCTAGAGAGAGGTGCTAATATAATAAGAGAACTGACAGCACTATGAACTTCATTTTAGTATTTTCTCCCATCATTAGGTTTCCTATAGATTCCGTATGCAAGAAGCATTCTTGGTGGTCAAATCAAAGGGCATTTTCCCAGAGAAATGTAAATGATGCTTATTGATCCCTTTCTATTCCTTAACACTTTTCATATAGCTGCAGTGTTTTCCTGCCCTTCTTCTAGTTCACACAGCCCTATTGAACCACAGCTTTAACACCAGAAAGGTAGCAACCATCTCTATTACAACAGAAAGCCAACAAACTGCAGGACGGCGATACAGTTCCTAGATGCAATTTGTAATGCCAGGTAGAGATGATTGAAAACAGGAGCAGTACACCCTGCATTCCAGACATTCCCCTAGAGGGGTTTCACCTTGTCCGGGGGCTGCAGCTGTATCATGGAAGCAGATATTGGGGGGGGGGAGTCATGTGAAACATTTATCTCCTCTTGATGGAATCCCCTCACTTGCACAATTTACACAGCTGATAAAAGATCTTAGAGAACAGGCAGCAGGAAGTATCAAAACACCTAGAAGGGCTATAACCATGTTTTGGATAAGTAAAAAGAAAGCTTAGACTAATTTACTTATATTGAAAGCCTGCCAAATCATTAGAGTTCAGACTTGTTAACAACACATCCTTTTCTCACGTATCCTCATGCTCACTATAAATAATAAATTATATCCTTCAATTATAATTTGCAGCAATTTAGCTGCATTTCATAATGTTTTTCACCTATAAATTACATTAGCCTTCTGGGTTTTTGTTTTGTTTTTAATTCAATTTGAACCACATTGTTTGCAGTGCAGACATTTAGGAAGACAATGAAGACATACCTCTTTGTCCCTTTTTAGTGGGATGGGGGGGATCAGGTGGTGCTTAATCTAATTCCACTCGCCCCATTCTTGAGCACTTCTGTTTTGGTCTATGATTGTGCTGCAGTGCTTGTTTTCCTCTCTGGGGGTACTGAAGGGTACGCAGTACCGGCACCCCCCCCAATGTTCAAAGTGTGGCACTTACTATAACAACGTCATGGTGAGTACCAGCACCCTTTTTTTAAAGAAAAAAAAGCACTGGTGCTGCAAGTTTCTAATTATACATAATCTGCATTGGATGAAGAGCAGGGAAATAATAACAACAAAATTATGTTTAAAAACATTAAAAAGCTGCCTATTTATAACATCTGTTTTCAGTTGCAAATGATTAGTTAAACAATGGACGATAATCACAGCAATAAATTAAGATCTATGGAAGATTCTAGTCTGTTCCTGGGAAGAATTTCAGAATGGCCAGTTTTTGTCATTAAAGCCCAGTCTGCATTTCTGGTAAGATTTTTAGTTCTTTTGTCAATTGTGAAGGATGGAGAATACACTATGTGCTAACATTGTTTGTAGATAAAAGCCTCTTAACAAAAAGAAATTTGATCAGCTAAGAGAGTTCTTAACAGCTACTGATGAACAAGAGAATAATTTGGCTGCACATTCCCAAACAAGACCATTTTGAGAACCTTTCCCTAAGAGTCTAGGACTAACTAACTAGGATATATTTGAAAAAGACTTAATAGCTGAAATGGATCAGGCTGTTCCTCACTTTATTATGGTTCATTGCCCTGTTTTTATGTCCATTGAAGTATATTAAAAGTATGCTTATCGATTTGTGGATCTTATGATTGGTTGGACATGTTATACAGGGACCCTTTTTGAATATTTACTCATACATATGCACATCCCATATGGGATGGTGACATTTCACATGCACAGCACTTTTACATGATTGTGGCCCATTTACTGGCCTAGTGGTACGTTCACAGGCTCCTAAAGAACTTCCATGGAAACATCAGCAGAAATTAAAGGTCAGTGGAGTTCTACTCTTTAGAATGACCCCACCCGTTCTGAGTCACTTCCCTCTATTGAATTTAATGTCCCTTATTGGTATTTTTGACACCCCACCCCAGCTTTATTATTTTCTAGCATAAAATATATTTAAAATATATTCTGGTAGAGTCTCATAGAGGTATATTATTTTGAGGTTATTTCTCTCTCTAACTGTACAGATGTTTAGTAGCATTTATCCAATGAGTCAGAGACACTGTAACCACTTTATGTGCTATCAAAACTATTACACTGGATTCCAGTTTCAGGTAGCTTTTTATTACCCTTTAAAGCTCTAAATGGCCTAGGTTTATGAAGAGGCAGAGCTAGCTGCTCCGGCACCTGGAGCGGTGCACATGCGGTGCACCTGGGGGTGGGGCTAGCTGCCCGCGGGGGCGGGGCAAGAGTCCCAGGGGACAGGGCAGCGATGTCACCCACGCTCAGGGATGACACTTGGGGCAGGCTGCACCCACTGCACCCCCTTCCTCTGCCAGTGGGTTTATGGCATACCTACAAGATCACCTGTCTACTCACCAAGAACTGCTGGACAGGCTCTCCAACAGGTAGCTGAGATGGGGCTGGTTGGGAGCACAGGTGAGCGCCTTCTTTGTTGCCATCCCTAGGCTACATCACCAACGGTCCTCCCCTAACTTTAAGAATTTTATTCTTTTGCCTGGGTTTTAACATGCCAGACTGAAAGACTTTGTGTTTGTTTCATCAGCTGTGATCCTGTTTCTTAATCTCCAGCTATTCAGATTTTGTTGAAATGCTGATCTTGGGTTGTTATCCAATGCTGAACCAGTGGTAAGGGACTTCCATTTCCTCTCTTCCCCTTACAATATGTGCTGGAGGGTACCCTTACCAATTTTGAGGGCATGTGTGTTGGGAGCGGGGGGAAGCGGCAGCCGGGTGGGACAGGAAACGGAAAAGGCAAAGGAAATGGAAAAGGAAAATGAAAAGAAAGACTGCATACATGGAAGTTGGTTGCAGCAGTTAAGGCTGTAGCATCAATAAGACTTGAGCATCTTTTAAAAGCAAAAGGCAGGCTATAAATATATTAAGCCTGGTTAGATCCTTGACAGTGTATTAATAAAGCATTTTTGCAGTACATTCCTCTAATACCTACTGAGAAGCAAGCTCCAGTATGTTCAAAGAGGCTTCTTCCCAGGTAAGTGCATATATGATACCTGAATAATAATTTAAAAATGAACACACACGCACAACCACAAATACCCTTGTCAAAGCCAAGCCTATAAACAGTAAACAAACTGGTGGTTTAGAAAATAAATGAAAGCAAAAATAAGATAGTATTCCTTCGACCTCATTGATAGGGAAAGGATTTACACCGGTAAGCACTTTAGGAAGATTAGTAATAGCAGGAGTTCGGTATTACTAAAATAGAAAGAGGAACTTGCAACATTTCAGTGAAGTGAAATTGAACCCATGAAGTGATGTCCAATATTGCACAAGGAAGGGGATAGCCATGTACACTTCTGACTATTGGGGGAGTATGACACAGCAACATCCACATATCACATGATTCTCATTGTTTCACGATGCCATCACTTACTGATAACTGAGCTAGACTTCAGGCAAGTGACCTCCATGACATTTATTTCTAGGGTACCACAAAGTTTCATCAATGGTGCTGAGTAACTGAACAATATATTTCACTCTGGCTTCATCTAGACACCTTTTAACCTTTAAACCATCACTTCAGTCCTTTTGCCTAGTTTAAATAGAAGTGTCTGAGAAATGAAGACTACATTGTTCCCATAATTTCCTTATCAGCCCTATCGTACTCAAACTGTGTTTTTACATGGGAAACCACCCTATATCTAATGGGCCTTCGGTCCATCTAGCTCAGTATTGTCTACACTGACTGACAGCAGCTCTTCAGGGATTCAGACTCTGTTCTCTCCTAGTCTTACCTGGAGATGTCTGGATTTGAACACAGGACCTTCTGAATGCAAAGCAGATGCTATACCACTGAGCTCCAGCCCTTCCCCTGGAAATTTCTTTCCAGGTATCCTATATACAGTATCCTAGCCATTGTAAGAATACATAATACCAGTGCAGTCATACCTCGTAAGTCGAATGCCTTGGAAGACAAACATTTTGGCTCCTGAACACCCCAATCCTGGAAGTCATTGTTCCAGTTTGTGAACATTCTTTGGAACCCAGACATCTGCTGTGGCTTCCGATTGGCTGCAGGAGCTTCCTGCAGCCAACTGCAAGCCGCGCCTTGGCTCCTGGACATTTTGGAAGTCAAATGGACTTCCGGAACGGATTCCGTCTGACTTCCGAGGTGCGACTGCATTTGGTATACAATTGGAATACTATATTTAACAATGCAACAAAGTCTATTAAAGCATGTCTCTCTATCTTCCTATTATTGATCACCGTATACCCGAAGCTCATTATCTCCACACCAAATATGTTTCTTAATCCCCTTTAGCATCTTCAGAGAACAAACAGCTGTTAATCTGGACCCTGCTAGGCCTACACATGCATCACGTCCAGCACTTATGGTCTGTTCTATGCAAACAGTAGAGCAGCCATGACAGATTAAAATGGATGACACTTCTGTGTCCTTCCTGTGGAAGCTGCTTGAACCCGAGTGCACATTTTTGCTGCCAATCTGTCATCTTTTCTTGAGTCAATCTTACTTTTTTCCTAAGTGATTCAATGTCATTGCACTGCCATCTCATAGCGGTTTTTTTATATAAAAATAATAATGTTTGGCACTTTCCAAATAAGAAAGTCCAGACTTCATCTGACATTTCCTCCTCAAAGTCTTTATGCCACTTTTCATGTATTCACATTTCACTGATACTTTGAAAATATTTTCTTCCCTTTTGTCTTCATTAGTATTTAAAACATACTTCCCACCCACCCCTTATTACAAACTTGTTTTTCAAATACAGAAGTAAAGACTATTGTGAAATAGGCAGGCACATCTTTGATATAATGGGCTAAAAGTTCTGCTTCAATGGTAAACACAAACTGTTACCTACAGCTTGTTTTCAGGAAAGGGAGCTGAATATACACTCCATCCCTTATAAACATTAATGATTTCTATGTTTCTTACATTGCAGCTTCACAACAATTCAATATCCCTCATGCACAAACCCATTTCATATAAATTTTAAGTTCAGGCAGAGAAATATATATATGCTGCTTTTTCCAGAATAGTCCAACAAAACTACTTATTTAATTGCCGAGATGAATTCTGGTAAAGGATCACTGACAACTGTATATTTTACTTAAAGTTTTCTTTGCCAATAAAACTAAGCAGATTGTGTGCCCCAATGATTTTGCCATAACATGAAACACATGTTTCAAATTTAGAGGCAAGCTACAATCCTTGTTAAAATACAGCATGCAGCCCTTTACATTAATTCGTAGGCCTTAGTAATTGCATATTACATTGACAATTGTAACCTTTCAAAATAGAAATAACATGGCAAATGGAATCCATTAAAAAAAGAAAAAAGACAAAAAGACAAGCCCTCACACAAGAAAAATATGCACAATTAACATTTTTGCCAAACTGAAATGAAGCTTCTTCCTAGACTTGGCAAGAGAGAGAGAGAGAGAGAGAAAAAGAGAGAGAGAGAGAGAGAGACAGAAAGACAGACAGACAGAGAGAAAAGACAACACCACACAAACACACTAGTACCCTATGAGCAGATTTTATAATACACCATTGTTTACAGCTCTGCAGGGCCTATTCTGGCTTGGAAAATCTGTTCTGAAAGACTACTGTGTTCATTTTACAACCTTCACACTATGTCATACTGTAAAATCATGATGTTATGAGTGTGAGGCAGAAGGCTCCCTCCGTTCTCTCACTTGGCCTTGACTGAAAAGGGATATATAACACATAGGCAACAGGATTTTAAGCAGGGGGTGGAGGAAGTTGACTAAAGAGAAGACACACTGCATAAATAGTTTTTATAAACTCAGAGACTATTCTGTCTCAAAATACTGAAACTAAAGGCCATTCAGTGTGAATTTAATTGGCAATATTAGCTTCAGAACAGACAAGACAAGGTGTGTTTTCATACAACTAGGGTTGCCAAACAAGGCAGGGGCAGGCAGAGGGCTGTTTTTCTTCTTCAGAGCCAGGCTGCACTGCACACTATGCATTTTAAACACAGAAACCTGGCAACTATGGTTTGTTAAGGATTCTGGAAATTGTAGTTCTGGGTGGGGGGGGGGGACACCTACAGCTCCCAATATTATTTGGGAGGAATCACGTGCTTTAAATTATGGTGTAAACACAGCCATATTTGCTAAATAAGCAACCAGAAAGCTGAAAATTAAAAACGACACTCACAACTTATGATAACTTACCAGTTATCAAACTTGGCAGTTCTGGGCTAGTTCCCTGGACCCCCAAAAGAGCTACTCTCTTGACTTTACTTTATGAACTGGTCTGAACTCTGCCCCAACTCCACTCAAATGCCTGTTGTTGTTGTTTCAAGAGTTTGCTTTTTATTTGCCTAAACTGTTTAGTGCCTAAGAAACACTAAGTGTTGCCTACAAAATGAAAACTATAGAACAACATGCAATAAAAACAATCACAAAACTTGTATAATCACACACATGCACAGCTAAAAGGTCTGGACTAATAAAATGTTTTCATTATGTGTGGAAAAGAAACCAGTGGTGGTACCAGACAAAGTGCCTTGGGAGGAGATTTCCCCACCTGAAAAGGGCCCCATCTGTGGTTACCATCCTCTGTCACTTCAGAAGGCCTCAGGACTCGAATAATAAAAAATTACTTTAACATACTGTGCTGAATGTATTTTTGGGGATGGAGGGGATACAACAACAAAGAGATTTATATGTTAAAACACCCAGGAAGCTCCAGAAAAAGTTTGAGGGGGCTTATATTGCTTTATAAAATGGGTGAGGGACCCCAGGTCTGGGGGCGAAATGCAGTATCTGGCCTGTAGGACACTCCCCATACCACCCTCACTCCCTAGGCCACATATTCGCCTTGAGTGCCATTTGTCTGGCAGGAATCGGTTCTTAAAAACTTGCTTCTTGCTTGGCTGGACAGAGGATAGAGAAGGGTGTGAGTACAGAAACTAGCTTACTGTATAAAGGTAAAACTCACATTCCTTGCTTTGTACTTTTACCTTTGGCCTATCCGCTGTCATGTGCTCCCCAGAAGATAGCAAAGAAGGGAATGCGGTCCTTGAGTTGAAAAAAGGGTTTCCATTTCTGCTGCAAAAGACTAAAGGGTGCTTGTGTGGACCTATACTTCAGATATCTGGTGTCAAGGACTGGTTGGACACAGATGAATGGTGGGAGGGATCAGCTGGGGAACCACCAAGTGAAGAAGGCTCAGAGCCCAGGGAGTGGTGGTGGGACAACAAGTTGTCAGAGGAAGAAGACTGGGAAGAGGTGTCGGAAACTGAGGAGATAGCAGGGGTTAGTGAGCTGGTAGAGTCCATGGCATATGGAAGTCCTAAATCAGAGGCAGAAGCTGAAATAGGAGGGTGAGAGGAGGAAGGCCAAGAAGCAGAGAGGACTTAGACTGGGGAAGAGTCATGGGTGTCTCCCCCTTCTGCTGAGACAAGCTCTGCTGCCACCATTAGAAACTGAGATATGAAAGCTAAAAGCTAAATGGCACCTTAATCCTAGGTTATGGGCACAACAATGGAATGTCTAGGTGCGCTTTTTGGGTGACAAGAATACAAGGCGGAAAATGAGTAAACTGCAGCTAAAATATTATGTTCATTTTTCACATGGTCTAGTCTTCCCCTGCCCACCCCCCTAATATTCTTAAGAGGGTCTCTTCCCCAGTCTTCAGAGAGTAGCTAGAAGCGGGGAGGCAGAAAAGGGTCCTCCTTTCCTTCCACTCTGCAGTTTTAATCTGCAGAAACTGCTTGCACCAATGAAATTTGCTGTTGCAAAATGCGCCTAGAAAAATAGGAGTTTCAAACACTGCTCCCCCCAGTTTCCCAGAACTAGAAGAGGCACGAAAGGGGTGCAGATGTAGTCTCTGATTGCTTGGAAAAAACTCGTGGCGTGTAGGGGACTTAGGCAGTTGTGGGAAGGCAGGGAGTCCACAGTCTCAGTACCTGCTTCATTGAGGCAATACAGTGGTGCCCCGCAAGACGAATGCCTCGCAAGACGAAAAACTCGCTGGACAAAAGGGTTTTGCGGTTTTGCGTTGCTTCGCTAGACGAATTTCCCTATGGGCTTGCTTCGCAAGACGAAAACATCTTGCGCTTTTTTTAAAAGCTGCTTGAAGAGGCGCAGTTGCGACGGACCGTGCTTCGCAAGACGAAAAACATCGCAAGATGAAAAGACTCGCGGAACGAATTCTTTTCGTCTTGCGAGGCACCACTGTATGAGTTGTTGTGCTCATTAGGCCTGACACTCCTATGCAGAATGTGCTTTTGCTAATAAAGTATTAAGTTGAACTTCCACAGTGTGATTTTCTCGCTCCTGACACCTGGCTTTCTTGAATTGACAGGTGTGTGTGTGCGCGCGCGCGTGAGCATGCTTGTGCTTGCATGGAGAGAAAAATGGGGCTAAAAGGGGTGCATTCCTATACACCTTATTTATATTTTGGTGCCCACAGGGCACCTGATGGTGTCCAAATTGATTTTTTAAAATCCACTGCCATTTATATCTTTCTCTACTTCACAGCAAAAGCAGAGGTCTTTTATCTCTTGTCCTTAAGGGCCTTTTTGTTAGCTTTTCTGATTTGTGAGATGTGTTCATGGCCACCCATGGAGCAATCTCTAAAGGCAGGGCAAGGATGGATTAGCAGGACATTACACAGCAAAGCCCCGCTTCCCTTTACGACTTCCCATCAGAGACTTAAAATCTGAGTCAGTCAATTATATCAGATCATCAGTAAACAGAAGTCTGGAATTTTATCGAAGAGATGAACTAATAGTTTATAGTTTACACAGATAGATGAAAAAAAAAAGCGGCTGTGAACTTCCTTTGGCTACTTCCCCTCCCCCTTTTAATAACAACAAAAAAGTCCCTGCTGCTAAAATGGAAAGGTTGTGTTATTTTGTTCCGTTTCTAAGCAGATACATGAGCAAACAAGCATGCATACCCTGGGGAGGAGAGTTTATTTTGTATGGTTTGTACAATTCAATTCAAAGCTGGCATCTTACAGCCATTCTAGTGCACTGTGGTGCCTAGACCAGCAGTGCCAGTAATTTGAAGGGAGAACTGGGTTTCTTTAACTGCTTATCAAGAAGCCAGAACCAAAGACCACATGGTCCCAGGTGACCCGAGCCCACTCCCTCTTCCAGTTTCAGCCACTGAAGTGGAGCCATGAGAAATGGGCTACATTTGAACATAACTCTTAACCATAGCTTTAGATGAATGAGCTTAAATGAGCCACAAGTTTACATGCTCTTCCTTCACCTCTCCAGTGAAGTTAAGAGAAGGTGATTGGAAGCTTCCACTTCTGTAGTTTAGTGTGTCAACAGTAACCATAAACTGCGGTCAATAGTGAGGACAACCCAGCTTCATCAACTAGTTTTGAGACTGGTTTGTTTCTGCCAACCATAGTTAAGATTAACCACAGTTTGGTCTGGGTTTTAATGATACAGCAATCTGCCACTTATTTAAATGGAATTGAAAGCTTCTGAACTCCTCAAATCCATGCTGGAAGAGGAGGGCACAGACAAGCCTGAAGCCTAGTGTGACCAATTCTTGTACAGTGGTACCTCTGGTTAAGAACTTAATTCATTCCGGAGGTCCATTCTTAACCTGAGGTACCACTTTAGCTAAGGGGGCCTCCCGCTGCCACCGCGCAATTTCTGTTCTCATCCTGAAGTAAAGTTCTTAACCCAAGGTACTACTTCCGGGTTAGCGGAGTCTGTAACCTGAAGTGTTTGTAACCTGAGGTACCACTGGAAAACTAAATCACAGCTAAGCATTATGTTCAAACCAGTGCAATGTGTTACCTTACCCAGGAATAAATCTCTTGCAGAAACTTTCCTAGGCAGCCAGGAATTCAGCTTTGTAAAGAAATAAGTATCACACTTTTGAAGGGCTATGTGACACTTTGGAAACTAAGTTGCCTCTGCCTTTTCCCTGCAAGCTTTCTCTGGCCCATAATGAAGAATACAAATTATATGAAACATTTTTACAGTGCAAGGAATGTTAAATAGTATATATCTTCTGGAATGGTATATTTATCTTCTGGAAAGACAATATAGATTCTTCTCCTTGAATTTCATCACAGCTTGAGTATAGACCAACTATCCATCCAGTCTTTCATGCAAATTCCCACATATGCAATGATGTCCCAGATATGAGCCAAAAAAAACAGCTCTGCAGACCTCCAACAGACAGTAAGATACAAAGAATCGGCAGACTTTCACATTTAGCTCCCCAAGTCACACAGGCTCCCCAGACATGCAGACACATGATATGCAATCAACTACACAGGGAAGCACCACACTGATTGGCAACCCCTCTTAACTTCTTGCTGGCAGCTGCATTTACTATTTACCAAGCAAAGAGAATTCAATTCAATTTTAAAAACTGTAAGCCACTATCAGAGCGCTATGGCCTAGATACATGGACTATAAATTTGAGAAATGAAAGCTGGGAAATTAAACCATGTAATAGCACTGGCTAACAACATTTTCTCATTGTCTGGGTTTTAGCTCCTGCTTCGCCAGGCTTTGAAACTGAACATCAAATATGAAATCCTTGACAGTACAGACATAGCCCAAAGAAGAATAAACCACGTTGAACCAGCAGCTGCAAAAACATCAGCACCTGACTGCTTCATTATCTTCATTATCAATGGTTTATACCACGTGGTAATTACAGTATGCTAATGAAAACCCTTAAGACTTTAGAGGATTTTTAGTCTAGCTGGTAAACAACTGCAATTTTCAGAACTCTGTTTACTCAATGTCACTTGATTCTGGTAAAGAGTAGAAATTCCACCCCAAGCTTTTACATTCATGTTGACTGCTGAGGCATTATGGTAGCCTGACCAGAGTTTCCAGCCATGATGGCAAACCACAATGTTAAGTGTAATAAGTAGCAGCACAGAAATGTACAGTATTCAATCTGTATTTCAGCAGATTGAGACAAGCTGACACACCTCTGGCCAATTTTTGGAGGACCACCTATTGGTGACTGCTTGGTGGGACCATTGCAAAATAATGCTTAGCGGGGCCTGAACTGGTGATCCAATAAGCCAGGTGTGTTCTTAAGCAAGAGTCTCTTGGAATCTTATAGTTAAGTCACAAAGTCAGTGCTAGGTATAGGAGGGCAGTTGGTAAAATGACCACGTAGCTCAACACAAGCCACACCATACCCAGTGAAACTTAGCATCAAGAAACCTCTTACCTGTCATTGTCAGTTTTAATTATCCTTATGGTGAAGGATTTTTTTAAAAAAGTATTTACTGGCATATTGGAAGCAATGAATGTGCAATGTATTTAGACAGCACACTGCAGTTGTGCTCTGAAATGCTTTCTAAGAAAGCAATGGCTATGGAGCCATGAGAGAGAAACCCAAGTGGAAACTCAGCATCGGCATAATTTAGTTCCATTTGGAAAACCACAATGTGGTCCTTCAAGTCTTAAGCTTCTCGCAGTACTATAAGAACAATGTTTGCATGCAGTTCATGAAACTGTGTTTATCTAAAGCCAAGGGTGTGTGAAGCACAGTTAAAGAAGCAGCATCTTTACAGATATGGTGTAAAAACAACAACCCCCACCTAACACTAATTAAGATTAAAGGTGCTCCAAGTGAAATATGGAGCTATTTTTGAACAAATGGAATTTTACTACTCTAGGAGGCACAAAATAATCAACATAAATAGCTCATCCAGGGTGAAATTGAATTTATAGTGCCATTCTGTTTTCCCTAAGAATATGGGCACAGATGTATGTTTGCATTGCATGAGGAAAGTCTCACTGTTAGCTGACAGGAATAATTAGAAATTATTGTCAAGAGGCTGAATGGGGTGAAGAGATGGCTGAGATGAGAATGGCCCAGCCATCCCTTCACCCCATTCAACCTCTTTTCTTTATGACAATAATTTCTAATTATCCGAGTCAGATCTGGGGTATTGTGTAAAGCCACACTGAAATACACTAGGGTACCGCTTAGCTTGTTTTTATTGAAAATAATAAATAAACGCAGGAGGTAACAATCCCACACCTTTCTAAAACATGCAGCTAATGAAACAAGTAATGGCATAGCACACCTTGTTAACATCTGTTTCATTACATAAGCTAAAAGGAAGACTTCCTAGTTTGTTTGCTGCCTTACATAAAGAGAAGAGTGAAGAGGCTGTATGCATGGCCAAAAGGAGCCAGCAATATGGGATATTAAGCAGAGATATAATTGTCTGAATGCAGTCTCTCTTTATAAAGGGATTATCAGTGCCTGGAGGTCAGAGTACAGCCCGTCACGACAACATCAATCCCCATTAATGAGTTTTAGAATGTCTGTAAAGGGGTAAAGATTACTACTGTCATTAAGTTATTACTGTAATGATAAAATCATGCACATCTGCAAGCATCAGACTGGGCACCCTATTCTCAGATTTAGTCTTTTGGACTAATACCTCTTCATAAGCATATATGCTAATACCTCTTCATAAGCAGTGATCATGCAAGATGATGTGTGTGACTGCTTTGTTAATGCTTCATGGTTTACTCGAGGTTGCAGTAAATCTTGTGTTGCAAGAATCATGTATATTAATAATTCAAATATTAAAGATATAAACCAGGACCTGGGAATTGTGAAAAATTCTTACGAACCATAGGATTTAGAGAAAAACATACTGGAGAGCTGCTTTATAGTTGCATACTGGCTCTTAAGTGGTTAGGGCACACTATAGTCACATGTTCGTGCTTTTATCTGCAAGTATAAAACATGTTAAAAATGAGCACCTAACATCCAACAAGTTTCCCCAGGGCCAGCATTGTGCCCACATCTAATCTAAAAGAATGTTCAAGCACAGATAAGAGAAATGATCAAAGAATTTATCTTTTTAATACTATTTCCCCACACACAACTGTTTTGTGTCATGTTGTCAAAGGTTGCAAAGGAATAAATATCTGGCTTCTACTTCTATTAGCATGCTAAAAGAATATTTTCTGAACATTTGTAGGCCACACTAATTAACTGTGTCAGGTTCAAGACTGTTCTTTTGAAAACTGCTTTATGTTCTCTAGCTCTTTCTACTTCCATATCTCTTTCAAAGGAGCTTATAAAAATGCATCCCTTCCTTGCCAAGGAATTTGGGAGAATCAAAGCATTTTGCATTTTTAGTTAAAAGAAAATAAGGACCATTTTTATTGCAAACGCTGCCATATATATACCTAGTCCCCATTTGCACATCATGGTAAACAAACCATGGTTTACTATACACAAGTAAACCGTTTCTTCGTTGGTCTGTCATGGTCTTCCTGCTGGGGGGAAACAAACCATGTCTAAATGAGGGATTGTGGTTTGTTTCACTACTAACAAACCATGATTTGTAGCCAAGGTTTGTTAGGAGCAAAACAAGCCATGGTATTTGATTCAGATGCGATGTTAAGCCTGGGATCATGGTTTGTGTCTCCTCAGCTTAAGTGGGGAGAAGCAGGACAGCCCAGCACAGTAAGCTGCTAACTATGGTTTAAGGTAAAGGTAAAGGGACCCCTGACCATTCGGTCCAGTTGTGACCGACTCTGGGGTTGCGGCGCTCATCTCGCTTTATTGACCGAGGGAGCTGGTGTACAGCTTCCGGGTCATGTGGCCAGCATGACTAAGCAGCTTCTGGCAAACCAGAGAAGTGCACAGAAACGCCGTTTACCTTCCCTCTGGAGCGGTACCTATTTATCTACTTGCACTTTGACGTGCTTTCGAACTGCTAGGTTGGCAGGAGCAGGGACCGAGCAACGGGAGCTCACTCCATCGCGTGGATTCAAACCGCCGACCTTCTGATCGGCAAGTCCTAGGCTCTATGGTTTAACCCACAGTGCCACCCGCATCCCTGCGCCACCTTTATTGACATGCAAACAGGGCCACCACATCCTGTGAGTATAATTCTATTCATATAGCTCTGGCTCCAACCCAGTGCCTTACAGACACCCATTATATTGCAAATCATCAAAGAGGCCTGTGCCCTTAAAAAAATTCTGCACAGCCCCAAGTTATGAGTGCAATAAATAGTGCTTTAAATATTGTTATTAGCATGTGCATGTATGTACGCCAGGAAGGAGGATTTAGAAGGGGGAACTGAGGGCTTTATGTGTAAAAGAAAAGGCTTCAAATCTTTGAAAATGTAGTGACAGATGCCAAACAAGTACTACTATCTTGAACTCACTGCAGCAATGTACTTCGAATTAAAAATAAAATATTGCATGCCCAACACCCACAGCAAACTTGTGCCCTTAGTATTTTCAGCAAGTCTTGCATTTGTACTCAGTCACAATATTACACTGTTTATATAAAGTTGCTATGCAGCAAAATAAAAAGGGGTTAACTTTGGCTCCCCCACAGAAAAGGTTCTCTGGCAGGAATCAATGAAGCTTGTTTGGAAAAGGATTTGACATGCATACATTCTCCTGCTGAGAGCTGGCAAAGGAAACCTAATATGAAAAAAGGTTCCTGCCACATCAAAGGAGGCAAGGCTGTATCCCTTCATTTCTTTCCATACTTTCCTTCATGCCCTCCCTATCCTTTAGCTGTGTGGTTGATGAAGTCACGCCATTCACAATGGCTCCGAAATGTTTTAAATGAAAAGAACAAAAGCTATGACATTTTGACAATTCTCTACACTTTAAACAGAAAGTATTTGTGCAATGTTACAATACAATCCAGCAAGAGGAATAAGAAATTAACATTCATTTCTCTGCATTCCTAGATCACAGGATTATGAGTCGATTTAACATAAAGCATCTGAACGTGGAAATAGAGCTTATTTAAGGCCCAGACATTCCTTTGTTTACTTACATACTAACTATATTTTTATCCAACTTTCCAGAAAATCATCGTCTCCCAAAGCGTTCACATCACTTAAAAAGAAAAGGCAACACTGTAAGTTCTACAAAGATGTAAAAAGCAGGAGGGAGATCAGTTCTTTAAGGCCAGAACAAAGTTGGCCCATTGGGCATTTATATCCAGTCTGGGCTATGTTGATCTTCCTTTTCTGCTGTACTTTCTGTTTAACCTCTGAAGATGTCATCTTGGTGCAAGTTCCACCAGCAAGGAATAACAGCAACCAAAATATCTTACCCTTAAGGTAATCAGGAGTTGGCAGCTATGCATCTATTTTTACTTCTTTTGTAGAATAAGGATTTCTAGGCTGCCTGCCAGTCACAGTCCTCTGCTTGTTTATCAAGCGAGAACCCGCAGGCAGGGGTGGGAACCATTTCAATCTGGGAGACCAGATCAAAAAGTGCCACGCCTCCTGTGGTCCACATCTGACAGGCAAGCAGGTCCACAGACCTGTTCATCACCTACGTAGATCCAATCCCACTCCAAAAGCAACAGGGCTTGCATTTGGCATCAAATTTAAGTAATAACTAATGCAAGCTGAAAAGTAACAATCAGGAGTGTCTTCTAATATGCTCTAATATTCGCTTACAGCAGCAGCTTCATCTGTCCTATGTCTGACGTCATACGGTATCAGATAAGTGACGGGTCAGTGTGGACAGCCAAAAATGGTCTTACTGACCAAACTGAATGACCTGACAGGCCTAATTTGGCCCATGGGCTTGAGGTTCCCCACCACTGCCAGAGAGAAAAGAAGAGGAGAGCAAGGACTAAACAGACCACAAGTAGATGAAAATAATTTTGCATAAGCTATTAAGAGGCAATGTTTACAACCCTTACGGTTCAAGATGCCAAGGACATGCCACCAAATGCGTCTCCCTGGCACACAGTATGGAGGCACAGTTGATCTCAGTAAGGGATGGTGTCTTCTCAGTGGTTGCACCAAAATTGTGTGATGTACCTTGCTCCATGAGGTCCCTCTAATTAGCTTCAGCTAGTTCATAAATACATTTTTCTTCTGCTTGCCAAGTACCTGTTGTTTTACAAAGCCCTGGTCTCTACCTTTGTTGTAGTTTTATTTTATTTTATGACACTGCAATGTGTCATTGTTGTTAACCACCTTTCCTAGTGCACATACATTAGAAGGATTGAATATAAATCTGTTTCCTTGATGGGTAACCTATGGCTCTCCAGATACTGCTAAACAACTTACATTAGCCCCAATCAGCATCACCATTAGTCAGGGATGATGAGAGCTGGGAGTCCAACAACATCTGGAGGGCCACAGGTTCCCCATCACAGCTTTAAATAAGTATTTCCTCCATTCTGAAATACCTCAGCCATGACCCTTTAGACGGCATGCAGACACCTCCCATTTTCTGGCCAGGTGTAAATTTCTGCAAAGGTGAATTTGCAACATTCAAGTTTGCAAGAACAGCAAGGGGAGCCTTAGCAAAATCCACACACACACCCTGCCACCTTTAATTTAGTCACTCATGCACCCTGGTGGTCTTCTACAAAGAGCTGATAAGGAGAGTGCTGCAGGAGGTTAGAGGGTCAGGCCTCTCTGCCCCTTTCTCACTTGACGCTTGTTCTCCAAAATAGTCAAAACAAGCTGAAGCATTATGCTCCATGTCCCTTCGTTTTCTTACTGGCAAGGCTGTGCTCTCCATGCCTGAAGAAATATGCTGCCAAGAATGTTTAGGAAAGGAATGTTAATTATTTTCTATATTGTTCTCCTCTTTCTGCATAACAAGGAAAGCAAGGAGACAATGATGTTTTCATTGTGAAAATGATTGTGGATAGAAGCATAATAGAAGGCACAAGGGTTTAAAAAGTTAGTCCTTGAAATAGGCAGAAACCACCACAGCAATTTCTGCCATTAATCTTTGCCAAGCACACCAAGTTGTTGGCCAGTATTCTTGTTTCACCTCTTTGCCAAATTCAAGCAGACATAATAAGCATAAACAAGAGCAGTAAAAGAAGTTTTGTCCCTGTTCAAAACATGGTTCTCCCAAGAGCAGCAAGAGAAGAAATTAAATGCCTTTGTCTGGTTGAAGGAACAGACTAATAATAATCCAAATTGACTTTTAGACCTTCGATTATATATTTATATCCAGGGTTCCTAAAGTGAAATCCAGGCTGCACTTCATTTGCAAAAAAACCCCCACCCAACAATATTGTCAAAGGATACCTGGAAGCCACTGCCTTCGATCCAGGCAAGCTTTCTCCAAAACACACAAAGTCTGTGGCTGGCAGTCAATGATTATTCAGTAGTAAGGAAAGCAAATTGTTCGTGTTCATGAACTTGCCCACTAAAGTCTTCTTTAGAAGCATTCTGTAAGCACTCTCACTTTTGAAACTTGGCTATAAGAGAGAGGATTTTTATATGGCAGAATCTAAACTATGCAACTAGGTTATATTTGCTTACTGCCATCCTTTTCTCTACTTTAGGCACCAGGCAAAGTCCATCCTGTTCTCTCGAGCCTTTTAATGGCTTTTCTTTTACAACAGCAGATCTTCTTGAATTGCCTTTAGTTGCAAGCCCCACTGTCTTGTCATCTGCCATTTTATTATGATTTTTTAATGTTTAAACATATAAACCGGCATGCCAGCTGCAATGCTAAGCTGGTAAAAAAAATCCCTAGGCAACTGTATTACCACCTGGACAGCCTTGACTCCAGAAGCACCCACAAGCTGCACACTCGATCCTTCAGGGGCAATCCCATCAAGGATATATTGAATCCCGCCATCCCAATCATGTGAAGATAAATGATCAAAGCTATTTTAAAAGTTCAAGGAGAGAAGCAGACTGAGATTTGTTTCTTAATCTCATTTATACTCAATGAATATAAATACGCTAAACCATACTAGTTGTTTTTAATTAGTAATCAATTTGTTTTGTTATTCATAGCATATTTTAAAAGCAAACCAACCAGCCAACTATTAGGAGTAGCTTACAACGGATGTCCCCCACAATAGATAATAGTAATAAAAATACCACAATTCTATTATAGTTCTTAACTGGAAGTGTCCTACTCAGATATATGGTAAATATGCTCTGTCCCAGCTTCTGCCAACCTAGCAGTTTGAAAGCATGCCAGTGCAAGTAGATAAAAAGGTTACGCTGTGGTAGGAAGGAAAATGGCATTTCCATGCGCTCTGACACTCGTCACAGTGTTCTGTTGCGCCAGAAGTGGTTTAGTCATGCTGCCACGTGACCCGGAAAGCTGTCTGTGGACAAATGCCGGCTCCCTCGGCCTGAAAGCAAGATGAGCATGCACCCCATAGTCGCCTTTGACTGGACTTAACTGTCCAGGGGTCCTTTACCTTTACCTAAATATGCCTCCAAAAGCTAATGCAAGGTCTCTCTGGAATTGGGATTGGAATTGAAACTTGTAAGATACCCTTCATAAATTTGTTGGTTTCTGGCTTAAACCTTGGTTCAATTTTGTGTGTGCTTTTCTCTCGCAACTACTCCAGGGAACACAAACACCACAATTATGACCCACCTGAAGAAAAGTGGAATGGCACTGTAATGGGTATGAGTTACTCGTGTGTAAACTGGTGCCTTTCTTGATTAATTTGCCTTGTTAAAACTTTCTGACTGCACAGCCTCTCCTCATGGTGGCTGCCTCAGTCACTGGCAGAATCCGTCAGTGGGAGTTTCTTGAACCTCTTCCAACATAAAAGTTGTTTGACACCCAGTCTCCTCCTCCTCTCACTGCGTGGGAGTCTTCTGCGCAGGGAAGGCGTGGGTAGCGGAGGACCTGGGCTCTCCTCACTGATGTCCAGTGAAGAGTCCTGGAGCCCTCTCTCCACTTCCCCCCGTCTGCCTCCCTTTATCCCCGGTGTTGTGCTGATTGGCTTCCCCCTCTACTGAGCTGTTTCTCCCCCTGCTGCTGGGTCCTTCGCCAGCATAATCTGGGAGCCTCCCCTTCGCCTCTCGCTCCGATGTCAGTTCCCTGACAGGCACTCCCTCCACATTTGGGCACTGTGACCCCCCCCCCCCGAGAGGATGAAGACACCACTAGGTCCATCTTGCGAAGGGGCACCACACACATTAACTTACATCTCCACGTGGGAGATAAGTCTATCAGTATCCGCAAGAGTAGCTCAAGTCAATGCTGCCTCCCCAGCTGCAAAACTGGCAAGAAACTGCTCCACTCCCAAGATACTGGGCCACCAGTATGTGTGAACTATCATTTTCATCCCAGTTACTGTTTCTGCTTTTCAATGTGTGCTCAACGAGATTTCTTTCTTTCGAGACAGATGTTGTACACTAATGGATTTCAGCTCTGCAGAGTGTCTTTATTCCGTGATGACACAATGAAATAAAGCCACTCTCTAAACTGAAATGCAACACTAAATGGCACTTGCATTACACACTGATGTGGAGGGTGAGAATGTGCTCTGTTCAGTAGGATTCTTTTCCTCTGGGAATATCCATGTATTGTTTCAAGCATGGCAATCTTTTTTTAAAAAAATGAAGAAGCGACCTCACACTGCAATTATTTTAAGTATTTTGCAAACTAAGACTGTAATGCGGTTATCTTTTAACGCAGATCTTTTTTCTTTCTTTTCTTAAAGAGCAAAATCGAATGGCAGCATTGCAGGAACTAGGCTCTCTCATTTGTCTAGAAGCCAAAAGGGACAGTGAGATAAACAAGAGGGCTTTTCTTTCCTAGATTGTTGTCACATCTTTGGTTAATCTTTCTTCCATTTTCGGTATTCAAGAAATATATCAACAGCCACAAAGCTCAGAAGAAAATGCCATCTGGAGCTTGATCTGACTTTGCTGAAATGAACCATCATGGGAGTGAAGCAATAAAAGAGACATGAAATCAAACAGTGTAACATAAATTAAATCAAGCCCACAGAACTCTCTTTCCACTGGGTTCTTTTTAAATATATAATTATTAAATAGAGGTCATTTCCTTCAAGATACTATTTTCTGCAAACGGAATTGTAAAGTTTAGTAAGACTGATGCTAATTAAAGAGCACCACAAGATGGAACACAGATGTCTCCGAAAATGCTAAACAGTTCTTAATAGCATTTTAGCCTGCATTCCCAAACACATTTTCAGAACAGCACTGCTCTTCTGTCTGTTATGCCTGAAATGCATGCATTTTAAAAACAGGGCTACTTCTTTCAGCTGCCCCTAAACAGTACAGGGAAAACCATGCAAACGCCAGGCAGAAGCTCCTGTTATGGACAGCTGTGTGAATCCAAAAGATACGAGTTTGCTGGGTCAAAGAAGGGGCTTTTATAGCTTTGGTGTGACTATAAGACATCATGCACTGAATATGCTGTCCAAGCAAATCACAGTGAGGTCCTGTAGGTAGAAGACCTATGACACTTGCCAGTCGTCAGCTCATTTATTAATTTGTAACCTGCCTTGACAACTCAAAGACTCAAACTGAATTACTATCAAGCAACAATAATGATAAATTAAAAATTATGACACAGAGGAACAGTAACAGAGAGATCAAAAATACCATTATGCCCAGCACCAATCTATCAGCATCCCAAACCTGACAAACTAGATTTTATATCTCTATAGATAGACAGATATCTAACCTCCTAAAATGCAGGAGCCTGGAAGAAACCTCCACCTTGCTATCTGAAGGGCTGGAATCTGCAGCAGGGCCATGCAGACAGAAGGGAAGAGGGCAAACTTGGAGAGAGCCGAGGTGTCATGTTCCGGTGGCTCTGATGCATCACAAGGAATGAATCTAAAACAGGGGTCTCTCTGCACAATCTAACTACACAAAGCGAAGCAATCCCTCAGTTACAGAGGGGTGACAGATCTGCCTGAATGGAAACTGTGCAACATTTTGCTGTGGAGCCCACTTGCTAAATAATTGAATTATAATTCAACGCAACACAGTAAAAGTAATTCTAGTAAGAGATCATACAGGTCATTTTCTAATACAGGGGTACCTCGGGTTACAGATGCTTCAGGTTACAGACGCTTCAGTTACAGACTCCGCTAACCCAGAAATAGTACCTCGGGTTAAGAATTTTGCTTCAGGGTGAGAACAGAAATTCCGTGGCAGCGCGAGGCCCCATTAGCTAAAGTGGTATCTCAGGTTAAGAGCAGTTTCAGGTTAAGAACGGACCTCCAGAAGGAATTAAGTTCTTCACCTGAGGTACCACTGTAATTACAGTTCAGGATTCTTTATGAAGCAGTCTCAAGACTGCATTAGACCTCTGATCCAGTATTGCCTAGTCTGACAGAAGCACTCTGTCTCGCAGACTTCAGCGTCAAACCTTTATTTCAGCTTAACAGTCTCAATTCTTTCGTCTCTTCGAAATGGCAGTACTAAGACAATAAGGAATAGTGTATGGCCCTAGTTAGAGTGAGGTAAGTGTGCCGTATGATCTCATTTTGAAAGGTCTCTTTCAGTGGGTGTGGAACAAAAAGAAGAAGAAAAAGCAACTGGGAGATGAAAGCATCTTCAGATACATTTTAGAAACTACTAACTCACTCCCAAGTGGAAGAGCTTATGACAGTTAAAGAGCAATACCCTTTTAAAAGAAGATATCATATTATAATTTGAAAAAATCAGCATTAAAAACGCTAGCATGAAAGATTCTGAATGTGTTTCCACTTTACTTCTCTTCCATGCCAATGAGAAAATTTATCCCAGCGGTTAGTGTCCATGAGGTAAGCTAGTTTTGTCTGGGGAGGGAGGGAGGAGGAGCAGAATTGCAGCTGTAATTTTTCTTCCTGTTTTGCTCTATTGCCCTACTTGAGGCCTTAAAGATCTTCTAAAGAGGTCTATGTTTTTGTGTGTGTTCTGTTGTGTTTTTTTTTGTCAAATCTCTATAGCGAGTAGACGTTTCCTAAAGACTAGCATAAGGAGGCACACCCAGTTAAAGGAAAAGTAAACTATTGAAATATTCATACTTCTCATACACACACAGAAATTTTAGCAATGCACATAAATATAGATGAGAAAGGAACATCTCCTAGCTGAAAATGCAAGCCAATTTTGAATAGCCAATTCCTTTATTCACTTTTCAAGTATGCACGTTTCACCAGAGCCCCTTTAATAAATCTAGATTTGTTATAACACAGGATTACTGAAGGGTAAATATTGGGATGTATCCAGTGCTTAGCCGAGATTCTGTCAGCAGAGCAGAGAGACAAGCAATTTTCAACAATTCCTCTTCTTTCCTGCAGCCCCATGCCCTGTGTCTGCAACAAAGTGTTGGGTAACTCTCCTTACCAGATTTGGGTGCACACACACAGGGGGAAATCACTGAACAATGCTCCTCTCCCCATTCCTTACTGTCAGCTGAGTGATACTGCTAGACACAATCCATAATCTCAGTTGAACTCAAGCAGAACTATGGAGGGGGCGGAGGTTCAGTTTTTTAGATAGTAAAGTCCCTGTGTCATTTACATTTAGTGTTTGCTCTTTTAAGCAACATAGCATGGTTATTATGTTTGGGAAAGCTCAACTTAGAGGCATAATTTTAAAAAGTGTCTGATTATTTACTTATTTGTTGCATTACATACCACCTATTCTCCAAGGAGCTCAAGGTAGTAAAACTCCTGGACGGTTAAGTCCAGTCAAAGGCGACTATGGCACTCATCTCGCTTTCAGGCCAAGGGAGCCGATGTTTGTCCGCAGACAGCTTTCCGGGTCATGTGGCCAGCATGACTAAACTGCTTCTGGTGCACCGGAACACCGTGACGAAAACCAGAGCGCATGGAAATGCCATCTACCTTCCCTCCACCTATTTATCTACTTGCACTGTCGTGTTTTCAAACTGCTAGGTTGGCAGCAACTAGGACAGACCAATGGGAGCTCAGCCCGTCACAGGAATCTGAACCTCCGACCTTCTGATCAGCAAGCCCAAGAGGCACAGTGGTTTAGACTACTGCCCCACCCACATCCCTATTCAAGGTAGTATACATGATTCTCCCCTCCTCATTTAATCCCCACAAGCCTATGAGGTAGGTTAGACTGATTGGAAGTATATTTGTAAATGCATTTTTAGAAATACTAATAACATTCTTGCACTCACCTTGAACTGATACCTTTTCAGAGCACCCCCCCTTTCCCCTCCCTGCTTCTCTATGTATCAGATGCCTTAAAAAGAAAAAGCTAAACAGTAAGTTCATTGTGCAACTAGAGGTCAACAGTCCAGATATAGGTAGATGAAGCCCATCTCGATTGTAGGGATACAACACATAAGGTTCATGAATTATTATATAGCACAGCAGCAGCAACCATCAATGTATTGGAAAAGATGACCTACAACTACACCATCACAAGGGCACGGAGATCCTGTCTTTAAATAAAGGCAGGATCCCCCCCTTTCACTCAACTTTCCCCTTTTGATCTCATCTTGAGAGCAGCATCACATCTGAACATCCACTATGTGAGAAACCCAGGTTCATCTTCCCATAATGTGTGTAACAGCCATTGGTTCCATTGAACTAGAGATCATTGACATGGTGTCCTCCAGATGTTGCTGGATGACAACTCCACCCACCCACCCCAAGATATTGGCCATAGTGGCTGTAGATTATGGCAGTTGTAGCTCAACACCTGGAGGGCATCACACTGACTATCCAAGCCTTTGATTGTGTGCTCAAACTCCACTGGTTTCAAGTCAGCTCTATAGGTACCTCATCTTCTCTGGGTGACACTGTTTTAACTATTTTACTTGTGCCACTATCAGTGATCTTATTTTATAAAATATTAGTCTTTTATAATCACCAAGTTCTTCCAGCTTCCTTCCTTGGTTTCAGGTGGAGCAATTTTTACCTTGCTGATTGATTTTCAAGAGCAGTGGTATGGCTGTGAAATCTCCACACCACAATAGATAGGTACACCAAAAACCAGATAGGTTTCCAGGCAATACATGATTTGTCTATGGGGAAATGGATATAAGTTACAAGAGAGAAAAAAAGGAGATTGCAACTAAATCTCAACTTTTGAGAAGAACAAGACTCCCTGAATTGTGTTTTCCAGATCAGATAAGCTGGACGTAAATGGACAATATGAACTTGCTGCTGACATGAAGTTGGCTGAAAATTCATGAACGAACAACAAAGTAGAACCAGTTGGACAAGTCTTGCAGTGAAAAGTGAGATTCTAAAGTAAAGGAGGAAGGTGTATGTCTAAGGAGTGGTAGGGAAAAAATCAAAGAGGTTGGCATCAGTAGTTTTTGTGCTTGTAATAAGCAAATGAAGAAAGAGTGCATAGACAGGGAGCAGACAGAGACTGGGACCAGAAAAGAACAGCTCAGTACAAAAAAAACAAAAGGGAAAGCATGTGATCCTCCAAAAGTGTATCTTCTTTGATCTAACCCTTAAAGATGCTAATCAGGAAAACAAAGGTTGAATATTAGAGTCCAAAGCTGCTCTTTCCTAATAGCCTTCCTAGAGTAAGGAAGACACAACCTTAAAAAAAATCTACATGTTGTTCATTCAAGTACTTAAGTCTTAGCTCATTAATCCTCTACACCAGCATTTGATAACCTGGTGCCTGCCAGATGTTTTGGACTACAAGTCCCATCAGCTGTGTTTCTTGTTTGGTGGATAAGTTTTATAGTTAAATTGCAAGGGTCACAAATCTCATGTTACCTTGACACTGTTTCTGCCCATTGCAAGATTTGGCAAGTTTGACATCCCTTATCAATATACATTAACTGATTTGCTTTGTAGAACTTAGAAAAATGCTGTCATCTGAAAAGTGAAATGCTTTGCTCTGCATAGCAGGAATTAGCCGGAATCTCCCAATTTCCTGTTCATTTCCTTAAAAAACCCCCACACATTTCCCTGCCCAATTAACAATCAGCACAATAAGATTAGGACTACAGTTGGCAACACCAAATAGATCAATTTAGCCTCTTGGCGCTAAAGGCAGCTTGGCTTCTTTCATATTTTCTTTTAAGCTTGTGTCCAATCGGTAACTTTTTTTGATTTTGTACAATGTTGCTTATCTATTAAACGCACTAGACCAAAAATCCACAAAGAGATGCAATGCCTCTGTGCAAAACTGACACTTAGCAGGTTTTGTGCACAGCAGAGTGTTATAGTACAAGAAGACTTCGTATCTGCTGAATTTCTTGCCGTTTCATTCTTAAATACAAAGGTGCACTCTTTATTTTAGAAGTGAAAATACATTAACCAATACAGGGAAAAGCATCAGGCCATAGAAAGACAGATACCTTTAATGGCACTGATCTCCTTATAGGCCAACATGACTGAATTCAAGCTTACCTTCTCCTATTAGGAACGGGGGAGAGATTCAATTCAGGTCACACTTAAAAGGTACAATGACTTAATTTGCACCTTTCCAAAACAATATGAAAACTGAAACACAGCCATCCTGCAACATTTGCATATCTCTGAATGCAGTTTTCCAACAATACAGGGTTTAAAAGAATGCATTTATTAAATAAACACGTTAGTGAAAATAGCATACAAAAGTTCAAGGTAGGGAAATTGCTTGAAAATATATGTACGTTAGTTAAAACTGCATACAAAAACATGTTTCTTAGGAGAAATTCGCACTAAAATACCAATGCATTTTCGTGTGTGTGTGTGTGTGTGTGTGTGTGTGTGTACACCCACACTCAGCTGTAGAAATGTGGAGAAATTTAAGATTGGGAAAATGGGAAACTGGGAGGAATGGAAACTGACAGATTCTCCCTTCCCTGTGCAACAGCACAACTGCAAAATCATGTATTGAAAATATAGCAAATTTGGCTTTTATTTATGGCCATGGTATGGGGACATTTTATTTTTCCTGTCAGATTGCAGATTAGATTCTATATAAGCAGGAAATTCAGTTAGTTATCTCCACCTATTAAAAAGGTCAGTACAACGACAGCATTTTTTGTTGTTGTCAAATCCAAAATTCAGAACTACATGACACCAGAATATCTCAATTCCATATTCTCTCTCTCTCTTTCTCACGCCAAACACAGATTAAACCAATGCATTTTTAAAATACTGGTCCCATGCAGGCTGCAAACAGTTAACAGCACCTTATCTGTAGTCCTTGGATCACATTGACCACTTCTCCTTGCCTTTAATTTACGGTAGATCATGGAAACTAAAGAATACTAATTGTACTACATATGTATGTGTATTTGATGTACAGATTTAATTTTCCTCATTTGGCAGGATGTAATAGATGGGAAAGCTATTCTGGGGTTGCTTGATCATCTGTAAGAGCTCTGAAATTAAGCTTCTCCAGCTCGGATCTTTTAATTTGCTTTGTAAACCATATTGGAATAAATATGAGGGACAACGTGTAACTGCTTTGAATTCTGCTCCTTCCCCTCCATCTCCAAATCAAATTCCCTCTCACCTGCTTATCTGGCTGCTGTTTCAGTGGAGGAAGGAAAGTCGGTCCTTTCTACCTATGGCACCTCTAACACTGGGGAATATATTTTCCCCAGGGATATCAGCAAGATATGTGGAGAGAGAGGGGCAGAATTAGTTGGGGAGCTCACAGGCAAGTAAGGAATAGACTGCTTGCATTCCCCCATGCAGGTCATATAGGTGTGATCAGATTTGTCTTCTAATTGAGTTCAAGACAATAATAAGGGCTATTTCCTTTCTTTCTTTTACTATGGGAATCACAACATTTGCCAAGTCCAATTACAAATTAAACCGGGGCAGGTGAATGAGCGAGTCTGCCTGTTGCTAATGTTGGATCGCCCCAAAACCTGTCTTCCAAGCTAGATCCAGAAGCTGGAAATATGCCCAAGTTTGGGGCTGGCGAGTGGAGAGAAATGGGTGGGAAAGGAAAGGCTACAGAGAACAATCAGGCGACAGGGGAAATATTACATAACCTCCCTCATACCCAACCCACCAATTCTCCCCTACAAAAGAGGAAATGTGCAATCATGCCCTTATTTAAACCTAGCGCAACATAAATTTAACTAGACCAGATTTCTTCCATAGCATGTTTCACCTTGCCGTAACCCCATGCTGGGCTGATGTGGCTGACACAGGGAGTCACCCCATGTGTCCTCCCTTATGATGACTGTGGGACAACCTTGGGGGAACCTTTCCTCAGGACACCTCCTAATGCTTCTGGATGTGCACATCAGCACTAAATCAGCAAGGTATGAAGTCACTGTCTGCAGATTAAGAGAGAGTCATCTCTCCTTGGGCTAATGGCTATTTAATCTCTCCATGTCACAAAATAGGTCATCCTAGTTTGTAGAATGCCATTCTCCCACAAGCCCATTGCAATTTAATGTGAATGATCAGACAACACATGGACAGATTAGACAGAGACAGAATAAGAATTAATATTAATGCTCTAATTCCCCCTTTAAGAGCATACCTCTCCATTTTGCCAAGAAAATGATAAAGGAAGCATTAACTTTTAGTATTTTCAGTTCAGCCGTGACCTAATGCATACTCAAACAAAGAATGAGGTGTACGGAATCAACTGCATCGGTTAAAAAAAACAATAAAGCCAAATGGTTTATTTGTAATACCTTCAAGCATAGGAACAGACTAAACATAAAGGGATTAAGAATCTAGTGATTCTAATTCATTAATTTCAGACTGGTGTGCTCAGCATTTCTGAAGAGCTAGACCTCAACTAGTTTTGACAGTTTTGTTCCTTTCCAAGCAGAAAGGTACTTGTAGACTGCTAAGCAGACACAGTTTTTGAACACTGTCCATGATTAATTGGAACAGCATTCCAACACAAATAGGATAAAGAGGGAGTTACACTTTTTAAAAGTAGCTGTCAGCTCTTCTCCAGGAAGCTTTGGGCAGTCACAATGGTGTCGACATGTCAACTGTGCACACCTTGGGCTGGGAGTTTGGTTATACTGGAGCCAACTGACAATACAAAAAAAAAAAAAAAAAAATTAAAAATCCCACCAGAGATAATTAACGCTCTTATAAAATGTCTTTCTCCCTTCTTGTCAACTCCCAAAGAAGAAGGTAGCTGAAAAAACATTAACGCTCATGGTAAGTTGATTATGTTTATTCTCCAACTGGATTCACACACCCTCAATACTGCAGGCCTGTTTCTATGAGAAAAAGCAGCTTGAATGGTGGAAGCAGGCTTGCATTTTATTTTAAGAGTCACCTTGAGAAGAATTTTGCCCTTCAGTTGACCTAGATGTATTTTAAATAAAATAAAGATCTATAAAATATTTATTTTAAAGTGAAATGATTTTTTTTTTAAAAAAAGAACATTTGCAACCCATCTGGCAGCTCTTTTTTGTTCTATGGATCTGTGAAGGCAAGTAGAGATTAAAAGGTGCCAGCTGAGTTATCAACACAGGAAGCACCGGAAGGTCAAACAATGTAGGAACTATTGTATCTAACGGCATAATCTAGAAGCCTCTCTCTTGTAAAGCAGTTCTTGGTTGCAGGCACAAACTCTGCATATGAAAGCTTTGGTTTTACAGCAGTGCCAAGAAACAATTACTGTACATGCAAAGGTATCTGAATATAAAAAAGTGATGTTGATCATTCTATTTCCACATGCTACATCTTCTGTTACATATTATGTGTGAAGTCCTCTTTTTACCACGGCTAACCCTTTTCTTCAAATGCATTAGCACACTCTAATCCAGTGTTTCCCAAACTTTTTTGGGCAACGGCACACCTGTTTACTGAAAAAAATCTCGCGGCACACCACCATTAAAGCCCCGCCCCGTGACGTCAGCGCGCAGCGTCACGCCGGGAGGGACGCACGAAAAGTGAAAGTTTTTTCCCTCCCCCTTGCCGGGGAACCTCCAAGCTTTGGGGGTGGGAGGAGGCAGCAGAGCGAGGGACTGAGGGACGGCGGCAACTGAGGCGGCGGCGGCTGTTGTGGTGGTGGCGGCGATAGCGGGCGGAGGAGGGGGCGGCGGCGGGGCTTGAGGAGCCGTCGCCGGGAGTTGCTGCTGCTGTTGTTGCTGCTGCTGCCGCCCGGACATGCCGGCCTCCTCCTCCTCCGCTGTCTCGCGCTCCTCCCTTTTGCACGCGCTGCCCCGCCGCTCGGCACCACCACCGCGGAGCCGCCCCCGGCTCGACGCGGATCCTCGCCGCCGCCGCCTCTCACCGCCCGACTCGCCCGCCTCCCTCCCACGGCACACCAGCCAATGTCTCACGGCACAGTAGTGTGCCGCGGAACACCGGTTGGGAAACACTGCTCTAATCCACAGGCAGGATATTACAGGCTGAGACCATTTTGTTTGGGGGTTCCATTCCTGGTCCCCATGTGCGTCAGCAGAGTGCACATAACCTCCCTGCTCACCCCCCGTTCTGCCCTCTTCTGGGTCCAAAAGGACCCATGCATCAGTGGTTGCAAACCAATTGGATGCTTGCAAAATGGTTACTGCCTATACAGAAAAGCTGTGTTCTGCTAAATCTGGAATGGGTGGTCTCATTTGGGAGAGTACATTACATTTGACTTTACTACTTAACTGATTTTTAGAATGCAAAATGCATGTCATAGAATACTGCTCGTATATAAATCATAATTAAATGACATGCCCTTTTACTAATTAGAAAGGAGTTTACAACTTGAGCCTCAACAAAATCATTTGAACAATTCCCACCACTGCCATTTGCCATGTACTTAAATGATTACAACCTCTAATGGAAACTTGCATGTGTCAATGGAGGAGCACAGACCAAACAACACAATCTAAATACCAGTGCTCAACCATGGCACATACAATCTTTTTCATTTAATCACGCTGTCATATGCTCACCTAAATGTGAATTACAGATTGAATAGGAACATGTACTACAAGCTTATCAGCAAAAAGATAACCGGTGACAGATACTAGACGTCATATAGCTTAGCACATTACAATGCTAACACCTGGGGGTAAAAACACATTTTAGACCAAAATGACATTTACTTGCAAGTACAATGCAAAAAGGTTTTAAGTTTTGAAATGTGAGGCAAATCTAGTTGTCTGTAGAATTTGCTTAAGGTGCATAACCAGATTTGTTCTTCAAAAGTCTTGCAGCAAATATTAAGACGTATCCTGAACTGTATCCTATTTCATTCTTTCTACAGTGCTTTCACAGCAAAGTATAAAACTCTTAGCTCATGGGTCAGCAGTTACATTTTTCAGGTTTCCCCATTTGGCATCCCCTAAATAAGGCCTGCCAACAATCCTGTTTGCCAAAGACTCCTCCTCATTGACTTTACCATTCCTGCAACTGTTCACCTCTACTGCACTGAACCTAAACATCACCTCTTTTTTCAAGTTTTTTTTTCCGTTTTCTGGATTTTGCGTTAGTAATCCTATTACTTAAGTATCTCACTGGCATGTTTGAACTGGAACATGTCCTCTTCTGAACCTCAGTATAAGACAAGAAACGCAGAATAATTTGTAACTAAGTCTGAGCACAGTAGTGCCTTCCAGTGTGTACCTGAGTCTGGTGCTCAAAATCCAGCTCATAAAGAGAGATGGTGATGTCATTCCACAAGAACTATGTCTTAACCTCACAAATAACCACAAAAATTATTGTGTCTGATTTTCAGAGACAAGAAGAAATTAAATTAGGATTTTTTTAAAAAAATGGACAAAAAGAATACTTTTGACCTTTAAGTGAAGACTGTACCTTAAGCTGTTAGCATGACCAATGTTTAAGAATATCCCAATTATATCCAGTTAAATGTTAGCTTGGGTGCTTTCTCTCTTTCCACACTAAGTGGGAACAAATATATATTTCATATGTCTATCAGCAGTTTCCCCCATGTTGCAACACCACACCAGCTTTCATCATTACTATTTCAGGTAAAATTTCCCAGAACCCTTTCATTTATTTATAGCCGATCAAAATCACAAAAATAAAGCCAGCCTAGCACATTAACTGGAAAAGAAATAGGAGATGTAGAAACAGCAGAACTTCAAGTAAATGACCGCTCAGGCTTTCTTAGTATATGATGTATACCCAAATGCACATGGGTATGGCAGGATAGACCATGATGTGGAGGAAACTGGGCATTGCATGGGGGCCATTATCTCACACATGTATGAAAGCAAGTACTAGACTCAAATGGCAGTGGGGCCTGTCTGCATCAACACTCAGCATCCTAGACCAGCCACTGTGCTCAAAGGTTCTAGGGAGGTCCCAGTAGCCCTGATACCTGCTCTGGAACCCTTCCAACCCCCAAGAGCTTGGGTTTGGGTCCCATAATGCCCTGCAATGGATGACACTGAGCACTATTGGACAATGGGCTGCTGCCATCTTCACTGCCTGGTATCCTTGACAGGGGCCACCAATTTAACAGGGGGTGCAACTGTTTTGCCCAGAGTCCCCTCAAACCTGGAACTGTCTTCGTCTGGTAGCAGGTTTCCACTTCAAGCACATGTAGCAAAATAACACTTGATCCATTTCTACTGTAGCGTTCTTCCAAGGAGCTCATGAAAGTGTAAATGGTTTCTCCCATGCAGAACTTTGTGAGTTAAGAGATACTGAATCGCTCAAATTTATCAAACAAGCTTCTCAGCTGAATGAAGAACTGAACCAAAGTTTCCCCTAATCCTAGTCCCATCACATTAGACACTATCCTGCATTAGCACGCATTGGTTTTTTCACATGCATCCATCCATGTCTGTTGCTCAATGGTTCTAGGATTCTATATATGCCATTTAGTTGCTCCGAAAATGAAAAATTAATATAAACACAGAATTACTCACAGCTTTGGCTTAGCAAGGACTGGAGGTGGTGTTTTTGTAGGTGAAAGCAGGCCACCAGGATGAGACGATATATTGATTTGGGTGTCACCGTTAACTACCCCATTGACTCTACGGCTGGGATGGACACCATTGGTTTTCTTCTCTGCAGAGTTGAGCTGTAATTGAAAAGCTGCTACACTGGATCTGGCATTGTTCATCTGGTGGCTCTCCAAGTGTTTTGGAGGAAGCTCAATAGAACTGATCTCAAGGTTTGTAGGTGGGGGTGGGAAGTGGTGGAAGTCATCGTCGTTCTGTTCTCTCATTGGCAAGTCACGGCTGGAGATTTCAGAACTGGCTAAAATAGGAGGAGGAAAAAGGTAACAATATAGATGGGAGATTGTAACTACAACAGATAGTTTCAATTACTCTCACAAATACAGTATTAGTTCATTGAAGGTGATGTCAGCATCTCAGTTATAGCAGCTATGCCAAAAGGCATATGCCTTTCTCAAGTTCTCATGCACATTTGAGCTGATGTAATCATCTTAATGAATATTTATTCACTGCTGTTTGTCCATGATGTAGGTCGAGCTAGTTGCCAGTTAAGAACAGTAATTGATTTATGAATGCTCAGCACTGGCTGAGTGAGCCAGTTTGATGGATCAGTTGTGTTAGCACTCACCACAGATATTCCACATCACTGTGCATGAGAACCGCCAACTTTTTCCAAGGCTTTTGTATGCATTTCTGTTTTGCATTTTACACTGACAGGAGGGCTGCATTTTCGCCTGTTGTAGAAGCTCAACTTTTTCCATTTTGCCTCTGCTGCCACCTAGCCTCAGAAGCTTGGTGTTAAAATCTGCCAGATCTACTTAAAACTTTCCCCCCAAGTGTAAGACAAAGGGTGTTTGTTATTCAACTAAGATTTACTCATCAAGTAGACCCATTTAAATTAATGCACATGGCTACATTAGGGCCATTAATTTCAATGGTCTGCTCTGATTAAAACTTAGTCGATTGGTACCCCAAATATTAAATTATTGAAAAAATTACTGTGATTTTAGTGAAAAACGAATAATAATTTTGCAATTAACTGGATGCAGTCAATGGTTCCCAATACATGCTTTTAATTGGTTAGCAGTCAAGTTTATCATCTGACTGAACGGAAGAGTTTTTGGGCCAGTTGCTGTAATATTTCCTAAAAGCGCCTTAAGGTTTTCTTCAGGGTGTTTCATATATCATTTAAAAAGACATGAGATAAACTCTGACTCTGCCCTTTTTATCCTTAGATTTTAAAGCCCCTTTCTTTGTGCTTGCAAGTGCATAACACCAGGAGAGTCTGGTTCACACAATTAGTGAACTGATTGAAACAGAGATCAAATAGCTGCTCACAATCCTCTGAGGGAGGAGAGGCAACACTGTTTCAGTTGCACATGTTTGATGGTACTTGACCTTCAAAATTAGCAGCTGCATTTCTGGAGGCTGAGAGAGATCCATATGGCCCCTTTTCCTATTTCCTAAATGCCTTTGAAGATTATGTAGAAGCCTCTTCACCATGTCAACATTACATACTCTTCCTACCCAGACGCAGAGTAATCAAGTCAGCGCTACAGGATGTGGGAAGATCATCAGAGACTAAACATGAGATGCACCCAGAAGGGGGAAGGGACTGTCTCACTACACTGCTGCAGCTGTGTCCAAGAGTGGCCAGAAAAACATCACTGACTTTCACACACACATTAAACACTGCTGAATACCTGACAGCACGGTCAGCTCTGCACTGCTTGTGACTGATCCATAGTCATTTCTTGCTGTACAAGTGAAGGTTCCTGCATCCTCAGGAAAGGTCTCTGCGATTACAAGAGTACATATCTCCTCTAAAAAAAAAAAGGTATGGAGGGGAGAGAAAAGAAACCAACAGATGAGTGAGCACACAAGATATACTGGAACTGCTATGGGTCTGAATACAAGATTTGATTGTGAAATCATGTTGTGTGTTAAACAAGAAGCACAATAGCCAAAAACAGTGCCCGAGGGGGAAGTGAGGAACCAGAAGAGTAACGCACACAAACACCCATGTTGTTGGATCCCTGTGGTTACTTTCACATACAAATCACAATGAAATCAAAAACAGGAAATTAAAATGAGGCTGTAACCCAAAAGAATGCTTACTGGAGAAAACCAATAGCACTTTGGTTAGGAAGGGATATTGGCGTTTATTGGGAAGTGGCACCTTAGCCGTATTGCACTACACAGCAGCCTTGCTACAGTGCAACTTACTTCAGATAAAATATGTTTAAGATGAGAGTTTTAATAAGAAATAAACTATTATTTCTCCCACAGAAATCTAGCAAGTGGGACAAAGCTTGACTTTCCCCAAATGCAATTTGACCCTTCCTGCATCCACCTCAAGATTTTCTTAATAGTATGCATTTCTTCTGACCACCTTAAATACACCCCAAACTACTGATAACTCATTGACATCAGTTTCATCAATCCACCTTCCTAGATTATTAAACGTTACACACACACAAACACACCTTCCTAGATTATTAAACATGTTTCAAAGCTGGCTTATAAGAATCAAGATTTATTTTTTTTAAGGAAAAGAACTGATAAAGTTTAAACAGCAGCAATTTCAGTAAACTTCACCAGACTCATAATATAAAAAGACCTTATCCTGGTGCCTACAAAACCCCAGTAATTCTGGCTGCCAAGTAAACATTGCTGTCCCTGGGATAGCATTTAGGGTCAATGTGCCATTACAGTGGTACCTCTGGTTGTGAACAGGATCCATTCCAGAGGCCCGTTTGCAACATGCAATGGCGCGTCTGCGCACGCGTGGGTTGCAATTCGCCACTTCTGTGCATGCGCGAGCGGCGAAACCCGGAAGTAACCCTTTCCGGTACTTCCGGGTCGCCGCGGGACGTAACCTGAAAGAACATAACCTGAAGCAGACATAACACAAGGTATGACTGTATAGACTTTCCCCTGCCTAACCTCTGACAAAAAAGGCTCAATCACAACAAGTGGGCAGCTTCAGTGGAGGCAGGAAATCGATTAGCATGGTTACACTAAGATTTTGTCCTCTGTTTTTTATTGTAGCTCTTTTTATGTCACTATTGTCATTATTAAAATCTACTAAGTAACGATAGATTGAGTAGATTCAGACACCATCACACTGACTCTTATATGAGCCTGGCAAGAAAGAGCCAAAGTAAGCCTCAGTTTCACTGGCTTGGCTCCAAGGACAAGTTCAGAAATTTTCACTTTCATTTTTGATTAGCTATACACAGCTTGCCATGTCATCTAAATCTGGCAAAGTGTAGATAATCTTAACTATGAATTGTTTTCAAAACAAGCCAACTTGGGCATTTCTCTTATTCTTTCAAAAAAACAAACCACACCAAAAAACACCGGTGAGTGTTTTTTGTCTTAGTAACTGCACATGCTGAGCAATCCTGGTAGGTTCTTAGTCTAGCTACGCTAGCAGAATACACAGGTAGCCCAAATATCCTCAAGATTGGATTAACTCAAAAGGTTTTCTTGCTAACATTTTAAAGGCTGCACTCCTAGGTGCACTTACATGGGAGTAAGCCGTATTCAGCTCAAAGGCACTTACTTCCAAATAAACATGGATAGGTTTGTGCTGTGATAACATTCATATTTGTCTCATTGAAAGAATACAGAAACTTGGGACGACCTTTTCTATTTCGAAGCTCACAGTATCCATGTTTGTAGGAAAGCAATGAAGCCATGCAGAACGCACTATGATTGTCTTCCTCTTAAATTATTATACCCAGGAAGCAATTCTTTAAGATGTAGTGAGTGGCAGCTGATTGGTGTCTCAATTAAGTTGAACTGTTTTTCCTTAAATTTTTTTTATCATGTATTATCATATATCCAAAGACTTCCTGTGCTGGAGACAGTCTGAAAATGAAGTACTGATTTAAAAAATGTCCAGTATACAATTCCATTCCCTCGCCAGACAGAAGAACAACTAGCTGGCAGCACAGAGCAGTCTGTGGAATATGACATAAAATTTTGTGGTCTAGAATTACTTACCAGAAGACATCAGTTTTAATCTGATCTAGATTATGACTAATGAAAGATCACATCAGACAATTAATAGGCAAGACAGTTATTTTCAACCAGGCAGACTTTTTACACTAGCAGTTTCAGACAATGGGTTCTTTTTATGTAATGCTATTCTTTTATGTTAACTGCATGTGGAAGTTATACATTTTACAGGAATGTAATGCTAAAAAGTAGAATAATTCAGTAAAATATTGAGAAAATTGATGAAGTGAGTAGGCTCTCCAAGAGTAAGAATGCACAAAGGGTTCAAGGACTGCTACTTTTCTTCAGCAACAACCAGTGCGAATGATGCTTGCTAGTTATTTGTGCAGTAATAAAGTTGTCACTTATTTTAAATTCTAGATTTAAATTCCAACCAACTTGAGCCTGAAAGTTCACGGCAGGAAATAATATGGAAGATAACCTATATGAAGAATCCAATAAAATCAAAACAAAATAAAAGTATAGCTGGCACTGGAAGTTTCAATCTGCACCAGCTTGTTCTCAAATAGCAGCAGATCATGCAAATAAAAATGTCCTATAATTATATTTGCTGGTGCTTTTCCAGCAAAATGTGCTTCTTTTTGGGTTGGATGGCAGCCACTGAATCTCTCTTCTACTTTCATAACCACCCTAACCTGTCAGGGAAGAAGACAATCACATGCAAGTCCATGGAACAACATCAATCTTGATAATCACTTCACTTCTAAACTACTTCTTTTTTCCTCATCTTTCTTTTTTAGTTCTTAATTGTATTTAGACTTTTTTCGGCATTTCCCCTCCCTGTAGCTATGAATGTTACAGAAGTCTAAAAGTTATCTTTTTTCCATGGGTATTTTAATTATTTGTTTCATTTTTATTATTGTTTAAATAGTATTATCCTATAAGCGGTTAATCACTACAATGGTACCTCAAGTTACAAACACCTTGGGTTACAAACACAGACTCTGCTAACCTGAAGTAGTACCTCGGGTTAAGAACTTTACCTCAGGATGAGAACAGAAATAGCGTGGTGGCAGCGGGAGGCCCCATTAGCTAAAGTGGTACCTCAGGTTAAGAACAGTTTCAGGTTAAGAATGGACCTCCAGAAGGAATTAAGTTCTTAACCAGAGGTACCACTGTATTATATTTGCAACCCCCCTGAAGAAGCGCACTTTGAAAGGCTGTGTGCAAATACAACATGTTCTGGCTACACATTTAATATTAATACTTGTGGGGCGGGGGGAGCACTGCAGGTAGACAGACAGACAGACTAGTTCAAAACAAAAACACTATCATTTTCTCATCACCCTCCATGATGAGCTGAAGGGCAACTGTCCGAAGCAGAGAGGCTTCTTGCTTGTGGAGAGGCTCCCTAAATAACTTTAGAGTCCTAATTTTTCAGGATTCTAAAATGTGTGCGCACTTCCAATGGTCTCCCTCCATCTTGTGAAGAGCAAGGACGACAACAGCATACGGGGCTAAGTTCACTCATATCCACAAACACCCCCCTCACGTTTTCACTTAACACTGCATTATAAGGTCTGAATACAGCATCGTTCTGTTTATTGCAACAAACATTCTGCAACATGTAGGCTTCTCCTTGAAAGAAATGGCCAGCTGGTTCAGCACAAAACACTGCATTTCCCAGGTTCCCCTTTAACCGGAATCCAAAGCCAAAACTGCTAGGCAAGAGCATCAAATACTCATTACTATTCTGAAGCTCTTGAAGGCCTAATAGGTACTAGACTGCTTGCTTTCAAGGTTGCAGCCCTGCTGTCAATCCCACTAAACTCAGCTGGGACTTATAGAACTACAGATGTATAGAACTGGGCTGTAAATGTAGCCCTGTGCCAGCATTGCAATTCCAGTACAAATAAATCACATGCTGGTGGGGGGCACGAGGAGCGAGTAAGAGGACCGTAGCTTTGTCCCCCCCCCACCCCCCCCACCCTCAGTCACCTTCTATGAGTTGGCTGTGGGGAGCATTCTGTATCTGTGGAGGGTTCACACACATTTTTGAAACATTCATGGGGGGGCATATTTAGAGTGCGCCTTGCCACTGCCCCACCTCATGTGATTACTTGTACTGGAATTGTTAATATCTGCATAGGATTTGGGTTATACCAAAAACGAGACACTGCAGCTTTGATTTTTAACTGTGATCTTTGTCTCCCCTTTTCCTTTGTCAAGTTCTAGGAAGCAGACATTTCATTAAGCTATTTTAACATAATTAAGTTGTCACTGCCAGAGATTCAAAGCAACAATAAAGACATTAGAGCAAGACAGCATAACATGCCCACAGAAATGATACTATACACTGATATAGAAAAGTAATTTAACTGAAACAAATCAGACTTGTATTCCACATTCAACCATGGTCCTGTCTGTAGTAAAACAAGTTCCAGGTTTTAAATGACCATGAATTCAATAGTGACACAGTAGATCTGAAAAGTATGTTGGTAAAGAAAAACGTTTTGAGACAGATTTTTTTGTCTTTTTCAAGACTCCTGTTAGAAACCTGAGACAATCCAGTTTCCACAGCGAAGTCCCAAGTAAAACAATAGATGCTATCAGATCACAGTTGTAAAAACTCTGTGTGTGTACACACACACACACACACACACACACACACACACACTCATACACTTTAAAATCTGTGATAGAAGTAATGGGGGTGTGTGGAAAAACTTGCTGACATTTAAAAATTAAGCAACCTGAGAAATTATGGCTGCATTTTACCAGTTCCTCAGCTGCCCTGACAACTTGATAATTGGAGGAGACATTCCCACAGAAACCAAGAGCAGAACTTCACATTACTGGAGACGTCCCTTGCTGCTGCTGGCGGGAGTGAAGGAAATGGACATGACGCCACCATGTCATGGGGGAAGTGCTATAACGTGTTATAGTGGTTTGGGAGACAATATGATGTGGGAGTGCCATATTTGGTGGCAAGTCCTGCCATCTCATAGGACATGTGCTTCTGCAGAAAGAGCCACTTGAGGCATTACGCAGAAGGAGTCATAGCAAATACAAGTCATACTGGTGTCTCTCATATGTAACAGCCACAGCTGTGTCTATTGGTCCTCTGGCATAGCTGTAGACTCAAGTTAATGGTGCAACCACATGGCCAGGGGAGGCTGCATACATCTTTTCTGACATGATACTGATTAGGTGGGAAAGAGGGAGCCTAATGTGTGGAGGACACACACACAATCTGTTCTGCCGATGAGGGAACAACTTCACATGTGGCCTTCAGCCACATCAAATTGCATCATAGAAGTGGGACTTTGAGGAAGCTGCAACAGTGTGTGAAGGGCACAACACACACACACACAAACACACACACACATTTTGGTACTTCCAGAAAAGGGTGAGGGGGAGAGTGGCATGAGCACAAAATAGTAGGAAGATTTCACACAACTTTCCGAAATGGAGATTTGCCAGTTTTCCCTTCGTATGCTACTTTGGAAACTCAAAAGGGCAAACCCTCTACATAGTCACTTGTGCATCCAACCTTCTTACTATTTCTGTCCTAGGAAATGGCTTCCCCCTGCAGGAAGCTTGGCTTGAAGACTTCTGTTAATGCATTTGTTTCTTAACAGGGATTTATTTTACATTATAAAATGCTTCGTTGGGCTCTAAGGTCCTCCTGTTCAAACTCCTATTTCAGTCAGAATATTTTTTAAGTCGACACATCCAGACCTCCAGTTGTGTCCAGGGCCCACTTAAACCATTTTGCTGCCATGATAAAACTTAAATTTGTTCTCCATTCTCGTACAGCACGAGAGAGGAGCAATCATTACACCAGTGGGAGAGAGGAAGGGTATTTACAAGCTTCTTCCCAAGATAAAATAGGACTCATTTGTTGGCAATGTGTTTTTTTAAAAAAGTTGAGGTGGTAGTGGTGGGATTTGATCAAGGAGCTGTATATACTGGAATTTCATGAAATCACTACTCTGAAAATAAAAGCTGTCATTTCTGTAGGAGCACAGCAAGCAATTATATAGACAAGCTGGCTCCCGCAGCTGACACCCAAAAGGCAAGTAAACTGTAAAATATATTCTCTTTTATCAGGGAAGGAAAAGTCTGCTGTTTAAATAATTTATCTACAGAAGTCTCCAGCCTTATTCTTTAGCCTCCTATTTCCTACCCTTCTTTTCCCCCTCCTTGATTATCTTAAAATGCTGAATCAGCTCCCCAAGCTATTTTGCCTGTTCGGATTTCTTTATCGGGCAGCAACCTTGTTGTTCTTCAGCCTAATCTATTAGTTGAACCATTCCCCTTCCTAGAGGAAAAGGCCTAGGGCTTCAGTTCCACTGTGCATGAAAAGGCAAAAAGCTCAACCGAAGACAGCGTACGTAACAGGAAAAAAAATGGTAGGAAGAAACTGTCTCATGAAATTCAATATACTGCAGGCATGTCTATCTCTTCTGCCTCACACTCCACATTGTTGTCAGAGCAGGATGCTGTTTTGCCACTGCCCCCGCCTCAAATTTGGGTCAGTATGGGGAACAGAAGGATGCTGCAAGCCCCATTCAGGCTTTCTGAACTCAGGGGCTCTCCACTGCACAAGGGGTTCACTGCACTGGTTAGCTCTGCCCCCTCTGCCTCATCACTGCTGCTGCTCCCACAACCCCTCTGCATGTTGGGAGCTGAACATCTCTGAGCCTGCTCTCCTCATGTAAAATTCCTTCAGAACTGTAAAGGAAGCTGAATCGAGTTGAGCTGGCTCATCGCTGAAATTTAGCTTCTGACACGCAGCGGGACGCAGGAGGGGCAATGCTGATGCAATGGCACTATGTGATGTTGAATAAGCTGGAGAGAATTACGGAAAGAGTGGAATCAACACCATTAGACTGTTTCAGTTGACCTCAGAGTTATCCTTAAAATGACAAAAATAAATTAGCAGCCTAACCAATTTGCTGCAAGCCTCTGGATTCTGTTAGTGTTATTTCTGAACTACAAATAGAGTTGGTGTATTTTCTTCCCAGGTGTCCTATAATGAGGCTTCCATGCTGTTACATTAGCTTCTGCTTTTCTGCAGCAAGGCCCTCTCCCCCCTATCCATAGTCATGCAAAGGTTGCACTTTACATCTGTTGCCTCCTTCTCATGTTACCTTTGCATCTTGGGAACCATTCAAGCGTGGCTCCTTCCTCCAGCGTGGAGCCCAGAGCCACATGGGAGAGGAGCCCACACAGTGCCTTGACTTCAGGGTTTCTCCCCCCAGAAACTAGCACAGCTGCAACATTTATGAACTGTTCCAGCACAGCTCCTTTCCTGATGTTAGGGGTGCAGGAGGCTTAGACCCTGCTGACATAAAAACCCTCTTCATGTTCAAGGTATTGAGAGTTTTGTTTAGGGCTCATTACTAGAGCTGGAAGACTGGAATACAGCTCAAAGAGGGACATTAGTAGTTTTGCAAATATATGCCCCCAAACCAGAAAACAACTTTTTTAAAAGGGTGGGTTTTTTGTATGTGTGTGTCCAATGCCTTCAACCCTGTGTTCTGAAAGATTTTCTGTTCAGCAATTCCCTAATCGCAGCCCAAAAGAAAAGAAAAAGATACTGAGTACAGCATTTTTGAACACCAACAAGACAATTGCTTTAAAGAAATTCAATATACTTTGTGGCTGCTTCCAGACAGCTGAGTAATGGCCAAAGCATCAACAGCTGGCAAATGATTCTGCAGGTTTTCTTGCCTCCTTCCTAAAACAGACTGCTCTTTGAAGGAGTCAATCAGCATAAAGTCAAAATGTCAAAATAACGTAGCACTGAGCAGGTAACTTGACAAACTGTGATGTTGGCCTTAAGTAATTTGACTGGCTATTAATTCTCAAAACAGTCTGAAGAGATTTGTGATGCAGGCTGATTTCCGTCTAGACAGAGAAAAGAGTGTAAAACACATTAGCCAGATACAACTTTGCAATGACAAGAAAAACCTGCTTCATAAGCGCTCAGCTGCCTGAATCCACAAAGCACAGGCCCCCCCCCCCACTCTTGACCTCACCGTGCCTGACCTATAAGTATGCAGCAACTGGCCATCCCGGGATTTTTGCTGTTGTTGTTCTGACTGCAGATGCACAGATAAAAGCTGTCCTCTTTGATTTCCTGTTCTATTTATTGCACCAGTAATTTTAACGTAGGAAGAAAATACTTTAGGAACCGAGACAGACAATGGAGTGTTTCATGTGAAGTGTAACACTCCTGCAAGCATCTGTATTTTAATTGGCTGCAATTCTTCTGAAGCCCTTGCCTGAAGGACAGGCTCCTGAAGCTGAGCCAGGTTGCACTCTCATCCCCTCATGTCCCCATAGTTACACTTACAGTTGGCAGCAGTGACTGAGGAACCTGCTACGAGGTGCCCTATGTTTCCGCCTGCTCCTCTGAGCTACTCACAGTCTGATTTCAAACATTTATTTCATCTGCTCTGGCCTGCTGGGCATCTGCAGTAAAGAACTCTGCCACTGTATACTAGTTTATTCAATCAGTGATTCAGTGGCTAATGCATATGAGAAGTCCGAGGTTCAACCCCAGGTAGGGCTGGGGAAAACCCTGTTTGAAATCCTGGAAAGCTGCTTTCAATTGCTGTAGACCATATTGAGCTCATTGGATTCTCTATTCCTGAAGTTCATTTGCTTCAAGACCTCTGACTTCTTCTTTGCTCAACTACTCTACTTCGTCATCCTCCATTATCAACTCAGAACAGCAAGGGGGGAACCTGTGGCCCTCCAAGGACCATTGTCCTAGCCTGCATGGCTAATGGTCAGGACAATGGGAGCTGCAATGTATCAACATCTGGAAGGTCACAAGCTCGCCTTCCCTGGTTTAGAATCTCCTACCATCAGTTCCATACCTTTATCATGGAGGATAAAGAAAACCATGGCTCCTAGTTACAATGGCTATGTGCTACCTCCATTTTGCTGGGAATAATAGGGAAGGGGAGAGCTGTTTGCTCCTGTGTCCTGTTGTGGGCTTCCCAGAAGTATGTGACTGGCCACTGTGGGATACAGGATGCTCCACCAGACGGATGTTTGTTCTCATCTAGAAAGGCTCTTCTCGTGTCCTACATCACATCCCACCTTACAACCGAAAACACTGCTACAAAACTGAAATGTGACATGACTGGGTGGGGATCCACCTCTTTGCAACTCTTTGACCTAGAGGGGACGGAAGGAACAGATTAAATGCTGCCAGCCTCGTAGCTCTGATCTTGGAGCACCTGACCAAAGCTTCCCTTGTGAAATTGCTTGGGGATTTGTCCAGAGATGGCTGGTGGGGGAGTTGAACTATTAATAATGCTTAACATCTGTACAGAACTTTCAGGCAAACAGAGCGCCTTGTATGCAACCACTGCAGAAAGCATTACAAACAAAGGGAGATAAAAGTGGGGAAACAAGCTCCTTCCATTTGAATTTTTAGACTGGCTGAATTCTGCCCTAATATACTAAAAGGAATGCTGAACTAGGCTTTAAAAAAACAACCAAGGGTGGATGGGATTACGTTTTATTTAGCACATATTTGAGAAGAGGAAATCTAACATTTAGTAGTCTAATACTAAGGAAAACATGCCAGTAGTTTTGGGGGTTGAATTGTGACGATTAAGCAACTTGCAAGGTAATGCAATTTTCTGAGAGCAAGTTCTTTGAAAAGGCTCACTCCACTGGGCCTCCCCACATTGGTCTCAATGGGATTTGCTGTTTCACTAATAATGAAACTGACATAAAGTACAGAGTAGCAGGGTCTGAAGTCTGTGATAAAGAATAGGCTGTCTTGGAGGGGGTTTCATGTTACCAGCCCCTTGCAGAAACATTACACTATTTACCTTCAATCCACACACACAAAGAGTAAGCAAACAAAGATGGTTCTTTCACAAGATGCTTACCAGGTTCAGCGGCAGATCGCGGCTCTGCACATCACATCATCCAAAGAAAGAACAAGGAATAGGAGGGGAAAGAACAAACTGCATTAGAAAACCATTACATATACAACAGTCAAGACTTTATGGCAAGGATGGGGACCTGTGGTCCTCTAACGTCATTGGGTTCCAATTTAGCTTAGAATACAGTGTTAAGTGGTACATAAATTGTTGTGGGGGGAAAGGAAAGGAAATCGCACCAGCTTGTCTGGCCAATGATGAGGGATGAAAGGAACTGGAATCCAAACAACATCCGGAGCAGCCACAGGTCTCCCACTCCTGTTTTATAGAAGGGTAATATTTGATAACAAACTTAACTATTACTCTTCGAGTAATCTGACAGATACAGGTAACGGGTAAGGGAATACTATAATGAAATGTTGAGCCTAAAAAGTAATTGTGCAAACTAAAACAAACCTGAGGCATATACTCTCCCATTTGTTTTTATACTGCAGGGATATCTGAACGAACAATTAATCTGCCACTTACTTTTTTGAAGAATTCGGAAATCTGGAGAATCCTGTATTTCGGTTCCTTGCCGGGACCAAATGACATGCAGAGGAAGTGCTCCCCTCACTCTGCACTCAAGCACAACAACTTGTCCTTCACTTGCTGTTGAATCTTGTAGCTCCTGTTAAAATTGATAAATGGATTATTTGAACCTCCAACCCCAAATATACATATTTTAAAAAGCCTCGACCCTGTCAGCAGACAAACTGCCTGCAGATAATTACAGCACTGCATATGCTATTTTCCATTCTTTCTTTATTTAATGGTGGCACAGCAATTAATTAGAGTAAATTCTTATTTTGGAAATCTAAATTACAACCATGCTGGCAGCAGAAAGAACTCTCTCTGATCACACATTTTAAAAACTATTTTGGAGTGTGTGTGTGTGTGTGCATATATATATATATAGAGAGAGAGAGAGAGAGAGTTTTTTTGATATCCTAAGATAGGGATGAACTCATCCTCATGCAGTCATGGAACATGTGCAATCAAAACTGATAAAATGTTGGGCACAACCCATCTGGGAGAAGGTGGAAGCTGTACAAGCACACAGTATTCATTTCAGTAGAACTTGCACAAGAGAATTTATTCTGAGTTACACTCAAGGTGTGAGCCATATGATGGTTTTTTAGTGCCTACAGTGATACTTTGAGAAATGATTAAAAGAGAAGTGAATGAAAAAATATATATAACTCTGCCTCTTTTGTATAGCAAAGAATAGAAAGTAATCATTACAGAAAAAGTGTCTTCGCTAGAAATCCATTACTATCCTACAATAAAGGAACCATCTTTATTCAGCAGGTTTAATAGGATTGAAATTATCTGTGCCCCCCCCTTTTTTTGCTATTTCATCCCAAAACCATAGAATTAGCATTTCAGTGGAAAAAACAGACCTTTGTAAAAATAGGTGCAGCATTACTAGGTTTTGATCCATCTAATCTGCAGAGGTATGAAGTAGGACTTTGGACCTGGAAAACAGTTAAACCCAGAAATTTGCAAACCATCAGCACCATTAGTAATAGAATTCCTGCACTGATATATCCTTATCTCACTTACACATTTACTAATAAAGTATCCCTACCTATACCTGCTATGTCAGGATTTTTGTGTGTGTGTGTCTGATTCTGTAAACAGTCCCAGTCCCCTGCCCCCACCATATTGACCATTTACAATAAAGAAAGCAAGTATATTGAGAACCAAATTTTGCAACTACTGCCATTTAACATTGAATTAACTCTGTCACCCAGGCAACTTTAATAAAAAGGCAGTCAATTACATTTCACATACAGAAACTGTGTCTAAGAGAAGTCCCAGGTATGCAGGATGAGAGTCGTTTTATCCACAAAGTCCTGTGCAAACATGTCACAGCGTGCTACCAAGAACTTGAGTCAACTTTTGATGTCTTAGAACTGAGACATCTACATACCTGCAGATTAGGCACAGAAATAGGCTGTATGACTGCTGTAGTGATGCCAGCCTTTGGAGCAGAAGATCCTATCGTTAAAGAAACAGAAGTACTTTTCTTCTGGGCCCTAGATAAGTCAAACAAGTAGTAGTCAGTTAATCTTGCCATAAAATGCTTCCCTTTCACATGTTTATTTTGAGTGAAGCACAACCTATTTCTGAGGAACAGTTGAGTTTCTGGTAAGCTGTGACTTGCTGAAGGCCACCCAAAGTCTGCCGTGATCAGGATTTTAACCAGTCAACAGAAGCACATCCACTTTTCCAGTACAGCAGAAAAGAGTTATAAAATGAATCTTTAACCCTAATGTTTTATTACAAAATTGCAAAACTTTCTATTCAGAGAATCTTTGGGGTCTTTTGCCAAAGGGGGGAAAATGCAGGCAGCACAACAGGAATATTTCCAATGCACTCAGAAATCTGCCCTCAATATTTGATGCATTTCATCTTTGTGTATATACACTCAGTTACAAAACCTAAGAAAAGTAAGGGCATGTGTTCACTAAAGGTTTACAAATGATTCATTGCTATGTCTCAATTCCAGATATAACAGAATGCCAGGCATCGCTTTAAAAGGTGATAACTATCTGTGAAAAGTACATGGTAAAAAAAAAACATGCAGCAGTATGAACATGTACTTCACTGCTTCTGCAAAACAATGTATAGGCAGAAAAGGCTTTCTAAAGAGAGACTCTGAACCAGAATCTGTATCTGTGCTGCCCCATGTTTAACGTGCAATGCAATATTTTAACAGGATCTGATCATTAATTAACGCTGGTTAGTCTTTCCACCCCATGGAATGACTGCAAGAGGTGAAGCAGAACAACTTTGCAGTAATCCCCCCAAAGCGTCCTAGATACAAAGTGTATAATTAAGTTTTGCTATGTAAACTTACTGTGGCATGGCTCCAGATTTTGATCTGAAAACCTCACTGTCAGAATCAGAAGAGCTGGCACCTACAGGGGATGGAAAAGGGTATGTTCAAGGATGATGGATGCTGTCATGGAGTCTAGAACACTTCAAAACAAACAAGTTTTTAAAAAAACAAAAACAAAAACAACCCCGAACTCCCATCACTGTAGCATTATGCTTAAAACTACTGAATGGTAATGAGCCCCATTCCAGGTGGGTTTAGACCAGGCATAGGGAAACTCGGCCCTCCAGATGTTTTGGGACTACAACTCCCATGATCCCTAGCTAACAGGACCAGTGGTCAGGGATGATGGGAGTTGTAGTCCCAAAAACACCTGGAGGGCCGAGTTTGCCTATGCTTGGGCTGACTCTTGGAACCAATGGCATCTAAAGCATAATGTTTTCACTTCTTTTCCTGTTTGTGACCTTCAGTTGATGCTCTCTCTTACCTTCAACAAACAGTTCTGCTGATGTAGAATCAGAACCAACAGAATTTGAGGCCAGGCAACAGTAGCGCCCTGTGTCGTCCTCAAAGGCTTCGGCTATAATTAGTGTATGGAGCCCTCCACTTTCACAGCAGATCTGAATATCGGGAGAATTTTGCAGTTCTTTGCCCTCGCAGAACCACCTGTGATTAATACACCATAGAAAGGGGAAACACAGAGCAAGGTCAGGGAAGGAGAAGCGCTTTTCAATATTTATATTATAAAACTGCTACAATCATAGATGATTAAAATGAGAAAAGATTAGTTCACAGACAATATCAGTGGCAGAAATACTGCTGTTTTTAAGAAGCATCTCACAGAAAACTCTTTATAGTGAAATATGAAAAGAAACCAGAATGTCAGTCGGCAGCTTGCTAAAGGCACGTTGGGAAGGCATTTCCTAAAGTTTGCCTTGTTACAGCAAACATAGCCCTTTTCCATATGTTGCTATTACCATGTTCAATAACTCTGTGGGGGTGGGAGGGTGGGGAAGCCGGTAATCTGCATGCATTCATTGCAAAGTCTGAAAGAAACCCAGCACACACATGCAGAGGGCTCTACCCGTGCAACTGGAAACCCTGAAAAAGCAGGCTGCAATTACTCTGCAGAGATCAGATGGTGATGGAGCCTATACTGTCTCCCTCCATCCCTCCCCAGACGTTTAATGAACAGGGGAGAAACTTCCTTTAAAAAGGGAATCTATTGCTAGGAGCCATTCTGATAAGAGGCTTCTCTTGACAACAGGCAGATCGAGATGGAACAGAGCATCGCTCTCCTTCACTGCAGGTTTTAAAGCAGAGGTTGGGTGGCCATCTGTCAGGGATTCTTTAGCTGTGAATCCTGAATTGAAGGGGGTTGGACTAGATGCCCCTAGGCAGAGGCACACACCCCGCACTCCAGTTCCTCCACCAGCGCCACTAGGGGATCCTTCCAACTCTACAATTCTATGATTCTGGCATCTAAGCCCCCAGAGTAAAAAACAAAACGCCCCACCATATACATTTTGGAAATGCTACAGGAGGCCCATGGAGCCTGATATGCTTGCTTTGTATACCAGTGGGTTGATCATTTTGACTGCACAATAATTGGACATGTGAAGATGTCCCTGCCAATCAATCGTGGATTAAGTTAACTGATACATGGCTGTTCTTTTGATCAAACAATGCCTGCCCTCACAAGCAACAGTGGACTAGCTGTGCCAATCAGGTTTTGTTCAACTGATATTGCTTCAGGCACAATCTTTATCTTGTCCCATATCCCACAATACACCGTTCAGGGGCTGGTTGTAGCTGCAAGCCGAATGCACAGTATTAATTTATGAGAAGCAGATTAACAAATCCTACCTAGGGATTAGTCAAGCACTGGAATACAAGCAATAAACCATTTTTTCCTCAAACAACCCCACTCCTCCCTGAAGGCTAGAAAACTAGGGGCACATTAACTATACTTTTTTAAAAAAATCCATAGCCATAACCATTCCAAAAGATTTATCATGCCACAGGAATCTACAGTTTCAGAGTGCTTCACAGTTATATACCACCTCAACCCAATTCTCTCAGATCCATAGAAAAAGAATGCACTTGGATCCAGTTATTTTTATGGATGCTCAACTATGCACACCAAGTTTGGGCGTTAATAATGACCATAATCTCTTCATTTCAAGTGAATACTGATCGCTTTCACACATTACCATTTTTCTGTGCCATGAATACTAATGCATGTGTAGGGAAGGAGAAATACTGGGTGAAGCAATTCTAAGAAACCCATGGACATTCTGTTTTGCTGAGATTTAAAAGGAACAACATCCTTCCAATGTAGCAGCTTTCATGCCCCCAGCCAGCAAGGTATGTAGTCATGTTGACCATTAACATTGTCTAGAACTTCAACTAGTAGTATTAATTCCCCCCCCCACACTTTTAAAGAGTAACTTGAATCAAGTAGAAAAGAGGTTACAAAGTCCTAAATCAGCTGCAAGCCATTGTAGGCAAGCAGTCTTCTGAGTGTTTATACTATTCCACAATACAGCACACTTGTATTTCTCTTGCAGATACATAATTGACACAACCGTGTTGTATATTATACCCTCCATGCCCTGAATGTTTTAGAGGTTAACGCTCGCAGGATAGATCACATCACTCTGCAGATACCACTTCTCACACAAGACTTATAACTCATTTTCAGTGGACAGACCCTTCCTTTTCCAAACAAGAAGTAGTCTGGCAGATCAAATTTCACCCAGAGGCAACTATGTACTAACCGCTATGCTTTCTTTTGAAACAAAATGCAAGATTTACCTCTCCCGAATTCTTTGCCTTTTTACAACCATGCTTGGAATATCATACACAGATTTGGTTACCATACCTAAAAAAAGGATGCTGTTAGAGCCAGAAATGATCAACAGAAATGATCAAGAGACTGGCCCTATGAGGAAAGGTTGCAACTTTTAGTTTTTGTTTTAGTTTTGGGCAGGAGAAAAGCAAGTGAAGGGGGATATGACAAAGGTGTATAAAATTACCCATGTTGTGAAGAAAATGGATTGAGAAGAGGTTTCCTCTCTCTCTGTACTTGAGCCCAGGACCATTCAGTGAAGCAGAATGATAGGACACACATGACAGACAAAAGGAAGCACTTTTCCCAAAACACATAGATACTTTGGATTTCACTACCAGATGTAGCAATTGCCACCAACTTGGATAACTTTAAAAGGGGAGTAGGCCACAGATCTACAGCACACGTTTAGAGCACAAGACTTCCTCAAAAGAACCCTGGGAACTGCCACTTGTTAATGGTGCTGGGAACTGTAACTCTGTGAGGGTGAAACTACAATTCCTGAGAGTTTTGATTGCACAGAATTGGAAAAGTGAGACCATACCATCAAAAAAAGATTGGCTGATTAAATTGATGGAATATGCTGAGGTGGATAAACTGACAGGGCAGATAAGGGAAACAAATATTTAGTAAAGTTTGGAATATATTTAAACAATACCTGAAAGACCACTGTGGAGAACTAAAAATTTTGACTGGTTTAGATTAACTCTTGTAATGAGAAACATTAAATAGTAGTGAAAACGTTGGTTACCAGCAACCTAGATTTATCATGATATGCATTCAACCAAGAACTTTAAAAGACCCAAGTAAGAAGGAGAGGGAAGTCAGAGGTAATTAGAATATCAATGAATCAAATGATTAAGAATATATCTTTGTTTTACTTTATTATGATTAAGAATTACATGTTCATCAACAAGAAACCAAAACTGTGGTTTCATGTTAAGAAAGCATTTTTTTTACAACAAAGATGAATTATAAAAACAAAAACAACTACAATACCCAAGAGTCTTTGGGGAAAGTTGTGTGCTTCAAGTGTGCATTGTATGCACTTTAAATGTATGGTGGGATCTGCCCTCAAATGGCTACTAGTCACAATCACTATATAACACCTACAGTATCAGAGGAATTAATGAGAATTCCTGAGCAGAAAACCACCTGCTTGCAAGGCATCCCACAGGCATCATGCTGGTTGCCATGAGAACAGAATGATGGACCAGACAGGCTTTGGGTCTGATCAAGCTGCACTTTTAAGTTCTTATCTTGTAATGAAGGATAGGAGTTCATTTCACTATGCATTTAGAAGTGAACCTCTCTATTCCTTACCTGCTGGATCAAGTGTGGATCAGAATGTAGACATGTGGGTAAGTCTGAAATGTTTACAAACCTTTCTAGTACATGTTTAGTCCCAACCTATATTTGTACAAGATGGTCCAATGGCTTCCTGTTTCTTTTACAGAACTACTGTCGGCTGCTTTTAGGGACACTGTAAGGCAGCCAGGGGCACAGTACAGGGGAAGATATGGCTGCTTCCTCCAGTACATAAAGGCAGCCATCTTTTTCTTTATATAATTATCCAAGAAGGGTAGCACAACTTAATATTCAAAAGTGCTGTGCTTTTAGCAACAGCTTTGTTTAACAGACGGAATGACCCCTTGGACCATTTCACAGGTTCTTGAAAACAAATGAAATCTCTTTACAAAAGTGTGCAGAATTTAAAGCATTTCCCCTTAAAAAATCTGCATGGAATTGAAGTTGAACAGGCATGCCAATCAACTCATTTGTAAGGGACATGGACCTAACCAATACTGTTTCATCCAACCCGAGTTATTACCAACACTCATTTGTATATGGGTTGAAGGCCTGTGTGTAGAGAGGGTCTCCATGGTTAAGTAATTCTGCAATGGCTGGACCTGTTTTTCAGAGTGGACTAATAATTTACTTGGCCACCACAAAAAATCTGTTCAGGGTGAAATAGTAAAAATAAGAATATTTACCAAGGGAGGGGGAATAAAACCTCAAGCAATCACAAAAAAGCTCCAATCCTGCCCCAATACCAGCCCATACTCAAATCCAGCTCTTAGAAGACTGATGTCTTGTAATGGGTGGTATACACACGCACCAGCTTTATTTGCCACACGATGCTCCTTTCAGATGTTCTACCATGTTGGACAGACATGCACTGGTGGGATGGTACTGTAGCACCGGGCTAAACCCCAAACCTGTATGTGTACGCACAAGTGTATGCACAGTCTCAATTTTGGATACTGAAAGGAAGACGTCTCGGTTGGGGGTTACGGTCTACTGCCCCCACCTTTGGATGCTCATTCCAAATGATTAGAATGACTGAAAATGGCAAATGCATTGCAGTCCTGTGGTATCCATTGTTGTTTACTAAAAGTACCTTATTAGTTACGCATTTCAAGTTACATCAGCCAAAGGATGCTTTTATATATGGCAAAGCTGTCCTTCGCCCAGCTCTGGTCAACACACAAACATCAAAGAAAATTGCCCACCAACATATTGTCATATGTTTTTCGTGAATACCGATGGCATGAAATCATCCCACCATCAGGCCAATTCGGATCAGGTTGGCCATGTGCAAGTTCCCAAACAGGAACTTCTACAAATAGAATGCCATATGACATGTTTGCCTTTCTTCGTATGAGGTTAACCAAACATAACATGTGCCTCAGCAAAAAATAACACTGTGAAATAATGTTTATTTTTATTCAAGATGGGTTCCACAATAGGGACGCTGCCTTCTCTAATCAATGCACAATAGGCTTATGCATGCAAAGTGACTCCCACTTATGCTAATGAAAAACTATGTACACAATTCCCCCTTGCAGGAGAAAGAATAAACCCTGCATCCCTTAAGGCTAGGAAATGTTGATGATGGAACTAAAACACTGTACCATTCCTTTCTTGTAATTAAAATCCAACCAGCTCCTATTGTGCCCAGAGAGAACATATCACTTCTGCATGGAACTAATAAACTTCCTTTGTTTACTCAGTAGCCTCATTTGGCCTAGTTTTACAAATAGGTTCTGGAAACAAATGTATCCTGTGAGTTCAGCTGCCAGTATTTTTTGTGATCTGTCCGCTTCCCTGAGCTGCAGCGGAGACTCAAACCACAATTTGTAAACTGTCAAGAGCTTGGATTTTTATGAGATCTTCCCTGCCGAGCTTTTATTTTGATTATACAGAAAACATAGAGAGATGCTGCACTACATTATAGGCTATGTTATATGGGTTCATTTAGATAAATACATCTGGCTTAAATGGGCTGTGGATCAGGTGAGAGACCCTGTTATTAAAGTGACTACTTGCAGGCTACAATGGTTGGAATTTTAAGTAAACCACTCTGGTCTGGGCAATCTCTTGTCCAGAATGAGCAAAGACAAAGGAGAAACTTATTAGACACATGCTAATCGCTTGCAGTGACACAGTTTCCAAGGAGAGCTTCATCACATTGCAGCAGCTAAGCAATCACTGTTAGCCTTTGCTATATTAGAAAGATAACCCGAGGAGTTACAAATTCAGAAGTTGTAATGCAAAGAGTCTTTTATAGTTCTTATTTCCCAACCATTGCAGAGGCTAGTTCTTTATTCTGCATTAGATCTTGTTGGGAAGAGGAAAAACAATGAACAATTGGTTATGACAAAAGGCAATCATTATGCTGCTAGCTGCAGATCTGGCTCTTCGAGATGATTAATGAAGGTGAGGGGTTCACACCCTTCAATGCTGCTCCTTTCAGTTTGAAGAAAGGGTGCTGGCTGCCATCCAGTCCACAATTACACGTGTTTCTATCGCACTGACATGCACACATAATTCTGGGCTGGGCTGAAACTTTCATTTGTGGCATTGCAAGATCCCTCCAGAACCAGGACGGTGTACAGTAGCCTTTTTCCTGCAAGAGAAAGCTTATGCTCTGTGCCAGCACTGCAGGATCATCTGCAATGTGTCAGGATACCACTGCAAGCTGAAGCCCTTTCATTTCTTGCCTTGTCAAATACAATCATCCCACACTAAATCAGTGTGTTTCTGGACACACCTCATCTGTCATCCGTCAAGCCAGAAGTTGATGAAGACAGAATGTAAGGAACAAGAAGCAGAGAATATGCAGGTTGCACTAAGCCAAATTGTGGAATGAATGTACAAACTCAGATTGTGAGAGCAGATTATGGGTGCTTGGTTCCTCCCTGGTCCTTCTCCTGCTGCACTGAGCTAAGCCTGCTTTCGAGTGTTATTCAAACTTGGGTTCATGGTATAATTCTGCTGTACAAACCATGAGCTGAAAACCGCAGAACAAACCTTGGTTACGGCATGCAGTTATTCTGGAGAGAGGTAAAACCAGTAGCTCAGGTTTGAATTACACACAAAGTCAAACCGGGACTTAGCTCTGCACAGAGCAGAATGATCGGGGAAGAAGAAAGCAGTTGCATTCTCTTCTCCAGGAGCCCATAAATTTGAGCTAAGCCATTGTTTGGCTTAGTATGACATGCAACCCAGGCCATTGAGTCTGATCTTTTGCACCAAATACTGTAATAGACGGGAAATGTCCTTGTGTACCTAGAAGCATTTGGTGGAAGAATTACATGAAACCCCTCCCCCCCACCATCCAACACACAGCCAGGTCACCCCAGAGTGAGTTCTCTCCCTTAGTAGTCTAGGGTAGCCCAATTTTCTGTATTACCCAGCCAAATGGCAAAGCCAATTTCTTCATCCATCAAGTGCAGACATGTGATTGAGACCAATCACATTAATCAAACTGATATGTGAATGATCAAGTGACAGCAGTTTCACACAACCAAGAAAAATGCATGTGTTCGGAGTGGGTGGGTGGGTGAGGTTTGGTTGTTGGAAATGTGGCCTCCCCCTGCATTTCACTCCTTCTTTCCCCAAACTACACAAGAAAGCAATTGTTGCTTGCTCAGTATGCAGGACTCAAGCAGGATGATGCAATTTTCATCCCTATTGTCCCCTCCCTACTCATCACCTTCTCGCTGTTAACCAGATGACTGAATAATCTGATGAGTGGAGGAGGGTGTGGAACTCCCACACCCTCAGCTGATGTGCACACATCAGCTAAGGAGGAGGCTGTGTGTCCTCCATGTGCTTGAGGCAGGATGGCAATACCCACTCCTGACCCTCAGAAGGTTGGCCATGCATGGCTGTGTCCCTTGGGGCAAAAAGAAGAAGACGTTAGCCACCCCTGGCTGAAAGCATGTTCTAAGTAATGCACCATAATCACAGTGTACAAGCTAACGAAAGTCTACAACTCTCTCTTCCTATCATTCTCTCTCCTACCCCACTCCCTCCCAGGACCTTCATTGCCTGCAGAAGGTCAAACGTTGACACTTGAAAACACCCCTTGGTAGAGCTAAAATACATACAGCAAGCCATTTGAGTGAATATATTCGAACATGCAGCCACTTTCATTGTGCCAAGATAATGTTTTTTGGTGGGGTCATGAAACTTGCCAAAGTTATGTAGGAAGCAACTGTAACCGCATGGAGCAGTCCCTGCCATCCCACTGATTTCAAGCAGCCATCATGCAATCATTTGTTTATCTTAATTGGTTAAGTTGAACCACTACAGAGACCAGGGATATATAGGTAGAATGGACCTTTCCCCACCCCAGTTAAGATTCCATATACTAAAATTATTTCAATGGCCTAATCCTATGCAGCATAATGTGTCTCTCAACCCACTGAAATCCAGAAGTCTAGACATACTGAAATCAACATAGGATTGCAGCCTCGGCATCTTAGTTTTAGTTTGAATTGTCAGAATGAGAGTAACGGTACCCATTTAGCAACTGGAGCTGACTGCAGCCCAATTATACAAATTTGTCTTTTTCTTCCCCACTTCTGTGCTTGCACCAACCTCCAACAGCAATCCAGCCATAGGAAGGAATATATGAAAAATGCAACCATGATGACACATCTGGGATTCAAAAAGTAAAGGAAACGGCAATAAAGCTGAGCAGCCACTGGCTGGCTAAAAAACTAGGGCCTTAAGAAAAACAGTTCACGGTTTCCTCTAATGCATAATCCTGCTGCAACCTGTGTTTGGTAAAGGTCACCGAGGAATAATGAAGGCTTTCTTTCCACACCCATTTAAAAGATAATTTAAAGCGACAGTTGTACTGAAACCCAAAGACATAGACGAAGGAGAGAATTATACTTCTGACCGTAACAAGATGTGAACAGAGGTAAGTGGCAAATTAAAAGGCAATTTTATCCTTAATGCTTACTATCATTAAGGTGCGTGGTTTTTTTTAAGTTGCTGCTGCTTTCTTGTACAGTTTCAGTTTTTCTAGCACTCTGTTCAAGCAATTCCCTTTATGCTTCTCCTTTAATTGGGAAGGTATTTGCATAATTATACCTCTTATGTTGGCTTCACAAATATCCCACACAGTTCTCCAGCCTCTCTCACGCACTCCTTAACATTTTTTTTTGAAAACAAAGGGTATGAAATCACCACTGAGATTTGTTTTTCTTTTCGCTTTTCATATGCAATGAATAGGTATGTGACCTGTAAGATGTATTCCATTTCTACTTCAATTTTTTTAGCAGGGTTATTCAGACTCAAAGAACATGTTGCTTCTGGAAAAGTGGAATGAGAAAGGTTAAAACTTTGGGGCAAAGGAAACACCACATGAAATCTCTTCAAACCACAAAAAAATTGAATGCAAAGTGTAATTTGTCACCAACTTGTTGTTGGGTGTTTCAGTCATTTGCAGTGTTTAAAATTCCATTAAAACAGAAGTTATGTCTATTAATCCTCCAGTGCTTCCTTAATTTTTGTCTAGTTGAATGGTACACCCCCCCAAAAGGGTGGACTTTGTCCCTTCCAATTCTCCTTTGACTGTGGCTTATCTACTACAATCTAACATTTATACTGTAGAAATTATTTTCCACTTGGGATTTGGGTGTGTGTGTGTGCCAAGGTTTTTACCACACATAAGCAGTAGGTGTCAATGTAAATGAAGATGAACTTTGCACCTAGATGCATTTTTAAGCATAACCCAACCTTGTTGAATTTCTTTTTTAAAAAGAAGATTAAATCATATGTCTATGGCTCATATTTATTTTCAACTCTGTGAAACTAAAAGGGGGAAAAAGTCTTATGCATGGTCAGCAGCAGAAACTCCAATAAAACATATCCCCTTTCCTACTTGATGCTTCTACAAAACCCCAGAGATAATGACATATACATTCTTTTGGCATCTGTGCTTGGAAGTCTTTCAGACATGTACCAAGATCTGAAAACCAAGGGCTACACATGTAGACACACTAGCTACTTCCAACACGCACGAACACAGCAGTATTTTTCAGAGCCGTGGTGGTTAAGAGGAGGGCCTGAAGCTGTGATGGGGCCCATACTGTGCAGGTTTAATTTCTGACATCTCTGGGTAGAGCTGGAAAAGAATCCTCTCTGAAGGCCTGGAGAGATGCTACAAGTCAGAGTAGGCCACATAAAACGAAGTGAGTAATGATCTCACTCCATACAAGGCAGCTTCCTATGTAGACCAACGTAAATACAGATTACAGTTTATTAGATTCATAGACCAGCAGTTTCAAAATGGCTAAGAATACAATATTTATAACAAGAAGATACAGTGGAACCTTGATTCTCGAACGACTTAGTTGCAAACAAATTGGCTCCCGAATGCCGAAAACCTGGAAGTGTTCTGGTTTTCGAACGTTTTTCGGAAGCCAAACGTCCAAAGCTGCTTCTGTGGCTTCCACTTGAGTACAGGAAGCTCCTGCAGCCAATCGGAAGCCGTGCCTTGGATTTTGAATGATTTCGGGAGTCGGAACAGACTTCTGGAACGGATTAAGTTCAAGAACCAAGGTTCCACTGTGCAATAGTTGTAAGAACTAGCTCCTTTTTTCCCCAGGAGGGTCAAAAATATTTTGTCATGAGCTAAAATCTAAGAAGTGGGCAGCATTTCTGTAGAAGTTCTTGGTTTTATGCTGAACAGAGTAAATGAGAGCATGGTCAAGCAAGTACTGAGTCAGTATTAAGCCTTAGGTCAAATAAGTTAAGAGTGGGAATGGGCTTGCCCACACATACCTAGAAGCAGTATTCAAGTAGCAACGCCGACAATGAGAACTTGAAAAGAAATACAGTATTTTTAATTTATAGGTCTTGTCTGGTTGCCTGTAAAATGGGAATCCTTTGTCTTAACCCTTGGAAATTTGGAACTTCTCATGCCTCAGGGGATTAGAGTGCCTCAAAATTTGGATGAAAATTACCAAGAGTTACAGGTGCCAACTCTCCACTGAAATCAACAGGGACTAGGACAAGGGGATTCTGACCAAACACAACAAATGCAATTTAAACTAATGAAAAAACTAAACTGAATGGAAAAACAAAACAGATTTTTTGTTCTGGCAAAACCTCCCAAAAGGAAGGAGCGTGCACATTGTAACTCCTCACCCTGACTGCACTGCCTCATAGGCACATTTCTAGAGAGAAAATCCTGAAAATGAAACAGGAAAATTGCTTGTGTGGACACTGATCACCACCAGGAGGTTTAGATAATGTGCTCTTAAGACTGCGATCCTTGGGATTAAGTCCCATTTAAGTAAACAAGTCTAACCTCTGAGTAGAAGCATATAGGATTGCACTGTAAATAATGCAGTTTTAACAGCCAGTATGAAGAACAGGAGGAAGCTTCTTTTAGTAATAAAAGAAGTCTGATCTCCTTTGCTGGCTCAGAAAGTGCCTAGTTGCATGATGCTGAAGAAATCCAATTCTCTGCTTAGGGACTTGGACGTCACAGACTGACTAGGGGAAAAAAATATTTTCAGTCATCAGCAGACACCCTCTTTATTAACTCTCCACTACAAATTGTAATTTCAAAGGTGCTCAGAAGTATATTGAAATTTATTACAATTAATTCACATCATTGTTACATATAGGCAAGGAGCCTTGTTGACGTTGCCATGTGATGTTTTTACTGCTGTTTACAAGTTTGGATGCATGAGATGGAGACTTCCTTGTTCCAAACATCCTAGTCAACCAGGGCTGGGAAGATAAGAAGTCTCCTACCAGCCCTGTGATTTAATTAACAACTGAAGAGGGAGCTACACAAGCCACAGGAGGTGTGCAAGTATTTGGGCCTTATGATGATCCGGTGTTAAACGTGAGAAACTATTCATATTTACTCACAGCTACAAGAAACTGTTGCATGGAAATTTCACTGCTGAGTAGAGCAGTATTTATGTATATAATCTCCAGGCACCTTGTTACTTTTTGAGTAAATGTTTTTGTACAACATGCTCCTTGTGAGTGGAATGCCTTCTGCTGAAGACAAAAGTGTGGTGGTCTTATCTACATTCTTCAAGTGGTTTCAATAATTTCACTTGTGGAGATGTCAGGCATCTCCCTCCTATCTGCCCCTGTTCCCTTCTCCCTCCCTGCAAAAGGGGGGCGGGGAATTCACTTGCTTTTTGCTTTTGGAAAAAGGGAAGATGGGATTGTAAGACATGAGAAGTGGATCTCCTACTTGATTTCCCCCATCTGCATTAACATTCTCAATCTGTGTTATGTACGAAGCTTGGATCCCAGAACAATTGGCAGGTAGGATCCTAGAATGCAACAACTGATTGGCCTGCAGGAGAAGACCAATCAGGCTCCATGAGGGAAGCAGAATCAGCCAATCAGATGGGACTCATTGTGTAAATAATGTATATAAAGGCCTGAGGTTTGGGGAAAAATTCAATCACTGATTTACAAGCTGCAAAACGGAGCGTGAAATCACTGTAGGACTCCGAGTATATTTCAATCTGCCTTAGACACACACTTGGCTATATAATTCAGCAGTCGTTCAGCTTATCAGGTGCAGTGTTTCTAGTACAACGAATGCGGAAACCCAAGTCAATCTTGTTCTAGGTTAAGAAACTGAAGTCACATCTACAGTGGAACCTCTACTTAGGACCGCCTCTACTTGGACCCAATCCAAGTTGCGACTGCAGCAAACCCAGAAGCAAATATCGGGTTTGCCGCGATTTGCGCACGCACAGAAGCAGCTGCCACTGTCTCCACATGCACACAATGGCGTTTCTATTAGTGACCCATTTTGTCTAAAGGATGGGCCGCCAGAACGGGTTATGGTGGTAAGTAGAGGTTCCACTGTAATTAGAACTTGTGCAATCTTCTTATAAAGTGGCCATCGTGTGTGAGCAAATCCCACAGAGTAGGAGAAATCCTCTCCACAGAGTGGAGAAATCCTTTATTTTGCCTGCCCCGAATACTCAGCTTCCTTGAATGGGCCCAGATTCAAGTACGGGAAAGGAAGAAAAGCCTCTCTATTTCCATTGTCTCAACACAACTCACTTCATACGCCTCTAGCACATCCACGCTTTACACTCATCTTTCCGAACCGAAAAAGCTCCAAACCTTAACCATGTCAGCCTGCTAGTGCCATTAGGCTCAGAAAAGACTGAGGTTTTATATCACATTCCTTCTGGGTATTGTGCTGCCCTTTACGAAAAAAAGCCTTGCAATGTAAGCTTTCCTATTCTATTTCTCTCTCGAGAAAGCAAGACTAGGCAGCTTGTTTTCACGCTGACAGTTTGTGGAGAGCTTAAACAGAACCCAAAATCTGTATCGGAGTTCTGTACTTTTGACTGCAGGCCACCCTCCTCTCCACTATTAGGCTCGGCAGAATTAGATTTGATCCTTAATGTATAGAATTACTAATGTTAGCCATAAAGATATTTAGCTCTTTCCTTTTTTTTAGCTCCCCAGCACAGCGAAGCGAACAAAGGTCTGGATGTATGGCAAACAACTTCTCATATTGCTTGATCAGGCAGTAAATTACTGCCAGCTATATATTGGGGTTGGTCTACTAATGTAGTGCAATACAGGCTACTCCTGTTAATGTTAAAAGGAAACCATGCACATAAGTCTCCCATATATATTTGGGAGGAAAGAAAAACACCATAGTAGCCATATTTCCCACTGGAGTGCAGGGAAAAGATGTCTGTTGATAAGTAAGTACAGGTGGGCCAGTTACTGCCAATATACACCCCCCAAAAAACAACAACACCCCTCTCCTGAGAAGGCATATTGAAAATTGGAATTATAGTAAAGTAGAGGATGAAAAAAATAGTGGAATGATCTGCTAAAGCCACGAATGTTGGAATACACAATGAATATGGCCTGCATAAGCTTTTCCTGTTCCAAATGATATTTAAAGCTGCTGGATGAGCATTTTTGCTTTAGATTAGCCTTGGAAAGCACACATGCATTGTTAGTGTTACGCACCACTGTTTTATTCTTCAATCACAAAAGAATTCCTTTCCCTCTGCTACATCGACTTGATCTTAAAATCTCCCAAGTTGATTTTAAAATAAATAAATGAAGAGGCATATAGGCATATGTGTGTGTGTGTGTGTGTGTGTGTGTGTGTGTACGGCATAAGATGGGGATGATAGTGCAATCATAGAGCAATGAAATCCATGCACACCCATTATGCATTGGATTGTTTTATACCATTGTGGAGGGAGCATCAGCAGAAATATGATGGAGGGAATGAAATGCAAAATGTTCAGTTTCTAAGGTTGCTCCTAGGGATCAGATGTACTCTACAGCACCTCGACATTGACACCCTCTAGCAGTATAGACAAGCCCAGTTGAGACAAATGAAACTGGCATTTGGAAACTAGCATTCTTAAACATTTCCAAGTACTTTGTTTCATGTGTTTGCCATTATTTATGCCTGTATGTCCCTAGAGGCAGAAAAATCGAATGGAGAGCTCCAATTTACTCACACATATTAGAAAACACACATTTGGCTTTCCAAGCAGTGTTTAATTTGGATTCTGCTTATTATGGCTTCTTTCCAGCTTGCTTATTTAATATATCCCAAAAAAATGCAACATCTTTTTGTTATTGCTTCAATTTAGTCAAACAGGGTTTTTTGTTTTTTAAAGAGATGTGACTAAAGTTATTTTGGGTACACTTGATTCCCCTCACTGACCTGGAAGAAATAAAGTTCTCTTATTTCCTTTCTATTCCCTTCCTTTTCAGTGTTCTCTATGGTTAAAGGTAAAGGTAAAGGGACCCCTGACCATTAGGTCCAGTCTGGGGTTGTGGCGCTCATATTGCTTTATTGGCTGAGGGAGCCGGTGTACAGCTTCCAGATCATGTGGCCAGCATGACTAAGCCGCTTCTGGCAAACCAGAGCAGTGCACGGAAACGCCGTTTACCTTCCCGCCAGAGCGGTACCTATTTATCTACTTGCATTTTAACGTGCTTTTGAACTGCTAGGTTGGCAGGAGTCTCTATGGTTACTTTGGGTGAATTCCAGAGCTATTTAAAAAAACCGGGGTGGGGGGTGGGGGGGACCAACAACTGGAAGTTTTAGCCATGGACTGCAACAGGATATGGACTGCCTTCACTATTTGTTAGCATAAAACATGCTATAAAGTAAGAAGAGCTTAAGGGACTAATTTGGTTTTGGGGGCATTCTTTGAAAAGTGTCTAGAGAGAGACTAAATAAGGAAAGACTAGGCAAATAAATCATGAAAGCCAATGGTGATATCACTTTTCTAGAAGCCAATGTTTTGTATTATTTCATGCACGGTCCATTACCTAATTCATTCTTCTTCGCTTTTATTAGTTTTTAAAACCTAGAAATCTCTGTAAGCCACATACAACATTCCAGCAAGCTATTTACTATTCTTGTTTTATTCATGTCTGTACCACAAGCCCATATAAAAGCACATTTCTGCTGCGAACAAGATCTCAATTAAAACCAAAACATAATAAATTCAAAGCAAAATTAATTAAAGAAACAGAAGTAAAGAAAAGGGCACCTAACAAGGTTATAAAAACAGGACACTGTTTTTGTCAAAAGGCTCGCTGGAACAACCAAGACTTAAGTTGGCACCTAAAACTCATTACAGATGGTGAAAGCTTGATATCATTACGCAGAGAGTTCTATGACCCCAGTGCCATCACACCAAATGCACAATTTCGTGTTGAGGACAGTCGGACATTGCCAAGCACCATCAGATGTGCTTGAGTGGCAGACTGTAAAGACTGCACAGGAATACAGTGGTGCCTCGCAAGACGAAATTAATTCGTTCCGCAAGTCTCTTCGTCTTGCGGTTTTTTCGTCTTGCGATGCACGGTTTCCCATAGGAATGCATTGAAAATCAATTAATGCGTTCCTAGGGAAACCGCCTTCAGACCAGGTCCGGGGACAGTCTGTCCCCGGACCTCTTCTGAAGGCTGGGGGGGGGGGGAGACAAGGGCTTTTCTTCCCACCCCCAGCATTTTAAAAAACCCTGGGACAGCGGAGGACTTCTCCGCTGTCCGGGGCGATCTTAAAATGCTGGCGGGCGGCATTTTAAAATCGCCCCGGACAGCGGAGGACTTCTCCGCTGTCCGGGGCGATTTAAAAGCCCCTGGGAAGGCAGGCAGGGGGGACAAAGACTTTCGCCCCCTGCCCACCTTCAGAAGGTGTTCCCGCCCCACTTCGGAACAGCTTTCCGAAGTGGGGCGGCTGGGGCAGGTGTCCCCGCCCCCCCTTCGGAACAGCGTTTTAAAATGCTGGGGGTCGGGAGCGAAGCGCTGCCGACCCCCAGCATTTTAAAATCTCCCCGTGTCCCGGGAAGATTTTAAAATGCTGGGGGTCGGGCTGCCGACCCCCAGCATTTTAAAACCTCCCCGGGACACGGGGAGATTTTAAAATGCTGGGGGTCGGCAGCGCTTCGCTCCCGACCCCCAGCATTTTAAAACCTCCCCGGGACACGGGGAGATTTTAAAATGCTGGGGGTCAGCAGCTAACGCTTCGCTCCCGACCCCCAGCATTTTAAAATCTCCCCGGGACAGAGACTTCTCTGCTGTCCCTTGGAGATTTTAAAATGCTGGGGGTCGGCAGCGAACGCTTCGCTCCCGCCCGCCAGCATTTTAAGATCGCCCGGGGCAGGCGGGGGGGGGGGGGAAGGCAGGCGGGGGGGGGAGCAAAGACATTTGCCCCCCACCGGCCTTCAGAAGAGGTCCTCTTCTGAAGGCCGGCTGTGGGCGAAAGTCTTTGCTCCCGACCGCCAGCATTTCCCTATGGGCTTTCGTCTTGCGATGCAAGCCCATAGGGAAATTCGTCTTGCGAAGCGCCTCCAAAACAGAAAACCCTTTCGTCTTGCGGGTTTTCCGTCTTGCGAGGCATTCGTCTTGCGGGGTACCACTGTATCAGGAATATGGTGTCTTTCTTTCTTGATTTTGTTTTAAAAAGTACATTGACCCCAAGTTGTTTACAGCTTTGTGATGAGCTGCAAATGATAAAAATAATCACCACCACAAGTGCTTCAAGACATCATCTTGAGTGAGAGAACCTCAAAATTCTTTGGATGTTATGGTATGCTTTAAAGGAGCATCCTGAAGGTCTTAGCAGATCAAAAATATTTTATATTGTAGAAGTTCCTTGAACAGTGATAAGGAATCTTTGGCTTTCTGGAGGGTGTTGAACTACAACTTCCATCAGCCCCTGCCAGCAAGGTCAATGTTCTGAGATAAGGGTGCCAGGTGCACTGGGTTACCATAGCAACACCAGCAAAGTCCAGTGTATGACTTGCGGAGTCCTTCACCCTCCCACTTATTCAGGAATATGCCTACATGTAAAGACACATAGTCTCTAGGGCATTGCTTTCATTATGCCTGCAATCTTGTCCATGTCTTGGTTGTGTCCTGACCTGTTTGCTGTCAGGGTCTGAATCTGAGACTCAGGGGAAGAGGCTGTGGGTTTTTACACAGCAGTGTTAGCTATCATGGTGGTAGTGTTAGCAGATCTGTGCATATATATCTTTACAGAAGAACTGTATACTGTATAGTAGATAGCAGTGTTTAGCTTTGTCTTGTGTCTGGAGACAACGAACACTTTGAACTATGTGGGAGAGGAGCTTTTCCCTTAACCGGAAACTTTGGAAAAAGATGTTCTGCTCAGTGCAGGAAATCTCTGAAGATTCTGCTGGAGTTCCATACACTCTGCTGATAATCACACTGGTTGAGGTTTGGTGAACTACCAAATGACTTCCACAAGTCACCAACATGCAGCAGTAGTATTGTCTCCATATTGCACAATAAGTACAAATCTTAATAGATACGCTTCATAAGTTAAGTAGTATTATTACATAGTGGAAAAAAGAAATTTACAAAGTATAGCTGTAGATTCTTATCATCATTTAAAATAGAATGTTTGTAGCAGGTCTATATTAGTGGTAACTAATACATGGTATGGGGGCCTCATACAGCCCATTAAGACCTCATTTTTGGCCCACTAGCTGCAAACTTCATGTACTCAAATTGCCACAGCAATCCATTTGGCAGGAGTCCAAGTCTCCTAACCTGCCCCAAAGGAGCCGAGGATCTTTTTCGAGACTGATCTGTGGCTTCCAATGCAGTTATTTTCAGTGCCCCCAAAATAGGCTTTGCCAAATTGCATGCTTCTCTTAGGAGTACTGCAGTTAAACAAGGTGTAGAAATTAGACTTTAATACTATTAGGTAAATCTCTCTCACATACAAAGAGATGCTCACCCTAGTTTGAAAAACAAACACGAAGAAATTAATCAAAATTGGGGCAAAAAGTTCAAGTGAACCATGATTAATGTACATATTTCAAAAGTCACACAGGGTTGTAAGGAATGGAAAATGTGACACAACTGAATACCAAGTTAGGTTAAAATTTTCCATCTGGACGCTCAATAGCATTTTATAAGTAATGACTCCCACAGTTTTGTGGTGGCCATTATAATGGCAGGCTAGAATGGTGGTTATCATCTAGAAGAAAGATAAGATGGATGTCCTGCATCCTCTATTCTACAATCAACATATTATAGAAGAGTTCTCGAGTAATATGTGGCGACAGGATTATAATGATCCTGCCAAATTTAATTTTGTTTTGACTGGGCAGTTATTTCACTCTTCCACAGCACAGCTAAAAAGAATGACAAACTAAACACACACAAAAACAGTGGATAGATAGTGGTATTGAAGTTTGCCTTCTGTCTCTTAGGGCTATCAGGCTTGCCAAAACCAGTTTCTGGACAGATGATGGTAGACTGTCAGCATAATTTCCAAGGCAATTTGGAGACTCACCAACAAAAACGACCCAAGTCTACATGTGAATACAAACGTATGTTTGGGGCTCAGAGAATGCTCACAGCACCACAAGCCCTTGTTAATAACAAACTATTAGATGAGTGTTAATTACTAACTATTAGGTGAGTGAACCAGACTAGTGTACTTTCTCTCTTACTACTACCCTCTGCCTCCCTGCCTGCTCAAATTTCCTCTTCCACACCCGACTAGGGAAAGTCAACAAAAGCACCCATGTGTCTTGAGATGATAGCTGCTGTGGGAAGCTTTTCAGGGCTGCTTGTCCCCCATGTTGTTGGTTATTATACATCCAGAAAGTGAAGGGCCACCATGAAGGCTAAACAAGTTGGTTCTTGTACCAGTCAATCCTGAAGGCTATTTGTGAATAATAATTCCCTGTAAAACACAGGTTGCCCCTTGGCATTGGTCTGTCTCTTGTAGTGAGGTACTCCATTACTGCATAATGCAGAGATAGGGAACCTTGACCCTCCAGTTGTTGATATGACTCCTAATTTCCATCAGCCTCAGCTGGCATGGTCAGCGGCCAAGGATGATAGTGTTGGAGTTCAGAATCATATTGAGGGTCACAGGTTCCCCATCCCAGATGTAATGACAGGAGAAGAGGTCTAGGCACTGACTAATCATTGTTATCTGGGAAAATGTACACTCCAGAACCAGAGGGGGATGGTGCTTCAAGCTTCAAATAAATTTGCAAAAAGGGCTCTGGCAGGGAATAGATGGTCACATTACACTATGGAGATCTCCTGCCCTTTTGGGTGTTCTCAGCCTCAGTAACGTTGCAACTGCTGGTAGAGGATGGCTGCTTCCTACGTTAACTGGAGTGGCATGGGAAGCCAGAAGTCAGATGGGAAGGGCAACAACATAGCTATTTATTTTATTTAGTCCAGTATTTGTAGAACACTTCTCATCAAGAAAAAAGGATAGCAAAGTTGTTTCCGAAAGCCCAGTAAAAATAAAACAAAAGTTAAATGTGAAACAATTGAAATAAAAACAATAAACCACCTGATGACACCAAAACACCTACAGAATCAGACAACTTTAATGTTTTAAATTCAGAGGTCAGAGAAGCTAATCAGATAGACCATAAGTATGAATGATAAAAAATAATAATTAGGTGGCAAGAGAAGCTCATCAAAGACATAGCTGTCCCATGCCACTAGTGAAAGAGTTCCATAACCAGGGCACCACCACCAAGAAGGCCTTCTCTTCCATTATCACACCCTGAGCAACATTCACCAGGGTGGGGGTAACAAGAAGGGCCTCTTCCCCTTATCTCAAGGCCCAGGGATGTTGGTCTTCTCAAGTATGTGCTCTCAGATATCTACGTCCCAAGTCATTCAGGGCTTTATCAATTAATATAAATTGGGCCCAGTAACAGATAGACAGTCAGATCCACAAAAAACAGGCATTTATGAGACTGTGTATTGACAACAGTGCTGTTCCAGCTTCTGGGAGAGTCAGCACAGCATGGAAATAGATCAAAGGAGATAAATCATAGGGGCTAAGGTCACGTTGCCCCCCCATAAAATATTTGAGGGGGCAATGTTGATGGGCATTGCCATTCAAATGGTGTGTGTGACACATCATGTGATTCATTATGTGTGCTTACTCCCCCCCCCCCATATTTTATTCAAGTTGGCATCCCTGGCTATTGTCAACTTCTCCCAAGTATCTTTAAGTTTCCTACACTGACTGGCAGTTTATGGAAAGTAACCACACTTTAAGCACCACCCCCATTTTGAAGTGAATGTTTCAGTGCTTAATAGGTGTGGCAAAAGAGATCTTTGAATGCTCCTCATATAAGAAGTGCCTGGCCAAGTGCCAGTCACAAAACAGCTGCCATTTTGTGGTGTAACACTAAATTGGCTACACCACACTGATTACACAAATGAACTACATCTCTCACCCATACACACTTCTACATATACATCTCCCCACTTCGCTCTGCCCAATTATTTCTAATCACACACATAGCACATTTCTGAGCACCCCAACACATCCAGAAAAGCTTCACCATAAGCAAAGGAACTGTTGCCATTTCCAGAACCACCACCACCATTCCCAGAAGCTTGTTGGCAATCCCTGACACATACAATGCATGTGATGAACCTCTGGAAGTGTAACATGTAATTTGCTCCAAGGCTTATTTTATTACCTTTTTCCTACACCCTTATTACATTTTATTGCCTACACCTCTTTCCTAACCCATTCTGCTGAATGTGCAGATCTGGTCAAAGTTGTATGGCGGTTTATGCAGCAAGATTTGGACTATGCCATTTATGCTTATTGTCTAGCGTGTCAGCCTTCCTTCATTTCTCATGTGGGGCATGGAATGTGTGGGTCTACCATGAAGAATTGGCAGTATGCCCATCATACAAAATATCCTCCAGTTGGAAAATCTTTTATATGTTATTGATGTTGTTGCTAATTTATATACTGCCGTTTGTTGAAAGACCACAGGGAATCTCACAACATGAAACACAAATGTAAACACGTAACAAAAATGTCTCGACAATACTGTGATTGAAACAGTTATATAAATACAAAACAATAAAAAACAGATACTCATAACAACAAGAGCATAGAAAGTAAGGAATAAAATCAGCAGCATGGTATCAAAAAATATAAAACAGTGCACAATTACAGAATCTTCTCTCTATCCCAAAGTAACTCTTAATCCTGGCCCTTACAGACAATGACTGACCCTCTCAGCCCTCACCTGTCAATATTCTTTTCCTCTCCCATTCTGTCACCCTGGGAGATCTTCATCTCCCTGCACCTCACTCAAAGTACTGCCACCATCTATCTGCCACTTTCATGTGGGTGCAGTTCTTGGCCCCCAATGGCATCCCAAAAGGATGAACAGCAAAGTGGTAATTTCCCCTTCAGGATATTGGCCTATCACTGGGGCAGCCCATTGCCTACAGCATACCTGGCATCTCTCCCCACCCTGAGAAATACCCTGAGGGTGGGTTGAGTCCAGTTTGCCTGTTTCTATGCAGCAGCAGCCAAGTAACAATTCCACATGCACCAAATTGCTCCCTTTCCTTAATATGCTGATTGTCAGCTGTCGTCCCCATCAGAATCCATGGAGACTTCTATAACAGAGCCTTGAGGGCGGGGTTTGCTGCTGAAAGTACAGGTGTTCCTTGTAGAAGGGGAATCACAGGGCCCACAGGGATGGCTTGGCTGATTGCCACAACCAAGAAGCCTTCAGCTTGTGCCTCTAGGCTGTGGTTGCCAGCTAAGTACCTGAGGGGTGGGTGGAGCAAACACAAGGTTAAGATACAGGCTGAAGTCTTCCTGGTGTTTCCTTCCCATCCCAGTCCTGCCCTCTGGTGGTGGCTCCCAGCTAAATAGCTGAGGGTGGGAAGACTTCACCCAAGCCTTCTGACAAGATTCAACTCTTTCTCTCTCCAAGCAATAAAAGAAAGAACAGTTCAAAACAACCTAGCCAAATATATATATATATATATTGATTGCAGACATGTGGTCTCAATAAGTCAGAAAATTAACACAAAAAATAGTATTTTGTTAAAATGTATGTTGCACATTCCCTTTACAAAATCCTATTTAACCAGCTCTGAATTGCTCTGACCACAAAAGTCATTGGTGGCTAACTTTTTCAAGCACTAGAATATGCTGGAGCAGGCAGATCTGCGCTGGAATTGACTTTTGGGACATTTCCCACTTCCCCAGGGTAAAAAGTCAGAGCGGAATCCAAAGCCTTGAAAGGCAGAAAGTGACATCATGGTTCAGTCGGCCTGGGAGGAAACCATCTGAACTGCTGTAGCGTCGCTGCAAGGTACCACAAACCACAGCTGCTGGATAATACCAGACAGAACAGTGTGGGATTTAAAAAAAAATCAAACTGTAAAGCATATAGATATACCACCACAATCAGCTGGAAGATACATTGGTTAATTACAGCATTCAAAGATGGCCTTGTATTCCTAAACCCAACTATATTTGGAGCAGCCAATCAGTACAGACTAGAGCAGGCATCCCCAACCTGTGGCCCTCCAGATGTTTTGGCCTACAACTCCCATGATCCCTAGCTAGCAGGACCAGTGGTCAGGGATGATGGGAATTGTAGTCCAAAACACCTGGAGGGCTGAACTAGAGCATTGACCTTACTATATTTACTGCTAACACATTGTTAGGCGCTTCCATAAAGATGTAACCAACATGTCAATAAGTAAAACTCCTTAAGTAATTTTACCCTTGTGATCCTGCCAATATGTTTTCCTTCTTATGGTACCAAGCTACCTACATCCCCTTAAAAACAGAAGGAGCTTGTCATCCCTAAGCCAATTAACCCGCAGTACTATCCCACAGACCTTGTTGGGACTTTCAGTATTCAAAGGGCACAGGTATCATTTAGCAATGTGGAGATTAAAAAAAAAGAAAAGCTCAGAAATAATGTCATCCCTCCCACCCAATTTGTCTGCTTCCCCTCCTGGACTCTCATAGCATTGCCTCCATAAGTTTGCAAGCTCTCTTCACATTTGTCAGCCAGCATTGTGCAGTGATGTCATTTCCAAGTGGGCCAAGTATGCTGAATAGGTCAGCAGGCGTAGCATTCAGTCCATGGTTTGTACGGTCAAGGAAATTGGCTGAACCTTGCAAACAAGGTGCAGACATATGCATTACTCTCTGAATTACGTGCGTACACTTGCCAATTTGTAGGTAGATTGCCAGCATTTCTTAAGAGAAGCCCCAATATTAACCACACCTAAAAGTTTAATATAGAGAGATTCAATTCTCTACTCATTAATTTAAGCAAAGCATTCAGGCAATTAATAATTAAGTACTGCAATTGTAAACCCCTGAACAAGCGCATAGCATCTGCTCCCAGAGCAAGAGCAAAATTTGTATTATTAGCCATGTGAGAGTTCCCATTTAGTGTCAAATGACATGTTTAGAACAGTGCACCGTGGAAGCAGAAACAAAGTTAAGGCAAAAGGCAACAGCTATCCCCTAAGCAACAGGTTATTTCTAGCCTTTAGACTCTAGTTTCTATACCTTAATTGTTTGACTTACTCCAACCAATGATAAGATTGAACTATTCCACAACAGTTCAAACATTAAGATGTAGAAGTTTTAGGACGGACTTTGTGTTCATAAACTGCATGCACTCAGCATAGAGAAGATGCCTTGAGTGGGGTGGTCTTGTATTTCATCTGAGGCTCTGTAGATTTATTAGGTGGTGGTGGTGGGGAATCCCAGGTCAGAATCAGTGACCCAGGCTTCACTCTTTTCCCCACATACTTTTCCTGCGGCTTGCATTTTTGGAGCTGTCTGCTGCTCTATATTTACCTTGGTGCTTTTTGTGCATTCCTGATTTCCATTTGTCATGCACTGTGGTGGTCAGCAATCCGCAGGGGGTGGATTTATAGAGACCCTACACAAGGCCATTTGTTGCGACTTTCTAGTCCTTTCCAGCTCTATGAAAATCCAGTTCTTGAAACATGAACTGATTTACAACACAAACCTATGTTTATTTACAAGTAATCAGTGCATTAAAACAGAGCTAACTCCTTAATGAATAGTTTTCGGAATTGCAGCCTCACCCCCCCCCCAAAGTAAGCAGCATATTCCTCATGCCAGAATTGATATTGCACCTCTGGAAATGGAGGAATTTAAAATATTGCCAGACATAATACCATCTGAAAAGCACAAACTCAGAAAGGACCATTCCAATTTTAGCTCCGAAGAGGAATCTTTGGTAGTTCCAGTCTCCAGTTCCAACAGAGTGAATTCTATCTTATAAATAGACTAAACAACCGCATGCAAGGGAGATGGTTTCCCTCAATGCAGTGACGACATTTGCTGGGTTAAGGGGGGGAAAGCCACTGAAAAGAGAATGAAACTTTAAGCTCCATCCACATTAAATGAGAACTCAAAATCCCCATTAGTAAGCAGCTGATTAGATTAACAGAACACTTGTTCCCTGTGTGCCCCTGCAGAGATCAACAGAAGATGCCAGAATTGTTATTCAGACTTAGATAGGACTACTGAGGAGGGAAGAAGCGGAACAAACTTTACTCTGACTATTTCCATTCACACTCAATCATGACCTTAACAACACTTGCAGAATAGTTATCAGTTCACAACAGTTTTAAACTCCTATATGCTTCTCTGTTTGCCTAAGACTAGATTACCATTTTTGTCAAGGGATTTTGGCTGGATTTTGTGGCCAGCACAAACAGCAAGTAGCATTATGTCTTTACTGCACATCAGTAATATTAAGACACAGCACATCCTAAGGGAGATTCTTATTTCATAGATCCAGCCTAGCTGTCAAAGCAGGACAGCAGAGTTAGTATTGTGAAATACTGTATTGCTAAGACAACATCCAATTTTCATTTAGAGTCATGAGAGGTTTCTATGATTGTTGCTAAACTTCAACTTAACACGGTAGTCTCTCTGTGTTTCTGCACAAGGAAATGCAAACCGAAAGCAATCATTTTATTAACTTGCAGGCCACTGTGGGAACAACAGTTCTTATCTATCAGAGATATATTCCCATTCTCCATCCCACCCCCATACACACATCTATTTTAACTAAGTTGTACTATACAAAAGCAACCACAGGAGTCATGATCTGGGCAGAGAAACCCATCTCTTTAATTTCAAAGGAAAGTTAAGCGGGCATTGAACTTTCTCCCCATGAAATTCAACGGGCCTTTGAAGTATTTCAATCTGGCCTGATTGTGCCCAGCTCTCTTAGCTACTGGTGAAAACATAGGATTTTTTTTTTTTTTTAAAAGAAAACTGATGAGGGCAGCCAGTAGCACAAATGCCTGAATAAGCATTTTTCACTGAACCCTCTGGTTCACTCAAAACAACGCATGCTCAGATATTTTGGTACCTATATTGGTTTTTTTAGCTTTGTGTAAATCATACTGAGAAGCTGAGAGTGAGGGGGTGCAGGAGAGAAGACAGTGCGGAATGAATGAACAGGCTGCTCTAAAGAATGGCTTTTTTGTGACTTTCATTGAGCAGAGCCCTGCAAGGGGAAGTGGGTGGGATTGGTGTACACGAACTGCTATTGACTTCTGTTACTTGTACCAGACAGAATAATACCCGCAGCTCAGGTACTCATCGCTTGTCAGGGGTGGCTAACCGGAGGACATTCAGGTGCCATCCAAGCTAAAACTCCCACTGTCCCCAACCATTAAGCAATGCTGCCTGGGTGCAGATAGGTGCTTTACAACCTCTGGAGAGCCAGAGGCATGCGCACACACACACACTGGCTTAAAGAATTAAACAGTACAACTTCGACAGAGCTATCTTATTATTGCTAGCCAGGAAAGACCCTCCTCCCCCTTTACAAAAAAAGTAAGCTCACTACTCAGAGCCCAATAACAAAGCCCCCCCTTTTTTTTATTTTAGCAACAAGGCAAACGCTTCGGCATCTTTTTAAGCAAAAGCCCTGCATTCTTTTCAGGGGTGAAAAGGCAGAAATATAAACTTCCAGGTAAAGAAACAGTTCTGAGCACGACAAAAATAAGTCAAATTTTGAGCAGTTCGCCCCCGCCTCAATGCATCACGTTTGCTAATTCGCTATAACCATTGGGACTTACCGCAGTGTTAGGAAAAAGAGACCCAACCCATGCATACACCCCCCCAGCTATCTATTGATCTACCTACCTACCTACCGCTCTTCATGCCTCCTTGTTCTCGGGTTATCAGCAGCTCGCCGGCTTCCGACCCGGCTGCTCTCAATTCAGCCCACTTTGCAGAATGGGCGAGAGAGGGAGAGGGAATTAATAGGCAGCGGACGGATTCGCCGCCACTTACCGGGAGGTGCCGCAGGAGCCGGCGAAGGGAGAAGCGGCTCGCCGCCTGCGAGGAGTCCGGAGCGATTCCCAAGCAAGAACAAAGGCTGCTGGCAGCGAGCAAGGCGAGCTGAAGTCCTCTGGCGGGCGGCCAACTTGTTGCTCTTGTTCTTGCTCCCCCGGAGCAGCGCGTCTTGGTGCGCGCGCCCTCTCGCCGAGCCTGCGGCAGGAGCGCGCGGGGGGCTGGGCCGGGGAGGAGGAGGAGGAGGAGGAGGAATGCCGGGGATGTCCAAAAATAACACGGCGCACAAACCACCCGGGCTCTCCGTCTCCGGGCTGCCCTGGCTGTTCTGGCGCACCTGTGGCGGGGCCACGCTTTATCTGGGCCGCCCCGGGGATTTCTTCGTCATCCCGCAGAGGGCGGGATACCCACGGGTGCTTGCGCGCGCCAGGGAGTGGGTCGGTGGGAGGAAAGCGCGCAAAGCTTTCCCCTCTCCACTCGGGACTATCAGTTTGTACTAAAGGGGGGGGGGGACAAAATAAATCTGGAACTCCCTCGGTCTGCGAATCTTCCCAGGCGACTCAGGCAGAAGGGAGTGCTTAGCGCCAATTAACAGTTAATTATTCAACACAATGTGGCTTTTATCCGACCAGCCGGTCTGCCTGCCACGCCCCTCATCCGCCCCAGCGCAACAGCTATTGAGCGTTTCCCTTTGTCACCTGGCAGCAATCAGTCCCCAATTGCTTCCTTTCCCATCCCTTGGGATTCCGGGCTGCTGTTGGCGACGACGTCACAGGCTGCTTTCCAAAGGGGCGCCTTGGCACCAACGATAATAATATCACCAACCCTTTGCAGTTCCAGTGAACTGGATGAGGTCTATGTTTGGTAAAAGGCAGACGATGCAATTTCTTGCATTCAACAGGTTGGGGGGAACGTGTATTCTGTACCCGCGATCAACACCTCGTTTAGTTGTCAATGATGGCCTCTACCAATCCAAGATCACTTTCTGAAAGTAGGCCATTTTCTTACCTTTTTATATATAAATCAGAGTGAGCACAGTGTTTTAACGTTAAATAAGTAACATTTAAAAGGTGGCTAACAAGGCAAGTTAGTGCAATATTATCATCATCCCCCTGTTAAGCCAACTTCAAAACCCAGTACTGCATAGCAAAGTTTGCAAGCTAAACTTTTTAAAGAATTACTGCTATAATTGTCGAAAAGCATACACTGAAGGAAAAAAGGGGAAACAAAAACATTACTAATACAAGTGGCATTTGAATAATAATGCAAAGAAATATACCCTGCACATAAATTAATATCATCAAAAATGTCTTAAACTAATACATAATAGCCAAAGGCCTGTATGCTGCTTTCATTCTCATGACACAGTATCTCCTTCCTGCCCAGTGAACTTTTCATACTCCAGAAAGCTATTGATAGTTGCTACTGTGAGAGCGGATTTATACTCCCAATACGAAGCACAAGTACGATAGCTCTGGATATGTACTTACCATATCAAAAGTTTTGGAAGATGTAGCTCTTCCCACCACACGTCTAAGCACATGTTCCAACCATCTGTTTTCAATAGTTTACATTCAGCACAATCTGATGCATATTTACTCAGAAGTAAGCCCCACTGAGTTCAATGGGGCTTACTCCCAGGTGAACATCAATACAACTGCAGCCAACCTTTAAGTAGCATCCCAGTACCCTAAAAAAATACCTATATACTTTGTCCCATGCTAGACAAAGATCAAAACAACAGCTACATTTCATATTTTCAAAGGAAGAATAGCCATTGCTCTTGAGCTGTGCCCAATCCTGTTTTTACTTAGAACTAAGTCCAAATATATTCAGTGAGGCATACTTCAAAAAACTAAACACACCTAGAAGGGAACAAGTCCCAAAGTAGCAGAGCGACTTAGTTCTGAGTTTAAAAAAACACAGGTTTGCATTATTAGTCACCCCCTCTATTCCAGTTTAAGACTATTAAAATCTGGAACAGGACCCAGCAACATTTTCTCTCCCTGCTACTCTTTAGACAACCAACCAACAGAAGAGCTCTGGTGAACCCAGAAGCTTGCTCACTGCTTAGTAACTTTTAATGTAGTCCTAACAAAGGTATTAGGGGATGCGGGTAGCGATGTTGGTTAAACCACAGAGCCTAGGACTTGCCGATCAGAAGGTCAGCGGTTCGAATCCCTGTGACGGGGTGAGCTCCAGTTGCTCGGTCCCTGCTCCTGCCAAACTAGCAGTTTGAAAGCACATCAAAATGCAAGTAGATAAATAGGTACTGCTCCGGTGGGAAGGTAAACGGCGTTTCCGTGTGCTGCTCTGGTTCGCCAGAAGCGGCTTAGTCATGCTGGCCACATGACCCTGAAGCTGTGTGCCGGCTCCCTTGGCCAATAAAGCAAGATGAGCGCCGCAACCCCAGAGTTGGTCATGACTGGACCTAATGGTCAGGGGTCCCTTTACCTTTTTTAAGTTAGAAGATGTGGCTGCTGGTTAAATTGTCACATCTATTTTGGAAAAATAAATAAATCCAGAAGTTGTTTATTATGACAAATGAAAACATCACAAAATAGTACACAACCTTCCAATTCAGATAGAGCTCTTCATCAGACTTGAAAAGGGGTTTGGGATAAGAAAAACATTGGCAACAGCAAGGGCACAGAGTGGGTGGGACCCAATCTACAGAGGAGCGTTGAGGGGGCGTTTTGCCTACAGCGGCAAAATGCCTCAGGCCAGCACCACTGGGTGGTTGTAAAGACTGAGCTCAGAAGAAGTAAATGGGTAGCAGTGACGGTGTTGCAGAGGGGTTCCTTTCAGAGAAAGTGGCCCACACTGCTATCTTCCCTAAGCACCCTTCAAAAGCTGGAACCAGCACACAGGCATATACCAAAGCCTGCAGACTTAAACACATATCAAACTAGGAGCACGCTACATAAATAATACAAGGTCCTGCTTGAGTACATTCACAGCTGCAGAGTATATGGCTTTGGTTTCAAGGCAATCTGCACAAATAAAAAGGCATGATTTTGTCATTCATGAGATAAGATCTTATCAAGAAGCTCATGGTCAAGCAAGTAAGAATAAAAGTAGTAATAAATGATTGTATTGCTTGTCTACTATTCTTTCCTAGATGGGTTCCCTTAGGCAGGACCAGCTTCAAGTTTAAAGTTTGAAGATACTCTTGATAAAGTGCCCATTACTAGGCATTCGTAGGCCTTTTATAACACCAGTTGTTGTTGTTTAATTGTTTAGTCGTGTCCAACTCTTCATGACCCCATGGACCAGAACACACCAGGCACTTCTGTCTTCCACTGCCTCCCACAGTTTGGTCACACTCATGCTGGTAGCTTCGAGAACACTATCCAACCATCTCGTCCTCTGTCGTCCCCTTCTCCTTGTGCCCTCCATCTTTCCCAACATCAGGGGCTTTTCCAGGGAGTCTTCTCTTCTCATGAGGTGGCCAAAGTATTGGAGCCTCAGCTTCACGATCTGTCCTTCCAGTGAGCACTCAGGGCTGATTTCGTTAAGATAACACCAGTAGGCACTCCCTAATAAGCTTACTACACAGAGCATGGTATCAAATCTGGAGTATTGTGTAGAAATTAAAATGGGGCTCCCAGACCCCCAGCTGATAAAAGATGAAGAGTTAGAACAGATAACGCTTGCTGGAGACACAACAGGAATGAGTAAGTGGTAGACACCTGCTGTCAAGGGCACTTCCCAGTCAAAGGAATGCACACGGCAGATAGTTAACTCTTTATTGCCAAAGATAACACTTACAGTCCCCTATATATAGCTCTGGATACTTAGGCTTACCAATCTAGTGTCTAGGCAGCTATTCCCAGGTCCACACTCTATGGAATGGAGCAGTTGCAGCAACAGAGGACTGCTCCCCCTCCACCAGTTTATGTGCTTTCCCCTGACAGGCTGCACACACACAGCTGGAGGCTATTCCTGCATGGAAGAAGAAGAAGAAGAAGAAGAGTTTGGATTTGATATCCCGCCTTTCACTCCCTTTAAGGAGTCTCAAAGCGGCTAACAATCTCCTTTCCCTTCCTCCCCCACAACAAACACTCTGTGAGGTGAGTGGGACTGAGAGACTTCACAGAAGTGTGACTGGCCCAAGGTCACCCAGCAGCTGCATGTGGAGGAGCGGAGACGCGAACCCGGTTACCCAGATTACGTGACTACCGCTCTTAACCACTACACCACACTGGCACCACATGGAAACTTCCTCTGCTCATCCCTTTTCAGTCCCCTCTTGGTTCTGGGAGATAGTGGTACAGGAGAGGGTGGAGAAGCACTTGACCGTTCACCTGCCTGATCTGCCTCCTCCTGCTCTGAATCTTCTGCAGCCTCTGGCTCTTGCCTCCTGGCTCGTACAGTTTCCCACAAATCACTGAACTCCACCCCCTGCTCCCAAGTCAGACTCCAGCCCCACTTCCACCGGCGCACACTGGTGAGCATCCTGTTAGTCCCTGACACCCGTTAAGGATGAGACTAGGGATGGGGAACCTGTGGTCCTTCAAATGATGACTCCCATCATTTCTGACCAAAACATCTGTTGGGCACCTGATTGAGGAAGGCTGTTGGGAGTTGGAGTCCAACAACATTTGGAGGGCCACAGCTTCTCTGTCCTTGAGTTAAGTGATTAAGTGAAACTGGGTGATTGGAGGCGAGTGGGAATGAATGATACAATGGGTCATTGTGTTACTCACAGGAGGTAGATAGGTACCAGGGTGGTGCTACAACCAAATTAAAGGGACATTAACAGCAGCAACAGAAGGACACACATTTAGAAGGACTTGGAAAGGGGTTCATGGACTATCTAGACATACCCCAAGCAGCAGCAAGCTCCCTCTGGGTTCTAGGTCCTAGATCAAAGCCACATAGTCTTATGGAATCCAGCTGTTTCACAATGTTTGATCTGTAGTGTTTTCCCCAACTCTGATTCCTACCAACTGGTTAGTGTGGGGTTAGCAGCTGTTGGGAGGACTGGAAAAACTTATGTACCAGCTAGGTTGGATCTCACAGATGAAGTTTGAATTCCTTAAGTTTTTTTAAATATTAAAAACAGCAGGTAATTTTATAACTTTCTGTTGTACCCTGTACCCAATGGCAATTTCTTATAAGAAAATTCTTTCAGGCATAGCTAAACCAGGAACAGATATATCTACTTGGCAACACCATGGGAAATGTCAGAAACAATTTGGGGGGGAATAAATTTTAATATCATGTGAAATAACTTGAATGAAACAATTTGCCATGCTTGAGAATACTGACTGCCCTGTGCTACACCAAAAATGGAGGGAGGGGAGGACATTGAGTCTGAACTGATTTTTACAACCTTGGTCTTTCATGGTGGCTAAAAAAAATATGTAACCAAAGGTCGTATATAAATGGAAATGATGCTGTGAATCCCCCCTTTTAAAATAAACGAAACAAAAAAACTCCCATACAGTAAGAATGCAGCCACAATGATGCAAAATGATACAGATAAGATGCAATAAGCCTTGCAGAAAGCATGCAATTTTTGTATAAATTCAAATGATGACCTAGTCCAGCCTTCTCCAAGTCCCCGTTGGAACTCCCATAAGGCCTAGCCAGCGTAGCTTGGAATTATGGGAGTTGTGATCTAGCAACATGTGGGAGATTGTTAGTTTGGGTGAGGCTGAGCTACTCCTAATCAGGTTATGACAGGGGTTCCAAAACTCCCCACCTCCCTCCTGCCATATACCACTTAAAAATGCTGAAGTTCTTGGTGGACCATAATGCTTTTTCTCCTAGCTGTAGCAATTGTAATGCGCTGTGCTAGATGCTGCTTTATTTTTCATGTTTTTATTGCTTCTTTTTCCCCAAACACAATGTAAGAAAGAAAAGAAGCACATTTAACATGGACATACCATAGTGGACCACCTGAATGAAGCTTGCAGCCTACGTGGTCCACATACCATAGTTTGGGAGCCACCTTAGAAAGCCTTTGGTTATTAAATTCATAAACTGAACCATGAATTTATCATTGCTGATTTCAGGGACTACCACACATCTATATGTGACATTTCACCCACCAGGAAACAGTAATCCAAGCATTATCCCAAGCCCTTTGATAAATTAAATAAGCAATTCGTGGCCCTTTTCATATCACCCAAAGCTGATTATCAGAGGTGGCCTGCCCACACTCTCTAATGGTAGGGCCAGTCCTTGGCAACAACAATGTACCGTATGAACAGGTTGAGAGCTGCACCCAATGCTTGCCAGGCTACCTGGTGCTGCTCTCAGACTGTTCTTGTCTTTCTGCTTCTGCCAGAGTAGCCCTTCTCTGTCTGCCCCAGCTTGCAGTCAGTTGAATATCTGCAACAATCCTGCCTTTACTCCATTGTGCAGCTGCACAACATATTTCTCTTTTGGATGGGTTCACGCTTTCAAATAATTGGAATAAAATTTCCATAAAACTGGGATCAATTGGAAATGCGTGATGAGCAAAGCAGGAAAGTATCCTTTGTTATTGGTCTTCTGATGTTCATACATCCAGCTGATGCAGGTATCTGATCCATTAGATCAAGGAAGGAAAAAAAATGTGGTCAGTTATATCGCTCACCACATCCTCCCTTGTGTATTATAGATTAGGAAAGCTGGCATGCAATAACCAAGGCAGCCTAAGCTAAGCCATATGGTTTGGGGTAAACTTTTAAAGAGGAACCAGCAATATGAAAAAGCCAGCTAAAGGATTGAGGACACTTCCAGAAATAAACCATACTGAAAGTGGGATATTGAGGAAGAAAGCTAAGCAAGCAAAACATAGATAAAGAATGCATTTCAAGTAGTAGCAATGGATCTTAGTCACTCAGCAAATGTGGGGATTGTTTTTTATTAAATTATTAAGAAAAATCCTAACAAAATTAACACTGTGGCTGTAATCCTAAATATAACACTAGTGAGTTCATCCCTTGGAACTTATGGAGCAATTCTAAGTGGGTTGGGAGTTTTACCATTTCCAAATCTGAGATGGTTCACTCTGGTCAGAAGGAAGAAGGATTTTTTTAAAAGACATTAACTCCCATGGCATGGTTCCATTTCCAATTTCCTATCCTTTCCATGAGAGAGAAAGTAACTATGCAAGCTTAAGGCTGGCATAGGTACAGGTTACAATCCAAGGCCATTCCAGGGGGGTGAATTTGGCAGATCCAAGACCATCCCTGGCCCAGCTCATAGGACGCCTCCTGGATGCCCCAAGGTGGTACTGCAGGTGGGAACACGTGTCAGTGTGGATCTATGCCCATGGAGCTTTCAGCAGGCATACTAGTGGCCTCTGGGGCAGAGATGCTGCCCTGCCAGCCGGGTTCCTCTGTGCTAAAAGGGGGGGGGTTCCCGCCCCCACCCCACCAGTCTTCTGCAGGGGTTAGAATAGAAATATATTAATTCTTAGTAGACATGCGCTGCATGTGCTTCTTTTGCAGGCTCGCAGATACAGCCATATGATTCAGAATTATTCCACAATTATCCCATCTAGTCAAATCTGAGTTTCCAAGCATCTTTGGTTACATATAATCTTGCACTGATTGGGGGTGGGAAGGGAAGCACAATAAATGTGGTCAGAGCAAAGAAAATCCCCCTTGTTATTTGTGCTTGAGTTTACTCACGTCCCACTTATGGTATTTCAGATCATTAACATAATGAAAGCTGTTGCTCAGTATTTGTCTTTTTATTATTCTAACTGGATCTCCCTGAAGGCTGTAGTGCCAGAGAACAAATGGAAGAATTTTGTTGGTTTCTATGTTAGTTGTTCCATATGTTTTCAATGAAATTTTTTCTCTCTCTCCCTCTCTCTCTTGGCTCATGAACAGACCCAAGAGTGCCCATATATGTCAAACAATTGAAATGTGCATTTATGGATCTGAAGAATTTCATAGTCTTCCTTGTGAAGAACTGATGAGTGATTCCACAATATACCGAAATTATGTTTCTAGCCACACTTGTATAAATTTGGAAGAAAAAACAACAACCCTGAGACTGTATTTATTTTGTAGTGTTGTTAATTCCTTGCTGAGAATATCTGCGGAATGTATGCGGTTTCCATTCTAAATAGTTATCTTAAAGTTCTGAAGTCCCGTTGTGTGGAATATGTAAACATTCAAAGAATGGCTACTCTTATTCTGTCTTTAACTGCTAAATTAACAGAAATCCCCCAATCAGAACTGAAATCTTCCCAAGTTAAAGAAACTGTGTCTGAAACCAAATGGAAAAATATCGTTTTGCTTTTTCTTTTGCAGAAGAATAAGACAAAATTGATCAGGCACAGTGAAGTGTGGGTATAATGCAATAAGTTTAGGTTAGAGTCTAAACATTATACCAGTAAATGTTTCCATAGAGGAGATGGTTTTAAGTTAGGATAATCTCCTTTATGGGAACACTTTCAAATTCTAAACAAGCATTTCTACATTCTATTCCTTACTTTTGTGATGGGATGTGAAAAATTGTGGATTTTAGAAATAATCTAGGATTTGTGTCCAGATATGATCTTTTAACCAAATTACCGCATAAGGAAGCCACCTGCACCACATCACAGATATTTAGTAATAGTCTTAGGGTCTTTCCAGATGAACATTTTATGGCACAATGTGCATATGCACTATGTTTCCTTCCTTCCTTCCTTCCAGTGGTGGTGAGATCCGCACAGATCTTTAATTTGCACAGTAAGAAACAGAAGGAGCTCAAATTCAGTGACTCTATATAGCCATGGTTCAGGCCACGGTTTAGCATGACATGAATCAGCTTAGCTTTTTCCTAGGCTTGTGTACTCCTGCTCCACTGACTTGCCTTTCCGTAGCTGAGGAGAGGCTTCCTATGTCAACCATAGCTTCCACAATGTTAACAATAGTTTCCCATGTTATCCAAACTCGGAACTGTTTGGTTAGTCTCAGCAAGTCAGCTTCGTAACCCATGGCTAGAAAACTATGACTATTTAAAGTAGAATGATACTGCTTTAAATGGGTAGTGCAGGTGGCATAGGTGCCAACTCCCTGGGTGCCCAAACACCCAGAAAATCCCCCATGAAGCAGCAGGACACCCACAAATTTCGGTGCCAGGGCCATGCAATTTGCATGGCACCCACAGCACCGGGCACCCATGGTCGTGGAGCCAAGCTGGCACTCCTGGCAGATGGGACCGCAGTTCTGTGTACAAGACAGGCAGCCCCAAGATGTGCCAATGTGGCCTTAGGAATTGGGTGCACTTTCGAGATGTGGCTGTAGCCATAGACACAAGATACACACTTTTATTACCTTACCAATAAAGGTTCAGCAATGTGAGAACATTTAAGTCTTGCAGCAGGGAACTAAACAAGATGACATCCAGGAGAAGTCAGTTATTACCACACAGCTACTACGCTTGTAAAACAGAAACATCTAGGAAATTGTTTGTGGAAGTCTAATGTAACGCTTGGGAATATTTTTTTATTATTATTTTGAACTAAAACTCATGTTTATGTGCACCTATAACATTCCACATTTGAGAAAGCAATTTTGAACACATGCAGTGCCTTTGAGAACGATTTCCAGATAAGATATGTTTTGGCAGAGATCCCATAGACTAGGTCAGCCAGGGGAAAATCCTCCCCAGAGATCACCTGGTAGAGATTGCTGACTGTACCACAGAGGTCTCAATACACGGTTCAGTTGCAATTGGCCTCCTGTATCCATGAATCAGTTTTCCTACAGAACAAGTTCATGTTGGGTGTTTAGATAGCTGTGAAGTGAAGGATGAGTTTCACCAGGCTGCCTGTTCCACCCTCTTGTGGGATAAATTGGCTTTCATTATTGGAAACAGCAACAACAAAAATCTTAAAAATGCCATTCAAGAGGATTACCATGCAACAGTAACTCTTCGAAAGCAGTTGAAACAAACCATCTACTTCTGGTGCTAATGTGGTGGGAGAGATGATTTCAGAAGAGCATCTAGTAACACGATTTGCAAATGTAATTAATTGCCTAGAAAATTGGACAATTTGCTTTCTATGTCTGATTTGCTGTGTGTCATTAAATATATAAAAACCAGAGGGTTCTAAAACACAACCAAATATACCACAGCACCAAAATGCGAACCAAATAAGCATTTTGGTCTCAAAATGTGTTGTTATGGAATAGGCAATTATTTCCCAGGGCAAAATTATGTAAGTTGGAAGGCTGTAGTCAGAATATGTTGTATTCACCTCTTCCAGCATAAAGATGGTTATGGCTAATATATACAGTCGTCTCTCAACTTAAGGGGGGATATGTTTTGGAGATACAGTGGTACCTCGGGTTAAGAACTTAATTCTTTCTGGACGTCCATTCTTAACCTGAAATTGTTCTTAACCTGAGGTACCACTTTAGCTAATGGGGCCTCCCACTGCCTCCACACGATTTCTGTTCTCATCATGAAGCAAAGTTCTTAACCTGAGGTACTATTTCTGGGTTAGCAGAGTCTGTAACCTGAAGCGTCTATAACCTGAAGCGTCTGTAACCCGAGGTACCACTGTAACACATAAAGCCAAAATCACATGCAGACAAAACACCCCACCCCTGAACCTCTGACTGCACTCCCACGTAAGTGCAATGGTGGGTGGAATTGCCAACATTTACCCCCTCTGGACACTACTGCCTCTCAGCGAGGCGTTGCAGGCCACCTCTGCTTCTGCCACTGTCTCCTGCCACTGCCATGACAAAGCCTCACAGACTGCTGCTTCTGCCACTGCTGCCCACTGCTGTGGTGAAGCTTCACAGGCTGCTGATTATTGTGGCACTTCTGCCAGGCTGCTGCTGCTTCAGCCTCCCCCTGCCATTGTTGATTCTGCCACCACCAGGCTGTTGCCACTTCTCCCGCCTAGCAGACTTGTTGGCAGCCCCAGATTATTTGTATTCACTATGACTCATCACTGTACCTTGGATTGTCCTGAATACCACCATTTGGTAGCCAAGCCCAAAACTAAAAGTCTCATTTGAATGCATTTTGGCTTGACTGCTGATGCAACTGAGTGTGTGCTGATTAATATTGTCATTTATCCATTTTAGACCCCTAAGTATTGTAGTAGCAGTTGCCAGAAAGTTGTCCTGTTCACCTCTTCGTAGTTCCTGCCTTATTTCAGATCTTGTGATATATTGATATATCATGATGTTTAGCTGGTGATATATTGTGATACTGAAAACCAGTTATTGTCCAGCCCTAAAACAAACTATGATTTAATGTGAATGAATGGTGTAGTGGTTCCCGTTGCCCAAAGTCCCACCTTGGCTCATCTCCCACTCCTGCTGTTGCCTCCTTGGCGAGGAAATTAACCGCCAAACTGGAGCAGTGCTTTTGACACCTGCTAATAACTTGTTTTCTTTAGGCAAGCCTACCTAGACATGTAAATTTATTATGCATATCTGTTCTTAAACTGTTTTGATTGTATCTATATTTTGGTATTTTTATTATGTCTCCTTGTTTTTACAGTCTCTTGATTTTATCAGCATGTTCTTATTAATATTTCATACTATTTTATGGAGGGGGCAGATTTAATTAAGCAGTCTATAAATCTAGTTAAATAAAATACGAATAAATCAGACAAAAACAGGGCTGGAAAGAAAAAACTCCATGTACAGTTGTACCTTGGTTTTCAAACGCCTTGGGAGTTGAACGTTTTGGCTCCTGAACAATCAAAAACTGGAAGTGATTGTTCCAGTTTCTGAATGTTCTTTGGAACTCAAACATTCGACGCAACTTCTGCGGCTTCCGATTGGCAGCAGGAGATTCCTGCAGCTAATCGGAAGCTGCACCTTGGTTCCCAAACATTTTGGAAGTCAAATGGACTTCCAGAATGGATTCCCTTTGGCTTCCAAGGTACCACTGTATTACAAAATATTCCTTTTGAGCCAGTACATTTTTTTTTTGGGGGGGGGAGACCATATGAAGGTCATGTTCTTAATCAGCAGTTCTGACACATCACAATCTATGGAGTGTCACCTGGGGATTGGGCTCACCAACAAGGAAAGCAAGTCAAAAACTGGCTTCATATTACACCTGAGCCAGCTCTCAAGATTTGTTTCCCCCAAATAAACCATGAGCAGCAGGCAAATAGCAAACCGTGGATTCTGCTCCTGGTTTGTTTGGAGAGAAACAAACCACAAATACTGGTTCAGGAAGGTTCGCCTCTGGTTTGTTTATTCCCTGGTACAGCAATAGCAAAGTGGTTCCCCACAGAAGTGGGGGCTTCTAAGCAGCATGCACTATTAAATCATATATATATTTGTATATTGTCCTTCATCCACAGATCTCAGGGTGGTTCACAACATAAAAATACAATATAAAAACACCAAATACATGATAAAAACAAGAAACAAACTAACAAAAAACAGTAGCCTCTTCCCCATCCCTCCCACAAACACATTTAAAAGGGGTATAAGATGTTAATCAGCCAAAGGTCTGGTTAAAGAGGAACGGTTTTTTGCCTGGTGCCTAAAGGTGTAAAATGAAGGCACCAACAGACCCACCCTGGGGAGAGCATTCCACAAACAGGGAGCCACTGCAGAAAAGGCTTGTTCTCATGTTACTACCCTCCAGACTTCTTGTGAAGGAGGCACATGAAGAAGGCCCTCAGAGGTTGCTCTCATGGTCTGGGTAGGCTCATATGAAGAGACAGAGTTCTTGAGGTATTGCGGTCTTGACCTGTTTAAGGTTTTATAGGTAAAAACCAGCACTTTGAACTATAATTTAATGTGATGTGCAAACCAAGCCATTGTCAGCTCACTTCTCTGAAAGGTGCCCTGCCTCCAACACCATTAGACTGTGGTTTGATTTTTCATAAAGTTATTCATGACCTAAATATGGCTAATGCTCAGCATTCCTTAATCTCACTGTAAATTATTTGTTGGTTGCCTTGAGAGCAATGCACAGTGATTGTAATGCTCAGTTTTCCAACTGTAGTCATGTAAGGCTATGATCCTCTAGCCCTGTGCCGTGGTACAGAAGAATGCAATTGGCAAAACCAAGCCAGCAGGTTTCCTAGCTAGGTGCTGAAAATGACTGGATCTAGTTGGGAAATTGACACAACTGGAGATCAGGCGTTTTCAGCCTGGTCTGTAAATATGTTTACTCTGAAGTAGGCTTAGCTGCAATCTTTTTGCAGGCATTTTTTTTTAAAAAAAAAACCCCGAACAACTTTCTAAAATGTTTGCCGTTGTGCTGCTTCACAAACTATAAAAACACACAGGAACACATACACAACACTGCCTACATGGTTATACCATACTTGCTATATTGTTAAAACATACATTGTACATGCAATAAAAAATCGCTAGATCTCCAGAATTGTGGGTGGTCAGCTGCAATTCTATTTGTAGATTATAATAGAACAGCATCTGGATGTACCTCGTGTTTCTTGTAACAGACCAGGAAAAGCTGTAACCATTCACTAATATTTACCCGACTTATTTTAGAATCCACATGTATAACTGTTTCCACTTCGGGAACAGATCCCATATCTCTAAATCATATTGACTGTATTGCCAGAATACGTTGGAATATTTCTGTACAGGGATATATCTCTAATACTAGTGGTAAAATTTTCATTCACAAATAACTGGTGGGAAATTAACCAAGGAATCAGATCTCGACAGCAGCTATACTGTGGCTCCTCACTCCTGCTCTGAGGCGAACTGGGAGACAGCAAATCTCACAGTAGCCGCACTTCTTTGTATAAGGAATAGATAAGATTAAAGTAGATAAGGTCGAAGACAGAACCCAGATGATTTGCAAGAGGGTGGAATATAAATACTTTTCTAAATAAATAAAATTAATAATCCTCAAACAAATCTGATATGTATCTACAAAAGGCTGTTGCTGCTTGTGGACCTTCGCTGATGGAAGCTAGCCAGTCTCCTACTAGACATCCTATGGTGTAATGCTTACTGTTCACTCAATTTCTGATTTGCTGTCCTTCCTCACCCAGTTCTTGATTGATCTCTGGGTATATGAATGCTGTTGTAATACTGTCTAGGCAGTGCACAGTCATGTAAATGTGACACATGGTTGCTGTGTGTAGTAGCACTGTCCATTGTGTTTGTCAGTGTTCTGTGATGTCTATAGGCCTTGACGCTCATGCTTTTGAGTTAATGTTTATACATGCACACATACCCATCTTAATGAAGTGCATCGGCTCTGTGCTTGGTTTTGCCAGACATCCTCTTTTCACTCACACTTGACTCATGCAAAGCATGAACAGTCCAGCTGCATGGAAGGAATTCCACCACTCTGAGTTGCTACACTAGCAACTGACTCTAGGATGTTTTGTGAGCTAGTATAAACACTGTGGTTTTTGATGCCCCGCTGGTGCAAATGGTCCTTTTTAGACTTGCACCATAGATCGTGACAGCATTATTTCTAGGTATATATCTAGCTGTTCAAACATTATCAGTTCAAAAGCTATAAAAAGAAGAAAGAATGTGCAACCCATTTCTATGCATTTTTATTTGGGAGTGTCCCAAATAAGTGAGAGCCAGTGTGGTGTAGTGGTTAAGAGCGGTAGTCTCGTAATCTGGGGAACCGGGTTCGCGTCTCCGCTCCTCCACATGCAGCTGCTGGGTGACCTTGGGCTAGTCACACTTCTTTGAAGTCTCTCAGCCCCACTCACCTCACAGAGTGTTTGTTGTGGGGGAGGAAGGGAAAGGAGAATGTTAGCCGCTTTGAGACTCCTTAAAGGGAATGAAAGGCGGGATATCAAATCCAAACTCTTCTTCTTCTTCTTCTTTCCATAAACATGTTGGAAAATGACTGCTGCTTTAATTTACTTAGCAAGATCTAATTCAAGGTCAAGCAAAACATTGCACAACAGACACATGTAACAGTCTCCCAAATCTTTAAAAAGGAGTAACTGATGCAAGAGTCTGTGATTTGGATCAAAAGCATGGAGGAACTCCTGAATCCTTCCCTTTCCAATGACATTTCCACTCAAAAGCACCTCTCAAACTGCTTTTAGGCTCATAGCATGGACAGACATTCCTACTGCCCACAATGGTGAAAATTTGTTCAGTTTTGGGGGGCAATTCAAAGCAGAAAAATTTCTGGAGGAATAGTTTTAAGTATTCTCGTGTGTGTATTTGATTCTTAGAGCAGTCTCCTGTGGGTGCCTTCACTACAAATAAGTTGGCACTAGCAGAGCGTTAGGCATTTCTACTTAACATCTAGTTTTCATTACATTTAACTCTTTTTAAAGTAGTTCCTTTTAAAGAAGTTTTGTAAGCCTAAGGCTGTAGCCCCAAACACATGTACAAGGTAGGAAGCAAGCCCTACTGAACACAGTGAAACTGGAACTTACTTTGGAGAAAACATGTATGGGATTGCAATACACTATGTTAGACATGCCTATTTCTGATACCAATTAACATGTTTATCAGGTTTTAGTTTTGACTTGGTGTTAGAAATCCTTGAAAAGAAAGATTAGCTCATTTGTCATAGTTTTAAGCATAACTAATTCAGTAAAGTGCTTTCAGGTACTTTGAAAGAATCTTTCCATTATTTTTATTTTTTGCACCAAGGAAATTCCTAATCCTGGGAGACAATCCCACCACAGACATATCAGGAATGTGTAACCAATATGTGAAAATGCATATAATTATGGTCAGGTCAATTCACATGTTCTTGTAATGGAGGAGGTAACTGGGTGTGGATGGTATAGCAGGAGACAGCGAACTTATTTCTGGCAGTTTCTCTGAATACTATATACAGAGGAACAGTTTCTTTATATTCAATCGCTATCATTTATTTATTTAAGTGATTTCTAGGCCACCTTCAACAGTCAACAAAAACCAGTACTTTCCTCTCTTTGTAGTCATACTGATGTTCATTTTTGTTTCTTCCAGCTTTAACTGATAACCAGGTCTAACCAAAAGCTCTATCATGATTGCATGAATATATTCATAGCATGTTGTTTACCAGAAGTAAGTCACTGTCTCACTGGGCTTTGCTCCCTACTGAGTGTCGTTTGCAAGGCAGGCTTAATATAAAGTGTGAGAGAGAGACAGCAAAAAGGAAGCACAGTAAATATGGTTGGACACATATACAAAAGTGTAGCTAGTGTCAGTACAGTGGTACCTCGGGTTAAGTACGTAATTTGTTCCGGAGGTCCGTACTTAACCTGAAACTGTTCTTAACCTGAAGCACCACTTTAGCTAATGGGGCCTCCCGCTGCCGCCGGAGCACGATTTCTGTTCTCATCCTGAAGCAAAGTTCTTAACCTGAAGCACTATTTCTGGGTTAGCAGAGTCTGTAACCTGAAGCGTATGTAACCTGAAGCGTAGGTAACCCGAGATACCACTGTATCTTTTACAAAAGAGTTCTAGCTACAGTATCTCTTGGTAAAGGACTGCTGGAAATTACATTGTAGCTGCCAGCATTTCAGTTTGGCTCCACTTTCTTAATTCTGATAGTATGATAATTTAAAGACAAACCTGTTACAATTTCACAGTGGAATGAGGATGATAGGATCAGATCAAGTTCTTTTGTATACTAAAGATACAGGCACAAGGAAGGAACCAGGGCAAAAAGATTTGGGTTTGTTTGTGCTTGTTATTAAACAACTGTTTAGAAAGCATTTGGACACTAAAATGTGCCATATAAATTCTGCTCTGATACCTATGGGTAATTACGTGCAGCGAAATGTACTAGACAAAAAGGCCCCAAAGTCCTTGAACTTTATATATAGTTAACGATGCGCTCCTGCTTAAGCAACTGGAACCCCTGGATCAGCTTGCAAGCATCATCCTTTCTGTGTACTATATTTTACAGGCCATTCCTATAAATATACCTCAAAGGCAGTTTTTGGTTGTTTATCTCTGCCTTCTAACTATGATACAGAGAAGCAAGTTTGGATGGTGTGTGTATGTGTGTGTACATACACACACACACACACACACACACACACGGAGATTACTCTTTTTCACCAATTGACAAATCAGTAGTAGGTAAGGAATTTAAGTTTGCTTGTAAAATTGATGTCATGGAAGCATTTGATTTATTATGAAGGCACCAGCAGGGACTCCATTTGGATTCAATATTACAGTTCACCATACTAGGTTTTTGTAAGAAAGCAGTGTGAAATTTCACATAAGATAGTTTTGTGGCCTTCAAATTTCCCATACAGAATTTGCTCTGTTTCCACTATGGTTTCACATGTCTGTCTGACTGGTGAGCTTTCTAGTCAGGTGCTAACCCGCTGTAACGAAAATGACCAGAGGCACACTGAATCGATGCTTTTATCAACAGCTGCAGTTCTAATCCTCAGTTTATTCCCATACAAATCAGCTCATTTTCATAGAGATCATCCTTTCAGACATTTCACAGCAATCCTTAGGGATACAATATAAGCCTGATCCACAATTCAAAACATTGCTAGTGTAATGGGAAAGGCATGCACATTGCATAAGGAACTACCTATTAATAACGTGCTCCTCCAGGATTGACAGATCTACCCAAGGGTTCCCTATGTTTGTCCTTCTCTTAGTCATGATATTGGCGCAAATCAGACTCTAGCCTAGACAGTGAATTATAACTCCTTTTATTTACAATTTGCAATTCATTGTACCAGTAATAAAGCTTTCTTGGAAGCTTGGGATGCAGATTGCTTTCTCCCCTTCGTTGGTCTGCTCCGACAAATGGCAAGTTTGAGAACTTAAGCATTAAGTTTGCTGTATAGGCCATGATTCACAAAAGGGAAAGGAAGCCGACTTTCTAGTACAGTGGTACCTTGGTTTATGAACTTAATCCGTTCCGGAAGTCCGTTCTTAAACCAAAGCGTTCTTAAACCAAGGCATGCTTTCTCATAGCAGTGGGGGACTCAATTTACAAATGGAACACACTCAACAGGAAGCGAAACATGTTCTGCTTCCAAGGCAAAGTTCACAGACCTAAACACCTACTTCTGGGTTTGTGCACCGTTCTTAATCCAAGTTGTTCATAAACTAAGCTGTTCTTAAACCAATGTGCCACTGTACAGTGGGCATCATCCCTAGCTGTCATGTTGGAGATCTAGCTTTGACTCCCCAGTGGGGATGAGACTTCTGGTAGTTGTCATGCTCTGCCTGCAGAAGATGGTAGGTTCAATCCCTGGAAAAACCAGTTTAAAAGATCAGATAATGGGTGATATGAAAGACCTCTGCCTAAGGTTTTGGATAACCACAGAAAGGAAAGGAAAGGAAAGGGGAAAGGAAAGGGGAAAGGAAAAAGGAAAAAGGAAAAAGGAAAAAGGAAAGGAAAGGAAAGGAAAGGAAAGGAAAGGAAAGGAAAGGAAAGGAAAGGAAAGGAAAGGAAAGGAAAGGAAAGGAAAGGAAAGGAAGATCTCTGGACTCTCGTATCTGTAGTGATTCAAAAGAAGACATGGCTTCGGCATCAATCTGCACTCTCCATCACTGGAACACTCACCCAGCAATTTCCCCCTCTGAAAGTAGTGAAGAGAAGAAAGCACACCATTTTGTAGCTCTCCTGCTTTGTTCTACTTTTAATTTTAAAAGAAGTTATTTTGACTCTATATGCTCCACTTCCCTGGTGATGGTGCAAATAGCCAGGTTTTTAAGTTTTTTTGGGGGTGGGAGAAACTGGGGATGGTATTCAAGTAAGTTTTACTCAGTGTAGACCTACTGAAATTAATGAGCATGACTAACATAGGTCATTAATTCCAATGGTCTACTCTGAGTACAACTGAGTAAAACACCACCTTGGGACAGGAGCATAGACATTCCTGCAGAAATGCTATTGAGCCCCAACCATCATAGTACTGTATCCTGGTGCAAAAAGACTCCTAGAAAAAGGCATGCCTGAAAAAATATTTGCATGATTAATAAGTCACAATTACATATAATATGAGGTTGTGTGTTGATGGTTTCCAGGAAGGAACAAGGTTTCATTACAGTATTATCACAAGTTGACATTTAAGCAGCCTTGGTCTGTGCCTCTAATTTCTGCCCTGGGGTATTCATTGCAAATATGCTGAATGCTCAGAGTAAAACACAGAAGTGCCTGATCTCTTGAACCTTAATTAAAATTGGCCTTTGGCTTTAGTACTGTCTGGAGATAATTGTAGATGCTGGCATCTCCAAAACCTTTGAGGTCTTTGCTTTATGCCAGTGATCCCAATCTACCAAATACATAAACACGGCTAGGTCTTACTGTTGGCTACAGAAGGCAAGGATCTGTGAACACATGCCAACAATAAGAAAACACCAGTCGCTGAATAAATTAGTCAATGTCTTAACAATGATAGTCTGGGGAGCTGGAATGAGATCAACACCATAAGCCAAATTTAAGCAATTTAACAAAGCTACTATGAGATCTGTATGAATGCAGCAGCAAACCCCACATTTATTCTGCTACAAACACTGAGCAAAACAGCCTTTCAGGTTATCAATTTCCCCCAATAGTTTCTATTTAATTCTTTAATTTCCAGGTTGGTCTTAAGCATGTTTTCTTGTAAGGCCTATTGATTTAAACACGACCAAAGTCCAATTTTAGGATTGAAGCCTAATCATAATGAAGTTTTGTCAAACTTATTTTGATTTTTTAAAGTTTTTGTTGTTATTCTTATTTGTTTGTAATGTGTGCCTTAAATTATAAGTGGGTTGCAATTCATATTGTGCTCACATGCTATGTAAAATAGGAGCAAATTCACATAATATGGGCTGGTTTTCCAGATAAAAACCATTTACATCTTTAAAAAAATGTTTCCTATGGTCTGATTAGACAGAATGATATCCATTAGTAGATCACAAGCCTATTATTCTCTCACATCTCTTTAATTAAGCATATTGAAGCTGAGCCAGTTATTGAAGGGATGGGAGTATAAAGGAAAACTAAGGACCAGGACTTGCCCAGCAGTGTAGGAAATCCTGTAGCATAACTGTGGCCTAATCACATCCTAACTAAATTCCAGCATTGGTATTTATATTCTGACTAGTCATTTATTTTACAAAAATTATCTCCTTGCTATTATATCTTCACACTTTGCTTACATAGCTTCTTCTATGACATTTAAAACTATCCATCTTGGTTTGTTTTTGTAATTATATGTCATAGTTAAAAAAATTAAAAAAATATGATTGGACACAAAATTGTCCAGTGTAACTTTATTAATTTCTTTCTCCCCCTCTGGCATCCTACACTTGTGAAGTTGCAAGGAACCAGGCAGAGAGCCTTCTTGGTAGTGGTACCCGCCCTGTGGAATGCCCTCCCATCAGTTGTCAAGGAAACAACTATCTGACTTTTAGAAGACATCTGAAGGCAGCCCTGTTCAGGGAAGTTTTTAATGTTTGATGTTTTATTGTGTGTTTAATATTCTGTTGGGAGCCACCCAGAGTGGCCGGGGCAACCCAGTCAGATGGGCAGATGATGATGTTGATGATGAACGACGACTACTGCACTTTCCCATTGCTTCTTCTAGATTTCAGGACCTTTACTGTAAACACCAACCTGTAAACCACAAAATGGGAATACTGCCGCCAGTTGTTTTGCATTAATTATCCTAAATCACCTCGCTGACTGATACTGTTCACTCCTTTCCTTCAGGGAAAGAAGTTGATCACTTTATCTACTTCAGTGCCAAGGGTTTTTACAGATGTCAAAAACTGACAATGCAACAGTTTTCCCCATTACCACAACCTGACAGCTGTCCCTTCTGAAAGAATGATGAACCAATGTAGTTACTGTTATTATTGACATTTGCCATTGCTTTCCCTATTCAGAAATTATATGCTCTTTGGTGCCAAACAGTGCGGCTCAGGTTAAGTCCATGCTGGTGTATTGCTCTGGCCATAGTGTGAAAAAAGTGCATCACTTGTATGGGTTCCACCATTATTGCTTCTCCTGGCACTGTGGGTTCATAGGCAGATGTGCAACAGGTGGATCAAATTCCCAGAAAATAGCCAATGCACCTCTTTAACCTTCTTATACCAAATCATAAACACATTTTCTCAGTGGTTAATCCGTAGTGCTCAAGAGACTTACTTCCTGGTTATAATGGTTAAGATTGAGCCCCTAATATACAGGGGTTCAGATGAACGCCCTTGCATCCTCAAGGAATATGTGATGGGGTGGGGGTTACATGGGCTGACCTGGAGCATTTAGCTGATTCATGCTCTTTATTTGATGAATCCAAAGTAGGATAATGCAGAGATAGTCTACAGGCTACAATTCATAAACTAGCATCCTGGCTGCCATTTTTCCAACTAAGGGATCACCCACATTTACCTTTTGCCTCACATTTTCTAGGTACAAGTCTGTGCTTTAAAGAGCTATGTCCAAGTGCTTTTTGTTTGCCCCAGAGATTTCCCTGCGAAAACTCACTCTTTAATGTTGAATGGGAACAAACAGCAATTTGGGTTTTCTGCAGGTTGCCGTTTGCTACAATTCACCTTTAAGCAGCAGGTTTTTGCAGGGAAAGCATGGGTGTTTGTGTGTGGCTCAGACATAATGCTTTGAAGCATGGACCTGTGCCTAGAAAAATGGCACAAAAGGGAGCCTGGAAGAGCCCTAATACAGAAGGAATAGAAATCACTGGATGAGGGCAAAGTAACTGAATGATGAATAAGTATGGACTCATTGAGGATCACCTGCTAATGTATCTCCACATACAATTAATCACAGGTGTAATGTCTGACTTCTCTCTTGCATTCAGAGAGTACAATATGATAGCTCATCCATGGCATAATATCAATTATTCTGCCAGGGTTCTTCCAAACATCAGATGGTATTAGTGAACATGTGGTATACTTTGTCAAATGTTTGGTTTATCTCACCATGCCCCAGTTCATCCCATGTGAATCCACAGGAACCAGAGTCGACTTTCTCTTACATCCCAAAGTCCTGAGGACACCAGACTCTGACACCAAGCTCTGTTGTTTGGTCCACAGACTATTTGGAGGATCAAGAGGGCTCTAAAGAAAGTTTTTGACAGCTGGAAAATTCATTACCCTTTTACTGGCCATAAGGCAGCAGTCACAGAATGAACCTACAGTCAGTGACTCCCTAGACTCAGTTTTTCCAGAACTTTGCTGAGATAACTCAGCAGAAGAACTATCTGTGGTTCTGAATCCACACCTTGTTCTTCCTTCAAGGTGCTGACTCTGCCTTTCAGTCTTGCTAGCCTGGGAATCAGGAACTACTGACGTCCCCTTAGCTGGGAATCACCCCTATTTGTTGGTGGGCTACTCTTGTTGGAAATGCAGTGGCAGAGATAATTCTGTGTTAATTCTTTTAGTGTTATCAACTAGCCAAGAGGGAGAGGGGTGAAGGTGTTGCTTAGCAGAGTGGCATGACCATCACTGGGGTAGCATAAACTCCAGTTGGCTGTGTAGTTCTGGGAGAAGTTTTCTTCTGTATGTTCAGTTGAATGTCTCCCTGCTCTGTACAAGGCAGACTCCTCAGGTGATGTGACTCTCTTATTTTTCTGTTCAGTTTGCTCAGTAAATTGCTATGAGAATTTTCCTCTGTGGAATCTGCAGCATTATTCAAATGACTTTGTGGATAGCAACATGGAGAAGATAAGATTCCTTTCTCCCATTTACATGCAGTCATGGTACACAAATAAAGTCCCCCTCCTACGCTGTAGCGAGAAACTATTAGAAAACATGCATGCCCTTTTATGAGGGAAAACTGCTGCTGATTCTACTCTTATACTTTATTGGCTTATCTTCTATATTTATAGGCCTTCTTTCAGAGTTACTAAAAACAGCAGGCTAAAATACTACCAATGTAAGAGCAGACAGCAAAAATAGCACATTAAAAGATCAGCAGCACCAAAGCACGAGAACTGGGAATAAAAACAAAATCTTTATGTCCTGTTTAAAAGTCTTAAGTGCAGGGGCCATATGTATAGATCTCGGGTTCACTGGGCACAGTCCTGACACTTGTGTCACCAAACTAATACTTGTTGGGACCAGGCCCATGAGCAGAGACTCAGATGCTGATCTTAAGGCCTGGACAGGCTCATATGGGGACATGTGGTCCTTCAAAGAGCTTGTTCCCAAACTGTTCAGGGAAGCAGTAGCTAATATGATGCCCTCTTGATGTTGTGAACTACAACTCCCATAACCCTCAGACCGCATAGCTCATGGTCAGGGATGGTGGGTGTTATAGGCTGAGGAATCTGAAGGGCAACACAAGTTGGCTACTCCTGCTTTAGGCCTTTAAAGGTAGTCACCAGCTTTAAAGATAAATAAATAAAATAACTATACCCATAAATATTTAACATGTTATTGCTAGCCTTATATATTTAAAGTTTATTCTGCAAGTAATTAATACATTTTTCAGGGGAGTATAAACATTTCTTGGAGTTGCAGCTTTTGCAATGCAATCCTACTCAGAAGAAAAGCACAAATGCTTTCAGTGGGATGTACTTTTAAGGATGCAAAGGTTTGCACACTTACCCAAGAAAGCAAGGCTACCAGGCAGGTATATTTCACAGGGTAGGCACTTACTGAACTTTTAAATCACAGTTAAATATATGCAAGTGAAACACAACTCTGTGAGGGGAAAAATAAGTTATTTCATGAAGAGTGCCACTCCGTAACAAAGATGTTAAGAGTTTTGTAACCCCGGCATTCATAGTAATATGCAACAGAATCAAGTTTCCTGTCTATGGGTGGCACCAGAGGGAAATTGTGGGGGGCGGGGGGGGGGGCGGGGGGGGGCGGGGAGTAAACACCTCCACAAACACGGAGCTCATATCTCCATTGCTGGACTCCAGTCATTAACATATAGAGTTATTTTTTGTTCAGAGATCTTAACATGTGGGACACAGCTTACCCACTTGGAAAGTTTCTTTTGCGTCCCCTTCCTCTTCCTCCTCTTCTTTTTTTCTGCTGCCGTCACTAATCCTGTCCAAAATACGGTACCTTATAGACTAGAGGATTAAATACCTAGCAAGTTGTGTCTGAAATCAGTGACATATTTTTGTACTTTTTGCTACCTCACCAGAGGCACAAATGAAATATTCACCCTATTACGGTAAGTGAAATTCAAGTGCCCTCATTTATGGTAAGGGATAAATAAAATAAATAAAAAATAACTTTTAAGAAGCAGAAGCAACAGCTGTTCCTCAATTTGACCTCGGGAGTTTGGATCTTTTAGAATATTTCCGCAATATGGTTATAAAAATGTGTCCCACAAGTCTTATTTGCTTTCTTAATGGATAGTGCTTCTGGCTTGGATCTTTCTGTGGAAAAAAAGGAACCCTTTGTCTCATAAAAAGCTAAAATGTTACAGACTCTACTGTGCTGAAATACTCATTTTATGCCTATCTCATATGAAGTCCATTGAAAAAAAATCAATTTTAGGCTAATGTTTAGCATCTGTTAGTCTCAGTCTAGAAGAATTTTGCATTCTAAGCTTTAAACTGCCCTCCTCCCCTGCATCCTGCAACTATTGGACACTTGCCAAATTTAGAAAAACCTGAATAAATTACGGTACATTTTAACAATCCCTCTGGAAAACTCATAATATATGTTTTAATATGCTAGTTGACCTTGCTACCAAAATGCATGTGTGTATATATGCATTTAAAGTTTTTCCCCACCTTAACTTAAGGGCTCAGAGGTTATCAAATGGCCTAATATTATGATCTCTCAATAATCCTTTAAAATAGGTCATGCTGCAAAATAATTACCGAAAGACGCAAAGTAAACTTAGCTGAGCAGCCGAGCCATTAGCAACACAATCATGTGTGTTTACTCAGAAGTAAGCCCTGTTGAGTAAGTGTGCTTGAGACAGATCTTAAATGCAACTGAATCAGTACTCATAGTCACTTGTGAAACATCAAATGTCAAATATGACAGACAAGTGCAGAATTGTTAGGGTGGTCTGGTAGCCAAGTCTTTGGCCTAGCAAGCTAAATAACTGCATATTTGCCTTATTATCATTACATAACACTTCTGGCAGAAGTGCTCTGAGACCATCAGTGGAAAGCGAAAAGAAGTGCCTCAGTTCTTACTTATACAGTGGTACCTCGGGTTACATATGCTTCAGGTTACATACACTTCAGGTTACAGACTCCGCTAACCCAGAAATAGTGCTTCAGGTTAAGAGCTTTGCTTCAGGATGAGAACAGAAATCGTGCTCTGGCAGCGCGGCGGCAGCAGGAGGCCCCATTAGCTAAAGTGGTGCTTCAGGTTAAGAACAGTTTCAGGTTAAGAACGGACCTCCGGATCGAATTAAGTACTTAATCTGAGGTACCACTGTATTTCAAAGATGGCATAATAGTATTTCAAGAAATAAACAGAAATCAGGTGACTTAAAAATTGCTTTCCTAGGAAGAAAGGTTTAGTCATCCTATCGGGGCATTCAGTTCCCCCATGCAGCAATAAAAGATAATGGGAGAGGATTTACCCCAGCAAATTATTTGTCAAAATTACAAATACCTAAATACAGACGGTCATTTACCCTCGCTAGATTCAATGTGCTGCCATCTGCCTTACTGCAGGGCAGATTCGAGGGTAAACCATATGTGTAACGAGTCTGCCCCTGCGGCTTGATGGAGGTGGAAACTGTCTCTCATGCCTTGTTACGCTGCCGTTTCTACGGGGATATACTTTCGGTATTTGTTACCCCTGCTATGCAAAAATCTCCAAATGAATCCGAACTTCAATGTCTAAAATACCTGGTAGAGGACAAGGATCCTGAGATCACGTTAAGAGTAGCCAAATTCTGTGCGATTGCCATAAAACTTAGGGAACAAGCTGTGCTATCGTAATGATTAAGGCCTTAAATGATGATTTTAGGTTATATGTTAGTGACTAAGTTTTAATTTATATATTTTTTAACTGTTGCTATATCTGTATTGTCCCTGTTATACCTAGTAGCAAATTAAAATGTATCCCTTTCGTGTTTTATGATTTCCTTTTGTATGTGGGCTGGAACTGGTCTGTGACCGTAATAAAATTCATTCAGTTCACCTCGTGTAATTAGAACTGTGTTACTGGCTATCTCTGTCTCTTCCTTTGAATCTCTATGCTTTGCTCTTCTGCCAACCAGGTGCTGGAAGGCAAATACTGTGGTTTGGGAGTGTGCATGCTCTTTGCTTATTTAGAAATCTGATTGTGCAGTGCTTCTTAAAGGGTGTTGCAGCAGAGGATGGCAAAGTTTGGCCGGAAGATTCAAGGGCAATAAAAGAAACATGTAAACATTTCAGTGTTGGTATAGTATAGTGTCCATTTTTTTATTTGTAGAATATAGATAAGATATCTTTTCAAAAATAACAGCAAGAGCATCAAGTGATACTGCAAGCTCACAACTCTCATTGAGTTTGTATATACATACTTAAGGTTGTAAGAGGCTCATTTATATTTTGTTTATATTTTTTACGTAGCTGCATTGTTTTATGCTTTTTGGATGTCCCATGATCATATTATAAAGTAGCTGTGTTCTTATCAAGCACTGCTAGGAGTTGTTTGCTTTCCAATGTATTTCTTAGCAATAAAATTTTTTTTTGGTGTGGTGAGAATAAATTTTTATTCTGAAAGGGTGGTCCACAGAAATAGGTTTGAGAACCACTGGTGTAGACTGTGGTGGGGCTAGTGTCCAGGATGTATGGAAGGGAACAGAGCCAGGGCTGTCCCTACCATTATGCAGAGTGAGGTGGCCACAGCAGGAGGTAGATGCTACGGAAGGGAAAGAAGAGCAACAGCAAGATGTTGGAGGACAGTTTATACATGGATAACCAGTTTATACACGTATACAGGAAAGATACTGAAGGATCTATACAGGTTATGACACCTAATGTGACAGAGGAGAAAGTTAATCAGAAGACCTGATAAGTTACACAAAGCAGCTATGCTGACCCAGACCTAACCAGTTAATAGCTTGAGATGCTGCAGTCAAGGGTAACTGAGATAAATGAAATCAAGACAGTAATATGGCTCACATTTAAAGCATTGGTTAGAGAACTGTAAAATCACAGCCCTGTTTTCACTGCCCACATTGTGGCTGTGGGAAAGCTTGGTGAATTAATCTCCATTTTGCTCTTTTATGAACGAGAGTTAGTACCTTCACAGCTTGCAAGGCAAAGGAAGGGCACTAATATTTGACAACATTTCTTAAAAACTGTTGCGGATATGAAAAAATTAAGTACACATATCCGTAACAGTAACATCAATAGAAAAATACAATGTGTATATTTCATTTAACTCAGCATCCTTATAAACTTATATCTTTATCCTATCTTCCCTAAGAAGCTCATGCTGAAGACTGTGGTTTTATCTTCCCATTTTATCTTCACTACATTCCTATGAGATAGACTGGGCTACAAAATGGTGACTTGACACCCAGAGACCTTCACAGTTGAGCTGGGATTTAAACCCAGTCTAAGCATCAAACCATATGGGATGTTAAACACATCTTCGAATTCCATTATTTGAAGTCTCATTTCCAAAGCTCACAGCAACCATGGTGGGGATGGCAATGTAAACTGGAACTGTAGAGCAGGGGAGGGTTTTTAAAGCTTTCCCCCAGCACTATTTCCCCACTGAAATCCACCCCCCCCCACAACCAGATGGTATTTGTCCCCACAGCTGCTATATGCATGCTTGAATCTACCATTCACAGCATCACATTGGTTTCTATCACCAAATACCACAGCTGTAAGTGTATTGAATACCTTTTGGGCACTCTTTGATAAACATCCTATAGATGTCTGCAAATTTCCAAAAGTAATTAGAACTGTGTGGCTCCTATCTAAATTATTCATTGAATTCTACTCGTCGTAATATTTTCCCTCTATAAAAGCCCCAAGTATTTACAATCTGCAGATGAGATCATACTCTAGGAACAGTAAAGTCAGAGAGAGAGAGAGAGGTTGTTCACACTAACATTGTGCATATTGAAAATGTCCTGACCTGAAGTCTCATTGGCCTTTTCACAAGCGTAGAATAATATTTGCCCAGTTGCTATGTGGACGGAGAAGGTTGCCAATCCAGCCCATTCATAAGACTGAATCTGGTTCATGTTGATAAGAACTCATTGTTTGACTAAAATGAGCTGATAAGATTCTCTGTAGGGCAGGTAAAACAGATTCCCCCTTCTTATTTAACTGTGAATATTCTGGAAAGACTGGGTATCATGCTGTGCATTAAACCATTCTGCATTAACGGCAATTTAATCTGCATACAGTGCAATGTGATTTCCATTCTATCATATTTTAAAATATCAACTAAACACGTTGCTATGTATAATATCCATGTGTTTCTATTCATGAGTGAACAAAAAAAGGCTGAAGAAGACATATGTATTATTTCAGCTTTTGGAGGGAGATTGAAGTCAGTAATAAACTCTGAGCCTTGAACTTGATTTAGATTCTAATCCTATAGCCATTAATGTGGGAGAAAGTCCCATTAAACTTGATTTCACAGAGGGATGCTTTCTTAGCCCTTGGCCAGTGTTCCTTCAGTGATTTCTTCCTAGCAACCAGAAAGTTCTAGAACTGCCAACCCCAAGATCTTAAAAACTATGTAGATAGAAATGAACTCAGTAAATTAATTAGGAGCTTCCAGAGCACTGGGGGCTTGGTTTGCAAATGGTTCACTGAGATATAACAAATAAGTAATCAGGTTTTTTTCTATAGCCAAAAAGGTACATCATGATTAGAATGCGTGGGGGGGGGGGAGAGGGAGATAAGGACTGGCAGTTTGATGCCAATAACGTGTGAATGCTTCAAAAAACTATATTGTAATAGGGGTACTAATCACACAATAAAGACTCATCTAAAAGCACCCTTAGGCATGAAGGTATAATAAAACTTTCTGTTGTTTTTGCTGCAACAGACTAACATAATTTCTGCTCCCTGTATGCATATTTTAGTGTTAAGCTTCTGAAATGTATAATAAATGAATTAAGAACTATTATTTTTAAGTTTAGAAGCTTATACCGCCTTACAGCAAATACCTACCTTAAAGAAACATACCTAGATTTGTGGATTAATTTATGCAGCTGCATTAAAGCGAAGAGTAATTGAAAATTGATTATTACCATTATGTGTGGGTTGTTGAGTAGGTGGTGTTGCATAACAGTGGCAGGATTACTGGGGTGGAGTTAGGGGCTGGCAGTTTCTGGGCAGCAGGAAACATATTGTACCTGGATCCTATTTTGCAGCTCTCAGCACAGGAAGAGTGGCAGTTTCCAAAATGAAACAGAAATTTAAAATCTCTCTCTTTGTTCTTATTAGAAACATGTGTTGGCAGGGGTGTACCTACCAGATGCTTACTTTAAGAAATAATCAGCATATCATTTGCCATGTTGGGGCTTCCTGCTACATAGTCCTTTTTTAAAAAAGTGAACTGTAATAAAATTAAAATGGTGTTTAAATGGACAAAAAAGAAGACACATGTGTACAGAAGAGTGATTTCTGAATTTCTTCAAAACCACCTGTAATAAACATTGCACACAAACAAAAGCCAAGCACCTGAACCTGTCAAACCTACAGGGTCTAACTTGATGTTAAATATCTGCTCCAAACACAACTGGTTACAGAAAGCCTTACACCTGGGTGGCCGAGTGGTTGAAACTGCCTGAAGCAGTAAAGAAAATACAGCAGAAGAAAAAATTAGAAAGCACAAAAAGAAGAAAAGGAGAAAAATGTAGGTTTCTTATGATGATAAGTTACAGCTTTTTATTTTCTACTGGGAAGGGGAAGCACTTAACAAAAGGAATGGGTTTCCTCTGAGAAAGAGGCAGGTAGGATCAGCCTAGTAAGCCCAACCAGGTGGGACCGATTCGGATGGTCCGCCCCCGCCACTTAATTGATCCAATTGGCTTCCAGAGAGTGGTATGGGATGCTTTATCCCAAGTTGATGGCCTTTCAGCTGATTCCCTGGTGGCACGCTGGAATGCGGAGTTAACCAGGGCTATTGACTGTCTGGCTCCGAAGCGCCCTCTCCGATTGCATGGAGCCCGGACAGCCCCGTGGTTTTCCCCGGAGCTGAGGGTGATGAAACAATCATTGAGACGGCTAGAGCGCCGGTGGCGGAAAACTCATTCTGAATCAGACCGGACACGGTCTAGAGCTCAACGTCGAGCCTACCAAGTGGAAATGGCGATGGCGAAGAGGGCCTTCTTCGCCGCCTCCATTGCATCTGCAGAAAACAGCAGCAGGAGACATTTTCAGGTGGTTCGCAATCTATCGGAACCACCTGTACCACCGGGGCCTGGTAGGGACCCCAAGATCTCCTGCAATGCTTTTGCAAAGTTTTTTGCAGATAAAATCGCTCAGATTCAGAAGGAGGTAGACTCCACTGTGGGAGCAGGGCCAGGGTGGGAGAGTGCTAGAGTTCTGTCTGGTCCTGTTACATGGGATCAATTCCAATCTGTTACCTCTGAGGATGTGGACAGGCTGCTTGGACAAGTGAAACCGACCACCTGTCTCCTTGATCCTTGCCCATCCTGGCTGATAAAAGCGAGCCGGGAAGGGCTGGGCGATGGGCTCTGCGGGGTGGTGAATGCTTCCCTCTGTGAGGGAGCCTTCCCAGACCTGCTGAAAGAGGCGGTCATTAAACCGCTTCTTAAAAAAACATCTTTAGACCTGGCCAATTTGGCCAAATATCGCCCAGTCCCAAATCTACCATTCTTGGGCAAGGTGATTGAGCGGGTGGTTGCTGAACAACTCCAAGCATGCCTGGAGGAAACGGACCATTTGGATCCCTTCCAATCGGGATTCAGGCCTCACCATGGGACTGAAACTCCCTTGGTTGCGCTGGCTGATGATCTCCTGCGGGCTAGGGACAAAGGTGAGAGCTGTTTCCTAGTTCTGCTGGATCTCTCAGCGGCCTTTGACACCATCGACCATAACATCCTTCTGGACCGTCTAGAGGGGCTGGGAGCTGGGGGCACTGTCATACAGTGGTTCCGCTCCTTCCTCCTGGGCTGTGTCCAGAAAGTGGTGGTGGGGGATGAGTGTTCAGACCCCTGGGCTCTCACTTGTGGGGTGCCTCAGGGTTCTGTCCTCTCCCCCATGCTTTTTAATATCTATATGAAGCCGCTGGGAGAGATCATCAGGGAGTTTGGACTGGGTGTTCATCAGTATGCAGATGACACCCAGCTCTACCTCTCCTTTAAATCAGAACCAGTGAAGGCGGTGAAGGTCCTGTGTGAGTGCCTGGAGGTGGTTGGAGGATGGATGGCAGCTAACAGATTGAGGTTGAATCCTGACAAGACAGAAGTACTGTTTTTGGGGGACAGGGAGCGGGTTGGTGTGGGGGATTCCCTGGGCTTGAATGGGGTAACTGTGCCCCTGAAGGACCAGGTGTGCAGCCTGGGAGTCATTTTGGACTCACAGCTGTCCATGGAGGTGCAGGTTAACTCTGTGTCCAGGGCAGCTGTCTACCAGCTCCACCTGGTACGCAGGCTAAGACCCTACCTGCCCGCGAACTGTCTCGCCAGAGTGGTGCATGCTCTAGTTATCTCACGCTTGGACTACGTGGGGCTACCTTTGAAGGTGACCCGGAAACTGCAATTAATCCAGAATGCGGCAGCTAGACTGGTGACTGGGAGTGGCCGCCGGGACCACATAACACCGGTTCTGAAAGATCTGCATTGGCTCCAGTTTCCGAGCACGATTCAGATGCAAAGTGTTGGTGCTGACCTTTAAAGCCCTAAACGGCCTTGGTCCTGTATACCTGAAGGAGCGTCTCCACCCCCATCGTTCAGCCCGGATACTGAGATCCAGCACCGAGGGCCTTCTGGTGGTTCCCTCATTGCGAGAAGTGAGGCTACAGGGAACCAGACAGAGGGCCTTCTCGGTAGTGGCGCCCGCCCTGTGGAACACCCTCCCATCAGATGTCAAAGAGATAAATAATTACCTGACATTCAGAAGACATCTTAAGGCAGCCCTGTTCAGGGAAGTTTTTAATATGTAATGCTGTACTGTTTTTAACACTGATTGGGAGCTGCCCAGAGTGGCTGGGGAAACTCAGGCAGATGGGCAGGGTATAAATAATAAATTATTATTATTATTATTATTATTATTATTATTATTATTATTATTATTTAATTAATCTCTGAGAATAAATCTTTTTCATCTATGATGATTCAATCATTTGACATAAATCTTATTTGTATTCAGATTATTTTGCCAACATTTTCCTTTTAGGGAGACTGCCTTTCGAACAGTTTGCAAAATGTGGTTTGAACACCAGGATTTCAGTCTCTGCAATGACAGCCTAACCATGTGAAGCGAGTGTGCCTCTAAAAATATAGTACTTTTTGAGTTACTTTATATGGTTGCTCTTCCAGAGAAAAGTTCCTGCTCTGGAAGATAGCCAAAGAGATTAAGCAGTAAGCGATCATATCCTTCATTTGTATTATCTGGACTATATTTCATAGTCACACACTGCTGCATTGTAATCAAAATTCAGAATAGGGCCTGGTCCATGCAGTGGAATGAGGCTGTAGACTCCCAAGGCAGTAAGAATGAAATGTACTATTGCAGATTGCAGGTGGGGGTGTTCCATTTGTGAATGCTCTTCCATCTTAAACTCTGCAGCTGACAACTAATGCAGCTGAAAGATGTGCTACTTTTTGCCAGGCCTGGGACCTAGCTGGCAAGGGCAGGATAGGGGCAGAATCAGAAACACAGTCAAAAGACTGGTCAGCCAGAGATCAAGGACCAGGTGGAACAGCCCGTGTTGTTACATCTTCTAACGGAAGAACAGCTTAGAACAAGAGTTATTTGGAACCACCAATTGGTTTCTCCAATTACATGGCCTGGGCTGAATGGAGAAATTCAGCTCCAGCTCTGCCTGCCATATGAATGGTATCATAGCACAGCAGATTGTGGCAGTAATTCCTGAATCTGAAAGCTGTCCTGCTAAGGTCCTGCTAATTAATTCCTGAATCTGAAAGCTGTCCCGCTAAAGTGCCTGAGGTCTGCTGCCTAAGTTCTTAGTTCAAATCTCCTGGTATGCTGCAGCTTTCTATACACAGTGAATATATTTTAACATTGGGAAGCATTCAAAAATATGTTTCCTCACCTCCAGACTGAAGCAGCTGACAAGATTCCACCATCCCATTCCTTCCTCATTGTGGTAGCTGATCAAATAACCAACACAGCAACAACTGCCATTTGTGGAATAATTTTGCCTGAGCATTCTAGAAATCAACAGGATTCAAAGATTTGGGGGTGGGCTACCCAAACATATCAGCTACCCCTACAAAGGCTGCATGCCACAAAAATCTAAACTGGGGCCCCACCACTCACATAACTTCTGGTCAGTTGTTTCCTGCTGCTTCCCAAGGTAGCAGTAAGATATGCGCAGTGCAAATGCACTGACATAGCAAATATGGACCTTTTGCACAGCATCAACCTTGCTTCTGTTTTCCAACTTCCCACTCTCCCACCTCCTGGTAAGCAGCAGCAGTGCATTCAACCAGAGGTCAGGTGCGCAGTGGTGCCCCACCAACACCGTCTGCTTCTGTTAACAGGATTGTAGTTTGTGCATGAAATAACAGGATTATGGTCTGTGCATGGAAAAGGCAATACATCACTATCTCCTTCACAGACAACTGGCTTCCAGACAAAACCCCAAATTCAGCTTGTGAATTCAGAAATCACTGCTTTTTGTAGGTGAATTGTAATACACTGGAATTCCTGTGCTGAGTTACCATGAGTGTTGTTCATGGGGACCAAGAGGACCTGCAATGCAGCTGTCAAAGTGATCTCTCCAAAGTGTTCATAATCTCCCTTGTTTCACTGTGGGCAAAAATACTCTGGTACAGCAGAATACTTGTACATCCTTTTTACTGTGCATTTCTGATTATTGGAGCTCATAATGCTATTGGGACGGTCACATGCAAACCCACTTCAATACCTTTTAGCCTTACAATTTTTTTTGAGATGGCCATATTGCTACATCTTCAGTCTGTGAATATTCTGTAACTTCCTTCCCAAAAAATCCTGTAACTTTTTATACCTCAAATGTTGACGTTTATTTTTGTCATGCTTTCGTTGTGCTGTATCCCAACAAAAATGTAGGACAACAGAAATCTGGAAGCACTGCAGAACTAAACTAAAGCAGAATAAATCCACTACTATTATTGTGTCAAGAACATGTCACAAAAAACACCCATAATAAAAAAGTCAGAAGGGGACCCAAGTCATCCCCCTTACTATGAAGAGAGCAAATCAAAACAACATCCAGCCAAATGGATAAAAGGTCTAACTGGAATGAGTAAAGAAGGTTATTATTATGAATAATAAAACAGTTTAATAAAAAGGTTTGATGATAATACAGTTTAAAAATAATACAGTTGTAATGTGAAGAATGTTCCTTAATAACCTCAGTCAGGGGCTGATTTGGCACTTATAGTATCCAGAGCGAGGCACGCTTGAAACAACCATACAGTTTGTATTCGGGGTTTCCACCTCGTAAATTAACAGTACAACATAACTGTATCAATACATTGCACAAACTCTTTGTAATGAAAATGTTTGGCCTTGGATCTCACAGCACCCTCTGCTGGACACAAGTATGGTAAAGGTAATATAAGGGACCCCTGAGAAGTTCAGTCAAAGGTGACTATAGGCTGAGGCACTCATGTCACTTTTCGGGCCAAGGGAGTTGGTGTTTGGCCATGTGGCCAGCATGACTAAACCGCTTCTGGTGGACAGTTCACCATGACAAGTGCCAGAGCGCATGGAAATGCCGTTAACCTTCCCGCTGCAGCAGTACCTATTTATCTACCACACTGGTGTGCTTTCGAACTGCTAGCTGGGACAGAGCAATGGGAGCTCACCCCGTCATGCGGGTTCAAACCATTGACCTTCTGATCAGCAAGCCCAAGAGGCTCAGTGGTTTAGACCACAGCACCACCTGCATTCAGGGAAACAAGTAGGAAGCAGCAAAAACACATTTTGGGTGTGTCTGGGTGTGTGTGATCCTATAATCAGTTAAAAGGGGCATCAGACATTTGGGCAGTAAAATATTTTAATTTTTCTTACTGTTCCTCGAATGTTTGTTATGTGGAATTAGATCTTAACTAAAAATCAATAAAGGAAAGGTTAAATCACAATTCCCTAGCGGCGGTCATTGTATATCCCTGGTAACACTGCTGAAACCCACCAAATGATCTGGGACAGTTTTCTCTGCAGATACAAAACCAAAGCCTGATAATACACAGTATTTCTATGTTTTTATGTTCACAGCACCAACCCAGGCATACCAAGTAACAGGACTGGCAGAAAATACCATTTCCTTTTAAAAAGTATCTAGAATCCTGTGTCAAAGGATACATTTGGCATTTTAGTACATTGGTACCTCGGGTTAAGTACTTAATTCGTTCCGGAGGTCCGTTCTTAACCTGAAACTGTTCTTAACTTGAGGCACCACTTTAGCTAATGGGGCCTCCTACTGCTGCCGCGCCACCAGAGCACGATTTCTATTCTCACCCTGAAGCAAAGTTCTTAACCTGAAGCACTATTTCTGGGTTAGCGGAGTCTGTAACCTGAAGCGTATGTAACCTGAGATACCACTGTATCTCCCTTCTACCACCTTCACTACTCTCAGCTTAAGGAAGCATGAGATCAAGTTTGAAGACGAGGCACAGACAACATTATAATTTATGGATTAGAATGCATCTTAAATTTTAAATATGTTGCAAGGTGTGTCTTATTGTATGGATTAAATTGTGCTGATTTTATCCTTGAAGGAAAATGCAAGAACAAAAGAAAAGACATTTGTGGAGCCAAGTGTAGTTCTCTTTCTTTAGCTAGTATAGCTCACTAAGCTTTCATAAGAATGCAGCAGCTTATAATAATGGCATATTAAAAATTATATTTCTTATACAGAATAAAACAAGCCATGTTGTGTCAGGTTTAAACAATTTGGTAATTCAAATACTATGCTGCCTTTTCATTTTTTTGGATGAAAATATATATCCACAGAAATTAAAAAGGCTGTTTATATTCTCACAGTAAGCCTTTGAGCTTAAGGGAAATGTTCCAATGAAACCTTTTAAAAGCCAAAGATAAATAAAATGAGAGGTTAGTGTGTGATCTCCATTGTACAGAGTTCTATTCTACTGATCTTAGCAAATATTTTTTGAGAAAGCTAAGGAGATTTTTAGGAAATGGTTTCACAAATGCTGGAGCAACTTACATACTCATGAAAACTTTTCTAAACATGGTATCCTGTCTATGGGCCCTTCCAGACAAGCATGCTGCACGACACGTAACATAGTTATAATGCAGTTGTGGTGGATTTATTCCACTTTAGTTTGTTCTGAGGTGCTTCCCCAATGCTATCATGTTATTGCCACCTGGAAGGGCTACAGCACAAGAAAAGCAGGACAGAAATAAACCAGAACATTTGTGGCATAAAGAAGTTACATGATTTGAGCAGGAGGTTATGGGATAGATGCTGTCTGGAAATAAAGCAATGTGTCCATATTATGTACTGAGCTGAATCCTAGAACAATAGGATCCAGAATGCAGCAGTCTGATTGGTCTGCAGGAGCCACCCAATCTAGCTCCAGGTGGAAGTGAATCAGTGACCTGATTGGCCTGCAGGAGCAGCCAATCAGGCTCCTGGATGAAGTGAATCAGCAACCTGATTGGCCTGCAGGATCAGCCAAACAGGCTTCTGGAGGAGGTGAATCTGCAACCTGATTGGCCTATAGGAGCAGCCTGGAATTAGCCAATCACGTGGGGACCATTGTGTAAATAATGTATATATAGCTAGACGTTTTGGGGAAAGTTTCATTCATTGCTACTATGAGCTGAATAAAGAGCTTGAAATTTACACCGAGTATATTTCAGTCCACCTCAAAACTTTTGCACACAGAATGAAGGGCAGACCCAACTACAGAACAACAATAACATGGATCAGAGGATACTGCTCAACCCCGTTTATAGCATCTGGGTGCAAGCAACTGCCATGAGCATAGGGAGAACAATATACACAGGAAGTGTATTGTAGTTTCCTCCAGAGACAGATGGGTGAAGATCTAATTTCAGCCAATTGAGTCTTGGGGCCAATTTTTATGTTAGGGTCTTCTGATTAGGGAAGATGTCTGAAAATGCTTCTGCACGATAACTGCTCCAAGCCGACATTCCAAAGCCACCCTGACTATTCTTATATCACTATTATTTATTCCTGGCATCTGCAGTCATGGCAATTCTATTTAATCTGGGAGTGAGTGGCTAACAGACATTACAGTCTCTGTAAAAAATCACCGCCACCACTCAGCATTTCCAACAGCCTCTCACTTGGGGGCTATTATATGAGTGTCAGCCAATAATATATCAATTATGGAGCTGTTCGGAGTATTTTAGATATGAAGTCTATTTTGCAGAGGCAGGATGTGCAGCCACCCCATTCATTCCCCCCTTTGACATTGACTGGTAAGGCTGGATACGCCCCCCTCCAAAAAAAGTACACAGAGCTGAAGGAGGAGTTTGAATGAGTGACATGCTTTCTCACTTTCTCTTTCGGTCCGGTGTTGTTTTCAAGGCTCAGGTCCACAACCAAGCTACTGACAGTGGTGGAGGAAGCCTCTCAGTCACCTGGGGTGGTGCGCCAAGGGGCGGGGCGAACCGTCCAAGTAGGGACATGGCGCACGCAGCTTCCCCATTGGCTGCTGATCTGAGCCTTGAAAAATACAGAGCTGAAGGAAGTGGCAGAGAAGCAACCAGAAGAGGTGCAGCCTAGAGCAAAAATTCAAAGGTGTCCATGGACCCAAACAAGGTTAGCAACTAATGGCCTGATCATACAATTGTCAGCACAGCATAGGAGCCAACTTCTAGGGGCTGAGTTTCCTTCAGCCCCCCACCCAATAAAATATTTGAGGATGCTGGACTCCCCAAAACTGATGGGCATTGCCATTCAGATGGGATGTGTGATCAGTTATGCGGGGCGGTGCTTACCTGTCCCAAAATATTTTATTCAAGCCCCCCCGCAGCACAGTTACTTGGAAACAAATCCACCGATGTCACTAAAGCTCTCGGTAAGCATGTATAGGGCTGTAACTATTCTTTATGATTCAAACAGAGAATTTCTGTGGTACATTTTGACACCTAAATTGCTGGAAGCAGAGAGCTTCCACTGTAAAGTCATGTTGAGTGTCACCTCGGTAGGGACAAACCGCCTAAACTCTATCAATGTATGCTGAAATTTGATTTTGGAACCACCAACAGGGCCTCACAAGAACTTAATGATTGAATTAGCTAAAACTGGGATGAAGTTGGTCCAGTAAGTAACCTGGTCCTAAGTTGTTTAAGGCTGTGTACATCATAACCAAAACCTGACTCAGTAGCTCATTTGCAGTGAGTGCAGTTCTTTTAAGACTGGCACCATATGCATGCAGCAAGGTATGTGACTAGCCTAGCTACCAGTTAAACCAGTTGCAGCTTCTGACCCAGCCTCAACGGCAGCACATGGCAACAGCACATCCTTATAGCTACCATTGCATTAGTCAGTCATTACCCTATCCCTCTCCAAGAATTACCGTATCTGGCAGACAATTCCAAGCTGGTAAAAGGCACCTCAGCCACTGTCGTCACCTGGGCATCTAATGACAAAGATGGATCCAATAGTACCTTGAGATGGCATACCCGTTCCTTTAGAAGGGCTGCAACCCCATCCAATACTACCCAATTCCCTGACCTGGGAACTACCCAGCCATAGGATTTCCAACATATCAGGATTGAGTTTCAGTTTCTTGGCCCTTTCCCAGCTGATCAACACATCCAGGCACTGGATCAGAACATGCACAGCCACATCTGATTCAGATCTTACAGAAACAAAGGGTTGGGTGTCAACATTCTTTTGAGGTTAAGACTTTTTTTTTGTTCTCTTGGGAATTTTAATGGTTTGCATTTTCAGTCTTGGAAGGATGGTTAGTTTAAACACTGGGTGTAAAGTTTTTACTCTGGTGTTTTAATAGATATTGAATTGTTCTATTTCTTCATTGGTTTAGTTGAGCCAGTGCCTATTTTATTGCTTATTGTTTTGTTTTAACAGCACTGTAAACTGTCCTAGAATAGATAACAAGGGCAGATATTTTTATTTTTATTTTTAAAAAACACCACCACCGGAACAGTACTTGATGTTGCAATGGTCTAGAGACTCCATTCCCATAATAAATAAATAAAGTGTCCATTTAAAGTTGTATTATCTCTAGTTAATTTGCCAAGCTAAGTTGCCAGTGGTACTGTGTGTAACACACAAAACTTCACTAAAGTCCCTGGGGCTTGCTGCCCCAGACATAGTGACCTGGCTTGCACATTATATTAACATTGCTAAAATAGATTTGCTCCTCCCTTGTTGCAGGGAAAAAAGCAACGGGTGGTCACCCCATCACACGGATTCGAACTGCTGTCCTTATGATTGGCCAGCCCAAGAGGCTCGGTAGTTTAGACCACAGCGCCACCCGGGTCCCACAAAACAACAAGTACTGCATGTGAAAGGAAAACTAGAAAATGGGACAGCATTATAGCATTATAATACGGAAAACTAATGCAATATTCCCCATGTCTGAATACACCCCAGGTCTTCCCCCCACAATCCAGCACCTTTCTTCTGCTGTGGGTGCAGGCAGAAGGGGGAGTGGCCGTTCTGCTGGTGCCCCAGTAGGATGGGCCTTTTCCTTCTCCAACTCCTACATCCCCTCGCTCCACAAGGAAAAAACTAGAGATCTGCACCACTTCTTTCCAGATGGGTGGGAGTGAACAACTGGAAATTTAGAATTGTTAAGTAATATTGTCTGTGGAGGAATCATTGTGAAGCCTTCTATTACAAATGAAAATAATGAATACCGCGATCTCTTTCTGCTCTTGCTTGCATAGTACTCTGTCTGCCAATTGCAGACAATGAAATCATTCTTATCTGTCCACCTGTGAAAACATCAGACTTAGCAACACGCGACTATAACTTTATAACCAAGATCAGTAGCTATATTTTATAGACATGGCCACTGTGCACTAAAGTAGTCTAGGAGCACTAAATAAATGTTTTTTGTAGTTCTAATATGCCCCATTTCCTTATTATTGGGCATGCTTGGACAAAGGGAACTTACATGACCTTTAGACTAATTATTTTAGCAGGTATTTGTTGAAGCGAATTCTTCTTTAGTACACTTCCCTCCTTAGGGATCTGTTTCGAAGAATGCTCGGTAGTGCACTGTTTTCTGTGGAAAGCTGGTTAGACTCTAGGTTATTATTCCGAAGGGAGAAGTATGCTTTGACTCTTACTGTATTTCCCACAATGGACCGTAGCCTATAATAAAACTCATAGTCACTTTATAGTGAAGTGACCTGGCCTGTGCATTGGCTTTCGCCATTTGTGACCCATCACCCCAAATGAAGTTTATCAGCTACCAAATGGTTGTGGACTACCAAATGGTTGATTGCCTCCTCCCCGCCATTTTGAAATCCAGGTGGGTAGGTGGGGGAGGTTTAGTGAGCCCGCAGTGAGCTGCCATACATGGCTGGTGGGCTCCTTTTGCCATTCAGGCCTGTTTTGTGTGTTTAACAATTCCACACAGCACTTTATAATATCCCCTTTCTTCTCCATTCCCCATGGTCAAGGATTCCCATTTCAGATGTCTGAACATGAGGAAAGGCTTCCAGCATATGACAGAGATACGTAAGCATGCAGATCCTTTGATATGAAGGCAGTGCAAGGGCAAAGTAATAATCATTTTTATTACATGCATGCTAAACATGAAGGAACATCAGCTGACGTTTGCTTTGAAGCTGACAAAATAGGAGCTGAGGGGCAAATACCCTACAGCACAAGTGGCCTGTGCTAGATTTTGAAAGCTTGCTTTTACTTGCAGTTTGCTTAAGAAAAACTTTTATGGAGAATCCTATTTGCTACTTTGTTGATAAAGCTCAGAGCTCTTAAGATGACATAGGTCCCATCCCCTTTTGGACCTTTTCCTAAGATAAACTGTAACATCCAGTAAACTTGTAATGCCAAAGTCAGTTATATAAAACTGAACCAGAATGTTGCATCTATAAAGGCTGTATCCATAGTACGAGGCTTCTTGGGCTTTTTTTAAAGGTGGCTCTCCTACACATGAAAGCATGAAATTCAGTCATTGAGGATGAAAATCAATTTTGGACATTGCATTTTTAGTTATAAATTACAGACCCCTTTTGTGGATCGGTATCTGCTATGATGATAGCCAACTCAGACTGGACCCACTGAAATCAAAGGCAGTCATGTCCATTTATTCCAATGGGTATACTCTTAAGCATGATTAATGTTACATACAACCCCATGCCTTTTTTGTTTCTTCCATCCTAATGGTTGTGGAAATGTGCTGGGTTGGGAGAAAAGAGTGTGAAGCGATGGGGTGTCAGTAGGTCATGCAGGGAGGGGCAAGTGCTCTGCTTTCCCGATCCACGTGCCTTTTTAAATGTCAAAATAATACAGCTCATCCTGCTTTATATGTGAACAGAGCAAGACACATGAATGCAGCTTCCAACATCACATATATTTTGGTCCAGACCATACATCAGTTCTTGGGTGCAACATTGCTGCCAGTTTAAAATTGCCCTAAAAACCTCAAGCACAAAATGAGTTCCAAAAAATCCCAATCTAATATATTCACTCAGTGCCTGCTATTTCATTTTGTTAACCCTTTCAAACACACACACACACACACACACACACACACACACACACACACATTTTAGACACTGCACAGTTCAGATATTTTGAAACATTCTTTGCTTACCATGTAATGGTTTAAAGTGATAATTGTATTTGCCGCATAAATATTTATGAAGCAGTGGACTGCATCCCACAAAAATGTGTCAACTAAATTTGGTTATTCAATTGTCATACTTGCCTCCAAGAATTTTAAACCGTCCAAGATGCTATCTTGCCAGAAAGCAAACACGGATAGATGTCAAAAACCCACTAAGCACAACAATTTAGGTTGGTTTGTAAGCACTACATTGTAGATGTATGAGCACCGATAAACAATGACTGTGGTTCCAGTACTACAATTTATTCCAACTGCAATTCTTTGCTGAGAGGTTTTTTCCTCCCATATTCCCAAGGCTGGCTGAATCCTACAATTTCGAGAGGAGCGCTTCTACATGCAGGCTATTCCGCTTAGCATACTATCAAAAATGAAAAACAATGGTTTGTGAAGGTTGCTAAATAAGCATATAATCATCAGATTAGAACATAAGCCATCTATTTCCTTTTTATCAAATCAACAAGATAGTGGTGAACTTGTGAAACTTCAAGGAAACTGAGTGTGTGTGTGTGTGTGTGTGTGAGAGAGAGAGAGAGAGAGAGAGAGAGAAATCCAGGCAATGTAGAGAATCTGGCCTCTTTTGTAATATATGCTTCTAACAATCAAAAAGTTTTAAGCAATTGCTATTAACATGCAATTTTTAAGAATGTGTATTGTGAAAGAAATGTAATGTGAGCAAAATGCATTAAAAGCATGGCTGCATTTTTTATTTGAAAGGTTGTATGTACATATACAGCCAATAGTGGGTTTTTTTATCGTGTAAAGTTTGGGAAGTATATTAGTCCTCAAGTCTCGCCCAAGAAATTTATGCATGGGGTAATTCCATGCATTAATTTGTATACACAAATTGGGAGACAGGCTCTCTAATGTCTGAAAATTCCAGCTATAGCCAAGGAATCAAACAATGACCCTTATTTCCCAAACAAATGACTACAAGTCAGTGCTTAAATGCCATGGAGTGGACGACCAGGTTTTGCAGGACTGCTTCTATCATTGGCCATGCTGTCTTGGGGCTACAGGTTTATTTCCTCTGTCGTAATGTAATCTGAGACAATATGATTACAAAAATTGACCAAATGGTAACTAGCCAATATGCAAAGTACAGCTTCACTTATGCTATCACCAGCAGCTCCTTATCCTGAGTTGTTTGTGAAGCTGCTATAAATTTTAGTGGCTGCATGTTAGTTGCCATGAGATACACAGGTATTAGGAAGATTTTGGAGCTCTACTATGCACACAAATGGCTAGAGAGTTGAGAATCACTGCAGCTGGGGAGAGAGGCCTGCCATTCTTCCAAGAGAGCTGAGCAAAGTGGTAGAAGAGGCATGGGAGGTTCTATCAGAGCAACATGCCAGCCTGTAGCTCCTGAATAGGCAGCACCACCCAGTATGGGCAATGACATTGCCAGGCATCGCTGGACACTGATACCCAGATAGTAATTGCACACCTGTACAGGAGCAATCTCCCTGCCTCTGTCATTGTCTCAGGGTGTGGGTGTTGGGTCTTCTTCCCCATGCAGGGGCTGATAGGCTGTCAATAAACTCCTAGATGAGTTGCTGCATTCAGGTGTGAGTGACTGAATGACTAGATATGTCAAGAAATGTACATGCATGTCTGAATTATTCCCAATGTTTTCCAAGTTCTGTTGACAAGAGCAACTGGGATATTATAGCCAATTAAGTCTCTGAAAGAAGACATTGCCAATCTCATGACACCACCTTTCTCCCCAAACACTCCCTCTTAACAGCAGGTCTTGATTTATAGAGAACTTGCTGCAAAGCTTGTTTTTACCAAATTTATAGCAGCCCCAGGGCTCCAAATCTATGCATAAGGGGGGAGGGGGGAGGGGGAGAGAGAGATCAAGGAGTAATTATTTTCCCTCCCACATATATGACTGTGGGGCACATCAGCACATGTTACAGAATGTAGTTTTTGCAAAACAGCACAGCTAGATGTCAGAAGAGCCGAGTTCCCAAAACGATTACAAATGTATTGGCAATAAAACTGCTTCCTCACTTGAGTTTACAAAAGGGCAGATTTGACTATCACTCTTAAAGGATTAGGCGGCTCAGCATTTCAGCATATTAGTATGAAAGTGGTCTTTCTCTCTCTCGAGCACAGGTAGACCTGTAGATAATGCATTATGGAGGCCGTGCTGTTTATCAGGAGGGTGAGTAGGAGGAGCAAGGCAGTGAGGTGGTTGACACTGTGCAAATGCCACTTTGGCCCCCGTCTTGGTCAAGGGCCTCACGCCACCTATTTTCATGAGGTGGAAAGTTCCCTTTGGCCCCAATGGTATCTTTCCTCCAATGCAAATGTCAAGCAGAGGCCCCAGTCTGGATTGGGACTGCAGCAAAGGATGGGAAGCATCCCGCCCGGTTTCAGTCCCAGTCAGAATTGGGTCCCTCTGTGCCTGCTGTTTACTCTGAAGAAATATCCATGCAATTGCTAACTGCATGAACAGTGTCACATCTAGTTTGGTTCTGACAATATCTCCTTTAAAATCAAATTCAGCTAATTTTTTTAAAAATAGAAATCTATCATTTATTTTATTTCATGTATATCCTGCTTTTCTTTCATGGAACTCAAGATGATGTATTAGGACTCCCAGATAATCTTCCATCTGGACAGTGACTAGTCCCTGACCAGATGGTTACAAAAAGTAGAATTATAGAATATTTCATCTTTCAGAATGAATGTGGAATCTGCAAGCATAACTGACCAAAGTTATTGTGTGCAAGAGCATGCAGAAGAGTTTTTAAGGAGCTGCATAGGATTTTTAATAAACATGGCTTTGGTATGGGTCAACTGAAACAATTTGAAACATGGCTTTGGTATGGGTCAATTGATGTGGACATTTAGGCTATGACTTATGAGTGTGGCAGTAGATTGCAATCACTGTACATTCTCCATCCTCAAATTCAATTCTAAAATCTGAAGAAACAGTAGGCTGGATCCAAACTATTTCGGTTGCACTCCATTTAAATCAATGAGGCCCAAGTTAAGTTAGGGCTAACTTTTTAATGGCTGTCAGTGGGACATAAGTACATCTAACTTAGTCTGGATACAACCCAATCAGTTCCTGTCTTACAGCACCACCATCTGTTGCTATTGAATAAATTATAACAACTATAGCTGTTCTTTCTTCAGTCTGGTGGGTGGAGAAAGGAAATTTTTTAAACTTAACAATGCAGAATTTACTGGAAGTTGTGGGGGGGGGGAGGGTGTTAAAAAAAACCCTCCACTACATTTCTGTACGATATCACTTGAACAAGTGAATATTTAAAACTTTCAAAACTGCCAAGCTGTATAAAATGCATTAAAATAATATTATTAAAAATATAAATGAAAACTGAATTAGACAAAATATATATCTATATCCACAGTCCGCTAAGTCTTTAAATCAATAATCTAAGGTGGTCTCTAACATGGATTTCCTAAAATGTGATCTGAATAACAGCACAAAGTTTGCTGTTCAACATGAACTCTGTGAGTAGCTGATTGTACATGTAAAAATGCAATGTTCTGCCCCCTGGTGTTAGTCACTAAAAAAGGAACCGTTAAAGTACTCCCCTTCCTTTGCCTCACTTGAGATAGAGTGACATCTTCAGTTGAAGAAATGTAACAACAGTGCAAAACACAGACAATTGCACAGCTGTCAAAATCTGTCTAGTAGCCTTCCAGGTTTTCCCACTTCCCATCACTTTGTATAGTTAAAATAAACAGTCCTTGTTATGGACAGTGGAAGACTATGTACCTTAACATAATGCAGCAGGATAAAATTAATGTGCAGCAATTTAACAACTATCCAACATCCATAGAGCTTTATTCTCATTCTGGATAGTGCTGTACCTTAAAATGTTACACGAAAAGCTGAAGCAATTACACTTACAGCACAATCCTACGCTGGTCTACTAATTAGTAAACCCCTCTGTGTTTAGTAGGGATAATTCTCAGGGATATACGTGTACAACTGCAGCCTTAAACTGACAGTGTGAACTGTTTTTAGTGAAACAAGGAGGTAAGAATTGTGCTGATTTGATTTGAAAAAAGATAAAATGAGGCTTCTTGGGATAAAACAAGAGGCAGTGGCTGTGTATGAATACTTTACAAATCAAAGAATTCCGTGTCCCTAGGTTCAGTGACAGATATCTCACCAACAAAAAATAGCAATTAACCATATTCACTGTAAGCAGCCCCTCTGAAAGAAACACAGCCTGCACACAAACAACAGCTTTCTTGATGCTTGGGCTGCATACACATTATACCTTTAAAGCACATTCAAATCAAATTCTGGGCACTGCAGCTTGTTATAAGGGTTGCTCGGAATTGTAACTCTGAGGAGTTCACTACATTGCCCAGAATTCTTTGAAGGGAGAAAATGTGTTTTGAATGTGCATTAAAAGTGCAGTCATGTGGGCAAGTCTTGGAAGAAATACAATACAGTGGTATCTCGGGTTACATACGCTTCAGGTTACATACGCTTCAGGTTACAGACTCCGCTAACCCAGAAATATTACCTCAGGTTAAGAACTTTGCTTCAGGATAAGAACAGAAATCGTGCTCCGGAGGCGCGGCAGCAGCAGGAGCCCCCATTAGCTAAAGTGGTGCTTCAGGTTAAGAACAGTTTCAGGTTAAGAACGGACCTCCGGAACGAATTAAGTACTTAACCTGAGGTATCACTGTAGAGTATCAATGTGCAGAAGTATGCGCTTTCACTTTTTGCATGTTCTGCCTTAGGGTGAGTTCACGTTTGATAGTTGTCTCACAAATGCACCTTGAATACTGTTGCACACCACCCCAATCTCTGAGAGGTGAAACTTCTCCACAGGGTTCAGGCACTTACCCAGGGTTGGGTTTCCTTTAGAATGAGGAGCAGCAAAAACTGTGGTGTCTTTATGATATATGGTTTATTTACACATATATACAACCTGAGCCTATGATGGAAGGGTTCACCCATAGCCGCAGCCTTGGATTCAAGCAGAAATCGGGCATGGCTCTGACTCTCTGGCTTCCCAGCTTGCTGCTTTGCTTCCAGCTTCCAGCTCACATAACAAAACTCTGGCCTTTCTGTGTGGATGGTGCCATTTGGCTGCATAGGGACCCACACTACGAAAAGGAGCTCACTATTTGTATATACAGTGGTGCCCCGCAAGACGAATGCCTCGCAAGACGGAAAACCCGCTAGACGAAAGGGTTTTCCATTTTTGAGCTGCTTCATAAGACGATTTTCCCTATGGGCTTGCTTTGCAAGACGAAAACGTCTTGCAAGTGTTCCGATTTTTTCCCGCTCCCCCCTTTTTTCTAAGCCGCTAAGCCGCTAATAGCCTTTTAGCCGCTAATCCGCTAAGCCTTTAATAGCCGCTAAACCTTTAATAGCCGCTAAACCGCTAATAGTGCTAATCCGCTAATAGGGTTGCTTCGCAAGACGAAAAAAACGCTAGACGAAGAGGCCCGCGGAACGGATTAATTTCGTCTTGCGAGGCACCACTGTAAGATCTTTTTCAAAAATAAAAACATTTTCCCCTTTGGCAACATGTGCTCCTTCCTTAGCCCTAAACATATACCTGGGTATTTGAAGGATCAGAGGTGATTTTCCTCTTTCTAGCAAAGCTGGAAGCTCAACTTCCTCTCTCCTTCATTCCTGCTGCCCAGTTCTCAGGTTACTGAAGCAGAATCAGAGCTAGTGTTGCTTAGCGCTGAGGGAGAACTTGCTCCCACTGTTCCACAGAAATAATTGTGCGCAACATGAGAGGACTATTTGCTGACCTGCTCTGGCACCCAAGGGGTTCTGATGTTTGCCTGGTGCCCACCTGGAGAAGTTGCACAGGCTCATTAAGCTTATTCATCATGGGCACCACCAACTGGGCACTTCAGAGCAAGGCCAGAAGATACGGGGACGCAGATGGTTTTCCCATCTATCTGCCCAGTGAAAGGAAAAAATCTGCCCAGATATATCCCAGAAGGATGGTTAGGATGGAAGTATAAATAGATTTTGGCTTTCTGAAGCACATGATGGGGTTCTGAGAGGACAGACTACAGGGGAAAGACACCAGGCTAAAACTGGGAAAACTATATATTTAGAAATTGGCTTGATAAGCTGAGGATGTAACAGCATTTGGGGCTACAGTGGACATTAACATAAGAACATAGGAAGCTGCCCTGTACTGAGTCACACCATTGGCCTTTCTGGGTTAATATTGTCTACACTGACTGGCAGCATCTCTCCAAGATTTCAGCCATCATTCTCTACCAGTTCCACCTGAGCTAAAGTCACGCAAGCAAGCAAACAAACAAAATAAATGGACATCTAAATGAGATTTTATATGTTTGCTTATGAAGATGGAGAGAATAATAGCGTTTCTCAAACTGGACAAAGTGTGCTCCAATACGCTTTTATACTCTTACAGTCTTTAGTCCAGCAACAGCAGCATCTTCTTCTGTCTCCGAATAACAGGATAGGGTGCCCTTATCCATTCACCATACAAAAGCTTGTGCTATTCCAATAAATGTGTGAACCTGAGGAGTGCATGAAATAGTCCTTAATCATAGGAACGGGGTTGCTAGATTTTAATATTGGAATGTTTGGTGGTGGTGGGGTGTTTGGCGTAAAGTTGAGAACTGAAATTTGCACCTACAGATTGGCTACAGTCAGACATTATCATGAGAGGAACGAGCCAATGAGATGAGGAAGGGCCATAGCTCAGTGGTCAGAGCATCTGCTTTCCCAGGTGTGATCCCCAGGTATCTCCAGGTAGGGCTGGGAGAGACGCCTGCCTGAAAACCTGGAGAGCTGCTGCCAGTCAGTGTAGACAGTATTGAGCTAGGTGGATCCAGTGGTCTGACTCAGTCTAAGGCAGCTTACTTTGTTCCTAACCAAGCCTCTGTTCAGGCTTATGCTCCCTTTCCCATCTCTTTCTCCAGCGCAGCTGTAAGTGTGGAATGGAAGCTTTCACTTCAATTAACCACAGTTTAGCATTGCACCTTAACTCTAAACTAAGGTTGATCTTAATCATGGCTCGTTGAGAAAAAACTAGCTTGAGACAAGCTTGGCCTAAAATTGGTTTTGGACTGCAAGAAGATCAAACCTCTCCATTCTGAAGTAAATCAGCCCTTAGTGGAAGGACAGATCCTGAAGCTGAGACTCCAATACTTTGGCCACTTCATGAGAAGAGAAGACACCCTGGAAAAGACCCTGATGTTGGGAAAGATGGAGGGCACAAGGAGAAGGGGACGACAGAGGACGAGATGGCTGGATAGTGTTCTCAAAGCTACAAACATGAGTCTGACCAAACTGCGGGAGGCAGTGGAAGACAGGAGTGCCTGGTGTGCTCTGGTCCATGGGGTCACGAAGAGTCGGTCGGACACCACTAAATGACTAAACAACAACAAGAACAAAATTGGTCCCCCCTTTCTTTTTTAATCACTTTATTTAAGATTAATTGGTTTTGGAGAAGAGGGATGAGGAGCAGTGCATAAGCCATAAAGGAAGATGGATTCAACCCTGTCATGATAAACAACAGTTTATTGTCATATTTGGAAGCAGCCAAGGGAAGAAAGGAGCTCACGAGGAACTCTTTCTTTGAAGGTGGCCTGTCCCCTTCCATTTGACATGGATACCTAGTGTGGCATGTGTCACACATAGGAGCCCTCCATTCCCATCACTACATACCACAGTTTATCTGAGCACAACCACTGTAAGGTTCACATGGAATTAAGGGGCATGGAGGAGAGGGAGAATGGAAAAGCACTGGCTGCATGTGAAAGTAATTACCATAACTGTAAGAACATAAGCTTGCCAAAATGTGAATGAATGACAACTCTATTGACCTCACACTCTTTTAAGGAACACATTTGATATGCAAAGGAAACTGATATGTTAAGGTTAAGAAGGCATTCCCTACATAGCTGTTAGGTCACACATTTTACTTGTGTTTATGCACTGGAAATCAGCAAATCAAATTCATTTTGCTGAGTTTAGGAGGCACTTTTACAATACACTTAAATCCTTAAAAAACAACCCCAAAACTACTTCCTGCATGGCAGTGTTGCACTGACTTCAGGTTATGCGAGTTCAAATGCTAATGCATGATTAGGTACCCCATTCCTATTGTTTTTAATTTCAGATGTCATGCACCTTGGAGGAGAGCCCGGGTTCTTTGCATCTCTATGGAAAAGTTGGAAATCTGTGCCTGATAGTATGCACCCTTAAGTCTTTGGCTGTTTGCAGGAAGGGGATGAGATGCAACTACCAGATGTTGTGTAATTAATATATTGTATGGATGATAATCTTAATTACTGCTTCCTGTAATCCATGCTGCATTTTTAAAAAGGAGGATATGGAGGATCCAGGAAACGACAAACCTTTGATGTCTGTATCAGCTAAATTGGTGGAAAGCACTACTAAAGACAGAATTATTAAGCACAGAAATATAGAATAACAAGCCTTGCTCAGGATGAATTATTTTCCGAGGCCATTCCAATCACAGTGATTTGTGGGGAGGGGTGTTGAAATAAACAAACAGAGATGTTATTCACATGGGTCATCATTTTCCTCTGAGTTGGCTGTGGAAGCAGGGTGTAAGTGCTTCCAAACACTATTGAGACAGATAGAATGCAGATCTTGTGGTTGCTAAACACTCCTAGTATATATGTGATTCAAATATATAGGAACAGATAATGAGATTATTTTGCTGGTCCATAGCAATACATTCCCATTAAGATCAAAATCTGAAGATTTTTTTTTTAAACCCTTCTTCCTTTTTAAATAAAGATTATCATGTGGAGATACAGCAGTTGTTAGTCATATATGAGAAACAGAATGGCAATCCCAGGAGATGTTGGGATTGAAATACCAGTCTTACCTGACATGAGGTGTTGGGTTTCCAGTGACTCTGCACTCAAGCAGGACCTTCCTTCCTTCCGCAACTTCTTGACTCCTGAGTTTCTGGGTAAATCGAGGGGGTGAAGGTTGACTGTGTATCTCTTTTGTGACCTGGTACAGGGAAGCATTCTCACTGGCCTTGCAGTCTTCTTTCCTTTGGAGCACAGACTCTCCAGTATGAGTGTCTTCAGGCACCTCATTTGCAGGTGTGATCTCTGGGCATGTTTTGTCAGGGGTTGGATTCCTTATGGAATTAGGCATGGTTGGTTGCTTGTTTTTAGGAGAAAGATACCCACTATCTGGAGAAGAGGAGTTTCCGTCAGGGCTCCTGACTCTTGTCTTGGCCGCTTCACGAAAGATGGAAGAGAGTTCTTCAATTAAAGTAGCCACTTTGTCACACATCTTATTCTTGAAGGGAACATCACCTGCAGAAGTTGGTTTGGATTTGGGGCTCAGCTTTTGCATGCTTGGACCACACCTTTCAGCATTTTTAAGGCTCCGAATGAAGCTGGGTCTTGCAGGCAGCAGGGAAGATATGCTGGATGGTTTCCCAGTAACATTGTGAATGTTGTTTGCTTCCTGAGAATACATGTTCTGGTCTGGGAGAGTTTGAGCTGAAATCAGTAGTGAGTTTGGGCTGGTCACCTGAGTCCTATTGGAAGTGTTTTGACTATCCCCATTGGTCTCAATGGAAGAGGCATTATCTAGTGAGTTTGGAGAAGTGTTGAAGTAATATGTGAACTCCTGGTTTGCGTTCCCATCCTCCTTTACAGAATTCACAATAGATGTGTGAGCAAGTTCCAGGCTTTTGCTTATTTCTTCGTCACTAAGAAAGGCAGATAGCTCATTTGAAAGTTCCCCATCTGGTATGTCTGATAGGGAATCATAGAAGAGTTCATAAGATGAGGAATCCTCAGATGTGTTTTCATGGTTTCCCACATGTGTGCTCTTCTCTGCAGAATATGCCTCCATCATTAAAGGCATTGGAACAGTTTGCTCACAGCTTCTGTCCTGCATGCTGGAAGAGAATAAATTCTGTTTTGGTAAGGACCACACACTTTTTGTCACCTAACTACTCCTTTTCATTCACATATTATTAGCTCCAAAACCAGAGAGAAAACTGAAAAATCGCTGAAACCCTTATGGACCCTATGGACCCAGGTGAAATTATAATTTAAAGGTACAATGTATTTGACTACTACAATGCCAGGGTCCCTGTTCTGTGCCAGGCATAAGCAAACTTGGGCCTCCAGATGTTTTGGGACTACAACTCCCATAATACCTAGCTAACAGGACCAGTGGTCAGGGATGATGGGAATTGTAGTCCCAAAACATCTGGAAGGCTGAGTTTGCCTATGCCTGTTCTATGCAATTGTAATGTGGAGGAGTGGAGGTGCAAACCCGGTTCCCCAGATTACGAATCTACCACTCTTAACCACTACACCACACTGGCTCCTGGGATAGAAGGGCAATCCCGGGGCATTTTGCTGCCTGAGGTGAACATGCAGAAGTTGAATGGGCTAGAAGTTGATTCCTAGTTTAGCTTTGGTGACAGAACAACATCTTTGCACTAGGAGCAGCAGGTTAATTTAGGCAGCTCAGAGCAGCCTGCATGGTACACAAATCTCTGTCATCAAACGGAAGGGAATGGCTAAGGAGGAGGAGTTTGGATTTGATATCCCGCTTTATCACTACCCTAAGAAGTCTCAAAGCGGCTAACATTCTCCTTTCCCTTCCTCCCCCACAACAAACACTCTGTGAGGTGAGTGGGGCTGAGAGACTTCAAAGAAGTGTGACTGGCTCAAGGTCACCCAGCAGCTGCATGTAGAGGAGCGGAGACACGAACCTGGTTCTCCAGATTACGAGTCTACCGCTCTTAACCACTACACCACACTGGCTCACAAGGTCTCAAGGCACTCAGGAGGAACAGTAGTGGGCCTGCTGCTGCCACACATCCTACCAATTGCCACCTGAGGCAGCTGCCTCACTATGCCTAATTGTAGAGTCGGCCCTCATGCACTATAACCTTTCAACAGATTAATCTAGTGGTTAAACCAATTAGCAGGTTGCAGTTATAATTCTGGGTCATTTTAGTTTAGAAGACAACAGCTCATTGGGGCATAATAGCAGGTTGTAGAATTTTGAATGGTATGAGGAAAGATCAGAAATTAAATATTATTGTTGTTGTTGTTATCAATTAATGTATATACTGTTTCATTACCAAAATGGCTTCAAAGCTGTTGACAAGTATTAAATCAATTCTAACATATATTTTAAGCAGAGATTGGATGACCATCTGTCATGTATGATTTACTTGAGATTTCTGTATTTGCAGGGATCATTAGATCACCCTTAGGTTCCCTTCCAACTCTACAATTCTATGTTTCTATCTATAAACACATAAAATACAACAATAATACATTTTATCCACTTCTCAAGGACTAGAAAAAGAGAGAAAAGCTTTGTTCGACACACATTGTTATATATTTTAGAAGTATATTAAAAGCATTCAGGGCTTTGCAAAGGAAATGGAAAAATTTCATCTGGAAATGTGGGTAGACCAAAAGCTACCGTAAATGAATGCATAATGGCATTTCTGTTTGAAGGCAGGCGTTTAGATCTAAATTAACAGCCAGCCTAGTGACGGACCAAGCTGGTTTAGCAAGACAGCACTGATTCTTCCACTTCGTTTTTCAAAGCTGCATATCACCATATGCCATACTACTTTTCTTCCGTAAGAGATGTATGACCTGGCTGACAGTCATAAGATGCAATCGGATGTATTTTACATTGACTTGTGTAAGCTCCTGTTACATTTAGCAGCTCCTCTGGGGCTTATCTTGCATGAAACTCTTAACTCATTGGCAGAGTGCTTGAATCCTTGGACTAGCCTGGGCATCTCTTAATATCTCTTTTCTTTCTCAGTGCCATATCACTGTGTAACCGAGCAAAAAAGAAAACTATTAGGAAGCTGAGCTCTTTGCCATGAGATTTTAGCACCTGAATCTCTCAGGCAACGAATCTGCATTTTGTTTTTTCTGGGCTCTCTGCTTCCCTTTTAATCCAATTTCTGTAACAACTACATGCAACAATGAGTTACCCAAAAAGACGGTTACCAGATTTTTTTTCAGTGAATCCGGGAACACTTTTCAACTTCAATTGATTTTGTATGGGGACTGATTTGTAAATTCGGGGACTGTCCCCGGGAAATGGGGACATCTGGTAACCTTAAAAAGCTTTAAATCTGAACACAGTTGTCCGAATCACAGTTTAAGAACTTTAGAAAAGAACGTGAGAGATTAAACACACATTTCCAGTTTAATACAGAGCCCATGAGGGAGGTTGAATACCGACAAAGTTTCAACATATGCAAAGGCTTCCCCATTTATTTTGAATGGGTATGAGCATTATGTATCGCTTTGCGGACACTCACCTGCCCTGATACTGAAGTGAATGCAGAAGCCTGCATAGATGGGAGCTAACTCATCAGTGTGCACATTGACGTCTGACTAAAACAGGTTTCCTCAAACTTGGCCCTCCAGATGTTTTGAGACTACAATTCCCATCATCCCTGACCACTGCTCCTGCTAGCTAGGGATCATGGGAGTTGTAGGCCAAAAACCTTTGGAGGGCCGAGTTTGAGGAAGCCTGGACTAGAACTTTGGGTTGAACCTATCCTAACCTCTTGCTCATGAGCTATTCGACAGTGGAATAGACTACTTTAGAAGGTGGTGGCTGCTCCTTCATTTGATGTTTTTAAGCAGAGGTTGGATGGCCATCTGTCAGGGGTTCTTAAGCTGTGATTCCTGCATTGCAGAGGGTTGTACTAGACAACTCTTCCAACTCTTTAACTCTATATTTTATGATCTGCAAGTGGGTCACAAACCTTAAACAAATGGGTTGCAGGCTTTATAAGTAAACCAAAACAATATTTTTGCTTTTAATCCTTAACTGGTATGATGAATACCTCTTACAGCTTGTGGTATATTATAATGCTTGTAACTGAACAACAGAAAGGCTCAAGACTTTTAACACTTGGGAAAGGCTTTCTGACAGCTGGAAGCAAATCTGGTGATTTGCCCCACAACAGAGCCTGTACAACAGAGGTGAGCTGTAATAGCCACTCAAAACAGCTTACTAGATGAGCACCTTGTGTCATACTGTTGATGGATCTCCTGCCAGGTTAAGTTAATGGCTAAGCCAGAGTGATATGCTTAGTTAAAATAAGAAATAATATATTTACCTTCTGTATCAGTAATTATTTCAGACTATATCTGACAAATATCAATCCCTGCTTTGATCTACTTGTTGACAAAATGTAAGCTGAGGTATCTACTGACACTTGACAAAATAAACTGTATTATGAATAAAACTATTTAAAATATTCATAGTTCATTAATATGGCTTGTGCAACCATGTTTTTAGAATAATTTTGTTAATTTAGGAAGCGATATCCTGCAGGCAGATGCACACCAATCTGCACACAAAACAGTAAATAACTTGGTAAATACTAAAGGCATTTCAACAAATTCCACATTAATATGCGTGTTTGTTCATTTTTTTATTGGATGCCTCAAACAAGTGTTATATAATAGGCAATCTTGCAGTAAAAATGGCTGCCAAAGACCTAAGGCCCAATAAAATAATGTGTCACCGTACCAAAAAGGTTGGGAACCACTGGTCCAGGGGATCAGCTGTCAAGGCTTCTGGATAAGTGCCAGAGAATCAGGGCTAAACTTGGAAATTATATGTTTCATATGCTTATTAAGGAAATAATCCAGCCCAAGGCAAGTCCTTTGAAGTCCCATAGATTTCAGTGGAATATATTTTAGCCCTTGTCATGTGGTATATGCATGATGAGGCCGCCATGCAATTAAAGGAAAGTTGCCCCAGACCACTGGCCCTATCCCTGATATTGTGAATAGCCCTGCCTTCCAACATCCATGTATTAAACACTCATGTCTGGACACTGGAGAGGGAAACCTGCTTACATAGATCTCTGTGCACATATCTGATAGTGAGACTTCCTCTGTTCAGATGTCCACACTCAATGTGTTGGCATTGTAGGAGTAAGTTTAACTTAACTGTATGGAGCCCAGCTCACCTGTAACTCTGTAATTAAAATCAGTGGGATACATGAGCAGTTAGCGTTGGCTGGATCACGCCCAAAGTTTTTATTTTAAATGTTTTTAATACTCCTCTATTTTTTTAAAAAAGAAACACCCCCAATTTTAAATAATAGTTATACATGGTATATATTTCTTAATAAATGTGTGTTATTTTTCAAATTTTTATTAAATATGATGCTTGGCATCCTGTTGGCATTAGTTTTTCCATCATAGTGGCAAGTGAGCAAGATCTTTACAAGGCTCCAGTGCATGCAAGCAGTGACAGCTCTCCTTCCATTCAACAGTGAATGGGCACAGAAAAGTGAATTGCAATGAGGCAAATTATTCCATGTGGGACAATGCATTCAACAATGGGGAAGTTAGGGGTGCTCCAGACCCACTGGAATTGGTTTACGTCCATTTTGCAATCCACTGAACAATAAAGCAAACCTGGCGAAAATGTGTCTTACCCATTCATTCTCAGATAGTCCATACACAAAGAAAGGATAAAAATTCACATCCAGAACAGCCAGCTAATCTGATCGCAAGTGCCTAAAATAGATACCGAAGCAAATATGTTGGCACCTGGCAATGTAACTAGATTACTAGAAGGTGCAACATTTCTTCGTTTGTGAACAAAATGCCAAGTTCCCTACAGGGCACCACAATTATTTGGCTCTTCTGAACTTTTGTCCATTTATTTTGATTGCCTGTAAAAAGGCTTCACATCTCTAACAGTAAGCCTTCAAGTCTGCGTGCTTTGAATTAAGGTTTGCCAACCTACCCAATTTATTTCGGTGGGATTAAGCGCTTCATTCAATGCTGCATCATGGCCAGAATGTATAGCTCTGCAATGTTATCCAGGAAATCCACTTTTCCTTTGCCAGGACTCTGCGTCTTTAAGTCATATCTATTCTAGTTAAAATAACACTTGAACCCTATCAAATAGCATACATGATCATAATTAGAACTAGGCTATGAGCTATTTCTAGACTCTTCTGATTAGACAGCAGCATATTTATAAATGCTTTCCTCATCTCTCTAATGAGCTTATTGGCGATGGTAAAACAATGTACTGTACAGTTTGGAAAAAGAGATGAAAAGTACATGTAGCTAGCCTGTTATTTCATGCATTTCTTGATTTTTTAAAACAATATTCTCAGGCCTAAATGTGATATTCTACAAACAGCAATAGAAAAAATCACAGAAACTTTAGACCATCAGTTATAAATATGCTTACTTAAACATTATAAGTTATTGTTTGAAAGGCACTGATAATTCATATAATGAATCTAAATCAGAATATGTTTAGCACTGTTAAAAATAATGTTCAAGATCTGATTTTCTAGTGCGATCAGGAAAAGGAAATGCACAGGACAAAAACACAAGCAATTAATTATGTCTATAATGAGTTTCTTTAAAAATTAAAATCAAGTGCTTTCAAAAACATTATGCAACCAGAAAGCATGGCAATAGTCAATGAAATCTCTTTATATGTAGCGAATGAAATATAACATTCATACATGGACAAAATTAAGCAGAATTTAATAAAGAACCCAAAAGGATCTTACAAACCTTAAGTCAGTGTGAAGAATTTCATATAGAATAAATTTCAAGCATGGAAGCTCTTCCTCCTTTTGTCTAAGAAAGCTGGAAGTTGCTTTAGCTATTCATTCAGGATTGCTTGGTCCACAGTATCGAGGTGACTGTGGCCTCTGAGTTACATCTGTCTTCTCTGACTATGTAATTCCTTCCCACTCAACTATATTTGGTAACTGAACTCATGTTTCAGCAGGACTGCCACTATCTGGAATTCCAGCAGAACGAACATTGGGCCAAGATGAATGAGCAACGTCTGTGTGTGCTTCGTGCTTATATATCCAAGGAGTTGTTGGAGATTACAAAAAGCAGTCTAGTATTGTTCTTTATACCAATGCTGGAAGTTTCCCCCCGTAACTTTGTAACAGCTAGCCTGAAGAATTCTGTAGGGGTTGAGTGATACAAAATAAATTTCCATAGAAAAGTTTTCTGCTTTACTTCAAAGCACGCTTTTGGTAACTAGGTGTAAATTAGTCCAGTACTTTTTTGCTATCAGATTGTCCTGTTGCAATGCTTACACACACAGTATTCAGATAGGTCATGGGTAGGCAAACTAAGGCCCGGGGGCCAGATCTGGCCCAATCACCTTCTAAATCCAGCCCACGGACAGTCGAGGAATCAGCGTGTTTTTACATGAGTAGAATGCGTCCTTTTATTTAAAATGCATCTCTGGGTTATTTGTGGGGCCTGTCTGGTGTTTTGACTTGAGTAGAATGTGTGCTTTTATTTAAAATGCATCTCTGAGTTATTTGTGGGGCATATAGTCCAGCCCCCCACAAGGTCTGAGGGACAGTGGACCGGCCCCCTGCTGAAAAAGTTTGCTGACCCCTGAGATAGGTGCTTAGGAATGAATGATGCTTATTTTTCTTAGTTAGTCAGCAACATGATTTTTAACCTTTTTTTGGGGGGGGGATGATGCAATGTGTGCTACATATGCTACTACATTTGCATTTTACATTCTAGCAGCAGTTCTCAAACTTTTCTTGGAGGTAGGGGAAGTGGAAATGGATATTAATTTATATCACTTAGTGCAAGCATCATTGTCAAAACCAATGCCTACGAAAACTGAGGCTGCTGAAGCGCCAGAGACCTGGAAGACCTGCTCCCTGCCTTGCACCTGGCCTGGGAAGCTGGGGCCCTGACTAACTGCAGCTACAAAAGCTGAGAATGCTAAACAGACTCTTGAGCTGGGGTATTATTTAGGTACTTTTGCTGGGGGACATTGTTGCTGCTTTTGATATTATTATTTTTTGCATCTACATTTTAGATCTTATTAAGATTTATGTTGAAATTGTTTAATTTGCTTGTGTATTTTTTTAATGTTTTATGTATTTTTTATGACCACTTTGTTATGTTTGTAATTATGTATTTTTTCAAGTCAGCTGCATTGAGCATGGTTTTAACTATGGAAAGGTAGAATACAAAGAAAAGTACGTATGTATGTACAGGCGGAGACCATTTTGCATGGGGGTTTTGTTTCTGATTCTCGTGTGCATCTGTGCAGTGTGCATAATCTTGCTCCACCCTGTTCTGCCCTGCCACATTTCTGGGTCACTTCCGGATCATGTGTAAAATAGCCGCTGCTTGTATATTACCAAAAACATGCCCCCTAGCCCATGCATCTGAGAAAAGTTCCTTTAACTGGTAAAATTGTGAGGTGGGGATTAATAGATGACACTAGTGCTGTATATATACATGAACAGACTCTAAGCCAGGGTCTTGTACTCCCTGTTTTATAAATACTTTGCTCTGTTTAGTCATGTCCAACTCTTTGTGACCTCATGGATCAGAGCACGCCAGGCACTCCTGTCATCCACTGCTTCCCGCAGTTTGGTCAAACTCATGTTAGTAGCTTCGAGAATACTGTCCAACCATCTCGTCCTCTGTCGTCCCCTTCTCCTTGTGCCCTCAATCTTTCCCAGCATCAGGGTCTTTTACAGGAAGTCTTCTCTTCTCATGAGGTGGCCAAAGTATTGGAGCCTTAGCTTCAGGATCTGTCCTTCCAGTGAGCACTCAGGGCTGATTTCCTTCAGCATGGATAGGTTGTTTAAAAAATAATTTTCATTAACCAGCCAATCAAATCAAATTAAATCACATCACATAAATTCCGAATTACAAAGCCGAATTTTAAATTTTGTTGGGGGAAACCATATTTCAAAATCCGAAGGGGGATTCTGATCATCTTCTTGTTACTGCGTTAATGTCCAAATCAGTCCAAATCAGTCCAAATCAGTCCAAACAGAGTTCATAATTCTATCCAGTTTTATCTTACTGTTTCCACATCACATCTTGTTCATATATTTTCTCTTTTTTCTTTATGATCTCTTCTGAAAGTCTCCTTAAGTCGATAAAAACCAATAATAATCCTGTGTGAATTTTCCCGTTCTTCCAATCCTTAAATCGAGATGGTTTCCATATATCATCGCCTTCATAGATAACATCGCTCTTTCCATCATTAATCTCGCAAAACTGTCGCTCTTAAGTCCTCTGAGGAGTTTCACCCACAATATAAAAACAGCTCTATTTCTCTATTTCTCCTCCCAGACTCAAGACCTCCGACAGAACTTCCCAATATGGCGACGGCATTTTTAACTGCGTCATTCCAAAGCTCTTATACATTCCACGCTCTTCTTAAAACATGCTTTGGTTCGAAAGTTTATCTCCACACAGCCTTAAATCCACAGCTTAAATCCTTAAAACGACATTTCTGACTTGTGAGGGGAGGGGAATCTTGTTTAATCACATAAGGAAAGAAAGGAAAGTTTTTCCCCCTCCCCCATCAGTCATTTGCCATACCGAATCTTGGCGTATCTTCTCATGATTTCTTCTTGTTCCTATCAGAGATCTCTTCTGTTAGCAGTCTTTACTCCCCCTCCTTCCTTGAAATATGTGCATTCCTTCATCCAAATTGTTTCTTTTGAAGTTCTTGCAGCTAGTGGCGCGGATCAGGGACGGCGTCCAGGAGCGCCGAAATCCCACAGGAGGGCTTTGTGCCTAGTGCCCCCATCCCCGCAAATTCGGGGGTGGTATAGGGCACAGCAGGCAAGGGCAGTCCCCCCCACCATCCGGGGGGGGGGGTTGGGAGGCTAATTACTCCCATCATAGCCTCCAAATTACCTTGTGTGGGTCGGAGAGATGTTATTGTCAGCCATCTTCCGATGCACCCCCTAGTGGCCCCCCAGCATGGATAGGTTTGATCTTCTTGCAGTCCATGGGACTCTCAAGAGTCTCCCTCCAGCACCATAATTCAAAAGCATCAATTCTTTGGCGATCAGCCTTCTTTATGGTCCAGCTCTCACTTCCATACATCACTACTGTGAAAACTATAGCTTTAACTATTTGGACCTTTTTCGGTAAGGCGGTGTCTCTGTTTTTTAAGATGCTATCAAGGTTTGTCATCACTTTTCTCCCAAGAAGCAGGCGTCTTTTAATTTTGTGACTGCTGTCACCATCTGCAGTGTTCATGGAGCCCAAGAAAGTAAAATCTCTCGCTGCCTCCATTCCCCCCCCCCCTTCTATTTGCCAGGAGGTGATGGGACCAGTGGCCATGATCTTAGCTTTTTTGATGTTGAGCTTCAGACCATATTTTGCACTCTCCTCTTTCACCCTAATTAAGAGGTTCTTTAATTCCTCCTCACTTTCTGCCATCAAAGTTGTGTCATTTGCATATCTGAGGTTGTTGATATTTCTTCTGGCAATCATAATTCCGATTTGGGATTCATTTTCACATCATGTATTCTGCATATAAATTAAATAAGCAGAGAAACAATATACAGCCTTGTCGTACTCCTTTCCCAATTTTGAACCAATCAGTTGTTCCATATCCAGTTCCAACTTTATAAATACAGCCCTGGTTAAAATAGCTTCAATCTGAAAAATAAATTTAAAAAATGTAACCTGTCCCTTGCCTAAGTAACAATCTAATTTACACATTAAAGCCTTTGGCGGAAACCTGAGTGGGCTTTTGAGTTCTTTGTTTGGCAATGATGGCTAGAACAGAGAGAGTAAGTCCCATTAAACTACTTGTATAGGATTGCACTGTTACTTTATTTACAAAATTATTGATGAGTTAACTTTTGGTCAAAAAAAGCGTCCCAAAGCGACTTTCAACAGAAAACGCTTGAAGTTTAAAACTTTAGAGCACTATCCTAACAAATAGAGCATCCTTGGCTCTTTTTTGTCCTTACCTCTGTCTTCCTCTAAATTTATCTTTATGTACTAGACACATAGTTGTTTAAGCATCATTCCTTCCCCCCAGGAAACCTGCGGGAATCACCATAGCTCAGTGGTAGACTACATGCTTCACATAATTAAATCCGTGACATTTTTAGCCTCCAGCCTCTAAGATCAGGTAGCAGATGATGTGAAAGACCCCTGCCTCGAACCCTGGAAAGCCAGTGCCAGTCTGAGCAGAAGACAGATGGACAAATAACTGGACCTGCTAGAAAGCAACTTCCTCCCAGTGCTGTGCCAAAAATATCATCTTTCTTCTGACTATTCTCCATCAATTAATGAGAAAGGAAATTGCATCAGTAAATCATCAAAGGGGAGTAAAGAAAGGGGCAAACTTCTCATGGGAGGGCTGCAGGGTTTCTTTTTGGTGGTCATTCTTACTTTTGAAGTAGCCAAGTCGTGTTTGTGAATATGCCTCCTTTCATTCCACAAATCATCTCCTCAGGGTATGTATGTAGCCTTCCCAGATACTCATGCTTCACTTAAAGCCCAGGGAAAGACATTACTAGGAAACACTTCCCATAGGGCCTTTTCAGTTCAGGAAGTAGGGAGGCTGCAGAGATTTGTTTATTGGAAAGAAAATCCACAAACGTAAGGCTTTCTCAAAATTTCTAAAGAAATTCGAAAGTAATTATTTTTAACTATTTTTATTACTTTTAATATTTATTTAGCAGGCAACAACCAGGAACATAAACAAATATGCAAACAGAACATACAAAAGAAAAACACATATTCCATGTTGTACAATGTAAATATCAAAGGAAAGAAATGCAGAAACCATGTGTTTAGGCAGTCATCTAACACAATGTCTTCAGAGATGATTTTAAAGTCCCCTGAGAATGAGGCAGAAAATGGACTTTTCTGTAGAGGAAGAAAACTTCTAAGAACTTGGAGGACAGTTTTGATACAGCACTGCTTCCTATATAACCCTGGGAATTGCTGTTCTGTGAGTGTGGCTTGCAGATCTCCAACACCAAATTCTAAGGAGCCACATCAAGCTACCATTCCTGGATTTTTTGTAGTAGAAGCCATGAGGCTTAAACTAGTACAGAAGCAGTGTAAAGCTACTGTGTAGTTAGACATACCCTTGCTGTCATTCTTTCTCATTTTCCCTGTGATCTTCCTATTTTTCTTCTCTCTCTACCCCCCCCCCCCCGTTGTCACTTGTTCAACATAGCTTAGGACACTTCAGAATTTTAACAGTGAGCCAGTACTGGAGGAAGGCACACTTGGGTGATCAAATAAGCTTTCAGTGGTTTAGATACATACTCAAGTCTGAAATCCATAAATTTGTAACTTAATGCAATTACAGCAAGAAAGATGAAGATTTTACATTCAAAATAGAGACTGGTCAACACAGTGCAAGCATATAGCCTACATATAGCTGATACAGCAGATTGCTCTATCTCTTTCCTAAGCAGCTTGGTCAAAGAAGTTTCTTTCAAAAAAGGGGGGTGGAAAAAATAACAACCAATGACATTTTTTAACTACTGTACATATATAACATAGGGACTGAAGAAATATGTTACATCATATAGCTCTGCCAAATTTGCACTTATTCCTGTCAAGTTGGTGTAAATATTGCAGCACCTTCAATTTGAATATGCTTAATCTAAGGCTACACTGGGGGTGGGGGGCACAAAGGCAAAATAAAATTCATGGGCACGTGGCTGCGGTGCTGGAAAATGGCTTTACCATTAGTGGGTTTCCATGAGAGCCCAGATGGCTCATGTATGGAATTAGGATTTATTCCTCTAATGATTTAACATCCCTTGACAGTTAAAAAGCAAAGTGGAGCTTGCAGGATTTAGATATAAGGTGAAGAAGCACGAACTACAGCTGAGCTATAAAGTTCCTTTGCCATTGAAATCCAAGGAACTTCCTGGACAGGGAGGTGAAAGTGATACCACGGAGGCTATGCAAAAGTCCCTCATAGCAAAATAGTGTTAAGAGCAGAGGGTGACTCTTTTGGATTCTCCATCAGTCAAAGCTTTGTGTACGTATATGCAGTATATTCCAGAGCTGTGGGGAGATACTGTTCCCTAAAAAAACCCCAACCAAAAACATTTCATATCAGAGATAGAAAAGAAGACAGTCCTAATTTTTCAAGTCAACATTTTCTGGCTCTGTAAGATTCAATTTAGGGTTTATTTTCTGATAGACTCTAAAAGACTATAAACCACAAGTGAATCCCACATGTGTTCATACTCAGCACACGGAGAACATTCCACAGAGATTAAATTTCATTTTAAAAACAGAGTAAGCTGCCAGTCCTCATCATCACTGTGGGGAAAACTTTCTCCAATCCCAGGAACAGAGGAAAAGACGGTGAGTAAGCTCACAGTTGCCAAGGCCAGGCTGCTGCATAGGAATTTGTAGTATAATTAGAGATGGAAATCTTGAAGCCATGGGAAAAACCTGCTCTTTTTTGCCAGGGGAGGGTGTTAATTTTGGGGGGAACTTGGAAAACAGGACATTGTTACTCCAGGAACATCAAATATATTATGTATAACTTGGTTTGTCCATACAATTATAATATTTGATATATTAAGTTTTAAAATATGGTTTGTTCATGCAACAATTACAAATGTACTAAATTAAAACACCTACTCTATATTGAAAGAGGAAACGCAAAAGCAAAGAAGACATAGAATCCTTCTTCCGTATGAAAATGGAAGCATCTCTTGGAAGCAGACAAGCATGTTGCTCTTGCATTTGAGAGCTGTACAGTACTGCTTGCCCTCAAGTATACAGGAATTGTAATGATTTGATACTGTATGCAATCTTGCATTAAGAAACCCCTCTTCCTATTACACTCTTCATAAAGCATTTTAAGAGAATAAGTGTTTGATGAGCACCATCTCTTCAACATTTTATTCATCCTTCTAAAATAAAATATTTCATAAACAATCTTTTTCAATGGTTCAGCTTTGGAGTGGAGAGAATAATAGAACCATAGAGTTGGAAGGGACCACGAGGGTCATCTAGTCCAACCTCTGCAATGCAAGAATCTTTTGCCCAATGTAGGGCTTGAACCTATGACCTTGAGAACAATAGTCTCAGGCTCTATGTGTGGAGGAAAGACACATTATGTCTTTGGGGGAAACATAACAATCTAGGATGGCATGATTTAATGCATATGCATCGAAGAGAAACCAGCACATGACAGAATTCTTTCATTGCTTGCTTCAACTCTGGTTTTGTGAAAAAAAATTGCTGGTGGTGCCATAGCTCACTAAAGACCACGTGTACAAAGTTCTAACATGCTGAGGAAAATCAGCAGTCTGCCTGATTCAGGAAGGGCAATATACGTTTTGGGAAATGATAATGTGCACTGCGCAGGATAATATCTGCTCACCTGGAACTCCTGGTGGGCGGCCATTGCTGCATGGCGTGGCAAGTTCAGGGAGGCTGCCAAATTTCCAGGTGAGGCCGGGGGAGGGGTGGCTGGCACTGCCCACCTCAGGCCATGACGGACCCTCAGGTAAGGGTGGGCAGTGCCCGCTCAGCCAATCAGAGGCTGGGGCTTGGGGCTGCAAGCAGTCCATCCCTAGCCTATTTAAGGGGGCGGTCAGGTGTCGGCTGCCCTCTTGCCCAATCATCATGGGATTTTCCACCCCCCCCCCAGTCTTCAGGGGCCTGTTCAGAGTGGGGAAGTGGGCACATTGCTTATGGACCTTGTTATGGTTAATTCAGTTGATGTATTTTGGGGGCCAGGGAGGAATTTTCTCCTGCAAGCAAATTGGCCAGCTTGTAGGTTTTCGCCTACCTTGTAGCAACCATCCCAACTTTGGCAGATTAGGCATGGGGCTGCATCCTTAGTCACTGGGGTACCCTGTTAGAGGGATCCAGGAATGGTGGTTCTGTCCGGGAGTCCACTGGTGGACCAATGAGCCAATACACCTATCCCAATGGTGGCCTGTGTGGTGTCATGGCATCCAATCTATGTTGGGGATGACTCCCCAGCACAGGTTTGACCCCACCAGGTTTCTATCAGGTACAGTGCTTTTTTCTTTAAAAAAATATTAAATGTTTAGGGGTATGTGATGGGATGATGAGCTGCTTGTGCGTAAAATCCAAGTCCCTCAGAGTTTGGTCAAGTCCACAAGCCTCTGTCTGTAACGGAGCCCCTTAAGCATGGCTCCGTCAGTCGCTGGCAGATTCCGACAGTGGTTGCTTTCGGAATCTCTTCCAACATAAAAGCTCCTTAACGGAAACACGTCTTCTGGACTCTCTGCGTGACAGTTTCCGGCGAGGAGTGGGTGTCCCTACAGGAGGTCCTGAAACCTCCCCACTGTTTTCGCTGGAAGTGTCTCTGAGCCATCCCTCCTGCTCACTTTCCCTCGGATCACCTCCTCTCCCCCTGCTGGTTCCCTCTTCAGCTGCTGAGTCTCTCCCAACCTGTGTGAGCCCTTCCACCTCCCGTCCTTCCGATGGCAGTTCCCTGACAGGGTACTCTCCTTTTCCTACTCATATTGAAATACTGTCCCCTCAATGAGGCCATACTTAGATTCACAAAATGTTTAGGGGTATGTGTACCCCTGCATCCTCCGCCCCCAGAAAAAAGCACCCAGGTAGCAGGCAAGCCCAATTCCTTAGCCAAACCTACTCTTTCCTGTAATCAAAAATGTAGTGGCCTAATTCAACCCAACAACAGTCTCCTGTGTCATTCTTGAGGCCCTCCCTTCATTATGTGCCTGTGCCGGCAAAAGAGGCTGCAGCAACGTGTTTGAATATATATTTTATTTATTTATTTATTGAATTTATATCCCGCCCTACACCCGGGGGTCTCATATCCCTTTCTGCATGGATCTAGGATTTGCCCATTTTCTACTGGAAGCATTAAATACGTCTGGGAAGTCATAGCTTCAACTTTCTTGGAAATGTTGATGTCTGTACAGCATTACTATGCTTTGCATGCAAGAGATCTCAGACTGAACACATCTCCGCGTACAGCTGGGAAGGCCTCTGTCTGAAATCCTAGAGAACTACTCCCAGTCTGTGTGTAGACTGTGCTAGATGAACCAATGGTCTGACTCAGTATATGGCAGTTTCCTAAGTTCCACTTTGCTCATGTACCATACATTTTAAGCATATTTAAAGCACACACCTCACCCACAATCCTGGGAACTGTAGTTTTTTGCAGGGTGCTGGGAACTATAGCTGTATTAGGGTTATAAACTACAAGTCCCAGGATTCTTTGAGGGGCAAGGGTTACTTTAAATATATGTGTTGGAAATGAATTCCCTTGATTTGAAACAGGACCTGCCCCAAACATTTTGCTCCCAGAGAGGAAGAACAAGGCGGTACCCCACTTCTATGAACGGAAACCGATTGGCTGGCAGTTGACTCTCACTTCAGCCTTGGGGATAGGACAGCATTTTTAACCCCCTGCCCCTGCCCCAGGACACCAGGCAAGAAAGGCCACGTGCCACACACAACAGATGACAGGCTCAGAAGGAATGGCAGGGAGCACCTCATTTTGTCTAATAGGGTCACCCTAATTACCTGTATTTCTTTATAGCAACAGTGAGTTGTGAGGTGGGAATAACGAAGGCGGGGTGCAAGCCCTAACATTTGTTCCAAATGCGGTTTACTATATGATTAAATCTGAAAGGGAGTTTTATCTCGTGCGAGTTTATTACGGAACGGGGTGACTATTTAAAAAGACACTTCCTCGAATTTCCCTATTATGAAGAAGGAAGACGATAAGTGATTTCATTTTCTTCCTACCAACCACTTGTGTGTGCCAGTGAGCCTGCCGATCAGGATTTCTACCTTGCAAGTATGAAAGGCAGTTGGCATTAGACAAATGCGGACAGCTGCATACCGATGACAGAAGCTGTGTGTGTGTGTGTGTGCACGCTAAACAAAGATGACAGTGTAAACGGATGTGGGCTGCGCTCTGTGGGGAAACAAGGGAGCAATTTCTGCTGTGGGAATGTGCCAAAGTACTCAATATTTAACCAGCCTTTAACCCGCATAGCGTCTGACTGATAAAATGCCACAAAAACAAACAGATAAAGGGAACTCTGGCACAAGGCGAGGATGGGAGCAAGAGAGTGTGCAAACGCTGAGGGAAATGTCTGGAAGGCACTTGGTGACTCAGGACTATTTTTGGAAAGAATTTCCACAGAGTTGGAGAGTCCTCAGGCTTCCCCCCCCTTTCTTATTTGATTGGCTAATAGACAGGTGCTCCAGAAGGTGATGGCAGAAGGCTTCCAGGCCTCCTTATATGTCATTTCAGTTACGATGATAATGACTGAGACCGTCAGTATTTTGTGGGAAGGATTCCAAATGCATACTGGAACTTTGAGTTCGCACAGTTAAAGTGGATTTAACTGCCCTACTGCTACAAACCAACATTTTTTGGTGGTTTGGCAAGTGCCAGTAAAAGCATTGAAAAGTTGTGAGGTGAACAAGACAACAGGAAGATGTTTCCAGCAAGGAAATAAATATGAATGAAGGATGGATGGATGGATGCCCCATAAACAAATCAAAATGAATGCTCAGTAATGGCAGGACATTGTTGTTGTTGTTTTATTTGTACCTCACCCAGCGAATTGGGTTGCTCCAGTCACTCTGGGCAGCTTTCAACAGATACAATATCGTAATAAAACATAAAATATTAAAAACTTCCCTATATAGGGCTGCCTTCAGATGCATTCTAAAAGTTGTATAGTCTAACCACTAAGTAAGTTAAGGTTTGTGTAATCAAATCAGGATGAATGCTGAATAGAGGTCGTGGAGGATCCCTTATGGTGTCAGGTCAAAGGCAAATTACTTCTCTTTCACTGAGGTGGCGATGACAATGAAAATGGACAGCAAAACCTCACTGCAGCAGAAAGAGTGTTTGTAACAGCAGTATATATGAACTTTTTACAAGCTGAAAATATAACTCTGCAACCCTATAGAAGCAAACCCATCTGAGTTCAATTGGATTTATTCCCAGGTGAGTATAAGGATTGCAGCTCAATGGGACTAACTTTTGTGCAGTCAGAGGAACACCGGAAGATGCCTTGTGGAATCCGCTGCCAATAGACATTCAGCAGGTGCTTTCTGTTCTAACTTTTAAATGCCTGCTGAAAACGTTTCTATCCCAGGCAATAAAGAACACACATTGCCACAACAGTTTTATATGCTCACATTTTCATATTGTTTTACATACAATTGTTGTTTATATAAATAGTGGTCTCTATATATTTATAAACAAACATACCCTACCTGGAGATGCCAGGGACTGAACCTGGGACCTTCTGCCTGCAAAATATGGTCTCCTCTCCACCACTGAACCAGAGCCCTTCATGCCTTTGCTAATGCCCAGAAGTCTTGAAACGGCCCATCTTTTAAAATTGTACAGAGTAAGGTGAGCAAGCCCATATTATTACTTGTGTGCTTAATTAAGACAACTGTTTCCTTTGAACTGTGACTTGGGTTAACGATGTATTTGCAAGAAAAGCTGAAGTGCAGCAGCAGCAGCAGGTGTTTACTGTCCGCAAGAGCTCCTCAGCTCTGTCCCCCTGCCTAACGGTGGATTTCACTAAGCTGTTCTTTTTCCCTTCCCTTTTTTTGGCTTGACGCCATTTTCTTCCGAAATATTTCTGGATAATGTGAATTCCGACGTGTGTGCTTTGCGGTCTACGTGTGGTGTGAATGCAGGTGAACGTGTGGAAAGAGAGCCCTCCCGTCTCTCGGAAGGGGTTGGACTAAAGGACCCCCTTCACATTCCCTGGAGTCCCTGCAACACCTCGCAATTCCCCTTTTCTGACAGCTTGCTGCGGAAACCGCTGGTGCTCCATGGAAACCTCTTTCTTCCTCATGCGCTTTCTGTCAGGGATGCCTCGCTGTGACTCCCCTTTTCCCCGCCTCTTATATAGCAAGCTGCTTCGGGTTTCCAGTTTTCCCGCAATTTGGGTAGCTTAGAATGAAGTGCTACTCTGTAGGAAGCCCCCCCACTTTCTTCCACGTGACTCCCGCGTGCACTCAAAACACGTCGGATTAATTACTCAGGCAGCTTCCGGCGAAAACTCCCCCCGTTTCTAATCCCCGTCGTTGAAGAAGCAGCAGCGCACTAGCGCCCCCTGGAGCCTGCCTCTTTTTTACATTTTTTTTTAACCAATACTAATACGAAAACCATAACCACTTAGCTGGCGAGTGCATATGAACCACGGCTTAGGACTGTTTGCTGAGAATGGGAACTTAAATGCGGATCCAACACAACACCCCGCCCCGCTTGGTAAAGTTACCTCCTCGCGCAGCTGAATCAGTCATCACAGGACTCTGGAGCAACCATAACGTTAGAAATAATGAAATTTTTATCATGAATGAGATTGATCTAATTCCTGTTTCCTGCTCAGATCCAGCCTATGCTGTTATCCTTTGGCTCTGAAACCTGGAGAACTCAGAAGCATTTTGGAAGTCTGTTTTGGGAGTGTTTGATGTCACAGATCGCAGAATCAAGAGCGTTGGAAGACACACACACACCCCCTGCAAGACTGCAGATCAGAAAATAGTCAAGATACACAAAAAACATTTTAGGTCAATTATGAAAAAAAAAAAACCTTTCCACAATAATTGTAACCCTTTCCACATGGGGCTGCTGCAGACCAGTGGTTTTTATTTATTATTTTTTTTATAACAAAAGTGCATTAGTGATGGATTTGTTCTGCTTTATTAGTTGTTCTGCGATGCATCCCAATGGTAACTACATTATTGCTGGCTGGACGACGCAACAAAATCAGGACAAAAACAAACCACATTTGCGGTACAAAAAAGGGCACAGGATTTCATCAGGGGAACGCGCTGATCAGTGAAGCCGTGTGACCGCCCCCAAACATTTTTGCAGGCACAAGCAATATTGAAGGCCCAATAGCATGCGACTCTTCCTGCACCACAAAACTTCACGAATGTGCAATAAAAAGTGGGTCTGGGACCCTCTTCCAGCTATGCCCTGTGAACGCATGGGGAGGAATTAAGCCCCCTGCCACATTCAAGCCTCTTTTCGGAGAGACTGAGCCTGCCTGTATACACAGAGTCGAATGTGGTTAGGCTTTATAGTGCCTAATCTGCAAAGGCGCTGTAAAACGCAAGGTCCTCAATCTCTAGTGACGTGGAAATAACTTGCACAAATGTCACCGTCAAAGGTGGGTTTAGCTTGTGCACAGCTGACTCAATCCTCACCCCGCCCCTCTCCGTTCATTGTACTTGTAGGACCATAAGGAAACAGCGATCGTTTTATAACCTTGTTGCATCGACGTGCTCCACCACGGCGTCTTATCTGGGGCGTGGCCTGTGCCGTTGAACAATCTGATCCACGTGGGGAGAGGTTCTAAATATAGGCTCCGCCAGAAACAAAACTTAATCGCGGGCAGCAGGAAACGAAAACGAAACTTAAAGGAACAGCTGGCGCTTTCCTGGTTGGACAGCGCCGCTGACTTCGCGATGCTTAAACGGAACTCGCCGCGTCCCGGATCGCGCATCTTCCAGACCAGGCGCGCGTCGCGGAGGAGAGAAGAGGCGTGCGCTCATCTCCCTTTCTCCGGCGCAGAAAAGAAGTAAAAGAGGGCGGGAGGTTTTCAGTGGAAGGGTGTGTGTTGCGTGTGCGGGCTTGTCGGGGTATTTGGAAAGGGGAGGCACGAAAGGAGCCTTGAGCACCAGTGGAGAAGGTCCCCATGCTTAATGTGAAGGCTAGACAAGAGTTTGCGCCCTGGAGCTTTGCGCAGAACGACATTGCTATTGCTTAGGCAGCTTAGGAGGGTGATTGTGTCTTTGAGCATGTGCAGAGAGCCTGGCCTAGTTCAGAGTAACAGAGCGAGCTACCTGCTTCCCTTGGTGATGGGGAACAGGGCTCTTCCAGTGAGGGAGGCTGTAATTTTTCAGGCTGGCTTGAACCCTGCAAGGCTGAAAGCTAGTGTCAGGGTGAACTTCGAAATGGATTGGAAGTGGGTGGACACCAGATCTTTGTGATCTACGCTCATCTGCTTAGGATATATATTTAGGATCAGATCCACACAATAGATCTGTTTCAGCCACCAAAGGAACTGAAAATAAGATTGCTGTTTGCTCACTGATAAAGGTAAAGGGACCCCTGACCATTAGCTCCAGTTCTGCGCTCATCTCACTTTATTGGCTGAGGGAGCCGGCGTACAGCTTCCAGGTCATGTGGCCAGCATGACTAAGCCACTTCTGGCGAACCAGAGCAGTGCACGGAAAAGCTGTTTACCTTCCCGCTGGAGCAGCACCTATTTATCTACTTGCACTTTGATGTGCTTTCGAACTGCTAGGTTGGCAGGAGCTGGGACCGAGCAACGGGAGCTCACCTCGTCGCGGGGATTCGAACCGCCGACCTTCTGATCGGCAAGTCCTAGGTTCTGTGGTTTAACCCACAGCACCACTCGCGTCCCTTACTCACTGATAGCCTCCCCCAAATTTGCAGAGTCAGACTATCACCAGGGGGGAAAAACACGGGGTGGGGCACATATGGGTCAAAGTGGGCAAGAACGAAAAACAAGAGCATACAGTAATCAGGAGTTCAGAAACAGTGAGGCAAGTGAGCTGGGTGTTGGAGGGCGCTTGCCCCCTGCCCGTCCCCACCTCCTGGCCAGGGCCAGATTTAGGTTTGATGAGGCCCTAAGCTACTGAAGGTAATGGGGCCCTTTATATGTCCAGCTGTCCTTTGTCAACAACAAATTGTCGCTGTTTTTTGTGTGTTGAATATATGCTATATGGTAATTTATGGACCTAATAGGTATCTAAAGCCATTTGCACATAGCAAAATATGTATTTTATCAAGGCAACTGTTGAACTGAAATACAATTAAGAAGTAGTATATTAATAGTGAAATAATTATTAAGCTCTAACTTAAAATGATTTTTTATTCATAACAAACTTAATAATGCAAACACATTGGCATTTGGCAATAACAAAAGTTCCTTTAGAAACACAGTTTACAAAGACTCATAATCTAGCCTCTAGAAACCTGCTATAACCAGAAATTTATAGTGTGCAGCTGCATGTTGCCATGCAACCAGTCCATGCAGAATGTAGGCACCCTATATATAGAAATGAGCAAGCCAGTGATATTTTAAGGAGCAGGCTAGCAGGTGGGGCCCATTACTTACATCATAAGAGTTTACACAACACCAAACACTGTTGCTGTATGTAGGTTTTTTTTTTATTTTTTATCTTATATTTTGGAAATGTACATCCAGTTTCCCCCCTTTAAATTACCCCCCCCCCCAAGAGAGTGGGGCCCTAAGCTATAGCTTGTTTAGCTTATACATAAATCTGGCACTGCTCCTGGCACCTCCTATGGGTTCCAGTCCCTAGAATCTGATTTTATGAAGAAGGGCTTTATAGAAAGAAATGAACACATTATAAGGGCCAAGTTGCAAATAGTGCCTGATTGTTCAGCCTGGAATCTCTCACACTTGTAGGAGACTTGTAAGACTGAATTCTATAAGTGGGAGCTCATAGAAAAGAGTGTGTTCATGCTTAAACCTTTCCTTGGCCGTTGTTCAAAATCACATGCCTTCCATGGGGGAATATATACGGGTCCCTAAATCTTTTCCTTTGCATTATAAAAAGCAGCTTGCAGGAGAAAAGGCTATCATGGCAGGGAATATATTTAACTCTTCTTTTCACCCCTTGTCCGCTCTCCCCTCACAATTCCTGACACCAGTGGATACTTTTTCTGGAAAGGGGGTGGGGGGCAGAGTGTGAAGTTAACTGTAAGATTTGTGGTGAATGTGGGTTTTATCAGACTCAAGAAGACAGTTTGCAGTATTTAATGGGGCATACAAAAAATTTATGAGCTTCCATGTAGCTCCTGACATTTCTTAACATAAGGCCTTTTCTATAGAGAATGTTTTAAGTTGAGTTTTAAAATAGTCATAAACATATCTAAGCTAATTTTGAGGACTTCAAACTGAAGGCATTTTATGTAGTCCAACTTACATTTTTCATAAGAGTGATTGATTGTTGCTGCAACATTTTTATCTAACTAGGTACAAAGTTCTTTGGTACACTTTGCTCCTTATCAGACCTGGGTACAAAAGTGCTCTCCCTGTTTGTGTTTGTCAGAAACTAGGAACCAGTGGCATTCTGCCTCTGATCATAGCCATCTGGCTATCATCCATTAGTAGATGGTACTGCCACCCATTCATATTTGTTCAGAAGGAAAATGATCTAACATAGTGTTACAAGTATGTAGCAGGAAAAGCATATCTACTGAGTACTTCCCATGATAGCTTCATAATTATGCAAAAGTCATCTATTTCCTGACCTCTGGAGCGAAATGTATTAATGCTTCGTTTTGTAAAACAGAGAACTGCTGAGAATGAGGAGGAACTGTTGCAATGATAACGCTGGTGTTTACATTTGTGAAGCATCTTACCAATTTTACAATGGGATAGAAAAATTTTTATCGGTATTTGTGCAAGTAGATAAATAGGTACCACTTTATAGTGGGAAGGTAAACGGCTTTCCGTGTGCTGCGCTGGTGCAGGCTCGCCAGAGCAGCGATGTCACACTGGCCACGTGACCCGGAAGTGTCTGCGGACGGCGCTGGCTCCCGGCCTCTAGAGTGAGATGAGCGCACAACCCTAGAGTCTGTCAAGACTGGCCCGTATGGGCAGGGGTACCTTTACTTTTACCTTAAACAAATACAATAACCATTAAACACTTATCCAGCCGTACATCTAATGGTGTTGGTTTTATCCATTGTCTCTAGACATACACTTACACATTCAACATTCAAACATATTACTTAACGTAACCCCTCCACTGAAAATATTGAGCAGTTGGTTTAAGAAGGTCTTGATTTTGGTGATTTTGCAATAGTTTTGCTGAATACTGATTTTGGGGGGGCTTGAGTGGGGGAATCATAGGGTCATATGGGCTGAGCAGCCATAAATTAGTGTCAATGTATTTTCAGACGCATTTTCAGCTATGAAAATATTTTTTAAATAGTAGAATGATATCTCTGTGTGCTTGGTAATTCCAAGGTGTATGGAAGAATAATGGGCCAGATGTAAGTACACCAAGTTTCCAAAGCTGGACCGATTCATATGTCAAAACCCATAGACCTACCATGGCTTCTGAAGCAAGTTCCATAGGAGATGAAACCTCTCTTTCCATGTCCAGCCAACCTAAACAAGCATCCTTGGCAAAAGTTCCCAGTAAACCATGTTTGTATGATTTCCAAAATCCAGGCAAGTAACTATACGGTTTTTTCATTTGTGTTCATATTCTTTGGAGTAGTCTTGTTTGATGCCTTTTCCAGGATCCTATTTCATTGTAGGGTAACACTGGGTAGGTGGAGTGCATATCATTGAGACAGGGTTCCCTCTCACATGGTGGAGCAGCACTACATATAACTTGGTACATGTGTAGTGCCTCTTCACACGTTATCCAAATTCCCAGTCCTAGTCCAACACTCGTAACTTCTACACCACACTGCCTCATAATGATGAGGTCTTCAGGATGAATGGGGGTTTTGCTTACTGACATCCAGGACAAGACCAGGATCTTATAATATTGTTCTGAAACTTGGAAAAGAAGTCACTTTACAACATAGCTTCTTACGCAGTTTTCCTCTTCGGCTATTTAGGATCTTGGTGAGAAATTGGCTCATGTATGTGATAAATGTAAGATCTGTCTGCATTTTTCTTTTTCCAGTGCTACAGAGATGCATGGAACAAATTACTTGTTTACTTATGGATGAAATACCAAAAGCTGAGTATGTATGATAAGCTAGTCTCCTGTCCTGTAGTGTCACAATGGAGGTGCCCCCCTTCCCCGCTTTCATTAGCTAATAATAATAATAATAATAATAATAATAATAATAATAATAATAATTTATTTATACCCCGCCCATCTGGCTGGGTTTCCCCAGCCACTCTGGGCGGCTTCCAAAAGAATATTAAAATACTGTGATACATCAAACATTAAAAGCTTCCCTAAACAGGGCTGCCTTCAGATGTCTTCTAAAAGTCTGGTAGTTGTTGTTCTCTTTGACATCTGGTGGGAGGGCGTTCCACAGGGAGGGCGCCACTACCGAGAAGGCCCTCTGCCTGGTTCCCTGTAACCTGGCTTCTCGCAGTGAGGGAACCACCAAAAGGCCCTCGGTGCTGGACCTCAGCTTAGCTGCTGTTAGGTATGAAAGAGGACCTGGGCAGTCTTGGGAAGGGAAATAGTATGTAGTAATTGAAAATACATTTCTTGATCTTAAGCTGTAGCCCAGAACACCCTGAGGCCATTTTAGACTAGGTCATCCCAAGCTTTCTATTGGACGCTGGTGTCTGTCAGCCCAAATGGGCTGTGTGATCAGGAACAGGATTTCTGAAGATCTGATTCTTAAGCTAATGGAATATTGGAATCACCATGACTGCAAGTCACTATTCAGTTAGCTTATGAATCAGTGGTTTAGAAAGAAGGTATCTGGGTTTTTTATGATGATGATACTACCTGCCCTTCACCAAAAGGACCCAGTGTGTGTATGTGCATCAGTATGGCATTTTTTTAAAACTACTATTAAATTGCATTGTTTGTTTATGTCTTTAATCCAGATATGTCAGCTTGTTGAATGACTATGTAGAGTCAGAGTTTTTTCTGATTGATGGTGATTCATTATTCATCACTTGTGCAAGAGAACTAACATTGCAGCGTGGACAAAACTTGCACTTTTTCTACCTAGTTGAGCGCTTTCTCCTGGATTTAACAAGCAAAGGAGCAAAATATTTCATTGTTTTCTTCAAGGTAACAAGTAAAATGTGCTTTTACTATGTACAGTGGTTTTCTTCACTGGAAGAAAAAATGTGTTCACTCTTCTGGTATTTGTTTAACTTGACCACAGGTGTTTCAGTAGCAAAAGAGACTACAAGGATGTAGCAATTGTGAGAAAGAAGCTGTTTTATTCCATTCAACTTGCTTACCTGGCTTTGAAAATGATAAAAAACCTTCAAACAGGCTTAGCCAACTTGTGGGACAAATCTGGCTCACTAGGTTGAAGTGACCAACCTGACCAGCTTTTCCTTCTATTCTGATCAAGCACAAAAAGTATCTCAATTAATAGTAGAGCAAAAACAAAATCAAAAAGCAATACTGTGAAAATGTAATTGTTTTGGCTTCAGTTGCCCAGTCAGAGGGAGGCAAAATCCATTGACAGCCAGAGTCCAATCCACAAACAATACCTTGATCAGTGATGGTTAGTGAAGGATAAAAACAATGCAGAATACAGTAATTTCAGAGCCTAAACTGCAAAGATTTCAGGACCATGGACAGGCCACTAGGACAGGGGAGCCATCTCTATGTCAAGAGCTGCATTCCTTTGAATCTCTTAAGGTGTGGTATGTGGAAGTGGTGGTGGAAAACCCCCGTTTTCCACCAGTTGCTCTGTTTTTCTGTGCAAGAAAGGCACAGAACTTAACATAATGCTTAGTATTCAGCTAGGTTTTACTCACATTCGGCCCACTGAAATTAATGAAGGTGATTTAAGTTAGTCCCTGACTCGCTCTCCCATGCGCCACTATCACTGAGGAGTGAAGACTCTTAACATGGCAGCCACTGGACCTGCAGCTGAACATCCCATTACCTACCTGTCTGTTTGGGTCTGGTGTGTTGTCTGTGCCAGGTAGAGGGCACTGGGAGTCTCTTCATGTGTAGAGGCCCAGTTCCTTAGTCAATAATATTTCATTCTTCTGTTCAGTGATAACCACAAGCCCATATATATGTGGCATGTTAACAGGATAGATTTTTGTGAGTTCCATGTGTATGTTAAGACAGGATTGCAGCCTTAATGTAACCCTTAAGAAATGCCATACTGTTTTGAATGTTCTGTGTCTTGATTACTGTAATACATTGAGAGGTATTTCATATATATTGTTTTTCCCCCCTTACAGGATGTAGAACATATGTATTTCAAAAATCTTGATTTCCTTTCTTTGCGTAATGCATTGATCATCCATCTGAAAAAGAACACTGAAATTCCTATACATACTGAATTTTCGAACTGCTTAGAGAGTAGTTGGCAGCAATTTCTGCAAGACAACTATCCGTATTTCTTAATAGTCGCTGATGAAGGGTTGGATCAACTGCACACCAATTTCCTCCATGTATTTATTTTGCATACTTTGTCAAAGAGAGTCAACATTGTGCTTACTTCAGGCCAAGAATCAGATGCAATCAGAGTTTATGGATACCACATCAATAGTCTATTCAAATATCAGACACATTTTAAACAGGTAAATAATAGAGTGAGTTCCCTTCAGTGAAGGAAAGGGAACAGGTTTGGTCCAAGACATCTTACTTCCTGAGATGAGGCAGAAAATGGTGTCCTTCCCCTCTGCCCAAGTTAAAATGCATGGTACCCCAGGCAGGCACCTGAGACAGGCTATCCCGCAATCACAGCTCCCCATTTCTGGTAGTAAATACAATTAATAATCAACTGAACAACTAACAATTGGCTGCTCTTTGTTGACGCCTTAAAGAAGTTGCCTGAGGTGGCAGCTTCACTCTATCTAATGGTAGGTCTAGCACTGCCGCTTGCATGACATAGCAAGACTTGGCTTCATCAGCTACAACCCTGAGGCATTTCCTGTGTGATCACACACAACTATCATTTTTAGGGGTAAGGATCAAAACAGGTTAGTATTTGCAACTTTAACATTAGGTGATGTTTCCCTTGACTTTGCTCTTATTCATAATTTAAGGGAAAACCAAGGGGGGGGGGAATCCTTGGCTTGCAAACTCCGCTAACCTGGAAGAGTTACCTCGAGTTGAGAACTTTGCCCCAGGATGAGAAGAAAAATTATGTGCCTGCGGTGCAGCGGCAGCAAGAGGCCCCATTAGCGAAAGCACGTCGCCAGTTAAGAACAGTGTCAGATTAAGAATGGACGAATTAAGTTCATAACTAGAGGTACCACTGTACAGTGGTGCCTCGCAAGACGAAAAGAATCCGTTCTGTGATTCTCTTCGTCTAGCGGTTTTTTTCGTCTTGCGAAGCAAGCCCATTGAAGGATTAGTGCTATTAGAGGCTTTTAGAGGCTTATCTGCTGATCGGATCAGCTGATAAGCGGCTTAGCCAACAGTAGTACTAAGCAAAAGGACCCCAACCCGTTTTTCTTAAAATGTGCAATTATATATAAAAACTGAATATAGTAAGCCCTGTCCTTAAACAGGCATTCTTTCATGCCCACAAAGGAATACCAGCGGCAACCATTTTGGGCATGTCCAATTGTTGTGTGTTTGCCGACACGTGGGTTCTTTTGGAGGGCAGAACAGGGTGAGGTGTGCGGTGCAAAATGGTCACCGCCTGTACATGCATCATCTTAAGAAAAATGTTTGGGACCTTTTTGCTTAGAACCATTATACAAAGAGTAACAGCTTTTAAAGTGTATTTCCTGATTTATATAGGGCAGTCAGTTGAACCTTATGAAATCAATGTATACCCATGTAGGCACCTTCAGGCATTCAGGAGACCTTTGCTGTGCCCTCAGTCATATTGAAGGAGCCTACGAGAATACAGCTGTCTTTCTCTTCAGACCTTTGCCTGGCACACAGGTCATGGGTGGAGCGGAGTGGGCAGGTGCAAAGTCACAGGCAGCCCTTTACTCATGTGATCATGATGCGTTGATTATAACAACCCTATTCACGTGTTCCTCACATGTAAGGCATTGCTATGATCACTTTGGGGCAGGGTCACGTTGCATCTTCTTTCTTAAACAACTACACATTGCCTCTAGTTGTCTGAATCGAAAGTGCAAAGTGTGGGGTCCTACTTAAGCATAGGGGTTCCAAGCGGTTGATCCACTCAGTTACGCTGGTGCCCTGATCACACAGCATTGCTACATATCTTGTGCCTTGGGCTTTCTCTTCTGGTAGCTGCAGGGTCTAAATGTGTGACTCCCTTCTCTAAATTAATCCTGGGAATGCTCTACACATAAGTATCAAGTGATTAAGGGCAATAATTAACATAATAATTAAAAGGGGGGATTTGAGGAAGTCAGATAACAATGAAAGTTAATTTGGATTTTAAAAGTAATAAGTGTTTTTATTTTTATTTTTTATTTTTAGTATTGTAATGTGTTTTGTTTTGTGTCTTTTATATGCTATTTTTGTTATAAATGTGGAAAATTAATTTTAAAAAATTGGAAAAATAATAATTAACAAAAGACTTTATCCTGGTGGGAAATCAGTGTGATTTAGGAGTGCTAATGTGGGCTGGATTATGCAGCACAATTTATGCTCATGATTTTTTCTTCTTTTAAGCATGAAAAGAACCTTGAACGTTACTGTCAATCACTGGTTAAGTACTGGAAGGAATCTGGTACAAAAGTATGCATTTTTCTTTGTGGATGTCCAAGTCTGGATGCTTTGGCAGGAAAGGTAATAGGTTTTTTCACTGCTTACGAATTGGTTCCCCCATTGTTATCATCGTCATCATTGTATTTCTAATTTGCTGAAATTTTTTGGAAATACGATATTTAAAACAGTCAAGTCCACCAAGAAAATTGTAAGAAAAGAAGGAAAGGAGAATGACCCTTTTCTGTGTTCTTCTCCCTGCTTATAGGGAAGCGTTCAAAATAAGTAGCAGAAAATGTTTCAAATGCAAACCATGTTCAAATGTTCTCCCACATGTGATTCCAAGTGCATGGGAGCAGATGGAGAGCGAGACCATGCTTTCAGCTGTATCCCTGCCAACTTTCATGTATTAAGCGTGAAGACGGTCTGGAGCAGGAACCCTCTCCTACTCCCCATGCAAGAGCACCTCCCCATGCAAATTAGACCCCTTTGTGTGGAGCCTAGACATGTAAAATATGTGTCGGGGTAAGTTTAGGAGGAGGCTGTACCCCTTCACGCAGCTGGAATTACTCAAATAGTGCTACAGATGTACATCTTTGTAACACATGCAGGACTAACTAGACTTGAAACTTCAGAAAGGATGTGGAGAAACAGACATAGTCAAGGGTAAAACCAAAACCTGTATCCTGTAAGCTTTCTTAAATATACTGTACTATGTTCATCAAAAGGGATATGGAAATGAATGAACCCAAAAGTTCATCTGTATGTATGGATCATGAATAAGCAGAACTGTTTGTAGTTCAATATACTGTTGTAGGATTTCATTTAAGCAGGAGAGATAATATTGAATCATAACAGTTTATTCACACATTCATTCAAGCTTATAAGTGTATTTCTCTAAAAAAAAAAAAAGAATCCTTTTCTGAGTTAGATTTTAAAGACAAAAATACATACTAACATTTCCATCTTTCATTATATGTTCTGAAATGTCAGGCTTATAGAAAATTTGCCCAATTCCAGAAGGAAATAAAAGATCTTCGGTATGTTGTCTGCATCATCACCTGTTCACTAGTCCTGGAAACACACATGCAAGTACTAGAAAGACCAACTAGCTCTGCAAAATGGGTGAGAATTTTCTATGTACTCAAATACATTACAACAGAGACTAGCACATTCAATATGGCGTAAACTTTCATAGTCCACTTCATTAGATCTACGAAAAATAATCCCAAACTGGCATGTATTTAATGGACTATGTTCACAAAAGCTTTATGCCATCATTAAATTATGCCATCATTAAATTGGTGATGTTTCTATTGTTTTTGCTGCAACAGGCTAACATTGGCTATGCTTCCAGAAATTATTAAAATAAATTGCTTTCATTTGAACAGTAGTCCATTTTTGCAATTAATATTCCTGTATGCACTTGAGTTGTTGTTGTTGTTGTTTTGGTCCTCTTTCCTACTTTTGGCAGTATCTCAATTATGACTTTTCAATACCTCAATTATGACTTTTCCACATTCAGCCTTTGAGCTCCAATGCCAATACCAACCATTACAAGGAGTACATGGTGCTAGCATGAGAATACTCTGTGCAATTGGGCTTATCCACATTCAGCGGTTGCTGAACCTGCGTGGAGCTGCTGTCACCACCAAGAGTTTTTTCAGTGGCTTTTGATGACCCCCACGACATTTGAAATATTACATCACTACCCTGATTGTTTATGGGTATCATCATGTAATTTGATTTAAGATACATGATAGAATTATTGTGACAATAATTCTTATGCAGAATATCAGCACCATAACAATTAAAACACAGTAAAGTCTGGATTAACAATACTATAAATAAAGTTGCCCACTTGACAGGGTTTTAAGGCTCTGGCTTGATTTTTTACTTCCAAGTACAAGCACCCCAAACAGACTTAAATTATTATTTTTAATTGGGTGATTGTTGAGGGCCCCCTTACCAATGTAATTTGACAAGTTTATATTTACAAACTGAATGGTGAAAAATGGGAAACCAGAGGAATTTGATTTGTAGGGTGTATTTCTTTTTTTTTAAAAAAACCTTGTTTTTGCTTCTCAAAAAGAATGAGAAGAAGAAGAAGAAGATGAGTTTGGATGAGAAAACAGTGTTAACCCTGGAAGATGTTGGAGACCTTCTACGGATGTATTGCCTCAGTGTGGTATTCCTACATCATTTGCCCCTTTCTCAACGATCTCGGGTGAGATTCATCAATGCCTGCTGGAATGAGGAAACTTTGAGATTTATGCAACAGGTAGGCACTGCAATGACTACTTCCAGTATATTATTACAGTAAAGTGTTGGCCACCTTTTATTATTTTATGAACCAGGGAAGAACTAAAGCCAGGTGCTGCATTTGTGGAACATTCTTAAGAAAGTGCTTTTCTGTAGCCAGTTTTTCAGTGTGTATGTCAAATGGTTGGAAGGGCAAAGAGAGAAAATGTAGCCAATCAAATTTGGGTATATGGCAGCATCTATGAGGGAAAATGAAGGCCTCAGACTGCCCTTAGGCTGAATGGCGTGGGAGAGGAAACCTGGCAACTTTGTTCGTGCCTCTCCCTCCCCACCTTCATGTAGAAGGCCTCTTTTACTGCCAGATCATTGTCATCTAGCCAAGATCTGGCTGGCTATGCAATGCCCTAATCCTTTATGGCTGTTGATGATCATGTATGTTTTTAAAAGACATTTTCAAATGATGCAGCTCAGGACCAAATTATGAACTCACTGCTCATTTTTATGGGCATTTTGTATCACACTTTGAATGCTATTTGCAAGTGCTTTATGTTTATGAATTGAGACATTTAAGTTTGGGAATAATCCTGGGTATTCATGTGCCATAACAGCTGGGGTGCTGGAATAGATGCCAACCATGCAGTTAGCAAATATATGAGAAACTGCTGTCACTGCTGTGGTCTTGATTCACATTGGGCCCTCTGCTATTTGCAGTAGGTGTGAGGAAAGCTCCCACTTGTTTTAGTTTGTAGAGCAAGTAATTGTGGAGAGATGCATAAATGTAGATGCACAGTTTATCTTAGCATGGTGCTTTACCTATCATGACTCTCCTTGTTTCCAGCTACCAAGACTTGAATTACCATCGGTCCTTCTGTCTGTGGACAAGCTTTCTTGGAAAGGGAGAATGAGGCCTTTGACCAGTTTTATAATATTTAGACACCTGTAGCCATGAAAAATAAATTTAGGTGTTTCAGAAAAAGAACTCCTCTAACGCAATAGTTTTACCCCTCATAGTGTACAGTTAGGCTGGAGAGTTAAATACTGATTAATTGAAAATGTTTTCTTTCCATATTGTGCATTGACGCCATTTGAATAAATAATAAACGAACCCTATGTTGTGCAGTTTACTGAGATTTTTTCTTTTCTCCTTTCAGTATAAACTTTGTGAATTTCATGTTCTTCAATGCCTTGCAACTCAGGCCTTGAAGAACGTGGATTTTTCTACACTGCCTGATTTAAGTGATGATCTCCTGTTGAAGAACATTGCATTTTATTATGGACTGGAAAAAGGCCCAGGTACTCCATTCACACCAGTTATAATATTTTTAGGCCCAGACTTTTCATGATGAAAGCAAGGCCTTCATGGAGTTGCAGACTGTCATTGAGATAGGTGAAGCCTTATCTCACACATCTCTTCTTTTGTCCAGGAGGCAGGGTTTTCATCTTTTGTGTTTCCCAATGAGTACAGTGTCATGGGAGATTGACAGTTGTGTAGGCAGTTGAAGAGAACGAATATTTACTTTGATAGGATCTCTTCTTTTGGGAACATTAAATCACAGAATGTTCATTTTGGACCAGTTTAGATAGCATGAAAAGTGATGGGAATACAGGGCAACAAGCCTTGGGGTCATGTTCTGGTGCAACCACAAGGAGAAGCTTTCATTTCTATTTTTTATTAACCACAGTTTAGTGTTACGTCTAAACCCTTAACTGTAGGCATGTGCAGGGGGTGTGCCCAGGCACATCAGAATGTTTTTAAAAATCAGGGATCAAGCGAAGTACAGTGGTACCTACTTAATTCGTTCCAGAGGTCCGTACTTAACCTGAAACTGTTCTTAACCTGAAGCACCACTTTAGCCTATGGGGCCTCCTACTGCTGCCGTGCCGCCAGAGCACAATTTCTGTTCTCATCCTGAAACAAAGTTCTTAACCTGAAGCACTATTTCTGGGTTAGCGGAGTCTGTAACCTGAAGCGTATGTAACCTGAAGCGTATTTAACCCGAGGTACCACTGTAGACAGAAAGAGATACAGGGAGAGTAAAAAGGCTGGAATGAATCTGCAGCTTTGTCTCTAGAGGCAGTGGTGGGTGATTGACTCCAGCAGCAGCAGAAGTTGCACCTCTATTCCAGCCTTTTTCTTCTGCCTATGTCTGTTTCTGTCTCATGGCCCTGCCTCCCTCTGAACTCTGGTTGTCACTTTTTTTGGAGAGAGACCTGTTGGGGAGAGGGGATGCTTTGTGGCACGCAAGTATGGAGAAGATGAGCCATCCTGCCCTTGGCTCCGCTGATCTGCCTTGCCTTTAGTCAGCTTGGCATGAGTGTTTTCCTCTGCAAGAAAAAATCTCCCTTTTTGATGTCTTCACCACTCTTGTTGTGGTTGTTTTTGCCTCGTTTCCTCTTCCTTGTCCTTATTTGTTGGTATTGTCATTCCTCTTCCTTTTTCTTTCCTTGAAATAAAATTAAATCCCTGGGTGCACACCCTAATGAAATATGCTGTGCACGCCTATGCCCCAACCGGGGCCAATCAAGTGCATTTTTCTCCTGAGTTGGACCAGCAAATGACTTCCTCTTGTGGTGTAGTGTGGTGTAGTGGTTAAGAGTGGTAGTCTCGTAATCTGGGGAACCGGGTTCGTGTCTCCGCTCCTCCACATGCAGCTGCTGGGTGACCTTGGGCCAGTCACACTTCTTTGAAGTCTCTCAGCCCCACTCACCTCACAGAGTGTTTGTTGTGGGAGAAGAAGGGAAAGGAGAATGTTAGCCACTTTGAGACTCCTTCAGGTAGTGATAAAGCGGGATATCAAATCCAAACTCTTCTTCTTCTTCTTCTTCTTCTTCTTCTTTGTGGATGACCTTGGGTCATTCACAATTTTTCAACGTAACCAACTTTGTTGGGATGATATGAGAATAAAAATGGAGATGTCATGCAAACTGCCTTAAGATCTTAGGAAGAAATCAGGATATAAATGCAATAAAAATGTTAAATAATAAGTTGCTGATGTGTTGTTGCTCTGTCCTCCTGCTTTGGTGGGTGTGTGGCATCTTAGGGACTGTAGAGTATATACTAGACAGGGATTTCTTCCATTGGCTTTCAGTAGCCCAAGCCATAGAGCCTGTCTGAGAAAGCAATCAGAAGATGAGACACAAATTTTCAAAATTCTTCTCCGTGTTGGGCAAGACACAAATAGTGGGTGGGGATTGGGACAAAGAAAGCTTTTGAGTCTTTAAAAAAATATCTTAAAGGTAGTGTGTGGAAGAAAAGAGGATCACGTAATTTTGAAATAAAAGTTATATTTCCAAACACACATTGCTTTGAACTGCTAATTTTCTTCTCATTTCTTAAATTAGGGTTTGATTTGGATACAGGAGCAAAAATGAATAGGGACTATGAACTTTTGTGGAAACATATCACAGAACTCTCTGGAACATGTGATTTTGGAGCACCTTTTCCTCTACGAAGAACTTCTACAACATTTATTGAGGAAAAATGTTTATCTGGAAAAGGTAACAACCTTCTGGGATTTGTTTAGTTTTTAAAGCAGACTCTGAATGGCCACCTATCAAAGGATGCTGTAACCTCAGGTTTCCTAAATCAACAGGGTTTGGGCTCTTCCAACTCTTAGGATTACCACATAATATAATTCTAATTCTATATATTACATACTGTGGGATGTTGATAATATTGTGATAAGTAAAGCTTCATATAACAATGCAGTCATTATTATAATTTTGGCGTGTAATAATTATTGTAAACATTGATAAATATGATTTCTTCATATAACAATGCAGTCATTATTATAATTTTGGCATGTAATAATTTTTGTAAACATTGATACCGTAAATATGATTTCCCATAATAATGCAGTGAGTAGTGTATTCGTTTTCTTTTTTACCCACATACTAGGGACCAGTCACAGTTTGCATTTATGATTGTATTTCTTGCAATTTTGTACTTTTTTTTTTACCTTCCTACAGCAGTGCATATTTATATTACAGGAAAATGTTTCCAGCACTTTTCCATACACACACACAATTACGTACATACACACACATATACACACAGTAGTACTTGAACTCATACTTTTCACTTCTTGCTGTAGTAATCTTCTCAACAACAATGATTTTATTTTTGGTAAAGACAAGGAATCGAAGAGGATGTTTCCTAAACCTGGACTTATACCAGTGATGAATACCATAGTGGATGAATTTGCTGGGAATATTTTAACTGAACTGCCATTTTTAAAAACGTATGTATCTCTTTTAGTTTCTTGGATATTCAAGAATGGACATATATTTATTTAACAATGCTCATATACCAAGGAATTTGGCCTGGTAAAAGGGAGGACCAAAGGGCCAAATAGGAAGTTCTGGAGGGCCACATTCGGTTTTCCATGCCGAAGGCTCCCTATCCCTGAAATACATAGGGATCTGGCTTTGATAGAGAGAATATCTACACAATGAATGTTTTTTATTATTTAATCATTACTGAATAATGCCACATATGCAATATTTTTATTTCTTAGTGATGATCCTGTTGTTACCTCACTTAAAAAACAAAAAGAATTTGATGAACTCCTGCACTGGCATTCCGGAAAGCCACTCAGTGATGATTATGACAGGACAAGTGAAGGATTTTGGGGTAAATACAAGAAAACTGCTGCAACCAAGTCCCCGGACAACTACAGTACAGTGGAACTTCGGAAGCCGAACGTCTCGGAAGCTGAACGTTTCGGCTCCTGAACTCTGACAAACCGGAAGTAAATGCCTGTATTTTTGAACGTGCCTCGGAAGCTGAACACTTTTGAGGCACGTTTCTCTTTTTTCTCAATGGGGCTTACTGACTGCCCCATTGAGCCTCGGTTTTTGAATGTTTCGGAAGCTGGACGGGCTTCCAGAATGCATTAAGTTTGACATCTGAGGTTCCACTGTACTCACACTTAAGTTGTCCAAGAAATGGCTACTCTTAAGAAAACAGACATGAACGTGCATAGGAAAAATCATCTGGGTGTCTACTCTTTAATGTTAAAGTTTTGCCTTATAGAGTTAAGTATATAGTTCCAAAGTTAAAATTCCATGTTTCTGAAGGAGAGAACCTTCTGTTTGCCCAACCAACACGATCCTATGAAATCACTGTGGTTATGTTGTTGCTTTGGATTCTGCAGTCTGGCCTATTTATCACTTTTTTTTACCAGCCAACAAATTTCTGGTAACTAAACATGGGTTCCTCACTGGTAATGTCTTCCAGATGATGCTACATCCCATGTATTCCAGTGCCCAGTAGAATTGACTCTAGCCATGCAGAATCTAGTTCTAGTTGTGAGCAGAGACATTCCTGCTTTGCTCTGCCAAACTGAAAATGGCATTGCAGTAGTGGGTGCTACTCCTTTCTTGCCTTCAGGGAGTAGAATTGGGAAAATGTGTGTAGCTGCCCTGACCCATCTATTAGGAAAAGCAGCTAGACAGGAAAACATAGACAATGAATTAAAGAGTAATTGGAGTAAGGAGACAGTGGCTTAGAGTCACAAAGGAGGTGGGCATCTCCTTGAAGTCTGGTTTTTGATCACTGAAGTGCCATTTAGGGAAGATGGTGATGTTAAAGGGCACTGTGATGCATTTGTGTGTCTTGAAGGAGAAAAGAAAGACCCAAGGGCCTTACGAAAGAATCAAAAACTGCAAACCTTTCAACGATTTTATGGGGAATCCCTAGAAGGCACAATTTCGAAGAAAATTGCTCCTCAGCCAGATACTCCAAAGAAGGCTTCTCCTTATGCTACAAAAAGCAAGAAAGTCCAAGTAAGAGCCAGAGCTCTCTTTCCTTTGTTTTTCTTTATGCCTCATCACCCACATAATCACCTCAACAGAAAGCTAGCCTGGCTTATATTTTAACATCTGCTGGATCCAAGGGTTTGGAGGGCATACAGCCTACTTCCCTCCACTCTGTTGCATTTCTTGGGGGTGAGGGGTGGGGGGAGAATTACATGCATGCATAAACACATTATGGAACTGGGATCCTACCAAGAGCTGAAATGTAATGAGAGTTATTGATTTGCTGTTAACGCCTTTCATCCACAGAAGACAAAAGCAGAAATTATTATTGAGGAGAACCAGAAAAGGAAAAGAGCTGAAGAAGAGAGAAAAGAAGAGCGTCGTTGGAGTGCCCTTTCAGTGACTATTGAAAACAACATTAAAGAAAATATGGCCTCTGGAATTAAGAATCTAGAAGTCTTTCTGGGAAAATGTCAAAGTGCACCTGTGAAATGTAGTGCTGAAATGGCAGCACTGAATGTTTGCTTTGGTTTGTGGACAGAACATTGCAAAGCAGCAGGTATGAGGGTGCATGAAGTGGCTATTGCTTTTGGCAACACTGGTCAGACATATAGATATATATGTGTGTGAGAGAGAATGAGAACTTCTCTCTTTGTGTTGATATAATTCTGAGGCCTTTATCAAGGCCTGACATATTTAGATCATGAGATATCTGAAAGCTCAGATTTCCCATATTAGGTGGATTTCCCTTCCCTTTGTGCACGGAAAGTTCATTTTGGTTGCTCTGTGTATAACCATCAATCACTACTTCCAAACCCAAGGAATCAATTTCCCATTAAACGTTGATTTTTTTTAAAAAAAATATTTTACCTTCCCCATATTGCTCAGAGAAGATTTTCATAGGACTGCAAGGAGAACTCTGCACAGTTGCTGAGAGTTCTACTCCAGGTTAGATGAGCAGGTGCAGAAATCCCTGTGCAGACTTTCCCCATAAAATATTTAGTCAGGGAAGAGAAAGCACACACTGAGAGACTGAGGTAGGGTTGCATCTGTACCTCTGTCCTCTGCAGCTTGGTGCTCATGAGATCAGGCAAATGCGGATACAGGCCAGTGATTTCTACAAGGTCTACCCTAAATTGGCTGCTGTGATGTCTCAGAAGCCCAAATAGGTATTAAACATAGAGATCTATGGATAAAGGCGGTATACAAATTTTAATAATAATAATAATAATAATAATAATAATAATAATAGTAATAATAATGAGGTGGGGCCTGACTGCAGTACTTAATTTAGAATAGAGCTTACAAGGGAACTTGCTTTTGTGCTAGGTTTCAGGCTAGCGTGTGAAGAAAAACAGTAACACATGGCTCCTCTCACTACTGGAGAACTACAGACAAAATCAAACCTCTGGTTTCTAGGTTCCTTCTACATCTGATAGGTTTCCCACATGACATGGGTTCCATGAACATGGGGTTCTTCCAAAATGATTACTTTTGAGAAAAACTTGGGGGAAACGTGCCATTTATCACCTGATTACTCAGATGAATTGCCTTACAAATTATAACTAATGAATGGATTTGATCACCATGTCTGATGAATTTTAGTGAGTTTGCTTTTTTACTTCTCAAGGTGAAACTGAGAAAAAATTTAATATAGCAGCTGAAGTGATGAGAAGAATCCACTCACTGATTGAAAATTATGACCATAAGGATTTATTGAAGGAGACAGATTTCCACCAGATTGCAAAATGCCTCTGGTACTTTGGATTTGACAATTTGGCAACTTCTTTAAAATATATCAAGGTAACTGTGTAATTATGGAACACTTGCATGCAAACGCAAAGGTACTTCACTTAGATTTTCTTGAGCAAGTTGCCCTATTTGTAAAGTATAGGCTGCAGCTTTTTCTGGAACTGTATAAATACTTGTTTGAGCCACTGCTGTTATAGTGACCTTATCAGAAGTGAACTGTGCGTTAGCTCACTTTATGCTAAGATATATTTAATTAGATACACTATTTCTACTTGATTCATACTATTTGCTCTTGGGGAAAAAGCCCAGTCATTTTAAAACATGCTGCCAAACTGAAATATCTAAATGCTTGTAGGTATCTGAACAAGAGAGAAAGGAACTTAAGCAAAAGCATGCAAAATATGCTGTTGGCATGGGGTCCTCTCGGTTTCAGCTACAGTACATGGGCCATTATCTTATGCGAGAAGAAAGAAAAGATCCTGATCCTAGAGTGCAACACTTCATTCCAGATTCATGGCAGGTATTATTAACAACATACTGTGAAGTTAATTTTCCTATTTTTGTAGAGAAAGTATATGTAAGGTGTTGCCTTTTTGGCAGCTGGTGTGGCGGATGAATATGTACACTTTCATCCATCCATCCACCCCTCCCCCAAGTTGTTATTTGACCTACTGGGGAAAACATACCATAAAGTTTGCTGGTGTAAGAAAACATCATCAACAACATCACCATTTTGTTATTTATATGCCACCTATCTGACTAGGTTTCTCCTGCCACTCTGGGCAGCTCCCAACAAAATATTAAAAACACATCAAACATTTTAAAAAAACTTAGCTATTTCATATATCTTCTAAAAGTCAAACCATTGTTTATTTACTGGACATTGATGGGAGGGTGTTCCACAGGACGGGTGACCATACTGAGAAGGCCCTCTCCTGGTTCCTTGTAACCTCACATTGAAGGAACCGCCAGAAGGCCCTCAGAGCTGGATCTCAGGGATGAACTTTGGGAGTGGAGATGCTCCTTCAGGTATATGGGGCTGAGACATCTGTACATGTCGTCTTCTGGAGGTTGTTGTACTACAACTACCATCAATTCCAGCGAGTTATGGGCAGTGTAGTTCAAGAACAAATTGAGGGCCACAAATTTCCCATCCCTCACCTATGCCTTTGTCTCTAGTGTGATATTGTGCAGGCACAGCAACAGATATTTTGTGTTATGGACATTTATCTGTGCAGCTTTGGCATATGTTTATGTCTTTATCCAGACACGTTTATATATTAAAGTGAAGCTACTAAATATTCATGGAAGTCAATTATATGAACAAGATAATCATTGACAAGCATTCACACCACTGTTTATTTATAGAGAGAACTTCTTGACATTGTCGATAATAATGAATCTGCAGTAATTGTTGCTCCGACATCATCAGGAAAAACATATGCCTCTTACTATTGCATGGAGAAAATCTTGAGAGACAGTGATGAAAGTGTGGTTGTGTATGTTGCTCCTACAAAGGTAGGTAATAGCTTTGAACTTCTTCACAAAAAGTATGTGTCATATACACAATCTGCAATAAAACATGTCATTGTTTGGGTTCTGGTCATAGAGGGATCAAATATAAGGATCAAAAACACCAAATGCAGGTTGAAAATTCTGCTTCCTCACTTTCCTTCATATTTGTTATATAGAACCCCGGCACCCCTACAAAGAACAGGAAGCTGTAGCTTTAAAAGCCCTAGCATACATGCCCATACATACAAGCTGATCCATGCAACTAAGTGTTACAGGCTTAACCTATGGTCACATTTCAAAGAGAAGAGAAATGCACCATGGTTGTATCCAATCCATCCCAAGGGGTGCATAAAAATGTGGCAGGAATTGGGAGAAGTCATCTTAATTTTTGAATAAATGGGACGCAGATTACCCATGCCAGGTCACGATCCTGTATAGGTTTCCAACATGTTTGTAGCTGTGTGTAAACAATGAGGGTGATTAAGAATCAGGGAGGCTGTTCTCTTCCCCATGATGCCCATCTTTTACCCAAAACCCTATGCCTTTATGTGGGTACAATTCTACCAGTGGAACAACTTAGGCTCTGGAGCCCTTTCACAATGCGTACAGGAATTTATCCCTGTGTATTTTTGACAGGAGCCTCCCTCCACTTCTTCCTAATGCTACTCAGCTGGTGAAAGTGTAGCAAGTAAAGGATTGTGCTCATCTTTAAGTTAAATTGCAGTTAATAGTTTAAAGATTTGGCTGTATTTTTTTCTGTATATAACAGTTGTTTGCTGCCCTAGGCTCCTTTGGGAGGAAGGGCAGGCTACTATTTTAATTAACAGCAACAATGTGCATTGCTTATTTATATCTAATAATTTATAATCTGCTTCTGTTTATGAGGATACAGTCGTACTTTGGCAGTCGAACAAAATCTGTTCCAGAAGTTCGTTCGACTTCCAAAACATTCGAAAACCCAGTCGTGGCTTCTGGTTGGCTGCAGGAACCTCCTGCAGCCAATCAGAAGCCACTGAAGCCCAGTCGGACATTCGGGTTCCAAAAGAACGTTTGCAAACTGGAACAATCACTTCCAGGTTTGCGGCTTTTGGGAGCCAAAACGTCTGAGTTCCAGGGTGTTCAGGATCCAAGGTACGCCTGTACTCAAAATGGGATTGGTCTATTCATTTACCAAAGAAATGAGCAGACTACTCCTGATGCTTTGAATGTTCTCACAAAGAGAAGTGTGTTATGAAGTCTTCCTTTGATAAACCGCATCTTACCTTGCCTTCCCAATGTGCTGCTTTTAGGCTCTCGTTAATCAAGTGTCTGCAACCATTTTTAATCGATTTGATAAAGCACTTCCATCTGGTATTGCCTTATGTGGTGTTTTCACTCGAGAATATCGTCATGATGCCTTGAATAGCCAGGTAAGTCATATGTGGCTATTACTGATTTTGCTAGCCAAGGCACTTATTCAGCTAATGCTTTTAGTTAGGTTAAAGCTCCTGGGAAGTGTTTGTAAAACAGTTGAATGGGGAAAGAAATAAAAAGGAGGAAAGTAGATGGGAAGGAAACTATAACTGGATAAAAAGGCAATGCTCTATCCGTATTCGCAAAGGCAAGGTTTTCCTTATTACAAATGTCTTTATTTATTAAATTTATATCCTACCCTTCTAAAGGAGCATTGGGTTAAAAGTTAAAATACTGCCATTTAAAATAAGCATTTAAAAGCAGTTATTATATAATACCCTCACAATTATTAATGTCATATATTATTATTATTAATTTATATCCCGCCCATCTGGCTGGCTTTTCCCAGCCACTCTGGGCAGCTTACAACATATGAAACACAACAAAATCTCAAACATTAAAAAACAAGATATCCTATACATGCAACAAACCAACTAATAAATCAATAAAAACCACCACCACCACCAACCCCAACTAAACATTTAACCAACACCAGCCCAACAAAAATGAAGGAAGCAAAATTAGAACTGTTTAAAACATTTTAAAGCATTTTAGCCAGTTGCCCCAACTGAAGAGTTGTTCCACCAATGTCCCAGGAGCCTCCCAGGAGCCTCTTTCAGCTGTTCAGGGTGAGTGTAGGTCTGTCCCCCTAGGCCAGGTGGAAATGGGCCTTGCAGCAGGCAGCAGGTCTTCCTTTCAGCACTCAGGCAGTTGCCATGACCAGTATCTATCAGCCATCCAATGCTGAATTAGGAAAATTAATTTTCATTACACAGACAAATGATTATACATGGTAAGTCATTGTTTCCATCAGACAGCATGGCCAATGGACAGGAATGATGGACATTGTAGTCCAACAACATTTGGAGGGTACCAGCTCGCCCATCACTGCCATAGGGTTGCAGTGCAATCGTGCTGCAGCACGGAAGATGCTTGCTCTGGATGGCAGGCTGATTCCCACCCAGATGTTATTTTCAGAAATGCGGCCCTGTTTATGGTGGATGGCGTGCACCTGTCGGATGGCAGTAGTGATGTATGGCTTACTGGAATTGAAAACAGTTTATTAGATTGGTTGTGGGAGTGACGGTATTGGCGGCGAGCGATTGGCTCGTGTGGCGGTTAGGCATTGGTTGAGGGATATGTGGGGAGGGGAGGTGCGGCCATCACCTGCCCCTCCAATGAATAGGGTATTCCGTTAAAGGAATCCGGGGGTCTGGATCTCATCCGAAGCCCGGAGAGGGGCTAGGGCCATGCCAGGACCCCCAGGGGTGAGCACCAGTCTATATAAATTGATGGAGCTCCCCCTGCTGGCTGTTTACCCTTCGGAGGCTTCCTGCAGGGTGGGGCAGGAGCCAGATATAGTTTGATACCAATGCCTAAACCAATACCAGTAACATTTGTGTATTTTAATAAAGTTGTGACCAAAATTTGCCCATTAACATTTAAACTAAATTCTGTCTCCACTGTGTCTTTATTTCCATGGGGGATGGTTTTTGCGGCTCGAAGCACAAGTCATTGTTTCCATCAGACAGCATGGCCAATGGTCAGGGATGATGGACATTGTAGTCCAACAACATGTGGGGGGTACCAGTTTGCCCATCACTGCCATAGGGTTGCAGTGCAATCCTGTCCACATTTACTCATCACCCAGTCCCACTATTATTCATTGAGGACTACATAAAGGATTGGTACAATATTGTTGACCAGATAATAGGGCTGTTGACCTTAGGTAATGTTGGAAGCCCTGTTACACTGATGTATGTGGCAATATGCTTCTGTCAGAGGATTTCGGTTGACAGAACATCAACTGAGCATTCTTTTTCTAGAAATAACTATGCTTCTACACTGTTCTTTTCATCAAAAAATCTAGTCATATCGATATCACTGGTATTTAGTTGCTTTTCCAAAAGTGTTCATGTTGCTTTAAACCTGTTATTAGCAGGGATGTTTCTAAAAGTCCATCAATGTTTTGTTTCAGATACTGGTAACAGTCCCTCAGTGTTTAGAAATCCTTCTTCTGTCACCTCATCGTCAAGAATGGGCCAAGAAGATACGATATGTTATATTTGATGAGGTAGGTATGCATTCGTTTTGGCAGAATTAATGAAGTATCTATAGCCTTTGACAGAAAGGCCTGTCATGCTATGCTCTAGCATGACCAAGAACCCATGGCTTGTGTGGCAGAGAGGAGTTAGACACCAGTAACACTGCTGCTGACCAGAGTGGGGGTGCTGACCAGATCAGGCCTGTGCAGTTACACCAGCGGGATCACTGATCTCTACCAAGAGCACAAGATGCAGCTTTGAAGAGTTACAATTGAGGAGATACTACTGTGCAGATAGGACTACGGCTCTGCGGGTGAAAGGAAATGGGCTGCACTCTGATGTGGCTCAGAAAGGACTAAATTGCCATCAGGAACAGAGTTAGCCTGTATTGTATGAACTGATGAGCGTATTCCTTTATATTATTTTGTATAAATTGGCAGTTGCCATTCACTGTTACAGGTGTTGGCTACATAGGTGTGGTGATGGATAAACTTGATGTAGAGTCACCCTAAACCTGAATGTGGTGCTTTAGAGGAATGCAGTGATATTTTGGAAGAATGCCATACAACTATTCTGTACTAAAAAGAATAAAAACATGTCCACATTACATAACATTAATACATTAGGCCTTTTTTCCTTCTTCTTCAGGTCCATTGTCTTGGAGGTGAAATTGGAGCAGAAGTTTGGGAGCATCTTCTGGTTATGATCCGATGTCCATTTTTGGCTCTCTCTGCAACCATAAGCAACCCCAAACATCTTGCTGAGTAAGATGGGTGAAAATTGTGAATGAAACATACTTTGAAAGTGTTGTATCAACTAGATTAGGGCTGTGTCCAAAACTGCAGCTTACTGTGCAGATCATCGTGTGAAAGCTTGCAGGTCCCCATACGTCAAGGATAATGTAGAACCTCTGGATTGCTTCTTTTTTGACAAATCAATAAATAAGCACAAGTAATAATGTTTAGCATTTACAGAGAATGTTTTCAAGTGTTCTAACCACTTCTTAAACCTTACTTCATAAACCTTATAGCAGTTCTATGAGGTAAGTAAAGGTAAAGGGACCCCTGACCATTAGGTCCAGTCGTGACCGACTCTGGGGTTGCGGCGCTCATCTCGCTTTATTGGCTGAGGGAGCCGGTGTACAGCTTCCGGGTCATGTGGCCAGCATGACTAAGCCGCTTCTGGTGAACCAGAGTAGTGCACGGAAACACCGTTTACCTTCCCGCCAGAGCGGTACCTATTTATCTACTTGCACTTTGACGTGCTTTCGAACTGCTAGGTTGACAGGAGCAGGGACTGAGCAACGGGAGCTCACCCTGTCACAGGGATTTGAACCGCCGACCTTCTGATCCCAGGCTCTGTGGGTTAACCCACAGTGCCACACGCGTCCCATCATTCTGTGAGGTAGTACAGTGCTACTCAGATAGTAAACCAAACCTGAAAAAATGTGTTTTTCAAGGAACAGCTTGCAAGCTTGCAGCCAAGGTGAGATCTGAATCGAGCTCTTTCATGAACACATATCACTATCTTAAGTGCAATGCTACATCAACTCTCATGGGCTAGTTACACACATGTAGGAATCATGGAGAGGAACATCAAAGGACACCTAATCCACCAACATGGCTGACTTTTTCATTAGCAACAACGGTGTTGTGTAATGCCCTCCCTGCTGAAATACAAGATGCTCCATGAGTACAGGCACTCCGCTTGCTCTTGATAACACATCTGTTTAGGAAATCATTTCCTTGAACTTAGAACTTTCTGATCTAATTACTGAAACTTTTTTTTTAAAAAAAACTTTTAATTGCTATGCTTTTAAATTGGTTTGTTTAATTGCATATTTTAACTATGGATGTTTTTGATGCATGGTGGAATTATTTTATTGTGTATTTTAACTGTGCATGGATTTGATTGATTTTATACTTGTAAACTGCTTAGAAGCCATTTTGGCATGTCAACCTAATCCTCATCTTCATCTGTTGTCAGGAAGGCAGCTCTGTGGCTCTGCGTGGGCTGCTACTGAGATAGATAGAGCCCAAAGAGCTGTGTTTATACTGGGAATGTAATTCTTCTCCTCCTTCCTAACAGATGGCTACAGTCAGTAAAAAGATACTGGCAACATACTGAAGCTGTAATAGCGCGGAATTCTAGCCATTCCACTTCTGTTAAGAAAGGAGTTAAAGTGAAGCAGAGTGTCAGAACACAGAAAACATCATACAAAGTTAAGTTAGGTATGTCCCCAAAATCAAAACTTTTACAATAGCAGAGAGATTGCTTTTTTCTGTTTGTCTTCTTAAATCTTCAGTGAGTTTCAAAAATCCACATCAGGTTGACCCTGAAGTTTAAAGCGGCTTGTGTTGGGCTTTATAACCTAAATATTACCAGATCACTTATTTCAGATTATTCTGCTTTCAGTCGTATATGAAGAGAGATACAATGATTTAGAAAAGTATGTATGTTCCCTGGACAATGATGACTTCACTATCCATCACTATCACCCCTATGCTGCACTAACTGTGGATCATGTAAGTTTAAGATCACATTGGATATTATGGAGAAACAGCATAACCACTGAAATTTGTAACATGCTACTCAGTGCTTGCTTGTTTATTTGGCATTGCAGATTGAGAAGTACGGCTTTCCCTTGGACCTCTCTCTTTCTCCCCGAGAAGCTGTCATATTGTATGACATTATGGTAAAGGCAAGGACAGACTGGTCAAGGGCGAATGTAAGTACATGCTATTTACATATATATGTGTATCTTCAAATATACAGAGCAATTGTTACCTATATAAAAAAAGAAGATACTATTTTACTTATTTGAGAACACAGTTGTGGTCACTATTTCCCCCTTGATCTTTGATGTCAAGGAACTGGATCCTGAGCAGTTTTTTAAGGACAAAATGGTCATCATAAAGGCTGATGCAAGAACTTATGAGAAACAGCTGAAAGAAGAACTAGAAATGTGGATTAAACATGGTTGCAGTAAGGAGGTATTTATTATTTCCATCTCTCTACCTGTGTACCATCCTTCTTTTTATTTTCTAAAGGCCTTAGGTATTCTCTAATATTTTCAGTCTGTTACTTGGCTGTGTCAGGAAGTTGGACTAGGCAGAGGAGGAATGGTGGAGACCGCCACCCCAGTTTTAGTTTTGCACTTTAGAAAGCAGCTAAGCAAAGATCTATTATTCTCTGCACCAAATATTGTTTTTGAATAATGAACTCAGACTGAAACACTATTAACCTTGTTCTGTACTTTCTTGTGCCATTATTCATTGCTGCTTACCCAAAAAAATTCATCCAGAAATGGAAAGGAAATTTTTTCATTGCTGTTACCCTTTTTAACCCCTAGGCAAACAGAGTGCTGCAGCTGCTCAAACCTCAATCTACTTTTTCTTCTGAATCTGCGATGAGAAATCACTTCCCTCATTTTGTTGACAAGCTAAAACAGATGGATAAATTGCCTGCACTATTTTTCCTGTAAGTAAGACAATGGAGGTATATATGTCTGTCTTGTATAGGTAACTGACACATAACCAATGAAGTGGATAATTCGAATTTGGAATTGGGGCAGGGAACAACAATAAACAAAAACGACTATTGGTTAGGCAGCAATTATTTTAATCTTCATAATGAAAGTTCTTCCCTCTAAGATACAGACTATTATAAAGTCTCTTTAAAATGCTGTTTCAGCAGAAGCAGTTCTGTAACTGATTTTTTTTTTTTTTTGAGAGGATTATTTATAATCACTTTCCTTGTCTGCCTTTGCCAATCACTGCATTTTGAATTCGTTAGCATAGGAAAGAGCGTATCTACAGTGAATGGAAATCCTCCTGAATGCGTTTATCACTTTTGGTTCTCTGGGCCCACTAATCAGCTCAACATTGGCCTTGCCTAGATGATGCAAATATGTAAATAGTCTTGCACTGAGTGTGGAGTGGGATAACACATGCCACACATTCATCGACTGGGCCTTCCACACAGAGGCTACACACGAATAAGATGTATACACCATAAGCAGTGCCAGAGTTGGGGACGAGCAGCGTGTCCATACAAATAGTAGAGGGTCAAATAGAATGCTTGTAGGCCCCTGTTGGGTGGGATAAAGACAGAAACCAAAGAAGAGTGTCTCTTCCCCCCAAAACCTGGTAAGCATGTTGTGCTAATGGCTTGGTTACCTTCACAGTTTCTACCCCTTCCCCGGGGCAGCCAGCACTGTAGGTGGTATCTTGTTGGCAGTATCGTCAGAGCTGTAGTGCTGCCACTTACTGGAATGATAAGGGTGGCAGTGAGGTCAGGGATAGGTGGGGAACCTGCAGGGGTGCTATGCCAGCTTGTGCACCAACACAGCTCTGACCTCGCGGCCTCCCTGCCTCATCCCGGGAAGCAACAGCAACTCCAGGGTTGAAAGGGTATGCAAGTCAAAGAGCCCACTGCAGCCCATTAGAGTAATTCAGAAGCAAGTTCCCAAGCAGCATTCTCCATCTGGATTTTATGCACATGAAAGTTAATCCACTAAATGATAACGGTGAGATTTTATTTTTAAATCTAGTAACAGCCCTAATTATTAATAGGTATTCATTTGCATGCAGGTTCATAGGCATTACTTATTCACAGTAGACCTATGGAAGCTACAAGGTACTAAAGCTTACCTAAACATATTCTAGCCTATTGAGACTTTTCGGGAGAAGATACAATATAAGACTCCAATCCTATCCCCACTTATGTGGGTAAATGCCCCATTCAACTCGGTGGGATCTATTTCGGCATAGTCGTGTATATAATCTTATGGTAAGGGATCTAATTAGCAGCAAATAACCGTAGTTGGCACACCTCTTTTTAAAGATTCAATATTAAAGAAGTGGAACGTTTGGCTCACAATGTCTGCAAATTCTTAAAAGAGAAGCAAAGTAAAAAGCCCATCCGAGCTGCTGGAAAAGAAGAATGGCTAACAAAAAAATGTAAAAAGAGAGAAAAATATTTAATGGCGCAAAATGAGTAAGTGCTATAAACCTTTTTTTCTTTCTCCAAAATTTACACATAAAAAGCTGTATTTGGATACATCACATCAAATAAGTATTCTCATTTTAGATACAATTGTTATCTTTATAAAACAAATTAAGACAGACCCCCATTTTCAAAAGGATTATTAACCCCTTTTATTATCTTGCCTCCTTGAACTAAGTTTGATAATAATTTCGTAATTGTGGCAAGCAACATCCACCAATTTGCAGGTGGCATCTCTCTGCTTTTCAGCTGTGATCAATCACAGGTAAGCTTGTCCTTTCCATATCATTAGGCAAATATCTCTTTTTTAAAAGGCAGATAAGATACAGAAAGCATTTAATAATTGAGTTTCTGTTCCCGTATTTTTACAAGATTTCAATGTTTCATGTTGAAATAATAATTTCATGATTTCACCAACTGCCCTTTCCTGCATTCAACCCCCCCCCCCCTGCACCATGGCCAAAAAGCAAAACAAAAAAACCCACTGGCAGCAAAGTGGAGGCCCCACAAAGCGGCCCTGCACCCCCCTGCCCATCATGCCCTCCCCAATAAAGGAACTGGGTGATGCTGCTGAGTCCCTCTATGGATCAAGCAGTGAAGGACGGGGGGGGGGGCGGCGGCGCGGCTCCTGGCTAAATTAAGTAGATGAGGGGAAATTAAACTAAAAGGATGAGGGAAGAGACGAGGATGGGGCCCAACATACTCATTGTTCTGTCCCACGATGAGTCTGGTAATCTTCCCCTCCCTGAAGCTCTGGAGCCAACCACATGGTTGCTGCTGGCTCCGCCTCCTATTTAAGCAACTGGCCCCGCCTCCCTGCAGGGCTGATTGGCTAACCGAGGTTTGGTGGGAACCTCCAAGGACTAAGACAGGGAGGCGGGCCAGCCCAACCAGCTGGTGGGTCCCACGTGACCCAAGGTGCTGTGCTCAGTCCCACAAAGGGCGCCCATGAAGGAAGGTGTGAGCACTCATTAAAAGACCACAACATCGGACTGAAAGAGTATGCAGCTCCTTAGGAGATAACTACATGAAAAGTTAAGAGCAAATATTTTTTTAAATCTAAAAACAAAAAACATCTGAAAAAGGAGCAGACCAAGTATTTGAAACCATTTGTATGTACTGCACATATTGCGTTGTGTGTCTGGCAGAGCAATTTCAATCCCCTTTGCCCCAGGCTGGAGAAGAAGTGAAGTTAGATTAGCAAGAGGGATTCCGCCCACCAGCTGCCACCTGCAGAGTGATAGTAGCACCACTCTGGTACCACAGATCTCCCCTCCCATCCACCCAGTGTGCAGGTGCCCATGCAGCTGGTAGGATCCCTGCTGCTGGCAGCCAGCAGAAAGCTTCAAAACAGGATGTTCCAAGGACAGGGAGAGGCAGGGCAGCCTGGGATCCATTGGATCCTCAGCCAACCCTACTGCAATCACATGATGACCTTGAATCCCATGTGCTTCTATGAGCAGAGTGTAAATGTCATTCCTCTAAGAAGAATATCACGCTGAGATGGTTGTTGAGTCATTGCCACTTACCAGGATGGTGAGGGGTCAGGCGCGAGTGAAATCAGGGCTTTGTTGAAGCACCAATAGAATTAGGCACCAGTAGAGTCAACCCTCACCAATGTAGCCCTGTAGTCCCAACATCAGTGCTGCGTCACCTCTCCACTTCCTGTTGTTGCCTGAAATGTAAATGTGAACTAGTCTATTGGATTTCAAGTGACCTTTTTTTGCACAGCAGGGTAAGCCAGAGGAAGTCCTTTAGTTGTGAATGATGGACTGCAGCTTCCATCACCCCTGACTATCAGCCATGCTGGCTAGGGTTGAACAATATCTGGAGATCAGCACATAGATTACCCCTACTATAAGCCATAGTTAGTAGCTTGGCATGAATTAACAAGACATGAACCAGCAGCGTGCTAGTGCTTGCTGTCCAGTTACTGTCCCTTCATGTCTTCTCTAGTGTGAGTAGCAAGAAGCCTTGCTTAGCATCATGTCCAAACCTGAGATCATGGTTTCCTTCTGAAAAAACCCCCAAAAACCAAAGGAACTGTGACTTACCATGAAATGTGAAGAAGATTAGTGTCACATACAAATGAGTTCTACATTTGTCTGTGTGTCTCTTTCACTTTTGTACACGCACATACACATATTAGGGTTGCCAGATTCTGAAGAGAAAAAAAGAGGACGCATTTGCCAACTTCTACTTTTAAGTATGGATCGCTATGATGACTCTACCCATGAAAAAGAGGACATATGCTGGAAAAAAGAGTACATATGACAATGTCAGGGAAATGTTGAAAAATTGTTTGGTAATTTATCTGTACTTTTGTGCAGTGACACTAAAGTCCGTAACTATGGCAAACAATTAGTTTGGGAAGCTGAGCTTGATAGCTTAAGGAAGCAACTGGAGAAGATTTCTGAAACTCCTTCCGACTGCACCTATGCAAATGAACATGCTGTTGATGAGGAGGTGAGCTTAAAGCCCTTTAATTTCCAGTATTAAAATAAAAATGACTTCGATCTTCATTAAAAATTAGACATGTAAAATCAAGTGCTGTAACATACACCGCTGTGTTCATATTTGTGTATGTCCAAAGTATATTTGAGATTATGAAATTCTCTCCAAATTAATGATTAGAAAATGTAAAATTACATAGGCAAAGGTTTTCTAACATGTATTCAGTTAAAGTCAATTTACACTTATGCAATCATGTAGAAATGACGAGCTGCTTTGAAACATCTACTGTTCTTACATATTAAGACTTTCCTTCCCCTAGACTTTGACCAAGATATTTAATCGATTAAGAAACTCGAGAAAGAAAATAGAACTGCAAGATTTGGCACTAAGAGGCATTGGGTATCATCATTCTGCTGTGGATGCCAAAGGGAAGCAAATGGTGGAGATGCTTTTCAGAAAGGGATTTCTGCAGGTTGACCAACTTTCAGTTTGTATATTTGTAATCTATGTGCATACATGCCTTGCTAATACTGCCAATCACCTACTATCTGTGTATGCTTCAAAGTTATTTGTCATAGGTTTATTTAAACCTTTTTCTGATCATTAAAGTCAAATTAACTTGATTGTAAGCAGTGTCAGATTACTTAACAGGCAGAGTAGACACCAACCTGTGGGCCCCATGCTTTTTAGGGACTCTACGACAATGGATCAAAATAGTATTGTGTAAAAAATGGGCTTATTAAAATGGTTGGTTGGTAAAATAAAAAAAAGGATTAGGAGATAATTTGTGAGGGCCCCCTGAGATTTCGACTGCCCAGGGGCCTCCACAGGGCTTAATTCAGCACTGATTGTAATCCATGGATGGCGTGTTGACCCTAATATTCTTCCCTTGTTAAACTAGCTACAATAGCTACCCTACTGAAGTGTTGGGGACTGGAAGAAAAAGGAATGAGTGACAGCTGAATGGGGAGGCAGGGGATTGACTGGCATAACTTACCTTTTCTCCTTCCCACCACTTAGGCCTCATTTAAAATTGTTGATTTCTTTTAAAGGGATGACCAGCTTTATATTTAATAACTGGCCTGCTAATTTGGATGTTGCTCTGTACAAGTTATATACTTGGTCTTCATTCTTTCATGGTAATACTGACATTATCCGATGTTAAATTTTAGGCTGATGGGTGAAGGTGGTCTTGTGGAAGGAAAGCACTTAATATTTTGGGTGCTTTGAAAAGAGATTCTGCCCTTCCTCCAGCCTCTCTGGTTTTATGGCCAACTTGTATGATCATGGCATAGAGTGCAGATGTGTCCTTGGTCAGTTCCCCTTAATATTGCCATGGGTCTTAGGGGGCTATGATAAATGAAAAACAAGTTGAGGCTTTTCCAAAATAGCATGCTCGATACCCTAGATCACAGTGATGCTTTCTTGATCACACTTGATTAGGAAAATATATACAAGGGACTAGAAACTGAATCTAACTAAATATTAGCAAGTCCTAGTAACTGGAGTTCAGATTCTGCCAGTATTTTTCATTATGCTTTTTTATTCATCTCTCCCACACCCACAAAAAACCCTTTTATGTAGCTCTGCATTGTGTCGCATGGATAAGCATTATTAGGGTATTAACACTGCTAGTCAATGTTAACTATCATCTTTTAAAACAATTAAGGCAGCACTCTTACACCCAAATACCTGGGAACAAATCTCGTTAAGCTGAATGGGACTTACTTGCACTGCCACTGAATGTTGTTTCTTCTTTTAGGTGGTGACAGCCACAGGAACCTTGGCTTTGGGAATCAACATGCCATGTAAATCTGTTGTTTTTGTACAGAATTCTGTATATTTGGATGCTCTGCACTATAGGCAGGTAATGAGATTAATCTTTAGGACTAGTCAAAAGTCCATGGCTGTTTTTGGAGAGTGGGATGGGTTGGACAGTCCAGCATGAATCCACAAGTAATGCATTATTATTGCATCAATGACCCACAAACATGCAGAGACCAATATGGAAGGATGTTTAGTCTCAGTGCTATGTTTACGGAACTCAGCAATAAGTAGCACTGAATTGACTCGGCTTATCATTGGCTCTGGCTGCATATACTGCTGGTTTCCTTATTCCCTGCCCCTACCCCTCTCAGTGGGTACTCGCCACCACTGCCCGTGTCCCCATGTTGCAGTTCTGATCCAAATCAGGCCTCCTGTGCTGGCTTATTAACAACAACACTACATTTAAGAGCAGACTTGCATGACTAAGGGCACCTGTAATTTAGTCTCGGGTGTATTGGGTATGGAGGACACTTAGGAAATTTAAACTTTAGGTCTTACAGGTAAAGTTTGTTTCCCTCCGACCCCACAGACACAGCACTGAAGGGAAATTGATGCCCACAAGTATAAAGCGTTAACATTCAACCCCTGGGATTTGCTAGGAATGACTTTGTCTCTTCTCTCCCCATCCCTCTGTCTATCTATTTGATAAAGAAAAAAGGAGCATGTTTGTCCTGCAATATGGATAGCTTCTCTGCTACAGTCTTAAATGCTTTGATTTCAAATTTTGCTTGATTATTTACTTGTGTGATTTCTGACTTTGACTGCTTTTTCATAGATGTCTGGACGTGCTGGGCGACGAGGTCAAGACTTTTTGGGTGATGTCTTTTTCTATGACATTCCATTGCCTAAAATACAGAAGCTCATTAAATCCAATGTACCAGAACTTCGAGGACAGTTTCCTTTGAGTATTTCTCTGATCCTGAGACTCCTGCTGTTGGCTTCAAAAGCAGATGATAAAGTGGATGCAAAAGCCAAGGTATACCTTGGAAGCAATCCTCCTCTTAATGAAGGATGCAATCCTAGAGCCACCCAATGGGACAGAACACATTGGGTTTTACTTCTGATATCACTGGAAAACAATGTATGACTCCTTCCTAGCTTAATTTAACAAGGTGTTCCTAAATGTGTCTACTTGGAAATAACTCCCAGTGACTTCAGTAAGAGTAAATACCTAGGAAAGTGTTACGAATTGCAGCCTAAATTGATCAACTAATTTCCTGACAATGTTCTAACCAGTGCATTTTGCTACACATTTTCAAAACTCATTCTGCAAGTTAAAGAGAAACACTAAATGCTAATGCTCAATGTTTTAGATTCAGGTAGGTAGCCATGTTGGTCTGGAGACCAGCTGAGTTTGTTCTTGGTATAATTGGTATAAGCTGTCACGGTCTGGCTGGGGACGTCAGGACTGGGGGCAAGATGGCAGGGTAGGAGCAGGAACAGGAGTCCAGGAGTCAGGAAGCCAAGGGTCTGAGGGTCAGGAAGCAAGGAGTCACGAAGTCAAGGGTCCTAGGATCAAGCAGCAAGGAGTCACGAAGTCAGGGGTCCGAGAAGCAAGGAGTCAAGGAGCCAAACGCAGCAGGGCAGGGAACGTGTTGCTGTGGGAAATACCGAAGGGAAATGCTGACCTTATATCCCTTCCCGGCTCTTGCCACCAGGTGCTGTGAGTTACCAATCGCCTTGCCTCTTCAGAACAAACTTAGGAAGGCCCCAGTCCTGCAAAGTCCTATTGGTCCCAGGGCCTGGCTCCTGCACGCACACCTGACATAAGCTTTCACGTGCATGCACGCTTTTTCAGATACCTGAAGAAGTGTGCATGCACACAAAAGCTTATACCAAGAACAAACTTAGTTCGCTCAAGGTTTTTGTTTATTTTTCATGGTATGGAAGATACATTTTTAGAAAACTATTGTTACAGTAGTAAACAACAAATACCTTGTCCCAATGTAATGTCATGCTATGTAATAAAGTTTTAGTTGATTACTCTAAAAGGTCGGGCCACATTTTCCCATGAGTGTTGGGTAGATGCCTGCCACAGTCTGAACAATTTACTGTATGCATTCAATAAACATTTGCTGCATGTTAGAAAAGGAATAGGGATTGTGGTTGCCCTTTACTGCTCTGGCCTGACACGTTAATTTCTCAGGCAATTCCTTTGACCATACTCTGGTATGCCAAGAATTGATGTTAAGCCCAGTGCCAGTTTTCTAACATCTTACTCTCAAACCTTTCAACCAGTCAGCTGCAATGGAAATATATTGATATATTTTCCCTTCCCAAAGGTCCTGTCGATACTGAAGCATTCACTTCTAGCCTTCAAACAACCAAGGGCCCTCAAGATGTTAAAGTTGTATTTTTTGTTTTCATTACAGTTTCTTGTGAAGGAGGTAAGTTTTCAAGTCTTCTTATTTAATCAAGTGGGTCTTGGCTTTTATGTAGTACCCCACACTGGTGTGCAGAGTCCTTTGTGGATATGGCCTTGTTTTTGTAGACCTGGAAAATGATCACTTCACCATCCTGAAGGTGATAAAACCATGTGGGTGTGTAATGTTTTATCAATGTTCAGATGTGTTGTATTTTCCCTTTCAGGGAAAAATGTAGTTTTGTTTCTGCCCATGATTGTGGTAGCAGAGTACTTATCCACCTCTCAGATACCACCAGGAGCTGACAGCCATTTTCTCCCCAATAATTCACCTGAACTAACACAATGCAGCATCATTCCAAACTCTTTTGGGAATGGAAAAATGGTGGCTTCCAAGAGCTCAAGCATTGCTGTGCCTCCACCAACAACTATATTTCCCTTGTTCAAAAATAGGAAAAAATGTCCCACACCAAAATGATTCAACCCTGCTCCTTGAAATATATGCCCACCAAGTTTAATGGGTCAACCCCCCCCCAAAAAAAAAATTCCTGAAAAATGTTAGAAGTTTTCATTCTGGCCCAGATTTATAAACAGTAAGTTTAAAAGATTGGTGCTTAGTACTTAGTACTAAGATTGGGACTTAGTACTCAGTATTCAAAACAGTGCGTGAATGTGCTCTGGAACAAATTGAGGGCCACCTCTTAAATTAATCTTCTATTACCACTGTAATATTTAAGACATTTAGCTAGTCTGTGTTATTGTACAACATTTGGTCGCTTTATGGTTATCCTGCACAAACATGGGAGAGTTTCTGTTTTCAGCTCCTAAGCTTACACCATGATTAAAATCAGAACGTATTTTGCAGTTTGTCTCATGAGTTAGGGTGGAAATCCATCTGAATACATACAGTGTTTTCTTACTTTAGGGATATGTGGATCGGGAAGGCAATACTACAGGATTTGCTGGACTTGTGACTCATTTGCATTATCATGAACCTTCCAATATTGTACTAGTTGATTTTCTTGTGAAAGGCTTATTCCATAAGCTGTGTCAACGGAGCAAGGAAGGTATGTTTACATGGGCACAGAGAAAGAGCACCAATTCCTTCCTTCCCTGCTTTGCTTTTGAATGGGCAGAGTGATTTACTCCATTCGATCCTGTTTTGGAGACCACTTCTACTCCAGGTTGGGGGAGTGAGGAAGGCCTTGTCATGTCAGTGTTCATAAATATAACTAATAGATGAAGGGTGAAGAACCTTCAGCTCATGGACCAAACCACCAGAGATCCTAATTTGACCAGGAGGCTGTTTTTCCCCATCTCCCCCACACCTGTGAGCAGGTAAAGCCACAGCTGCAAATAAGCGTTAAGAGTGCACTCCTGAAGGATTAATTTGCAATAATGTGGATTTCTGTACCAAACAGGACCACATGCTTTCTCTCAGGATGTGATGGAAAAGCTGGTGCTAGTATTGGCCCATCTTTTTGGAAGAAGGCGGATACCAGCTGCTGTTCTTTATTCTAGAAGGACATTTTACCAGTCAAAGGTAAGCTCAAAAGCTTGTTTATTTGCCACTAAAAATGTGGGAAAGAATGTTGGCCACCTTTGTTCAGAAGGTACAAAGATGAGCGGATGATGCCAAAGATGGAGATAATGATGTGATTGAAAGAAACCCCAGTAACTACTGATCAAAGGTGAACAGAAGAATCCACATGCTGTTTAATTCTCTTTGGAAGCTTCTCTCCTCCTTTGCATTTTTATTGATTCTATATGGACAACTTATTGAATGATAAATTAAGTTTATACTATGGAAGTAAGGTATAAAGATACGTGTAAGCACCTTTTGTATTGCACAGTACTCTGATTCTGTGACATAGATTGGATTATGAGATAAATTCTGCAGCAATACAGCCAAAGTCACTAGAGTCCTCTTGGTGATCTAGATACTGTATTCTGTGGTCCTTTTTAAAAAAAAAAAACGCATTTTCTTATTAAAAGCTTTAAATGAGGCTTGACGATTATTATTTATCTCTCAAGCAACTATTCTGTTGTCTTTAGGTGTTTCTTGAGGATCTCCCTGAAGATTTTGCTGCTGCTTTGCATGAGTACAACTCCAAAATAAAAGAGAATTTTGCACAGTTTCTGCAGATAGTTTCCACCATGGCTGATATGCAGCAAGAATATAAACTTCCACTTTCAGAACTTGGTAAGCAGGCATTGTTTGTATTACATTGAAATACAAACTGTGCACTTCTGAAGCCTATCAATTAGGAATCAAAGGTCCACTGGTTGAGCAGCCTTGTGATCCCAGAGGAGTCCCTGGGAAGCTACATGGGCTTAGATATGCAACCTGTGGCTGGTTAGAGGAAGTACAGTTTGAAAGATGGCATGCTGGAGGTAGATTGGACAGAAGAAAGGTAGGAATGGAGGCATGGGTAGGCAGTGGGTGAATATGTGATTGCTTCAATTGCACATATTTTGGCTTAGATTCAGTAGGGACAAAAAAGAGCACAAGGATATATGGTCACATCTAATGAGACATCTGAGGACTTCAGTCATCAAGTAGATATAAAGTATAAATATCTGTTTTTGATATTTATGTCCATTCCTCTATTATCCAATTATAATAGAGTTGTGCACCCATTGATAAATTCACATTTTTAATCATTTTGTTAGATTTTTCAAGTAAAAAGCCATCTGACTCACCGCTTGCATCTCATTTAATGAGCTGCGATGAAGGAAGGACAGCAGTTTCACCGTTTGTGTGCCTGTCAGGAAATACAGAATTTGATTTGCTGCACAAAGGCTCCATCAACAATGTAAGTGGGAAAGATTATAAAGTATAAAACTGGAGGTTTGAAGAAATATGCCAAAAGCATATACTACTACTACTACTAAATTTATTATTTATACACCACCCCTCTGGCTGGGTTTCCCCAGCCACTCTGGGCAGCTTACAGCGCATATAAAAAAAAATGATGGGAGGGTGTTCCAGAGGGTGGGCACCACTACCAAGAAGGCCCAAAGCCTGGTTCTCTGTAACCTCACTTCTTGCAGTGAGGGAAGCGCCAGAAGTCCCTCAGAGCTGGACCTCAGTGCCTGGGCTGAGCAATGGGGGTGGAGACATTCCTTCAGGTATACTGGGCCAAGGCCATTTAGGGCTTTAAAGGTCAGCACCAAAAGTTTGAATTGTGCTCAGAAACTTGCTGGGAGCCAATGAAGGTCTTTCGGGACTGGTGTTATGTGGTCTCCCTGGCCATTCCCCGCCATCAGTCTAGCTACCGCATTCTAGATTGGTTGTAGTTTACGAGTCACCTTCAAAAGTAGCCCCGTGTAGAGTGCATTGCAGTAATCCAAGCGGGAGATAACTAGATCATGCAACACTCTGGCGAGAAAGTCTGTGGCAGGTAGGGTCTCAGCTGGCATACCAGATGGAGCTGGTAGACAGGAGAGGGTGCTTTGGAGCCAGATAGTCAATAGTCCTGGTTAACTCCACCTTCCAGCAGGCCACCAGGGAATCAACATGGGACAAAACATCCCCTACCACTCTCTGGAAACCATTAAGTGGCAGGGACAGACCATCCGAATTGGTCCCACCTCCCTGTGGAGGAGAAGGGTCACAGAGAAGTCTAGTTGTACCAGGAAGTGATCCGACCATGGCAATTCTTTTGTTTTGCTTAATGTCAGCTCATTAATGTCCGTTGAGGTCAACACCTGATCTAAGCCATGTCTGTGGCTATGGGTTGGGCCAAACTTATTCAGAGGCAGTCCCATGGAGGCCATGCTTTCCATGAGGTCTCGAGCAGCCCTTGGTAAGGTTGTGTCGGCATGGATGTTAACATCTACCATGACCTGAAGCAGGTCAAACAAGGAATCCTTGGTGCAGTGGGGAGGTCAGTACACTAAAAGGAATCCTGTACTTCCCCTATTGCCCAGCTTCCAGAACATATACTCAGAAAACTGGGTCTTCCCAATTAGGACACCTGGCACAAGCTAATGACTTCCTAAAGATCACTGCAACCTCCCCACTCCCCGCCCACATGACATGGGTTGCTGTGAGAAACGTGGCGGCAAGCAGCAGCAAGAACAGGCCATTGGCCTCGTCCAACCAAGTCTCTGTTACACATGCCAGGTCAATTCCACCATCCATGATCAAGTCATGAATGGCAGTGGTCTTGTGAATCATTGACTTGGCATTACACAGCAGCACCAAAATGGAAATACTGTATGAAGATAAGTTCATGGACGGTAGATTATTTTGTGCTTGTGTGTCCCCTGTTTTCTAAAGGCACAAAATGACTTCGTATGCAATTCTCAGAGTTGCCCAAGAACAGGAAATTGATTGTTAAACCACCGCAGGAATTGTAGGTCTGTGAGAGGAATAGGGGTCTCCTAACAACTTTCAGCTCGCTTAACAAGCTACAATTCTCAGGATTCTTTTGAACCACAATGGCAGTTAATGTGGTCTCATAGTGCTTTAAGTGCTTACTGCGGATGCGGCCTTAAATGCAACCATTCTCCCCTAAGCACAAGAAACTTGTTCTTGGGATCTCATCCAGGTTCAGGGCAGCTTTATTACTATATGGCGAAGGGGTTGGTCAGTAACTGAGTTGTATGAAAAAGGAATGCTGCTCTACCGTTTCTGCAGGTCATACTGCGCACAATAGGCATTAATGGTGCAAACATTCCAGTCCTCTATTCAAAGATATGTGATAATCAGGGAAGAATGATGCCACTTAATGCATATGTGCTCGACTTCTATAAGCATGGATCTCTGACAGCAATAGAACAGGATAACAGGTGCGTGCTTTCTTTCTTTCATTATTTATTTTCTATACCACACTTCATTTGAGGGTGGTTTAACATATAAAAACACAAAAATGCATTACATAGTAACAAACAAGAACAGTACCCATGCCCCCAAGTTTAAAAGGCCATAGATGGTTCAATTAGCCAAAAGCCTATGAGAAGAGTGAGGAAATTTCACCCCTCCCATTGCAAGAATCTGCTGATTTTCCAGAGAGGAGGGGGCGGATTGTGCTTGCTACTTATTCCGCTCCGGCCTCACTTCAAAGGGGGAAACTGAGTGTTATCTCTGTGTAGATAAGGTCGCTGCAGAAAGCAGCTGTAACACTCAGTGCAGTCCAGTGTCTCCATTTGTATATAGTTTGTATAGTACAGTAGCTGTAGTGGATAAAAGAAGATATTCTTCAGCGCTGTCGTCCGAGTGATTTATGCTCTGCTGTACTCTGCTGTGCAATGACTGTCTACTGGAAGTGAGTTCGGTGCTCACAGCTCTGAGATGTGAGTCCATAGCACTTAGACCTGGTCCTGCAGAAGAAGGTCTCTGGAAGTGCTACCCCAGCTCGCCTGGCCCAGTCGGGGCTGAAGTGGTTGAGCTCAGTCGGTGGCACTGGCTCAAAGGCGAAGCTGACTGAGAGGAATGTTTTTCCTGGTGCTTAAAGATATGTAGTTAAAGCGAACCTGGGGAGAGCAATCCACAAGTGGGGAGCCACCACAGAAAAACCCCCTTCTCATGTTGCTGTCCTACAAACCTCTCAGGGAGAAATGTTTTGAGAAACGGCAAGTAAGAGGTGTCACGGTACAGTAGATATTTATAAAATTAAGCATGGCATGGAGAAAGTGAATACAGAAAAGTTTCTCTCCCTTTCTCATAACGTTAGAATTCGTGGACATCCAATGAAGCTGAATGTGGGAAGGTTCCGGACAGATAAAATACTTCTTCACACACTGCATAGCTAAATTGTAGAACTCACACGCAACAGGAGGAAGTGATCGCCACCAACTTGGATGGCTTTAAAAGAGAATCAGACGAATCCTTGGAGAGCAAGGCTATCAAGAACAAGAAAAGTACATGAAATATATAACTCTGCTAACCTACTTTTCCTTCCAATTTTAGTATACATGAAGGAGAAGCCTATGCTTGTTTGAAAGACTTTGGCCTTGTTCTTCGAGTCATCAGGTATGCCAACGGTTTTCAACCAGTGTGCCTAGACACCCTGGGGTGCCTTGAGTGATAGTCAGAGGTGCTGCAGGCAACACCGGCCTCTGTCCCTCTTTCTTTCCCTCCCTCCTCTGATGCCTTCTCGTGTCTCTGCTTCCCAAAGGCTTGCAGAGCTGCTTGTTGCAGCAGCCCTGGCTACAGGTGAATGGTGCCTCTGGGGCTGGCCAGGGGGTGCTTCCCAGGCCCCTATGGGCAGTGGGAGGAGGCACCTCTCTTTGGGGGCAGGGGAGGCAGCTGCTGCTTCCCAGAGGACTCCCAAGGAGAGGGAAGAGACTGAGGGAACACTCCACAAGCGATAATGTTTGAAAAGGGGTGAGGGGTTTCCAGCTCTGCAGGTAAGGGGTGAGATAACTGGGCTCCTGAGCCCCACAAGAGTGCCACAGAAAGAATGTCAAGGGAGCCGTGGACCCAAAATGTTGAAAACCTCTTGAGGTATGCAATGAAGTCTTGCTTGTTTACTCTTGTTCTTTAGAACAATTGAACAGAGGTCAGTAGACTGGTGCCTATCATACCTGGGTTGGCACCAGAAGAGGGGGCAGGGGCCAAACAAGGCACTTGCCCCCCCCCTTGCTGGACTGCTGACATTAACATATACAGTGGTACCTCAGGTTACATACGCTTAAGGTTACAGACTCTGCTAACCCAGAAATAGTACCTTGGGTTAAGAACTTTGCTTCAGGATGAGAACAGAAATCGTGCTCTGGCGGTGCAGCAGCAGCAGGAGGCCCCATTAGCTAAAGTGGTGCTTCAGGTTAAAAACAATTTCAGGTAAAGAACGGACCTCCAGAACGAATTAAGTACTTAACCTGAGGTATCACTGTACTGTTATATATCTTTCTGAGATCTTAACACATGAGGCACAACTTAACCTGACAAAAATATACATTGCTCTTTCTGTACCCCATCCCCAAATTTACCTGCGTGATGCCTCCACTGTTACCATGGGTGTAGAGATTAGTCTGGGTGACTCAAACATATCACAGTCCAAACAGTTTTCACATAGTAAATGAACACCAGTGGGTGTTGTCACCTCCATTTCCATCTTTACATCTAAGGTGTGAATGTTGTTCATGGGGATTTGCTAGCAGTGATGAATCCAAATGACAAAAACTTTCAATATTTGACCTGGGTGGCTTTGCATCCACTCCTCTTGTGTATCATCCTTAACATGGTTTGAACACTTTGAACATGGCTTGGACATCAAGAGTGAGATCTCAGAGGCAACAAAAACAAAAGTATTTTTTTGTTTTAGATAGATGCTTAATTCAGGTAAACCATAAAGAAACACAAGACTGGTCTAATCATGTAGCAGGACCAAGAAGACCCATGGGAGGAATCAAGGAAGGCCAGAACTGATAGCTGAATGGTGCACGAATACTTTTCAAAATATTGCGCCTAGCAGGGGGGTGGATGGTTTTCTGTGGGCTCTACTTCAGGCACAAAAATGTTACAAAATACAACAAAGCAGTTTTCAGGGTTGAAGGTGTATAACACCCCCTCCTCCTCACAAAAACATTTAATTTACTTCTGCTTCTCTTTTCCAGTGTCTCTTTGCGTGAACTTTGCGACAAAGAGGATGATAACGTCGTGTGCGCCTTTGAACAATTAAGTCAGAACTACTGGTCGAAACTGGATGTGGTGTAAATGGAATAACGCCTGCACCAAAAATATGGTGCTTTGTAAGAAGGGATAACAGTTCACAGTTGTATCAAATAGACACCAGTGATTGGTTGAATGGATATGTAGTATCTGTTTGATTAGGGGTGCTGCCTTAATGCGAATATTTAATTTTAAAGATTTTAGAAGGATCTGGTATGGAAGAGGGAGCAGCAACAAAATGTGGCTGCGGGATGTACTCCTGTTCAGGGTCCCAGCCAGCCATGCCTTCTTCATGGGCACTACACACCTTTCTCCCTTGTCTTCTGTCTCTCCCTCACACCCCTCTTCAAGTATCTTCTGTGGTCTACAGCCACTTAGCAAGTTCAGCCTTCATTAGGGTGTTTTGTCCCACCCCCTCCGGGTTGCCTTTCAGTTTGCCCATAATATATAGGACCATTTTAGAGTTTTTGTTAGAGTACTCAGCTAGTATAAAGTGAAGGGGACAGCTTTTTTATTTAACAGAAGGCACCAGACAGCTTGTACTGTGGATAGGGCCATCTTCTGACCCCTCTCAAAAGTTCTAACTCCCCAGTAGAGTTTCTCTCCTTGTTCTATGCTTCCTCAGAGGTTACTGTAAAATGCCTTTTTTGGGAGTGGGGAGCTTCTCCATCTGTTCTACAAATGGTTTTCTACTATGTTCAAATAGCTGGGGGGAAATGTCAAATAAGTCAGCGTGCCTAACTATTTGTTTAAATGACAACACAGGGAAGGGTAATTGAAGACACACCTCTTTACCATGGCTTTTAACAGCTGATATATAGATTAGATATAGATATAGATGATATAGATATATATTTGGGACACATTATATGTTTTTAACTTTGTGTTGTAATTATTGTAACCTACTCGTGACACCTTATGGTGAAAGGAAGCTAGCTAGCTAGCTAGCTAAATAAATAAATAAATAAAGCTTTTTTTCGTTCTTGGGGTTTTGTTTTTGCCTGTTTGTATAGAATTAAGGATTTTAAATCCTAACAAGTAAGTAAACAAACAACAAAGTAAACTCCCTTTGTTGAGTTCCCCCAACCCTCCTGATCTGGAATTCAGGAAGGATATGGAAAACTCCCCAAATTATACAATGTGTGGTACAATTCTGGGAGATATAAGCAGGATCATGGCTTTGTTGAAGCATGAATTTATGGAGCTTATTAAGAATAAATACTGCCAATATATAGTGAACAGATGAAAAAGATTTTGCTGCCCTAATATTAACAAGTCTGGTTTATCTTTGTGTGCGTGAGAAGCAAAACAAGAATTGTCTAGCAATGACATGTTGTGATTCTTAGGCTGCAATCCTTTGCACATATTCTCATTGAACACAGTGGGACTTCTGAATAAACAGGTATAGGTTTGTCCTGCCATGCTGTTGTTGATAATGGAATGAGTTTGGAGTTAGCCTAAATGGTGTTGGCGGCTCTCTTTTCCAGTCATGTGATTCTGAACGCTGTGAGATTGATTATTGCAGAAAAGGGGATTGTCATAGTGGTCAGACCAACATGCTTGCTAAATCAATAGCCTCACCTGCTATGTTAAGTATCTGATTTGTACTATCAATTCTTTATTGATTAAAAAATGTGCATGTCTATACAAACATTATGTACTATCCCTTAACAGGTTAAAAAAAAGAAAAGAAAATTATATAAAATAGAAAATTTATAAAGAAAAAAATTTAAAGAAGTAACAAAGATAAGAAACAAAGAAATCAAATTTAAAAAAGAGAGAAAGTTATTTACATAGTAAAAATACTCATCAGCACAATCCTTCCCATCCTTCTCATTATACTGTTTGATATAATATTCTTTTTTACACAGGTTTACATTTTATAATATTATTTCTTTCTGCTTTGTATACATTCATTTGGTCTTTTTCTTTACAAATATCACTCAATTTCTGCTAATATGTAGTTATTTGTACAATAAAGTTTACATACCGTATTTTTCGTCCCATAGGACACACCTAGTTTTTTTTGGGGGGGGGGAATTTCCCTTTATTCCCCCCCCCAAAGCAGGTCGGGGAAACAGAACCAGGTCGAGGAACAGCGGGATGGCGGTGCTGCGCCTCCCTGCTGTCCCCGGAGCTTGTGGGGCTGGCTGATGTCTGCCCGGCGCGAGGGGCGCTCTGCTTCAGGGCGCCCCTCGTGCTGGGCGGCAGGCTGCTATCCGCAGCGTGGGGAGCCTTGCGGGGAACTCCTGCAAGGCTCCCCACGCTGCGGATGTCTGCCCGGCGCGAGGGGTGCTCTGCTTCAGGGAGCCCCTCGCGCTGGGCGGCAGGCTGCTATCCGCAGCCTAGACATCCCTGCGGGACCTCCCGCAGGGCTGCCTAGGCTGCGGATGTCTTCCTGAAGCCTGGAGAGCGAGAGGGGTCGGTGCGCACCGACCCCTCTCGCTCGCCAAACTTCAGCAAAAGCCTGCATTCGCCCCATAGGACACACCCAGATTTCCCCTTCATTTTTGGAGGGGAAAAAGTGTGTCCTATAGGGCGAAAAATACGGTAATTCTTAAATATTATCCATTCTCTAGTTGTTGTTTTTGTTTCTATATTCCTCTAACTGATCCCATCAGTTTTGCTAATTGTAGTATTCTAACATGAGTATCTGCCAATCTGTAATCTCTGGGAGTGTTTCATTCTTCCAGTTCCTTGCTATAAGGGTTCTAGCTGCTGTAATACCATACATAAACAATGTTCTTATATCTTTTAAAATTTCTGGTGGTAGTATACAAAGTAGGAAAATCTCTGGGTTGTTTTTTTAAGGTGATTTTAAACAGTTTCTTAAACTCGTTTTAAATATCATTCCAGTATTTGCCAATGGCTACATATGTCCCCTAGAGGATGCGGGTGGCGCTGTGGGTTAAACCACAGAGCCTAGGACTTGCCGATCATAAGGTCAGCGGTTCGAATCCCCGTGACAGGGTGAGCTCCTGTTGCTCGGTCCCTGCTCCTGCCAACCTAGCAGATCGAAAGCACATCAAAGTGCAAGTAGATAAATAGGTACCACTCTGGCAGGAAGGTAAAAGGCATTTCCGTGCACTGCTCTGGTTCGCCAGAAGCAGCTTAGTCATGCTGGCCACATGACCCAGAAGCTGTATGCCGGCTCCCGCGGCCAATAAAGCAAGATGAGTGCCGCAACCCCAGAGTCGGTCATGACTGGACCTAATGGTCAGGGATCCCTTTACCTTTTTCTTTACACATGTCCCCCACATATGATAGTATGACCCCCTCCTCTTTTTTGCATCTCCAACAGGTTGATGTTTTCCCTTTATACATTTTAGCAAGCTTTTTGGGAGTAAGATGCCATCTATATACCATTTTCATGGTGTTTTCCCTGAGATTATACCATGCTGTCAATTTAATGTCTGTTGCCCATAATCTCTCCCGTTGCTCCATAAGTATCTGCTTTGTAATGTAAATTAGGGCAATGGGGTGCACAGAAACAAATGGCTGTAGAGTGTAGACCCTCCTGGAAGGTAAGCAGGAGAGACGTTTGTGTCTGGAAGAGAACAAAGGACAGTCCGTCTTGGGATTGGGGCAAAAAAAAGATGCCTGACTTGTTCCCTATACTTGATCCAGAGCCATGTCATTGAAGAGCCTCCCTAAAAAATGAATGTGGGAGAGCAGGATTTGTGGGAGTATTAATGCTTGAGCCTCGAGTAACCTTCATTCCAAAGAAACCAAACCCAAGTTATATGCTGCAATCCCTGAGATTTCTCATGGCTTGGAGACTGGGACGTACTTAACAGTATGAAACACATTTGGATGAAAAGGAATCACATGGATTTTATTAGAGTCTACTTTGAAGTAAGTTTGTAAAATGCAATATATTAATAGCAAAGTATTCATTCTTTAAAAAAATCTGGTATGTGAAAATCTATATTTGTTCAAAACAAATTTAGAAAAGAATAGGCATTGAACTGATCACACTGGGAAGTATATTAGTACACAGAGAAATAATGAGGGCAGCTTGAATCTCTTATTATTTGAAAGCATTTCCATCCCTAAACTTTTTTGTTTTTAACATAGTTTTCTTCCTTCTAATAATCTTCAGCATCACCTGCACAGATGGCAAGTAAAGCACTCTCATAATGTCCAGAGGAAAAATGCTGCAAGATAAATAAATATTTATTAAAGATGACACATTTTTTTAAAAAAATCAGCAACAGCAACCCTGTTGCTTTCTGCAAGAACTTAATCACTTTTTAAAGGGCAGAGCTGCTGATAGGAGTTTCTGAACTTGGCATATGTAGAGCAGATATAACCAAGATGAATGGAGTTTGACGATAGTCTTCATACACTTGCAGGACAGAGAAGCAAAAGACAGAGGTGATCTTCAGTTGCTGCTGTGCCTGTTCTTTCCCAGTGAAACTCCTGTTTGGCCTAGCAGTGTCATATGCAGGTTGAGGAAGTGCAGTAGCAACACGGGAGGGTGTTTCCAGACTGGTTATTTTGGGTTTGGATTCAATCTCATACCAGCAAATTCATGCTGTGCAATTGTAGTTCATTGGCAGGTCTTATGCAACAAACCTGCTTCCTCAAAAGATTGGACTATTGTGATATGGAAATTGATGGGGATATACTTCAGAAATTGGGGGACAACACTTTCTTAGACAAACAACAACAAACAAGTCAGACTAAGAGCTCATCAAATAGCCAACAAGCTTAATAAACAGGTCACTTGGAAGTGCCTTGAGTGTGCATGATTCCATCTTGCCGCCAGTCTTACGGTATTTCATCCCTGCCTCCTGCCTCCATTGTTTTCACTTGGCCATCCAGAAGGATAGACCAACCATTGTTGTTATTTGTAGTTGGTTTATATTTGGGCCCTAGAATGAAGGCCAGGTTATGAATTCGCCGCCTCCACCTAATACAACAAACACCACCATTTGAAGGCAGACCCACAAAAACCCCCCACAATCTACGCTGTTTCACAACATTCTAGGACAGGTTCTTAGCCCATCCTGGTACATTGTATTTGCTCTGTCTGTCTGAAAAGTGGCATGGGTAGATGAATAAACACTATGCGTAATTGGAACTTCATCGTTTTTGCTAGGGATCATTATCATTTAACTACTTCTTGTCTCTGTCATAGTTTCTGTGCCAAAAGGCTTTGCTATGCATATGGTTCATACTTGCAATTCAGTGGGTTTTGGGGGGACTGATTGCAAAGTTTGGGGCCATAGTCTCTGATCTACTTTGAGGGAATCTTCTGTATACTCCTCAACTAACTTGAGATCTTGAATAAGATAACTAATTGAACATACTGGATAAGGTCAAAGAATTGCTACTTGTTACTACTAAAGGTGGAATCTCTAATATCACTTGGGGTGTCTAGCAGTGTGTTCTTGGATTTCTCCTGGTGTAAAATTGGTTGCACTGAGTAAAATAAAATATATTAAACTATATTTTGAAGAAACTCTATATTTTGATGAAATATAGTTTAATATCACAAATAAGGAGTACAGTGGTACCTTGGGTTACATACGGTACGCTTCATGTTACATATGCTTCAGATTATAGACTCTGCTAACCCAGAAATATTACCTCGGGTTAAGTACTTTGCTTCAGAATGAGAACAGAAATCGGGTGGCTGCGGCACAGCGGCAGAAGGAGGCGCCATTAGCTAAAGTGGTGCTTCAGGTTAAGAACAGTCTCAGGTTAAGAACAGACCTCCAGAACGAATTAAGTACTTAACCCGAGGTACCACTGCACACTGTGTTGTGCTTTGGAGTAAGAGCATTGCTTTCAATGTTTTTGGTGTTTTGTTTTATTTATGGAAATGACACCAACTGCATTAAGTTAAGCAGACAGTGAGCCTGTTTTGGCTTCCAAGAAGATCAGGGCAAGTATGACATACAGTAAGAACAAGGGCAGTACCACTGGACATGCAGAAATTGTATGCATGGTGCAAATAGTTAAGAGGAACAGGATTTAATCTGTTAAGAAACAAGAAGTTGGTTGGTCCATTCAGAAGCAATTACTTTCTGCGTTCTTGATATCTGAGGATATGCATGGATGTCTAAAACGATTGCTGTTTTTTATTTTAATGTCTAAATTATTACAGTCAACCCAAACATACTTACTTTGATATCATGGAACAGTGATTTTCCATATCTCTCTTTATAACGTTGTCTTATGTTCAGCAGGTCTATTTCACTTCTGGCAACCAGTATCCGTATAACTGTTTTGTTATGGAATCCTAACTCCTGAAAGGGGACAGGAGACATTTGACTGTTTTAGATGTCTGTTTTTTAATATAGCATTGAAACAGGTTAACTTTTTGTCTCAGATGATGAATTAGGATGAATGGTCATGGAATACAGCTGTGAGAAATACTGAGAGTAATAATTTTTTACTGTACAGACTGCTGCACTCTGCATAAAAGGTAAAGGGAAAGGGACCCCTGACCATTAGGTCCAGTTGTGGCTGACTCTGGGGTTGTGGCGCTCATCTCGCTTTATTGGCCAAGGGAGCCGGCACACAGCTTCCGGGTCATGTGGCCAGCAGGACTAAGCCACTTCTGGCAAACCAGTGCAGCGCACAGAAACATACTAAGGGGTTAAAGAAAAGGAGAATTATGAATCTCTCTCTCTCTCTCTCTCTCTCTCTCTCTCTCTCTCTCTCTCTCTCTTCTCAGTACAAACTTATGTATGTCTACTCAGTAAATCCCACAGAGTTCAATGGATTTTATTTCCAAGTAAGTGTGTATAGAATTACAGGCTAAGTTGCATTTATTTATTTATTTATTTAATTTATTTTGCTTTGGGACAATGAGACTTTCAAGAAAATGTGGGTTTATAATAGTAGTAAATCCCTGAGTAACTCCTGAATGATTTTTGTTGATACTTCAGTAATTGCCTGTTTGTTTAGTTAGTACAACCAACAACTTAAATCAGCCCATATAAGGAGTACCCAGATACTTGACCAGAAAAACATGAGGCTTATGGAACAATGGTGACATCTAGAGGACACAGTATTCTGAACTGCACTTAGCTGGTCAGTATGTCTTTCCCATATGGCAAGATAAATTTGCCAGTTATCTATGAAGGGGCTTTTTTCCCCAAGAGGAAGCAGTGATAAGGGAACAAAATAACTATTTGCAGGTTTGATTTTTATGATGAAGAGCTTAGAAAAATCTTGCACACTGTTATTTTTTTACAGGGAAACCTTTGTAATATACTAACGTATGCACAGTTATATTGTGTCAGATACCTCTGAAATTGCAATTGGCTAGTGTATATGCATTTGCAAGTTCTTTTTAATATGGTCCAAAATGACATTTATTTGCTGCACCATTGAGCATATGAACACAGAATATCTGTGCTAATGTGACTATTGGATACCTGTACATGAATTGCAGGTACATTTATGAACTGAGAAAATCCTTCAGAATCTGTGTCACGGGTCCTCTCCTGCCCTTCAAGGACTATGCCTGAAAAATACTTTATAGGCTCCAGTTGTCTCCTCATTACTCCACATTCTAATGCATGGGCTAAGCACTTTAAACAATGCTATAGTAGAGATCTGAGAAGTCTCTCAAGCATGGGAGTGTATGAGTCAGACTTACTCTGCAATTTACTTTAATTGGGATACAGCTGTAACTTCTCACCATTGTACTTTTCCTGCCCATCCTTTGCAGGGTGTGTGCAAATGTTAATTTTAACAGCTCACTTGAAGATCTAACTGGAGCAGTAAACTGGAGAAGAGGAGAACAGCAACTTTGAATTCGGAAATATATGCAAATTGCTGCCTTGTTGGCATTTTAAAATGCCTTTTGGCATCTGTGGCCCATAGATCTCAGGAAGGTGCAAGGAATCTGGCCATGAAGCGCACCTAGTTTTTTTCTGAGCAAGTCACTGTCTCTTATTATAATCTATTACAAAGGGTATTTGTGAGGATACACGTGTGTGCGGTATATTGTAATCCACCCTGAGCATTTATTTAGGGAATTTGTTTAGGGAAGTTTTTAATGTTTAATGCTGTATCATGTTTTAAATATTCAATTGGGAGCCACCCAGAGTATGTGGGGTATGTATGTATGTATGTATGTATGAATGAATGAATAAATAAAATAATAATTGAAAAAATATAGAGGCCTCACTGTTAACATACAAAGTGGTGTAAATGTCCTCCTCCCATGATACTGTGTGAGTGGATGAAACAGTTCATTTTCCCCACCTGTGTGTTCTATTTTTTCAAGCAATTTTCTTCCATCCCATACTGGAAGTGAGTGAGTCAGGGAGAAAATTGCTCATACATTAGATGACAGTGAGTTCAAGTAAGGGAAGGAACAAGGTTTACCTTCCTTCACCCACACACTTCTTTTCATGGTAAAAACACCAAAACAAACCTTGTTTTATACGTGAACACAAAGTACTTGCAGCTGCCCCATGGACTGACTTTGTCTTTGTCCCCAAGTGTGTCTCTTTACTACCCAGCTGTCCTCTGGGAGAAAGAGGGACAAACGATACTTTGTGGTCAGTCCTTCTCCCAAAAGGTTCTTGTGCAAATTCTTCAATAATTACTTGAGGAAGCAATGCTTATTCTCAGGAAATTAAATTGAATAGATGTTTAAAAATAAAACAGGTAAATTGAGTTGATCTGCTGGTGGGAAAGGCTCCACCCTGCTCCTTGAAATCTCAAGAAGCAACTCTTCCCAGCCCCACTGATCAACTCTCAAAAGAAAGGGAAAGTTCCTTGGGATGTCTATTCAGAAATTAAATTGGACATTGTTTGGAAGTAAGAGCTTTTTGAAATGATGGGCTGACTTTCCTGCAACAAGGCCCAGTCAGGAGTGAAGTGCTAATTGGCTAATGAAATATGCAGTATTTAGGGTTCTTTGGTGTGTATAGGGGCTTATTATCCTGTTGCCATATGCTGGCACTTTAGCTGTTCTGAATGCAAATGAAGTCTATATAGAAAATAGTGCATCTGACAGTGTCCAGGTTATTTTTCAAACCACAGAGCAGACGATTTATTGCATGATGGCACCTCCTCAATTGTTATTTCAGGTTTGTACACCAGAGGGAGTGTCAGTCCACACTGAATAGCGCCGTTTCAACAGATGGTAAAGATTTGTTTTCAGTTGAAGATGCATACAGAATCACAGAATTGTAGCGTTGGAAGGGACCCCAAGAGTCATTGAGTCCAACCCCTGCAATGCGGGAATCACAACTAAAGAATCTTTGACAGGTGGCTATTCAACCTCTGCTTAAAAATCTCTGGTGGAGAGTCCACCAATTTCTCACACTGGCATTTGTCCACTGGGAGGGCAGTTTAGAGCAGAATCTCATTCTTCTAAGCAATTGGCTATGGAAAATTTCTGATGCAGTCACTTTTTGACACCAGCTCTTCCATTCCTACCAATGTTGCCTTGTTTAAATACCATGGCCCTTAAGGCTCCTTTAGTCATTACTCATGTGAAGGGCTAAAACTCTGTCTTTAGCACTGCCCCTGTTGTCACCTGGCTCCTTCTACATTCTCACCTATTCAGAGAAATAATCTGCAGCAGATTCTTCCAGGCTTCTAAGATGTATAACTAGTGAAGGTTCCCCACTTCACATGTTTACCCTGAGCATATGGAATGCTGGAAAGAACTGCACTTCAATGAGGGTTGGTTAAATGTATGGTCCCATGTTCCCAGATGTAAAAAGTAAAAAGGTAAAGGACCTCTGGATGGTTAAGTCCAGTCAAAGGTGACTATGGGGTTGTGGTACTCATCTCACTTTCAGGCTGAGGCAGCCGGCATTTGAACACAGACAGCTTTCTGGGTCATGTAGCCAGCATAACTAAACCGCTTCTGGCACAACAGGACACCGTGATGAGTGCTTGAGCATATGGAAATGCTAGTAATCTTCCCGTCCCAGTGGCACCTATTTATCTACTTGCACTGGTGTGCTTTTGAACTGCTACAGTAGGTTGGCAGAAGCTGGGACAGAGTAACGGGAGCTCATCCTGTCTTGCGGATTTGAACTGCTGACCTTCCGATCAGCAAGCCCAAGAGGCTCAGTGGTTTAGACCACAGTGCCACCTGCTTCCAGATGTAACTAACAGGGTTTAAGATTACAATCCTAAGTATTCTTTGGGGAAAGTCATTACTGTTGAAGTGCCATAAATGTTCATAAATGTATGGTGTGGGTGCCATCTATGTCCCACCAAACTTATTTCTGAGTAGAAACATTTAGCATTAGGTTGTAAACCTGGCAGTAATTTGTATCCCAAACCATTTTTGGAAAAGTGTTGTTGGGTTGCATTTACATTTGTCACTACAAGGTGGATTGTTTGGGATTTGTGATTGACATGATTGTGATTATGAGAAAGCCCTAAAGCTAGGAAGCAGCACTTTAAAACTGAGGATTACAACTCCTTTAGAGGAGAATGGGGCCACATACAAACTAAATAATAGCAAAATTGTGCTTCTCAAATTACGCGAATACTCACGTGAATCGCATTGTAAAGTCTATATGCAAAATAAGAAGCTTTGTCTCTGACACACAGAACTGAGGGGGAAATCAGACAACAATGTTACAAACTTAAAAATTGAAACAAATTTGACATTAATAATCATTATCTGTGTCTTGGGTGGTATGAGCCCGTCCATTTCTTTCCACTTTTTGTGGATATGTTTTTCTGACAGTTGGTGGTGAATGGGTTCGAATGGGAGAAACAAACAGAATGAATGCTGATATCTGAAGTGACTTAAAATTCCATAGTTTATAGTTAGCTCTATGACACTCCAGTATCATGAACAGTGTTGGCCTTAAAATGTTTTGTTTTCCAATCTTCTAGTGGGGCTATCAACATAATTACTCACTAGAAGTTTCAAAGGCTGCAGGCAATTAATTGTCTTTGTGCCATCTATTTCATTAAATATTTTACAGTTCGAAATGGTCTCTTCAGATGTCAACAAGACCAATTCCATAGAAAAGCTGTATTTAAACTGGAGTCTAAAAAGCTTTAACCATTGTCAATAGTTTCACTGAGTGAAGATCTAGACTTCCTGAACGTGGTGCAGGAAATCTGTAGCAACAGCAATAAAACACAAGTACAATTATCTGCTCATTCAGAGTGAGCAGCAATTTTCTCCAGGCGAATAGTAGCTGGTAGGTTAGAGAGCTTATTGCAGTGTTGTTTTAAATGAACATAGTGCTTTTCCCAGATTGCATTTCATTTTTTTCCATTTTTGTATATGTGGTAATGTATTGCATAAATACAAAATGTGTCACTTTAAGAAAGGGATGATATAAAGGATATTAAAACATAAAAGTAATAGCATAGTGTAGTGAAATTTATAAATATTTTGTTACCTATTGCAACCAGTAGTTCCTGAAAGTATCCATCATAACATTGATTAATGGCATCTACTATATCTTGTCCAGAGATATTCTGAAACTCCTGGAAAACTTAAGAAAATATATGGCTGGTGAGGAGTTAGTTTTTTCTCAGTTAATTTTAATAAATGAATTGGAATATTAGGGCTCCAGTTCACCGATAGTTTGAAGATTTTAAAATAAAGATCTAATACAGTATTCAATAATTTGAAAAAAATATTGGCCTCTTTGCCAAGGAATGTGCTTTGACAATCACTACTGCTTAAACTGAGAAAAGAATAATAATAGCCTTCATCTGCCCCCGTTGCAACAAAACATGTCTCTTCTGTATCAGTCTCTACAGCCACAGCAGGCACTGCAACCTTCCAATAGTTTGACTTCACCCTGAAAGGCACACTCCTCCACTGTCTCCCAAGACAGACAGATGCCAACAACTATGGATGTACGCTGTATGTAGCAACTATAGTAGCCATTGCCACTTGCAACTTATTTGGCCAAGGTGAGAACATCAGTATGATAGATTCTATCCAGTCTATTCTCTGGCTCTTTTACACAATGGTGTTGTTTCAGATATGTTCCTTCTGTACATGGATATCAGTTCGGCACAGCAAAAAAGTGTGTGCATTGGGCAATGGACCCATTTGGCATTGTGGTCCATCTAGGTCAGCCCACATATCGGAAGATGTGTTTGGGCATGGGGGGGGGGGAGAAGCTGCTTCATAAGAAAGTAAGAAAAGCTTTGCTGGATCAGGCCAAAGGCCCATCTAGACCACCGGCTTGTTCTCACAATGGCCAACTAGATTCCTTGCAAAGCCTGCAAACAGGACTTGTGCATGACTGGTGTTCAGAGGCAAAGCCCAATTCAATGATGGAGCTAGAACATAGCCATCATGGCTGGCAGCCTTCGATAGCCTTGTCCTCAGTGAAATATGCATTCATATGTATTAATTGGCCTTCAAATGCAATCCGTTTGAATTAAACCAAGTTAGCTGATTTCTGGGAATACTAGTGTTTGGGCATGTCAAGTGCTGTATGACTCTTTCTGTTACATATTGACATAGTGAAGCCGTGATGAAAAGGAATTACCCATCCACAACTGCTGGTAGCTCTTGTTGCACAGAATCATCTGCAGCATGTTCTTGTGTTCTCCAGTTTTTTGCTGGCAGGCTTCCCATATGACCTAGATCATTAGAAGAACAACGGTGAGTGGGAGGCGATTACATCAAACAACTTTTCAAACTAATTTTGAAAATTGTTGGATACCATAGCATCCTGAGCAGCCATAACAGGATCTGCATACCCTTCTTGTCTCGTTCCCTGGAAATAAATAACGTGAAGTGAGAATTTGTGGTGATTATGGTAGTGTGCCACACCCCTTGCCCTGGAAGCCCATTTATCGCTTTAATTTGACATGGAGCTAGTTGTAGCTACTCAGATGAGGGCACTGCACACAGCTTTCAATATTGAACCATGGATACATGCACTCATATATGCACTCTTACCATCCCCTAAACCTGGTTATTTTAAACACTGTCCACCCTATCTTTCATTTTCATTTTACAGACAACAGCACATCTGATTAAACACCCACCTATGACATGCAAACCATGTTTTAGTGTTACATGAAGCTTTAGTGTTACATCCTCCCCTGCACCCCTCATGCACTCTGATTTCTGCCCCCTACTTAGTACAAGCCATAGTTTCTCATCCAAATTCACAATATCTGGCTAGTGATTGCCTTTCAAGCCAGAACTGGAATATATATTGAAAGCATAACTTCCATTTTGTGTCTGGAGGTCAAATGCAAACCATAGTTTACTGATTCAGATGCAATGGCAGACTTTGGCTTACTGTGAATCAGGAAATTACAGAGGGAGTGGGATGGCATCAGTGTGAACTAGACCACAGATACCTTGTGAATATACCATTTGAAATAAGGTGAGTGGTGAGTTCTGCTTCCACAATTAGAAACAAGAGATTTCATGTGGTCAAAGAAGTGTGTATTACAGAGACAGTGTAAGCCACCTTGAGGATCATTAGGACTGACAGGCAGGATAGAAATCTTCTAAATAAATAAAAAATAAGTTGTAGATGAAAATTCAGAAAGAAGTCTCCCCTATTCATTCTACAAAAGTTCATTTTAAAAATTCCAATCAACACAGGACAACACAAATATTTTTGCCTTTTTAACCATGCAATTCTTCAAATAATTATGCAAACTATACCTGAGCAAGGTTCATAAGTGTATCCCTAAAGTGTCCAGAGGTCTCAGAATCAATATCTTGAAGAAGGTCACTGTCATATTCTAGGAAGAACACAATAAATGCATTTCAACTACGTATGAGTAAAAGCTGATATTTCACATGTCAAAAGATGTCCAATCAATGCCTTTCAAAAGGCTAAAGAATTCTCTACTGGCTAGACTGTAGCCGTGACACAAGGTGCTTAACACTGAAAAGGTAAATAATTTCACTAGGACAAAGAATTCAAGAATAAAAGCAATCCTGCTGCGAGAAGAGCAGTAATGGTAGCTTCGCTTCGCTGAGAAACAACTTGCACAATTACCCCTTGCAAGGTGCATCTGCAGGGTGTGTGTGTGTGTGTGTGTGTGTGCGTGTGTGTGCTTTTGTGTGCTTGCACAATTAATTTGTGTGAAATGATGACCAAGCTCTTGTGAGCTGGCTGTGCACTGTGGACCATTTCATTGAATCCTTTGGGACACAGAGGTTCTGTTGGAGGGATAGAAGGTTTCTTGGCAAGCAAGTCAATGTGGAAACCCACTGAGCTGCACAACTTGGAGGAAATTAATTTGTCTCTAATATAAGGATATTGGGAACAGGAGATGGACTGGAAGGGTGTGAATATTCTACACCAAGCAGGTAAATAATAATTATCATGATAACTATGCTGCAGAAGAGACTTAGCATAGTAAGCAAAGTACGTTCTCAAACAGCAACTGCAAAAAGAGTCCCTAAAATGAAACTGTGTGAAGCATAATATCTTCATTTTATTAATGGGAAATACTGGTTCTCTACATGCTACACCCTGATTAGGAGGCATTAGGAGGAACTCAAAGATATAAAAATATATTCATATAATGTATATGAATTAATTATAACCAAATTTTATGCAATTTTAAAATTGTTTTTTGTTCCAATGTGGAATAGTATTGAGATCCTGCTCTAATGACATAATAATGCCACTTTTTTACTTAACAAATGATTCGTGGTCTGGTCCTTTCCCACATCTTCAATGAGGGAAATTAGTAGGATAACAAAAAGCTCCTTGTGGCCACAGAATAATTGTGTTGTTTTAGTTATGCTTAGTATTAAACATGGAGTTGAAGAAAAGTTTGGATTTGATATCCCCGCTTTATCACTACCCGAAGGAGTCTCAAAGCGGCTAACATTCTCCTTTCCCTTCCTCCCCACAACAAACACTCTGTGAGGTGAGTGGGGCTGAGAGACTTCAAAGAAGTGTGACTAGACCAAGGTCACCCAGCAGCTGCATGTGGAGGAGCCAGGATGCGAACCTAGTTCACCAGATTACGAATCTACCGCTCTTAACCACTGCACCACACTGGCTCACGATCATGCCCAATGGTTATCAGAACCCTCATTTTACTGCATATAAATTTTCAGAGAAATAAAGTAGAGCTGTGCATTTTATTTCTAAAACATATCTTAATTAAGGGATGGAGTAAGAAAGGTATTGCTATTGCACTTTGTTGCCTATGCAAGCCACCCCCTCTCCAAACACCTATTTTTTTAAAGCAAGGAAGAACTGGTTGGTTTGGAAAATAGAGGCATATTTAAAGCTTACATGTGCTACAGGGTGACCGCTTAATCCTATGGTGTTTGCTTGGACGTAAGAACAACTGTATTCACTGAGGCTTACTCCCAAGTAAGTATATATAGGATTGCAGCCTCAAAGTAGTTTAAGAATAATAATGACTGTAGTTTTTCTGGTGTGTGTGTATGTGTGGAATCCTGTCAGCACCTCTTCAAAGTACAATTCCCAGGATTCTGCGGGGAAACCAATGACAAAAGTAGCAGGAAGCATGTGGGTTTGTAATATAATTAGGCATTTAGCCTCTTCTAGATTGCAGCTGCAACTGTACATTTTTGCAGGAAACAATGGGGATTATTACGCATTAGGTAGGCCTCCTTCATCTGGAAGATCTCTCCATTTGATCTCGAGGCTAATATGTCAATGAGGCAATTCTCCTCTGTGCCAGCCCCCTATGTCAAAGCAGAAAAAAACATTGCTAGTATAAACAGTGGTTACAAATCCATTTATTTAGAATAAATACAGCATGCCATGTTTTTCCTCAAGTTCTTGTTTTCCTGAGAAGCAGTGATTTGAAAAATCTCATTGCTTTTTAGCAGTGCATTGGTCACTGAGCATTGGACTGCCTAAGCCTGTGACATTTTGAATTTAAGCATTGCCATTCCTTTGATAAAAAAGGTGGAAAATGAGATAAGCTGCACTAATATTAGTGATATTTCAGTTCCAAATGAAGTGTGCCAGTATTATGGTGTCCTTATGAAACAGTCAAAAAAGGTATCTGGAACCTACAGCCCATGGGTCCAATCCAGACTTCCAGGTCTCTGAATCTGGTCCATGGCACTCTCCCTTGGACACCCTTTTTCATCTCACTGACTTGCCATCTCCTTAATCTGTCCTGTTCTGCTTCCTCCATAATTGGCTTGAGGTGACCACTGAGGAAGAAAGCAATCTAGATTGGGTTGATGAAATAGAGTGCTTTCTCCCTGCTTCGCCAGTTCAGATGGATTAAATTTGGGCTGAAGAAGTCTCTCTGCAGCAAGTATGGAAGAAGATCAGGCTTGTGAAGCAGTGATAGTGCGCTCTGCTTTGTTACTGCGTATTGTCCCAGTTGCATACATGAAGCCTGGTAGCATGCTGCTATGCTAAGACTGGAACCCCAGGTGCACTTATCTGAGAATGAGTCATCTCACTGAAATTCTGAATAAATATGCAGGGGACCAGGCAATGTGGCTATTTCATGCTTAGGCAAACCATTATGGGAACAAGCTTTCAGTCCACGTAGAAATAGCTTCACCATTGACAGTTGCAATGGGTATGTTTGTGTGCAGAATTGGAGATAATAGCAGGACAATAGTAGCTATTAGTTCCACATGTTGGCCATAAAAATTAATTTGTGATGAACAATCAGCTGCTTTTGTTCTGATTCATGGTCCTTGTTTATAGTGATACACAAGTTTGTTCCATGCTTTTTAGTCAAATTAAATGATTAAATATATACCTAAAATCTGTGGAATTACCAATTATCATGTACATATTTTCTCCCATTTTATTTATTTATAAAATGCTTATACCACTTGGTATGTTAATAATCTCTAAGCAGTTTACATAAACAGTACTAATCAATAAAAGTATCTAAGAGCTAGGTAAAAAGACCCCTAAGTAGTATCAGTTGCCAGGATAGACCTCTAAGTTGTAGCAATTGCCAGGATATTGTCCTGTTCACCTCTGTATAGTTCCATCTTTATTTCAGACATTGAGGTAGACTGCAATGTTTAGCTGGTGATATTGTGAGGTTTAGCTGCTGATAATATTGCAATGTTTAGCTGCTGAGTTCTTGCGATGTTGAAAACCAGATATTGCCTAGCCCTTACACACATTGTGATTCACAATACATTGCCAGCTCAAATATTATGAAACAGTTATCACGATGTGAACTTCAAAGTGGTTTTGGGTGATATAATGATATATTGCCCAGCCCTAGTAATTACTATCTTTGTCTCACAAATTATGCTAGGGAGGGCATTCTAGAGATTGGGGGTTTTCATCAAGAAGATCTTCCACATCACCATTAAGAGACAATCTGCGGGTTGTGGAATGACAAGCAGGGTCTCCTTGGAAGATCTTAGTGATCAGCTTGGTCTGTCCAAGGGGGAGGTGGTTTGCTATCAGAGGCAGTTCAGCCGGTTCTGGTGCACTAGGTGCCGAGCCTAGAAGGCATCTCAGGGTGTCACAACTGTGACATAGTGAATGGAGCAGAACAGAAGGCAAGAGATAGAGGCCACTGAATTTCAACCTCGCACAGGGTGCTGCTAAAATTTGAAAGACCAAGGTCCACCCCTGCTGCTAGGTAGCCTGGACTTAATATTGATATATTAACTCCAGATTCAATAATAAAATCCTGACCTTATGGTCTGTAGCCAAATCTCAATAAATAAACTATATATAAATGTCTACAAGGATTCAACAAGTACCTTCATAGCATGCCAGAGTTCATGAGCATCATATGATGCAGGTGGATACATCAGGCCAACCATAACTTCCTTGAAATGACCCGAGAGAGTTTCTTTCAGGTCCAGTAGTAAATCCTTGGGGAAAGAAAGAGATTTTTAGTTATCCTGCACATCCGGCATTTCTCAGTGCAAATTCATTTCTTTACTGTATATGAGTGATGGCATAATCATGTGTACTGTACAATCTTAGTAATAGTGAGGGGGTGTTCTGCAGCTTTGTCACACTGAACATACCAGGTAGAAAACCACTTACCCTCAACAACAACGGAAACTGTGAGAATGATCAGGAACATACCAGAGAGTAAATCCTTTTGAACTTAGTTCCGAGTAAAAATGCTTTGTATTGCAGTGATAGCTGCCCAGTCCTGACCCAGTTACCTGGGGGTAAGCTCCACTGAATACAGTAAGGCTTCCTTCTGAGTAGACAGTGTCAGGCTTCATTTGCAAATCAACTCCACTTGTAAATAAAGGATTCAACACTCCCCATGTTTCCTAAGAAATGGTTGGCTGCTGAAGCATTGCAATTAAAGAATTTAAAGTGGATTGGTGACCTTTTCCTTCAAAATTATAGGAAGGGCTTCACCGTTTCTTTCATCTAGTGCAAGGATTTTATTTTCAGTATAAACAGGACTCCATTTTTGCACCTACATGCACCACTTTTAATCGTTCTCTGAGATGTGGAGGAAAAATGAAAAATGGAATATTTCAGGATCAAATCAGAAACCTGAATGGCTTCTGTAATTACAGGGCTGGCCCTGGAAAATCAGGATGCTTGGAGGGTATGGAATTTGTGTGTGTGTGTGTGTGTGTGTGTGTGTGTGTGTGTGTGTGTGTGTTAGAACTATTCCCAGAATGCCTAAGCCCCCATTAAAATTACTTCATGTGTAGCTGTGGATATTGTACAAAAAATTGGCATGATCAACTATATGAGTGCCTATCACCTGTTGGAAGGTTTGTTCCTCACACCCTGCTTGGTGCTACCACAGCTGGTGCAATGACCATCTGTTAAAGGAGGCAGACACCCACACCCCTGGTGTAGTACAACTCTAGAAGGGCTCACTGTGTACACAATCCTTTGATACCAGATATGGGATTTGTAATTTCACCCTGTTTACCATTCTTTGCATGTATGGTACTTCTTTCAGCAGCTGAATCCTCACTCAGCCTCCATCCATAGATGAATCATATTTACTGGGTAGGAGCATATTGTCTTTTCTCCATTTTACCAGCCTTTATTTTGCTTTGATCACCAATTCAAGGTCTAGATTTTGATTGACTGAATCAAAACACAAGGGGATGTGTCCTCCAGTGCAACTTGGCTTTAAGTGTTTCTTTGTGAATTGTGTATGATTACTTTCATTACCAAGGGATCTAGCAATAAAGGGGTAATATAAACTATAAATGAAATATAGCACGGCTAATGCAAAAGCTGCTCTCAGAAGGCGAATAATTAAAGGTAACCACAGGCCCAGTGAATATAATTAACATAGCAGGCAGAGCAGCAATGAGGAAAGAGACATACAAATTAAAAATGAATTTATGATGAAGAAACAATATGTAATCTTTGCTGAATGCACATTAGATACATTTGACAGCCACTAAATCACATGTGGAATAGAAATTAATTCATTAAGACATTTGCTGCTGACAGCATGCCTGTAGGAATTGATTAATAATACAAATGGAGACTAATTAAAAATTACCCCCTGCAATTAGAACTAGGGTAAATGGAGAAGAGCAGTGAAAAATAAGACAAGACAACTAACTCTGAATTGTCATTATTAACATTTTCTAATTATCTCGGTTATGAGAAATAAGCATAGGGTAATTGTAAGAAGGCATCTCAGAGAAGTTTGTGCTTAGGTCTAAATGAGAGAACCAGTTTTGATATTTTAATGGAAATGTGTGTCTCAGTGGAACTATATGCTTCAACTTGCATCTGTTTTTGCTTTTTTAAAATTCATTTTGCAATTTGCAATTCATTTTAATGCCAGCGTTTTCAAGTTCCTCATTAATGATCTTAGAACTGAAAGCAACAGCCTTATAGCTATTTTAGCTTCTCTGCAACTGTTCTGAGCTGTGTCAGCCTTTGTTGGCTCAAGGGTGTCTTCCATGGACCCATGGATATCAGTCAGCAGACAGGACAGTGATCCTGGTCCCTTGATGCAGTCATGCAGTGCACTCCTTTCTCTCTGCATGTAAAGACTATGAGATCATCTCAAAGGTGGGTATAGTGTGGCATCAGGATTTTCCCAGTCCTGATACCTGATACAACAGCTGATACTTGGATAAAGGTTCTGGGTTGCACGAAATTTTATCTGACAATCACAATTGCCACGCACACACACATTTATTTAGGATACTTATAGCCTGATTTATAGCCCTGCTGGAAATGGCTTACACAAATTCTCATGCTAATCATATCAGCCACAGAAATGGCCCTATGATGGCAGGCTAATTCAAGTGGCATTTCCTGTCCTCCACTTTGATGATCTTTGGCTGTCCTCTGAGGTAATATCTGAACAGAATATTAGGTACTATAGAACCATCAGAAGCATTATGGAGGAAAGGCTTTTCCTTTAAGTTTCCACACATCCCATTTAAGGATATTTACCAGCCAATGTGATTGTTACATTAAGGATGAAGAGGCCCAGACCATCTGTTTTAGGTGAGAGTAAATCCTTTTTTGGAGGATTTCATTTTAAAAGAACATTTCCTGGGCTAAAACACCATGGCTGCCCACAGTCCAACCCAGCCCTAGATAAATCACATGATCTAATTCAGACATGGAACTGTTCTTACTGGTTTAGGGAAACAAACCTGGGTTTTATTGACACGTTTCCTTAAACCAAGGTTAACGCTAACCAGAAGGGTTTGGACATGTCCAAAACTCATTCACATAATGCCAAGCCATAGTTTAGCATTATGCCTCAACACACCCAATTAGCTCCTTCAGAAAGAGTTTGCAAGGGCCTCCCACCATGCTGCCATCCACTAAGTCTTGGATGTCGGATTTCAGGACAGACAAAAACTAGTACTTCTTCACACAGCACGTAGTTGACCTATGGAATTCACCTCCACAACAGATACTGGTGGCCACCAACTTGGATGTTTTTTTAAGCGAATTGGACACATTTATGGAGGCTAAGGCTATGAATAGCTACTATCCAGGACTGCTGTACTCTGCTTCTCCTGTTGGAGGTAGTAAGATTCTGAATACCAGTTGCTGAGAATTGTCGCTGGGGAGGGTATTGTTATGCTCAGGTTCTGCTTGTGTGCTTCCCATCAGCATCTGCTTGGCCATTGTGAAAACAGGATGCTGGACTAGATGGTCCACTGGCCTGATCCAGCAGAGCTCTTGACATGTCCTAATGCTCATTCTTGGGACCAAGGAGACCTGCAACTCAAAGGTGCTTTGCAGTAGTGTTTCTTGAGCAGTAGCATCCCATATTGCATGAGAATATTTTTGGAAAGTTGTAAAAATAAATAAATGGTTGGAATAGCATCAGGTGTCTGCTTGTATGTGCATTTTGTTCATAGGGGAGAGAGAGAAGAGATTCCATTATTCTTATTCTTATTCTTGCATTTATATCTCCATTTTTTAAAATCCAAGGTGTTCAAAGAGTTCAAGGTGAAATGCATGGTTTCCCTCCTCATTTAATACCCACAATAACCCTGTGAGGTAGGTTAGGCTGAGCGGCAGTGACTGGCCCAAAGTCATCCACTGAGCTTCATTGCTGAAAGGGAACTTGAACACTTGTCTGTCCCTTAGTCTGACAATCTAACCACTACAAGAACTCTGGTTCACTTAAACTGGTGCTTTTTAGATTCTGGCATATAGACTTCATCCAAGTAGACATGACCCATGAAGGTAAGTCTTCTGCTGGATCAAAAACAGGACACTGTCAAAGTGATGGAATAAGAACTTTATTAGCCCACAGACCTGAAGTTCCTATGATGACTGTGAAGCAAATAGTTCTTCATTCACATGTAGCCAACAAATGAGATGGCAGTACTTCTGGATACACCAGAAAAATATATATATAAAACTAGTACCAGTGATAGGAATAGGAGACTGAAAACTATAGTTGTGAACAAAATGATCAAAACCTACCCTGCCATACATGTTCCTGTAAGCCTCGGCAATCATGAGTCTCTGAGCATTGCAGCGCTGCGTTAGAATATTAATTAGAACGTCTTTATCACAATCTTTAAGAGAAAGAAAATATAATTATTAGATTAGGGAGCAGTTACTTGTTTATCATGCCAGTGTTATTGGCACTGGGCAGTGGTTACTGTGCTTTATTCCACTGTGTTAATTGCATTTCCTGCAGAAAAATATCAACAAATGAATATCCCATTGGCATTTACAATCCCCAGTGGTATTTAAAGTACTTATGTGCCTGTGACTTGCTGGTGTGCCACTGACAAATAGTTAGCATTATCAGATGCATTGCCATATCTCTCAAGGGCAATGGACACGAGCACATCAAGAGAATGGATAATGGCTTTCATGGAACAAGAGCTCGTCATTGCGTAAAGATTTATATCTGACCCTTGTGTTTACATCCTTCAGATACTGTTTAAATCTTTATTTTAATGTTACTGAGCTCCAGTTTTTATGGCTACTTACAATTGGATTACTGATTGAAACTACATATATATGTGTGCAAAGGGATTGTATAATAAATACAATCTTTTATTTTCTGTTTCCTTCACAGTAGCCTCTGAGTAATGCTCCGTGCTTTGGGAACCCAATTCTAAAAAGAGAAGAAGAATGTGTATGGTTTCTGGCTTATGATTGGGGTTTAGTACTAAAATGATAACTTAAAAGCAGTGATTTAAAAACTGTTCTGGGCAATCCTGGAGGATGTCAGAACTTTTTCAGGAGTTTCAGTAGCTTATCGATAAGACAAGATCATTATGGACAGGCACATTTTCCTAGAAGACAGCTTGCCTACCACTAATGATCTGGAGTGTTGAATATAGCGAGATAGGAGCTTGGAAAGCCTTTGTTTTCTTCTTGTTAAAGCTGGTGTTTTTTCTTTTTTAAAAAATACTTCTGAATATAATTAAGACTCTTTTGGGTTTTTTCCCCATAAAGCAGGGAGTGAAAAAAATGATTCTCCTTTATTTTCTTAAAAGGTTTTCACAGTATTTTTTGTCTGCTGAATATACTCTTAATTCTCCCCAGTGATAATGCTGGACTGTATCTGTATCATCTGTATCTGTATCATCTCCCACCTTTCTTCCCAAAGGAGCCCAGGGCTATAACCACATCAACAACAAAATAGCTAAAACCTAAACACCTAAAAACCAGAGTTATAACATCCCCAAAGAGTTAAAAATACTATTTCCCGATCAGGGAACCCTTCACACACACACACACACACACACACACACACACACACACACACCAGGACCCCCATCTTATCAGGAATTGGTCTTAGTCAATTGGCCCTTATCTAGTCCATCACTGCTTCCAGTCACCAGTCCAACATTGTCACATCATCTCCTGATTCTGATGGAATGGAAAGATAGAGCTGCATGTTATCAGCAGACTGAGGACGCCATGCTCCAACTATCTAGATGGCAGCTCCCAATGGTTTCATATAGATATTAGATAGCACAGGAGACAGAATGAACCCTTGTGGAACCCTACAACTCAAAAGCCATTGAGTTGAGTGACAATATCCTAGTACTTTCTGGTAGAGACTCACAGTGTCTCCAAATCCTACCTCCCTGCAAAACTCCAGAAGAACACCATGGCCAATGGTGTCAAAAGCTACTGAGAGGTCAAAGAGAACCAGTAGGGTCACACTCCCCATCTCTCTCTCCTAGCAGAGATATCAGTCAGGGCAACCAAGGCTGTTTTGGTGCCAGACCTGGGCCTGAAACCAGACTCGAATGGATCTAGATAATCTGATATATAACATTTCTTCTCTGCCCTCCCCTCCCACTGGCTTTTAGTGCTAGTATCTGTACATCCATTAAATCCAAAGAAATTTCAGAATAAAGGATTGGTTCTGAATGTTAGTTAAGATATTTGCATACCCATTCCTTGTAGAGCTCCCCCGAGAACCTGGGCATCCATAACAGGGTCAAAAGTAGGAGCTGGGAAGATTGTCCCTTGAATCTGTTGAGAGAAAAGAAATGTGAGCCTTTTTATTTTATTTTATTTTATTTATTTATTTAAATTGACCTATTTTTTAAAAAAGCAATGCCCTGGTGGTCAATGTAGGCCTAAGCTAGAACTACATATCTTTGCATTTTAAATGTATGGAGGGGTCCAGATCAGGCCTCTTGAACCTGCAGTTTGAAAAGTAAAAAAGTTACTACTTTGAACACATGAATATTTTTAGGAGCACCTTAGAGACCAACTAAGTTTGTTCTGGGTATAAGCTTTCGTGTGCACACTTCTTCAGATACACTGAAATAGCAGTCACCAGACCCTTGTATATAGTGGCAGGGTGGGGTGGGCTTTTTCTCAGAAGGGTAGTAGGAGATGGCTACTCTCCTACTCTCCCATCTCCTACTACCCTTCTGAGAAAATCCCCACTTCACCCTCCCACTATATATCAGGGTCTGGAGCCAACTGACGATTCCCCGGTAAGATCCTCCCCCTATTGTGTGGACAGGTAGTCCCTCCCCCTACCTGGCCTGATCACCTTGGCAATGCCTCCCCAGGCGGGATTGGGCAACTGGCTGAGGTAGGCGGAGATCTCCAGGTATCCCACCTGGGGAAGGCCAAGCCAAGCCTGTGCTAATGGTGCTACATAGGGTCCAGGGGGCTGCACATGACCACGCAAAGGGCGCCCCCCATTTAATGTGGGGAGCGGTCATTGTAAGCTGCTCTAGGAGCCTTTTTAGACTGAAGAATGGGATAAAAACTCCAGTGCTAATAATAGTGGCTTATGCCCTCCAACATTTCTCCTATGAAAATAGGGATGTCCCATTCCATCATAATAATTTTACTATTTATACCCCACACACTGGGTTGTCCCAGCCACTCTGGGCAGCTTCCAACATATATAAAAACACAATGATACGTTAAACTTTTTTTGAAAAAATACCTCCTTCCCTATACAGTGGTACCTTAGGTTACATACGCTTCAGGTTACAGACTCCGCTAACCCAGAAATAGTGCTTCAGGTTAAGAACTTTGGTTCAGGATGAGAACAGAAATTGTGCTCTGGCGGCGTGGCGGCAGCAGGAGGCCCCTTTAGCTAAAGTGGTGCTTCAGGTTAAGAACAGTTTCAGGTTAAGAACGGACCTCCGGAACGAATTAAGTACTTAACCTGAGGTACCACTGTACAGGATTGCCTTCAGATAGCTTGGGAGTCAAATAATTGCATAAAACCCTCCAACATTTCTCCAATGAAAACAGAGACATCCTACCACACCCTCTAACATTTTCCTCATGAAAATAGGGACGGCCTAAGGAAAAGCGGGACATTCTGGGATCAAATCACAAATCGGAATGGCTTCTTTAAATCAGGGATGTCCCTGGTAAATAGGGACACTTGTAGAGTCCGATGGCTTAGATCCTCTGCAATACAAGTGGAAGGAAGTTGATACAAGGGTTGCCAATGCCCTTCTCCCTGCCCTCCAATCTTCTGCCTCATCCAGAAAGCGCTCAGGAGGATTAAGCAAACCTCCTGAACAGCATGAGATGGGATTCAGGACACTGCTGGGAGAGAAGGAATGTCCCAAACCATCTTGTATAAGCATACATTTTTAGCATAGATTTTCCTTTTGAAATAGGCACCGCCACTTTTTCTTATTGGGACAGAGCGGAAGTGGAGAGCTGCTTTGTCACACCTAGATTGTCTTTGAGATAACCACTAGGTAAACAATTTTTTTCCTTCACATTGAGGCTCAATTGGTGCCTTTGTTATATATCTTTAGGCACCAGGCCAATTAAAAAAAACCCCTTTCCTCCCAGGCCTTTGACTAATTAACAATCTATTACTTTTAAAATTGTGTGTGGGGGGGTTAATGTTTCTGTTTGCTATTGTGCTATGTGTTTTTATGTATAGTTGTACCTTGGTTCTCAAACATAATCCATTCCAGAACTCTGTTCGACTTCCGAAATTGTTCAAAAACCAAGGCGTGGCTTCCGATTGACTGCAGGAACTTCCTGCACTAAGTCGGAAGCTGTGGAAGCCACATCAGACATTTAGCTTCCAAAAAACATTCGCAAACTGGAACACTCACTTCCGGGTTTGCAGCGCTTGGGAGCCAAAACATTTGAGCCACAATGCGTTTGAGAACCAAGGTACGGCTGTATTTATCTTGTAAACCAACCTGTGATATTCAGATGAAGGGTGATGTAGAAATATAATAAATAATAATAAAAACTAATAATAATGTGTAAACCTTGGAGTTCAGCTGGCTTTAAAGCTTTGAATTTAAGATAATTTAGTTTTTCTCTGTACATAAGTTGCCTGTGCAGCCATTTGAAAGAAAGAAACAAAACCACTCAACCCACTTGCATTTCAGCATCAGATTTAGAAAAGAATGCACATTCTTTCCTCTTTGGCACTTTCCTAATTCATTATCAACTTAGAATTGAAATTATTCTTCCAAAGCACCGCTTTGAAAATATTGATAACAGAAATAAAGAATCCTTGGCAAGAAGAAAAAATGTGTAAAAGTTTGAGAGAAATAAGACCTTAAATACCCTCTGGTGAATAAGATACCTCACCAGGCTCCGATATATTCAGCTAACACCTCCCCATAGATCAGAGTGAATTATTAGAAAGGGCATTATACTTGTGCCATCGCTGGATTCCAGCAGCTTTGACACAGCAATCTCATCACAATAACTCCTTCTGCAGATTAGTCTAAAATATTTTTCAGGATGGGAGAGCACATCATAAATCAAAGTGAGGAAGAACCTGCAGAGTCGCTAAGGTTCCTCCTCCCCCAAAATAGAAAACATGTGTTTGCAACTGCTGTGAGACAGATCACAAAATACTGTGGATAATCGACTACCGAGCTACCCTAAATGCGGTCTACAAAAGAAGAAGAAATAGAAAAATTACCAATAATCACCCTCCTTCACACATACATGCTGAACTCTAAAATAGTTACTGTAAGAGCCTGTGCTTAAATCAATATTGTACAATTGAGCTTTTTCCCTCCACTGTTGCCACCAGCTTCTGGAAAATAGGAATAAAAAAGGATTGTTGGAACAAAAAGGTTGCCAGTGAGCTGTTGATTTCAGATAGAACAGAACAGGGCCAGTTCCGTATTTCCACTTATTTTGGGGATAGAAATGAAGGTTGTCCCACAGTGTCCTGATGCAGATAAAACATGGGTCACCACCTTTGCACCACCAAAGCCAAGGAAACGCATTACCAAAACTTTAGACAAATGAAGACCGATTTGTATAAAAGTTGCGTGTGCCATTTTTAAAATATGTATAGCTGTAGACTTACTAAAATTTAAATAGAAATGCAATATATTTCACCATAGTGGGAAAGACTGTGATCACTCAGTCTGTTGTACAGATGCAGCTGATGGCTAATAGAGGCTTCTCTTACGTAAAGTAGGCAACCTTTCCACCTTAAATAAAACACTAACAGTATCTTACCCATCTCTTACCCAAGTCAGGTGTGGGCTTGCACAATCCCTCCACTTCTTGCCCCTGCAATATCCCTCCTCACTTCCCTGGCTACTGTGAACTATGGTAGAGAACTGTGCCTGCACTGGCACCAAGGGTTAGAAAGCTGCTTTGCAAACCTAGTTAAACCGAATTAAAGCTGAACAGTATTAGAATTTACCTTGGTAAGCGCCAGTGCAGATGAAATGCCACGTCTTAGCTACTACTAACCAGAGAAAGGGTGGGAGGTAAGAACTGGTACCAATCTCCTAACCATGGATAAAAAATTGAATGCATGTAATACTAGCAGAAAGCAATCAATCAATTCTGGTCTAGTTCAGCCACAAACATGATGTTGGTAAAGAAACATCCTATGCACATATTAGATTATCTGGTTACTTCCAGTAATAATAATAATAATAATAATAATAATAATAATAATAATAATTTATTATTTATACCCCACCCATCTGGCTGGGCCTCCCCAGCCACTCTGGACGGCTTCCAAAAAAATATTAAAATACTGTAATACATCAAACATTAAAAGCTTCCCTAAACAGGGCTGCCTTCAGCTTCCCTAAACAGGGCTGCCTTCAGATGTCTTCTAAAAGTCTGGTAGTTGTTGTTTTCTTTGACATCTGATGGGAGGGCATTCCTCAGGGTGGGCACCACTACCGAGATATGCACTGCTGGACTCTCAAGTTGAACCAGCCAACCTGTGCTGGTGGGTTCTTTTTCCTTCTGATGATTCTGTGGTACATAATATTCTAATGATTAAAAACTGCAATCTGAAGCATGAACAGCCTTCTGATAATATTTGTTTAGTAAGTCACTGTTCTGATAAAGAACAATGGAAGTTATGCTTTCATAGAGGGAATGTTTTACGACTGGGAATTCATTTTAAAACAAACTCTGTTTCATACTTATAATTTAGATCTACTTTTGCAAACAGGACCTTTCTGATCCAGCTTTATTGCAAATTACCAACAACAACGAGCCAAGGGAAATTTCCATCCTCTGTGCAATACATACAGAAGACAATAATAGTTCCTGCTTCTTAAATTATATATGGTTGCATCCAAAGAAAGACCATCAACATGGGATAAAGCATCCCCTACCACTCTCTGGAAACCATTTGGATCCATTAAGTGGTGGGGGTGGACCATGTGAATCAGTCCCACCTCCCTGCAGAGGGGAAGGTTCACGATTATGAGAAAAGCTTCACCTGTTGACATTCTGCCTGTCTTATTACTGAGTTACCTGATTTACCTTTAGATCCTATACAGCAGTTTGTAATATTCTGAGCACTGATTTTTTATTTTTGCTGAGGATGAACCTGAAAGGAACTAATCTGTTTTGTAAAAGGACAAACTTGAACTGGAATTAGTTCCTTTTTGAACAGGATGATTGGGGACGAGCATGTGGAGAAACGGAAGAGAGGGTGGAATGGAATATTCTGGAACATTCCATAACTGATTGCCTGGAACTCTGAACAGGAGCATTCCACACTGCAATGATTTGCTACAGTTCTCACTTGTTTTCTTTTATTCTGCAGGAAATTGGATGTGATATACTTATTAATGCCAGTGCCCAGTCTGTGAAATATCAGTGTCTGCATTGTGGAGAAGGCTAGTGCATGGATGGTTAAGCCCAGCAACAGTGGGACAGTCTTTTTTGACCTTCCATTCCTAGTATTTCATACATTTGATCTTGGACTCCACCCCATCCCCATTCCAAAGACTAACCAAGCAATGGTTATTATGCTGTGGTGTGAGATGAATTACTTATGAAAGTAGGTTGAAATCTGATTCACTTGTTATAATGGAGCCTTTGTTTCAGCTGATACAACTTTACACATAAGCAATATCACACGTGAAGTTCTACATAGTTGCTTCTCTTCTATTTACTTCCCAGCTCACAAGTTACACAGCTCACATAATTAGATCATATGCAGAAGAGGTCTTGAGAGGAAATAAACAGCCAATTTAACAAGTGAGTCAGCCCTAAGCTGTCCTTCTGGACATAACTATGAAATCATTTGCTGTGTTTAAAAGGCAGCACTAAATCTAGTTAATCTAGACCCATAAGCAAAACATGTGAATTATTCAAATATTATTGAACTTGGGTAATCAAATATGAAAGAAATGGACTAGAAATGAAAATGACTAATACGGTGCTAGAAAAATAAGTGGGATCAGGGTACATTTCCTCAAGGAAATGGATTGTCAGTTAAATTACTGCAAATATTTTCCTTCAGTTGTATAGCTAGAGAAAGATCATTTGTGGCTATGAAAGTCTTCTATTGATTTTTCAGAGCAATTTGTGAGGCATACACTAAAAGCATTTTGAATGGATAAGAATATTACTGGCAATATTAATAATGAACTCTATAAGAGACACCATTGTCCTCATACATGGATTAAGCAATATATTGTCGAACGCTATTAATGTTATTCCGCATAGTACTGTTATTTATAGATGTCTTTTCAGTATAATTAAAGGTAATTAAGACCACAATCCTATACTCACTTACCTAGGCATAATCCCTGCTGACCCCCATGAACCATAATATACAGATTGTCAGCTTTATTTTTTAAAGAGCAAGTTTCTAGGAGTTATAGAACTTGAGATAGGAGAGAAAATGTATAAACCCCGTTCTTCTCATTTTTATTAGAAATTCACCTGCTCCCCCCTTTCAGTGTTTTACTTTGCCACCCCTAGAAAAATCCCTGTTCAACTCAGTGAGATTTACTTTTGAGTAGGCATTTATAGGATTGTGCTATAAATATTCATCATTAAACAAAGCAGGCTTTAATAAGTCACCAAATTATTCTGCTCCTAGATGGCAGATGGACTTCAGTCTGTCTGACCAGTTTCCCACCAGCAAACTACACTTCTGATGCTTCTTGGGGAAAAAGAAGCAAAGGTTAATTTGAAAACTGTGGATAATTGTACTCACGTAGTTCCCGCTATACATCTTGGCACAAATCTCCAAGTAAAAAACTACTTGGATGGTGGGTGCAGAAAAGAGACCGAAAAAAGAGAAGAGAAGAAGCTCAAATGCTGTAAAGTTGTTCAGTTGATGAACTGGTAGGACCAGGGCAATCAAGCTGATTATTTTCTCCAATCGCTTTAGGCTCCAAGGTAACCAGGTGGGAGGAGAACCTGATAATGTATGTACCTTGCTTTTGCAGAGTCACTGAGTGTACTTAGCCATTACTCAGATATGAATAAACAGCATTATTTCATAAAATAAATAACACCCTATCTCCTACTGTGTTGAATCAAGAGAGAGAATTTAAAAAATCACAGAACTAAGCGTTAAACCTACAGAAATACTGGTGTTAATGATTTACTTGAGCAGGGCCTTGTTCATACTTTCCTGTTTCTGACTCAATACCTGATTATGAATGAAATACAGAACATTTCACTCACTCACTCACTCAATCAATCAATCAATCAATCAATCAGTCTCCTTTATTAGCATAAAAAGTGCATCATATACATGGATAAGAACACAACACAGTTAATGAAACATAGTAGGAGATACTTTAGGATAAAACGGTCTAGACATCATGAGGTACGAAGATGGTTCTTAGAACCTATGGTGACGTAATTTCATAGCGTCACTCAAAAATCTTGTCATAGTCTCCACAACGTCATTACTACAATTGTTCAGCAGATAAGACGCCCTGGAAGAGACAGTGTGATAAATCCCCTCCTTCAGTAAAGAGGCCAGATACTTATCATATATTTTTGCATAAAATGGACAATAAAATAAAACGTGTGTAATGGATGTGACCTGTTTTGTGCCAAAAGGGCAATATATTTCAGAGTATGGTCTTTTTGAGAATCTGCCTTTCAAAACTGCAGATGGTAAGACATTAAATCTTGCGAGGGGTAGGTGGGGGTCGTAAAGCTGGTGTAAATATGGAGTGTCCTGGTCAAACGAGGGTGGAATTTCCAACCCCAATTAGGAAAAGGTTTTGTTGGCTGACTGCAAAGGGTTTGGAATTCACTTTCTAGGATTCTGCACCTGATTGTCTGGAATGCTTCCAATTGTGGGAGCATAAGCAGTGACTCGAGTGATAGGCCACAGGTTCTGATGTTGCTCTCAATGCAAGCTAGCCATTTTAGTGTGGGATTCTGCCAGCACATGGAAAGTTAAAGAAGACGGATCGGACATGAAATGAAAGTGGAGGCAGAATTTTATAGTGGTGAGCCATGCTTTGGTTTCCAGCAGCCTTTGTCCAGTTTCCAGATAAATGGCTGCATATAGCACACAATTTGGCAGCCCCAGGATTTTGAGCAGAACTTTGGATTGCATGTGTTCCAACGATTGGTTAACTGCACCATTCCATAATGGAATGCCATACAGGAGTCTTAGGGCTACTTTGGTGTTAAAGACCTGCAGCTGGGACAAACTGATTCCATCTGTTAAAGAAGAAATGGGTAATAGCCAGAGCTAGAGTATCCACTCCGTTAAGTGCAAGCTTACAGTGGTATTTCCAGGAAGTGTTATATTGGAAGTGGATGCCTAGGTATTTAAAGGTTCTAACCTGTTCCAACGGGTTTCCACTGATCTCCCACCTATGTGGCTTCCAAGATCTTGAGAAAACAAGCACTTTAGAATTTGCGAAGTTCCGTTACAGTCTGCTGGCTATACAATATTCCTGGCAGTGACACAGGAGCAGCTTCATGCCATCCCTTGCATCATTGGCATATAGTAAGATGGGAACGTGGATGGAGCTAAGCTTTGGGCAATGGCCAAACAGCCTGTGTAAACAGGGTGCAAGGTTGTTTAAGAAAGGGTTGAATAAATACAGAGCTAAGATGCATCCCTGGTTTACCCCTTTGTTGGCAAGAATTTTGGGAGTTAGCTTGCCTGATTGAGACCATCTCACCTGGCAGCACATGGAGCTGTGAAGTTTTCTGATGACAATGAGTAACCTTCATTGATGTTCAATATGGACAGTTTGTTCCAGAGCACCTCCCTCAGGATTGAGTCAAAGGCTCCTTTTAGGTTCAGAAACGCTGTAGAAAGTTTTTGATTAGGAGCACTAGAGTATATATTCACTAGAGTGGGGAAGTATGACACAGTGATTCAAGGTGGTTTTGACCTGGCTAAAGCCCGCCTGTTCAGGGCCTGGTAGTGCAAATTGGGATGTCCATTTCCCAGAAGGTGTTTGGCTTATTGGTCTGTAGTTGGATGATAATGTGCGCTCTGGTGTCTGAGGCAGCAGCTTCCAACAGATCCCTGACTTTATTAGCCAAGTTTTAATTGCAGGCTCCTTGATTTATTATTTTATTTTATTATTTTACTGCCCTGTCGTTGTGCCTGCCTGACGTTATTGCCGTCAACATCAACACTAACTGCATTCCAATAGCAGAGAGCGTGCCGGATGAGTCAGTGCCTTGCAGATAAGGAACAACAGAGGACACCATCAATCCTGAAAGCCTGTATTGCTGGGGAACAATTACAGAACCACACAGCATAAGCCACTGTGAGGGAAATCGGCCATTATGAGGGGGCCAATGAAGGGTTTTCATGAGGCAGAACCAACGAGTAAGAGAAACTGAGGACCATTTGCTCCCTGCGGCCAAACAGTCAAAGATTGGGGACTTCTTTCCTCCATCAGCACTAGTATCTGTTCAAGTCCCCACCCATAACCGCTTTGTCATGTTAACTCACAGTAAAGGTAAAGGTAAAGGTAAAGCCTTGACCATTAGGTGCAGTTGCGGATGACTCTGGGGTTGTGGCGCTCATCTTGCTTTATTGGCCGAGGGAGCCAGCGTACAGTTTCCGGGTCATGTGGCCAGCATGACGAAGCCACTTCTGGTGAACCAGAGCAGCGCATGGAAACTCTGTTTACCTTCCCGCCTATGTATCTACTTGCACTTTGACATGTTTTTGAACTTCTAGGTTGGCAGGAGTAGGGACCGAGCAACGGAAGCTCACCCAGTTGCGGGGATTCAAACCGCCGACCTTCTGATCAGCAAGTCCTATGCTCTGTGGTTTACTAGTCCTGCTGGGGGTGGCAGAGAAAAATCTTAAATTTAGAGCCTCAGTTGTGTAAGAAGAACAGGGAAGCGGCATTCCAGGGAAATTTCCTATTTCTAGCAAAGTTAAGGTCTGCAGATTTGCATACTATTAAGATATCAGACTAAATTAAAAATTTCCATCGTGAATGAACACAACTTTAAAAGAGTGCTTTATTCAAGAACTGAAAAATATAGCACAACACAACAGTAGTACAGTTTTCTGAACAACCAGGATAACACGCCCCTGCCCAAGTTGGTAACAAATATTTTTGTGATTAAATTGCTGGCAGTAAGTATGAGACAATATTAAAATTATTGAAACTAGGTTTCCCACTGGGAATGTAACATTATGAGCCTATACATGTCCACTCAAAAGTATACCTACTGAATAATAATGGGGCTTACTGTCAGGAAAAGTGGGCACATAATTGCAGTCTAAATGTATATAAAAGGTCCAGTCATGGACGACTCTGGGGTTGCGGCACTCATCTTGCTTTACTGGCCAAGGGAGCCGGCGTTTGTCCATAGACAGTTTTTCCGGGTCATGTGGCCAGCATGACTAAGCTGCTTCTGGTGAACCAGAGCAGCACCCGGAAACACCGTTTACCTTCCCGCCGGAGCGGTACCTATTTATCTACTTGCACTTTGACGTGCTTTGGAACTGCTAGGTTGGCAGGAGCAGGGACCGAGCAACAGGAGCTCACCCCGTCGCGGGGATTCAAACCGCTGACCTCCTGATCGGCAAGCCCTAGGCTCTGTGATTTAGACCACAGTGCCACCCGCGTCTAAATGTATATACTGGTATGCAAACATGTAAAACTATAAGCTCTCTCTTCTATAGCTGAGCTTTATTATAACATATGTAGTGTGTGGACTTAACTCTTGTCCTATACTCCATTATCTCAAAATCTTTATTGTGCACTTAGAGTAATGAATTTACTGAATATAAAAATCCACCTTGCAGTCAAATCTTCTTCCTAATTTTGGGGAAAGTCGAGAGTAAAGATACACAGTTAAAATGTATTGTAAGTGCTGCATTCCAAGGTCAGAGAATGTTTGTTAAACTGGTTCCACCACACTTAAAATGTGCTTCAGTTTTCACTCTTAAGAACTTGTATCTAAATCCCAGTTTTTTTGTTCATACAGTTCTTGTGGAATGATGTACTTTGTGGGTCTCTGTCAGCACAGGAAGCCTTAGGAGTGGACTATTAGAAATGCTAATGATTTTTTTAAATTTATTTTTTGGTAAAAACATACCAAAGCAGCAGCATGGCTTCAGACAGACAAATCTACACTTCCAGAACAAATGAGCTCAACCAGACTTATAAACATGCTCTGGCACTGCAGAAAACATTGATAAGGACATGTTAAGATCAAACCTATTTACAAAAAAATATGATTACCATATGAAACAGGGCACATAAGAAAATTGAGTCTGAAACTTTCACCACTTACAGCTACACCATATAATAAGGAAATAGAACTAAAACCCTTTTTAGGTTATCTTCAACAATGGCAGGAAAATGGGATTAATTTAAGTATAGACTCTCTTTCAAGGATAACATTTGAAATTGTGTACTGAAATTGATATGAGACACATAGGTAACTATTTAGTATCAAAGTATGGTTTGTTAAGGGAAAGTACTGACCTTGAAAACTTGGTTATCTTAAAAGTCAAAACCAACAGTTACCAAATGGACTGAATGGTATAATTATTTATGAGTAGCATTGCTTCTAGCCATCTATGCAAAAGTGAATAGGAAAAAGACCTAAGGCATGAGATTCCTTTAGAGACTGCTTGTTTCACAGCAAACCCTAAGTGCTAACCTCAAAGAAAGCTTTTATACATTTCCTTTCTACTGATGTTTGACACCTGCACAATTGAATCAAATATATGCAAGAGTAAATAATAAAAGCTGAAAATATGGAGGTACGAATGCTGATATGCTCAATATATTTTGGTCTTGCCCTAGAATAAAGACCATCTGGTTGGTTACACGAAATGAAATTAGCACCCTAACAGGCTATTAGTTTACATATGTTAAAGATTTATTTTTACTTGATGATAGAGAGACAGAGGTCTTGGAAGGCTGCATTTGGTCCCTACCAAATGAAGTTCCCCACCACTGCTTTAGATATTGCTGGACTACAACTCATTCTTGAATATTGGCCATGTTGTTCAGGGCTGATAGCAGCAAGAGTTCAATAGCATTTTATTGGTAAGTTTGATGTAAATTTTATATTTTATGTAAACAGACAGACATCTGGAGAGCCACAGTTTCCTCATCCCTACTTTGGAGCTCCTTTCTGTGACTGCAGCTTACAGCACATATAAAAACATAATAGTATGAAGCAATTATTATGTTTTTATATGTGCTGTAAGCTGCCCAGAGTGACTGGGGAAACCCAACCAGATGGGCGGGGTATAAAGAAAATATTATTATTATTATGCTTCTCATGTGAAATGCTGGTGGTGTAGTTAGTTAAAAGCTTCTGTAGCACATGAGCAAAGGCACTTCTTAGTAATGAGAAGTTTTGTTTCCTCTCTCTCGATAATGCCAGAGAACAACACTCTCCACACATCTAATGAAAGTACATAACGATTGTGAAGACTGAGAACATGGCAGCAGTATTGAGGCATCTAATCATAAGCCTGCATTTTATTAATGTTTGATCAGGGCTTGTATATTAGAGAGGGCTTAGATTTTCAAAAGTTTCATGCCAGGCACAAGACCAGCTGCTTAGAGAACCTTGACAGTGTTTTCCTCCTAGACAAGGGGCCCCTTGATTTATAGCAGAAAACAATTCTCAAAGTCGTAAAAGCTGGAATTACATGCTGAGAGTGAGGACACTGACCCTACATGTTACAGAAGATAAAAAAGGCAGAGAGAAACATAATTAGGAATGAGTAAATAGTAAAATAATACCAATGTGCCTCCCAGTAAAATGAGCCAGATCTTCTTTCTAAGGTTAAAAGGCCAAGAGCATTTTTGGGAGAGCATTTTTGGGAAGTCTTTTTTAAAAGCTGTTTCTTTCTTAAACTGAGAGAGTTGAAGGGCAATAAATGGGGAAAGCAGCTGGCTGAGGGGGGGGGTGTAAACTGAAGAGGCTTCTTTTGAAGCGGTTTTTTACTGAGTTCCTTTTCTACTTTACAAAGGCCTTATTCCTTTTAAGAGGCTACCTGTGTTGTGTATTAAGTGTATTGGCATAGATGTAATTATGCAAAGGATTTAAGAAATGCTAGATTCTTATTTCATATAGTTGTAAGAGTTGTATTTATCCTGAAATTAAGTCAGCCACCAGCCTAGCCCCCTTGCCAGACAAGAGACGCCATCCAAGCAGTCCTGATATATAGCTGTCAGACATTTGTTTAGAAACCTTCAAATGAAGGAGATCTTTCAATGTTGATGTGAAACTCAAGATCCTTGACATATGTTTAAGATAAAAATTTAAGATTAACCATTTGTTTTAGAAGGCAATAGGGCAGGGAGGGCAAGAGGTGAGCTGGTAATTAAGATTCCTTGTTGAGACACATGTAAGATATATTACTACTTATTTGTCATTTATAGATGTAACAATATATAGCTCTTTGTGTTCCATATAAGGACAGGAGGATATGGGTGTATCTTTTAGGATTGGTTATAGCAATCAGCCAATAGGAAATCCAACCAGGCTGATTGGACAGAGGCAGCCAAAGGAGGAGCAAAGGGGGCTGGATTAAGGGAATATAAGTGCTGGCCATAATGGCAGGAGGCCAGGCCAGAGCTTGGTAACCATATACCACTGTGCCTCTCATTTATTTGTCTGACAAATAAATAATTATTTTAAATTCTCTATTGCTGCGTTGAATATTTCATTCCAGCTAAGCGTTAACCACAAGCAGGGTGCTACAGTATCTGTCCCAAACTATGCATGTTCATTTTGAAGGTAGGGGTGGTATTCAGCCTAAAAATGTGCAGTTTTCAGTCACATTGAACTCTCCATGTATACGAGTGTACATGTAGAGGCTCTGGTCATTCAAAGCAGGCCCATTGGAAATTAATGGACCTAACATAGTCATAAGGGACGCGGGTGGCGGTGTGGGTAAAACCTCAGTGCCTAAGACTTGCCGATCGTATGGTCGGCGGTTTGAATCCCCGCGGCGGGGTGAGCTCCCATCTTTCGGTCCCAGCTCCTGCCCACCTAGCAGTTCGAAAGCACCCCTAAGTGCAAGTAGATAAATAGGGACCGCTTTATAGCGGGAAGGTAAACGGCGTTTCCGTGTCGGACACAACTGGCCCATACGGGCAGTGGTACCTTTACCTTTACCTTTAACATAGTCATGTTCATTCATTTCAGTGGGTGTGTCCTGAGTAAAACCCAGTAGATTTCCACCCTGTAACCAGGACCTCTATATGTACAACTGTAGACATGGAGAATTCAGTGTGATTTGAAACTGTCGTTTCAGCTTTCCAGGTTTCATGGAGAGAGCATGCATAGAGTTGTATGGATGGGACTCCAGCCATACATTCAAAATGAACATGTATAAATTTGGGATGGAGACAGCCATTGTGATCCCATTTCCCTCACGACCACATGCTTTCATCAAAAGGTGTGAATGGTTGGCACTTAACTTGATCAAAAACCTTAGTCATGTTACCTTTCCCCCATGCTCAGGAAAAGCAGTTTGCAAATACAAATAAGTTCAGGAAACATTCCAGCTAAAAGATGTCAGATCAAATATCAGTGGCTAGCTGTTTTCCATTTGCTGTTGATTATCTATGCTGGATTGGTAATATTAAGTAGTGGATGGACATAGCAGACGACACAGAGATTTCTCCAAGTAGTTCTTTATAGGTAAGCTGGAACCGAACTGAACAGCAAACAGCTCAGCCGGCCTGCTTTTATAGGCAGCCGGCTGTCAACATTGTAACAACAACAACCCAGGGTTTCCCGCCTAAATTAACTGACGTGGACCTGAGTGAAAACTATATACACGATACCCCTGGTGGCCAGGGTGAGAACTTCAATACATAACAGGCAGGGCATTTGATTGAGCAACGCCATCATTCCATTACTTGATTCTTCCTGGTTTCTACTGGATTCTAATGGCTGCAATGTGGGACAGTTGATAGGGAACAAAACCTGACCCTCATTCAAAGTGCTGGAATCACAAATGCAAGGCATATGTTTTTGTTTCAGACTAATGATGTCCCCAAGCACATCCCTTAACGTTCTCTCAGACTTGACTGGCTGCCATTCACTCCCATGGGAAAAGGTAAAGTACTGCACTTGATAACAACGAACATATAGCTTAAACTGAGTTTGCACCGTTATTTTTGCCTACTTTCTCTCCCTCTCTTCTTTGGGATTCAGTAATATTAACCTAAAAATAAAAAGCAGTTAGCTTCTCCATGGTGCTCTCCGTTAATGATTTTCAGTTATTTTCTTTGCTGAAGAGTAGTTACAATACACTGACATCCTTCTCCAGTGTCATACAAAACAGATTATATTTACAGAAATGCAAGAATAAACACAAAAGTGTCAAGTCCTTTAGTGATCAGGGATTATAGGGTGATATGTATATCAACTCAATTTTACTGTTTATTAAATCTGCCTATAATGGGAAGAGGGACAGATGGCATGCACTACGTAACTTCCACATTACTTTGTAAAATAATAACTTTGTCAAATAATAATGAGATATTTTGTGAAGAATTTAATGCTAAAATCACATGTATATTAAATGGGAAACTGTGTAGCCAATTACCTATCAGTAAACTGGTTATATAGAGCTAATGTGTGTGATTGAGACCTGATGTACTAAATGTTCTTATAAGTAGTAGTCATGTCTACTTTAGTACAATTGTTCGGTTTAATTTTTCAGTACTGTGATGGAACAGCACTGAGGAAAGCAGGATTCTTTGGAGTAACTTTGGAAGAGCCAGGAGAATTAATTTTGGGTCCCAACCTAAAATACAAAGAAGAATTCAGGACATATCCATTCATCCCCTGTAGCAGAACCTTGGTATTCCTTTTGTGGTTGCTAACACTGAAACAAATATTGCCAAAGGACATTGCTTTCAAAATCGAGAGATGTCTGCAGACTGTTGTGGCAGTGACTTCGTAATCTACTGAAGCAATTTCTTCATTTCAAGACCTTTCTTTTTTAAAAAAGTAACCAAAAGAAGCATTGCAACATAAACATTTTCTATACTATCCTCATCTGAAGCTTACAAAATTTTATTTTAAATTAATAGAAATACTGTATGACTTCTAGACATCTCCAAGACCAACTCAGCCAGCTTCCTTCATGATGTGCAATTCCTGAAACTTGTTTAACAGTTCGTTATATTATCAGGTATACGTACTTTAGCATTCATTCGAGTAAACTTCTCAGATCCACTTAAACACTCCCACACCCAGACATTGTTAGCACAATTGTACTTCTCAAGAGAGTTGGATAAACACCCAGAACAGATTTATGGGCAGTGTGGGGAGAGGAGGAAAGGGAGTTCTGTGGTGTAGCCAGAAGTCCTTGTGCTAATGGAATAGCTATTAAAAGGCAATTGCAATCATGGTGTAAATAAGGTAGGACTGTTTCACACACTTGGGAACAATAATTGCATGTAGGTTGAACAGGGGTTATAACAGGGACTACAATGGTCACACTTTTATTGCTTATATAGCTTACAGAGTTTGGCATCATCATCATCATCATCATCATCATCATCATCATCATCATTTCTAAACTGCCATTCATCCAAGGATCACATAGGGCTGATATCATTTTTCTCAGTTTCCTCTTTTTCTCATCCACCTTCCTATTTGTTTTCTTTCCTCTTCCTCCCCCCCCAGCCCCGTTTACTGGCTTTCCCCCTCTTTCTGTTTGTTTCTCTCTACCAAAGTTTTGATATTTATGCTAAAGACACTTTCACAGTGATCCCCCTCTTGCTTGTTGAAAATGCAAGACCAGGATGGCAATGTTTATTAGGATTCTGGTTGACCTTGCCTTTGTTGGTGAAAATCCTGGCTAAAAACAATCTAGTGTTATTAATTTCCAATTAGATGGCCCTATACTTATAAAAGAATACTTTAATTAAAATGAAGAATAAAAATGAGCTAGCATCAAATTATCATATTCATTTCCCTGGAAATGAGTTTCTAGCACATCAATCTTGCATATTAATTAAAAACAAAGTTCACTTTGTTGATCTATAATAGGTTTCAGGTGTTGCTGTAGAAATTCCTCCGAGAATTGAAATGTGTGGTCAAGTAAATACACTTGATAGCTTTGTTAGGGCTGCAAGTACTAATGACGAACATTAACATATGTTCCATAGATAGTCAACTTTTCCCTTTTGTATGTCTGAGCAAACAGCATATGGCTGGTTCAACTGCAATGGAAGTAGAAATACTATTACAGAACTTGGAAGCTGTCAGAAATGGGAAGGCTTCCTTTAACCAGAGATATGTTAACATAGATGTTTGAGAGTTGAGAGGTGTTTCTGCTCTTTTCCAGCAGTATTTTGCAGAGTCTACTGCAGGAGGAAGCAATAAGGTATTGTGCAGATGCTATGGACTGCAACTCCTATCATTGCTGACCACTGACAACTCCCATTGCCTGGAACTGATGGGAGTTGTAGTTCAATACATTTGGAGGACATCACATTGACTATCTTGGTCTAGTGTGATGTTTGGCCAATTCACAGTGGGTTGTGAGCTCCACATAAACTTACCATATAACAAGAATATTAGGCTTATTATGACATTTTTGGCCACTTAGAAGACATTGGGATAAACCACATCCAAGATGACTGAGTGAAGCCAAAAGTGGTGTAGAAAATCAAAAAGAGTAGTGGGAATGGTTAGTATGATTGATACCACAACTATAAACATGTGTAAGTAAAATGAACTTTACTTGCTCACATTTTATAGGAGTTTCTAACCATGAACTACAAACATGGGGTTTAAACACGGAAAAAATCCAGTTCTTCAAATGTCTGACTGAACCATTCTTACGTGGCTGGGGGACAAAACATTACTATAAATATTAACTACAGGATGATTATAGAGGCTATGGTTAGAAATCTGTTTAAGATGACAAAGTCATAGTACATCCCATTGATTTCAATGGAAGAAATAAAAAAATAAAAACCAAGTTAGGACTTTAGGATACAGTTTATTTATTTGGTAGATTCATAGTACTAGTATGATCGGCTTGCTTTTTTTATGGTTCTCACAGTGGCCAGATACTTTTGGAAAGTCCACAAGAAGAGCACTTTCCCCATTTGTGATTCCTTCCACCTGGTATTCAAAGACATGCTGCCTCTGGTGGTGGAGGCAGAACATAGCTATTGCCGCTAGTTGCCATTGATTATGCTTTCACAAGAAATACTTTTAGTGAGGAACTCACTATCCTTAGTGCTCCTTGAGGTTATTCCTTGTGGACACGATGTGCAGATTTGTCTGGGTCTATGTAACCTGGCCCACCAAGAACAAATAATCTACCAGCTATGTTCTGATAACCCACCAGGAGCTCATTAAGCTTCCCGGTTTTCTGCACATGTGCTTTCAAGGACTTCATAGGCCACAGTATATGGCTAAAGGACTCTGCTTGGCTCTGCAGTTTCCCAGCTGTTCCATGTAAATCTGGACTTAGGATATTTTTGACTGAAGATGGAAGTTTTCCTGAAATATCCCCATTTGATAACTAGTTATGTATATCCACCAAACAACGCGTAATCTCTTTATGCTTAGCTGTTGTTATGGCAACTGATTATTGGTATTAAAATGATCGCATTGGTAAATGGAACTCCTCTTCCCCGTACTGAAAACGTTTTGTTCACTGCGTATGCAATTAATTTTTGTTTAATTTGTCACTAGTACATAAGAGAGATGTAACACAGAGGGCTGGGAATATCACACTAATGATTTGTATTAGTTTAAGTACTGCACACATTGTCAAACAAATAAAAACACTTCAGCGTTCTCAGAGATTGAGAACTGGATAAAAACATTCCACTTTGTCTAACTTCTTATCTGTAAAGATTTCAGTTTAGTGTTGACAATGCATTTTACAATCTTACTTCAGCATTTTATTTCTGAGATGCCTGCCTCTAAAAACTGCAATAAAACCGAACAAATGGTTAGGGTAGGAGAATAGTCAGATCCTCAAAGGAGCCAGTTATGGACAAAATAATCTTCAGACATTACATTTCTGATGTATTTAGCTGTATTATGTTCATTTTTCCAGAAGTTTAGGAACTGACTGGAACAATTCCTGCAACATTTGCAGAGTATTCTAATAACCAGAGACCCTTTCGTATTTCCACACTCCAACAACACAAATGCATAGGTGGGGTGGGGACTCTTCTGAACAGAATTTGGCATGGATTCCCCTGCCCTTCCGAAGGATGTCTGTGACTCCATTGTGAAATACAGGCTACATCCACATCATCCATTTGAAACACATGCCTTCCCCCAAAGAATCCTGAGTACTGTAGCTCATTGAGAGTGCTGGGAGATGTAGCGTTGTGAGAAATATGTTACAGTTCCCAGGATACTTTAGGGGAAGCCATGTGCTTTCAACACATGATGTGGATGTAACTAGCTTCAGTATTGGGTGTGAGCAAAGCTTCTGACTCTTCAGCCCCAGCTATCTCTGCACCTTCTTTCATAGGTTTCCTTCTTCTTTTATTAGTTTTCTGATTGCAATGTTTCCCTTTCATTAACCCTTCCCCGTTGTCCTCAGATTCATGGCATTCCAGGCTGCGCATAATGTCTGGGGCAAGTGTGAATGGTGAACTTAATCTGAGGCAATTCAATTTCTGAGACTCAAGTCTTAGAGGCTGGTTATCCCACTTGCTGCTTGTGTGTAGGCTCTAGCCACTTGATCAGGGATTGTGGGTCTCTAGTTGTGTGGAAAGGCTCTGCAGCTTTTATGTACCTTTACAAACGCATGGAGATCAGGAACATCATCCTTGACACATCCATATCATCTGAAAAATAAGTAAATTGCACATCCGGGTGTGGTTTTCTTTTAAATAAAATACATAACTGTTATGTAAAGCTTGTCAATCAATGGCCTCTAGCCCAGATGGCTATGTTCTGCAGTCAGAGGCAGATGTCTTTGCTGGAAATCACAAGTGGGGAGGGTGCTGTTGTGCCGAGGTCCTTCTTGTGAGTTTCCCAAAGGCCTCTGGTTGGCCACCGGAGGAACAGGAGGCTAGACTAGATGGGCCTTTGGCTATTCGTCAAGTGCCTTCCTTTAAAACATATACACTTGGGGTCTTCACTTGAAGTATGAGACTCAAAGACACAAAAGACCTCCCAGGAATGCTAGTTGTACCAGCAGTGCTTACTAAAAACCCACAGAAAGCAGAATGGAAATGATTTGGATGACTGAGGAAAAAGTGATAATTTTCTTTTTTTCAACTCTGAAATCTCCCTTTTTTGTACTGTTTGTTGGCATTTCTCTCTGACTCTAATTAGCACCTGCTTTTTAATAATAACTTAAGAGTAGATACGGTTTACAATTAAATGTAAAAGTAGAAAAGGCAGCTAGAGTTGGACAGACTCCAAAACAAAGATCACAAGAGACTCCACTATTTAGGACATTTTCATACTATGAAATTAGTTGTAACATATACAATTAAGCCTCACAGTCATTTATTATGTTTAAATACCATTCTCGTTTTGCTTTACTCATCTTGCAGTGTTCATTCTTTTTTGCATGATATAAAATATTAACTTTTTGCCTGAATTAGGAGTTGCTAAAGACAAAGGAGCTTTCTGGAATGGGTGCTAACTACTTATTTTGCAGCTGTGGTTGTCAATGTTAACAATGCCCAAGGATCCTCTCCCTCCCTCCCCCTCTCTTTTTTAACCCTATGGCATGAATGTTATTATCTCTTCTCTTTTCTAATTGGCAATCAAATTTGGAACAAGGAAGATAAGAGACGACATGCTGTGCTCTTGGGGAGTTAAAATATGCTGAACTATATTAGCTTATTAGCTTACAAATTGACATGGGCTACCATGTTATGCCGTGGAAGTACTGGAACCAAAATGGCATACCGTATGATCCATAGCTTGTTGCTGACTCCGATTTACTCTGTAGCCATACATTCTGCTTGGTTTTTCTGTCATTGAAAGATAAGATCATGACCTTTTTCTTTCAGACCAGTGTGAAGCTGTGAACCAGTCCAAAAACATTAAGGAAATAAGAAAGAGAATAGCAAGAAGCAAGAGAAATCCTGTACAGTGAACACCACAATAATGGATTTCAGAAGATAATATACAAGGTCAGTGATACAGCTAGTGCTGGACCACAGGGCTGAACTCCATGGTCCCATAACTAGGGATGGGTGAATATGTCAGTTTTGGGGTTTCTTTGTTTCTCACTTTACCAATCTTAAATTCAATCCTCAACATTTCCACATCAGTTTTTAAAAGTCCTCATGAAAATTCCCAGCATTTTAGTGTGAATATCTACTAATATACACATTATTGCAATGTAGCTTCCCCTACAATAATGTGCTTTTTGTGTTATTTTCACTATTATATGTGTTTATATGCACACTTTACCTTAGCAGGTACTTGGAAAGAGAATTACATTGCGAATTTCAGAGTTGTGTGGATTTTGATTGCGTTTCAGTTGATGTATTGTTTCAGAAAGTTTTGTCCAGTACCAGCTGCATGTCTGTGTTCCATCTCCGGATTGAAATGGTGTTTACTCAGAAAAATCATTCATGTGTGAAGACGAAAAGCTGCAAGTCATTATTTAATTCATTCAATTTATATCCCACCCTTCCTCTCAAAGGAAGCTCTGTGGTTTCTCTCGTTTCGTCATCTTTCCAATGCTTAGCTACATAAATTTGCAATTTTTAAAAAGGACTTGCAAAATTCATCATCATTTTAGTGCAAATTTCACCTACTATACGCAGTAAGCAATTTTCCTCGAAATAATGCAGTTTGGAGTGTTATTTCATTTACATATATACATGGCTAGCTACACTTTTGTACACATCACTTGTCTAAATAACTACTGCAAAATTTGGAGAAGTGTAAATTTTGAAGGACGGCTACTTTTCTGTTCATATATTGTTCTGGGAAGTGCAAATTAGGGAGTTTTGCATTAAAGTGCAAACCAAACTGAATTTCTTTCCCACCCCTACATCCAAGGATTACAAATCACCCCCAGATTCAGGGCCCAAATGCCTGCAATCCATTCTTGTGGCTTCAATGCCCAGCTTCGAGTGTAAGCACTGCTCCTGCAGGAACTGCAATCAGTTCAATGGGCTTGTGTAGCCAGCCGCCGCACGCCTAGGATTGTACTCCTAGGATGTCCAATAAATCTGTATGAAATACTTGTGATGAATAATTTATTGAGAGGGGCTTTCATTTGTTGTTTCCAATTTGTTCAATTTTGCCTGTTCCTTCCCCCTACTCCCCCCCTCTCAAGGTTGCTTCATGTTTTGTTTTCAATTTTCTGTTCACCCTCAGTAATTGTGCCGCCTCAGTCATACGATATTATTTCTGCTTAATGTTTGCCTGACTGCAACCTTTTATAGACAGTGGGAGAGAGTTTGAATAATGTATGGCTAACATGAAGAGCTGTGCTGGTGCATAATCATGGCATTATTTGTAGGACTTTTGCTTTCTCTGCATAGCTTTCTGAACCGAAAAGTCATTGTTATGAATGTTTGCAGGAGTAAGTGAAAGGGAATAAGCTCTTCTGCTAATTATCCACAAGGTCACTTCCTGGCAAGAAGAATGAAGCAGTTGAGAATGCAACCCAGGATAGCTATGGTAGGAAGCAACGGTTGGGTGGCTTTCTGATTTCCCTGTGGCTGGTTCCCATCTATAGCATTTGTTCTTACCTCTACTGTGAACTCAACTGTTCCAGGCTTTGTTGGTATTTTGGGAAGTCCCCTTGTTTTGTTTTTTAAACTTCTAACTTCCAGAGGTTCCCACATCTTCTGCCTGCTGTGTCCACTTGAGGTTGCTGAAAATGACTGAGGCCCACCTGTCACAAAATGGCAGCAGGTGGGGATGAAGCCAGTCGCAAAATTGCACTTGGGTTTTCATGATCCTTGATGCCAGGATTTATGCTTGCAGAATGGAACTTTCTTCCGTCTCCTCCCCAACCCCTGCAAAGGTTTTCTGGGTCCCCCCCCCAACTTTCTGGAGCAGAACTGGGGAGGAGAGGAAGGAATGTTCCACTGCAGGAGAGGAAATCATTGCACTAGAGTAATGAGTGCATTGCATAACATTATCGTCAACATCGAAAATTTGCTGCCCTTTCATAATACCCAAGATCAGCTGCCTGAGGTGGCTGCCTGACTCTAGTTCATTTTTGGCACTCCGCCCTCCAATATCTTGTTTAAATTATAGGTTTTGTTTTCAAACACATCAAGAGGCTCATTCTCATGGTTCTCTTGCATTGTGTGTGGTTTTGGGGTTTTGTGGGGTGAGGAGGACAAACAAAACAGTCTGTCTGAAGATGCTTAGTGAATGATGGATTCTTCTTGCAATTTTAGAAGTTTCCTATGTGTCTGCATGTATTCCTTATGGGAAGTGAAGTCAAGGGACTGGGCTTTAGACTTCTTTGCACTGAAACCGACAGTACAACCAGCCAAGAGAAGAGAAGAGAAGAAGAGGATAGCCCGGAGCCTTGTCCACCAGAGTGCACATATCTCAGTTTCCAGCAGCTGCTGTCATTCAGGCATTCCCATCTCTTCCCAGAGTTGCTTCAAGCTGCTTGTAAAAAACAAACAAACCACCTTTGTGCATTTCAGTAAATCATTGCAAAAAAATGACACTGGCTTCAGATACTAGAAAAGAGTCCAGTGCAACTTTAAATTATTGGTATAAATAATATAGATTTTGATTTAATACTCCAGCTCTATATCACATCATAATTGATTTATTGATTGGCGTAATAACAGGAAATGCCACACAAGAGGAGGGACGGTGTATAGCTCAATGTCTACCCTTCTAAATCAGATTTAGGATTGTTAATGGTTGTTTTCTGAGTTCAATTTCTGTGTAACATCTGTTCTCTTGACTCTGGCACCTGAAATGTGTGCATCTTGTCAGCATCTTTCAGTTCTAATTTACTAGGGGAAAGAATTGTTGCTACCACCCAATTCTTTTAAAGAGAGTGAGAGAACCAGAGTGTGGTGTTCGTTTGCTTCCCTTTCCCTTCACACCTCACAGGGTTTTCAAATAATCTCTTTGGCAGACATAATAATTTCTGAAGTTTGTACAAGGAAGTAGACTTACTGAAAAAGCACCTGATGCTTTAATGAGATGGCCCTTCTGCAGAAAACATTTCACCTTGCACTGTGACATTAACAGAAATCTGAAATTTCATTTAACACAGAATTATATGTTTCTGATACTTAAATTAATTTCTCCTCTGGCATACGTGTACTGATGATTCTTCTATTTTTTTAAGCTGAAATTTTGATGTTGGAATTACTGGAAGTGCAAACACTGCAATATTAAAGGTAGTTAATCACCAAAGATGCCCCCAAAATTAAGGTGTCCAAGGCAGAAAATCTATAATATTTCCCAATTGATAGATAGATAAAATACTAATAATAATAGATTATAAATACTCAGTGAATAATAATGAAACAACTAACAGTTTCCTGCCGTTTAATGCTAACCCATAATCTACCCCTATTGTAGAATCCTTTGCCATGCCTAATGGTAACTGCTTAGCATTGCATAGTGAATTTCTTCTATGTTAATATTGCTCTGTGGAATGGCAGGGGCCTAATGAGAAGCTTGCAAAATAACTACTTCCAGATATCGACCTAAAACTTATTCACTAGGGTCATGGGACTCCACAACAGACCCACGGAGCCAGTGCTAAACATAATAAGATGAGTAGAAACTTCATTTCTTTGGGTTTTTTTATAGGTTAAAAGCTATATTTTCTTCAACTGTTTTATGTGCCAAGGGCATGTAAGTAGAACAATCTGCCTAGAGTAACTAAATTTTTGCAAGTTTATCTACACTCCTTTGTATGAAGCTCAGTTGTAGTCTATGAAACAAGCAAAAACTATTGTACCCATTGATTGTGATACAATGAAACGCACTGCTGAAAGTCTTCCATAAATACAGTTAAGGCAGATGGGTAGTTGAAAGCAATATTTGGGGCAAATATTGCAAAACCTTTTACTAACTCACAGCGATGTTGTAAGGAATTTAGAAAACACCCACCCACCCACCCACCCCCCAATGTTCTTTTATGTGGGTGTAAATATAGCTATCATGGATGTTCCTATCAGCTGCACATACATTCTGTATAATTAAATAAGCTTGCATTTTTGATTATGAATACTAATTCAAGAGTTTCATTTATAGATCATAAACCAAGATCACATCCAACTTTTTTCCCCTTCTGTTTCCAAACCAACACAACCACAAATCAATATAGTATGAATTATATATAGTGTAGAACGTTGAGTTTGTACACCATTTTATGCTAGAGGCTCATATCCTCAGTGACTGAATGTTTTGAGGATTATCAGCATCTCCTTTTTCAATCAAAACATGGTTAAATTTTAAAATATTCAATAGACAGTTGTGACGATGGTTAAAATTCCTAACCCCTCTTCTTTTCCATTTTAGGTTTCCCAGTTATGATGCTGGTACATAATTTAGCATAGAACATATTTACCGAAACATATTCCTACTATTCTTTTTTATTATTAAAAAAATATCAAATGATGTACTTTGACTGCAACACAGGGAATAGAAGGAGTTCTGTACAAGTCTGATTTATTTATATAGTGAAGTTCTGTTTCAATCATCTGTAGTGCTAGAGGAGACCACGGATTATATTCATTAAAAACTAGACATTCTAAAAATCTGGGGTATTAATTAGCTATTGAAAGGATCATGGAACACCTTTTTCTATCAGAGTCTCTTCAGGTCTTATACATTAGCCTCTTTCACACACTGTGGAAGGAATGTAATGTAGCGTTATGACAATTGTACCATTAGTACAACTGTTGCTGCTTGCCACATCCCTCCTCTCCATCCCTGTGCACCATTCTGCTGGTTCTCCTATTACCACTGAATTACTCATGATGGGAAGGGGGAGTGCAGACCTGTAGCAGGACTGGGCCTTATTTGTTGAGTCCACCTCACAATGCGTATCAATACATGGGTAGAGGAAGTGGGATCAGCATGCATTGAGTCTAGTGATGGGCAAACCTTACTTCTGAGTTCTCCTTAGACTGACCTGAAGCAATTTTGATAGTTCCCAAACTGTGTCTGTGTTGTCCTGTTGGGTGTAAAAATCTTCTCACTTTGAATGTTAGCTAGGGGTTGACTTTGACTGCCATGAATGCCTTCATCAGTTTTAGGAGGTGCTAATAATTCTCAGAAAGCCCCAGCCCCACTTCGAAGAACTACTGGTGCTGCTGAGATTTAGTTATTTCTGTTTCACAATATGCAATTGTGTTTCAGAGTGCTCTTGCTCCAGGTAATGGTCTTCTGCTTGCAATTTAGGTCAATAATACAATGGTTTTTATGTGCCTGTTTTGTGCCTCTGTGGTCCGCATTCCTTAGACTAGGTGCTCAAAACGGCAGCTGCTGCGCCGGCAGTTGGCTGGCTCATTTCACTGCTGAAATTAACTTGAACTTTTAAAAATGGGCATGTAATTTACAGAGCAATATCATGGCTCCTCAAGTATGCCCCAAGGGCAGGGCATGCATCATGTAAATGTGACCTTTACAAAAGTAAATCACTAGTCCAGCTGCTGAGAAAACAAAAATCCCTGACTATTTGGAGGGGTAGGGGAATCTGTTTCATGAACAACAAAGCAATCAACAAAATTTTAAAATGTGCAAAACACCAGCCATTTAAAAACGCATGAGCATGCCAAACAATGCCATAACCAGTCAGAATTGTTCTATATATGCAGCAACTTGGCCAATTCAAAAATGCCAAGTGCTGACTTTAGCAATGGATATAGAAGGAAATAGGAGTGTTGCCCAGTTGCCCAGGCAACTCACTGTTTTCTTTGAACCATCCATTAAAATTTCCGTGGCTATGTGTAGTCCCATTAGTGCAAAACCAATGCAAGCCAAGGCTGCAGTCCCCTGCCCCAAGTATTTGCTGTTGACGCTCATAATCAGTGACTCATTTATGATTATATTATGGTGTGGGAAGGTTCACTTATTACTGTAAGAGCTGTGATTTCCAGGGTTCCAAGGGAAGGGCAAATGCCTATTAAACCACTTTAAGTTGCATTATATCTTACAGCAGTGTCAATCACCTTTAAATAATTATACCCTCTGATCTTGGTCTTTCTATGAATTGGACTGTGTTTCGATTGGGTTTTTCTGTCTACTTTAGTGGAGGGAGGCAGTCTTTCAGACAACGGTTCTATTTCTGTTCACATCATTAGAGTCAGAGTCCATTTACGGTGGGTAAGGGGAGTCGATGGAGGACTCAGCATGTGAATCAGAGCTGTTGTGCCCTGAAGGAATTTTAGAAACTTAGGATGCTGTCTTGGACAAGGTCATATATTTGTCAAATCAAGTCTGGTATTGTCTGCACTGACTGGCAACAGCTCTCAGGTCTTTCACATCACCTGCTGTCTTTTAACTGATGATGCCAGGAGTTGGCTCTTCTACATCAAAGCATGTGATCCACCACTGAGCTGTTGCCCCACCTGTCAGGATCAGGATGGGCCAGGGAGCTGGGGTCAAGTTGACCACAGTATTGATTCAAAGTCAACTGAAGAAAAAGAGCGGGATCATTTTTAACATCATAAAATATGTGAACAAGTAAAAAAAACACCTGTCCTGCAGGAGACTCTCAGTGCTCAGAATCAGATTCCTTTAGGGTCAAAATGTTGTGTTTTTATCTTGCCACAAGCCTGTTTCTCACACTGACCTTCATTTGTTCTGCTTGTTCAGAAACTAGAGAGTGACTCCTGGAGATTAATGACAGTTGATGGCTTGAGGCAAGACTTAAGGCCAGAGATAATTACTCAGGAAATCTTTTGGGTTGAAATTCCTGTCACTGAGCATTTGTGATTTTGCCAAGTTTCCGACTGCAGTAGACTTATAATTCACAGATCTCATGTATAGTCCAGTTATTTCAACAGGACTGTGAATGGTCCTCACTGTGAAGTACACAAAATGTGAAATACAATCTAGCCATAGTCCCACTTCCATTGAGTTTAAAGATTTTAATGAAATGACGGTATCTTCTGTGATAACATGTGACGAGGCCACCACCTTGCTGAAACTAAGACTGTGCACACATTACCATTTACTTTGGTTTCATTGTTCTGCTATCATTGATGTCTAAAACTGAGTGCACGCTAGCCACAATCCATATCTAGCCTGCAGTTTTTTGAGAAATACTTGAGAAGGGTAGACAGTGTTGTGCCCTTCCAATGTTGATAATCTCTATTTCCTATGAGCCCCAGTTGATATAGCCAGGGATGATGTTGTAGTCCAACAACATCACATTAACCAACCCTGCTCTAGAGTGTTTTGGTATCCTAATGGATAGACAGCATGGAAAAATGACTGAGCTGGTTGTCACATAATCCATCAGGATTAACTAGTTTTCCGACTCCCAACATGGAGTTTTGTTTGCCCTTTTAAAAACTAGCCAGTAATATCAGTCTAGCCAATCCATAGCAATCATGGCAGATAATTGCAATTTATATATCTCCCCACCCCACACTTTTTAGCTCTTACAACAGTGAACTACTGCTATCATCAATGTCCTCATGAGCAAACTCAAAGCATTTTTTCTGGACCGTTAGCCTAATAATATATATTTTTCCTGAAATACTCATCTGGTTTTTTTAAATATTTGGATGATTATGCAAAACTGCTAAGCAAGGATAACCATACTTTTGCACCAGTTTTCCTAAATCATATTTAAAATAGGTATGATTAAAATTGATGCACTTTCCTACCAAGTACATTTCTTGTGGGCTTAGGCGCAGTGAACTCACCAAAGGGTGCCTTGCATATATGATAAAAGAACACAGGACAACATTCTTGCATCAAAACAGGCCACAATTTTATTGATTACAGATGTAAGTGATTTTGGTGCTGGGCTGGGAGGCAGATCCCTTTTTATGTAGGGAGAGTGTAACCAAGTGGAAACCAAGAGAAGTTTTCCTGCTGGCTCCACCCTCCCCAGCAGCCTCCTAATACCTGCCAGGGATTGTCCAATATCGCGGGCAGCCAAATTTTAATTCCCAAGGGTGGAGGGAGAGGAGAAAGACTCTCCTCCCCGGAAGAGAGGGGAGTGGTTGTGGGTGGGAGCCTGAGCTCCGCCCCTAGCAGGGGGTGTTAGCCCCCTGCCTCCTCCTCTCACCTGGCTGGCGCCCACGCCCCTCGGCAGGCACCACCCAACCAGGTGCCTTCGAGGGGGCGTGTACAGCAGCCTTTTGCGGCGGCGCCAGCCTCTCCTCGGCCTCATTCTTCTCTGCCGTCCCGTCGCGAGTCACCCACCCTCCACTCCCTTTGAGCTCAGGGTCTTAGTTCATTGGCCTTGCTATGGACCTTAGGTTGGTCGCCCTGGTTGTCCAGGGGGCCTGGTAGGAATTTTTCCATTTGGCATTAGGATTTTTGGTTTTTTCGCCTACCTCGTAGCAATCGTCACAACTTTTGTGGTATTGGTGGGTAGGTTAGGCATTGGAATAATGTGTTTGTGGTGTGTTGAAGGGCTAGGTGTGGCCATCGCCTATGCCTTCAATTTTTGGGTATTCCGTTAAAGGAATCTGGTGGTCGTGTACTCTGTCCGATGCCTGCTTGGCGGGAGGCCATGGCACGACCCCCGGTGACATCAGAGGAGAGCCTATAGTTGGATTAGCATCAACAGGCTCCACCTACTGGTGAATGAACCCCCTTGTTTTAGACATCCAATGCCTAAGCCAATACCTTTTCACTGCTGTAATCAATAAAGTTGTGGCCTTTTCTTGCCCATTAACCTTATATTACGTGTCCTTGCGTATTCATTTCACATTGCGGGGGTCGGGTCCTCGAACCACAACATCTCCCGGCCAGCCTTTGGGAAAGCCAAAAGAAGCCCACCAGTCAAGTGAGTGGAATCTTTGAATTATGATGAGTCTTTTGCTTAGCTAATATTACTGGTGGGCAATTCAAGTCAATAAAAAGTGAAGTGGCATAATTGCCTTAGGATTTATTAGGATTTAGACAAATGGTGAAATACTGTGGTCCTTGGAAAATTACCTCTAGGGCCATAAATTTTGCAGTTCTCATTCTCCAGAGATCTGACCACAGAGATTTCCTCATTATAGCTGCAGAAATCTGAGGGTTTCCCCTTCCACTGCTGGTTTTTCAGTGGAGAGAAATTTTTTTTGGAGAGGGCAGACATTGGATCTCTTCACCGTACATGTCTCCTGAATGGTCAGACTTGGGGCTGCCATGCAAACTCTTGGGCTAGGCTCTTTTGGGAGGAGGAGTAGAATAGAGGGATAATCTTGGAGAAAAATAAACACATACAACCAACAGAAGGCAGTGGTTGTGGTGGGGAGGGCACCTCCCTCCCAGCTTCTGCGTAGCAGGGGCCTGTCAATTTGTGAATCTTAAATTCTCCTCCTTTGACCAGATAGGATTGCTCTGTATATTGCCTAAAGTCTAAGCATTTGGGATTAAAAGGTTTGTGGATTTAATTTGCTAACGGAATCAATATTCTACCTTCTTTTCTTATTAGTTTGATTCTGCCTGGAATGAGAGTTGTAGAATAAGAAGTTTCATTTTCATGGTACTTTCATCCCGCTTGGAAGCTTGAATCAGTTTGTGCAGGTAACTGCCGCACATGAAATTCCAATGAGCTGATGAATTTGATGGTGATAAATCCTTTGCATTCTTATGCATTTTTAAAATACAAAAAAATAATAATTACAAATTCAACCTACCCAGAAGGACTGAAGGAACATGACTAAAAAGCTGCTGAAGGCATGTGGCTACATCTGATTTGTTTGGGTTAAACTTACATATCCCAGGATTTAAGACTTTGAAATGCTATAGCAGCATCTTTAGTAAAGATATTTTATTTCCATGCAATAAGAAAAGAAATACTTTGCACACTGATTCTTCAGAAGTTTCCTGGTTGGTTGGCATCCATCTGTTTTGGGAGACAATGGAGTAACCTCCCCAATAATATGGTTTTTTTTATTATTCAAAAGATTTATAATCTAGCCAGAGAACCTGGACCCTTCAAAAGACCTTAGTGATAAGCATCAGTAGCAGACAAGATAAAACTGTTTCACTTTCCATTTAAGAATACTTTGGAGTTGAGGCTAATTCATTGAACTGAAAACTGCATGCATGAAGCGGTAGGAAGTAATTGAAAGGTTCTATCTCATTTTGAGTTTGAACTACAAAACAGGAGATGATTGTGAAAAGCTCTATGAATGGAAAGCGGGCAGATGAGGGCAAAGGTACAGCATTATAAATGTGTGTTTCAATGACTGGCCCCGTGGAGTGTCTATAAAAAAGGCCCTTTAAAATACGGCACCACAGGTCTGAATCACAAGTTTTACAAGACGTTACCACAGTAACCACAAATCAGATTTTCAAACCAAATTCACCACGTCTGGGAAGAAAGGTAGCCACAAAAGGTTGAATAGCATATGTGAGACACACTTCAGATACATGCTACCTCATTGTGTTATTCATCTTTCCATGAGGCAATGGTACCATTGGTTATGTGGACAGGAATAAAGAATTCTGAAGTCTTTTTCAATTTTGAAATGCAAAATGATGGGTGAAGGAGGAGAGGAGAGCAGAAAGCAGTTAGGGACAGATTCTGTTTTCTATTAGAGCTAAAGAGAAAGGAGGACAATTTAAGAGGGTGAATGGATGAGATTCAAGATTCGGCAGGTCGATGTGGTTCCATCTCCAGCAAACTTCCACCAACAGGCAAAATTTGTATTCAAACAAGAGCAGAAATTGCTAATGTTCGCTTTTCTGTTGTCACAGGAACCCCCAATACCCAGAACCCTTGTGGCAGGTTTATATTATACACTACTGCATATAGACAATAGCTGAATTCTCAGTTGTTTTAGATAGGGTTTGACCGACATTAAATTGCTCCAGACACAGTTATGTTGCCCTGTTCCCTCTTCACTGAGGGGAGTGTGAAGAGGATACAAATGTAACAAAAATAAGTAATACAGTGGTACCTCTGGTTATGTACTTAATTTGTTCTGGAGGTCCGTTCTTAACCTGAAACTGTTCTTAACCTGAAGACCACTTTAGCTAATGGGGCCTCTCACTGCTGCTGCGCCGCCGCGTGCGATTTCTGTTCCCAACCTGAAGCAAAGTTCTTAATCCAAGGTACTATTTCTGGGTTAGCAGAGCCTGTTACCTGAAGCGTATGTAACCTGAAGTGTATGTAACCCGAGGTACCACTGTATAGAGATAAATTGATTGTTTTCTATTATCTGAAAGGATGACTCATCACATATTGTCCCACTAGCAATGATATTGCAGCTTTAAAAACGACCACAACTAGTTTTTAATCAGTTCTTAAATATGACATTGGCACTAGGAACTCTTCCAATCTCTCCCCGCCCCCCTACAGAGATGGGGCTTTGCTTTTTGACAAAATTCCAGTAAATTTTGTATATCAAATTGTTAATGCCCACAGAGACCAGCATTTGTAAATGAAAGCCCTGGGGAAATGTTCAACTCTAGAAGACTATACACTTGCAATCTGGGGTGCTAATTTAAACTAGGAGAAATGACTTTAGACTCCCCTACTCCTATTTCTGTCTGCTCTACAGTGTGGATTATTACACGGCTCTGGTGAAGGTGGAGAGGGAGCGGAGTCCTCTCCCCATTCTTCTGCTTAAAATTTCGTTTTCGTTTTGGCTCACTGGAGTTACAGAGGCTGTCATCAGACTGCAGTTACCAAGACTGTATTGGGGAATTTCCAAGCACTGGGTCACGTTTTAGTTGCCATGATGCAAGATTCACTGTTACATCTTTGGGATCAGACTGGAAATGTGACTGACTCCCCCCCAAAATCATGCTATTTGGACTGGATCCTTACTAGTGGTAAATGGATAATCCAAAACACCCGAAGATGTCAGGAATTGAATCTGGGATCTTTTGCAGGAGAAGCTCATGCTCCAGCAGTGAACTATGGTTCTGTTGCATGGATGAGAATATCTATAGAGTTTTCCTGAAGTCACCTCTCTCTCTATTTTTTTAATCTAACCAACTAACGGTGGTTTGCTGGTTTCATTTATTCCAGGTGAGGGCAGTAAAGGACCTTTGCTCTTTCAGCATACATTAAAAAAATACCGTGTTGTCATCTTCCAGCTAGACCTGAGGAGCAATTTCCTCCGTCTCTTTTCTAACTCTCCCCTAACTCCTCTATGGTTCACATCGTGAGACCAAGACATTCCTGGAACGGTTGTTGTTCTTAAAATAAACAGGGTGCCTCTGCTATTTGCCTTTTGTCAGATGAGGTACTCTTACTACATATTTTAGGACAGCCTCTCACTGGACATCTCTCGTACTGCATTACAGCATTCAAGTTTGGCTCATGTTAGAATTGCTTTCAAGAACCGGAACAAAAGTACTCAGGTTTTGGAGGGTGTGAGTTGTGTGTGTTCAATATAGCTGTTTAAGGGGAATTTGTCACTCAGGCGGATGGTAGCGTTGCAGCGGTGTGTCACAGGCAGCTTTAAAATGAAAAGCCTTGCAGTGAGCATGGAGTGTACCTTCTGGAACTGAAAGCAAATCATCCATTCACTGGCAAGGCTTTATAGATGTTTTGAAAGGGGGCAGGGGGAGGGAGTCAGATCAGCAAACATCCATAGAAAAATAGATGCACCACAGTGTTATAATTCTTTCTTAAATCTATTTTTAAATAGAGATGGGAGGGTTGGTCGTGGAAGGAGTCAACTCTTTGAAAAAGCCTTTGCAGCTACCTCCTAGGAGTGAATTCTTTTCATCAGTTGTTTTTATTGGACTCTTTTTTCTCTCCTTGGCAAAAGATGTGGATCCTCCTGGGGAAAATCTTACCGTGATGGGGAAAGACATCTTTCTGCTGAATGTTTCCCTTGGGGAAATGCTTGTGTTCATATGGAAAGATGTGTTCTGTAGGATTCCAGCGGGGGGGGGGGGGGGGAGAATTGCTCCACTCAAACTTTGTGTATTGTGGTGGTAATAGTAGGAGAAATTCATTCCATGTTTTGTTTTGCAGTTCCCTGTTTCCTTTATTATAGCTTATATATATTTTATATTTTTTTTGCACATGCTAAAGATAATTTTGCATTTTCTCCATATGGCCAATGGTTGAGAGGCAGTGGCTTACGTAAGACTACTTGGTGAGTTTGTTACACATTGTATGATGTATGGAACTAAGGCTGGATCTAGACATATCAAAGAAGCATTTCAGTTAAACGCGTTGCAAATTTAAACAGGGAAAGCGGGTAGAGAAAAACAGGATGTCACAACGCCATCTGGTGGCACAATGTTACATCACATATACAAGGCATATAAATCGCTTTTTCTTTCCCAATCTAGCTGAGTCCTAAGTATTTTACAAAATATCATGTATCTGTCCCTCATATGTTTGCCATCTTGGCTGAGACGAGATTCGAACCAGGGTCTTCCTGAATAATATATTTTATTTATCTATTTGCATTTTTAAAAGCAAAAGTAGTCTCCAAGAAATCATACAGTATATGTAAATATAACAAAATCAATAACAGTGAACTAAAAGCAAATATCATTCAAATAATAGGAATACTTTCTCCCTCTTCTCCCAGCACAATGTAAGTTTATCACCAAAATAGAAGTGAAAATAGCCACAAAGACCATGACAATATCCAAAAAATGCCTGACAGGATTGGAACATCTTCACAAAGCACCAAAAAGATGTATATGATGACATTCACACTGTTGACTTAAAGCACATTTAAAGCGCACAGCTTCCCCCAAAGAACCCCTCACAGAGCTCCAGTTCTCAGCACCTTTAGCAAGCTAGATTTCCCAGGATTCTATGAGGGGATTATGTGGATGTGACCAAAGTCAATGCCAAGCAAAGACCCCCTTCCTGTGGGAAGCATTCCACCACCGCGGGGCTGCCACTGATAAGGCCTGTTCTCTTGGCCACAACATGACACCACATCTCATGCCCCCCTTGTCCCTATAGCTTATTGTAACTAAATACAAAGTATTTGTTTTGTGTCTCCATTTCCACTCTTCCTCTGTTGTTTTCCTGTCTTAGACATGTCATACCACTCCTTTGTAGCACAACTTTCTGTGTTCCTGAGCCAGTTCCTACCCAGTCACACCCAGGTCCTACAACTATTGGCCATTTTCCCTTATAAACTCCATCTCCCTGCGTCACTTTATCTCCAGTAGCACACAGGAAATTTTCACACCACTTTCCTTTCGGCACTCCCCCCTGAGATCGCAACTAGAGCTGAAATAAAATTTCTGAACGCTTCACATTCCCTCAGAATTTCAGATTTTGCCTTTGTAATTGTGACTTGCCATTAATGTGAGTCCCATTCAAGAAACTGTTTAGGATCGGGATCAGATTGTGGTTCAATAGCTTATGCTGCTGAATGTCTAGAAGCACATTATGTTCTAGATGTTTAAAATGCTTTATGTGTGGTGGAGGATTTTAGGAGGCAAATTGTCTTCAGTAATGGTCACAAGCTGAGGCTCCAATACTTTGGCCACCTCATGAGAAGAGAAGACTCCCTGGAAAAGACCCTGATGTTGGGAAAGATGGAGGGCACAAGGAGAAGGGGACGACAGAGGATGAAATGGTTGGATGGTGTTCTTGAAGCTACCAGCATGAGTTTGATCAAACTGCAGGAGGCAGTAGAGGACAGAAGTGCCTGGCGTGCTCTGGTCCATGGGGTCACGAAGAGTCGGACACGACTAAACGACTAAACAACAACAATGGTCACAAGCCATAGTAGGAGAGACCCTTATGTCTTAACCACTTGCAGGCCTGTTACCCATCATTCAGCCCTAATTATTTGTTTCAGCGCAAGATACCAGAAAACAGGAAGTTTCCAGAAATATCTACCTCAGCAAGGAACCTTGCTTTTTATAAATTATTGATAGTGAGCTGATAAAGTATTCTGCCTCATAAGCTTGCTTCAGCAGGAACTGATTCAATACAAATTTTCAACCTGCTTTTTTCACATCACTGACATGCATGTTGACTGCTCGGAAGCAAGTCCCAGTGAGTTCAATAGGGTTTATTCCTAGGTCGGTGCTTATAGCACTGCAGCCTAAATACAGTGGTACCTCACAAGACGAATGCCTCGCAAGACGAAAAACGCGCAAGATGAAAGAGTTTTCCGTTTTTTGAGTCGTTCCGCAAGACGAATTTCCCTACGGGCTTGCTTCGCAAGACGAAACGTCTTGCGAGTTCTTGCGAGTTTGTTTCCTTTTTCTTAAAGCCGCTAAGCCATTAATAGCTGCTAAGCCGCTAATAGCCGCTAATAGCCGCTAAGCCGCTAATAGCCATGCTTCGCAAGACGAAAAAACCGCAAGACGAAGAGACTCGCGGAACGGATTAATTTCGTCTTGCGAGGCACTACTGTAGTGTAATTCTACTGCCATAATATCATCAGATATTTCATTTTTCCTGAATAATAAATCTCTATATTCCAACAAAACATCTTGGTAGCTGAATACATGCTCATCATTAATCCAGTAACCACTATCCTCCCCCCTCTTTCTTTGACACGCCATCCTGCTTAATTGCCTAAAACATGTGGAATCACCTTTACATTATACCATTGCATCTTATAATTGGAAGTACGGTTTTCTAAGCATGACCCAAGCAGTAATTATCACTGAGGCAACAAATAAAGGGTCACAATGATTGCTTCTATCAAATTAGCAGAACTTATTGATATAAGAAAATGGGGAAAGGAGCTAATGTTCTGACACTTCTGCCACAGGAGTAAAAAAAACTTCAAGGTGCTTTAATAGGACTTGACTTGCTTTAGTCTGTCCTCTTGAGCCTACTGAGGCTGCGTTTCAACCTGTCAATTCCAGTATTGCGTTCATACAACATTCTTCTACTGCATGTATCTTGAATTTGACTCTTGTTCTCTGGGGAACTAAGTGAGGCTGCCAGAAGACATTTTGCCTGTCACCTTTAACAGCCGCCTGGAAGATGGAATTGTGTCTCTGTGTTAAATGACTGAGTTTCAGTTGATAAGAGCTAGTTGGGCACTTAAGGTTTCTTCCAAGTCATTCATAACTCTGTCCACTTGACCCGCAGTTCCACCTCTCCTGAAAATGGTAGCAACATCTGTGTACAATCATTCAACATATATGAAGCTGCTTTAGTTTAAATGAATGGGATGTTTGTGTTCGTTTTTGTGCACGCTTGTAGGCAGGAAGTAGTCAAAGAGATTTGGGACCATGATGGATGAAATGAAGCAGAACTTCCTCTTTGGCTTACAGCATGCAGTTTCCCAAAGCCTCCTTTTACTTTTCAAATGCTTCAACAAAATGTGTTTGGGGAATCCAGTTTGTACACTGCCCAGCAATGAGCCACAGGGATGAAGTCGCTGGAAAGAACTTGGTTTGTTTCTACGAAGTGACAGCTTGCGCTAGAAAGAAATATATGCACACAGTTGGTAAAAGCTACACCACAGTAGCACTGCACATGCCAATATTAATATAATTTAACAATCATAGCAAACCTTATTCTTTTTCCTCCTTACGCTTGCCAAGACATGCAAATTGTCTGCATGATCACATCATGCTTCATTGAAGAGAATATTTGTTAATCTGACTCTGCAATTTAACAATATAATAGGAGGGAAGAGTTTTTTAGGAGTCCCCCTAGCAGAGCTGAAAACATATAAAATAAATGCAGTGATTATGGAGAGTTTCCATAGCACTCATATTTCTTCTACAGGAGGTCAGTCATTAGTCGTACAACAAAACCAGTATAACACAGTAACGCACAAAGAGTGATGTTGTGCTGGCATAGGGAGAGTAAATCCTACTTGTACGTTTTTTTAAACAGAGGGTGAGGAATTTTCTATTTGGAAAATGCTATTTATTGAACAAGAAAAGGAATCCGCAGTTCCCTCTCTGGTGGAGTCTGATTATTATTTTCATCATTATAATTATTTATTCAGGTGATTAGTTGTTGGGCACATAAGGAGTTTCTAAGTGGCTTACAAAATTTAAAAGGGTAAAAACCCAGCAAATTACAATGAAAGGCATACAGTAACCTATTTTAAAAAGCCCCCTCCCAAAGCAGCAGCAAAAAACCCACCATCAGTAGACAGCAAAATCGTCACAATTCACCAAAAGCCTGGGAGAAGAGATACCTGACATGGGGATAATGTAGGGAAAACATTCCACAAGTAGGGAACACAACTCTCTTGTCACAAACCTCTGAACGTCCCTTGGAGGTGGCACCTAGAAAAAGGCCTCAGATAATGATTGAAGCATCCTGGTATGTTCATATTGCGGGAGGCACTTTGAAAAACCAGGGGAGTCATGCTAGGATCAGTGATGACGTGAACACATGGATATGAAAGAGACAACACTCACCACAATGTCAAAATCAAAATACAGATTTCCCTACACTCTGCTATACCAGAGTCAGGGAAGACTGAAAGAACAGCTGTCCTCTGAGCTTCCTGGGTATGGTGAAACTTGCTGAAGCCATCCTGAGTTTAGTCCAGAAGTTCTATAAGCACAACATCATTTTCCAAAATTGGTTTCCCAAAGCCTGGCAGTATGACTGTGGGTCAGGAAAGGAAACCCAATTGTCTTCCTTTTGCCTTGCCTCTGTTAATCACTGCTTGTAATTTCTACACTCCTCAGCATACACTTGTATAGAGCAGTTTTGTAACTGCTAGCATTTTAGTCACATAGCACGACTTCATTTTCTGAAATGCAACAGGTGGCAGGACCTACTCAGCATTGGTATCTCAATTATTGAACACCCTTCCTAAGGTGCTCAATAACATATAGACGTTTGTACACATTTTTGCCTAATATACACATTATTGCAAAGCAATTTTGTGTAACACAAAGCATTTTAATGTTATTTTCAGAAATATATACAGTTTTATGCACACTTTATCCTAATATATGCATTCTTAAACACATTACTTTGCTCAAGAACTGCATTGCAAAAAGCAAAGAAGTGTATATTTTGAAAGATGGCTGTATTTTGGTTCACATATTGTTTTGGAAAGTGGGAATTAAATGTGGACTGAGTCAAAAAATTCCCCTATCCCTAGTGGTAGGTAAATCCCCTGATTTTCATACTGCTCACAGTAATAAAAAATAATGGAGGCTCCATTTTGATATACACACTTTCATCCTAAATGTGATAAGAATTGGAGTGCCATTAAGAAACACTTCAGAAATACTGTTTGAAAGATGTATTCAGTGGAAACAAGTATTTGCGATCATCCTGTTCCAAGTCAAGGACAGTTTAGCTTTTCTTATTTACCCATTTTCTGATTTCTTACAGGAGATGCCATTCATTATCTCCATCACCATGGTGAAGAACTGACAGGAGCTGAACCTTGGTACTGATGTGATATGCTATGTTTTCATGAAATCCATCAAATCTCTTAAGACGTGGTAAATGGATCAGACAATTGGCTATTGCTTTGGAGAGGGAAGCAAGAACATGGGTATGAAGGAAAGTAACGTACCAGGGGGATGCTGAGTGCTAACAGTCATTTAAAGCTTCTGCTTCTGCAGTGTTCAAATGATAATCATCAAGAAATGGGAGATGTGCACTTTTAAGGAGAAGGAACAAGCTAACAGTGAGGCATCCTTTCAAAAAAAGTTTCTGAGTACAGTCTATGAGGACAGAACTGCAGCTGTGAGGACAATGGTTCCCTAGTCTACAGAAATGCATGAAACGCCCCCTAAAGAGATTCTTCTCCAAATACATGGCAGCACCATCTCTCAGTGGGAGTGCACATTTGATAATAGCTTGGATTCAACACACACAAGGGACTGGTGAATAAGGGAAGGGGGCAGCCTGCATGTACCATATTGTCTAGGTGACAAACGAAAGGAGAAGACAGTGAACTGTGATCAAGTCTCATTTCTTTACAGTTTAGCAAGGGGTCAAGGGAAGGGGAGTTAGCACATGGGAAAGCTTGTTTTCTCCAGGAAAATGACCCCCCTGGAGCTTCTCTTGGGCCTGTTAGAGGAAACTACATGTAAAATCCTGTGTACAATTCGGTTTTTCCTAACATGGTGAATAGCATTGTGAGGTGGGGAATGTTTTTCAGCAGGAAAATGGGGAAAGAATTGACTCCTTTTCCACTGCAGTCCTTATCCAGATCACACACACACACACACACACACACACACACACTCACTCACTCCTGTGGCTGCGGGGCAGATGCATGGATTATCCGATAGCAAGTATCCATCCACTTATTTAATTTTTTGTTGAAATTTATCGGGCACATCCTCTGAATGGCGTGCTCTGAGCATCAAGTGGACGCTTAAAAAGCCACGGTGAGTGTTTCACAAAGATGGAATTCTTTTTCAGGATTAAGCACAGTCTAAGTAGCTCTCAGGTGCATTATTAAAGCTGCAATCCTGTGTACACTTTCCTGTGGGAAGCCCCATCAAATGTAACAGGGCTTAATTCAGAGGGGATGTATAGGATTTTACTGTAAAGAACTGTGCTATTTAAAACATTTGTAAGTAGCTTTTTTATCCAAGCGCCTCTTCAAAGCTACTTACATAAGATATCTGTGAATAACACAATGAGACAATAATGATATAATATTCATTTCTACTAACTGCAGTCCTAAGCACACTTACCTGGGAGTGTGCTGCACTGAACTCAACAGGGCTTACTTCTGAGTCCATATGCACTGCAAATTCTTATTACATTAAGGCATGCTGAGGAAGAGAGGAAAGGAGTAGCCACTTCATCAGCTTCTTTGCTGGCCTTCCTACCACCACATCTCCTCCTTAGAAACGTGGCACACTGCTTGCAACTCAGTTCAACATTGCAAGGGTGCTGTTGTGTATTTCTAGGCTCTTATGCCACAGCTGCTTGAAGTGGCAAGACTGTGGACCTGCTCTGCTGGCGTATTGTTACCACTAAATAAATGTTAAATGACAACACTTTTTTTTTAAAGGCTGCTCTCTATGTGTGCTTCTGTGAGACGTTGAAAAGTGTGTGGGGGGGGGGAATCTTTTCAATCAGTGAATCTTTTCAAGGCACAGACAAACGCAACAAAGAGACTGGCAGCTGGTTCACAGATGCAATTACATTTTTGTAATACTCAACTCCCTTTTATCTGGTTGTTATTTCACATCTCCAAGTTTTCCTCCCACAGATCTTTGCCATGTTTGCTTATTTAAATCAGTCATCTTTTGATGATGATGTGTCAGCAGGTCTCGTTGTGGGTGAGTCAAATGACAGTCAAGAACTGAGAAGCATCTTCAGTTCATCTTGGAGTCAGATTAATGATCTTTTTTTGTGCTCTCCCTTTGGAAAGTAAAACTTTTCTGTTCCCAGATCAACAACAAATAGCTTCCTAAATTCATTCTTGTTACCGCTACATAGTTGATTAAAGAGCACTCATCACATCAGCTGCACTGTTAGAAAAACAAAGTGTGTCACAATCTTACATAAATGAATATAGCATATGTAAATTAATACTCACGTTTGCTTGTATCTCTGTAAGATACTGATTTTGCACTTTGGCAGTTTCCCCCATTAACTTTATTGGCTACAGTGAATATGGACCTTAATGGCACTGTAGTGCTCTGCTATTTCTAATGCTGTGGGAGATTTTTTTAAATGATTCAGTATTCAAATTAATTAATTTCATATAAATGTGTTTAGTTGACTAACAGACTCTGCTTAATGAACATAAGCAACCGCCGAGCACTGATGAACTCTCAGTTCCCAAAAGCTGTGCAATGTTACATGAAAATAGACACTTTTTTTGTTTTTGGACTAACGGTCTGTATAGTAAACACTGAGCTACATCTTTAAAGCTGCAATAATATTCCTTAACGTTTGTCACAGCACATGCCATGGCTTTTATGTAAAAATAATAATCATGGTAAAATTAGTCAACTACAAAAAGGTAAGATTATATGCAGTTGAGTGCCTTGAGTGAATCTCACGACCACGAAGTAGGTAAAGACTGAGTGTGCCTCTTCCTCCCCAGCCCAGTCACAATAAGTTGTTGAAGAGCAGGATGGATGCAAAGCCCTAAAATAAAATAAGCTGACATTTCAGGGAAGAGCTGGAGCTCTGTGTTAGAGCATTTGCTTTGCAGAATGTAAGAAATTCAGTAATTAGGTAGAGCTGTGGAAAGCTCTTGCCTGAAACACTGGAGAGCTTCTGCCAATCAGTGTAGACAATACTGAGCTAGATGGACCAATGGTCTGACTCGGTATAAAGCAGCATCCCATATTCCAGTGACATGGTACTGTAGATTTCCATGCATCTGCTTCAGTCATGTATAAAGCAGAATGGAGAACAGGAAGGCAAACTGTTCACATAACAAAGAATCTACTGCCTCCACTGCCCTTACCAGGCTGTAATTCTATGAATACCTGTCTGGGAGTAAGTCCCAGGGCTTACTTCTGATTAGATATGTTTAGGATTATGCTGTCAAGCAGGTTTCTTCCATCCTGACACCAATATTAGAAGTAAATTTGGCTGGGAGACAACTGCAGAGGAACATAAAGAACCTGCCTTATACAGAGTCAGATCATTGATCCAGTATTGTCTACAGTGCCTGGAAGTACCTCTAGGTTTTAGATAGAAACAAATCTTTCCAAGTCCTCCCTGAAGATGTCAAAGATTGAACCTGAGACCTTTTAGACTGCAGTGAGAAAGTGGAATGGAGCTCCCCTCCTCCCTGCATCTTTGCTCATAAATTAAAAAAGGTCTTTACCACCCCAGCACTCCAGGCATTATATCACACTGGCTCTCTTCATAAAAAGTAACTCTACAATGGGAAATGTGCATTATACAATTAAACCACCCTTCTGAGCACAGTGATGCTAGCCAGCCTCCCTCCACTTCCTTGCCACCTATCCTTTCTTAACACTGGTTTCTCTTTAACTACTTGCAGTGCTGTAGTTTAAACAGTTCCTTGGTATAAGTCAGAAGAGATCATCATCCACTTTGCAATGTGTTGCAAACAATAAAAAAGAAAATCTAGCCCTCAGAAGTAGCAGAGATGGAGGAAGGGAAAGGGTGGTCCAATTGGCTCAAGGAAGCAACACAATATACGAAAAATACCAACAAGAAAATGCACAAGAATTCAGTGGAGAAGACTAGTTGCAAGCCAACCTAAATGTAAATGGCTTAATTAGTCTGCAATAATTTTTCTACTGTCACATGAAGACCAAAACAAATTGCACAGAGGGCTGACTGTGGTGCCTTCTCTTAGAAAGATCCCCCCCCCCTGCAGACTGAATTAGTTTCATAGAATTCAGAATTTCACATATCACATTGTGAATACTCATCCTGTCTAATTTTACTTTGTATTTTTTATATTTTATTGCTGTTCATGTATATATGTTCCATTTGTAGATAGCTACACTTAAAGCATTTCCCTGTCCAGAAAATCCCAGATAATGTTTGTGCAGCTCATTGTTGGGTAGCTATGATGTCAGAAGTGGATTGTGGGTAGCTGTGATCGCTCACCTCATGGAGGATGGCATGTCAAAGAGGCATGAGTAAAATGCACAGATGTGCTTAAGCAGTGTGCACAATGCATACAGTCACTACATCTTCGCCAGCCAATACTGAGGTCTTCTTAAGAAGTGAGGGATTCAATTATTTCTATATGCTACAGATAGCTAAGAGGGGCTACTGAATGTTCATAGCTTATATATCACAAGCATCCGACATTATAAATCTGCTCCCTGGATCCCTCACATTTCTATACTTACCGTAAAAAAATTGGTGCATTAAGAAAGCTAATGAATCAGGTCTACAGAGTGAATTTTGACATCCTAATTGCTTTGAACAAATTATGTGCCCCTCAGCTGTTGAAGATTCTCACAAGGGGGAAAAAAATAAATGATTTAAGGTAACTATCTAGGTTAAATCAAACTAATTATGAGTTTCAGTGTGAATTCAAAGAAAACTGGGTTCAAGCTTTTAGCTTTATCATATTTTCTTATGTTGATATGGACAAGAGAATTCTTGTACTGTCTGCAATGAGCTCCTGTCCTGAAGGATATAATTAATATCCTGATATTAAGATAGTGACAACATGAGCTACAACTTCTACTGCAAGGCCTTGTTGAGGTGAAGCTTACAGTTGCCATGCAAAGGAAGGAAAGTTAGAAGATTCAGGACAGACACAAAAAAGTCATTCACACACTATGGAATTTGCTACTACTATGTATTTCTTCTGAGAAAATAAAATTATTGCCCTTCTCATTGAACTCATCGTTTTTCAGGGAAAACACACCATAGTAGTACTGTATTAGATTTTTGTTTTGTAGTAGCTGAATGTCTATGATGTCCCCATGATTCCTGAAGCTCCATTCATTCTTTTAATGACATAACTGAACAGATTGTATTTACTATGACTATTTTTAGGAAACTTCATGCCTATTTATTTTACCACAGAACACGTTTTAGAATCTATGTGCACAGACCAACTACTGTAAGCCATAATCCAAAGCAGACGTCTGTGTGGGGCTGTGGGCTCCATCCTGACCTCCCTGACCCCTGTGGGACATTTTGACAGGTGGGTGTGGCCTTGAGCTGTAGCTGCAGAGGAACGTTGCTGGCTGAGCCCAGCGGGTTTGCTCTCACTGCTGATCAGCTGACTGGCACTGAGAGCATGCCTCACTTTGCCAAGGGACATCTGAGAGCACTCTTCAAGGTTCCCTTTTGCTCCTTTGCAGCCATGTTACCATTTGCCCCGCACTTTGCCTCACATCAAGTGATGGGTAAGTGGCCCTGATGTGGGGGGAAATGGCTTCATGGATGAAATGGATACCCATGCTGATTTGTCCCATTGATCAGAGGATTCCCATATCTGCACCGGAGCTTTGTTAGCAGTGCGTAAAAACCCTCACTGCTGTGAAGCAGGAACCTTATTCCAGGAACCTCTTTCAGACTCTTGGGGGACAAGCAGACATTGCTGCTAAGCAGAATCAGGGGGAAATCAAAGCATGGGGTAGAAGCAAATAACAAGGCTGAATTCAGAGAGCATCAAGGCACAGCAAGCCAAACAACCAGAGAACCGGTTTTGAACACAGTCAAGGAGTTTGAAACAGGAGCCATTGGGGACAGGCACCTGTTTGTGACCAGAGGGCCGAAGGTCAGTCCCTGGCATTCCCATGTAGAGCTTAGAATGCCCCTTGTCTGAAAGCTTAGATAGCTACTGTCAGTCAGTGAAGGCAATGCTGAGCTAATGGACCCATGTTCCTATGAGATATTGACCAGTCTGTCAGTAGATTCCTCTTTCCTCCTTTTAAGTGGGCTGCTGGGAGGCTGAGGTCAAAGCAAGCAAAGCAAGCTCATATGATTTGAGGTCAACCTACATTTGAAGGTTTAGCTATGGAAGTTATTTAGGAGCTCCTGTCTGTCTCATTATTATGAGCTGTTTAAACAAAGTGATAGCAGTAGCTGCTCTTAAGACACAATGTACCCTTGTGGTTAAATCTCAGCTACTGAAACTTGCAACAAATTGTTCCCTATACTACATTACAACCTAAATATTGTCCCTGCAACCTTGTGAAGTTGTGGTGCCAACATCAAACAAAGCTATTGCTATGTCGATATGGAAAAACGACTGTGCTCTTCTGTAATGACTTTCTTCAACCTGGCAGGACAGATCTTAGAGACAGGGTCTGGTTAATCAGACAAGAGAGGTGTTTACTACAGGCATGTATATATTTTGGAATGTTACAGTGATAAGCTATTTGAATGGCGAGTGACTTGGCATCAGGCTCAGCCACTTTGTTATCTGATCCAGCTAATACAGCCTCTGGCTGTTGTTCTCCTTGGCTTCTCGGCCTGATGCAGAAAATAGCATTTCCTTTCTCTATTTCCCCTTTTGAGGAGTTCAAGGCCCACCATGGCTCACAATCTGAAAGATAGCACATTTCATAAGGAGAGACAGCCCTACATGTTTCAGAGGTATGTATTAAATTTTATTTGTATTTATACTGTTAGCTTTCTTTCTGGTGCACCATTTTGTGGGGAAATGGGGTGGCAATATAACAAACAAATATGTCACTTAAAAAAATATGTTACAAACATATAAAATTAACAATCAACAAGCTACATTTTTTTTCATTGTTTCATTTCCCTCAAATCAGAATTTTTGCTTTTATCAAGAGTGAAAGAAATTTCATTTCACCTATAGTCACCTATATAAATATTCTTTTATTCTCTGCTGAATGACCCTGTGTATATCTTTGGGTCATCAAATCCATCATCACACCTAATGTGTCTCTGCCTTGTATTGGAAATGTTCCCTGGGAATGTTTATAATTCTTAGTCTGTGAGAGTGTTTTATATTATTATTGCATTTTTTAGATTTGCTATTATGGTAATTAGTGTTAAATCAGAAACTAGGTCCTTTTTTGAACTGACGTATATGTAATTAGCTGGAAGTCTTTCAAGCTGTTCCGTTAATTTGAATGAGCTTATTGAGAAGTAAACAGTTCTAGTGTTACAATTATAGTGTGGTATTAAAAATAGATAAAATTCAGTTAATTAAGTTGCTAATTCTCTGTTTATAGAGGTCACATAATGCATGATGAAACAATTTTTTTTATTTTTTTAAAAAATTAAATACAAAACATAAAAAGTGGATAAAAATGAAAAATGGGTATAGTATATCATTATAGCAATTGTTAACAGTTAACAATCACAATTTTTAACCTACTGTATTTTGTATAAATGACTTCCAAATTTCACTTTACTTGTCCATGCAAAGTCTACATCTATAAGCATTCTGTTCAATGGTGGCAAGTGTAGTCAGGTCTTCACTGAATAAATGGAACCACACATTCATCTTTTCAATGTAGCATCAGTCTTTTGGCTATAGTAAGGGCATAGAGAATGCATTTATGTTGTCCAGTTGTCAAGATGTAACAATGATAAGAACAATAAAAAGTCATATGTTGCCAGTTAAGAAGAGAATGACAGCATTACTTCACATGATATCAATGGGATCTGATCCACACAGTCAGTTTAAAGAAATACGTTGAAGTCACCACAAAGGTGATTTTGTGGGTGGTTAGTCAGGAATACTCGACAGAGGTAAAGGGAGGTGCTACCCAAAACTCCTCATTGAGTTCCTCATAAATATTTAGGAATAGCATTCTTCACATTTTGACTACTTAGCCCTATACATGTGCAGATCATTGATTCCCTGCTTTCAGTGTTCATGGGAAACTATAGCATGGCATTTGATTCAGCACACCACAACTCCATCTTCGTAAAACTAACAAAGTTGGGCATAGCCTTATCAATTTCCCTGGTGTTTCCCTTTCTTTTCAAAAGCACAAACGTGTGTATGTGAAGTTAGATAGATACACCATTGATAAAAAGTGACATTGTTTCCCTGTAGTTGTCAATTTTACTACAGTCGAGAGCTGGAATGGGGAAGACAGATTGTCATCATCCATGTCATGATGAATTTCATTTGAATTTCATTTCAGGACACTATCAGTCATCATCCAGGCTAGACAAGTGTGGGTATGTCATTCCTGGAGTAGCATAACAAAGCATGGTGATAGTTTAAAGTGGGGAAAGCATAGCTTTCCACTGAATGGTAGCAATTTGCATTAGCTAAAGTGGGAACGATTCCTACACGATCATTATTGTCCTTGAAAATGGACAAGTACCAATTTCAGCCTTGATCACCATGCTGAAGAAAAATGAGTGAAGGAAGTATATTTTGAGGCATGGAATTGTTGAAAAGGAATTTCCTTCTTTGCCTTAGCCCAACTATAATTACTGCTGCAAATGCATTTTGGAAATTAACCAGGGATCTTCTAGGCTCTGGTGTAGTATTATTTCTCTCTTTGTCAAATAAACAGAGAGAGCAAAAATGTAGCCTTCAGAAAGTTCTTGAACAGTATAGCAATGAAGATGAATCACTGAATGCTTCCTTGCCAGTTCAGTCTACACGAAAAATAGTTCAGACTTTTATAGCTTGTGTTTTGAGGTTTTATAGTTTCCTCAACATAGTGGTTTGATCTTGTTCCTTGAATCCATACTGATTTCTCACCTTCTATTTGCTTTCACTCCTTTTGAATGAAGGACTCATGACTCGAATCCCTTCCATCACCAGCAGAAAGATGAATCATCTTGAAAAGTGTTTCAAGTTCTTGCTGTGGAAACTGCATGACCTTGTCATGCTACATGTTCTTCACAAATAGACTAAAGCCTTTACTGCACAGCTATGACAAATTCTTCAGAACAGGGCACTTTGTTCTACAGAATGTCACACAAACGCTTTCGTTCATTCATTTCATCTTCTGCCACCCCCTTGTAGCTTTACTTACAAGGCCAGCTTAAAAGAAAATTTCTTTCCCACTCCTCTCTACCCCACATAAGAATGAGAAGCAATCAACCTTTCTCTTTCCATCTCAAAAAGACCAGGATAAAGACCAGGTGTGCTAAACAGAAACAATACCCCATCCTCAAACAAGCAACCCTTTGGAACAATTTTTCCAGGGTTCAGACAAATCTTATTAAGTGACAGTGGGTAAGCTTGGCTGAGTTGAAATATATGCCATTATTTTCACACAGGTCACACAGATTTCCTGTCACCTTTTATTCACTTCCCTCCTATTAAACGTGCGCCTTTTAAACCTTTTCTTAAAAGTTCCAGAGCACAATGTTACACATGTTTTCACAGAGATGTACTTCTAGGTGAGTGTAGTGGGGAACCACTGGCCCATGGTATCTTTGGACCTGACCAACTGCCTCCCCTGCTCAGTCCCCCTCAGTTCAATGATTAAGGCCGAAAAACCTCATTCACATGTGAACGGGGGGGGGGGGGCAATTTTCAAGGAGATGGTAGCATATTGCTGTCCCACTGAATATTGTCCCTGTGTAGCAATTATGGTAGGCTTTGGAAGAAAAAGGTTCCATTCATAAGCATTGGGCAGGGGAAATGGCAGATAGAGAGAGAAGGGCTAACCTTCCTCTCCCCAAGCACTCCTGCTTTCCTGCAAATTAGGCTTAGAAACAATGGCCCCATTCATGTAAATGGCAGTGTAAGCAGTTGCTGGGGCAGTTGAATGTGTGTTGTTGGCATCCGTCTCTCTTGGGAGACAAAGGAGGAATGCACCTTTGGGGGTGAAGTCAATCTCAAACCAGGCAAGTTAAAAAGAGAGGTTGCAGGGAGGGGAAAGTTAGGGAAAAGGAGAGGAGATAGGCAGAGTTGCTTTGGATGTATGGCAGGAGGACCTTGAGGTCTAGATCCCTGAAAGATGGCTGGAGAAACCAAGGGAAGGCAGAAAATGAGTGTACTGGTCTTCATTTGTCCATAAGGACAAGTATGTTTCATATGGACAAAAGAATAGAAAGTGGGGTAAGATGGTTAATTAAGTTCTATGGGATGATACCCTACATTGTCTTACACTTGCTTCAAACACTCTCACAAAATGTATAGAGGTATTTCTGTATCTTATTTATTAGACCTCTGCATTGGGTTCGCATGCAGCTGGTCCCATTTCTGTTCGCATCCTAAAATTACGAACTAACTAAAACACGTGGCACTGAAAAGCTGCTGTGAAATGTCTCACAAGAAATTTTGACAAAAAGAGTAATTGAAAGGAGGCTTTAAAAATCAGCCAATAGCATGTAAAATGTATAATAATCTCAAAACAAACAGTAACAGGCCAGCAGGAGCAAACAAACAAACCCAATTCTCCCAATGGCGGAAGACTTGCCAAAGGACTAACCAGCAAAGCAACCAAGAGCAGTTGGAGCACTATATTCAAAACAGTCAAATTCAAATCAAATGTGCACCCAGAAGTCCTCCCACCCCAACAACAACAACAACAATCGATACTATTATCAAGTATTACTGTTAGTAAATAACCATATTTATAATATATGCAAGCACAGGAATAAATGCCTTTTGCTGAATCAGATCATTGCTCCATCTAACCCAGCTAGATGCTTTCTGGCAAATGTATTTCCTTTCACCAACTACCTGATCCTTTTTTTAAAAGGCAGATGCCAGGGCTTTGAGCCTGATACGTTCTGCATGCAAGGTGTGTTCTCTGTCAATGAGCTCTGGTTTCTTCCATAAGAAGGCACATTTCATATGCCTGATGAAATGAGCTATAGTCCATGAAACATTATGTCACTACGTCTGCTCATCTTTAAGGCCACATTGTTCTTCCTCTTGTTAACATTATCAGGGATTTCAAAGATCTTCTAGCCATGTGCTGCATTTTGACTGGAGATTGACCTAAGAATCTAAAGAACACAGCTACATCAGGCTAAAGGCTCATCTGCTGGAGCATCCTGTCCTCACAAATGCCCATGGGAAGCATATAAACAGGATTTGAGTGCAGTAGCTCTTTCCTGCATGTGTTCCCTGCTACTAATATTCAGAAGCACGCTGCTTCTGCTTCTGCAGGTTGCATCTAGCCATCATGACTGGCTACAACTGATGCCCTATGCTCCATGATTTTTTTCTAACAAGAAGCTGGTGAGCTTGCCATGAAGCTCCTAGGACTGCAGTAGAAAAGGTGAGCCTGTTCTCATCTCAGAATTACAACCTGTCCATCTCAACCCACTCTGTTCTCTGCTTTTGAAAAAGCAGAGAATAAAATACAGATGCTACATCCCTGGCCAATGCCAATCAATTGCTGGAGCTTCGCTCACAATTTAAGAATAATAAAGGAAATGCTGGGGAGGGAATTCATTTCCATCCACCTTAAGTTTTGCTGATCTGCATGATTCTATGTCACATTCTATGTCACGTCCCCTTCATGGATCACTGCCTTGCCGTGGTGAAGGGGCTTGAATAACTCAGAGAAGCTATGAACTATGCCAAGCAGGGCACCCAAGATGAATAGGTCATAGTGGAGAGTTTTGACCAAACGTGATCCACCTGGAGGAGGAACTGGCAAGCCACTCCAGTATCCCTGCCAAGAAAACTCCATGGACAATTGAAGACAGAAGTGCCAGGTGTGCTCTGGTCCATGGGGTCATGAAGAGTCGGACACGACTAAATGACTAAACAACAACAATGTCACATTAGCTTTGTTTATGTTTGAAATGCATCATGCACCCATGTTTTGTGTTTCTCTTTATTATACAGAAGGCAGAGAACCATAAAAGAGGCGTGTGTTGGGGGGGTGTCTTAAGTGAACCATTGCACAAGAGACATGGAAATTAATGAAATAATAATAATAATAATAATAATAATAATAATAATAATAATAATAATTTATTATTTATACCCCGCCCATCTGGCTGAGTTTCCCCAGCCACTCTGGGCGGCTCCCAATCAGTGTTAAAAACAGTACAGCGTTACATATTAAAAACTTCCCTGAACAGGGCTGCCTTAAGATGTCTTCTGAATGTCAGGTAATTATTTATCTCTTTGACATCTGATGGGAGGGCGTTCCACAGGGCGGGCGCCACTACCAAGAAGGCCCTCTGTCTGGTTCCCTGTAGCCTCACTTCTCGCAATGAGGGAACCGCCAGAAGGCCCTCGGCGCTGGATCTCAGTGTCCGGGCTGAACGATGGGGGTGGAGACGCTCCTTCAGGTATGCAGGACCGAGGCAGTTTAGGGCTTTAAAGGTCAGCACCAACACTTTGAATCGTACTCGGAAATGTACTGGGAGCCAATGCAGATCTCTGAGAACCGGAGTTATGTGGTCCCGGCGGCCACTCCCGGTCACCAGTCTAGTTGCCGCATTCTGGATTAATTGCAGTTTCCGGGTCACCTTCAAAGGTAACCCCACGTAGAGCGCGTTGCAGTAGTCCAAGCATGAGATAACTAGAGCATGCACCACTCTGGCGAGACAGTTTGCGGGCAGGTAGGGTCTTAGTCTGCATACCAGGTGGAGCTGGTAGACAGCTGCCCTGGACACAGAGTTAACCTGCGCCTCCATGGACAGCTGTGAGTCCAAAATGACTCCCAGGCTGCACACCTGGTCATTCAGGGGCACTTTACCCCAATTAAGACCAGGGAATCCCCCACACCAACCCGCCTCCTGTCCCCCAAAAACAGTACTTCTGTCTTGTCAGGATTCAACCTCAATCTGTTAGCCGCCATCCATCCTCCAACCGCCTCCAGGCACTCACACAGGACCTTCACTGCCTTCACTGGTTCTGATTTAAAGGAGAGGTAGAGCTGGGTGTCATCTGCATACTGATGAACACCCAGTCCAAAGCCCCTGATGATCTCTCCCAGCGGCTTCATATAGATATTAAAAAGCATGGGGGAGAGGACAGAACCCTGAGGCACCTCACAAGTGAGAGCCCAGGGGTCTGAACACTCATCCCCCACCACCACTTTCTGAACACGGCCCAGGAGGAAGGAGCGGAACCACTGTATGACAGTGCCCCCAGCTCCCAGCCCCTCTAGACGGTCCAGAAGGATGTTATGGTCGATGGTGTCAAAGGCCGCTGAGAGATCCAGCAGAACTAGGAAACAGCTCTCACCTTTGTCCCTAGCCCGCCGGAGATCATCAACCAGCGCGACCAAGGCAGTTTCAGTCCCATGGTGAGGCCTGAATCCCGATTGGAAGGGATCCAAATGGTCCGTTTCCTTCAGGCGTGCTTGGAGTTGTTCAGCAACCACCCGCTCAATCACCTTGCCCAAGAATGGCAGATTTGAGACTGGGCAAAGTGGCCGGGTCTAAAGATTTTTTTTAAGAAGCGGTTTAATGACCGCCTCTTTCAGTGTGTCTGGGAAGGCTCCCTCACAGAGGGAAGCATTCACCACCCCACAGAGCCCATCGCCCAGCCCTTCCCGGCTCGCTTTTATCAGCCAGGATGGGCAAGGATCAAGGAGACAGGTGGTCGGTTTCACTTGTCCAAGCAGCCTGTCCACATCCTCGGAGGTAACAGATTGGAATTGATCCCATGTAACAGGACCAGACAGAACTCTAGCACTCTCCCGCCCTGGCCCTGCTCCCATGGTGGAGTCTACTTCCTTCTGAATCTGAGCGATTTTATCTGCAAAAAACTTTGCAAAAGCATTGCAGGAGATCTTGTGGTCCCTACCAGGCCCCGGTGGTATAGGTGGTTCCGATAGATTGCGAACCACCTGAAAAAGTCGCCTGCTGCTGTTTTCTGCAGATGCAATGGAGGCGGCGAAGAAGGCCCTCTTCGCTGTTGCTATCGCCACTTGGTAGGCTCGACGTTGAGCTCTAGCCCGTGTCCGGTCTGATTCAGAATGAGTTTTCCGCCACCGGCGCTCTAGCCGTCTCAACGATTGTTTCATCACCCTCAGCTCCGGGGAAAACCATGGGGCTGTCCGGGCTCCATGCAATCGGAGAGGGCGCTTCAAAGCCAAACAGTCAATAGCCCTGGTTAACTCTGCATTCCAGCGTGCCACCAGGGAATCAGCTGAAAGGCCATCAACTTGGGATAAAGCATCCCCTACCACTCTCTGGAAGCCAATTGGATCCATTAAGTGGGGGGGGGGACCATCCGAATCGGTCCCACCTCCCTGCAGAGGGGAAGGGTCGCGGAGAAGTCTAGTTGCACCAGGAAGTGATCTGACCATGGCACTTCTTTTGTTTCGCTTTTAGTTAGTGTCAGATCACCAACATCCATAGAGGTGAACACCAAGTCTAAGGCATGTCCACAGCTATGAGTTGGGCCAAACTTATTCAGGGACAGCCCCATGGAGGCCATGCTTTCCACGAAGTCCCGAGTGGTCCCTTGTAAGGTCGTGTCGGCATGGATGTTAAAATCCCCTAGGACAACCAAGCTAGGTGTCTCCAGGAGCATATCCGCCACGACCTGAAGCAGCTCGGGCAGGGAATCCTTGGTGCAGCGGGGAGGTCGGTACACCAGTAGGAATCCTGTACTGCCCCTATTGCCCAACTTCCAGAACATGCACTCAGAAAACTGGGTCTTCCCAATAGGATGCCTGGTGCAGACTAATGAGTTCCTAAAAATCACTGCAACCCCCCCTCCCCGCCCACATGACCTGGGTTGCTGTGTGTAAGAGAAACCTGGTGGGGAAGCAGCGGCAAGGACAGGCCCATCTGCTTCATCCAACCAGGTCTCTGTCACACAGGCCAGGTCAAATCCTCCATCCACAGTCAGGTCGTGGATGGCAGTGGTTTTATTCATCATTGACCTGGCATTGCACAGCAACACTTTCAGGTCATGTGGGTTTCCCTTGCTGATTACTGTATCCTTCCGGTCAGGACCAGACCTGGAGGCAGGGATAGTCCTCAAACAATGACTAAACCTGCCTCCTCGGTAATGACATGGTCTGGTCTTATCATAACTCCTCCTCCTGCCCGTGATCACTGAGATCGGGTGTCCCAATGACTTGTAAAACGAAAGGTGCACCCATAGCACTTGATACTGTTTTTAAACAGACTCGAATTGCTTACTAATATATATCCACAATTTGTCCTGGCAGCTGTCATATCACATTGTGTTTATGCTAGCATATCTCTGCGATGGAGAGAATCTTCTCTCGGGATATTGTCATGTGAGTAGCTCTGTTTTCAGTCTTTTACAGAGAAAGAATTGCATATGCGCAGTTTCCAGGCTGGAGTCCTCAGCAGAATTATTCTGTGTTGTACTTGCTTACAATATGCAGTACACAAATGCAGATATGCATGTAAAGGTGTTTCTGTATTTACTCTCTATTCAGTTGAAGGATACAGTCACCATCCCGAAATGCAAATGTCAGTGGGCACTTCCAGTGGCGTAGCGTGGGGGGTGCCAAGGGTGCCGGCCGCACCGGGCGCAACATCTGGGGGGGCGCGAGTCCAGAGGGAAGGGACAAGTTCCTTCCTCCGCCGGGCTCCCCGCAGCCACCGCCAGCCTTGCGCCCTAGCGCGCGAGCGCCCCCCCGCCGCCGCTGCGGCTGCGCTCCACTCACTGCTCGCAGGAGGAGCAGCCGCTGCAGCAGCGCCGACGCCGCCACCGACGCCTGGCCGGCACAGGCAGCCTCCGCACCCCGACGCGCCACCGGGCCTCGCCGCGCCCTGCACTCCCCAAAAACCTCCGAGAGGAAGCCGGTGGGCGGGCGAGGCCCGGCTAAGCCTCTCACCAGCGGGTGAAGCAGAGATAGTTCTCTCCTCGCTGGCCCTTTAAAGAAGGGGGTGAGCCCTGCCGCCCGACAGGATGGGCCTGAGGCGGTTACCTCCGCCTGCTTAGAGCTCCCAAAGTCTCTCTGGAGTCCGGTTAAGACGGGGTGGGGGTGGGCTAGCTGGCCGCTTTTCGTTCGGGGAAGGAAGCCGCCAGATGGCCCAGATGGCACCATAGCCGCGCCCCATAGGCGGATCGCCCCCCAGTGCACATCATCTTTGCAGCTCCTGGTGCGCCCGGGAGTCACGGGTTCTTGGGTGTGCCAGGTGGCGGGCGCTGCGACTCCCCAACGAGCTGCCATTCTCCCCCGAAGGCGCGCTCCTCCCTTATATCCCGAGGCAGACGGATGCTCACCGAAGCCCTGCCGGGATGTAAGCAGACCCTTGTGGGGATGGGGGTCTTATCCCTGCGAGTGGTTGTGGCTGGGAGGCATCATAAGCAGGGGCATAGGAAGGGGTGGGGGCGCCCCACCTGGTGTCATTCCTGAGGCGGGGGGGGTGACAAAAAGGCACACCGCGGGGGGGGGGGTGCTTGCGCCGCCGCCCTTGTGCACGGCATGGCCGCTGCTCCTGGCGCCCATGCAGCTAACTCCGCCACTATACAGTACATACATTTTCTACTTGCTTAGCAGTTTAATGCAATGTGCCTTACAGTGCTACGGAATTCTAACTCTAAATATACATAGCAAACTGATTTTCTTCGCGCCCTCCCCCCAGCATCCCCGTTCCCATCTACGCCTGGTCAGAAGTTAAGCTCGCGTTTTGCCTCTGATAGGACTTGCACACCGCAACATGTCATTGATTCTGGGGCGGGGTTTAGCTGTCGCCTTCCGCGCAAAAGTACTTTATTCAAGTTGGCACCGCTGTTTGATAGTGATTGCTGTTGCGCCCCTCTTCGCTTCGTTTTTCACTGAAGGTGTGCGCGCAGACACGGATACAGAAATGCGCCCGGGCGAGCTCAGAGCGGAAAGGGCTAATGCAGGAGGGAGGGCGAGCGGAAAAGACGCAGCCTAGATAACATCCCAGATTCGTAGGCTTGGTTTCGCGCCCAACACGTGTAAAGCTCTTCCTTTCCTCCATCAACTTAAATAGGATAGTTGTAAATAGGTGCTGCTCCTTCTCTGACGTCGGTCACTGTGTGAATAGCAGAAGTTATAGCCAAATAGTTTTATTTTATTGCACCTGCTTCACTAGTAGGCACTGTGATCGGAGTGTGGCCATCCAGTGGCGTAGCGTGGGGGGTGCAGGGGGGGCTGGCCGCACCAGGCGCAACATCTGGGGGTTAGGGTTAGGGGGCGCAAATCCCCGGGTTAGGGGGCGCAAATTACTTGCCTTGCCCCGGGTGCTGACAACCCACGCTACGCCACTGGGCACTTCTTTAAGGTAAGATGTATTAAAGTGAAATGCAACTGCATGAAGAGCACAGCTGCTCCCTTATGTGACTATTGCACATTCCATTGAGGACATTTCAGGAAAACCTTCTGATAGACCATGCCTTCTATGGTTCCAAACTGCAATTTTGTGCATTTTTTAAAGCAAGTTATGAAATTGAGGTCGATATACCAAATCTGTGTGTCTGAATGTGAGTCTCCTGGAAGGACTGCTAAGGGGTTTGCCTGTCCTCACTTGAATGAGCAAAGAAAATGAATGTCCCTGTCTTTTCAGAGGAAGTAGGCTGGATTATGTGATAGCTATTTAAAAAATACATTAATAATGATGGGTGGGTGCTTTTTTTTTTTTAATTACACTGGTATGTGTTTAGCTCATGGTTTCACCTTTGCCTTTTGTTTTCTTCAGAGATTCAAGCACGAGGTGCTTCTCAAACCCAGCATACCAAGCTTTGCAGTGTCAGGGAGGGGGCAGAGGATACCCATGGAGCCCAAATTAGCACATGCAGGTAATTTTCAGTCATTAGTAGATGGTGGAGAAACATCCCTTCCCCATGTCAGCAAAGCTGCTCTATTGTACCTTGTCATCTCTCTGTTATAAAGACAGCAGGGTGATTGGTAGCCGGAAGGGTTGTTGCATATGAAGTTAGAGAGCATACCAGAATCCTTTGAACCATGAAAGGGGAATTCAGTGTGTATCCTCACTTTGCACGGAATAACCTCCTGGGGTGGAAGTTACTGTCTTCTGTTCTCCCATTCTACAAAGTAGTTTTATGTGGAAGTTGAAGATGGGGCAGGGACTGGATTTAGTCCACCTTTAAAGGTGAACCTCCTTAATTTGCATTTTCCAAAACAATACCAAAGCCAGAACATAGTCATCTTACAAAGTTTGCACTGCTCTGAGTTTTGCAATGTAGTTCTCCATCCAAGTAAGGTGTCAAAGAAATGCATAAAGCAGGGTAAAATGTGCACAAAAGTACACATATTAGTGAAGGTAGTATACAAAAAGTTGGAGAAGTTGCTTCACAAAAATGAATATATTAGGCTAAATTGTATACACACTGGTCTGCTAAACGTGTGTGTGTGAGACTCCAAAGCATTCTCTGTGGCAGTCCCTAGGTTGTGGAATTCCCTCCCCACAGAGGTACATCTGGCGCTTTCATTATATGGCTTCTGGCAAATGCTGAAGACATACCTCTTCACCCTGACTTTTGGCAGTTGAGGTGTACATTCTTAGGACCCACCTTCTTTCTGTGATTTTAAGTTGTTTGAAATTGTTTTAAATGTTGTGTTTGAATGTTGTAACCCACCCTGGGATCTTAGGGTGAAGGGTAGGTTAATGTCAGGCTTGAGGAATCCTCTCCCTCCCCTATGGCACCAAGAGGCAGGGAGGAAACAAGAAAGTTCTGAGGTATGATTTATTCAGTCATCACGGTAACAGACACAGAATTCTGGTCATTCCTCCATAATGGAGTTGCTCGCCCTAAGCTCCTCCCCCTTCCCTCTCTAACAACAACACCTGCTTCTACAGCATCTGTCCATGGACAATTGTCTATGTGTTCTTTGTTTTATCACTCTTAACAAATGCTATGTTTTGGAAGAAGGGAGGGTGGGTATGCTGTTCAGTGACGTGTCAGCTAGCTGCTCTGCCTCTCCTTCTCCTCCTCCTAACACAGCATAACTCGACTTTGCCTGTCTCTGAGCTGTTATCGTCCTCAAAGCCCTGCTGTAATTTGAAACAGGAGAAGAAGGAGGGAAAGACCTCCACCATTCCTCCTTCTCTTCAGTACAATCCCTGACTAATAATAATAATAATAATAATAATAATAATAATAATAATACACATGCACACCAGAGAGAGAGAGAGAGAGAGAGAGAGAGAGAGAGAGAGAGAGAGTTTGTTTACTTTTCCAAGCTGAAGAACTTTAATTTTTGAGTGGAGGGAGTAAAAAGGTAAAGGTAAAGGACCCCTGACAGTTAAGTCCAGTTGTGAACAACTCTGGGGTTGCGGCGCTCATCTAGCTTTACAGACCAACGGAGCTGGCGTTTGTCTGCTCCGCAGACAGTTTTTCCTGGTCATGTGGCCAGCATGACTAAGCAGCTTCTGGCACAATGGAACACCGAAAAAAACAGCAGCTCATGGAAATGTTGTTTACCTTCCCGCCGGAGCGGGACCTATTTATCTACTTTCACTTTTTGGGGTGCTTTCGAACTGCTAGGCTGGCAGAAGCTGGGACCGAGTAATGGGATTTGAACTGCTGACCACCTGATCGGCAAGCCCGAGAGGCTCAGTGGTTTAGACCACAGCGCCGCTTGCCCCAAACATCAACCAAGCATTATTTATAAATCAGTTAATTATGAATGCCACACCACTGCTATTATTGTGGGATAAAAGGTTTTTTTAAAAAAAATTAAATACCTACCAACATGCTATGACCTGGTCGACTTCACAATAGACTTGCTGTCTAGAATGGTTCCTGTGGTCCAGCTCTGGAGTGCATCTGATCAAAGGTCACCTTAGCAGTGCTATCGTGGCAGGGATGAAGGCATCACTCTTCATTTCCTTTCTATCCATTTCCCTTGTAATATGGAAGCAAGCCCTTGAATGAATAGAGGATAAGAATCATGTGTACATGGTGATACATAGGCAGGCTATGAACACACTTTTTTAAAAAACCTACTTAAGATGTCCTTTGTTGTACTCTAAAAATGATGGAAGGTAACATTAAATCTGCAAAATGGCAGTGCAATATACTGTTTAGATAAATATGGATGATTGTTGTACAAGTCAAATACGTCTAGGGAAAAGAGAGGAAGTAGGATATGAAAGAAACGATAGCACTGCTAAATAATTGCATAGTAAAGCTATTCTCCTGGACATGCCCTTTGAGAGTAATGCTAGGAAGAGATAATGCACAAGCTGGATTGTAGGCACTCTCACTCACAGGTGCCATTTATCACCACAAGTCTTAAGGCCAACAAGTAGAGGCGATTGCCATGCAATATGTATGGAAGATCACAGCCCCATTGGCTGTCATATGTTGGAATGAGGCTCTAGGTAGGCTACAGTATTTGCCAAAAGGCATTCTTTACAGTTGTGGCATTGGAGGGTTCTTCTCTTTTGACATATTGTGACAAGAAGGGCAAAGTGCACTGCTCCAAGAAGTCTCAGCTGTGGCAAATAAATAAATACCAGATTTCTGGTTTCCCCCCATACAAATGTTCCTATGTACATGGGAAAATGTACATTTTTGTAGCTTATCCTTGAGCAGCTGAGCTAGATGTTATTGTACCCCCCTAAAAAAACAACAACACCTTGCTGTAATCTTGTTTAAGATAACTCTCATGCTGTGGCAAAGCCACTCAAAAGCAGCCCAGTGTCCAGTGTATTTTTAGGATTGCCATTTATTCAGGGAGCCGATGTTAATAAAGTGTAGCAGCAGGATTCCTCCTTCCTTCCAGGCCTACTGCCTTTGCTGTCCTTGTACAGTGGGAATAAATGGCTCAGGTTAATTTCCTTGTCTGTCTTACCACTGGCTTCATATTTAGCAAAATGGACAGGGGAATTCCAACATGCTGATTTCTTTCTGAAATGGGTCTTGTTTCAAGAAGGTTCAGAGGGGTACGTGTGGAGGTGCAAATGTATAACTGCGCCATTAAACTACCCGGCAAATATCCTGAACTCTGTGTGTGTGCGCACACTCATGACTTTTTCCAGGAGCAACTTAAGACATGTTAATGTCTGAGGCAAGGAAGCAAAGCTCTCTCCAAACTGTAAGTTACATATACATATACATATACATATACATATACATATACATATACATATACATATACATATACATATATGTCAGAGCTGCTCCCAGATCCTAGCTCACAGAGGATCACGCTAGCCAGCGTTCACTTTATAAAAGTCTTTATTGAGTTACAGTTTCCATTTTCAAGCTGCCGCGTGCAGCTCTACGTCTTATAAGCTAGACCGGCGAAGCTCCGTCTGAGTCTCCGCCCCCTGTACACCAACTTAATACCCTAGCCTTACTTCACCTTTTCCGCCTGACCGTTCTTCTCTGGGTCCCTCTGCCCCCCGTGGTCTCTTCCTTCGTGGACTCTTCTGACGCTGACCCCCCGGACCCTTCTGTCTCCTTGCGTCGGGCTTTAGGACCTGGCTCCCTTTCCGGGCTGCTTACTGCGCCGCCTTCCTGTGCATTTGAACTTGGCGCGCGCGCCCAACCTTCCACTTTCCGCTTGACCGTTTCTTCGCTCTCCGATGGAGGTGTGGCCACTCCTGACTCATGCCCTCCCCCCTGCTGCGAGCTGCCAGAGCTCGATACCTGGCGCCTTTCCTCCCCACTGCGCTCTGTTGGTGACGCTGGCCCCGATTTCCAACTGCTGCCCTCTGAACCCTCTCTGGACCCTTCTTCCTGGGGTGCCCCCCTAAGCTCCCCCCTTGCTCTGGCCACTGGCGCTCCTTTCTGTGAATCTTCTGATTCACTGGAAAGACTCGGAGATCTCGGGTCGTCGTCATCACTCATCTTTTCTTCGGACTCCTCCCCCTTGCTCTCTGTTTCCTCCCTTGCCCTCGCCTCTGCTCCTGAACCCCTGACAATATACATATACATATACATATACATATACATATACATATACATATACATATACATATACATAATGTAACCAGTTTATCAGTGTCATCTTATTGTTGAAAAATGGTAGCTTTCATGTAAACATCCAATGCTGAGAGAATGAAATCTCCCACTGGTTTCTGGATGTGGCCTTTTAAAAAATGGAGATGGATTCATGTCCATTTCTTCATTAGCATAGAGAGTGACCCATTTGTCCTAGCTAGAGAAGAGAACATAAACCCATATATTATGTTGGAGGATGAGTGGGTGGATAAAGGCCCCAGTGGTATGTAATTAGGCCCTAGAAAAGTTATTGGATATGGAATCAGAGCTTGCATCTAGGTTTGTTTCAGGGTCAAATTCCTGGATGCATGTCTCTGTTAGATGGCCTGCTGTTGATGATGTGTAGTCATTTTAGATGGGCTGTGTATAAAACGGCAATTCTAAATGTCTGTATGCATATCGGTATCTAAAATGTAGTCATTGTTGTATCAAATAAAACAGTGCTGTTAAAATCCCTCCCACTCTCCAACTGGTGGTGTTATGTGTCAATGTGGCTACATTTTGTAAATGTCTATTATTCAATATATTGCAACCAGAATAACCTTTTTATAGAAGCAATTTAGAATTAAAAATATGCAGCCTAAGTATGAAGGCTAAAGAACTAATTATGTTCATAATGTTCCCACATCCCTCTCATTTAAACACTTAAGACGCGCTGATCAAAAATGCCTATCAAATTGAGCTAAATTAGTGTACGACACATTTGTGATGCTCAATTTAGCATTACTATGAAAAATCCATTTGGGATAATAGACTTTGCCCCTGGGATTTAGAAGAGTATTAAAAAAAAGGCTCAAGTTTTAGGACTGCTAATTAAAAATTAGCAATACTGGCAACTGTTTAATGTGTTCTTCTCATTTTGACATGCAAGTCTAGGTAGTGAGGGTTGTAAGAAGTTTACAGATCATGATGCCATATTAGTTATGATTAATAATTTGTTGTGGGAAGCTAAACTTACTCTATGGTGCATCAAACCTGTGTCTAAGTAAAGCCTTCTACTTTCTCCTGTATAAGCTAATGGTTGCCATTCATATGTATATCACACTTGCTAGAACTGCTGCAATCATAGTAGAATTTGCCCTCTGCCTCTCACTGACCCAGACCCTTTGACAGGGATCACAAAGTGTGTGTGTGTGAATGTGTGTCTCACTACCCAGGGGTTCTTGCAATCCGATATAGCAAACTCAATTTCCAAGTATGGATCATCATCATCATCATCATCATCATCATCATCATATTTATACCCCACCCATCTGGTTGGGTTTCCCCAGCCACTCTGGGTGGCTTACAGCACATATAAAACATAGTAAAATGTCAAACTTTAAAAAACTTCCTGATACAGGCTTGCCTTCAGATGTCTTCTAAAAGTTGTGTAATTCTTTATCTCCTTGACATCTGAAGGGAGGGTGTTCCACAGGCAGGGCACCACTACTGAGAAGGCCTTCTGCAACTTCACTTCTTGGAGTGAGGGAACTCTCCTCCCCGACGGCAATATTGGCCACCTCACTACCCCACAAAACAGCTGCCGGCATCAAGAGGCTTGTTTAACACCTTCACCACAAACCTCTTTAAACTGCAGTGCAGTTTAAGTTACATGTTAGTGGGATTAGATTGTCCCAATTAAATCTTTGTTTAAACAAATAAACAAATGGAAGGTATTTGTTGAGGTCTCCAAACGAAACTAGCATGGTATCTTAGATCAAAGCGATTCCATTACCCATATTATGTTCTAATGGGTCTTGGAAGAAGCCCCTTGGAACTAGCAGAAGCCCCTCAGGTATACTGGGCTGGGGCCGTTTAGCATTGTCCATGCAAAAGGAGGTATCAGTTTTTCATTACCTTCATATCTCATTTTTTAAGTCTCAAGTTCACATCTCCACATCTGTTTACAACTATATATATAAAATTCATCAGCATTTTAGGGTGAATTTCTGCTAATATACACATTTTTGAAAAACAATTGCCCCCACAGAATGCATTTTGTAAGTAATTTTCACTATTATGTTTGTTTATATGCATAGTTTCCTTTAGCATATGCATTTTTTTGTATGCATTATTTGGCAGGAGAACTGCATTGCAAAATTCAGGGAATTGTGAATTTCAAAGGACGGCTGTGTTTCAATTCACATTCCGTTTTGGAAAGTGTGCTTTTGTTAGGTTCACCTTTGAATGCAAGCTGAATCAAATTTATCATACCCCACCATCCCTTAGAAGCATTCTGTGGGGAGGGGAATCCAAGTTTTGCAGAAGTACCCAGAAATATTTAGAAGACACCCCTAAGAGTTGCAGACCCTAAAAAACCACCCAATACTTAGTGTGTGTGGACAGAAAACTGGGGGTGGAATAGCATATCCTGGAAAATGGCATGGCTAAGTGCTAAGCGGAGCACTCCATACACAGCAATGTTTTGCTTTGTTAACTTTCTCATAGTTTAGCCATCCTTTGTTCGAGGAGCTCCAAGGCAGCATACATTTGCCTTTTATCCTCCCAGCTGGACTGAGAGATTCTAAGAGATCCAAGTTCACTCAGCAGGCTGTCCTGGCTGAGTGGGGACTCTGGTCAAACTCCCAAACCACCCCACCCCACCGTGGCTAAAAGTATGCAGACTTACCTCCATATGCAACTCATCCATCATAATGGGATTTATTTTTAAGGCTGTGCATTCTGTCTGAAGAGGGACGCGGGTGGCGCTGTGGGTTAAACCACAGAGCCTAGGACTTGCCGATCAGAAGGTCAGTGGTTCGAATCCCCACGACGAGGTGAGCTCCTGTCGCTCGGTCCCTGCTCCTGCCAACCTCGCAGTTCCAAAGCACGTCAAAGTGCAAGTAGATAAATAGGTACCCCTCTGGTGGGAAGGTAAACGGCGTTTCTGTGTGCTGCTCTGGTCCGCCAGAAGCGGCTTAGTCATGCTGGCCACATGACCCAGAAGCTGTACGCCAGCTCACTTGGCCAATAAAGCGAGATGAGCGCCGCAACCCCAGAGTCCGCCCACGACTGGACCTAATGGTCAGGGGTCCCTTTACCTTTTATTCTGTCTGAAGCAAGGAGTGTTGCATGGTTAAGTCATTAGCAACACACACACACTCTCTCACACGCACACTGCCATTACAATGAGAACTCTTGGACACAGTAACATCCTCTTTCCTATGGCATCCTTTTTGATGAAACAATGTGGAGTGGGTGGAATCCCCCCCCCTTCTTGTACATGTCCTCCTTAACTGCATACACAAGCTTATTTTAATAGCCCAAACCCATCAACCCAAGACTCCCACCATCTGTTTTACATCTAGATATAAATGGTAATTCCACCAAGAAATAACTGTACTGCAAGTGATTTAAATGCCTCTCTGTGTGTTTTATTGAAGACCGCATGCATCTGTTGTGCTTTTTCTCATGGTTCAAATACAAATCATTTCAGGGGAGGAAAACTTCCCTCTTGGTGAGTACTATTTAAGAGCAATCAGGAAAAATTTGCAGGCCAACATCTGCATAACATAACACATCGAGAAAGGAGACCAGAAGTCCCAGTAGATCCTTTGCTTGAAAATGTTTTACCGTATGATGATAAACATAGATAAGTACTCTGAACAACCTTTGCCAAGGCTTGAACCTATAGGTTATTTAAAGTTTAGGGTGAGAAGCAGTTTTTTTTAAAGCAATGTTGCTCAAACTTTTTGAACTCTGATCCCCTTTCTAATGTACTACCCCAGCCTTCTGGCTGCCATCTTTTTCTTAGATGTGTAGCATCTTTCTACATGCATATGAGTTTAGAGCAGAGAGAGGGAACATAAATAATGGGGCCATGTCACAGTGAAATGCAAAATGTACCATCTGAGTCAAGCTATGTGGAAAGTGGAAGAAACATCCCTCTGCACACATACAGAATTGATTGGGAGCCTCTTCTCTATGGTTGTTTTCCACATGGCCTTGGAGGGTGGGTACCACAACGGCACTGAGGAGGCCAGTTGAATTTATCGTTTCCTCTGGATCTGTGTCCCGCTGTGGCATATATATACTCTTAGCACTGGTCAGATCTACACCATACATTTAAAGCACAAAGAATCCTAGGAACTGTAGTTTATCTCTCAGACAGCTACAATTCCCAGCACCCTTAACAAACTATAGTTCCCATGATTCTTTGGGGAAAGAAATTTGCTTTAAATGTGCTTTGGTGTAGAAGTGACTCTCTCTCTCTCTCTCTCTCTCTCTCTCTCTCTCTCTCTCTCCTGCTCTCCCCTGTCCCCGGACAAAACAGCTCAGAAGCAGCTTCCACACGTGAGTGTGTAATGGAGGCAACATCTTAAATTAACATTTTGCAAACAAAAAAGTATTGCAATGATCCAAGCTAATCAGGACATGTACTCCTACCAGTATGTGTTGAGATTCAGTGTGATCACAACTTACATGAGGGTTATGTTCTTAGGAGTTGTGTGCAAAGGCAAAACTGCACCAAGTCAGAATGACCCCAGAACTGCATCGCCCAAGCTTTCATGAGAGCCTCCAGAGCCTGGTAAACAAGGCAGAGGGCTTAAAAGCTCTTTTTCATGTGCAAATGGAGCTATGAAGCCCTCAGCCTTGCTTACTGGGCTCTGGGACGGTTGCGTGAGGGCTCTGGAGGTTCCCACAAGATCTCATGAGAGCATCTAGAGCTCAGTAAGCAAGAGTCTCCAAGCCCCTTTCTATTCATTTATTTATTCATGGTGATGTGTGCAAAGCTCCAATTGTGTAAGTGAAATCAACACAAGTTGTGAAGCATTTGCATTTTATTTTATAGTGACTAACAAAGTAGCTGTAGGCAGGGGACGAAAAATGCACTACTGTCCAAGTTGATACTCCTACTTCTGTTAAGAAAGCAACTGCTACAATCAAACAACAGGAGGCTCAAAGTAACCTAAATTAAACATGACCCATCCACTGAAGCTCTTGGCCTTTAGACAGCATCGGTCTGCAAATGGCTTTGGAAAATTATCCTCAGAAAAGTGCTACAGGTTAAAAAAAATTATCCAGTTTTATTCACAGACCTTTTTATTCTTTACCGCACTTCTCTTATTCATAGTTAAACATTTTCCATTGCAGAACGGGAGAAATTAGTTCTTGCTAGGCATCAGTTGAAGTGACATAAGGTCTTGACTGCTCTTTGAACTCTTGCTGAAATCCCTGCCTGACAGAAATATGCTTAAAGTTGGGGACTTCCGGGTTGACGCGATCTGGGAATGGCGGATTCCCTCCGAGCTGCGGAGGGAATCGGCTCCACCGAGGACGGGTCTTTGCCGCGCCGGCGACGCGGGGACCCTTAAAAACCGCAGGCGCAGATGCCTGCGGACTGAAGACTCGGCGGGTGCCTTAAGCGCCCCCCCTGATTCGCAAAGAGCCTTTTTAAAGGCTGCGGAGGGGATACGGGGGTGGCGTGGCACTGAGAGTCGATCGCTACCTCGGTGGAGCGAAGCCGCGAGCCATGACCAGTGAGCGCTGACTTTCTTCCTTGAAAATCTGGACTGAAAGAACTACCCGTGAGCAAGACGGATTGGGACTCTAAAAAATTTTATCCTGAATTAGAGACGACCGGGGGTGTGCTAAAAGGAAGTCCGCACCCCCCCCCCCTTGCAGAAGATCTAAGCAATGACATAAGAGCTAAGCTGGAGAGCCTACCCTTGGTGGGGTGAGTTAAAAAGGACACTAACTTTCAAGATTTGGCTAAGGGAAATTTTATGCTGGAGAGTGGAGTTTCGGAAGCCTTTTTTGTGATTTAAACAACCCCCCCTCCCGGGCTCGGGAACGTCCTGCCTTTGTGCCTGTGTAAAAGCCGCGGAGTTTGACAGCTGTCAAAGCTGTCAAACGGGCAACTTAAAGTGAAAAATCGTTATTTAAGATCCCTTTGGACTAAGACAAGTTACAATTGAGTCAAAATTGTTGGAAACAAAGTAATAATAAGAAGTTAAAGGGTTGTTGAGTAAAAAGATTAATAAGTAACCAGATTCCCCCTAGGGGGAATTCTGTGAAACTACAATGGATACAATGGCTGTGGATGGAAAGTTACTAGTGGAAATCGAAAGGATGTCTCAATTGGTGGGAATCTTGCAAGAGCAGAGCTTGGCCATGAATAAACAACTTATGATTATGACCTTGGGAACAGGCAACTCTGCTGTTTGTGTTGAGGACCTCAATGAGAAAGAATCCACAGCTGAAGGGGAAACAACATCTGCAGAGGTGGAAGAGACTAAACAAGAAAAAGAGAAAGTAACTTTGGGAAGCAACATCCAAAAGCTGACATCTGTGGAATACAAACAAGGAGACTCTGGGAACACATCTACCACAAGTCTGCGAAAGATGCAGAAGAAGAAGGAGGAGGCCCTGGGACAATATGGAATACAGAAACTTAAAACAAAGAGATATGACTGGGGCCTACGTTTGGACTTTGGTTTTGAGGAGACAGGCTTTGTGGAAACTTTCCAGCAATGGATTACAAATCTCCTTGTGGGAAGAGAATACATTTGGATGCTGAAAGAACTTTTTTCAGACTCGACGACTGACATAAAGGATTACCAACAAGACCGGCGGAGAGGGACTGAAAGAGATTTGAAAGCCTTGGACGTGAGGAACCCAGGCTGAGAATCTCGACTTTGGACCTTCATTGGGAAGGGACTAAAACCGGGGATGGGAGGGAGGGAAGAGGAGATTTTCAGAAACTCTTAAGACTTTTGGGTTTGGTTAATATGACTTCTAATTAAGACAAAATGAAAAATCGATGGAAGAGAACTTATGTCCAACTTAGGAATACCAATTTCAATTACAAAAGAGGTAATAAGGGGAACAAAATGGCTAAGAGGAGAAATACCAACTTGCTGATATAATTTTGGGAATTGGGATGCATGAAGGGGGGTGGGGGGAAGTCAGGGAACAAGGTTATGAAAAGAAGATCTGCTGAATTTACATATGTTTTTGTTATGTGTTATTTTTTGTGTGTGTTTTGTTTCATAAAAGCGGAAAACCCAATAAAAATTTTATAAAAAAAAGAAAAAAGAAATATGCTTAAAGTTGAAAAGAACTAAAATATTTCTTTTTTTAAAAAAACCCAACCATAATGAAGGGTTCCCATGAGTGGTTTTTGAAGCCTTAATGGGAATGGATAAGATGTGACTTGCTGCCCAAAGGGCAGCCCATGATCTGGAGTGCAATGCTCTGCATGCAACACTGTGTGGACTCTCAAGCAGCTGTCACAGTCTTCTAGGGGAACATCACACTTTATATCCATTTACATGAGGTTGGGATGCCAGCATGTGAAAGGGGATGTTTATTTCTTGGGGGCCTGCTGCCCTTTCCAGTCAGGCATCCAGTCTGGCCTACAAATGCCTCTGATGGGAACTTTGGTTGACTGATCCGTTCTAAATATGTGCAGAACAGCTGTCAAGTGCACTGATGCTTTCTTCGAGCCTCTTATGCCTCCTGCCAGTATTGGGGTTCCACCACTCAACTGATCTTCAATTTGTCATGTTGTTGTTGCTGCTTATGAGGAGGTTGAGGCGTGGGGTGGGGAAGGCAGTGGTGAAGCCATGGTGGTTCGAACTCACTGGCAGACCCAATCCTGATGGTTTGTTTGCACTGTGCCAAACTCTCTCTTACGTCCCACCTCCCCCTCTACCTCCCGGTAAGCAGCAACAATGGGTGTTGCAGGTGTGTAGCATCACTCTGCCTTACTGTCCACTACTGCTGATTACATATTCCTTGCAACTGGGCCCATTTCTCCCTGGTCTTTGCCCACAGGTAGTTTCCATGTGTCTTTCCCATTTCAGACATTCCTGTACCATGTCTTTTCTTTTTCTTGCTACAGTCTCCTTGCCCTGCCAGCTCTAAGCCTGGAACAGGCTTTCAAGCCCTTGTCTGGCATCTTAACCCGATTGACTCTGGGTTTGTGGATAAAAGGCATAACATGACAAAATGCGACATAACCCTGCTGACTTCTGATGAAGCTTCTGTTCTACTTGGGTCATGCTGGTGCCTGAAACTATATGTTACAAAGACTTCCTCTTCTTTGGAGGGACTCTGCAATATCACATATGAAACGTCTTAATTTGAAGGTGGCTTAGTTGGTTAGAGTGTGATGCTGATAATGTCAAGGTTGTGGGTTTGATCTCCGTGGTGGGCTAACGGCATATTCCTGCATCGCAGGGGGTTGAACTAGATGATGATCTGATTCTATAAATTTGTATTTCATCAGAGGCAGCAACCGTTCCTTCCAAAATGAGCAAGCTTACCTTTTTTGCAAAAAGAAAAAGAAAAGTTTTTATTTTTTTAAAAAAATCAACAGAGTCTATTTCAGTTAGCCCTGTTTCAACCACAGGACTTTCCTTGCATAAAATACTTCAATCTTTATCTTGAAAATATGTGTTACTAAGGGGTACATCAATGCACTGAGGGTAAGAGTACCTTAGTGCAGTGATCTCAATATGTAATTATGATGAGTGCCATCTAATGAAATCTAACTTTGAAAGTGGAAAGATCAAGGGCAGAACACAGCTTTATCCTTCCAAGCAAATCAGAAGTAATGCACTTAGGGAGACAAAAGCAGCGAGCTGCTGAGGAGACCTTGCTAAACACTGTGATTCAGCCTGCTGCAATTGTATGGACAGGCGTAATGGCAAGAGAATGGAAAGCGGGGGAGAAGAAATCATTGGCCAGCATTTAGAGAGGATGAGACAGGAGAACAACAGTACTGTAACAAATACAAAATCAGCATTGACAGGAAGTGTTTAGGATAAAAAAAAGAAAAGAAAAGAAAAAGGACAAGTTGATGACAGTAATCCATAACCTGCATTTGTTTAGGTACTGTGACGAAGATTGAAGCTGATAAACACTACAGACTTGAAAAAGGAAAGTGAAATGATTCTTTAAAAAATGAGAAAAAGTATTGCAATAAGACTGAGAAAAAGTAATGGTGAGTGACAAGCAATGACTTGATGAATGCAAAAGTGATAATTAAAAGGACCGCTAGGGAACATGTGATGAGAGTATGTTTGTGTGTATGACATTCAGGAAAGGCGATGGGGTGACAATGGCAATTTATCTGGCAATGTTATCCGGCAGAAAATACAGCTTGGTTCTCTATACGCCTTGTTAATATCACATTGTCCAAGATCAGCATGATTGTCGTTCAATATGGACCGGGAGAAGGCAGCAATACACATGCCATCCGTTTTGTTATTTGACATGATTTTTAAACTACAGTAATAGATTTTGGGAAGATGACAATTGATGCTAGCCCACTTAATTCTTTTCAGAATCTACCTCACTGCTACTGAGCATATTCCCATACTGACTACAGGTTCTTTGACCCCCTCTTATGCTGAAAACTGGAGGAGTGGAAGTTAGTTTTATTTTTAATATAAAAAAACCCCATGATTAGACATCAGGTAGAACAAAAGGTCTTAAATTCATTTCTCTGTGCACTCTTCCTCTTCTTCCCGATTTAGCCTTTTTTGGTCAACAACAAATTTGTTGTCTATGTTTTTTCAGTTGATTTAGGACGAATCTGATGCGCTGAATCCAAAAATCACATTGGTTTTGCTCAATCAGGTCAAATTTTTGAGCTATGGCCACGTGTCTTTTTTTACGTTTTTGTTCACATGTACGCTTGTGTGGAGCATTTTAGAAGAAGTTGGTGGGGGTAAAATGCCATGTAGAATAATTGTTTTGATTGGAAATGATTATTTTAATGACAAGAAGTATTCAGGTCCGATAGTTCTGGGTGATTATGTCGAAAAGGGATCAGTTTGAAGTCATAAAACCTCAAAATCTTCCATAAATTGGTGCGGCAAAGCATAAAGTTGCTTACCATGCTTATTTTGGTATTAAACTTGGTGACCAGGATAAAGCTTGGGCGCCACACATGGTGTGCAAGGCATGCACCGAGACTCTACGTAGGTGGACCAATGGCAAGAGGAGTCTGAACTTTGGAATTCCCATGGTTTGGAGGGAGCCGACAAACCATGTCACTGACTGCTACTTCTGCACTGTTGATGTGACTGGGATCAACAGAAAGAACTGGAGCAGCCTCAAGTATCCTGATCTTCAATCAGCACGTCGTCCTGTAGCTCATTGTGATGAAATTCCAGTGCCTATCTTCGGAGAACTTCCTGACATTAGTGACGATGATGCCTCCAGTGTTGAAGGACATGAAGAAGAAGAAGTGGTTCTTCAAGATGATGCTCCACATCCATTTTCCCAAAAGGAGTTGAATGATCTAGTTCACAACCTCAGCTTGTCAAAGGACTCTGTCGAACTGTTGGCATCCAGATCGAAGGAAAAAAACCTCCTCTCTGACAGTGCTCGCATCAGCTTCTTCCGCAACAGGCATCAAGAGTACCTCCATTTTTTCTCGGAAGAGAAGGACTTGGTGTACTGTGCAGATATTGCGCAGCTTCTGCTCAAGCTTGGAGTGCCACAGTACGAACCCAAAGATTGGAGACTGTTCATTGACAGCAGCAAGCGATCACTGAAATGTGTTCTGCTACACAATGGCAACCAGTTTGCCTCTATACCCCTGGCTCACTCAACTACACTGAAGGAGAACTATGAAGCGGTGAAGTATGTGCTGAAGAAAATTGGTTATGATCAGCATAAGTGGTTTATTTGTGTTGACCTGAAGATGGTGAACTTTTTGTTGGGACAACAGTCTGGCTTCACCAAGTACCCATGTTTTCTGTGCATGTGGGATAGTAGGGACCGTGCTCAGCATTACACGAAGAAGGACTGGCCTGTGCAGGAGGAATTGGTGCCTTGCAAAGAAAGGAACGTCATCAACAACCCTCTGGTGGACAGAGACAGAATACTCTTCCCACCACTGCACATCAAGCTTGGCTTAATCAAGCAGTTCACCAAGGCTCTGGACAAGGATGGTGACTGCTTCACTTACTTGTGCCAGGCTTTTCCAGGATTGACCATGGAGAAGTTGAAAGCTGGCATCTTTGATGGTCCTCAGATCTGTCAGCTCATCAGAGGTCGGAAACTCAATGAACTGGAAGCGTGGAAGGCATTTGTTTTGGTAGTGAAGAACTTTCTTGGCAACAATAAGGCCAGAAACTACGCAGAACTTGTCAACAACATGCTGACTGCTTTCAGAAACCTGGGCTGCAACATGAGCGAGCATCAAGATGCACTACCTATTTTCACATATGGACCGGTTTCCTGAGAACCTGGGTTCAATGAGTGACGAGCAGGGGGAGAGATTCCATCAGGACATGAAAGAGATGGAGACCAGGTCTCAGGGTCGCTGGGACGCAGCAGTCATGATGGCTGGCTACTGTTGGACTCTGAAGAGAGACCTCCCTGCCGCTGAGCATTCCAGGAGTTCCAAGAAACGAAGTTCAAGCCCTGAAGTTTGAAAAATGGTGAAGCAACATGCAATTTACATGTACTTACCTTTATCAATGCCCACCATTCAGTTTACAGTAATCGATGTTTCTATCAGGTAATCAATATATGTTGTTGGAAAAACATTTTTTTCTCTTAAAAACATATTTAGGATGATATGTGTTGACAAAAATCAGCTGATAATGCCACAAAAATGTAATCGATTTTGTCACAAGATCTGATTTTTTTTCAAATCAACATAGCACAAAAACCTGACCTGATGGAGAGAAACGGATGCCATTTCCTGATTCAGCAGTGCAAAAATACACTAAATCAGTTGTAGAAATCTAGACAACATTCAAAAAGTAAAAAATTGTTGCCCAGTGTGATAATTCTCTATCTTTAGTACCATCACGGTTCCTTCCTCTCTCCACACAATCTTCAACCATCTCAGTCTCAGGGTTGTATTCAACACTCTCCACACAATCTTCAACCATCTCAGTCTCAGGGTTGTATTCAATACAGTGTGGGTGGTGTTCCACTGGTGCATTAGATCTCCTCTTCCTGTCTTCTTTCCATGTGTCCTCTCATAAAAAAATTGTTCCAGAAGAATCCTCCAACCCTCTGGTGCATTTTGAGGGAGCATGGCGGCTGGGGGAGGGGCCTTTGGGGAGAGAAGAAGAGGTAGAAGTTCCATTGTGCAAGTGGAAGTCTGTGGCATGAGCAGAATGGAAGCACTAGACACACGCACTCCAGCCACAAATGTAAGTTTGAAATCCTCTTTAACCATTTAAATTCTCATGAACACCAGAATTTCTGAAAATATTATCATTTTCTGCTAACCATGTATTGTAGAGCAAGCAGATGGTACAATTCACACATCAGCAAAGGTAAGGCTAGGAGAAAATAACCTTGTGTTCCCACTATAATAATTCTATGATAATTTTATGACAAAAATAGGGGGTGAGGCAAGGCTTCTTTCAGTTTTTGCCTGAGCATAATTAAGTTTATAATTAAGAACCACTACCAAGCAGCAAAGAGTCATAGAATCATAGAATTGTAGAGCTGGAAAAGGACCTCAAGGGTCATCTAATCTAGGAATGCAGGAATCTCAGCTAAAGTATCCACAACAGATGGCCATCCAACCTCTGCTTAAATATCTCCAAGGAAGAACAGTCCACTACCTCCTGAGGAAGACCGTTCCACTGCTGAACAGCTCTTACTGTCAGAAAGTTTTTCCTGATGTTTAGTTGGAATCTCCTTTCTTGTAATCTGTATACATTGGTTTGAGTCCTACCCTTCAGAGCAGGAAAAAACAAGCTTGTTCCTTCTTCCATATGACAGCCCTTGAGATATTTGAAGATGGCTATTCTCCTCTCAATGGGACGCGGGTGGCACTGTGGGTAAAATCTCAGTGCCTAGGACTTGCTGATCGTAAGGTTGGCGGTTCGAATCCCCGCAGTGGGGTGAGCTCCCGTCGTTCGGTCCCAGCTCCTGCCCGCCTAGCAGTTCGAAAGCACCCCTAAGTGCAAGTAGATAAATAGGTACCGCTTTATAGCGGGAAGGTAAACAGCGTTTCCGTGTGCGGCACTGGTGCTGGCTCGCCAGTTGCAGCTTCGTCACGCTGGCCACGTGACCTGGAAGTGTCTTCGGACGGCGCCAGCTCCCGGCCTCTTGAATGAGATGAGCGCGCAACCCTAGAGTCGGTCACGACTGGCCTGTATGGGCAGGGGTACCTTTACCTTTACAGTGGTGCCTCGCAAGACGAAATTAATTCTTTCAGCGAGTTTTTTCGTCTAGCGAATTTTTCGTCTTGCGAAGCACGAAATCCCATAGGAATGCATTGAAATTCAATTAATGTGTTCCTATGGTCAAAAAAAGTCCAAACAAAGCCAAATTTGGTACAACAAGAGTTTATTAAGTGCTCTTTAAAGTCACACATACTGTAAAGAGCATTTCAAAAACTGAAGGAACAATAAATTAAGTTTCTAAACATGACAGAAAAACATATAAAAATCAACAAAGTGTACAGTACATTTTCTAAGACTCTGGGCGACAACTCGAAGAAGGTTCCTCTTCCATTCTTTGCTTCTTGCTGAAGAACCTGTCCATGGTCTGCTGCTTCATCCGCCTTTTCAGCACCTCCCTGAAAGATGACATGACCCTCGTATCAAAAGTGTTTGCAAGGTCACGTGTCAGGTCCTTGTCAGGGTGGTGCCGCTGTGCAAAAGCCGGCACATCTTTCCACTTCTGGCAAATGTCCCTCAGTTCTTTGGAGACCTGCTGTGGAATGTAGCCCTCCGTCGTCACAACCTCCAGGAACTCCGCTGCAAAGTCTTCAGCCACAGGAACATCAGAACTGGCAGCCTCTCCATGCCTGACCACGCTGTGGATTCCAGATCTTGTCTTGAACCGGTCAAACCAGCCTCTGCTTACCTTGAAGACTTCTGGCTCGCCTGAGATTCCTGGCTGTTCCCAGACGAGGTCTGCATGCAAGGCCTTGGCCTTCTCACCAATGACGGCCTCAGTCACTGTGTCCCCTGCACGCTGCTTCTCTTCTAACCAGATGAGCAGCAACTTCTCCACCTCCTCCAGAACAGCTGGGTGGTTCTTCACAATCCTGGTGACTCCCTTGGCTGCATCAGTCACAAGGATCTTCTCCCTCATCTTCAGGATGGTCCCGATGGTCGATGGATTCCTCCCGTACTCCCTGGCGAGGTCTGTCACACGCATTCCACCGTCGTGCTTCCGGATGATCTCCTTCTTCATTTCCAGCGTAACCTTCACCTTCTTCCCCTCGCCGGCCTCTGCAGCAGCAGTCTTCTTGGGTCCCATGGCAGCACAGCTCCTACCTTAGCAACCCCCCACCCCCAAAAATCAGTGCTTCACATCCAAAAAATTCAAAAGCACCCAGCCACCCACCACACAGAAATTCAAACCCAGATTTTTTTTAAAAACAACAACGCAGAGTTGCCCAATGGTCACAGAAAATCATAAAAATGCAGGAAAAAAACACACAAGCTTCCAGATTCTTGCAAACCCTCCCCAACACCAAGTCCTTGAATTCCAACCCCCCCCAATCCAACCCCCCCCAAAAGTTTTAAAAGTTTAACTTACCAAATGGCTGCAAAAGAAGTTTTGGGAAAGCTTCAAAAATCACCAAAGTCTTCAAAAACCTCAAAAAAGGCTACCACACCGCGTGCTATGAGTTGCTCCTCGAAGTCAAGTCGCAACTGCACCTCTTCAAGCAATGCACCCTGGGTATTAACGGTTTTAAGAAAAAGGAAACAAACTTGCAAGACGTTTTTGTCTTGCGAAGCAAGCCCATAGGGAAATTCGTCTTGCGAAGCAGCTCAAAAAACAAAAACCCCTTTCGTCTAGTGAGTTTTTCATCTTGCGAGGCATTCGTCTTGCGGGGCACCACTGTACCTTTATTCTCCTTAATTTGTCCCTGTTGAAATTCATATTGTTAGCTTGGGCCCACTTCTCCAGTTTATTAAGGTGATTTTGAACCCCGATTCTGTCTTCTGCAGATTCTGATAGCCTCCCAGTTTGGTGTCATCTTCTCTTCATGGAGAATCTTCTCCAATGGAGTAAAGAAACAAAGTCCACACAGCACATAGTTAAACTAAGGAACTTGCTCCCACAGTGATGGCTACCAGCCTAAATGGCTTTAAATTAGGATTAGAGGTAAAATAATAATAATAATAATAATAATAATAATAATAATAATAATAAAATTTTATTTATATCCCGCCCTCCCCAGCCGAAGCTGGGCTCAGGGCGGCTAGCAACAGTCAAAATAGTCCAACATTCTAAAACATTCATTCTAAAATTAATTAAATCAAAATCAAATTAATGGCAACCATCAAGCAAAATTTTGTGCAGATTGCCAGAGGAGGGGGTCAGAAATAATATCCTTGTTGGTTTTTTTTAAAAAAAATAACTCTCATTCCAGTCCTCAATCAATCAATCAATCAATAGTTCAAATAAACTTATATTAACAGTAAGTGCTCATGCTCAAATACTTTGAAATCAAACTCTGAAAAAACTGACCTTATTTTTTTAAAGAAACGTATAGTAATGCATATATTTGAGCAGGTTTTCTATACCCATGCTAGTAATGTATTTTGAATGAATGACCAATTCTCTCTCAATACAGAATTTTCAAAAGTAGACCTCTTAGCACAATATTCAATATGATGTTTACCTAGGGAAAAATAAATATGCAAGGCTCTGATGGTATTGCAGCTGCATCTCATTTAGTTGCTGATGGCTCTCAATGTACTGCCCTGAGGGGTCATAAAAATAACCGAGATGTTAATCGGTGTTCAAGGTCCTACTGAGATTATCTTGGAAGTGCCTTTGTCTTTGGAGACAGAGAAAACCTCAATAACCCAGATAAAGAAATTGCCTGGCAACACTGAAGAAGAATTGAATGATGCTCTCAACAACCCACTACCCTTTGTACAAGTCAGCTTTCAACACATATCAGAACATTGTGAGACATGGCGATTGCAAGCCATAAGTGGAGTTTTTTTATTGGGTGGGTGAAGCGAGGGTCTCCAAAGGTAGTCTGGTACTGCTTTCACAATCAATTGGCTCCTTATGATGCATTCAATCTATTGGATCTTTATAATGCATGCACACACACACACACACACACACACACACTGGGCACTCTAATATCTCCTAAGCATAATGCTTTGGGACTCCAACCATAACCTGACAGACTATTGTGGTAAAAAAAAAAAAGAGGTTAGAGTCTTCCATTTCCCCTTTTAGAGTTTTTCATGATACTAGCCTATCCCAATATGAGACTCTTGACTCATCAACAAACACTTCTCATTAGAAATTACTGGACACCACATAGGTACATAATTCTGTTCTCAATGTTACTCAGCTAACCAAGAGAGGTCGTGGAGAAGTCAGAGTAGTATGATCCTCACTGAGGTAGTTTCTGCTCTGATTGGCTGTGGAATTCTGAGGGAGATTTTCCTCAGTATTACTACTACTACTATTACATCCAGTGCTTTTTTCTAAAACAAATGTTTAAGGGTACTCTCATTTTGACTCAAGAAAACCACCACTTTATAGTTCAAATCGGGAAAAATAAATACAGTAAATGGGCAAAAGATTCTCAAAATGTTTAGGGGTATGCGTACCCCCAGGAAAAAAGCACTGGTTATATCTATTTATACCATGACTTTCCCCCTCGCAGGATTCAAGGCAGCTTACAAATAAAAATAAGAACTGCTTAAAATAGAAAAACCCCCAGCCATTTAAAACAATCAAGCAGTGATATTATTAGAACTATATACATATATAAAATTATTATTTGGTTCTATATCTATCCCTGCTATGACTAAGGCCTGAAGAAAGAAAGACAAAATCTCGCTTCCAACTCTACAATTTGACGATTCTCCATTTCTTTCACCTCAAGTTATATACTGTGCTGGTTCAGTTTACTCAGTAAAGTATTACGGGGTCCCACACCCTTCCACCCTGAACTCCATCTGCATTATTTAACCAACTTTTTTAACAAAAACAGCAACACAGATATCAGGTGCATCTTACGCAGCCTCGTCACAGTTCTAAACTTACAAAAAAAAGCCCAGCCAAGGACATCATGGGGCCTTCAGGAAGTGCAGGCACCTGGGAAGGCTGAATTATACTGTAGACATGGTCTGTAGAATGAAAGAAAAGACACATTTATTACCTTGACAGTAAGGTAAGTACAACAAAACCCACCCCCCACCCATGAGAATTACAATAAAAATTTCTTTCCCCTTTGATCATTTCTGAAAGCAATTTCTTTTCTCATTATTTGATGGAGAATGCTAAAAAAAAACAGAGGAGAGATTTTAATCACAACAGCATCTACAACGATATGCCGGGCAAATGTTTTGCATAAAACCACATCATTATATCTTGTTATCAACTTTTCTGTAAAGCTGGCCTCCCAAATCCTCACTGATGTCTAACAAGATTTGTCCAATTTAAGCCCATTTTGACTCATTCTGGCTGCGAAGGTGGTTTCAAATGCATTTTCCAACCAGCCTCAGTCAGTCACTGCCCAAATCTCACTTTGGTTTCAGTGCTGCAGGAGTGGGTACATAATGATCTATTTAAAATTTCATTTATCTGAATTGTCACAGCTTGAGAACCAAGGCAAAAGCCTGAAGAGTCTGCAAGTGCCATCAAAGAGACCAAACAGTGTGAGTGTGTGAGAAAAAGGGGGAGGCGCTGTTTCATGTCAATCTCTTTCATCTTAAAAAATCTTATAGTACCTGCCAGCAGAATCTATCATATAAAAATATAGAGCACTGTGCGGTGCTTGGAGTGATAACTCAGAACAAAGAGGGATTGAAGTCAGGGCTTGAAGTTAAGGAAGTAGCCTGGAAGTGTACTTATGAAAATTCTTTGAGAGTGCCACAAACTTGCAATTAAGGAGCATCACCTTCTCTATGTCTTGGATGGCTTTACCTGCAGAATGGTAGCAGGGCCCATTCCAGATTTTGTGTCCCTCCTTCAGCGAGTCTTTGTCAGTGGTACAAAAGGTTTTTTTTCACCCAGTGAGCCAGATTATTATCGGTCCCCACTCCAGGGGACAACTTTGACAGGTAGGCGGACAGCTTCCATATTTCTACCTGATATCATTATGGCATCAGATGATTGACATGTGGGTTGTGCTGTCCACCTGTGAAAGTCCCCTGCACATTGCTTCACAAATATCTGACAGCCATCTGGTTGTCTGGGGCTTAATAATCAGGGTGTAGTTGGGATCTGATCTGAACTGAATGATTTGTTGGGCAGCACAGTGGCACAGGGCTGGCAGGACGGTGGCATGAGGAGCCAAATGTGCAGCACCCCCTTAAAAAAAGCACCTGGGGCCATCACCCTGGCAACTCCCCCCCCCCCGCTACTATTCTGTTTACAGTGGTACCTCGGGTTACATATGCTTCAGGTTACATATGCTTCAGGTTACAGACTCCACTAACCCAGAAATAGTACCTCGGGTTAAGAACTTTGCTTCAGGATGAGAACAGAAATCGTGCTCCGGCAGTGCAGCAGCAGCAGGAGGCCCCATTAGCTAAAGTGGTGCTTCAGGTTAAGAACAGTTTCAGGTTAAGAACGGACCTCCGGAACGAATTAAGTACTTAACCCGAGGTATCACTGTACTTTGTTTTTCACACTTGGCTTCTCCATTTTGGCTTTATTTTCTGTTAAACAAATCATGACTCAGCATAATAAGTCATGTGTTGTTGCTCATCTGAGGTTGCATGTACCTAATTTTAAGATCTGCTAAGGAACAGATGATTGTTATTATGCCCTGATATGTAAAACCACAGAATTCAAAGAGGGCGTACTTTCTTTTTCCTATTACTATAAGTACACCAAGGGGCTAACTTGGTGACAAAGTGTATGTTACAAATTCCTTGGCCACTGAGGAAAATCCCTTGTGAATTGAATTGTGTTTGGTCTCTAGTTATTGTTTGTCACAACAGTATGTTGTATAGATGAGAACTACATCACTGTATTTTAGTAATTTTATTCATATTTTTACTGTATGTTCATTTTTGGGGTGGGATTAACAGTTCATTTTATTCCTGTCCATATTTTAGCAGCACTTTATATACTGTACATATTTTGCTCTTACCTAATTCTGTGTTTAAGCCCAATTCTGGAATTTGAGATTTGCATATCCTTCCGTGTGTGTCTTGGCAAAAATGCTTTCCTGTAATGCTAACTTGCCTGTAATTTCCTGTATCTCCCCAGATCACCTTTTAAAAATTGCTGTTACATTGGCCAACCATTATATTGGCCATTTGGTTGGATCATAGTCAGAAAATCTGCTTTCTTTATATCCACTGGTGAATTTCTGCCTCTCTTCACACAGGAATTTTCTTGGCTTCATTTGGGAACCCAAATGCTGTAGCTAAATCCTGTAGTTTTTCTGACATAGCTTCTTAAAAATTATATTGGGAATCATCAAATCACACATGAATACTGAAACGCAATGCTTCTTAAAAGATGATATTCTCAATAGCTCACAGGGTAAAATACCATGGCTTGTAGATCTTCCATCATTTTCATCGCAATGACTGAAACACTTTCATCATGTATCTCCTCTTTTATTTCTTTCACTTGGACTTGGCCTTCCTAGAAAACCATACTGGTGATAAAAATATAATGTGCTTATCTTACTCATGTTGCTCTAATGTCAGCAGAAAGTGTCAAACAAGGGTAATTCACATAGTCATTTTTGGGCAAAATAAGATTCACATGGCACATGAAGTGGACTGATGGTTGAATGGGAGGGGGAATATTCTGGCAATCTCATTTGCAGCATTTCATTCATGACAAGACAGTTGCTCTAATAAAACAACTGGGAACTACAAAAGCCTCTTTTTCCGCAGCTAGAGTGTCCATCTTTATATGTGCATGTGTGTGTGTGTGTGTGTGTGAGAGAGAGAGAGAGAGAGAGAGAGAGAGAGAGAGAGAATACTACATTTGGGTACTTTAATAGGCATTAGGGTTAAAGCTTAGAAGTTGGGGTTGAGCTAATCACAATTTGTGTTTGCCCTGTTTTCCTTATCTGCAGAAAAGGGCAAATTGGAACATGTTCTCTGGTTCCTCTATCTCACCCGCTTCTTGGTAAGATGAATGGATGTCAAGGGACCGATATGGAGTCAACGGATAGGAAATAATGCAGAAATGAACATTTCTGTGTTATTTTATTTTAAATAGCTGGAGGGTTTCAGGTTTATTACTTATGTAGGTTGAGCTTCGAGTGTTACACTATTTGATTTTTTTAAAAAAATGTACAAATGGCTTTTGAAGTTTTCCCAATAAATCATTTACCACGAGGCTCCATGACCGTAACCCCTAGCAGTTTTACACGCCGCTGCTAGCAAATCGCAATTTGACATTTATGTTGTTAAAAGGCAGTTACTACTACGTTTGAGTATTTTGTCAGTTTAAAGCATTTTAATATCAAAAAGTAGCACTAACCATAGGATTAAGCTGGATTCCAAACAAGTATTCTAACATTTTTTTTGTTAGAACAGCAGGGTCACATAGTATCTCAAACTGATTTCCAAAGTCCCTGGGTTGTGTTGGCTTTTGTGGGTCTGGGAACAGCGAAGCTGCAGGCAACACAGCCAAGGCATGGTGAATTTGCAATAAACACAGGACAACCACTTGGGATGTAAACAGGCCACAACTTTATTGATTACAAATGTTAGCAGGTTTTGATGCAGGGATTGGGTGTGTCTCCTGAATCAACCAACCCACCTTAAATCGGGGGGCCTTGAGATCCCCATTTTGGGGGTGCAATGGCCGATCAGAATCTGAATGTTTGATCAAGATCTCCTTTTCTAACAATAACTAAACTGAAATTGAAGAGCGTTTCTCTACATTTTTGCCTTTTATCTTTTAGGGCAAAGCAGGACATATTAATGAACATGTTACTGTCTCATTTTTGAACATTTTTGCTTTGGGGTTTTTGCCCCTTTACCTGCAAGTTACACCATTAAATATTCTGCTAGCTTTCTGATCTGTTCCCATATTTTATTCTTCTATGTTTTCCTTTTGTATGAAAGAGGCTTAGAATGGCTGGAGGTCAGAGCTGTTAAATTTTTTTGAACATTAGTTTCATCTGCCAAGCCTTTACTCTGATTCTGCCAGTCTCTCCCAGCTGATGTTTTGCTTGAAGTAAAAGAAAGAATTTGGAACAAACCTTTATTATCACCATCATTATTGAATTATCAACGCTGGTCAGGTGTCCATTGGTCTTCTCCTCTATGAACTGCAATCCAAAGGCTGTAATTGGGGCCATCTATTTCCCTGTATCATATTTTTAAAATTTCTCATAGTGTGAAAATACAGTGATAGTTTCTTAGGACAAAATCATCATCTCAGCTCAATGCAAACTTCAGTTGTGGATGACTATGAGGCACTGGTAATTAGGTTATTTATGTTCCAGTGACCTAAGCTTCTATGGAGCAAAGAATAAAATAAATAATCTGGATTCACATCAGCTGTCTCTTTGGCTGGTTTCTATTCAGATCATATAAATCTTTCTATTGGTATTTTTTATTACTGAAGTGTTTGCTGTCCTGGACCTCTTTGAGAAAAAAAGGCAGGATATAAATTTAATAAATTAGAGCTAATTATTCCTTACCTGAAAACCTTCTGTATCTGTGGTTCAAATGTTGCAGAGGACTCACTTATTATTTATTATTATATCCTTTATATGAGCGCATATCTCACCCTAAACAAAGATAGAGGGCAGGGTTCATGTCTCATAAAACAGATTTATTTTAAATGGAAGCAACAAACTGATTGTGGCATGGGTGTTTCAGATGTTCTTTTAAATAAGTGCACTTTGTTGAGCATAAAATAGCCTGTTTCAGGATCAAGGAGTACATGAATTGTTGTGCTGCTTTACAGAGTTAATTTTTGAATGTTAAAATGAAAATGACTTCCTTTTGGTTCTCCTCTATTTGGTGCTCTCATATTTGGCTTTGGAATGAATATTATTGCTCCGATTCAGCCTTAAATTGTTATGGTATATTGCTAGCAAAATTAATAAGTATTAATGGAATCATCATCTTTCTGAATGACTGAGCTCTTCTTTTTAAGAACATGGTGTAGATACTAATACTATCTAAGCATCTGAGATAATAAGAATTCACACTTAGAAGATACGGAATTATATTGTTGGAGAAGCTGAACTTGGTCTATGTCTCCCTGACAGAGCTATTAAAGGTCAAATAAAACGTGGCACCCCTATCTAACCTATCTAATCTGTGTTGGCATAGTATTCAGGAGGAAAGCTGGTACTAAATTAAACAGTGTTATTTTGCTAGCCTCCCCAATGATCATTTAATTACTTTTACAAATTTGCTGTCTCTCCCCCCCCCCTTCATACACAGTACTGGCATCAGTAAATAGAGGGATTAATTCCCATAGCACCCAGTCATTGCTACGCTATCTGAAATAAAGATCCTGCATGACACCATCAGATGTCATGTCATACAAAGGTTGTTGATGGGACATGCTAGAAATAGAAAGAATGGCTGGGAGCAAAATCTTGTGCCTGATGCCTTTTTCAGCCAGTGTTGGGGCAGGGGAGAGCAGGAAGGCTGGATATTGTATCTAGCTAAACTCTTTGCAACATGACATTGTATCTTCCAGTTTTGGGAAGCACAAAGTGAGGTTTTTCAACATTAAACACTTAACTCTAATAGAAACCGTCTTCCTCCCATCATTGCCTTTAAGATTGACCTGGATATGTCTTCATAGGACATGTCTGTATGTAGCTGATATTTACACAGGATCCCAGGGCATGGTCTGAAGGCACCGTAAGACCCCACTTTGCTGAAGCTCAGCAGAGCTGGACCCGGTTAGTGCCTGGATGGGTGAGTGCCCAGGAATCACATGTATACCACCTTAGTTTCCATGACAAAATGAAAGCAGGATATATACGTAAGAAAGGAAAGAAACTGAAATGGAACCAGACCATTGGTCAATTTAGTTCAGAACTGTTTATACTGGCTAGCCATGGCTCCTCAAGGCTTAACATAGGATTATTTCCCTGCCAAGGATTGCCAAGGATTGACTCTAGAACATTCTGCTGGCCAAACTTTGCTCTATAGCTGAGCTCCAGACCTTCTCTGTCAAACTACTTTGGTGAGGCTGGCAGACCATGAAAAGGGGCACCATCAGTGGTCTTCTTGCCAAAATCCCATCATCATTCCTCAGACATCTGATACTGCCCTAAAGCACCAATTTGCTGCTGGTATGCTGGTTTCCTTGCACACAGAGGGCTCTTTCTGCATTCTGATTCCCACACAAGTTTGAACTGGATGACCTTTTGGTCCCCTTCCAATTCTACACTTCTATTATTCTTCTGTAAGTAAGATGGAGGAGGATCAAGTTTGAGCCGTATTTTTAATTTGCATCCCTGGCTAATAATAATAATAAAAAGGTAAAGGACCCCTGGGCGGTTAAGTCCAATCATAGGCGACTATAAGGTGTGGTGCTCATCTTGCTTTTCAGGCCTAGGGAGTCAGCGTTTGTCCACAGACAGCTTTCCAGGTCATGTGGCCAGCATGACTAAACTGCTTCCGGTGCAACGGAACACTGTAATGGAAACCAGAGCACATGGAAACACCGTTTACCTTCCTGCCACAGCAGTACCTATTTATCTACTTGCACTGGTGTGCTTCTGAACTGCTAGGTTGGAAGGAACCCCTGACTAATATATGGATCAGAACATGATCCTTCAGATTTTGCACTTCTCATACTTAGCCCACCCATATTAGAAAAGAAAAGGATGTATCAGAATTAACCCTCCCTAATATTTCAAATTAAATTCTATTGAAAGAAATTAAATTCATTAGCACATGCATTTGATTACCCATTTCACAAAAATGCAGTTGATATTGTGTGTGTTTGTGTTGCAAAATAAAATAAAAATATAATAAATAAATAAAAATAATAAATAAAATGCAGTTGATATTTAATGAATCGGTCAAGCCCTTTGCCGAATGCACACTTAGAATGCGATCCTAATCACCTGGATTTTCATGGCTAGAGGGGGTGGGGTTTTAGGACCTCTTTCCCAGCCTCACTCCAGTTGTGCTCAGATGGGTGGAATGCTGCACCACTGGTGGTAAGAAGCAGAAAACCCCCAATGGGGTGTTTTGTAGGTGTGGAACTGGCAGCTTTGGATGCAAAGCTCCGTGGATCATTGCTGGACCCAATCCTTGGCCCCATCATCTATGCCAGTTTGCACCTTGCATAGAGAAACTGAAGACAGAGCTGCCCAATTTCCACCCTGAATCTGCATGAGCTGGTGGGGCTTGGGATGGAACATGGATCCACCACTCTGCTCCTTTTCACCCCCACTTATTACTGCTTTGCCAGTCCTAAATCAGGACTGTATGCTCTGATACATTGCACATGCCTGAATCCCAATATTTATTTTTGAGCATCTTAAAATGATTAGGGTGCAGCACTGACCTTATTTTGCCCTTCCATACATCTATAAACGTCTTGTCAGTTATCTTTATTGTAACTGAATTTGATAACTGGATACATAATCAGCCTAATGAATAACTCCAGTCACATTTTCCATCTATCTTCTTTTCTTTCTTATTTTGAAATAAAAGTATAAATTACTAATTAATGCAGTGATGAATTCTCTCATTGTTATCTTTAAGAAATTATTCCTGTCATTTTTTTTCACTGTTTGTAAAGACAAATCAAATATTTGATTTTTTTATTCTCACATGCTACATAATTCGTGCAAAGCAAACTGAATTTTTGTTTACTGAGTGTCAAAGGGAGATGATAGCTAATGACGTAAGGTTTTTGGTTTTTTTTGGCTTTTTAAAAACCAACAAGGGAACAAGATATATTGAGCCTGAGGCAAAATCTTTCAACTCTTGCCTTTACAAAAGTCAGTTCACAGAGATCACGCTATACGACAAACCATTTTATTGGCAAACTGTCTATGCTATCCCAATAGCTCATTTTTAAAAGCCTTTTCTGGAAAAGTCAATTTAGCTATTCAGTTCCTGGGTTTCCCACACCAAATACTTTAGGATTTGCTTCTGATACGGTCAACAGATCTACACTAGAGTAATTAGTTTAAGGTTTAGAGACATGGCTTTATGACGCATACCATCTGTCTTAGTCTGTCACTGAGTTTCCCTTTGATCTAGGGAAAGTAGGTGCTCTACTCTTCAAAGACTAGGACATGATAATCAGTTCCCCCATAAGAAAAATCAGCAGAATGGATTTGCACATTAATGGCCACGATCCAGAGCATCAGATACACATATAGCTCTCTTTGGGAACTATGACAGGTACTGATGTGCTGAAATTTCCAGTTTCTCCAGTTTAATTTTCCTGTGAAAGGAGTTTCCAGTTTTCTACTTCATTCTCAGGAAACTTCAGAATTTCTTTAAATTTTCTGTTGGTAAGAGATTTTAAATTTGCAATCTCATGACAGGTGATGCAAGATGGTATGTTTGTTTTTCTTTCCGGCAAACCTTTATTCAGCACTCTGCAGCCTCCCTATCTGTCTGTGTTTCCAATAAGTGGAATTACGAACTGATGCCTTCCCCTAGGTTTTCACTGAAGTATAGGCACCCAGGAAGGCTGCAGAGTGGAGGCTAGTGTGAGATGATCTGTGGAAGGGGGAAAAAGGAAAGCCCTCCTAAAATCACTTAAAAATTAAGGTAAACATGATAAAAACCTTGCATTTCATCCAGGAGAATTTCACTGACCTCTCCCTGTCACCTTCAATAACGTTTGACTAAAAATAATTTTCTCAATAATTGATGGAGAATAATTTTTAAAAGTGAAGGACATTTTCAGCTCAGCTTCATGGTAGGAGCTTTTTCTTTTGCTCCATTGTGTGAGCAGATTAGAAATGGGGTGTAAACTATGTATATGTCTATGGAGATATAAATACACAAAGGACAATGCTGTAGTGGTAAGTTTTGAAGTACACAAGCTCTGTGTGACAGCCCCTATAGCATACCCCCAAATCCAAAGTCCATGGCCATGGAGAATCCATAAACACAGGCAGCTCTGTAAAGAAGTTTTACTATACAATAAATAAGTTTTACTATAAAAATGAAAGAAGACTGTCTAGTCTTTCAAGATGGAAAGCATCATAAAGACTTTTTTTTTTTGCAGCATGACTGCAGTCCTACAGTTACCAAGGAGAAAACTCATTTGACCTGTGTAATGCTTACTTCCAACTATATAGGTTAAACTTACAAAATCCTTTGAGCTTTAACAAAATATCAGCCTAACCACAAACTTTTAATTAGAAATGCAAACAGCCTTGCTAGCACAAAGTAGAAACCTCAGTCAAAGAAGGACCTGAAAGCCTCATTATGACTTTATTCACTTGCCAGAACAAGAGAAGACTGTCAATTACCCTGGCATTACAGCAGATGATCACATAACTCTGGAAAAAAATAAATCCCAGAACTTTGAATCTGCCACTCCATCTCCCTGTTACACCACTTATAATGGGTGAGGACTTGGGGGTATTGGCAGTCCGTCTTCATATATTCAAGATTAGATACACTAAATTAACTATGTAAATTAATGTAGATTGGGAGCAAGAACCACTTCTGTGCACATATGAAGTGATGGAGACTTCTTTTATCAATCCTTCCCAGATGAGGGATGCTGACCATTACTTTTGACATGAACTATTCAGCATATATATATAGTCAGTTCTGATTAGTTAAATCAGGAAGCTTAAATGCAATTTAACCTAAGTTAATTTTACCCAATATTATTTTTGGAAGTCATATATGACACAATTTCCAGTACAGTATTAAAAAATCATACTGGAGACACAACAGTAATATTAAGGGCTGTCAGCACCAGAAGTACAATAGCCACTTAAAATGTCTGCCTGAAGTACATTAGTGATATTTTGGAGTATATTTATAAACAGCAACTGGAAATTAGGTTTGACTTGGACATGCTTCAATGACTGAGCAGCAGACATTTCCCCACCACTAGTCAATTCATAGTATAGCATTTTCACCCAGCTCTTTGGCTTCAGAATATAAAAACAAATGATATGCATATGGAGAGTATTTGGCTGTAATCCAAAGATATTTGCAGAAAGAATCACCCATGCATTGGGGCTTTAAACTTTTTTTGGTGTGGCATTAATTTACATTATTACAGCTTCAATCTTATGGTTCATGTACCTGGGACTAAGCTCTATTGAACACAGTGGGACTTATTTCTGAGTTAACAGAGGAAGTTGTGTTATCTTGTTGTTCAATAACCACATTTGGATGATCATATAGTGGCTTAATAAACTGAGACAGGAAGCAGTCTTTTGCCTTTGCACTTCCCTTCATGAGACAACCAATCAAACCAGGAAGCCTCTAACTAACCATAGTTTCCTGCTTCAGATGAAATGGGAAACTATGGGCCACCAGCTTTGGAACAAGCCATGATATTAAACCACAGCTTAAAAGTGGCTTAATATCCTGGCTTGTTCCAAAACCAGCATGGACACAATGGGAATGTATGGCTAATTAGAAGTTTCCTTGTTGGTTGCTTATGCCATCAAGGGAGAGGTAAAAAAAGTTGCATGCATGGCCAAAAGGTGTGCTCATCTCAACATTTAAACCAAGATACAGTAGGCCAAAATGGGCCTTTGGGTCTAATTAGCTCAGTATGGTCTACCTTAACTGGCAATTACTCTGTAAAGTCTCTCCCCCATTATCTGCTACCTGATCGCTTTCACAGGAAATGCCAGGAATTGAGCCTGGGAAATTAATGGAAGGCATGTGTTCTATCACTGAGTTACAGTGCTTCCTTTATCCATGGAATTGTTCTGTTAGAAGTGAACAATTCCTCACCAGTTCCACTACCTTTTCTTGGTGTGCTCATATTTTATATGGTTATGTGTTCCAAAAAAAAGAATACATTTTCATAGATCAATCTGTCTCTTGATGTGGGGGTGTCAGTCAGTTATCATTATATACATCTCCAGCAATTACATGCTGGGAAAGGTAGAGTTTCCCTGTTAAATAACACCCAGGCAGAACTCAGTTGCTAGTACGGCTCTTACCAAATAGCATGCATTTTCCTCTGCAAACAGAGTTTATTACATTTTACAAGCACTAGACTGCTAGAAACATTTTATTAAACATTTCAAAAAGTTTGAAACTGGCTTATGAGCATCAGGAAAATCAGTTTTATTAGAAAACAAGGCTTCAGCTATGGCTTCATCACTCAGTTTTTCATACACAAACTCTGGAGTCTTTACTTTGAGAATACTAAAGCTGCTTGATGCATGGTGTGATAAAGCCTTATCTGTAGGGCACCACAGACCTTTTTATCAAATAATGATCCAAGTGAGCAAAGAAAATCTGAGCAACTTTGGAAAAATCTGGTGTTGACAAGACGGTCTTCGAAACCTTCGAATGAAAAGAGCAGGAGATAATCACTTTGCAAAAGAAGAGCTATTGCATTATGAAAGATATGTGCATTAAATGTCTGCTTCATGAATGTCTCCCCCCTCCCCGAATTATGGCACAGCTTGCTAGAAGATGTGTGTTAGCTGTCACCATAGTGCCAGATGGAGGTATAAGGTGGTGTGGGAGCAAATAACAGCAAAATGGGCTGGAGTAGGATTCAGTGGCCACCCACAGGGTTTGGTGCAGCATAGAGCAAGAATAAAGTCAGTGGGCAACCTTCCTGCTGGCCAATGCCACCATCCCAGTTTGACTGATGGGCAGAATTGATGGGAGTTGCATGTATTTCAGATCCACTGTGACATGGTGAACAAATTCTGGTTTTTCCTGCACCCACTTCTAATGGAACCAACAGTATCTCCAGTAAGCACAAACCCAAAGTTTGAAGGTGGGTACAAATAAAGTATGTATTTTAAAAGACAATATTTAGCCTTAAGTTCTTTTTAAGGGACATACGCTGAGAGCTGCAGCCAATTAATACACATCTCGCAATGTATCAATTCCCTTCCCCTTCAGTGAGGGCAATAAGGATAGAGGTAGCTGTATAATTATCCTGCAATTTAACTGCAGTCAAACTAGTCTGTCTATCATCAACTCATGATCTCATCCTTGTGCCTTTGGCTAAGATTAAATGTTATGGCAAAATTTGACTGTATATCAACAATGGGTTGACTCCCCTCTTTTAAGTGTCAGGCAAGTCTGGAATCACTTATTTTATTTTATTTTATTTGAGACCCAGAATGAGAGAATTGAAATCTTTGTTGAATCAGACAGTTGGTAGAGCAAGAGATCCTTAATTTCAGGGCCATGGGTCGAGCCCCAAATTGGACAAAGATTCCTGTACTGCAGGAGTGTCAGGAGTGCATGCAGGAGCCAGGCCCTGTGACTGGTAGGGCGTCGCAGGACTGGAGCCTTCCTGAGTTTGGCCTGGAAGGGCAAGGCGCAGCCACACAGGTGAGGCTTGACAGAAGACTTGTAGCACCTGGTGTCAAGGGCCAGGAGGGGTATATAAGACCAGCATTTCCCTCTGGCTCTTTGCCACAGCAACACGCTACCCATCTAGCTGTGCTTCGGCTTCCTGACTCCCGGTTTCCTGACTCTTGGACCCTTGGTTTCCTGACTCCTGGTTTCCTGACTCTTGGGCCCTTGGTTTCCTGACTCCTGGTTTCCTGACTCTTGGACCCTTGGCTTCCTGACTCCTGGTTTCCTGATTTGTGGACTCTTGGCTTCCTGACCCCTAGACTGCTGATTCCTGCTTCCTGACCTCTACCCCAGTCCTGACGTACCAAGCTAGGACTCTGACTGCCTGTAACCCGGACCGTGACAAGGAGGTTAACCTAGATGTCACCCATAGTCCTTTCCAACTCTACAGTTCTATTATTCTAAGAACATATGAATAGCTTGATGAGTTGGGCCAATGGCCTATCTAGTCCAGCATCCTGTTCTCACAGTGACAATCCAGATGACTGTAGGAAACTTGAAAGCAGAACCCAGGCCGAAGAGCTCCCTCCCAATGCTTTCCAGACACTAACATTAAGAAGCATTACTACCTCTGACTGTGAAGGCAGAGCATGACCATTGTCATAGGAGCAGGCAGTAAATTGCACCATTCACAATTTGAGTTAACTATTAGCAAAAACAGAATCTCCACAGACTTGATTGAGCGCCAGGAGTAATGAGCAGAGTAGCTCATCCCTGCTAGGTCTGGTCTCATGATTAAATTGTTGAGATTAAAACTCCCTGCCTCCTCACGGCCCTTTAAGTCCCTTCCTCTCCAGGGAAGCCAACCTCTCTGTTGCCCTTTTCATGCCTCTGGTTCTGGGATACCAGAGGAGAGGGGAGCTTCTTGCAGCAGGAAGGGGAGACACCCATGACATTTCACCAGCCTGACTCATCTCTGCTTCTTGGTCTCCCTCCTCCCCTGCTTCATCTTCTACCCCTCTTTGTGGACTTCTCTCTGCCACAGATTCTCCCAGCTCACTAAGCCCTGCTACCTCTTCAGTTTCCAACACCTCCTCTTCCTAGTCTTCTCCCTCTGACCACTCAGGGTTGTCTCACCACCACTCCTTGGGCCCTGAGCCTTCTTCCCTTGGGGGGTTTCCCAGCTAGTTCCTCCCACCATTCCTCTCAGTTCAGCCAGTCCATGGCAGCCATCATAGCTAGAAGCCATTTATAGCTTTATTCTCCATGAATTCATCCAATTCTCCTTTAAAGACATCCTGGTTATGTTTGAGGCATCCCTTTGAAATGCCTTTGTTCAAATATGGCCACCTTATAATAAGTAATTGACCTTCTGGTAGCATGAAATGTGGTTTCTAAAGAGTGCTGTTGATGAAAGCAATTGTTTGTGCTATGTAGAATGCAGGTGGGCATTTTGATGGCATATATCACATTGGAAGGTGAGTAGGTGAATGAATATTTGATTATGTTGAAACATAATTATACCTCAAGTAGAAATAGGGATTTTGTTGGCACCTGGACTGTTGCAATTGAATCTGATTCCTGTGTTTATGCCATTACAGTTAATTTTCAGCTCTTTTTGTGTGAATAAGAATAAGTGGGCATGTTCCCTGAATTATTATGATAAAGAACAAACTGTTCAGTATTTTGGTGACCCTCAAAGTGGAAACAGGTATGAGTCAGAAATATACACACATCATATAGCAGCAAACTGATACTTTATCCCAGTTGGGAAGGCAGCAAATACACTCGCAGAATGCTGTCATTCAAGAAATAAACAACATGCTGGAACTGAATACAGTTCAAAGGTAATCACCGTTTCACTTGACAAAGAGAACATTTTGTACCAAACATCATTCCCCACCCCGACTCAAAGAGATGTATCTGTCACTTTTGACAGAAACAAATCACAGAGCTAGGGAATAGCAATGTATTTTTTACGGTCAGCAGAAATGAATGTGAGTTAGTTTATATATTTAATACTTTACAGAAGAGTGAATTGTTAATGGTTTTAAAATGTGATGACCACAATCAAAGTCTTATTTACAAATCTGCATAGTAATGCATGACACAAGGCCTTATAGCTTCACAGAATCACAGCAGGAGACAAATGGGGAGGGGCTTGAAGAGCACACACCCCCAAACACCCTTTTGGCATCATAGCCAAAGGACCCGTCAGTAGTCATCCTTATATCAGGGCTGGAGGACCTTTTGTCCTCCAGAAGTTGTTGGGCTATTGCTACCATCATTTCTGAATATTGACCATGCCTGCTGGGGCCAGTGGCGTAGTGTGGGGGGTGCAGGGGGGGGCCGGCCGCACCGGGCGCAACATCTGGGGGGGGGCGCTCGCGCTCGCAGCTCTCTGCCCCTACCTGGCTCACTCACTCTCTCTCACTGCAGTGCTGGCTGTGCAAATCCTATCCGAGCCGCTGGGTCGCCGCCCACTGTGGAGGGGGTGGGTGCCAGGCGTGCGGTGCGGAGAGAGAGCGAGGGACTATCTGGGGGAGGGACAGTGCAGCGGCCGCCCAGCGCAGTGCTGAGCGCGGGAGAGAACCACACCAGACCAGACCAGGCAGCAGCAAGAAGAAGCTGGCAGCGGCGGCAGGTTAGGGGTTAGGGGGCGCAAATTACTTGCCTTGCCCCGGGTTAGGGGGCGCAAATTACTTGCCTTGCCCGGGGTGCTGACAACCCACGCTACGCCGCTGGCTGGGGCTGATGGGAGGTGGATCCTGGCTGAAGGGTCACAGGTTCAATCCCTGCTTCAAATCCTAGGTAATATAACTGGCAGCATGTTTAACTTTTGTGGGCTGGTTGGTCTGCTTGCTTGAAACTAGTTAAAGACATGTGGTAGGATGCAATCTTCACTTTGAGGAAACTATTCAATTCATAATTTGTGTGCAGAAGCAGACATATGAACCTGAACTAAGCTATCAATGTCACTATTATTCATTTAATGCATAAATAGGTAAAATTAAAAGAAGCATTCTCAAGAAGAAATCATACCAGGGGTGAGAAAAATATGGCCCTCCAGATGGGGTGGGCTCCCATCCTCCCTGAATATTGGTGGCCTTAGCTGCAACCAGAGGACTACAGATTCTTTATCCTTGCCTTATACCAGGCATGGCCAAACTTGGCCCTCCAGATGTTTTGGGACTACAGCTCCCATCATCCCTAGCTAACAGGACAAGTGGTCAGGGATGATGGGAATTGTAGTCCCAAAACACATGGAGGGCCAAGTTTGGCCATGCCTGCCTTATACCATTAGAAAGTGCATAGAAATCACCTTGTAATGACACTGACAAATCCAAAATGGTTCTTAAAGATGAAAAAGGATGAAGAAGTCCAAAAGTTGTAGAACACTTGATCCTTCAAAGTTCAACATTCACTTTATCCCAACTCATTAACGTTACAAGGATAAAAAAAAAAATACTAGATGAAAAAGAGAGATTATTTGGTTAATAGAAGGCACCATGCTACGTCTGCTGTAACACTCAGGACTGAAAAGCTGGTGTTTGTAATCTGGTGTCCCCTGCCAGGATTCCAGATGGCAATCTCACAGCGGACTCAGATCGCTGCTGTGAATGTAACAACAGCCACAGAGAGCTTTAGATAGTAATCAGGATTCCAGCACTTACTACAGTCAATGGATTGATAATCAGCTAGGGAAAAAGCCAAGGACAACATATTTGTGTGTGATCTGCAGGTTCATCAAATCCTTACTGTTTTTCGGAAAATGAAGTTTTGCTGGGAAGTGGGGAAGCGATGATGGAGAAGGGACAGGACAAAAATGTGGTTTCTGTATGTCCTAAAACAGGGGAACCATCCTGATGTTGCTGGAGTACAACTCTCAAAAACCTTTGAGAGTCATTGCAGGATATCATGTGGCCCCTACTGGGCCCTGATGGAGCAGGTGGTTCCACTAAATTGTGAACCACCTGAAAGAGTCTCCTGCTGCTGTTTTCCGCAGATGCAATAGAGGTGGTGAAGAAAGTCTTCTTTGCCGTCGCTATCGCCACTTAGTAGGCTCGACATTGAGCTCTAACTCGTGTCCGGTCAGATTCAGAATGGGTTATCCGCCACTGGCGCTCTAGCCATCTCAACGATTGTTTCATTGCCCTCAGATCCGTGGAAAACCACGGGGCTGTCCGGCAGGGACGCGGACTTATAAAAAATATTGGGGGGGGCCCGGGAAAGCTCATGAATAATTAATAAGCTCATGAATGTGCAAATAAAGTGGCTCCGGCCCTAAATAGGGCAAGCCACGCCCCCCAGCCAGCCGATTGGCTGGCTGGGAGGTGTGGCCAGTCGGGATTCCCCTGTTCTCGCGGGATTTCCGGCAGTGCCTTGGCAGTGGCGGTGGTGCTGCGAAGCAGCGAGGCAGGAGCCCCCGCCATTAGGGCGCGCGGCTGGCTGGCTGGCTGGCTGGCTGGCGAAGGAGCAGGTGGGGAGGAGGCGGGGGACGGCGGCGGCGCTCTGCTGGAAGGGCGCCCAAGATTATTGGGGGGGCTGAGCCCCCCCAAATAATTTTTTGAGGGGGCTCGAGCCCCCTCAAGCCCCATGGAGTCGGCGCCTATGCTGTCCGGACTCCATGCAATCGGAGAGGGCGCTTTGGAGCCAAACAGTCAATAGCCCTGGTTAACTGCACATTCCAGCGGGCCACCAGGGAATCAGCTGAAAGGCCATCAACATGGGATAAAACATCCCCTACCACTCTCTGGAAACCATTTGGATCCATTAAGTGGTGGGGGCGGACCATCTGAATCAGTCCCGCCTCCCTGCAGAGGGGAAGGGTTGCGGAGAAGTCCAGTTGCACCAGGAAGTGATCTGACCATGGCACTTCTTTGGTTTCGCTTTTACTTAGTGTCAGATCACCAACATCCATAGAGGTGAACACCAGGTCTAAGGCATGCCCGTGGCTATGAGTTATTCAGGGACAGCCTGAATGGAGGCCATGCTTCCCACGAAGTCCCGAGCAGCCCCTTGTAAGGTCGTGTTGGCATGGATGTTAAAATCCCCTAGGACAACCAAACTAGGTGTCTCCAGGAGGACATCCGCCACAACCTGAAGCAGCTCGGGCAGGGAATCCTTGGAGCAGCGGGGAGGTCGGTACACCAATAGGAATCCTGTACTGCCCCTATTGCCCAACTTCCAGAACATGCACTCAGAGAACTGGGTCTTTCCAATAGGACGCCTGGTGCAAACTAATGACTTCCTAAAAATCACTGCAACCCCCCCTCCCCGCCCACAAGGCCACAAGTTTGGATGCGTTGTGAAAGCAAATAAAAGAGTTGGAAACAGAAAAGGTGATGAAGCAAGTGGTACATTGCTTGCAGGACATAAGGAATGTTCAGATAATAAAAATGTCACAAAGGACATTGTACTAGACAAATTTGAGAATGGTGGTGCAAGGTGAAGTTGATATAGCATCAGATGAGGAATAAGGGACAAAGGATCTGGTTTCCGGATATGTTCCTGAGTTTCAAAAAACAATATCTAATGATCCAGCCATCCAGAGATACCGGTAAGTCTTCTGAGCAGGAACAGTATCATATGTGCTTAGGACTTGGACTTGCTTCCAAACTTAGTCTGTACCAAGCTCAAAGAATGGCTGAGAGGAATTTGATTGGCCTACCCTCAGTGTTCCCATCCTTTCAGCAACTGTAGCTGAAAGGATGTGGCTGCTCTAAACTCAGTGGGTGTGATTTGCAAAGAGCTCCTTAACTGTGCCTCATAGCAGGCTTTGTGTCCCTGAGCCTACCTTTGTCTGTATCTTTGTCTTTGGCTGCCATACACCCTGAGAACTTCATTTGTTTTACCCTGTTTGTTCCAGCCAGTTTCTCAAATTGCTACCATGTTCTCTGCCTTGTGTCCTTACATTTGGTCCTCCCATACCGTATATTCATATGTCGAAATAAGACTGAATTGTGTCCATGGGCCCACCACCCAAACCTGCAAGCTTCCCACTGATTTCTTCAAATGCTCATTCTATACCTATTTTCTTCAAGACTCTGCCTAATGGTTAGAGGGTGAGAAAAGGGATAGGATCATTTGGAGCCATGAGACAGCTTTCCTTACTGTTCTGTTTTCCGTGCTGTGTTTTCTGAGGTATGAACAAATAATGAGTTTGGTGGGTAGCTTGTTAAACTATGAAGAGGGGAAGAGGCTCATCACATATTCCAAAAGGACAGAAACTCTAGCAGTTACGGGTTTGTTTTGAAGGGATACATGAGTGTTCCATATATAGCCAGTAAATTAAGAGTATGAACTCCAAATCAAATAATAATTAACCAACTGTGAAAATAAGCAGACTCCTCAAACGTATGAAGAGAGTTTCACAATCATAGCATAATTTATCTACTGCAGTATGATTGTTCCATATGTCAAGTTCTTCATGGTGAGCAGAGATGGTGCAAACTCCCATGCTGAGTTCAGTACTGTGTTGGATTTTGTTTTAAATGTTCACACAGTGAGGAGTGACTGGAGTTAATTGCACGTGTTTTTCTCTATAGCTACTTCTGAGGATCATATTAATGTTGCATAAAATCATTGTGTACACATGTTTTATAGCTCCAACAATGAAGAGAGGTGTAAAAGGCCTCAGTTTTCCAAAGCTGAATGAGAAGTGAGTATTCTGGGTCCAGTTTCTTCAAAAAATTGAATAGAGTTGGCTGATATTTCCTGACAAGTAGAAGCTACAGTGGTACCTCAGGTTACATACGCTTCAGGTTATAGACTCCACTAGCGCAGAAATAGTACCTCGGGTTAAGAACTTTGCTTCAGGATGAGAACAGAAACCGTGCTCCGGTGGTGCGGCGGCAGCAGGAGGCCCCATTAGCTAAAGTAGTGCTTCAGGTTAAGAACAGTTTCAGGTTAAGAACGGACCTCCGGAACAAATTAAGTTCTTAACCTGAGGTACCACTGTAGTGAGGCAGGAGAAGGTTCTAGAACACACATTATTTGCTGCACCTCTGCATGGATATTATCTATCTCTAGGCTACAACTGGAATCATCCAAGAAACCACAATGAAGAGTTCCTGGGCGCTTCTAAAAAGGTTAATCCTACCGTAAGTACAGTTGAGAAGGGAAATTTTTAAAGAAATTTGGCCTCCAAAATGATGAGCAAAAAATTCAGTAGTGGGGTATCAACTGTTCAGGCATTTTGTGGGATCATGACTGAAGGAGACTCCACACTGATTGGAGAAACTCTGCTGAATGGCACTGTGCAGACACAATGGTGGTGAAAGAAGTAAGAATGCTTTGCATATCTCTATTTCCTCACATCCAGAAATGCAAGAAGGGCTTTTACTCTTGCTAGAAGCTCAGCCTTGCCCTCACCAGTTCTGGAAGGCTCCTATGGAAGAGTCCCATACGCACAGAGACTTTGCACCTGCCCATTAGGGGAAATAGGAAGCCCCGAACATATGTTTTTTAGATGCCCTTTTTATGCTGAGATTCGAAGAGACACCATTGACCCTTTGCTGAAGAGGCTTGCAGATCTTCCAGACAAGTCTAAACTTAATTCTCTCCTCTTAAGCAAAGATCACAAGATGACCTGGCTGGTAGCCAGATACTGTGCCCAGATTTGTAGGCACAGGTCATCCTCTAGAATAAAATAGCTTACTAGGGAAAAGCTGAAGTCTCCCTTTGGGGCGCCGCAGGATCAATTTCTATGGTAGCCCAAATCTCAGTTGTATGGGTGTATGTATATATCTCAATTTTAACTCATGAGCTATTGCTGCAATCTGCTCTAATTGTATATTTTATCTTTATGAATGCTGTCACTATTGTGTTATGCAAGCATAGCTCAGTTCTGTGTCCAGGACAGCTATCTACCAGCTCCATCTGGTATGCAGGCTGAGACCCTATCACAGATTGTCTCGCCAGAGTGCTACATGCCCTGGTTATCTCCCCCTTGGACTATTGCAATGTACTCTAGGTGGGGCTACCTTTGACAGTGACTCGGAAACTAATCCAGAATGTGGCAGCTAGACTGGTGACTGGGAGTGGCTGCCCAGACCATATAACACCAGTTGTAAAGAATCTTCACTGGCTTCCAGTACATTTCTGAGCACAATTCAAAGTGCTGGTGCTGACCTTTAAAGCCCTAAATGGCCTTTGCTCAGTATACCTGAAGGAGCTTCTCCACCCACCATCGGTCAGCCTGAGGTCTTCCTCTGAGGGTCTTCTGCTTGTTCCCTCACTGTGAAAAGTGAAGTTATAGGGAACCAGACAGAGGTCCTTCTCAGTAGTGGCACCCTTCCGGTGGAACACCTTCCCTTCAGATGTCAAGGAAATAAACAACTCCCTGACTTTTAGAAGACATCTGAAGGCAGCCCTATTTAGGGACTTTTTTAAGGATTGATGTTTTTATTATGTTTTTAGATATGTTGTAAGCCAACCAGCCTGGCTGGGGAAACCCAGCCAGATGGGCGGAGTATAAATAATAAAATTATTATTATTATTATTATTATTATTATTATTATTATTATTATTGTTGTTGTTGTTGTTGTTGTTGTTGTTGTTGTTGTTGTTGTTGTTGTTTACATCACAGCAGCACTTGAACAGAACCATAAGTTTGAGCTGTGTGAAAAGAAGCTAGTACATAGATTAATTTTATGGAATGTGGAGACATTTACTACAGGGAAGGAGAGGCGTTTTGCATAGGTTTCTGTTTCAATAATATTATGCTCTGATATTTAAAGTTTTTAGACCCATTATGCCTTCATAAGGAATGCTAAATTCAGCTGAACCGCAATGGCAGGTGTAATTTTGCATTACAATAGAACGAGTAGAGAAATTTCTTCCACTATGGTCATCAGTAATGCTGCTGCAATTACCATCAGCGCCGTTACTGTAGTTCTGGAATATCTTCAGAGTACGTGATTTGTAGTTATAGAGGCTATTAACAGCAGCTATTGATTCTGTTCATCATTTTTAAAACAATGATTTCAGTCTGAATACAGCCCATGTAGCTGCAGATTTGCATTACCAGTAAATGCACCTCCTTCTCACTTTTCAAAGGTGCACACTGAATAGTAATTCACTTCTCCCCTACCTTCACATTCATTAGCAGGGCTGTAAGAAAAGAAGGCTTGTTCAAAGTAAACATACCCCCTGAGAAGAGAATAATGTTTCTCTACACAGCACACACAGTCTGAACCATCCTCCCCTTTATCACTCTCACTTTATTTCCTTTTCTCATCAACACACAGGATTTCTGCTTTGTTTGCTTGCTCCTACCTCTAACCAAACTCCCTTCTATGACTCAGATAATGACTCTGTTGTCAATAAGAGAGTGTGGGCTTACTTAACACGGTGTGCACTTGCAGCAATCTCTAATGCAACCTTTTCCGGTTGTGCTTCTTTCCCACCCTTAATGTAGGCTGCAAATTTCAGAGTGGGCATTGCATCTCTCCTGCACTATGTGTACTTTGTAGCACAAATTCTCACATCCTCCAGTCACTGCCTCTCTTCTCAGACCACCTCTTTCAACAGTGTTTTTGCATGGCTGGAATATGCCTTTTGCCTATCTGGATGGAGAATAGAGAGGGGTGTACGAGTGTGTAGAAGGGAGCCTAATGGTCACTTAAAATTAGCAAGTGTTGCTGTGTGTCCACTTTTGCGTCTATCCTCACTAGGCTTGCCAAGCCAGAAGCAACCCAGACCTCGAGATTTCAGGGCCCAAACCTGAGATCTGGAGGAAGCCCCTGGTGATGTCACAGAGGGCAGCCCTTGCTGCAGGTGTGCATGTGCACTCAATCTTCCACGTGTCCAGCCAGGCTCTTTTTCTTCCTCTGCACTTGCATTCACCACTAAGCACAGGAGACGGAAGTTAATTGGAAAGAGGGAGGCGGACAGAACTCCCCCACTTGTGAGTCTATGCTAAAATTTGCAGCTGGCTCCTGACGCTGGAAGGTTGACCAGAAGGGAATATGGCTTTCAGGCAAATAAATAAATAAAAAGGTTTCCCATACCTGTTCTACACACTACACTACACTTGATCTTAGCCAAAAGGCCGAGACCTTTTACCTTTACAAAGTTAAAAAGGCAAAGGACCCCTGGACGGTTAAGTCCAGTCAAAGGCGACTGTGGGATAGTGGTGCTCATCTCACTTTTCAGGCTGAGGGAGCCGGCCTTTCCAGGTCATGTGGCCAGCATGGCTAAAATGCTTCTGGTGCAACGGGAGACCATGACAAGTGCCAGAGTGCGTGGAAATGTTTACCTTCCCTACTCGCACTGGTATGCTTTCAAACCTTTACACATCAATGCAGCAAGGTTTTAAAGACCGTTGGCCATTCAGGACTCAGGATGGCCATCTTTCTCTTCCTGCAAATTTAATAGCTGTTTGACGACCAAAAATTAAGCAGATGAAAAATATATCTATTGCTACATTTCTATGTTTGAATATATAGTTCTAATGGCTTGGTGCTCTTAATCTTAGTGGCCATCAAATGAGAAAATCTGGTTTTAGTGTGTGTTTTTACCGCATTTATTTTTCCATTCCAGGCCTTTATGTAAAACAGAACATGAATGGCTTACCCCCTAAGCCTGCAATATGGGATAGCTCTGATCAGCTCAATCATGGCATTTTTGAAAGCTTTTCTCACTTTCCCTCTTCACGGTGCTTATTGATTTCGATGTTGCAAGCCAATCCCCAAGCATTGTCACTTTTTCTTCGTTGCACATAAAATGTTTACAGCTTCTTCCCGGAAGCACAAGGCATCTATATTTGAAGTCTGAATTGTATCTCAAGTGAACAATAATTCTCTGTGGTTAACGCTGCACAGAATAAAAAGTCAGTTTCAATTTTGGGGGGAGGAGGAAAATGTGCATCCACAATCAGAGTATCACCACATTCATTTTGCCATTCAAAGCAGTTTCTCATCTTCTCTAAGGTAATAAAACCTGTCAGGTTAGGGGGATCACAAATCTGACAGCCACATGCAATATATTTTTCTTAGCTGCTTTTCCTCTTTGATGTAATGATGGTGCATCACATCGTTCTTAGGATACTAAGACTGTTCCTTGATTCCTGGATAAGAAATGCTCATTCTTTCTAATAATGGATTATGCTACACATTTAAGGATGGAATGTATAGCAGTTGTTGCAACACTACCGGAACACAGTTTTATAAAAGACCCTCTAGTATTCACTTTTATAGTTTTATAGTTACAAAATTTTGATGTAGCCCTGAAAATTGGACTCATTACTTGTTTGTTTATTGTTCTATCTTGGTCTTTCACCTGCCAGGACAGGAGACACCTAACAACAACAAAACCAATATAATAAAACAGCAATTCAAATTATCAATTTAAACATAATAGCCTTTAATATAAATGTAGCAGACAATAAGCACTCTCTGTTGATGCCTAAATGTCAGTAGTGTGGGGAATAGTGAAATGTCAGTCAAGAGGGCATTCCATAGCAAGGGGCCCACCACTGAGAAGGCCCTGCTTTGTTCTATTGCCCAACTGGTTTTGATCAGCATGAGCCAGGCCTCCCTGACAGATCTTAATGCATGAGCCGGAAGGTATCAGGGGAGACACTCCTTCAAGTCCTTGGGCCATAAATTGTATAGGGCCTCATACACTAGTAGAAACATCTTGAATTGGGCTTAGTAACTAACAGACAGCCAACTCAGTGTTCTAAGGAACCATATAATATGATTTATTATCACTGCCCCATGCAACTTGACAAAGGTCAGCCTTGGAGCTGTCTTCTAGGGCATCCCTGAGTAGAATGCACCACAGTAGTCCAGCTAAAAAGTTATTAGAGTACTCAACATTACTGAAGCCAGCTTCAAATTGAGAAGCACTTCCAAGCAATACATCAGCTTCATTGGAGGAGTTCTACTTAATGCAGAACAGGCAATTGCCTTAATTTGCTCATCTATCCACCCCCCCCATCTTATCAGAATTAAGCTTCAGTTTCAGTTACAGATAGGTAGCCGTGTTGGTCTGCCATAGTCAAAATAAAAAAATTCCTTCCAGTAGCACCTTAAAGACTAACTAAGGTCTTTAATACCAAGAACTAACTTAGTTGGTCTTTAAGGTGCTACTGGAAGGAATTTTTTTATTTAAGCTTCAGTTTGTGAACCGTCAGACAGCCCACCATTGCTGCAACCAGACAGTTGGAAAAACAGAGCGGACAGGAGGGAAATGGTATGTCATATGGGAAAGAAGTAAACAAAATGGAGGGCAGAACTTTATTACTTTGATATTAGGGCTGGGGGATGAATTCATTTGGTCTACTTTTTGCAATTGACTCACTTGCTTTAGTGCTCCCCAACTTGCTTGTGGATCAGAAAGCAACTCCTAGTTGGGTTACAACACTTCTAGATTTTGCCATGCAAAAAAACAGGCATACAAATATGCATGTTTGCATAAAAGATGACTACAAAATGCCTATTCTACAGGTGAACACATTGCAAAGGTGTTTGTTTTATATAAAAGTGGCACAGAATGTATATAAAATGCATATAACAAGATGGGACGGCACACAATGGGACATAATGGGATGGAATGACATGAAAAGAAACAGACCTATGGTTGAGTGCCAAGCCAGGATGAAATTAGCTACTTTGCAATATTCATATCTAGGGATTGCTAATTTGTCAGTTTCTTTATTTTTCCAGTCATTTTCAAATTCAGTTCTCCACAGTTTGCAGGGTTGTCATTTTTTTAAAAAGAAAGCCACTGTGAAAATTATTCAGCATTTTATGAATATATGTTTGTATGCAATTTTGCCTAATGTACAATTTTTGCAAATATCATGCGGTTTTCTGTTTTATTTTTCACTAACATATGCATTTATGTGTACACTTTGCAGCAGTATAGGCATATTTGTACATGTTGCATTGCAAATTTGGAGCAATGCAAAATTTTAAATGTTTCAGTTCATGTGTTGCTTTCAAAAGTGTGAATTAGGCAGGTTCACCTTTAAATGCTAACTGACTAGTATTTTTACAGCATTCCTATTTATATCAGATCCTCATAAAAATGTATCTTTTATTAAATGGCAAGACAAAAAGAAAAGATCAGGTGGTGGAGGATTTGTTCCAAGAGGCACTGGCTCCTGACACTTACTGCAAAATCAATACATGCTCCCTGTAAACATGAAACATTTAAGTAAGAGTAGAAAATGGTTTTTGGCCTCTAACAACATTCCTCTCTCAAAAGTGCTGTTATTTGTAAAAGATGCTCCCACACTATTCAAAGGGATCAGATTTATGCTTTAATTTGAGCTCCCTTTCTCAGGAGAATAAAAGCATTCATGACAACTTATGGTTCCAACATACTCAATAACAGGACTGAGTGGCATTAGTTCTATGCCTCCACCATATCCCTTCCCAATGCATTCTTTCTGCTTTCACCAGGTTGCATGCCATGCTTTGGGAAACAGTGCTGGTGATGCTCAGAACGTACGTCCTATCAATTATTTTATGCCCCTAGCAGAAAAATAATGAACGATGCTGCCATTTTGAGGGTGTGATCCTAGGCTTGCTTACTTAGATATGAATTGTGTCACAAACATGTATGAAACATGAGCCAAGTTGAATATCTGAGTGATTCCAACCAGAGATATTTCAGCACACATGTTCATCTCGGCATTATCTTGGGATTTTAGGCAGTTATTTTGACAAAGGGGTCAATTCGCCCTTCAGAGCTATTGCTTCAATTATTCAGTAAATGTAAACAAGATGAAATGCTGAAATTGAACTAATTTCATAGCCTTTGAGGGATAAAACCAGGTATTTGGTATGTCAAAAAATGAAGTAGAAAATTAGTTATGTTCCATTGACAGATTTCTCCAAAACGAACTGAAGATATAGATGATGGTGTTGAAATAATAAGCTATCTCTCCCTGTGAACCCCAGAACCAAGGTCTTGTTATGGCAGGTCCTCCATTTCCTTCATCAACCACTCCCTCTTTGTCAAAATAAAAAAATTCCTTCCAGTAGCACCTTAAAGACCAACTAAGTTAGTTCTTGGTATGAGCTTTCGTGTGCATGCACACTTCTTCAGATACACTCCCTCTTTGTGGTAGTCCACCTGTTGGCTTTCATTGGCACCCAGAATCTTCAGGCTCCGCTGCTGGCAAATAGGGCAATCAGCTTGGGGGGTGGGCTAATGTTTATGTTAACAAACCTTTAGGCAGAAAATTAAGGATGTGAGGGAGTTATGAGCCTAGTAGTAGCTGTGCCATTTCCTGTTTTAGCTGGGGCCTATGTAATTGAATACTCCCCCATCTTTAAAGGTTCAGTCTCTGATAGGGATGAGAGAGTCTCCTGTCTGATACTCTGGAGAGCCATTGCCAGTCAGTGTGGACAGTAAAGTAAAGGGACCCCTGACCATTAGGCCCAGTCATGACCGACTCTGGGGTTGCGGCGCTCATCTCACTTTATTGGCCAAGGGAGCCGGCATACAGCTTCCGGGTCATGTGGCCAGCATGACTAAGCCGCTTCTGGCGAACCAGAGCAGTGCACGGAAACGCCGTTTACCTTCCCACCGCAGCGGACCTATTTATCTATTTGCACTTTGACGTGCTTTTGAACTGCTAGGTTGGCAGGAGCAGGGACTGAGCAACGGGAGCTCACCCCGTCGCGGGGATTCGAACCGCTGACCTTCTGATCAGCAAGTCCTAGGCTCTGTGGTTTAACCCACAGCACCACCCGCGAGTGTGGACACTACTGAGCTAGATAACCTAATGGTCTGACTTGATATAAGGCAGCTTCCTCTCTTCCTATTTGCATATAGAATGGTAGATGTCAGAGAGATGTCATTTAGCCTAGTCTTTTCCTGATAATTTCAGCTATCTAATGTGTATTACATCTACACTTCCCTAAAAAAGAATATTCTGTTTTGCAATCCTCGACCTGCAGCATGAAGTGATAGTCCATGAACCATTGGCTACACAACCTGCTGTTTCTGTTGTTCTGCTTGAACAGCGTTCTGATTGGAACTTTAGATTAACTTTCCACTCTGAAATCTTCTTCCCTTTTTGTACATGTTCCTCTTTTCTCCTTTTCTTGTGCTCAATAAAATGCTCCAATAATACTCTTCCCCCTGAGCATGGACTGTAGGATATCAACAACCCAAAGGTCAACTGCTTTGAGCTGCTTTTCCCCATATTGGCATGAATCTACTCTAAACCCTACATGATTGCTTTGTTTGCCACATGAGCCATTGCTTTAGATAAATACATGCATTGTCTGAGAGATCCTGTTCTAATATTGGTTGCTTTTCTGCCAAGCCAGAAGGGTGTATTAACCTTTACACTATTGTTCCTTTTGTTCAAAAATGCTTTTGTAAAATTTGGCATTCCAGCGAGGGGAACAGTTTGAAACACGAATAGTGTACAACAGGCGATGTACTAATCAACTGCTCCAATTGGCCATTCTGCCATCTCATCCAATGATTTATTTTCCCCTTCCTTTCTCTTGAGAATATAGATAACCACCAGTAACATTCTTTTACTGCTTGGGAACAGTGATGGACTGAGACTCAATTCAGACACGGCAGAGGTTCTGTGGGTTGGCAGAATGATGCCTAAGAGATCAGACGTGCAGCCTGGGGGTACTTGTTGATCCAGCACTCTCTTTAGAGGCTTAATGTGGCTCCACACATCCCTTATCAGCTTAAGTTGTGACCTTAACTGGAAACAACTGGGCTGCAATTACTCCTGCTCTAGAAATCTCCCATTTAAACTATTGCAGAGTGCAATAAGACAGGTCTGGAAATTGCAGTTAGTGCAGAATATTGCCACAATATTATTAGCTGGTACTGAGCAGTTTGATCATTTTATTAATACCTGGCATCTCCAGGTAGGCCTGGGATTGTCTCCTTCCTGAAACCCTGTAAAACTTCTGTTCGTTAGTGTTTGTCAGGAGCCCAGGCTGCCATTTTGATAGCACAGCAAGCAAGTCATAATTAGTTGGAAGATTTATTGCAATACAAACAATTAGCCTCAGATGCCTAACCGCACGTCTAATGCTTATGAATCAGTTGACCCCTCTGAGGAGTGCTTCCGGGTCTGGCAGAATATCCTGAACCTATGACCCTTCCGTTTCCAGCTTTGTTTTCTATCTAAGACGTTTCCCATACGTCTGCTCCTTTGGTTAATTAACTCCCCTTCCGGTGAGGAACTGCTTTCCTTTCCGCCTTCCAAAACTGCCTGTGTTTCCTGAGAGAGTTGGTTTCTCTCTGGCATGCTGTCTGCATTCCTGTCATTCTCAAAGTGAGGGGGAGTTGATATACAACTGTTTGCAGCTGCCTGGGAAGAATGAGAGTCTTTCTCTTGCTGGCTGCTTCTTAACTCTTATTGTGCTCTTATACCTTGGGCAGAAGTGTTCATAACAGTGTTGATAATACTGAGCTAGGTAAGAGATTTTTTTCCTGTTTAGGATGACTACAAAAGTGATTTTTTAATATATACTTCATTGATATTTCTTCATGCCTGGATGTGCATTTTCTCTGGTCAAAAAAGTCAATGAGATTCTTCAAGATATATTGTCTATTGAAACGATAGTAAGGCTAGCTAGCTAGCTATTTATTTATTTACACACACACACACACACACATCAATATGTTACCCAATAACATAAAGTTTTCTGTGCCACCTACAATAATGAAGTACTGTATAAAAAACTATTTAAATGCAAGATAAAAAACATAAAGCCATAAAATCAAAAGCAACATAAATACAACAAGCCAACAAAACTTACCATAACCCCAAAGTTAAAACAATGTTTTCAGAACTGTGAGCACCAGATTACATGGAAAATGTCTGGATGAACAGAATGGTCTTCACAAGGTGCTGGAAAAGACACAAGATGATGGGATCAGCTGAAGCTGTATGGAAACACTAGTTCTCTTGCATAACCAGGGTGCCACTACTGAAAAGTCCATCTTTCTGGTAGTGACTCTCTTATCGCTTGGCCTCTGAATAGGAAGTTAGAGTCCTAGTAGATTCACTCAGGAGAAGGCCATTTCTTCAGGTAACCTGGTCCCAAGCAGTTTAAGGCTTTAAAGGTTTAAAAAATATTTGGTTCTGGAAATGGGCCAAGAGTCCATGCAGCTTACTTGGTTTTAATTGTCAAGAATCCAGGGGATAGTAGCTATCCAAGGTACCTGAACACAATTATCAGCACTTTCCCGAAGCTGCTGTCCTTAGGAATCCAGAGGGAAATGTCAGACCAGTTTAACATGCTTTTGAAAACAGTTTAAGGTGGTTAGGTTGATAGTTTCTTAGAAAACAATTACCGGTAAATGGCTCAGTAGTTTGCTTAGTAAAAAAATTCCTTCGCATGCACACGAAAGCATACCAATAACAAACTTAGTTGGTCTCTAAGGAGCTACTGGAAGGAATGTTTTTATTTTGTTTCGACTACAGCAGACCAACACCTACCTGTAACTAGTTTGCTTAGGTAATTTTAGACTTTGGTCCGAATGGTTTTATGTTCCCTTTTATATAGTAATGTGTTCAAAATATGGTGAGTTCTGCTCTGTCTGGGGCCCTATTGAATGGGGCCCATAACTTCTGCTCCAAAGTCCTGCTTTGGCTGCATTACTGGAGCAGTTTGCCCAATTTATTCAGATTGACCTTGAGTCTTTCCCCTTTGTATGGGTAATTCAAATTCTACATTCATGGTAGAAGAACTATACAGCACTACATACTTTTGAACCAGAAGAGACTTAAGAAAATTCATTGTTATCTGTAACTTAAATGGCTTCCTGGGATATTTTTATATTGCATGGCTGCTTTTGAGCACATGGGGAGATAAGCCTCCATTATAAATCATTTGTAATATTTCAAATATTCATATGATACATGTAAAATATTTATGTTATCTCAGTCATTTTCCCTTCCTTTCTTTTTTTATGACGCTTGCAGCCATTTAATAGCCCCCATTTCTGTCAAATAATTAATATATTCTATAAGTCTCAGGAAAAAATGTCTGTATCTGAGCTTTGAAGTTAGAAAGGAATTTATGGAAAATAAGAATCTTAACATTGCAATCTTGTGCACATTTGCTTAGAATTAAATCCCATTGAACACAGAGGACCTTCCCTCTGAGTAAACATGCATAGGATAGGGCTGTAAGAAATTCAGTATTATTTTATTTGCACATGCTCCATGGAGATGAATGGAAGCTTCTCCAGTGCCCTTGCACACCTCTTATCCCTTTCAGTTGGAATTATGCCAAATAATTTCTCCGTGGATTGTGTCCTCCCAGTTTAAGTGTTATAAATATGAACGAATATCCGCTGAGTAGCATCTTGAATGGAATATATATAGACATCTCCTAGGAATGCTGGCTTTTATTTAACAAACACTGATAGACCTGACAGTTCTGGCTGTATTTATGGACATTGTTCACACAGTTCTGTTTTCCTATCATTCAGCTTCTATAAAACTTCCTTAATCAGTTAAATTGGACAAGTGCCTTAGCTGCCATAAATATGGTGAAGCAGTAAGTTAAACGAGACACTTCTCAGACTTGTCAGTGCATTTGAAGGGCCTCTCAAGAGTGAGAAAGAATTAAAATGGATAGCACTGCCAATATATTGTTGATATGCCGGTCAGGTAAGAAGGGGCCGATGAAAGGTGTAAGAAAGGCTGCCCACTGATGGCAGGACAGGAAGGGTGGGGAACCTCAAGCCCAGGGTCAAATGCAGCCCCCTAAGATTCACTCTTTGGTCTTTCAGACTCTACTCATGCCACACACTCTACCCAGTCACATCCTCTCACTGCGGGTCATGCGCCAGGCTCCTCATTGACCTTGCTTCACACCTTCCTTGAGTCTTCATCCCTGGCTGGAATGTTTCTTTGTGACTTTTGCTTATCTGTTTGGAGAATAGGGATGTGTACAGAAACTAGTCTTCTGTTCACAGGTAAAATTTAGATTCATTGCTGTTCTGACTGTTGCTTCTGGCTCCACCCACCACTGGCATGTGGCCCTCAGAAGTTTGCCTAGAAAGAAACGTGGCCCTTGGTCTGAAAGGGGTTCCCAACGCTGAGGTAGTGACAAGGGGAGCTGGGTGGGATGGTGAAAAGTCAGGAGCCCTAGTCAGGGAATAGTCTTCTCCTGTGTTAAATGAGCATGCAAGAGAGGAGCGTTGAGGTGAGCACCGTCTCCACACTGCCTCACCATCAAGAATTTGATGAGTGAATTTTATTCTATTTCCCAGTGAAGAGAAAAGAATAATTTTCTTTATGAAGGAAATTGCAATAATCTGAAGGAAATTCAGATGCAATAAAAGCACCCTTATTTTCCAACTAAAAATGCATTTGTTTATTAATACACAGTTTGCATCACTGATAATCAGCATCAAAACAATCATTTACACCATATGATGGAAAAAACATAAATCAAGCAATAAATAGAGAAAAGGGGAAACTGAGATATTTCTGATGATTTCTGCATCAGTTCCAGGAATCAACAAATCTCCGTTCAAAACAGTTGCTGCTAATGCATTTCTAATCTATAGCCAGCTTGTTGAATTTGTTAGCTCTGCCTCCGATATATTCCAAAATTGCCATAGAACTTCTTTTTTGTTTAGAGATCTGATGTTTCCCATCTTGCCACAGTCTCTCTTTGCTGTTGTTATTATGCTTATCATTAATTCAGTGTTTTCTTCAGCTGTGAATTACTTCACATAATCCAGCAAAAGAACCAGAAGGTGATAGCCGATGCTGTGCAAGCAGACTTCCTCTTTATCCTGTTCCCCAATTCTCCCAGCCTTGCTCCAGAGGATCCCTCAAACATCTAGAACAGATTTTGCAAGTGGACATTGAGCTGTACTGGGAGAAGTCATGCCACTTAAGTCCTGGGGCAATGCCATTCAACCCTGGGTCCCCTGGTGTCAGGCTACAATTCCCAGCATCTGTCACTACCGGCTAAGTTAACATGGAATGAAGGGAGTTGCAGTACAACAATATCTAGGGACCAAGGTTGAAGAACACTGCTCTGGTAAATGGACACCACTGGACTTCACCCAAAGGATCCAACTGCATATTTTATTCTGTATTTTCTTTTACTTCCATTGCATTTGTCGATTTAGATTAGATGGTTGTGGCAGAGCTGATGCCAGTGCATTAAGTGAGCATAACTGTTTGTGATCAGGGAAGGATGACTACCACAAAGCAGCTTGGAAGTGGGAGGAGAATGTATTTTTAAAATGACAACCTGCTCTGTGGGAATCCATGCATATGCATTTTTGATGCATATTAACATATCGGGAGCAAGACTATTACTAGGTTATGTGTTAATCTACAAGCAGTTTTATTTTGTTGCACAACAAACAGCTCTGTCAAATTGGGGGGGGGGGCCCTATACAGCACTGAACCACCTTCCATCAAATGAGATAAAAGATGTACTCATGCTTGTCTCAGGCAAGCATAAAAACACATGGCAGCAAACTGCCATTTTATGTGATGGACAGTGCTGCTTTTGTTTCATTTGTGTCAGCAAATGTATTTCTTCCCAAGTCACATAATTCGAAACAGAGATGAATTTACCTGGTAGTAGCTGAACTCAAAATCCACTATGCACATATGGTAGCTGTAGTTGCATTCTTTAGATTGAGCCAAATAAGCATGACCCTCAGGCAACAGCATACTAGAGGTAAGCAGTTGACAGAATGAGAACAACTGTGAATGTAGGAAACATAGAGTTCCTTAAAAAAAATAAAAAATAAAAAATAGGGAAACTACAAACCTATGTTCAGCTAACTGGGAGCTAGTCCAATGAAACTGAATAGTTTCAAAGTAAAACAGGACTTGGGTTAGGTTTAGGAATGAGTAAATTCTCCTTGAATTAACTTGAAAATTATTCACACACTCCATTTATTAACAACATTTGTATACCGCCCAATAACTGGCACTCCCTTCCAGGTAACCTTCTGTTGACCACATGTCAGCAGTGGGTGGGGTTAGAGGGGAAAGGGGGGTGGATCAACAAATTGTACCTCTGTACAGTATACGGTCCTGGGATGCGGGTGGCACTGTGGTCTAAACCACAGAGCCCAGGGCTTGCCGATCGGAAGGTTGGCGGTTTGAATCCCCATGACGCGGTGAGCTCCCGTTGCTTGGTCTCAGCTCCTGCCAAGCTAGTGCAAGTAGTGTAAGTAGATAAATAGTGCAAGTAGAAAAAAAGTGCAAGTAGATAAATAGGTACCACTCCGGCAGGAAGGTAAACGGCGTTTCCGTGCGCTGCTCTGGTTTGCCAGAAGCGGCTTAGTCATGCTGGCCACATGACCTGGAAAAACTGTCTGTGGACAAACATCGGCTCCCTCAGCCAGTAAAGCGAGATGAGCACCGCAACCCCAGAGTCTTTCGCGACTGGATGTAACTGTCAGGGGTCCTTTACCTTTACCTTTTTACAGTATGCTAGTTTTAACACACATTTTCACACTTCTCTCTATCCTTTACCCAGACACAAAGGTGGATTATAAAAGTTCAAGGACAGGCAAAAAAAGAGAGGGGGGGGGGAGAAATTGAATTAAATAAGTTTTAAAACTATAAAAATGATGGGCAAAAACATTCTGGATGTGGAGTGAGACCAGTGAAGGGTTTTGCCTGGGCAGGGTTCCAAGGGCCAAGTGGAGAGGTCTGCAGGGTTGCATTTCGCTCCTGGACCTGAGGTTTCCCAGGCCAATCTAAAGAGAACTTAATCAGAACATTAAATTCAGAGTCTAAAGTTATGTGATTGTACTGCTGGGTCTCTGGAATGAGCCAGAGTTCCAGCCTTGTTCTTTCTGAATAGGGATGCATAGAAGAACCTGCCTGCAATTATAACCTCAACATGTACAAAAGGACATTTATGACTTCATAGGTTTCATTTTCATTTTTGTTTACTTCATAGGTTTCAGTCTTGGTTCTGGTCCCTGTGAGTTGTATTGCAGCCACTATACAGTTACTGGAGTTTTAATTACTGATCTCCTGTACAGTAAGAGGAGCAGAGCTACAGTGCAATTATAGGACAGCATGAGCTGAGTGATGCCTATATTCGAAACTGCATCTCTGCACATGTCACAGCAGAGAAAAGATTGTATTAATATGGATCAGAGAGATGTAGTGACCCAGATTATGTTTCGGTGTAAGGCTCTCATGCCCTTTAATCGAACTTTCTAATAACGACTCATAGAGGTATGATCTTGTGCAAATAATAAGGTGCTTGCTCTGTCTTTGGTCTTAATCCAGCTTTATTAAAACAAATGGGAGTTTGCTATTAGCTTTGAGACACTTGTTAGCAACATGAGCATAAGGTATTTTGAACATTCAGAGAAAAGGACACTCTACAGTATGTTAATGAGAAAGCCCAATAGGGAATGACTTAAAATTAAATATGAGAAAACCCAATAACATCATTCAGAAACTACATGTAGTGAAATATCAAAAGCCATTACAAACTCTCCCCCAATGCTAGATGCAATCTTAGCAAAACAAGCCACTGTTTTAGGAACATAAGGATCACTTGTTCTTGCCAGGCAGTGGCAATTGTGGCAGGGAATGGACCGCTGCTGGGCCAGGGCAGCATTCTGGGCCTTGCAAGGCTGGCTGGGGATATCATTTCCTCCTCTGCTGTAGCTTCAGCCAATCACAGGTGGGTTGAGGGGGCGTGGTCAAGGAAGCAGACCAGAGGGGAGACTTCCCCTTCTCTTTTTTCACTCTGGTCCACTCCCTGGGCATAAAAGGGGCCACCCCCAGTGTTGGCAGCTCAAATGGAGCTGGATCCCCCATGCTGTGTGGCATGTCTTGACTCTGTCCAAATATGAGTGTGCAGATCATGCTTAAGGACTTCCTATGTGAATATTGGGTCACCATATTCAGGGCCAGGCAGGAATTTTCCAATAGGCAAATTGGACCTACATCATGGCAATTGTTATAGCTTGTTGGATGATAAGGTATTGGGATGGATCCTTAGTCAAGGTGGATTGGTGTGGGTTGAAAGCCCCACCTCTTTCTAAAGAATTTGGGGTACCCTGCTAAAGGAATCCAGAGGGGAAATGCTTCTGTCTGGATTCCCAGATGGGGGCCAATAGGCCATAGCACTCCTCCAAGGTGGCGATCTTGTGGGGATTGCCCCAATTTGATGCACATCATAGGGTGACCCTTAACCCAGGATTGACCCTGCCAACCAATCAACCATCAGACAGACTGGTTAATGCTGGACAATGCCTATGCCAAAACCTATGGACACCTGTAATCAATAAAGTTGTGGCCTATTTTAATTGCAAATTTTTGTCACGCCTTTATTGCTTCTCTCATGCCTCTGCCCTTCCCTGCACCAGACTCACTGAGCCTGTACCTGTAACAATAATGCCAAATCAGATCCCAGCCTCACAAAGCGGTACAGGGGGTAGGAGCAGTGTGTGCGCTCCAGGAAAATGCTCCTGGGACAATTGCTCCGGCAGCCCCCTCCCCAATGTTATGCTACTGCTCTGTAAGGATATCTCAAAAATTCCTCAGAGCTTCCCTAATCCTCTCTTCACTGATTAATATGGCATGTTAGTTCATGTTCTTGGCCTACATCATATAACATGACACAATGCTTCCAGTCAGTACTCTGAGGATTAGCCTACTTTAAAAATCATTTGCACAGTGTGTCATTGCATTGTGGAAAAGAAAAAGGAATGCTCTGATGGAAGTTTACTAATCAATGAAACCTTCCCTGATACTGGATAGGTTGGAGATTGTGCTGGTATAGTCTATTCTTTGAATTACCATGTGACATTATCTGAAAGGACACAAAGAATACGGTGGTGATGATATGACGTGTCTATTATGTATGATGATTTTCAGAGTCACATAGCTGAAACAGTCATTTTTCATACCGTTTGATGCACAACACCCAGCCATTAAGTTCTTGAACCATCACTGCTCTGGAGAACCATCAATAGCTAATCTTTGATTATGATTCTGTGATTATGATTCTATTCACCTTGAACTCTGTGGGTCAGATTCCACCTTTCTGTTTTCACTTCCTTTTGAGTTTCTGTCTGGGATTGAATCTATAGGTTCAGTTTTTGTTCAATTTCAAATGTAACCTCAATATTTATTGCCCAACATTTTATGAGGTGAACAAGATTGCCAGGGAAGAAGCAGCTTACTAGCTGGGGCAGAGTCACTACATTCGCTTTCTGGCAGGTGGGTTGCTGTTGTTTACTGGGAGGGAGAAGGCAAGGCAATGGAGAGGTTGGCATAGTGCAAAAACACTTGCAGAGCCAATCCAATGCTCCTGCTAGTATGTTTGGTTGCACCAAGCTTGCCACTGCCTCACCCTCTTGGTAAGCAACAGAAGCCCACCTGCCAGAAAACTAGCATAGAGATTTTGCCCCCACCTGCAGCCCTCTTCTGTGTATGGGCAATTTCAAGCCCTCAGATTATTTCCTAGAACATTTACCTGTAATAATGTCAGACCAAAATGGATTCTATTACAAAGCCATGCTCTGAACTATATTTGGTATTCCCTCTACTCTTCACTCAAAGGAGGAATAAATGATTACAAAAAGTCCAAGCAGCAAAGGGTGGCATCTTCAAAGGAACTGTCCGCTGTGAAAAGCAAGCAGTACTCTCAGAAAGAAAGAAGAGGGACAGTGACTGTCCCTGAAAATATATAATATTTGTCATAGAGGAATTCAACTGTGAATTGACCAAAGTCAGAATGTGCATAAATTATAAACTAACTTTGAAGTTGAGCTATTTCATCATTTCAAGAGGAAAGTTCTTACATACCACTGGAAGGCATTCTGGAGGGGTAGGCTCTAAACTAAAAATAAATAACACAGAAATATTCAGCACACAAAGATAATGTGAAACGAGTGAGAACAGCACCTGTCTTTAGTGAAATGGTATAGATTTAAGCTGATTCAGGGAGCCAATGTGGAGTAGTGGTTAAGAGCAATAGACTTGTAATCTGGTGAACCGGGTTCACGTCTCCGCTCCTCCACATGCAGCTGCTGGGTGACCTTGGGCCAGTCACACTTCTTTGAAGTCTCTCAGCCTCACTTACCTCACAGAGTGTTTGTTGTAGGGGATGAAGGGAAAGGAGATTGCCAGCAACTTTGAGACTCCTTAGGGTAGTGATAAAGTGGGATATCAAATCCAAACTCTTCTTCAGGGCCAAGCTAGATAGGATGCAAGGAGATTTTTGGTTGGGTCTTCCATGGATTTGTTTTTGGGTGTGTTTTTTTTTAAAAAAACCCAGTAGCTGCTGCTGTTTCCCACAAAGCCTGCTGTGGGTGTAGAAGCCACCCAAAACCTCCAGCTTGATCAGACAGGTTACAGCAATACTATTCATCACAGTAATATGACTCACCATCAGAGTCAAAGCATTCACTTTCATTTTTTGGGATTCAGTTTGAATCTATTCACTCTCATTGACTTCACCACAGCTTCCAGATACTGCTACAGAATGGAGAAAGCAAGCAGAGAAGCAGAGATATCAGTTTGCTATGTATTTATTTGTTAGTTTCTTTACAAAAGCCCTCACAGGAATTGATCAGCTTTTTAGTGTACACTTCTCCTAATATTTCTTTCCATGCATTATAATTTTTGTAACTTCATTTCATCAATATATGCATTTTAATGCACACTTTCCCTTATGATATGCACATTTCTTCACAGTATTTGGCTAGACAACATATCACCACATTCTAAGAGGTTAAACGTTTGGTGGATAACTGTATTTTTGTTCCCATATCATTTCAGGAAGTGCTTATTAGGCAGTTGTGCATTACAGTGCAAACAGGAACATATTTCTCACACATCACAACTGCAAACTTCCTGACACCAATTCCTCTGGGGCTGGTTTAGCATCCTTGAGATGTACACTCACCCCCAACACTCCCACCATGTTCCTGAAAGATGCAGGAGGAAGGTTTGACCCTTGGAGTCAAAAGGTATCATGAGGTCTAACAGAATCAATGTGCAAATTATTTGGCCGGCTAATATGTATACAAAGACCATTCATCATGGACTGGACAATAACCACAATAGCCAATGTGTGCTCAGCATGAGAGGAGAGGGGCGGAGAGAAACACACACAACTAGAAAATACAAAGGCAGTGGTAAAATTGCAGAGATGCCTACAATGTGAAAGGCATTCCATTGCTAGAACATTATTTGTGCTGAATCCTGAAGTTCTCAGCCAGTGGACCTTGAGTATAAGATTGCTCTCCGAATTCCTATGTTTACACCAGATCCACTTCTTTCAGCCTGCCAGATATTGGTAATATGAACCCAGTCTATCTTCTTTTTTAACTATCAAATTATGGAGGAGAATTTTTATTATTATTGACCAATCCAGCCTTAAGAATCTTAAAGACAGTTTGCAGAGGATGGAAGGCAGGGACCTCACATATATTGGGATGGGGTAGCAATTAGGGCGGTCAGACTTCTTATGCCTTGTTGCTCGTCTCTAAACACTTGTCTTCTCACACTGACATATCTCTCTTACACATGCACTTTCTAAACATGACAATCACCAGTTCTTACTAGACACATATTGTTCACAGTCCATTGCCCCAACATTTTACAAAGACCCAGTCCTTCCCTTCCATCCTTTAACCTAATATCCACTCCAGAGGGCCATGCTCATATGACAAATAGTCTGGAAATGAAATATAGTTACTCTACACTAAGTCAAGGTAGTATCATAAACATTTAGTTTACTCTTATGATTGTTTTATATTCCTGAATGTATATTGAATACCTTGTCTTATGGTGCTTACAGTGGATATTCTCAATTACAGAAACCTATTTCCCAAGTGAAGGTCATAGTATTAATCTAAGCTAAGTATGCAGGAGATTAGAGCTGTCAGTGATTTAAACAAAGGCAACAGCCAAGAGCGCCTTATTAAGCCAGTTGCCAAGAGGGCCCATCATTGTTATGAATTTAAACAATAAATGCAATGAGATATTAGGGTAATTAATTAAACAGATGAGAGGCACTCCCAGAATGTACAGCTACATCCTTATAAAACGGGGGAATTGATGAAATCATAAAACTGGAGGCAAAGTTGTTGGGCTGGTAACTATAATAGGATTTTCCCATACAGAACCATTTGATATGCCTAGCAGTAGACACATTACATTAAACTTCATTCATAAATCATTAGCCCCTCACAGAACGATATTTATGAATGCATTACCCAGTCATTCGCACACTTTGCTGATATATCCGATCATTTACTTTACTTATTTTGCTTTCAAAGTGAAATGTTTTAAATAATTTGCTTAAAGTTCATAGCCATTTATGATGCTCAAGTCAAATAACAGGATTGTGAGACTGGGGTAAAATTGGAGGTCACTGGTTGATCTGATCCTCTCTTCCACTCACCCTTTCCCCACCTGTTATACAGGAGGAGAAATGGTTTGTTCAATGCATTCTACTACACATATCTGATGTTTTTAAAGCAATGGTCCATGCAACATTGAACCCCACAATGTAAGATAAGTTTTCCTTGCCATGAATACAGAGGAACTTCCACATCTTCCTGACAAAGAATACCTGATGGTAGAGAGGTACTAATCCACATTCCAGCTTCTGAGGAAATAGAAACTTCTAAAGCAAGATGGAGATGTATAATTGGAACTATGCATAACAAGATGCAAATGATTGTATTAAAATCTCAACAGCTGCTTCTGTTAGGAAAACGCAGCTTCAGGAGGAGATGATTTGGAGCTGCAGGTACCTAACCCTACTTCACCTGTTCTGTAACTCATCCTAACTGCTTCCCCCTTGCCAGGGGCTTCCAGATATGTTCACCCACACCTGGAGTGGGAGAGCAGCAGGAGGAAAGTGATAGATGTGGGAAGAGTTCATCTTCTTGTAGCTTTCCCAAGCATCCTTTTCTGTAGCTGTCTGGTACATGAACACATCTTCATTGTATAACTTTTCTCAAATACTTGTTTTTCCTTCTCCCTTGCACTTTTATCTTTTGGCTTAGACCCTCTCTGCCAGCAACTTCTCTACCTCTGGCTCTGCTCCAGGGCTATCTGCCTGTAGTCCCTGAATCTGCCAGATGAGGACTGAGGTTGAACTCCCTACCTAAAGGCCTTCCCCAAGACAATATTACCAGAAGGCACAGACTCTGAATTGGCCAGCCACCAAGCAAAGAACCTTACTCTTTGAGTAGTCGTCAATAGAGAAGACAACAGGGACTTCCTGAGCCCATTCAATGGTTCCACAACGTGAGCCTGCAAGCCATAACTCCACTCTTTAAGATTCTCTATAGCTTTGCTTTAGGGACAGTGCTCTGACTCCTATCATCCCTGATCACTGGTCAGGCTGGCTGGAGCTGACAGGAGTTGTTGTCCAAAACATCTGGAGAGCAGAAGGCTCATTGCAGAAGGCAGCTCAAATAGGACATGTGCTGATTTTAGCATGCACATTGTGTACATGTGTACCAAAATTATAATGTATCCAAAGGCAGAAGCATCTGTTTCTAAAGATGTCTGCAACAGAGCATAAGATAAAAACTATAGTGTATCCTAATAAGAGAACAATAGGAACAAATGTACACCATGCCAGAGGTGTCTAAAAAACATGCAACGTGTTTAATAAAATGACTGCAAAAGTGAAGTAAGTGTCTGTAACACACTTGTTTTCATTAAAGTGAAGATGATTTCCTGGCTTTTTCCAGACAATTTCCCTTTCCCCCTTGACTGACATTTTCTTCTTATTAAAAGAAAACAGAAAGAGAACAATACATCTCCAGCAAATGTTTACATACAAAGCAATACACAAGCACAGGCTTAGACATGATTCCTTCCAAGATAGCGCTCAATGGTAGATTTTAAAGCCCTCCACATTTCTCTCCAATGCTGTGTTTTAAATAGCTGGGAACATTTTTTTCCATATAAATGTAAATTGGAATGGATGATTTGAGAAACACATGGCTTATCTATTTTTTGTGGAGGGACCTGGAAGACAAAAACAATAAAAATACCACACTTGCCCTTAAAATAAAGAATAGAGCCTCCAAAATACACAACAATCCAAGGGTGCATGGAGAAGAGAGAATTGAAATCTCCAAACGATTGTTACAAGACTCAGGATGTGAAATTCTGCGGCCTCAGTCTGGAAAAAGACACTAAAATCAATCGCTTTGAACATGCTTAACTGTGCTATGGATCATAATCTGAGAGTTGGTTGAAAAATATTTGAAATGTATCGCTTTATGTTTTTAATTGCATTTGACATATAGTAGTTGTTGTTTTTTTCTTTTTAAGAAGTATTAATGAACAGGATTTTTGATGCTGATGCTTGACTGGCATTTTCCATCATGCCCTGTTTTCAGATTCTTCAGGACCTGGGAGAGCTCCCAGGATAGGTAGATTCAACAGGATACTTCATAGGCGCCTTCACCAACATGTCACCCTCCAGATGTTTTGGACTGCAACTCCCATCAGCCAATGGGAACTGTAATCCAAAACATCTGGACGACTTGCGTTCCGTAAGTTGAATTCTTTCAGGAAAGCATTAATAAAAGCCTTACGGCTGATTTCACTCTGGTTTTCCTGCTAATACTTGTAGTTTGACTTGCTGAAATCTTTTTATTAGCTTTGTTAGCCAACTTGGAATCATTTTAAAGGCAAAACAGCAGGATATAACAAAGATTCCTTTTGGTGGGGGTGCCATTTAGGGAGGACAAAGGAGATGCTTCCTCCCCCCATTTGCCAGACTGCATGCAATGTGTTCCTCCAACACCCATATCTGGTTAAACATTACAAAAGTTTGCAAGGAACACTGGTGGTTTTTATTTTGCTATTTAACAAATACTCCCAAGATTAGATCTATAACCCTACTCGTGAACCCTTGAAATCCCTCCCCCCCCCTACTGAAATGGCACTCTGATTTTAGACAAAATCAAGTGGTAATTCTAGGCTGATGAATGGATTAACAATTCTTAGAATCTAGATGGATGACAGTGCAAATCTGGGCATGTCTACTCAAAAGTAAGTGCCACTGAGTTTTTGGGGCTTACTCCCAGATAAGTGTACAGTGGTACCTCGGGTTAAGTACTTAATTTGTTCCGGAGGTCCGTTCTTAACCTGAAACTGTTCTTAACCTGAAGCACCACTTTAGCTAATGGGGCCTCCTGCTGTCTTCGTGCCGCCAGAGCACAATTTCTGTTCTTATCCTGAAGCAAAGTACTTAACCTGAAGCACTATTTCTGGGTTAGCGGAGTCTGTAACCTGAAGCGTATGTAACCCGAGGTACCACTGTATATAGGATTGAACCCTGCATACATTTTCTATCCACTTCCTTGAAGAGAGGTTTTGCCAGTATAGCTCTTTCTAATAATGGTGGTAGGCAGAAGCAGCTTGTCATTTTTGAGCTTCAAGTAATATACAGGTTTTGGTTAATAGTTGTAACGATGCTGGTTCTCATTAGTGAACTGGTTTTCTATAATTTAATTGTGACATTCAGCTAAGGATGTTTCTTTTGAAGGTGTAAATTTTTGATGATATGTGAATAAACCTTTCAAATTGCAAATATGAAATAATGGATGTTTCCTTCTGACAAAAAATTGTCATCCAATAAATCCTTTTTGTTTGTTGTCATTAATCATTGATCATTGCTTTACTTGTATAAGATGACATGCCATATTTTATACATTTTTTAAAAGTTTTCATTAAAGAAAAACAGCCTGCCTTCCAAAGCAATGCATGTTTTTTTTTGGATTCCCCTTTGAATATATGCCCATATTTACAGCTTCTTGAAATCTCAATGGTTTTTCCCACCAGCAAGGTTGGTGGAAAATGAGTGAAGAACTATTGTTGTTTTCTGAGTACTTGCCTTTGAGAATACTCCTGCCACCCTCCTAGCCATGCTTGTGGAGACTTTGACATCCGCCCAGAAAATAGGAGGAGAGAAGAAGAACTGGGAGTTTGATTTTTGCCCTGACTAAAAACAAGGTAACCCCTTCCGGGGATATTCAGAAACTGCTTGAGTTATTTTTATAAAATAAACCTGCAAACTACAGTGTAACTATTTCTTGTTCAGTGAGTTCACCCAGTGTCACAGTATTGATATTTTATAAGTAAATGAAAATACAATACTGGTAACAGAAAGACATGGATGTGTGATGACACTGGAATGGTACTTCATTGGACTCTTGTGCCTCCCAATACAGATGGGTTACTCTAGAGTTTCTCTTCTGTGTACACAAAGTCAAACCTTCATAATGTCAATGGCATAAATAGTCTGTTAGGAACAAAAGTGTGTTCTGCTCACATCAACAGTCTAGCTGTCTATCAAAGTGGGAACTCAAATGTTTCCGTCCACATCTCCACAGGGAACACTAAAAGTAGTGGAAATAAGGAGGCAGTGTCTTCAGAACAGTGGTGCAATCAAGGCAGGCCTTTGGGGCAGGGCTCCTGGTCCCTACTCAAACAGGAGGTCTCCCACTTGCAGCAGGATTGGCTTACCACAATCTGAAATAGTTGAGGTCTAATTGTCATCTTAAAAAGCAAGGTACTGAAAGGCCATTACATTCAGAGCCTAAAATTATGTCTTTCTTACTTACTTAGCCAAACCTTTATCAGACATTACAAGTATAAAGGTAAAGGGACCCCTGACCATTAGATCCAGTCGCGGACAACTCTGGGGTTGCAGTGCTCATCTCGCTTTACTGGCTGAGGGAGCCAGCGTACAGCTTCCAGGTCATGTGGCCAGCATGACTAAGCTGCTTCTGGCGAACCAGAGCAGCGCACGGAAATGCCGTTTACTTTCTTGCTGGAGCGGTACCTTTTTATCTACTTGCACTTCATGCTTTCGAACCGCTAGGTTGGCAGGAACATTACAAGTATAGGCCATCATAAAACATCCATATATAAAATTTAAAAATATATACAAATAAACAGCCATGTAAAATATGTAATAACAAGGATTTTCATTGGGATTCCTCCCCCCACCGCTAAATACTGCCATTTGCCACTTTAAGAGATACTATTGACAAAAACCTAGGCACCCTTGCCGTTACGTCTTGGTTAATGTCTGACAAAAAGAATCTGATATTTTCATTGTGTGCCGTGATGTTAGACTACCCAAAAATGGGGATAGCACATGTTTGCATAGCTGGTTTTACAATGTACAGTAGAAAAGAATACAGTGGTACCTCTAGTTATGAATTTAATTTGTTTCGGAGGTCTGTTCTTAACCTGAAACTGTTCTTAACTAGAGGCATGCTTTTGCTAATGGGGCCTCTTGCTGCCACTGTGCCGCCAGCGCACGATTTCTGTTCTCATCCTGGGGCAAAGTTCTCAACTAGAAGTAACTCTTCCAGGTTAGCGGAGTTTGTAACCTGAAGCATTTGTAACCTGAGGCATTTGTAACTCAAGGTACCACTGTATGTTCTACAGTGTCCGGTACATTCAAAGAACATCCACAATGTCTATCTTTTCTGGGGATGCCCTTGACAAAAGCTGATGGAAAAACATTCAGTCAGGCTAATGTAAAGATCTTGCATTGGACTGGAATTACAGTGGTGCCTCGCAAGACGAAATTAATTCATTCCACGAGTTTTTTCGTCTTGCAGTTTTTTTCGTCTTGTGAAGCACGGTGTCAGAAAAGTTTTGGAAAAGCTTCAAAAATCACCAAAGTCTTCAAAAACCTCAAAAAAGGCTACCACACCGCGAGCTATGAGTTGCTCCTCGAAGTCAAGTTGCAACTGTATTAACGGTTTTAAGAAAAGGGAAACAAACTTGCAAGACGTTTCTGTCTTGTGAAGCAAGCCCATAGGGAAAATCGTCTTGCGAAGCAACTCAAAAAACAAAAAACCCTTTCGTTTTGCGAGTTTTCCGTCTTGCGAGGCATTCGTCTTGCGAGGTACCACTGTATTAATTTTGAGATATAAGTGACCCTGTTATCTGTTGTATTTAAACTGTAGAATTTGGGGGAGCAAATTTTATTTACAGCTGACTCGATGTTTTGTTTTTCAGTGTCCCTTAATCTGGTTTGAATATTGCGATAAATATATTGTTCACTTGAATTATACAATATTTCCAATTATCTACCTCTACCACTATTTTAGTTCAAGTAGAAATAGTGAGCTGGTGTTATTCCCTCCCATTCTCCCACTTTTCTTTGTTTCAATAATCAATATGCAATAAGTGTCTGCTTCCATGTAGGGCTAGCCAGATGTTTCAAGGAAACCAAGAAATAAAGCATGAAGTCAACAGCCCACTACTATTTCTTCTCTCTCTGAAACTGATACAGAGGCATTTTTCATTATAGCCATGGAGAATCTGCTTAGCTATGAGAGTTCCATTCATTGATTTCTGAATGATCTTGAGTTCTAGTTGTATGAGAGAAGAAGAAAAGATCTACATACCAAATGTAATTGTATCAACTCCTATCTTTTCATTGCTGCTGAGCTTGATGTGTTCAGCCATAGATCTGGAAGGACCTACAGCACACTTACAATTGCTTGCATGTTGGCAATTCCTGCAGTTGTGAACTTGGTGAAATAAGAGATACTAACCACATGTACACATATCAAAGGGCCTTTTCATATCTTTCACTGGGTATGTAGTGGGGCCGGCATGTGCGATCCCATTCTCTCTTCTCCGCATATTTGGGATATATTTGTGGAGAATATCTGAGAAGAGCTAAATTGGAAGTGATTATGTGTATTTGCAATCTGAAAAATACATTTATTGGCGTATTTTCAATTCCACACTAGGCACAACAAATACACCCAGCATTATTGTGCCGAAAACCAGGTTGGATTTGAGAAGGATAAAATCACACAAAATTCATGGTCTTGCCAGCCCCACAGTCAAAGGAACTTTAGTACACACATGAACTTGCCCCTCCCCTAGTAAGAGCTTGTTCTATCCATTGAGCTCCTCAATGCTTGAAATATAGCAAGGATATTAGATTAAAGATCTGGTCCAGCATTTAGCTTGGAAGACCATTAAGCTATCCACAGCTATGGGTTGCTGTCCAACCTTGCCAGATGCTACCACCATTCCTACGTCTCAGAGCTAGAAGACTTCCCAGGCTTCCTTATTGTGCTTTACAGAGCTCTACCGATAACGATGGAACATGTTTTCTGGGTGCACCCCTATAAGCATAATTTTGGTCGAGCAGTTTTGAGGTTACTTTTAATTTTTCAGAGTGGAAGGCTCACTGGGACTGTGGCTTGCGCTGGGCTTGCCAGACAAGAAATATACATCCTGTGTAATTGGTGGCAATTAATGTAAAGTGCTATTATGTTAAATTACATCATACAATTTTCTGCACATTATTTGATTGTATTAAGTATTATGAACTGAAAGTGCACCGCACTGGAAATTTTGATTCACTTTCTTGCCTGCTCCCCCAAGACGGGCTTGATGGAAAGTCACAAACGATGAAGAATTTCTTTTAAAAATTGGCAGATTAATATTTGTTACTCTTGGAAAAATGGGTTGTTATAATATTGCAGTAGATTGTACAGCTGAGCAGGGGATAAGGCTAAAACAAATGCTGTTGCAGGATAATATTTTGACAAATCTGTTCAAACATGTACTGATGACAAGGGGATTTTCTAGTATTTTTTCTGGTTTAGTTAAATGTCATCATACCAATATGTTTCTATCTCTTGGAAGAATAACAAAGAATAACTTCATTCATTGTAAATTGTGCTACCCATTATCTTCCCTGTGAGTGTAAAAACAGAAGAAGAGTTTGGATTTGATATCCCGCTTTATCACTACCCGAAGGAGTCTTAAAGCAGCTAACATTCTCTTTTCCCTTCCTCCCTCACAACAAACACTCTGTGAGGTGAGTGAGGCTGAGAGACTTCAAAGAAGTGTGACTAGCCCAAGGTCACCCAGCAGCTGCATGTGGAGGAGCGGAGACGCGAACCCGGTTCCCCAGATTACGAGACTACCGCTCTTAACCACTACACCACACTGGCTCTCAGCAAACAGCAAAAGGAATCCAGATTCGACTGCCCAGTGAGCAAATGCCTACCAAGTTAACATAAGCATAAGACTGTACAATGGGACATTTGTTTTCTACAGAATTCTCTGCCCTAATTTGAGGGAATTGATGGATGTTCTCACTGAATTTCTTCAAGAGGAAGGAAAGTTCTCCATCCATTTTTCAGATGTAGGTCTCACCATCCTTTTTTACTCTAGCTTTTGTTTTCTTTAGGGTGTTATTGCAGATATCAGCAGCAATGGTATTGGTAGCAGGGATACAATTTTGCATCCTCTACAATGCTCAAGATCTAGCATTCTAGGTGTTTTTGTGTGTGTGTGTGTGTGTGTGTGTGTGTGTGTGTGTGTGTAAACAGCAGCCACCACAAAACATGGCAGAGAATATTTTGAGGGAATTCTGCAAAATAGGGTTGTTGTTTTAAAGGGATGAGAAAAGGAAAGATCTCAGAAAATGCCGTCCAAGAAATTTTTATCTCTAATTAGAAGGTGGAATCCTGCCCTGTCTCCCCCACCTGTAAGAATACAGCATGAACAGAGCTTCCATCTCCCTTATCATTAAACATTGGCCTTTGCTTTAGAAGAGGACGATTTCAAACTCATTCCTTTTCTTAACTGCAGGTTAATTGGCCATCACTCGCTTCTGTGACTCTTCTTTCTCATTGCTCTGATAGAGCAACACATTCAAATTTCCTTTTCTTGCCCTCCCACTTTACCCGTGGATATTTTAACACTTCTGTCAGTTTTGTGCTTTATTATGCAGATTTGGCTCTCCTTTACTTGGAAAATAAATGTGAACAATATTCATTAGCACTGATGATTAATGACTTGTGATGTGTCTCTTTCATTTGAAACTAATGGCCCTAAATAGTTTCAGCAAATTTGCGGAATTGAGTTTTGTGTGGCTACTTTTTATTACCGTCGTGTGAGGAGAATATTGCTGATAAGCAGGGACCAGGCAGAGGATGGTGGAACTGGAAGTTAATGACTGCAACCTCCAATCTCAATATGCTGCTTATATAGGGACAGAGGAGAATTTCATTCGGTTCACAATTTAAAGTGAATTAATTCAAAGTTCATAGATATATACCTTTTTTTTGCTCTATAAGACTCACTTTTTCCCTTCTAAAAAGTAAGGGGAAATGTGTGTGCGTCTTATGGAGCAAATGCAGGCTGCCAGCTATCCCAGAAGTCAGAACAGCAAGAGTGATTGATGCTTTCACTGCGCAGCAATCCCTCTTGCTGTTCTGGCTTCTGAGATTCAGATTTTTTTTTCTTGTTTTCCTCCTCCAAAAACTAGGTGCGTCTTGTGGTCTGGTGCGTCTTATAGAGCGAAAAATATGGTGTGCAGGCTGGAATGAGGTTGACAATCAGATTGTGCCCCACACCTAATTTTACCATGCAGTTTTGGTTTTAAAAATGCACATGGGAAATGCATTGAAAATGTATGCATAATGTGTGTTTTAGGGATATATACACACACACACACACACACAAACATGTACAATTTAAATATGATTTTATTGGGGGGTGTTAAAAAAAGATCCACAGAAAATGAGAGAAAACAAACTTATGATTGTGGATCTGACATAGAATGGAAGCTAGGCTGTCCATCTCTAGCTGCTTATACTTCTTTCTGTATCACACTTTATTCAATCAATCTGTGATGCTCCAATGATGTCATTCAGAAATGCTGTTGTGTTGTGATTATACTTCTGTTGTAGAAATATAGAGTTTGCCTTTAAGTGGAAAGTTAAGGCATAAATGCCTCAACATATATAAACAAAACTGAGTTGTTTTTGCCCTTGCAAGAGAGTCGTATTTGCCTGCATTTATCCTCAAAGTTAGAGAAAAATGCAGAGGAAGCACCAGCTAGATAAGTAAAGGAGTGGACAGTGAAAAGAAAAGATGAAGCAGCATTCAAGGCAATAAAGATCTGACACCAGTGCTTTTGGGTAAGCAATATCCTCTTGGTTTCCTTATCATACATGGTGGAAATGATCCACCTTAACTTATTGCTCATTGTTGCAACCTGTCAGCAAAATTATTTATGGCACCTCCGACACAATTTATTTCAATTTCCAAAGAGAGATAATGCAGATATGACAACTGAGAACAGAACAGAGATAACTATAAGGGTGGTTCTACTCCACTGAAGGATGAGTCCATAACCAATCATATTAAAGAGGAGATAGATATACCGTATTTTTTATCCCATAGGGCGCACTGGCCCATAGGACGCACCTAGTTTTTTTTGGGGGGGGAAATAAGGGGAAAAATTTTATTTTCCCCCCCAGGCACGGGGCTGGGGTGGGGGAAGCCCAAGCTTCCCCCGACCCCAGCCCCCAGAACAGGCAGCTCTCCACAAAGTCGCGCAGCTCTCCCACTGCTTGCCGAGAGCTGCACGAAGCCTGAAGCCTGGGGGCGTTGAGTTCAGCGCCCCCAGGTTTCTGGGTCCAGGCAGCTCTCGGCAAGCAGTGGGAGAGCTGTGCGACTTTGCGCAGCTCTCCCACTGCTTGCGGAGAGCTTCCTGAAGCCTGGAGAGCGAGAGGGGTCGGTGCGCACCGACTCCTCTCGCTCTCCTGGCTTCAGCAAAAGCCTGCATTCGCCCCATAGGACGCACACACATTTCCCCTTACTTTTTGGAGGTGAAAAACTGCGTCCTATAGGGCAAAAAATACGGTAGTTAAAGACAACTGTACCACCAAATAGTCTCCAAACAACAACAACAACAATTTATTATTTATACCCCACCCATCTGGCTGGGCCTCCCCATCCACTCTGGGTGGCTTCCAAGAGAACACTAAAATACAATAACCTATTAAACATTAAAAGCTTCCCTAAACAGGGCTTCCTTCAGATGTCTTCTAAAAGTTTGGTAGTTATTTTTCTCTTTGACATCTTGTGGGAGGGCATTCCACCGGGCGGGTGCCACTACCGAGAAGGCCCTTTGCCTGGTTCCCTGTAACTTGGCTTCTCGCAGTGAGGGAACCACCAGAAGGCCATCGGCGCTGGACCTTAGAGTCCGGACAGAATGATGGTGAAAAATAGTCACCAAACTCATCTTCAGTTTCAATGCAATTCATCAGGCAGTGCAGGGTGGGGTGGGGAGGGAGAAAAATTGCAATGTGCACTTGCCTTCAGACATGGGGACTGTTGCATTAGTCTTCCTGGTTATAAGGCTGTCATTTCTGTCCCAGTTCCTAATGGTGCTTTGTGCTGAATTACCTGTTGCATTATGAAATGGTGGCTTTTTGACCGATATGCTGCCACATCGCACAAAATTTCATTCGCACCAGTGGGTGTGGTATAACACAACAGTGGTCACCATTGGACATGTTGTCAGCCTTTATGTGCATACGTACTTCTGTCTCCTCTTGATTCACACATGGAAATGGTGGGAAAGAACTGTATGTTAGAATATCACTCCAAACTTCACCCCAAATACACAGTAGTGGTGATTAGGTCTATATCTTGCTGCCCAGTGATTGTTTCTGTGTATCCTTTTCATGCATGGAAGTGGTTGTGTGAATCCACTCTGAAGACTGGCTATTATTACTACATGGTGAAGGGTATTCGGTACATGGCCAGAAATTGTTACCTCAAGTTTCCAGGATTGAGCAGTGGCACCAATATATGCTGGATCAAGCTAAACCCATATCTTTATCCATGTTGCCCATTTAGATTTTGATGCAATTTTAAAGAAAAAAGTGGTTAGTATCTTGAGTGGCTGAATGAGGTTGTCACTCTTTATGTGTTCAAGTTGTAAACTTGCACAGAACTGGAAGAAAAAATTCTCTGACAACCTAAGGAAAAAATCCCCTGACATTGTAACTACCTATAATAATACCTTGCAGTGGTATTATCCTTCTAGAATCAAGTAACTTCTTTGGAGAAATACACATTCTTGAAGTCCTCCCAGTCAGGACCTTGAAACGTTTCTGAGGTGTTATCATCTGAGGAAGAGCTTCGAAACAGGAAACATGTCTGTTGTCAGATGCTTAGAGCATTCTTCAATATAATAATAATTTGGTACGACATGCTTCTTTGTAATCCTTGCTGAAATGTACACTTTGCAATTGTAATGCTATTTTGTCTACTTTATTGCAAACTTCTTCCCATTATCAATATATTGTTGTTACAGTTATGTGCCTTTCAGCACTTTTTATGGTGGTTATTGTAAAAGTATTGACACATCTGTTATTTTGATTTTTAAGAATGGCCCTCCATGTGCTCTTCTAAGAAGTGTATTGATTCAAGAATGTGTGGCAAGTGGTGTAGCTTATTTTATAAATAAGATCTATTTGTGCCCAAGTTGCCTTGAGCTCAAGTTTATGCGCTGTTCTTCCTGTTAATGTGTGACTGGTTAATAGTTTATGTTTTTCACTCAGAAGGCTATAGTTTGGGTTGAAAGGGTCTGTTGCATTAACAAAAGTCACTCCTCTCCTGCTACTCAACTATGCAACATCCTCTGCCATTCCAGAAGTTTCCCAAGGGAACTTAATTAGGAGAGAAGAGAGGAGAAGAGACAGTCCCATTGTACAAATAGGTTTCTGTTCACATTTACTGGAATCTTTTAGTATTCTGCACATGTTTAAGGGCACTCCCTTCATTATCACCACTGTACAGGTCCTAGAAAAGAGAAGGGAGTGGTTTTTTGGGGGGGGTTTCTTTTAATTACAGCTCCATCAACTAATCTCCAATTATCTCCAATACTGATATATGATGGGCTTGAGGCAATAAAACAGAGGAGAAATTACTAAATTTAAATCCATTGTTACAACCTGTGTTGATTTATTTTGATTTATTAATCATGAACAACCAAGGAAAGTGCCCCAAGGCCATTCTGCAACTGCCAAAGATCACATCTAAAATGTGTAATAAAACCTCTGGCTATTTAGACAGAATCGTGAATCAGTGTGTGTCATCTGAGTAGTGGCACAGAGGATGCAAATTTATATTCCCTTCAGAAATGTGACTATGAAGCATTGCATTGTGACATGTTGCTTGCTTGCATTATCAATGACCTCCCCATTCATAATGTGCCCCAAACTGTCAAGTCATTTATATATGCACAAAGTGACTTGCCCTAGAGCAGCATAGCCCTGCAGTGTTAATAAGTTAAATTCCCAGCTCATATTCTGCAAATCCAGCTGATGAGAGCACAGCAAAGGGGGTTTATTGGTGATCACTGGAGCTACAGACAAGCGATCTGTTGGCTTCAGGACCAAACTAGGTATTTCCCAGAGATATGCTAACTTTATCCAAACATCGCAAAGCCACTGTGGAGGAAGTTAGGATTGAGGCTATAGGGTAGAGAATGCTTAGCCTTTCCCTGCCTGCTATTCACCCCAAATCATGATCCTCTCCAATCATTCACTGCCCACCTCCTCCATGTAGTTCCAAATGCTCATTTTGGTATGGGGAGAAGCGGCTTGGCTTGGGGTTGATTTGGAGTGAGGAAATGGTTACCAAATAAAGGGTTAGGTCTCTCCCTCATCCCTCATCTAATCCCAGACAAAATAAGGTGACTTTTGGGGAAATTAGAGATTGGATGTGAGAAGGCTATGTTACTTGTTGCACAGTCCACTGCAGCAAATAATGTTTTTATTCGCTGGATTGATTTCTGTTCTGGACATGGAATGAATAAGATAACATTGGCAATTTCTGCTTCCATTTCTGTTTTTGTCAGAATCCTCCAGCGTTCCTAATTTGGAGCAAAGCTTAATGTGAGACAGAGGGTTTTAGGTCTGACTGGAACTGCTTCTGTCTCCATGTTAGAAACCCTAGCCCCTCAGGTGTAGACAGCTGTGGAGGAAGCCACTTGGGCGCCTGGGGTGGCATGCCCAGGGGCGGGGCGAGCCTCCCAAGGGGGGGGGGTTAGGTGAGCCACCCACAGGGGTAGGGCACACCACAGGGCCTCCCAAGTCTGCCTGCCTCCTCCCACTCAGTCGCCCTACAGCTGGGGCGGGGGGAGGCAGCGGGTGGAACATTTGGGCAGTGTGGAGCCTGTGCACTCCCAAGCCACCGCGTCTATCCCAGGAGAGACGTGTGGATCGGGCACACTGCAGGCCCCACAGTGAATGCCACCTGGCATTTTGTCACCCCCCTCAGCAGTGAATGCCACCCGCACCCACCACACCCCTGTTCCTCCGCCCCTGGGTGTAGAGCTGGTTATAGTTATTCTGAAACGAAGGAGAGACTTGGGTGCTATTCAACTAAGTTTTACTCAGGGTAGACCTATTAAATTTAATGGCCAGAATGTAGTCATATTCATTAATTTTTCAGTGGATTTATTCTGGAAAAAAACACCCACTCTGCACATGTTCAAGAGCAGCTCCTATTCAAAACCAGGTCCTGGAAACAAAAATGGATTTGGGGTTTAAGTCTTAAACTATAAGCTCTGAAACGGTATTTCCCTTCCCCTCCCATACTAAGCCTGATATGGCCTTTCATAGGGAAGGGGGTGTGGTTAGTTCAAAAGAAGAAAGTCATTCTTCAATCTTCCCCCTCATGAGAGCTCTGTGGAATGGCTCAAAAAGATTATAGGTTGTGAGGAAAAGCTTTCTTAAATTGAATTATTAAAAGGCCATCCTGCAAGAAGCCAGTTATGAAGAATGTCTCAAGTGTATGCCTAGAGAAAATATATCAAGGCGAATCCAATGGGAATAGCCACACACATGTGATCCCCATTAAGTTAAAGGGAGATGGGCGAGGGCTCAGAGGTACCTGTGTAAATATTAAAAAAAAAAAAAAAAACATGATTTGTGTGGCAACTATACACATCTAAGTTCTTCATTTATTCATCAATGTTAGTATTGTTTAAACAATTTTAGCATGCATGTGGTCAGGAAACTCAATTTTGATAGTCAGGGACCTTGTGTCAAACAATTATTTTACATGATATAACTTCTCTCTTGTGATTTTGAAATTCTTTCCCTCAAGAGACCAGCATTAAATGTGCCGAGAAATAGTGGTAAAGGAGTCCCCAGGAGTAATCATTATTATGCATTCTCTTTTTGCAGGAAGGGGGGGGGGGAGAGAGAGAGAGAGAGAGAGAGAGAGAGAAGAGAGAGAGAGCAATTTTCCCCTTTGTAGTTTGCAATTTGCACAAATGTTTTTGGTTTTGTTTTTTCCTTGAGTGAACCTCGCTCTTGTCAGCGTCTGTGCAAAAAGCTCAGCTGAAGTTTAGCTAATTAGGCTTTGCTTTGGTGTGTGTGGGGCGGTGTGCTTTGAGTAGCAGACGGAACTTGAGCATTCAGATCAGGAATGTATAAAATTTCTGTTATCCTTATTAATGAGCTAATCACAAATGTCTCCAGTTCCTGCTTCTTCTATGTGCTCGATTAATCAGTGACAAAATGTTAAGATGTAATGTTGTTATTGTAATTGGTTTTCCTTCATGCGATTTTGCTGCTGTGAGAAGGCCAGCTCCAGAGATGGTCCATATTAATACAGTTAAACTGAAACAAACAAACATTACTCATTTTGCACCATTTGGCACGCCAAGTACCTCTGTCTCCATGTTGCTGGCTACATTTCAGAAAGCATCATGTCATATTGCATTATGCTAAAGGATATGTTTGAACTGATGTATTGCTGGTTTGTTCGGAGACACCTGGCTGATGAAGTAGAGTCATTTAAATGAATACTTAGAGGCATTTATGTTCATTATCTGCTATTAATCCAGACAGACAGTACTATACCAGTCTGATTACAATGTGTGCAGACAGACTTGCTGTGTGCTTTTGAATCAAGCATTTCATGTACTTTTCACTGAAATCCACAGGTTTTTCATTACATCTCTAACCAGCTGAAATGAGTGTTGCATCTCTAAGGACCTAAAGGGTTAGGGTTAGGGTTGAGCAGAAATTTGCATACTCAGCTCCATGGGGCTTTACAGATTTGCGCATCCAGGCTCCTAGAAGCCCCAGTTACATGGCAAAGGTGGTCCTTCTGGTCTAGCTGTGAAAAGGCCTTGGTTATGCATTTCTAGGCAGAATATATATATATAGCAATTTCTACCACCACAACCACCCCATGAATGGTCTAGCCTGAGAGATGCATAGATTTATTTGGATATAATAATATAATAATATTTTTATGAAATAGGTGAAGTAGAGTCTGGAAAATATAACAGGAAAGACTGAGAAATGGTGGTTGGTCTTTTTTTTAAGAGAGCGGAAGAGAAAGAATGGTACGTCAAGGATGTTCACTCTGAGCTATTTAGGCATCAGGCATGTGAATGGTGATAGTTTGGTTTGGCTCTCTCTTTCGTTTTCTTACCACAAGGCAGTTGGTTCACAATAGGGTGACCATGGTGTGGGTTTGAATAACTCATATTGCATTGTGCTTCGCGCCCCAAAACCCATCCCGAATGGAAATAAAGACACAGTGGAGACAGAATTTAGTTTAAATGTTAATGGGCAAATTTTGGCCACAACTTTATTAAAATACACAAATGTGACTGGTATTGGCTTAGGCATTGGTATCAAACTATATCTGGCTCCTGCCCCACCATGCAGGAAGCCTGGAAGGGTAAACAACCAGCAGGGGGATCTCCATCAGTGTATATTGACTGGTGCTCACCCCTGGGGGTCCTGGCATGGCCCAAGCCCCTCTCCGGGCTTCAGATGAGATCCAGACCCCTGGATTCCTTTAACTGAATACCCTATTCATTGGAGGGGCAGGTGATGGCCGCACCTCCCTTCCCCACATTCCCCTCAACCAATGCCTAACCACCAAACCTTACAAAGTCGTGATGATTGCTAAGACGTAAGCAAAAACCAAATGGCCAAAGCCAATCTGCCACATTGGAAAAAATTTCTACCAGGCCCCCATTCCAAAACAGGTGACCAACTGAAGTCCAAAACAAGACCAGACACGACCTAATTAATGGGTGGGTGGGCAGTGCGAAGCAAAAGGAGGTCCCTACGTTGCGCTGCCAAATAGATACCCCCAACCCCCAACCTTGGCACGCTGCTGATTGGCTAAAGGCCATTGGCATAACTGTGGCACCACCGGCTTAGAGTAGGGCAAGCCCTGCCCACAAGCCAGTTAGGGAAGAGTTTCAGGGCTGAGCACAACATGGGCCCTCTGTTAGGAGGATCCAACTTGTGAACCTTTGGCCTAGCTCTTCATCAGTTAAATATGGTATCAGAGTTTAAAGAATGAAGTGGAGTAGAGACATAATATGTTACTTTTGTGCAACTGGAAAAAATATATGCCAGAACAGAATGAACTAAAAAGTCAAAGCGGCCCACTCCCCAAAACAAAGAATAACCCAGGCTTCTTGGGAGACCCTATGGTTATGGATCAGGGAGATGAAAGATGAAATGAATATACTATTTCCCACTTCCCCTGATGTCAGTAAGTTATTCATAAAATGCTCTTTTTAAAAAATACAATTCATGCTGTTAGTAGCCTTTTACCATTGCAATGAAGAATAAGAAAGTGCGAGCCTTTTATCATTCATATTGAAAAAGCTTAAACTTTAATCTACTCAGAGCCAGTAACTGTTATTTGATGTTAAAGGATGAGATTCATAAACTACAGAATGACAGTTCCATATTAAAACAGAAGATAAAGCATACTATTTGATGTAAATGTTACAGTACATCTCATATTTACCAAAGGGACCATCATTACACAGATTCATTACGGTAGATCTTAGTATCAAGCAGTGTAATTTAATCCTAGATTAACCTCTTCAAGGCTGATGGTTTGCCACCTCAGAGCTGTTTCCTCCTTTCCTCCTCTCAATTGAATCAGCACATTTTAGATACCAGTGGCTGGGAATCACAGGTGAGGAGAGCTCAGGGCTTCCCATGGTCATCTGGTTGACCACTGTGAGATTAAAGTGATGGACTAGATAGGAAGGGTTGTGTGGGCCAAGGTGTCAGAAGTAGCACTCTCAAAGTTGGAACATTTTACTCATCCCAGTAGAGTAGCTAAGCATAGCAAGTCTGCACGGTTACTGTTTATCAGCCTTATTGACAGAAATGACACCTTTTATCAACCCCACATGACCCACACCATGCACTGGGGGGATATCTCTTGGTGAACTATTTTTAATATTGATCTCAGAATTGCATATGCTGCAATTTCCATTTCTATCAAAGCTGGTAGTCTTGATCAGAGTGCTCCATCAGTGAGCTGCCATGTGTGATGGAATGTTTTCGTTTGGTTTTCTGAATGTTTCGAAGAAACAATAAAACTTTTTTTGAAACCCTCTCTATCTCATAGATAAAAACTGTCATTACCCCTAAAAATGAGTCCGTATTGGTTAAGAAATTAAGGCTGCAATCCTATGCACATCTGCCTGAGAATAAGTCCCATGGAACTCAGTAGGATGTATAAATAGACATAGGTAGTATTTCATTTTAAGATTGCAATCCTATACACATTTACTAAGTTGGAGGCCCTATTGGACACAATGGGATTTGCTTGTGAGTTAACATGAATTAGACTGCAACATAAGTATACACCCTGACCCTATCAAGTTAACTCAAACATAAGCCTTATTGTTTTTTTATTGAAGTTGCTCCCAGGATTCAACTCTAAAGTTTAAGCCTTAGGTACACTTAAAGGTAAAGGGACCCCTGACCATTAGGTCCAGTTGTGGACGACTCTGGGGTTGCAGCTCTCATCTCGCTTTACTGGCCGAGGAAGCCGGCATACAGCTTCCGGGTCAAGTGGCCAGCATGATGAAGCTGCTTCTGGCGAACCAGAGCAGCACACGGAAACACCGTTTACCTTCCTGCCAAAGCGGTACCTATTTATCTACTTGCACTTTGACATGCTTTTGAACTGCTAGATTGGCAGGAGCGGGGACCGAACAACGGGAGCTCACCCTGTCGCCGGGATTGGAACCACCGACCTTCTGATCAGCAAGCTGTGGTTTAGACCACAGCGCCACCTGCTTACATGGGATTAATGCTGACTAAACACAGTGCGTCTTCGTTCTGAGTAATTGTGCATAAGATTCAGCTGTTAGATTAAATCCAATAAAGCTTTGCAGGCCTGGCCCTGAAGTCTTGTAGCCTTAATATTGATACAACATAGAGGTAGGAGGCAACTTTCAAATATTTCTGCAACCTTCAAGTATTATATGCATTGACTACTACTTATTACAGAAAACTTTTATTATATCAGAACCCAACACAGAATTAAATGTGCTGAAAAACACTGGCATCAGTAGGCATCAGCCTGCACAATTCTATGTTAGATTTTGTTTTTTCACCTAAAATACAAGGAAAGCTAAATATTTGCACAGCAAACTATGTGGTCCAGGAATTAGTTTAAAGTATCTGTTTGATAATAATGTTGCGAAAAAGCTTTCTGCAGTCTTGGCAAGAGAGAGAGAAGTGGCGTTTTCAAGATGATCTTTCCAATAAATATTGAAACGAAAAACCATGTGTACCTAAGCTACCTACTCAGCTCTTATTTCCTTGATGGTCCTGCTTTAATTGGCTCTACCATTTTATAATTTATAAATGCAAAGAGGGAGACTCCCTTTGCTCTTTGGCTACAGGCAATGTTTTGATTTTGCAAGCTCCTGATGAGACAGATAGGATATCGTTGTGTATTATGGTCTGGGGTTTTTTTGGGAGGGGGTGCAGAGAGTGGATAAAAGCTTTTGAAGCTGGAAAATAAGCAAACACACAAAAATAGCCCTGCTTCAGCATGCTCGGCTTGGAGGTAGTCTCCAAGGCATCTCACATTTTCTTGGTTTACAAACGGATAGGAACAAATGACCTCCAAAAATGTTGTCAGATTCAGCATCGAAGAATATCTCATCTCCACGGCACCCACCACCGATGACCTGCTTTAATTTAGGGGTTATTGAAGGAAAGCAAAGGAAAGCAGTGGGTTCTGCAGTAATTTGAGAAAACAGAGCTGGTGTGCTAAGCAGAGGGCTGCCTGCAACTCGAAGCATCACAAGACTACAGTGGGATCAAGTTAATCAGCTGTGGCAGGTAAGGGAAGAAGAAAATTGCAGCACTCAGCAGAGTAAGACAAGACCATTTAAAATGGTAATACAATCGGTTTTCTTCCCACTTCACCACTGGCACCCCTTTGGCATTTGTTCGTGTCAGTCATTTTGGGGAAGATTGTCAGCTGAATATCAAAACAAGCATGACAAGCAAATAAATAGAAGAGGCTGAGCAAATATTCTCCAGCAGGAATCGCAACTGAGTGTGACTGACAGGAATTCAGTGATACTGATGATTGAGGTTGTCCTCGTTTTTCTTTATTTGCCCTGTGTGACTACTTTTCTGAAGTTCAACTCCACCAGACTGTGCATTTTGGATGTTGCTTACAAAAATCCCCAGATGGAAGGAGTGGTTAGGATAAGCTTTCCAATTCCTTGTATCAATACTCTGAAAAAACACACACCCCAAAATGGTTGCCTCAAATACAACAATACACAACAGCTTAAACTGATGACTTACTTAAGAGATATGGAGGTTTGGGAACAAAATGTTGTGTGGAGGACAGGGCAAGAGGGTATGACTCCCCATCCCCAATGACCTAAAAAAAAAAATGTAACGTAAATGTGGGGAAACCCTGGACAATGAAATATTTTACTTTTTGGAATGGGTGAACAGTTTTTTCAGACAAGGTTTTATTCACTCAAAATGCATAATATGATTTTTACATGAGGCAGTCTGAAGCATTGTTGTTGTTTAGTCGTGTCCGACTCTTCGTGACCCCATGGACCAGAGCATGCCAGGCACTCCTGTCTTCCACTGCCTCCCGCAGTTTGGTCAAACTCATGCTGGTAGCTTCGAGAACACTGTCCAACCATCTCATCCTCTGTTGTCCCCTTCTCCTTGTGCCCTCCATCTTTCCCAACATCAGGGTCTGAACCATTAGATAATAATAATTCTGGTGCCCTACAAATGTTTTTCACTATAATTCCCATCAACCCCGCAGGGAACCACATTTTAAGAAGGATATTGACCAGCTGGAACGTGTGCAGAGGAGGGTAACCAAGATGGTCAAGGGTCTGACAACCCAGCCTTATGAAGACTAGTTGAGAAAACTGGGTATGTTTGGCCTCAATATGAGAAGACTGAAAGGAGATGTGATAGCCGTCTTCAAATATCTAAAGGGCTGTTTTCTCCTGCTGTAAAGGATAGGACCCAATGGAGTCAACCAATGGATTCAAGTTACAAGAAAAGAGATTCTGACAGTAAGAGCTATTTGACAATGGAACGGATTCCCTCGGGAAAGTAGTGGACTCTGCTTCATTGGAGGTTTTATAGCAGAGGTTGGATCACCATCTGTCATGGATGCTTTCGCTGACATTCCTGCATAGCAGGGGGTTGGACCTGATGACCCTTGGGGTCCCTTCCAATTCTACAATTCTATGATTCTATTATCATATTCCTCACCCAGCTCATAGAAACTTGTCTAAATACACTGGTGAAATGTGCATTCCTTCGTGCTCTATTACCTGTGCTAAATCCCCAGAGTGTGAGAAATGATGCGTCAGTGAGCAGTACTCAGACACACAAACAGTGGTTTATGGACAGTCACACTGACAGATATGAGTACTTTTTTCTACTGGGATACATTACGAAGGCCCAAAGCACTTGACACATTCATTTCTCCAAGAGCTTTAGTGACCTATGTTTTATGTGTTAAAAATCTAACTAAAAATAAGATTGCAAGAAATGTAGCTTGAATATTTATGCTGGAAGCACAATATTTGTCATTTTGGATTTGTCTTGCTTTTGCTCACTAAATGCCATCTGCCTCATCTGCAAGTCACACATACACATATAATGTGTGAAATACGCCAGCGTTTCTCTGAAATAAAAATTCAAATGTTACCATTTTTCTGTGGCTCCTGCCTGTTGTTTAGCAATGAAGAATGAAGAACCAGCACCAAAATTATGCATAGTTAGAGCTGGGGTAGCCAACATGGTGCCCTCCATTTGTTCCTGATCACAGTTCTTGGTAGAACATATTTGTGAAATAACTGGCTCACTATCTATGATATCCTATATCTATATCTATATCTATATCTATATCTATATCATCTATTTTGTGGACTGCCAAATGTTTATTAATCCACTGCAATCCATTTCTGTTTGGATGATGATGATGGTTGTTGTTGTTGTTGTTGTTGTTATTATTATTATTAATAATAATAATAATAATAATAATAATACCCCACCCATCTGATTGGGTTTCCCAGCCACTATGGGTGGCTTCCAGCACATATAAAAATATAATAAAATATCAGATATTAAAAACTTCCCTATACAGGGCTGCCTTCAGATGTTTTCTAAAAGCTGTGTGGTTCTTTATCTCCATGACATCTGATGGGAGGGTGTTCCACAGGGAAGGTGCCACTATCGAGAAGGCCCTCTGCCTGATTCCCTGTAACCTCACTTCTCACAGTGGGAGAACCGCCAGAAGGCCAACAGAGGTGGAGATGCTGCTTCAGATGGCTTCTTTAGAGACTTCCAATTATATTAGACACTTTGGAGACTTCCAATTACAACTTTGCTGCTGTACATATTTGCTCATAATGGTCTTTCTGCAGGAACCTGGGGTCATTATATTACAAGCTATGGAGAAGGGGAGCTTTGGGAATTATCTGCCGTCTAATGTGAAGCAATTCTGGCAGTTATCAGCAACCATGTTCCAAGATTCCTGTTGGACATTCCTACCAAAGATGAAAATATGAACCATTCTTGGTCACACCACTTCCAACAATACTGATTATCATTTGGACACAGTACAATGATACCTTACAGGGGTGATGAACCACCTACAGACAACTTTGCACTGTGCTTCCTTTATATTAGTTGTGGTTGACAAAGTTTTACTAGAGCTCTAGATTTATTTTTTTTAAGAACTGTCATTTGAATCAACAGTTCTGAATTTTGGGTCTCTGTTATGTGGCTAGTGGCCAGCCATTACAATCATCACCTGTTTATTTGTACAGCATGCCACTTTCCCCACAAAAATGACTCAAAACGTATCAAAACATGTCCAAAGTGGCTCAGAGCGTATCAAATAAACAAGAAGTAGAACAACTCAAAAACATTGTTTGTCTTCTTTTTACACATGTGGAACCGAAAACAATCTGTTTTAATTTGTTTGGGATTCTTTCACTTCGACTTTTAATTTTTGGGTGAATATGCAGGCACCCAGAATTCGCCTCCTTTCTATGCATGTTGACCCACAAACCTGTTTGGCTGTGTATGGGCTAATTTCACTTTGTTTTGTGATTTTTGGTTGAATATGCATGCGTACCCATATTAGCACGAAATCATGTGAAATAAAAAAAAACAAATTAAAAAAACATTAGAAATCATTAGAAATTATAATATCAATGTATATCAAAATGACGAAGAAAAAAAGACTGCAGGTGGCAGGCAGAGACTTTTTCTGTACCCTCCCAATGACCAGGAGCACCCTCCATGCAGTTTATAAGCTTTCTTAATATGATTTGCTTCTTTCTCTTGTGGACACTGACTGGGTTTTCTTTCTGCTGCAAGAATAATGTGTCTTTTGTGCATCTGAGCAGCCTTTAAAGGAAAAGCAGAAAAACCTCTTCAAGTGATTGCTCTGCTGTTTAATATGAAGCCATCAGAAATGACTGTGTCTGATTAAAGCCAAACATTCACACATAACCTCCTGAGCAATATCCAGATCAATGCCCGTCCTGATGCTGAGATGGATGGTTTAGTTACTTGACAATTCCATTACAATGGAGAACACCAATCAATTTATATCTACTTTTTAATATAACGTTACTGCAACCCTGCTTCTTGCTGTCATTTGAAAGGACTCCATGTCAACTGTCTGGCAAAAGCCAATAACACACAGTGGAAACAGATTTTAAATACTTTCAAGGAAATCTTTGAACTCCTGAAATATAGCACATTATACATCTGTTCAAAGCAATATTTTTCTTCTGATAGATATGTAAAAAACTTGAGGTATGCCTAACAAAGAACCTGTGTGCTTAGCATGAGGCTGGAGACAGAGCCAAGTAACCACTGGATTTTATATTTTCAAAAATGGGAGATTGGCCACTGTGTGTTTCTTTGTCACAGCAGTCTTAGATGTAACCTAAAACTAGCACAGCGCCTGATAGGGCCTAATCCAGTTATGTCTGCTATGTCCTTTCATGCTACAGCTTATGACTGTGACTAAATGCAGACTTTGTAGCTTCAACATCAATACTTTTCACAACATATGAGGCTCCCAGTGTGGTGTAGTGGTTAAGAGTGGTAGTCTTGTAATCTGGGGAACCGGGTTTGCGTCTCCGCTCCTCCACATGCAGCTGCTGGGTGACCTTGGGCCAGTCACATGTCTCTCAAGTCTCTCAGCCCCACTTACCTCACAGGGCGTCTGTTGTGGGGGAGGAAGGGAAAGGAGAATGTTAGCCGCTTTGAGACTCCTTAGGGTAGTGATAAAGCGGGATATCAAATCCAAACTCTTCTTCTTCTTCTTCTTCTTCTTCTTCCCCATTTCAGACTGCTGCCTGCCAAAAATGGAGGGCGATCAGAATGGTAATGGGGGATGGAGGAAGTAGTGTATTCATTCCTGTGCTTCCCCTTTACTTATATATTATACATAGGGCTGTGTCTTTACTTGCTTCTATTGCCAACCTTGTCAACTACTCCTACTCCCACCCCGCCAAAACCAGCCCTATGCTGTATACCTCCCTCCCTCCCTTTGCACCTCATCAAAATCACCCCCTTCCTCAGAACTCACACATTCCCCTCCCCTTAGACCTCACCAAACCTCAGCGGCTCACCTGGGCAACCTGCTTGTCTCTGTTGCCATCTCCCTCCTCCGATTATGTCCTCTTTGCCCTCCAACACTGCTATGATGGTCCAGTAGTGTGAGACTGCAGCCTGTGAACGTATAGTAATTTGTAGCACCACCTGCTGGCGACCAAGTGAAGTGCTGTGTGACGACACCCTTAAATGTTTATTAAGTGCAGTATTAGTCATGTTCATCAGTTACAATGGGTCTACTCTGAGTAAGCCTAAGACTGGTCTTAGACTCTGGGGGGCATTGTTTTGGCTACCCCTGTCCTAGATATATCAGTATTGCTGGAGGCAAAATTCCTGATGGTTTCAGGACTTGCTGAATTCTACTTTGTGGTGCAGGCTTACATAACCGATTTAAATTTTGCATGAGATATTCCAGACACAAGAGACATTTGACAGACATTTATATATTTTTTATTCTGGTTCTTCCGAAATCATTTGCAAATGTAGACGGGTGAGTGTTGGCGCTTTGGCCCCATTTCCAGCATCCTCTTCTATATCTACTAGCGGAATAGGAATTCATAATTTATGAAGCCTCTAGATTTCTCTAGTATGGAGGCAATCAAAATATAAAATATATGATTCTGTCATTTTCTTCAAACTTGGTTGCATTACTTTTATCACATATTCTAGGAGCGGTCCAGGCCATAAATATTAGACATCCTCCATGAGATAAGAACAAAGGTAGTAAAACCTAGTCTACTGAGAATGGCCTTTATGAGTCAGCCCTACCCTGTGCTTCCAATTTCCACAGCAAATGCTTAATAATGCATTATTTTCTGCTTGGCATGGCTATAATATCGGTTTAGCCTGCCAAGGGAAATATCTTAGTTTTTAAAAACTATAATTTGCTTATACAGTGACTCAGAGACTGCAGCATGTGCTTTTGCACTGCAATGACAGGACTCCCCTCCCCATTTCATATTGGCAGGGCTGAGTTGCTCGGTGCGGTTGCAAACTTAACACAGGGTGCAGATGCCCTGAATTCATATTCTCAGGCTGCAATCCTAAATTTGCTAGAGAGTCAGCCCCAGTAGGACATGCTTATGATTGTATTGTTAGGCATCCCCCTCCATTTTTTTAAAAAGGATAAAGGTAAAGGGACCCCTGACCATTAGGTCGAGTTGTGGCCAACTCTGGGGTTGCGGCACTCATCTCGCTTTATTGGCTGAGGGAGCCGGCATACAGCTTCCGGGTCATGTGGCCAGCATGACTAAGCTGCTTCTGGCGAACCAGAGCAGTGCACGGAAACGCCGTTTACCTTCCCGCCAGAGCGGTACCTATTTATCTACTTGCACTTTGATGTGCTTTCGAACTGCTAGGTTGGCAGGAGCAAGGACTGAGCAACGGGAGCTCACCCCATTGCAGGGATTCGAACCGCCGACCTTCTAATCGGCAAGCCCTAGGCTCTGTGGTTTAACCCACAGTGCCACCCGTGTCCCTTTAAAAGGATAGTATGCTTTAAAATTATTCCACATAGATTAGTTGCTGTTCAACATATTGAGTAGCTACTTACTCCATGCTGCTTGAGGTGAGGTGGGCAGCAACCAGAGAGACGGGACTTTTTAGTGCTAGTTAGCACCCCATTCATGGCACTTGCTCCCCAGACTGGCTGTTTTGCTATTTTTCAGGCAGCTCCAACACACCCTACCTCATGGTGGGGTGAAGCAGCCACCTCAGGTGCCCAGCCAACCTGGCCACCTTCACCACGGGCATCAGCGCTGATTTCCAAGAAGATCTCATGAGATTTTGGCAAGATCTCAATGGAAATCAGCACCAATGCCAACACTATTTCTTTGCCAGCTGTGGTGGCAGCACAGCAGCAGGGCAGGCCAGCATTTCCCATTTCTCCTCAAGTAGCAAAAGGACTGTGCTGGCCCTTTAGAATATGCAAATAGCAGCTGCTGGGGGCAGGGGAGAAATGGGCTAAGAATAATCAGGATTGCAACTGGCAGGATCTTAACTATTTCCTCCCCTGATGGAAGTCACTCTTTCAAAGTTGCTGTTTGCATTAAGAGGAATCCCCCCTCATACAACCGGCACCAGTGTAGATTTCTCTTCCATAGCAAATGGCAGCAAATGTTAACCACTGGTCTTACTGGTTTTGTCTCCTTTCATTCCAATTTTTGTATAGATAAAGTAAGCATTTATCTAGCTTACTGCCTTGATTATAGAGCAGTATGCAGTATTGCAAGAGAACAGTTTAATTTAAGAACATGGTACTTAGATCTGAATGGAGTGGGTTCAAGTCTTCCCTGCTGACTTTCTCAGATTAGGAAGTGGGATCTTGCCGAGAAGATTCAATGCTAACTCAGTACATAGATATAAATTTCCCTAATGTAATAGGAATGTGTTTGATATTTAAATTCCATGCACCTCAATAATAAGAGCAACTGAATTACACAAGAAAGCTAGCAATGAATGGATTTTCCCTGAAACTGTTGTTTCAGCTATAGTAAAGTGAGAGATGCTTTGATTTCTGTGTTTGTTGGATGTTGGCAGATTCCATGGGAAAATTATCCTTGGAAAAGTAATATTGTGAAAGAATGCCTGAAACATCTTCAATTCCTTAAGGTAGGAGTCAGGTAGGAAGGAGAAACGGGAGTGTGGAGTGGTTAGGAGAGGAGAACACATTAAAACAGATTAAAAACCAAAGCTAAAAGGAAAGTGATTCTGTTCTGCTTTCATCCCATGCACAAACTGTAAAATTTCTCTCAAAAGAATAATGAAAATTAACTGGTAGATATCTTGCCTCAATAAAAAGAAAAAACTAAGTTGTTTGAGTGCTGTGGAATTGATTATGCAGTGAAATTTTGTTCTTAATTGAGTAATATGTGGACTTTCTGAGATTGGTTTACTCTTTCATGTTTGCTCTAAAATAGATGAAATTAAAATGGATCTTTGGATTTGGAAGAAAACTCCATTATTTAACACAAGAGATCCAGCTATTATAATAGATTGGGTCATGAATGCAAATACAGTCCCTGTATTGAAGAAAGATCAAATGTCTGGGATTCTCATATCCTGAACTGTCACCAATTGACAGTGTCTGAGAAACAATGATATTTATAGCAGGAGGAAATCGTTCAGTGTAACTCAGATCCTAGGTGACCTTTAAAGTGATCTCTTGAAAGAAAATAACAATTAAAGCAAGACACATACAGCCCACTTCTCCACTGCTACCTGCCCTCCTATGAGATTATGAAGGAAAGCAAATACCTCTTGCAAAAAAAGCCCCTGGATCTATTGGTCTGCAATTTGGCAGGCTTCATTTACTCCAGCGGGGCTCCTGTGCCTATAAATTTCACCCACTTTGACCAACATGCGAAGAATCATAGCAATTTTTGAATTTCACATTATAGTGAACGAAGACCACATAATAGAGAGCAGCTTGGAACCTGAATTATGGGTTGAAGCAGACAGAGCACAGAGAAACTCAGAACCAGACTGGATTTTTTTTACTGTCCAGAAATCAACACAAGGTGAATCTTGGGCCTGTTCACACCCTTAGTATATAAGGATATAGAACATTTGTTTATTAATTACAACACACAACTATAGCTACTGCTTTGAAAAACAAATGAAAGTAATTCCTTTCTGACTTTAATGGGACACATGTGCAAGCAAGGTAGATGTATAATAGTTCTTAGAGACTTTGGGAAAATTATTTTCCCAAAGCCACACAACTGAGTGTAGGGGAAGAAACTATGTAGTTTCAGAATAATGGAATGCTACCCCTTCCATTATTCTGAAACTACACAGAAAGAGTTGGAAATGTGGGTGTTGAAAAAAAAAGAGAATTGAAGAGCTAAAGCTTTCTCTCTCTTTTTTGTAGATGAGCTTGCACTATTTTATTCTGCAGGATTGCTATGGCTTCCATTCTGTGGCTCTGATGCAAAGAGAGAGAAATATGGGATGACACATCTGAATGTTGATGTGGGTGCCAGCTGGGCAAGTGGTGTGTAGACCACCATGAGTTGGCCTCTGGCAATTTTTGTTTTTGAGGACAGCATATAGATTGTCAGTTAAAGCTGGAACCTAAAACCTTTTGAATTTGTAAGATGAAACCGTGTTTGAGAAAAACAAATTAAGCTAACAATGGCTTGAATAAGTTCTGCAGTGTGTTCTGAGCAATAGACAAGCTTTAAATGGAAAGCAAAACTGCACAAACCTATGGCTTTTGAGGAATGTTCATAAAATCAGTCACCGGGCCAAATGCATTCATTAAAATGAATGAATGCTGTGGACTATGGAGCCAAAGAAAATTTAAGGAGCAGATTGGTATGACTAAACCCAGTATAAAGAATTAGGATGATACAGACTTTCATTTGGAAAGCAACCACCTTCCATTTTCAGAAATGGGAGTCCATTAAATGTTGATTCACTTGTAATTCTTTTACAATGGCATATAAATCAGCTGATCAATACCCATTTTAAAGTCACTGGGGCTACCTAACTGCACCAGCTCTAGGGATTCATTATGACTTTTTGGTTGTTGTAATACTATGTTATAGTGGTCATACAGTTGATAATGGTTAGCATAAAGGTCTCACCATGCTCCACCTAAATTATTGAAGCTGTCAATGCAAAGCCACATTCACAGTGAGCGGATCTCCAACTTGTTCAGAATAAGTACAGAAATGACTTTTTATATATATAAAAAAGTTCTATATACATATTCAATGACAGAGCAAACTTAATGGAGGAAGCATACGGCAGATCTACTACCACATCCTTGCATTGGCCAATGCAAAAACTGGAGAGGGCGTTCTGTCTTTAATTTTTGTATGCTCTGGTATAGTAGAGGCCCCCAATACTAGGTTTCTCATGGGATTTGCAATGTCTCATTCTGAAATGCAATCTTTTGGCGTTTTCTGATTGCTGCTGCTGGCGGCAGAGCCACGGGCACTAAAATTCTTCCCTTCTACTCAAAGTTGGAGCCTCCATCATGGTACAGCCCTCCAACTGACAGGCCAGTCATTTCCTATCAGCCTACTCTACCTCACAGGGTTACTCAGTGAGGGAAGAACCTTGTAAACTACTCAGAGTTTCTCAGAGAAAGAGCACACTATAACTGTGTAACAAATAACCATAACTAGACCAATACAGTGCAGATACCATGAAATAAGTGCATGAGTATTCATTCAGTGAGCCAATAAGGTCTGATGACTTGAGAGTTGCTCTTGGACATCCCTACCTCAAATCCTACCTTGTCAACCGTGGAGCTGTTGGGTGGTCTTTAAAGATAGGAAACATATGGTTCTATATATTTTGGGGGGAAGGCTAAACCCTATAAACTAATAAAAGGTAGAATTTTGATTATTTGGGATGTGAAGGGACACATACAAGCTGCAAAGGAACCCTTTAGCTAGCCTATGCAAAACAGCCTGGCCAAGCTAGGGCCACTAAGAAACAATACAGGGTCATTGAGTGCCACTGGCAATGCAAGAGAACTGTTCTTCCCCTTGCCCTGAAGTTTGAACACCGATTGGGGGGTTGGAAAGTTGCCATGGTAACTGGGTGTGAGGTAACAGGAAAAGAGAGTTTTTAGCAGAGTGTTCTGAAAAGAAGAAGAAAGACTTGGATCTATATTTGGCAGGCTGACTGAGAATAATGTCTTGGACTCCATGGCTGCACAAGAGGGAGACAAGCCCCTCTTGAAATGAGCGTGCTGTAAGATCTGGACTCCCTCCATGCAGACAGAAGGTGAATAAACTATATTTCTTAAAACCTATGACAGTCTCAGCCTGTCTCAATTATCAAAAGGAGCACAGACCCTGGGTAAGTGCCTGGAACCCCCGGAGATCTTGCTTTTGCTCGGCAGAGAGGAGTGTGTGGCACCAAACTTTTGTAACAATATGTATCAGTGCCATACAGTTTCCCATCCTCAAACTAGGAACAATGCCAATTGATCCTGACCCTTCTGTTGTAAAGCTATGATCCTAAACACACTAGAAAGTAAGTTCCATCCGTATTAGTGACACTTGCGTCTAGTAAACATGCTCAGGCTATGACGCGTGACTGAAAACCACTATAAATGCAAAAGTCCTTCCTGCAACTGCAAGCACTGCCCTAGCCAACTTACATAGGAGGATAATTACTAGATTCAGTTTGTTAACTCATAGTTTCATTTGAATTAGAAACAATTATGAATGAGGCAAACATGAAATGCACATCTCCAGGAAATCTGAAGAAATTCCCAACAGTACGCAGACATACATTTCCTTGAAATGCCTACTTCTGTACAGAGGGAGTTGTGAATTCCCTTGTGCTCAGATCAGAAGCTTTACTCTTGGCTTGTTTGTATTGCCCATTCACTATTGTCTTTTGTGACTGTTGTAAGAACCAACAGCAGTGGGAAAAGAAACACGTAAATAAAATAAAATCCATGTTTCTCAGCCCCTTTCTCTTCTGAGGCAAATTCTAAGTCTGTCCTGAAGGAAAGGTGCTACGCAGTTACAAATATTGTTTAACAACAAAGGGAATAGTAAGTATGTTATACAGTCCACCAAGCATCTATCTCAGGATTTATAGACTTGGAGGCCAATAACAGAGCTGTGAGCAATACAAAATACCCACTTCATATAAGAAAAACGGTTGTTTTTCAGTCAGAAAAGACAACCCCCCCACCAAACTTCCCAGAAGTCCCCTAAATAAATAAAATAAAATAAATTGAGTGGGGAAGGGAGCCTTTAGAAGTGTGAAGAGGTGCTGTGGGGCCCATGACCACCATCTTGGAGACCCCAGTCCTAGGTCATTTGGGGTTTATGTTTTTCAGTAGCTTGCCATGCTATGTGACCAACGACTTTAAAACAGAAAAGTTTCAAAAGCAATTTGAACTAATGCATACGTGTCCATTCAGTTGGGGAAGAGGGAAGGAGGGAGGAAAATATTACCCTGAACATGTTGATGGCTTTGGGAGCACCTGAAATGGCTTTGTGAACCTTTGGCATCAGAGGCTGAAAATAGCTTTGCTTGAGAGATTCTGACACGATCACACTTCCAGTGAAATACGGAGTAGCTGTTATGTGTATTATCACTTTGGATGGGGGTTGCCAACTTCTTTGGACCAGGAGGCACATTTTTATTTTTGAGAGGGCTGGAGGGCACCGGCCACAAAATGGCTACCAGAGTGTGTCATAACACAAAAATGGTTGCCATGGGGTACATGGCAGAACACAAAATTAGGGGGAATACAATCGTGGTAAAGCTCTTCCCATTACTGTATTTACATATGAGAAAAGGTTTAACCTGTTGAATTTCTGCCTGTAAAATAAGACAGAAGCAGGAAAAAGTGCATTAAAGGGGAGAGGGAAATGGTAGCACTTTCGCTTCCAGGGATTCCTGTTGCCTGGTGTCCAAACAACTCACTTATCAGTTGCAGCTCGGACTTGACTCATTGGCTAAATGCACTGACAGGCAGGAGAGTCCAGCTTGCTTTCTAACTTTATTTCTAGGAGAACTGTGGACTTACTTTAGTAATAAAAAAGAAGGCCAAGAGATCCTCTTGGCTGTGAGTACCAGAAGTACCTGCTCCCTGCCTTGCAGGCCTTTTCCCACCTGACCTGGACAGACTCCAGTGATAAAAGCTGAGACTGCTGAACAACCTCTTGGGCCAGGGTTTTGTTTAAGGGGCATTGTTGTTGCTATTTGTATTTTTTAAAAAATTGTATCTTTATTTTATATCTGGTTCAATTTGGTTGTGTGCTTTTTGGCGTTTTATTTATTATCACTGCTTTTGTTAGTTTGTAGTTACGTAATTTTACTATATTGTAAGCTGCCTTGGGCATGGCTTTTAGCTTTGCAATGGCGGCATACAAATAAAATGATTGATTGACCTGGAACCCCTGCTGCCGGGGGGGAGGCACCAATAAAGGTGTTTGTTGGCATCATAGCTCTGATGGGCACTGGGTTGGTGGCCCCCTGACTTTGAGTGCGTCAGTGGAGCAAACTTTTAAATTTTTCACAGGTGTGCATATTACAGAGGCGCAGACCAATCATGATCATTTGCACTAATATATGGCACAATCCATCACAAAGTTTTTCTTTGCAAGCTATGCTGATGTAAACAGAAGTTGCACTTTATGCTTGCACAATTTCCTTCCTATTTCAGGGATTTTGGGAAAGGGCTGTTTTCAGTGGATTTTGTCCATATATGGTTGTGCTATGAAACATCATTGCAATGTCACCAGCAAATCATAAACCAAATCTGCAATAAGTGCAGGAAAATCACAACCTCCAGTGCAAACTCAGCATCTGTATGACAAGTGTGATTTCATCACTATGTACACTTGTATCATATGTGCTGTCTTTATGCATCAAAATTGGGGAGATGAGAAAGCATGTTCTCCCTCATGGAGAGCACGTGTTGCGGTGGGGGCTGACAAGACACCTCACTGTTGCTGGGCAAAAGAGTTTGGCCATCTTTAAGCAGGAGTGGGCTGTTACTGGGGAGGTTTATATGCTGCCATTTATTGATTGACAGCCCTGTTTGTTAAATACACTGCACGCAGTGACGAGCTTCCTCTTTCGCTGCGTGCTTTGAATCACCCGCCCTCCCTCCCTAATGTTAGGCTGTTTGCTTGACTTTGCTATGCCTGTCATGGGGTCATCTGCTATTGGGGCAGGGGCCTGGTAGGAATTTGTCCATTTGGCTGGTGCCATTTGGTTTTTGCCTACTGCGTAGCAAATCATCACAACTTGTAAGGTTGCGGTTAGGTATTGGTTTGGGAATTGATTGGTGGAGGGGTATGGATTTGGCTGTGCCTGCCACACCAAAATGCTGCTGCTGCAAGGGTTTTCCGTTAAAGGAACCCAGGGGCTCGCCATGCTTTTGTCTGAACCCCCTGGCAAGGGGCTAGGGCCACGCAAGCCCCTGGGAGCATTCTGGGGAGAGGTGAGGGATGGTTCCCAGTCCCATCTCTCTCCCCAGGTGACTTACCCTTTCTGACTTCGCGGGGGGTGCGAATGTCAGAGCTGTCCCTGTGCGGGGTCAGTTAGTCGCTACCAATGCCTAAGCAACCACTCACATTGCTGTATTTTAAATAAAATTTTGGCCAAAATTATGCCAAAAACCTTAAACAAAAATCAAGTTTCATTGTGTTCTTATTTGGGGTGTCTTGGGGACGTCGACGCGCAATAAATATCACGGGTACAGGATGTATGCAAGTAGGAACAGAAATATGTTCACCACAGTTAGATGCTCTGTCAAATGTGCAGAGGCATGTTTAGCGTGATGTGCTAAGTTGCTGAATGTGTGAACATGCTTTGATAGGTTTAAAAATGCTTCTCCAAAACATGTTGGCCCTGGTGTGGCAACAATGGATCAGGCTGCTAATATGTAGCAATTACTTTAGGAAGTCATAGTCAACTGGTAGTTTATTCCTTGCAAAACACCCTTTCCATTCTGAAAAACTAAAGTTAAAAAATCACTTAGCATACATTGTTTTTTGTTTGGCTTTCTGCCATTTGATCTCTAGCAGAACATTTTAAAGTTTAGTAAGTAAGTATGTAATCGTGGGCCTGGCAGTTAATGTGTCCCCTGCAGGCAGACTCCGTATAAATTAGAAAGAAATTCAATTACTGAACTCCTGATAACTTATCTTGACTGAATGCAAATGGATGAAGATGGTTAAATGTTCATTCTCTGAAAATGTGCCATTTTACTCAAAATCATGTCTCCCCCCCCACCAAAGCAAAAAAAATTAAAGAATATTCAGATAGTTTAAGCATTTAGACTTTATATGCATTTAATCTCAGGTTATTTACGAAGTTAACAGAAGATGGTCCTTGCTAAAGTAAATTGAAATGGAAAAAAACCAATTTGAGCAAATGTGTCCAGCAAATTTGTTGGGTTTTTGCCACAAATGATTCAATGCAAATTATTCCCTTGCTGCTCAAATGGATGGAGCAAGAAGATAAACAAATGTAGATGTGTCAGAAATGTGTGGTAAATGCAAATGCCAGCACTGACTGGGCTGGTTCAGACATAATACTAAGCTATAGTTGAGCATTATTTCTTGATTTGTTAATATGAGCATTATTTCTTGATTTGTTTGTATGATGGCTCATGATGTTTACCGGTAAACATCATGAGCCATCATACAAACAAAGAAGAACCTCCCTGTTCCTTCTCCGGAAAAGTCACAAAACATTTTTGCTTTCATTTGACATAGGTCTGGACAACATGGCAAGGCCTGGCAGACTGTAAACCGTAGGTTAGTTCCAGACCTGCAAGGCAAAGGAGAGTTGTGCAGCCACCATAAGGCCAAAGGCTGAACAGGATAGGGAATAGGCTAGCGAATTTTTTTTAATAACAGCAGTTACATCAGCATCTTCTAGAAAGCAATTGAGAGTTCAAGGAATCATTCCTGGCTGTCCCACCTTTCCTCTGAAGTACTAGTAGGGTCCTGCTGTTGTAGATACTTACTGTCATAGCTCTTCCAAGAAAGAGTCTGTCATGGAGTACTTCAACTTTGCTGCACTGATGGGCTAAGTTTAAGCTTGAGCTCACTATTGTTGCTATTCTTGAGGACCTGATGGTGATTGTGGGCAATCCAGAGTCAGGGGTGTGTCCAGCTGGATCATATTAGGTCCCCTGAGTTCACAAGTAGAGTATTGTTTTTGGGTATGATCTCTAGTCTTCCTGTCTTCCCTGATCCTGATTCATACATGGTGGGGGCCTTTGTACGAGCTATGATATAGGACCTTGCAGGTCCTGAAACACCTCTAGATAAAAAATTATTCCTGCTGAATATGAGAAGGGTATATACAAATTATTTTTCCTGAAAGAGTTGTTTGTATCTTTTAAGTCCGCCCCCTCCTTTTCTTTCACTTTACTTCCTTGGTGAAAATTTACAGTAAAGTATAAATATTTGAATAAGTCAGGTTTGTGGAACCTTTTTCAGCATGAGGGTTGCATTCCCTCATGTGGATCCTTCTGGGGAGAGCTGCATGCCAGTGGTGGGTGGGGCTAGAGGCAAAAGTGGGTGGAAAAATAGACTACACTCCAGCCATACAAACGCCAGAAATTTCTACACTCCTACATATGTTTCACCTAGGCAGAAGTATTTGATGAGGGTATGGAGAAGGGCCAGTAAAGGTTGTGGTCTGAGAAGGAGTGAATCCCAGGGCTCCAACAGAGAGGTTTAGTGGATGCCATTCAGACTTAAGACCTGAGTTTCTAAATGAAGAGACTCGATCTCCTGAAGCGGTTCTGCTCAGCGGAACAGTTTGTCTAAACTTTGGGAGTTGCATTGTTATCAACATTCCCAGCAGGCCAAACTGTAACAAAGGTGACTGCTCCAAAGGTGACTTGATGGAGCATGGCAACATGGAGAGAGAACTGGGAAAGATGTGGCATTTATTTTGAATAATGATACCCTGCTGCGAAGATAAAATCCAAACCATGCCAAGCTCAGTTCAATTTGCTTCAGCAGGATCTTCTGAAAACCATCCAAGCTGGTGCATCAACCTCAACAGCCAAGGATGATAAACTTGGCACATTCAATAGCCAAGCAAAGGAATCCATTGATATCATTCCAAAACATGATGTGCTGCTAATTACGGGGGATTTCAAGCATTCCAATTCAGGGAGGGTTTTTGAACAAATTAAAATGGCAAATGTGAACTGGAAGAAATCAATGAACAAGGACAGTGACTCATTGAGTTTTGCTCTGAGAACCAGGTCTCCCTTGACAACCACTAATTTCAGCTTCACGGTAGGAAAAAGTAAAGGACCCTTGAAATTTTCTAGATCAGCTCCGTAAATATTTAGTCAACAACATTGTACAGAAAGAAGTTGCAAGCTTGGTGTCAAAGACTTCAGCTGATAAAGATATTTACTTAAGTAATGCACAAAAGTCATGGCAAGTGGTGAAATGTGATGAATTGTAGAGAATGGAGTTTCACAATCAGTTATGACAGTTTGAGGACTTAATGGAAATTAAAGTGTAAGGGGATTGAAACAATTCTAAATCTATGTGAATTCATATAAGATTACACAACTTGTCAACACAAGGAATTGTACGCATATCAGCACACACATATAGATTTTATTTCTTCTTTCCATGTGAACTGGTTATTCTGACAAATTGTGAGTTTGGGATAAATTAAGTAAATGAACCAATAGCACAAGTTCATTAGAAATATGCAATGGTAGAATCTCTTTTTTCCGAGTTTAGAGTCTTTCCCTTCTCTCAGATGTGAGAGTCCATAGAAATCTAGTTTATACCAAGCCAGATCATTGATTTATGTAGTTTGTTCAGATTTGCCACTCACTCTCCAGGGTTTCAGATACAAGTTATTGCCCCCAAAGCTCAACCTGGAGGTTCCAGGGATTTAAAATTGGATCTTTTGCATGTAAATCTCTATCACTGAGCTATGCTCATTCAAAGCCCTTCTTCCCATTCCTTGTTGCTAGGCAAATAATTTGTGGCTCAAGGGATGAAATCATCTAGCCCATCAGAAAAATTGCATGTCTTCAGGTAGTATTGCAGGAAGTTACCCTGAACTATGGTGTGGAAAGGTATGGAATCCGGATAGCTTTTCAGGGAGAACCAAGTAGAAAATATTTTCAGATGACTAATAGTAAATAGTTTTAATTTGGTGTAGAGTGGTACCCTGGGTTATGTACTTAATTCATTCCGGAGGTCCGTTCTTAACCTGAAACTGTTCTTAACCTGAAGCACCACTTTAGCTAATGGGGCCTCCTGCTGCCGCCGCACCGCCAGAGCACAATTTCTGTTCTCATCCTGAAGCAAAGTTCTTAACCCGAGGTACTATTTCTGGGTTAGTGGAGTCTGTAACCTGAAGCGTATGTAACCTGAAGCATATGTAACCTGAGGTACCACTGTATTTCTTTTTAGCCTTGGTCTTTATCAGGGATAATAAATATTGAGCAAGCCATTCTGTTACATCTGAAATAATGCAAAGGTTGGTCAAATTAGGCTCTTTGCTTGTGTGGGTAGTCATGGGGGTATGTTTGACGCATCTTTGTTCATCAGTTCCCTTAACTAATTTCAGAGACAGCAAGAAAGAAAGCAGTAACCCATTAAATTCCACAACAAACCCTCTTTATTGGAAGTAAGTTATGGCATGCACTTTTAAGAGTCTTTCAGGTACAGTGGTACCTTAGATTACAGACTCCGCTAACCCAGAAATAGTACCTCGGGTTAAGAACTTTGCTTCAGGATGAGAACAGAAATTGTGCAGTGGTGGTGTGGCAGCAGCAGGAGGCCGCATTAGCTAAAGTGGAACCTCAGGTTAAGAACAGTTTCAGGTTAAGAACGGACCTCCGAAATGAATTAAGTTCTTAACCCAAGGTACCGCTGTATAGTCATAGATCTCACAGAGAAGGAGGAATCATAGCATCATAGAGCTGTAGAGCTGGAAGGGACCATAAGGATCATCTAGTCCAACCCTCTGCAATACAGCAATCTTTTAGGAGAGCACGGACCTTGAACTTGCCCATCAACACTTAGCATATGGACAAAAAATGAGGAAGCACTCATAGCAGCTAGTCACAGTTCCCCCCTCTATGGGGAGTTGTAGCTCTAGTTAAGCTACAGTATTTATTTCTAAATTTCCCTCTGGGAATATAAATCAGTGCATTGACATTTGATGCAAATGTGTCTTCTTTCTTTGGTGATACATTTTCTCCTTTTTAGTGATGTGTAAGTGGTCACCTCATATTTGAAGGTAATGAATTGGGTAAATCTGTGTGTAACAACCAGTGTGGTGTAGTGGTTAAGAGCAGTAGACTCGTAATCTGGGGAACCGGGTTCGTGTCTCCGCTCCTCCACATGCAGCTGCTGGGTGACCTTGGGCCAGTCACACTTCTTTGAAGTCTCTCAGCCCCACTCACCTCACAGAGTGTTTGTTGTGGGGGAGGAAGGGAAAGGAGAATGTTAGCCGCTTTGAGACTCCCTAGGGTAGTGATAAAGCGGGATATCAAATCCAAACTCTTAGGGGTCTCCACAGGGAATACCATTACTTTAAGGGTGGGGTGCGAGAGATGCACACACCCTCTCCTCCAACACTAACCAGGGACCTGATAAGACTGTCCTCTCTCAATAGGCGTCTGAAGCAGATCAAAGAGATATAGCTTGAGAAAAATGCAACCATTTCATCAAAATAAGACTTTGTGACAAAGGCTGCAATCCTACACAGTGTTAAAACCTATTGAAGCCAGTGGGACTTAAGCAAGATTTCAGCCATAAACCAGGTCCAAGACTGTATAGCAATTTGTACTAAGTAGAATTGCAAAGAGTGAACCCTAGGTATATACAGCTTGTGAGTGGCACAACCCATTAATGTTGATTCTCCAAAATGCAGCTACCAAATGGGATCCCACTTATCTCTGTTTTTAAAAAATGGTTCTGTGGTGTCCTACAGTGATATCCTTTTGCAAATAATTGAGAGTGAAGCTAGAAAAGTTGCTCTGTAAGCCAACAAATAATTGGCAAATATCCCTTACTGATTTCCTAAAATTGCAAAATGAGTTACCAGGTGAAACTCCTACTTGGAGCCACAAATCACACACATTTAGAAGACTTTCAGAGAAGGAAGAATCAACACAACACTATGACCCTTGCACATTTTTCGTTTATTTTTGAAGCAATTTGGCTTCTGGGTTGCAATTCATTTTTCGGAGAAACTACAAGATGAAAAATTGATACTTTTTTAAAAAAAAAAACCCAAACCCTTCCGTTTGGGGAATGATTTTATTTGACACAAGAAGAATAAAAGCCTAACACTGCACGAGCAAATGTAACCCTTTTACTAATGTTGATGTCCACATTACTTCAAGGCAATTTAAAGGTCAATAAAGGGTTCTGGAAAAAAATTGCTGGAGTGGATTATATTTGGAAGCCATTTAAATTAAGACAAAGGGCTATACCTAATGTAAATAAATAATGCATTTCTCCTTTATCTGGAGGCAAGAAGCTGAATTTAATTAAGGCTGAATGTACTTTTTTATAGTAATGCTGATATATCCAAGGAAATGTTCAGGAACAGACCCCTTTTTTGCTCACTAAAGTGTGTTTCTCAGATGCCTTTTGCTAATTACTACTCAAACCTGACAATGGGAGCAGGAGGGCTCCACCGTATTAGCAATAGCAGCCCTATAGATTTCCTGTCTTATTAGCCCACTTTATTCACCCCACACCATTAGAGCTGCTGCAGCAGCAGCACCATAGGATTCCTCACTGCTGGCTGCTCTGCAACAATAGATTGCAAGGCAGAAGCAGGAAAAGTTTGTGCAGGCTTTGTAGGAAGGGAGTCTATGATGTTCCTTTTACAGGACATTTGTAATGGAGACAAGGCAGCCAATTGGAAGAGCTGCTTTGACCTCTTTACACAATTCTGCTCTAGAGGAACAGCAACAGTTGTTGCGGAAGTGAGGCAAAATTGAAAATCACACTCCATCCCTCGTGAGCAAGCAAGGCTGTATACTTCAAACGGCTTTGGAGGCAAGGGGGGGGGGTGTCCCACGACAGCACATCACCTATAACCATGAATTAACAACTGTTGCATCCATAACGATCCTGGTTCTCCACAAGGATACATCCCTGTGCTTAGAACAGCACTGCAAAAAGGCAAAATTTGTCATGGCAAGTGGCCCTGAGAAGTTTTATAATCTGTACAAAAGGGACCAGATCCTCCAAGTGTCCCTATTTTCCAGGAATGTGTCTGATTTAGAGAAGCCATCCCAGTTTCTGATTTGATCACGGAATGTCCCGCTTTTTCTTAAGATGTCTCTCCTTTCATTGGAGAAATATTGGAGGGTGTGGAGTTATCTGACCCCTGGGCCGTCTCAAGGCAAATCCTGTAAAGGGAAGATTTTTAAATGTTTAATGTTTTATTATGTTTTTATATATGTTGGAAGCTGTCTACAGTGGCTGGGGCAACCCAATAAGATGTGTGAGGTATGAATAGTAAAATTATCATTATGGAATGGGACGTCCCTATTTTCATCGGACAAATGTTGGAGAGTCTGAGGGACCAGTCTTCCTACTTTAAGGGCCCTTTTGTGAGGCACATCTGACATGTAATTAAAGGGAAGGTTGGGATTTATTCTAATAAATGTTTGACTGACAAATAGCTGTTTGTTTGCTTCCGTTTACCTATCTTCAGTTGTAGTTTTTTTACCTCAGTTGGTCCTGATTCCACATTCATACATGCTGCCTCTACCACTTCCTCCAAAAGTACCAGAGGTTAAATTTTGCTCATGTTCTCTTCAACAGGAGTGTTTTGTTTAAAAATATATGCAATTGACAACCCTTCAGAATAATGAGAATCATGTATTTTGTGCTTCTCCCAACTGGGCTGAGGTGCAATATTCACTACACCTAGCAGAAGATCCAACTCCTGCTGATAGCATTAATCCATAGTCTGTCATCTATTGGCGACAGTGAAAAGAGAGAAATTCCCACTGCTTTTACACTGTTCACATCACTTAGCTTTTGTTTTGGGGGTTATTAGATATTGTTGAAAACCTTATAAGTAACACAGAGTTGGAAATAATTCCAAAGGCAGGTAGTTAAACCTCTTACAAGCAGGAGAGAGAGAGAGAGAGAGAGAGAGAGAGAGAGAGAGAACTAATAGCCAGGTATAGTGAAATGTGTTAGGGGAGTCCAAGTTAAACATGATTTCTTAAAATGGAGGCAAGGGCTGCAAGCGTGAACATAAATCAAAACACTAGCCAAAACAAGGAAAAATGCTCCCCATATTCTAATGATTTTCAGTCCTAATGTACTATAAAGTGTCAGTTGAAATCATATAGGAAATAATTAGCATTGGGTTCTTATGCTGTGGGCTTTTGCTAATGTACATGTCGGAACACAGGAAGAATTTTGATTACTTGCTTTTCAAAAAAAGAGGCAAAAGCTTCTTAAAAAGTGGGGGGGGGGTAGATAACCTTTAATGCAGAAAACTAATTCTGTGATTTATAAGATGCTAATGCTTGTAAATTAGATGTACTGATCAGGGCACACTTTGAAGTGTGACTTTATCCCAGTATGGGTACCAGGAGCGTGTAGTTTGCTTTGTTGCCGTCACCCACAATGGTTGACAGATGACATGCCTATTGCTTGTAATTTAAGGGTTAGAGGTGTGTGGGCAGCTAAAGTAGTTTAAAGACCATGCATTTACCAACCCATGGCCACATTGCTAATTGCTGTGTTTATCAAGTACTTTCTTTAGAGGCTACTTCCTGTAGAAAGTTCTTTCTCATGTCTGGATTATATTTACAGGCATTGTGAATTATATCCAGCAATATCTGATAGTGAAAGTCTAAATCCCTGACACCTAAGAGAAGCCTTGAGAGAGAACTTTTAAACAAGGAGAAAATTGTACAGGTATTGCATTTGGTGACTGTAGTGGGCTTTGAGGGGGAAGTTCCAGAAAGGTTTCCCTCAGGTGGCAAAACTGGATGTGCTGCCCCTCCTATGTGCTGTTCTGCTGCAGTATTGACTATATTACTTTAAAATGGCTTCAGTGTGGTAGAAAAGCAGTTGGAGGGATTAAACAGGTGATGTCACAGGTCATGTACACAGGGTATAGCTTGGACAATGCAGTGCAGTTTGTTAAGGGTGCTGAGAGTTACTAGGAAGCCCCTATTCCCCTCACACATAGGTGGCGCTGTGGGTTAAACCACAGAGCCTAGGGCTTGCCAATGAGAAGGTCAGCAGTTCGAATCCCCGCGACGGGGTGAGCTCCCATTGCTCGGTCCCTGCTCTTGCCAACCTAGCAGTTCGAAAGCACGTCAAAGTGCAAGTGGATAAATAGGTACTGCTCTGGCGGGAAGGTAAATGGCTTTTCCGTGCACTGCTCTGGTTCACCAGAAGCGGCTTAGTCATGCTGACCACATGACCCGGAAGCTGTACACCGGCTCCCTCGGCCAATAAAGCGAGATGAGCACCACAACCCCAGAGTTGGTCACGACTGGACCTAATGGTCAGGGGTCCCCTTTACCTTTACCTTATTCCCCTCACAGAGCTGCAATTCCCAGATTTACTTGTGAAGAGGGATTGACTGTTAAATTAGTGTGAGAATTATAGCTCCAGGAGGGAAAAGAGTGCCCCAACAACTCTCAGCACTTAACAAACGGCAGCTCCCAGAATTCTTTAGCTGGGAGCTTTCATAGTGCAGTGCTTTAAATATATGGTGTGAATGTGGTCTAAGTTACTGAATAAATTTGCCAAGATGCGCTATTGCCACTGTCTAAATTTCCTCATTCACAAGACTCATAGAACATTAGCATGTGAAACTGGTGTCTCCCAGGGAGGTTCGGTAAACTGAGGACCTGCGTCAGCGGTGGGTGGCCCTCTGGGTGCTACCACAGAGCTTGTCTTGCAGCTCCCCTGCCTCCATCGCCATCTTGTAACAGCAACCAGGCATCAGGTTGTCCTAACCCACAGTGACTGCTCAATGAATGTAACACAATCTCCCCAAGGGCGCCATCTCCCCAGCCACCAGTGTTTGAAGGAAATTGAATATAAGTTTTGTGTTGGCAATCCAGACATTTCCCCATTGCCAAGAAGTGGTTTCATAAAAAACAGTCTATGCTCCAAAAAGATCCATGCAACTTCCCAATGACATAATTAAAGTGCTTGTACTTCTGGCTTTTTAATAATAAAGAAATGCAAGCCCTGAAGCACTGAGCCTATTTCCTATGCCCAAGGAATCTAACAGTATCTATTGAAGCATTCGCTTTTCTGTTGTTGCACATAGATGGAATGAAGGTATTGCTGTTGCTGTTCAGATCAGCAAATGTCACCCGCTTATGTTATTTTCCTTTTTTGTGGGTCAGTAATAAATGGTGCAAGAGAAGAAAATGATTGCAATCTTCAATAATATTTCAAGACGAAATGGCATTTAGATCTTCCATTTATCAAATATTTGTTTCTAACAAAGGGGAGGGGAGCCAATTCCTTTTTATTCGTTATGCTGTGAATTGATGTGGGCATATTCTGCATCGCAAACCCTGAACTAAGCCTTAGAGTAAAAAGAGACCTACAGTGGTACCTTGGGTTAAGAACTTAATTCGTTGTTGGAGGTCCGTTTTTAACCTGAAACTGTTCTTAACCTGAGGCACCACTTTAGCTAATGGGGCCTCCCGCTGCTGTTGTGGCCGCCGTGCGATTTCTGTTCTCATCGTGAAGCAAAGTTCTTAACCCGAGGTACTATTTCTGGGTTTGCGGCGTCTGTAACCTGAAGCATCTGTAACATGAGGTACCACTGTATTTTTTAAGGTTCAGTTGTCTTTGTACAGACTCCCTATCCCATCCCCCAAATTCTGGATATTTAAGCATGTGGTGAGTGGTGGGGAGGTGTAAGGCAGAAAGAAGATGCCTAGGCTGGGAAAAGCGATTGATGCCAGTGGGTCAGTGACTGGCAGTGATTATGTAGGGGCACTGTAAAACACCTAAGACCTGTTGTTTAGACTGGGTTTTGTGATGGGAGTTAATCTTGATACACTTTTAAGATGTTTGCCAGCTTACAGACGTTTATGAATTTTAATAAAAGTAGATACCAAATCAAGGAGTCATCCTAACCCAATTCTGTGCATGCAATTTCTTATATAAAATATTTGTTTATCTGTCAATCAGATTTTATACTGCTCCTCAATGTACAATTATCAGGACAGTTTGCAAAGAAGTAAAAGGAAATAAAATGAAAACACAATAAACATCACATTACGAAACCTTAGATGTGAAGGATAAAAGGCGTCTAGCTTTAATTTAGGTGTGTTCATTTAGGTGAGACCATAGCTCTTCCAGGTACAATGGTACCTTGGTTCTCAAACTTAATCTGTTCTGGAAGTCTTTTCCAAAACCAAAGCATTCCAAAACCAAGGCATGGTTTCCCATAGAAAGTAATGCAAAATGAAGTAATCCATTACAGACTTTTAAAAACAACCCCTAAAAAGCAATTTAACTATGTACGATACTACTGATCCATAAAATGAAAGCAATAATCATGTACTGTACTATAAAATAAATGACAGTATTGTAGATGATAAAAATGGGGGGGGGGGGAATTCTTCCCTGCACTGATGATAGTCATTGTTTGGATGGGAGGCTTTTCTTCATTTCCGCAGTCACACAATCAATCAATCAATCAATCAATCAGTAGCTGAACTGGGTTCCACACAGTCACAGTCACAAAAACACAAAATAAATAGCAAAAACAAAAGCGCCAAACTTAATCTGTTCTGGAAGTCCGTTTGACTTCAAAAATGTTTGAAAACGAAGGCACAGCTTCTGACTGGTGCAGGCGCCCCGGAAACAATAGCCGACAACCACATCGGACATTCGGCTTCCAAAAATCATTCGAAAACTGGAGCACTTATTTCCGGGTTTTCGGAGTTTGTGAACCAAAGCGTTTGAGAACCAAGGTGTTTGAGAACCAAGGTACCACTGTATTAGAATCAAATGAGGAGTTGAGAGAAATCCTGGGCTTTTTAGCTCCACCCTTTATGTCACATTCCTATCGTCTGGCTCCTCTTCCTTCCATGTGCTGGAGGGAGAAGAATTTCTGAAGTGAAGAACTACCGTAAGTCTACAAATGTAGATTCCCTGCATGACTTAGAACCCTGTGGAGAGCCTATGAATGTAGAGGAGGCTCCCCTCTTCAGACTGTGTGGAGGACAGCACCCAAGCAGAACTCAAGTTAGCATCTTAATAGCATCTTAGCAGTGACCAGCTTTAAAAGAAAACCATTCTGATGAGTGTTCCCAGTCTTCTAGGTCTTCTCACACAAGACTCGCTCACCCAATACCTAGAGGCCTAAATTTTTGGCCTCTGATGTTTTTACACAGTGAGTTAAAATAGTCACATGTGGGATAAACTTTAACTAAAAGAAGCTGCTGAGTCACTAAATTAAAATGCATCCCATAATAGCATCCATAACTATATCCAGTTTTAACACCTATATTATGTTCTTTGTTCCCCCTACTGTTCTAGGGAGAGTCTTCCTGAATCTTAAACTTTTTCCATTTCAGTGATGTAGTATAAAAGATTACAGGCAAAATATTGTGTGTCTTTATAGCAATAAATGAGGGACCTATTCAATATTTCATTCTTAATCTGTTCAGTCAGCAGCCCTACGACTTACTATACACTAGTCTCTGCTTGTCAGGATATGTCCATCATCCTATGCCTATAAATCTTCCATCATGAAACTCAAACTTACATCCAATTTGTGTCCAGGGGTGAAATTTTCATTTCCCCTCACCCTTTTCAAGAATATATAATACCTTGTGATCAGTGCTTTTTTTCTAGGGGTACACATCTAAACATTTCGTGAATCTAAGTTTGGCCTCATTGAGGGGCAGTATTTCAATATGAGTAGGAAAATGAGAGTACCCCTAAACATTTTTTAAAGAAAAAAAGCACTGTTTGTGATAAGTCAGATCACATTGATATTTGGACATTTTCTTTCATAGGTAGATTTCAAAGAAAATGCAAAATGTCCACATTTGGCAATATTATTAATTAGTAGTAGAAATAGTAGTAGCAAAAGAAGAAGTACAGTAGTAGTATTAAAATAGAAATACACCCTACTTTTTAATTCATCTTTTGATACCATCCAGCTGTCACTGGCTGCAAACAATTTCTAAGACCTTCATAAGGCCTTCAGCAAATTTATATGGCAGGAGTGCAGCAGACCATGAATCCATCTCTCAGTCCTCTTGATCTCTTAGGAAAAGGGTGATTTACCCTGCCTAATATACAATGCTGCAGAATGATTGAGCTTCACGTTTGCTGTTTCTAACAGCTATTCCAAGGCATAAGCTATTTATGGTTTCCTTCCTGTTGGGGGACGGTTAGCCCCATTCTCCCCGCTAATACTTTGCTACCACTTGGCATTCAAAGGTAGTATTTGAGTATGATTTGAATTTCAAAGGTGTTTTGTACCATTTTAAAACTAGGGCAGAAGTGCCTCTGTGTGTCATTTAATTATTTGCTGCTAGAAGGACTGTTGTAAAGCCAGTCAGAAAATTTCATGAATGAGGTTGCCACCTGGGCTCAGGCTTTCAAAGTTTTACATGGTATTTCACTGTCAAAAAATAAATAAATCCCCAAGGGTATGCACCTGAGAATCTATATGCAACTTACCATTTCTGCTATATGCCATGGGCCAAATTAATTTTCAGTTTAGAAAACTGAAAGACAAGATGGGAGGGATGGAAGGAAGGAAGGAAGGTGATATATAAAGGAACAAAGGATAGTTTGGGGAAAAGGTGTTAGTATTTCTGGAATGTTGGTAATCTTATTGCCAGCCAAAACCAAACACCTCTCCATTGCCAAAAATGAGAGGAAAATGTATATCCAACCAGGGTATTAAAATGCCAAAAGAAACAAACGTTTTGGCTTTCCCAAACTATAGAACAGAGCTGCATGAGACTACCAGCTAATGGTCTAAAAATGTTGCCTAAAGATACTGTTGTAAATTTCCTTAAGATAATAATGCCGTATCCCTGTGGGTGAAGTTACCACAGATTTTTGAAGTATCTAACAACGTGTGTGCATGTTATGTGTGTGTGTGTATATAAGATTTTCTTCCTGCTTCCAATTAGATTGAGTTATCTGGTGGCTAGGAGGAAAGTCTAAGCTGCACATGTCTCCATCTGCTTATTTGCTTATTTTGAATAATTATCTGCCACACTCTCATATGGACCCAGGCTAGATCATCATAATTCTAAATGGACAATATGGTTTCTCAATTTTTAAAGGCTTCTGGCACTCCCGTTCTGTGAATTTCCTTAAGTTGCAGCAGGACAATTACCAGTTCCTGCCATTACAGGCTATGAAATATCCTATCTCCAGTGAGTTGCCAAGTTCTTTCTCTCTCTTTTATGCTTTCTGATAATCACATGACTGCTAGAGGCATATGACTGCTAAAATATGTTTAACAACAATTTCATTATATGTACCCCACCCCTCTGACTGGGTTGCTACAGTCACTCTCAGCTGCTTCCAACATATATAAAAACATAATAAAATATTATACACTAGAAGCCCCTATACAGGGCTGCTGTCAGATATCTTCTAAACATTACATAGTTACTCATTTACTATTAACATTAGCCCATTCATATGTTAGCTGAACAAAGGGCTAATGTGTGCATCAGGGGCAACAGAAATGCACATGGTGATAAGCAGATACTCAGACCATAGAAATGCAATTGGTAGAGAGGACTCTGTGTGATGTCATTTCCCATACTCTCCTGGAGAGGAAGGAGCATATAGAACTTCCTGTTCCTCTCCCTCTCTTCCTTTGACCAGCGGTGGATGCAGAAATGCCTCTGTTGCTCCAGCTTTACGCACTTACCTAAGCTGGTTTTACTCTAAATAGAAGTATTTTGCCTGCATGGTATTTGCTGCTGCCTTTGCTGTGAACTAATGCACAATTATAATGTAAATAAATATTGTTATTAAACATACTTTACAAGTTGTCACCTGATTCTTTGTTAAGCAAAGTAAGAAAGGGGAGCCAGCTTACTTCATAGCTGGACTTGCTCAAAACAAGGCTTTACAGACTAATTCCTATGCTTTTAATATTGCTGCCAAGGATGGGTTATAAGACTCTTCAGCCCACACACATGGGCATCAGGAGGGATAAATTGCAATTAATATATCCTCTCCTACCCATTAAAACAACCTCTCCTAATTTTGCAGTCTTTAGCTCCTTTGGAGTTGGGGAGACAGGCTTACTATTGGAGACTTGTCTCTAAATTGGAGGAGGGTGGTAGGTCTGTGTCATCTGGCTGGGAAGGTCCTTAAGAAGATCTGAAGAAGTTCCTGGAAGTTCTTCCCTCGAGGATGGAACTGGAGCCTCCTTCTCCTTCAAGTCCTCCATCAGGTGATGCATAGTCCTTGGGCTGTGGGTCAAGACACTATGTGAGTACCACTGGCACCTCCTTCAAACCTCCAAATGCAGGTCAGAGAGAAGAAGCTGAGGAGTGGTAGCAAGATTAGGGTCAGAGCCCGCTAGTCCAATGGCTTATTGTGGAAGCCCTATAAATGGAGGCTAATGCTTCCACTTGTGGTAAGCCAGCTGAATGCAGAAACCACAATGCATAAGACCGGACATTTTCTGTGCAACTGCAAACTCTATTCAATGGAAGTTATTGGTGAAATACGGAAACACAACTCTGTGTGTGGCAGTGCTTTTGTGGGGCCAACTTAGCATGGGCTGAGGAGCCAATATATGCAGCATAAGGCCACCACATGTGTCGATAATGAAATGCCCCACAAATAAAGCTGATCATAGCTATCTATATTGTTTATTCCTCCTGCATTCTACTTACTTTGTGCAAACCATATTGAATCCATTTGCAGTTTAAAATTATTGTTCTTAGATGTAGTCAGATTTTGTCTTTGATATGGTTATGCCATCTCAGTATTCATATGGAGAATCGCTATGTTGACATAAAACATCAAGTGCACCAACATGAACAGCGACTTCCATGTCAACAATGGCTACACAGAGAGAAGCTAGGCTTCCCTAGTGATTCCTCTCATAACCATCCCTTTTGGTCTCTACCAAGAGAATATGACAATGTGAACATATTAATATTTACAGCTGTTATAATTATTCAGAAAATCAGGCAGCTAGGCTCAGCATGTTTCATATTTGCTTTTTTATTCTTGACACAAAACTGTTTTCATATTCTGCGAGACATTAAGTAACCCTATAGAGATTGTGCAGGAGAAGTTTTGGATTTCCCACTGGGTTCTGGGAGTTTTTTCAGACACCAACATCCTGGGGGAAATTTATGAGATGCCTGAAGAGCTACACCCCAAGGTGACCCAGAAAGCTGATTGAAAATGCTGTATCTCTGCTTTTAATTTGTGTTTATTAACCTCCTGACACAAAACACTTCCCTAACAGCTTCTGGTGCAGTCTGGTGGATATGTGCATACCAATATACAATATGTATATATTAGGGGGCACCACAGTCCCATGATTACTAGTGATTATATAACCTCCAGGTAATAAAAAGGAACCATCATAGCCCCAGTAGAGATAGATGATATTTGTCCATTTGAGATTCCTGGGAAAGCTAACTGTACAGAAGATAGGGAAGAGTCATAAATTTGTAATGTGCAGTCATTGTGGCTTGGGGGATAAATATTCAGTACCTGTTATTACCTGATAAAGTCATACATATGTATGGATCCATTTTATGTGATAATTACTGAATCTAGCATTAGCATCTGCTTTTACCTGATAAACCAACTTTATTATTTTAAATAAAGCAATTGCAATAATTCACAAGTCACTGTGAACTGTGAAGACTGCAAAATAAAGCAATCAAAAAGGGCGGGGAGACAGCAGTTTAAATCCTCAAAACATCAAGGTGTGTTAGCAGGAATTCTAACAACCTGTTTTGCATGTGGTTCTTGTTACAAATATTTCTGTCTGTGTTAGAAGGCTTCTGTCTTTTTTTTTTTTAAGTGAGATTGCTTGAATTTCATACATAATATGGTAGTGGGAGCAAGCTAGGCTGCTATATTGTGAGCCTAAGGGAAAGACACTTTCTGTGTAGGGTATTAAAGGCAAGGGAGTAAACAGAAAGCCTTTGCCTCCTGCCGGAATGGTCAACTACCTGCTGATTAATCAGTAATAGGAAGCGATAATCTGGAATGTTTTTAATTACAAAGAACAGATAATGTTGAAGAAGGGAACAGATGTCGCCACATCCCACTAGTCACAGATACAACACTGCACTCTCTCCCAGAGGCATCGCTGCTGGATGCAGAAACTCTGAAGTCCACAGATATCTTTAATGCCCGATTATGTGTAATTGTGTGCCATCATAGATTGTAAACAAAATATCTAGCTTCCTTTGTGTGTGAGTGTTTGTTTATTTATCAGATGGCTAAAGGCCCAAGATTATATGCCTCTTCAAGAAGGAAGTTCTCCAGAGGAAGAACCAAGAATAGGTGCTTCATCTTTTCCTAGCTGCCTTGCTCCCAAACACTGTACCTATTTTCCTATTTCCTATTATTTCCTATTTCCTATTTCCACTGTGCCAATGTTCCTATTTTCAAGAGCCAATCCCAGATTTACAGAAGCTGTCCCGGTTTCTGATTTGATCCCGGAATGTTCTTCTTTTTCTTAGGACATCCCTATTTTGAAGGCAGCCCTGTAAAGGGAAGTTGTTTTTTTTTAATGTTTAATGTCTTATTATATTTTTATACATGTTGGAAACTGCCCAGATGGGTAGGGTATAATAATAATTACCATCATCATCATCAAATAGGACATCCCTCTTTTCATTGTAGAAATGTTGGAGGGTATGTGATGCTCCATGCAGTCAAGACCATGGGTAGGCAAACTAAGGCCCGGGGGCTGGATCCGGCCGAAGTGCTTACTAAATCCGGCCCACAGATGGTCTGGGAATCAGCATGTTTTTACATGAGTAGAATGTGTGCTTTTATTTAAAATGCATCTCTGGGTTATTTGTGGGGCATAGGAATTCATTCTCTTTTCCCCCCAAATATAGTCCGGTCCCTTACAAGGTCTGAGGGACATTGGACCGGCCCCCTGCTGAAAACGTTTGCTGACCCCTGGTCAAGACCTTTGCTTATGTGCAGCCCTAGACATCAACCCAGCCTCTTTGCAGACATGCATTCTAATGTATGGGTGTTAAGTGAGTAGGACCAACCACACAACTCTACTACCACCTTTTTTTCCCCATATGAAAGAACAGCACACGGGTAAAAATGAACAAGGTTCAGATCCAAGTAAGAATCTTGACCATATGGAAAAGGAGTACCACCCAGGAAATTTACAGCTGAGCTGGACTTTTATCCTTCTATTCCAATACGTTATCCAGTGGAGGACATTATCCAATGAAAGCTATCACATTTTAAAAAGAAACATCATCAGCAGATATTCTGCAGGATCTCAAAGAAGTGGGAGGGAATTACAGTGCGTACCTTGGTTCTCGAACATAATCCATTCCAGAAGACTATTCGGCTTCCGAAACATTCGAAAACCCCATTGGTTGCAAGAGCGTCGGGACAACAGAGGCGTCGGGAACTGAGGTACCACTGTACAGTGGTACCTCGGATTAAGTACTTAATTCGTTCTGGAGGTCCATTCTTAACCTAAAACTATTCTTAACCTGAAGCACCACTTTAGCTAATGGGGCTTCCTGCTGCCACCGCGCCGCAGGAGCACGATTTCTGTTCTCATTCTGAAGCAAAGTTCTTAACCCGAGGTACTATTTCTGAGTTAGCGGAGTCTGTAACCTGAAGCGTCTGTAACCCGAGGTACCACTGTACTATTGATGGCTACCTGACAAGCAAAGAGCTAGAGATAATTTGAGCTTCCGAGGCAGCATTCAATTACAAGATTTTCATTTTAAATTAAGGGAAATAGAAAATGAAACTTGTTATTCCCTGATCAAGAGGAAAGATGCATTCCATTCCTACCCCGTCCAGCTGTTCATACTCTACTTTATGTCATCTGCTCACAAGACGGGACATCCACATGCCATTTTCTTATTTGTAATTCGTAATAAGATTTTTCTCTCCTGTTGGAGATCAAACCTGCTGTGAGTGCTGTTATCTCTAAGGAACCATCCTGCTGTAAAATATTTCCGCAAACTCTATTCCAGATTAACCGTACTCTGTCAGGCATCTGATTTAATAACAATGAATGAATACTACTACCCCCCGCCTTCTCACAACCCTGACAATTTTTACATCCTATTCCTACTTAAGGGCTTATAAGAATTGTCAAAAGAATCCAGATTTTGTAGCTACTAGCCACTTTAATAGGGCATACAATACCAGATTTGGAATACCTTTTCTGAATGTGAAATCTGTTTTGGCACAAATCTGATAAAGATTGAGAAATGCTAATTAACATGGCCCAAACTGTGCATGAAAGAGAGAGATGTAAGGAAATAATTGATGTTTACTGGAGCTCTCTAGTGCTTATGTGTGACATTATAATAATCCTAAACACTTGCATGCATATTTTATCATTTTAAACAGAAGTCTTAAACTAATTATATGAGATGTAATTTCAATTGAATTGAGTAAAGCTGCCTCTGATACTATTTTGAAGTAGATATTTTGGACCTCACAACTGCATCAACTTCCATTTAAGTATTCCATGCTTTTGTTTCACGCAATCCTTTATTCTAATTTGGATTTCTTTTACTGCTGGAGAAAGAAATAGAGGTCTTAACCAGTCAGTTCTGTTTAAAAAGTGTACATTGTCTGTACCTCGATGAAGTGAGGATTTTTTTATTTTTAGCGGGGGGACATTAGCAAAAAGAAAAGGAGAAACATTTGATCCTGAAACCTTAAGTATTGACACTGGCCATTTTGAGATAAGGGAAAAGGAAATAGAAAGTAGCATACATGAAGTATTTCATAGGTCTTTTTGTGCAGGAAATCAAGAGGAAGTCAAATTAACAGGACATGTTCTGCGGGGTTTTTTTTTTATAAAAAAAAATAACATAATTTCCCATACCAAACAGTGTTGCAAAAGTAAATAGAAATGCAGAACTGGTTAGTAATATGACCACCTTGTCTTGATTTTTCTGAATAAGTACAGCTTTGCAACACATCCCTTCTTTAGAAGATTAACAATAGTCCTATTTTATAGATCAGGAACTTAAGCTAAGTGGCATCAGTACCCAAAGACCACCCAGGAAATTTACAGCTGAGCTGGACTTTTATCCTTCTATTCCAATACGTTATCCAGTGGAGGACATTATCCAATGAAAGCTATCACATTTTAAAAAGAAACATCATCAGCAGATATTCTGCAGGATCTCAAAGAAGTGGGAGGGAATTACAGTGGTACCTTGGTTCTCGAACATAATCCATTCCAGAAGACTATTCGGCTTCCGAAACATTCAAAAACCAAGGCGTAGCTTCCCATTGGTTGCAAGAGCTTCTTGCACTAAGCAGAAGCCATGTTGCATGTTTGAGTTCTGAAAAACGTTTGAAAGCTGAAGCATTTACTTCTGGGTTTTCAGCATTTGAGAACCAAAACGTACGACAACGGAGGCGTCGGGAACTGAGGTACCACTGTACAGTGGTACATCGGGTTAAGTACTTAATTCGTTCCGGAGGTCCGTTCTTAACCTGAAACTGTTCTTAACCTGAAGCACCACTTTAGCTAATGGGGCCTGCTGCTGCTGCCATGCCGCAGGAGCAAGATTTCTGTTCTTATCCTGAAGCAAAGTTCTTAACCTGAAGCACTATTCCTGGATTAGCAGAGTCTGTAACCTGAAGCGTATGTAACCTGAAGTGTATGTATCCCGAGGTACCCCTGTAATCCCTTCCTGATTCTTGGATGGGGTTCTCAAAAATGTAGTGGAGGCACACCTATCTCTTCACAGGCAACATTATTTGCATGCCTACTAAGAAATCATGGGCCATTTCTTAAAATGAACTCATTCCCTTTTACATGCCAAGCTTTAAGTAATCAAACAAATGACGAATTGGTCAGGAGTTAATGGGAGGATGCTATGTGAGAGGCCCGAATCATGCACCTCGAAAGGCAAACACCAATTTATGTGAATTACGGTAAGTCTATGAACTCATACAGCAAGAAATGTTTGGAAGCATCTGCCCTTCCTTTTACCTTCATGGTTTTGTGTATCCCATTTCATTCCTGTCTCTCCTTCCCCCAAAATAGAGAGGTCTAGTTCCACTTGCTGGTTCCTTCCACTATATACCTTCTTGATCTATGTAACGTTCATTATATAGCAAGGTGACCCTAATTGAGCAGGGTATTATTATAAAGTGGTGCTGGAGGATCACCAGGCATCACATTCATTACCAACCTGTAATTTTTTCCCTCCACAAATTCTGCTTGCCACCAGGAAAAAGAATGATTGAACTACCAAAGACGTATGTATCCAAGCATACACAGGGTTTATTTTCAGGGGATTTTATTCCCTGTCTCTGGATTCTATAGTTCATAACTCATCGTCGCTGAAGTGTGAGAAGTTAGGTGACATTTAATTGCACAAAGTTTCAAAGATGCAAATCAGCCAGGAAAGAGGAGACCACATTAAATCAGTTAAGCTTTCAACAGCACTTGATACTGACATTAAAAGGTCTCCAGTGACAAAAGATGAAGTTCTCCAGAACCAGCTATGTGCCGAATCCTTACAATATGAAGAACATGTTTTTGTGCTGAGGGCTACAGATTAGCACTAGTATTACTATGTAGTAGCAGTGGATTATACTTAGTCACACAGTGGCTAAGAATTTAGCAATATTACCCACTCCTACATTATATATGTTTAAAAAATATTATTTCATGATAAAGGCAGTTTGCTTTGTATTTCTACTGGAAGCAGCACAGCCTTGAACTGGTTTAACCACCAGGAAGCCTCAAAACCCAGCCAGATGGGAGGGGAATAAATAATAAATTATTATTAAAACTTGGATTACATTTTCTACACATGGCAACACCCATACCAGCTATTAACAGAAGACCTACATAAAATGAAAATGCCAGCTGGGGCATTTGAGGATGAAATATTTTAAAGAGTGCAACTGAATGAGAAAGTGGAAGGTCCCTGGTTGTACAGTGGTACCTCTGGTTATGTACTTAATTCGTTCCGGAGGTCTGTTCTTAACCTCAAACTGTTCTTAACCTGAAGCACCACTTTAGCTAATGGGGCCTCCTGCCGCTGCACAATTTCTCTTCTCATCCTGAAGCAAAGTTCTTAACCTGAGGTACTATTTCTGGGTTAGCGGAGTCTGTAACCTGAAGCGTCCCCTTCATGGATCACTGCCTTGCCGCGGCGAAGGGGCTTGAAGAACTCAGAGAAGCTATGAACTATGCCGAGCAGGGCACCCAAGATGAACAGGTCATAGTGGAGAGTTTTGACCAAACGTGATCCACCTGGAGGAGGAACCAGCAAGCCACTCCAGTATCCCTGCCAAGAAAACTCCAGGCATATCAAAGTTATGACGCTGGAAGATGAGCCCCTCAGGTCGGAAGGTGTCCAACATGCTACTGGGGAAGAGCGGAGGACAAGTACAAGTAGATCCAGAGCTGATGAAGCGGCTGGGCTAAAGCCAAAAGGACGTTCAGTTGCGGATATGCCTGGAAGCGAAAGGAAAGTCCAATGCTGTAAAGAAAAATATTGCATAGGAACCTGGAATGTAAGAACCATGAACCTGGGTAAGTTGGATATGGTCAAAAATGAGATGGCAAGAATAAATATTGACATCCTGGGCATCAGTGAACTAAAATGGACGGGAATGGGCGAATTCAGTTTGGATGACCATCATATCTACTACTGTGGGCAAGAAACCCGCAAAAGAAATGGAGTGGCCCTCATAGTCAACAAAAGAGTGGTGAAAGCAGTACTGGGATGCAATCTCAAAAATGATAGAATGATCTCGATGCGAATCCAAGGCAGACCTTGTAACATAACAGTAATCCAAGTTTATGCACCAACTACTGGTGCTGAAGAAACTGAAATTGACCAATTCTATGAAGACTTACAACACCTTATAGAAGTGACACAAAAGAAGGATGTTCTTCTCATTATAGGGGATTGGAATGCTAGAGTAGGGAATCAAGAGATAAAAGGAACAACTGGCAAGTTTGGCCTTGGAGAGCAAAATGAAGCAGGGCAAAGGCTAATAGAGTTCTGTCAAGAGAACAAGCTGGTCATCGCAAACACGCTTTTCCAACAACACAAGAGACGACCCTACACGTGGACATCACCAGATGGGCAGCATCGAAATCAGATTGATTATATTCTCTGTAGCCAAAGATTGAGAAGCTCAATACAGTCAGCAAAAACAAGACCTGGAGCTGACTGTGGCTCAGATCATCAGCTTCTTATAGCAAAATTCAAGCTTAAACTGAAGAAAGTAGGAAAAACCACTGGGCCGGTAAGATACAATCTAAATCAAATCCCTTATGAATACACAGTGGAAGTGAGGAACAGGTTTAAGGATTTAGATTTGCTGGACAGAGTGCCTGAAGAACTATGGATGGAGGCTCACAACATTATACAGGAGGCAGCAACGAAAACCATCCCAATGAAAATGAAATGCAAGAAAGCAAAGTGGCTGTCCAATGAGGCCTTACAAATAGCGGGGGGGAGAAGGCAAGCAAAATGCGAGGGACATAGAGAAAGATACAGGAAATTGAATGCAGATTTCCAAAAAATAGCAAGGAGAGATAAGAAGGCCTTCTTAAACGAGCAATGCAAAGAAATAGAAGAAAACAACAGAATGGGAAGAACCAGAGATCTGTTCAAGAAAATTGGAGATATGAAAGGAACATTTCGTTCAAAGATTGCCATAATAAAGGACAAAAGTGGTAAGGACCTAACAGAAGCAGAAGACATCAAGAAGAGGTGGCAAGAATACACAGAGGAATTATACCAGAAAGATATGGATGTCTCGTACACCCCAGGTAGTGTGGCTGCTGACCTTGAGCCAGACATCCTGGAGAGTGAAGTCAAATGGGCCTTAGAAAGCACTGCAAATAACAAGGCCAGTGGAAGTGATGGTATTCCAGCTGAACTATTTAAAATTTTAAAAGATGATGCTGTTAAGGTGCTACACTCAATATGCCAGCAAGTTTGGAAAACTCAGCAGTGGCCAGAGGATTGGAGAAGATCAGTCTACATCCCAATCCCAAAGAAGGGCAGTGCCAAAGAATGCTCCAACCACCGCACAATTGCACTCATTTCACACACTAGCAAGGTTATGCTTAAAATTCTACAAGGAATGCTCAAGCAGTATGTGGACTGAGAACTCCCAGAAGTGCAAGCTGGATTTAGAAGAGGCAGAGGAACCAGAGACCAAATTGCAAACATGCGCTGGATTATGGAGAAAGCTACAAAGTTCCAGAAAGACATCTACTTCTGCTTCATTGACTATGCAAAAGCCTTTGACTGTGTTGACCACAGCAAACTATGGCAAGTTCTTAAAGAAATGGGAGTGCCTGATCACCTCATCTGTCTCCTGAGAAATCTCTATGTGGGACAAGAAGCTACAGTTAGAACTGGATATGGAACAACTGATTGGTTCAAAATTGGGAAAGGAGTACGGCAAGGCTGTATATTGTCTCCCTGGTTATTTAACTTATATGCAGAATTCATCATGTGAAAGGCTGGGCTGGATGAATCCCTAGCCGGAATTAAGATTGCTGGAAGAAATATCAACAACCTCAGATATGCAGATGACACAACCTTGATGGCAGAAAGTGAGGAGGAATTAAAGAACCTTTTATTGAGGGTGAAAGAGGAGAGCGCAAAATATGGTCTGAAGCTCAACATCAAAAAAACGAAGATCATGGCCACTGGGCCCATCCCCTCCTGGCAAATAGAAGGGGAAGAAATGGAGGCAGTGAGAGATTTTACTTTTTTGGGCTCCACGATCACTGCAGATGGTGACAGCAGCCACGAAATTAAGAGACACCTGCTTCTTGGGAGGAAAGCAATGACCAACCTAGACAGCATCTTAAAAAGTAGAGACATCACCTTGCCAACAAAGGTCCGTATAGTTAAAGCTATGGTTTTCCCAGTAGTGATGTATGGAAGTGAGAGCTGGACCATAAAGAAGGCTGATCGCTGAAGAATTGATGCTTTTGAATTATGGTGCTGGAGGAGACTCTTGAGAGTCCCATGGACTGCAAGAAGATCAAACCTATCCATTCTTAAGGAAATCAGCCCTGAGTGCTCACTGGAAGGACAGATCCTGAAGCTGAGGCTCCAATACTTTGGCCACCTCATGAGAAGAGAAGACTCCCTGGAAAAGACCCTGATGTTGGGAAAGATGGAGGGCACAAGGAGAAGGGGACGACAGAGAACTAGATGGGTGGATAGTGTCTTCGAAGCTACAAACATGAGTCTGACCAAACTGCGGGAGGCTGTGGAAGACAGAAGTGCCTGGCGTGCTCTGGTCCATGGGGTCATGAAGAGTCGGACACGACTAAACGACTAAACAACAACCTGAAGCGTATGTAACCCGAGGTACCACTGTAATCCTGTTTTTTTAAAAAAAAAAGTTCAAGAAGACCTTAGAGCTGTAGCACTGGGGAGAGTGGCATAATCTTCAACTCCAGTGCCAGTTTCCTGATTTGAATAACCTCGTGGAGCTGTCACTTGCTCTTCAGGGATGGAAAATCCCATACATGTAGGTACCATACGGGAGTCTGTTTCTCGCCAACATGGTACAAATAGTAAGTCTTGGTGGGGAAGGTGTTGACTGCTGGTGCAAAGAGGTTAAGATAAGCCTATGAAAAGGCATCAACTGCCTTTACCCTTTTGCAACACTACGTCTACTCAGTGCTATTTTCCTAGAAAAAGAGGTACTGGAACTCACCATGAATATCTCCCCTGTTTTCTTATAATGGCAATGGTGCCCACCTGAGAGGTGCTGGAACTGAGTTCTGGTAAGTTCCGGCTTTTAAAAAACCCCTCTGCTTCTAATACTGTTTTCTGGTGACATGGTACTCCAGCTCTAACTTAAATCAGAAAAAATAGTGTTTAAAAATACTGATACTAATAATGTTTACAGGGTTATTCTAAGGATTAAAAGATAATGTATGTAAAATACATGGAACATTCAAAGGCACTCTAAAAATGCTTATTATTGTTGATTTAATAGAACATGAAACACTTGTCAGGATAGGTGGAAGTATAAGGGAGAAAACAGTGTTCCATTTCAATTCTGATTATCTTTCAATAGTAACAAATATTGATGAGTACAGTAACAAGATTATATACTAGATAATTTGCAGCACATTGTTATGAATTAGTGAGTTGAAGGCACCTGTTGATCGACCATTTGTCTTCCACCAACTTTAGCAGCCTGCACAGAAAGATTTCTGTTATTGCTTTATTTGAACATAGCCCAAAACTAGCATTCATTATTTCCACTGTACTTCAATGTGAATAGTCAGTTGTATAACACATCGGAAGGAGGAAAGAGCAAAAGGGTATCAAACCTGTCAAAAATGAGACAAATAACAGTAGTTCATCAGTGATAAACTGCAATGATTTGGGAAGCCAAACATTCACTTTAAACTGGGCCTCAGAAGCAACATAGACCCATAGGGCACATGGCAAAAAGGTTGTACTAGATATACTTCACATAAGCCCCCTTCATGCATGACCCATGATAGCTACCAGAAACACTGTTTTGGTTATAGGTCTGTTGATTCTAGGGGCCTCCTGCTGCTATTGGATTACAGCTCTCAATTTCAAAAAGCACCTTGGAACAGGGATTTTTGGGGGAAATAAAATGGCAGCATGCCCAATTCTATTCCCCTCCCACCCAAAAATCATCTCACCCCTGAAATATTGCTGATTTTGAAGCAGGTGAAATAATGGAGAAATGGCCACTATCAGTTCAGTCCAGCTCTAGTAGCAACCCTGGTTTGCTCAGTGAGTGTAACTTGAAGTTAGGACCACTCAGTTAGTTAATGCAATGTAGTTTCATGGTTCAGCTGTGACTTAGTTGAGATTTCTGCATTGCAAGGAGTTGGACTAGATAACACTCAGGTTCCCTTCCAACTAACTCTATGAAGGTGAATTTGGATCTAATCTGGCAGGCGTCTTGTGTTGAGGGCTTGCAGTTGTGATATGCATATGCTTTCATCTATTGCTGTTTTGACAGTCCGGTTACAACATGGGTTCTTTTTCCTCAGTCTGCAGAGCACTTGACAGTATTATTTATCATTCATATTCAAACCCGTTAATTAGTCCTATTCATATAATCCCTCATGACACAATTCATTTACTATGTGTAATTTTTAAAGAAATGAAACAATGGTCTTCCAGGAATAGGCCTGCAATGCAACTTCACAGGTAATGGTTTGTAAAAGAAATGTTATTCCATTATTTTACAATAGCCTTCCACCCCAGCCTTCCACAGAGCACCGAGAAAATAATCTGAAACATTAATGAAGAAAAGGGATGAGGCCTGATCTTTTGTTTGCTTTATTAGTTCTGCTTTTCCCTCAGTAGCAGATGATGTAAATACAATTGTTAGCCTAAGGGTTCTCTCTGAAACTGCTTGTCTATATCAGTTCATATGGTGAAAAAGTGTCAATAACTGTGTTAAAGCACTTCAGGCTCAGTCTGAAAAATGGCATAATAATGATCCGAGTAATGCATGCAAGAGCAAAGCTGTTAAGAGGGGTGACAGGTGGCATAAATGTCCCAAGGCCATGACTCACAGAGGCACAGCAGCACTCAAGACAAGTGTTGTAAAAACAATCCTCATCAAACCATTGCTAAATAGCTGCAAACAGTGTGTTATATCTTTGGCCATAGGGTCAACCTATAGATGAGGACATAATAAAAGCCCTGCTGGGTCAGACCAAAGCAGCTATTCCAGGATCCCGTTTCCCACTTTGGCCAACTGCTCTTCCACAGCATCTCCTATTCAGAAGCATGATGCCTCTGATCATAGACACAGCATGTAGCCATTAGGACTAGTGGTCACGGATAGCCTTATCATCCATGAATTTGTATAACCAAGTTTAAAAGCCATGCATGCTGGTGACTACCAGTACTTGTGGCAATTATTCCATAGTTTAACTATGTGCTGCCTAAATGCATATATGACATTTTGTCTGTCCTGAACCCAGGTTTCTTCGATGACCTCCTTACTAATGTTATGAGATAGAGAGAAATTCTATACAGTGGTACCTCTGGTTACATACTTAATTCATTCTGGAGGTCCGTTTTTAACCTGAAACTGTTCTTAACTTGAAGCACCACTTTAGCTAATGGGGCCTCCTGCTGCTGCCGTGCCGCTGCTGCACGATTTCTGTTCTCATCCTGAAGCAAAGTTCTTAACCCAAGGTACTATTTCTGGGTTAGCAGAGTCTGTAACCTGAACCGTATGTAACCTGAAGTGTATGTAACCCGAGGTACCACTGTACACTTTCTTCACAGCATGCAGAATTTTATATACCTCTGTCATGTCACCTAACTTTTTTTTTCAATACTAAAAAGCCCCAAACCATGTGACCTTTCCTCATAAAAGAGATGGCAGGTGTCAGTGGTTTTACATTATCAGGTGTTTATTGTGTTGATGTTACTGCTGGCAGTACACAGAATTGCAAACATTAGTTTAGTTTTCATTCTGGCTGCCTGGTGTAGTAGGACCATTTGATCAGCCTATGACTAATCCAAGCAGTTTATTGGCCCTCATAAACCCAGGGCCGGATTTAGATGAAGAGAGGCCGTAGGCTACTCTACTTGTGAGGCCCCTCCCCATTCTCCACCGTCACAAGTAGAAGAAAATGGAAGAGTGTTATAAACAAAATTGAGTGAAGCCAAGGATGATGAGAGGTATTTAAAATTCTACAATTCACCATTTCTCCTCGAAAGGACATAAGATATTATTGTTAAATACCATGGTGATTTTTAAAAATATATAAAATTAACACTGAAAAACTTTTGCAGTAACTTAACTTTGTAAACCTTTTGCATCCTGGGCAGGCCTAGAACTAGTTCCCATGTCTTGTTCCTCTCTAAGGAATCAAGTTCAGCCTTCATGGCATTTAACCATGGCTCAGCATCCTCTGAGGTTAACCTTTAGACCTCTTGGAAGCTTGAAGGTTCCCAAACCTTCTCTGAGTTACTGACAACAGCTGTATCTGCTGTGACTGTTTTAGCAAACTCTTCAGCATACCTTTTGGGTGGTTTACCCTTTGTGGCCCTTTCAGAACTGCACACTATACCCTAGTCTTCCATGCTGCGCAGGCCAGGTCATCCTCTTATATACCTGCTGGGATTGACAAGGCATCTGACCCTCACCTGAATCTCATAGCTCTCCTGTAGCTGCCTCTGATTGGTTATCATTTAACCTCTGGGGGAAATCACACACAACTAGAAGGATTACTGTTAATAGCACCAGTTTTCCTATAACTTGATATTGCTGGATAGTTTTGATGAACTGCAAAAGCATTTTTAGCTTGCTTTCTGTTGCCACCCTGGAACTTTTTTTTATTAGTGCCACTTTGTTTTGTACGATCCCTTGCAAACCAAGGAAAACAACTTTTCTGCTTGTATATGTTGATAATATAATTTTGGTTACTGAGGACAAACAAGATTGTACACAAACAAGATTGGGTGCAGGCCTGGCCAGGACACAGGTGTCCTAACTGTGACAAAGGTGACCTGTGTGCTTGCTTGCTTGCGTAACAGCTGTTGGGAACTTCAAGGTCCCTGCTCTCCCTTCTTATGGTCTTTGTACTGGACCTGGAGACTCCAATAGAGAGCATGCCATGTAAAGAAGGAGGGCAAGTGGGCACCCTATCAAATGACAGGGCAGGAGCTACACGGAGCAGGGCCTTTTCACTGGTGGTGCCCATTGTATGCCTCGCTCTTCCCAGACCTGCTCTCTTTTGGCTTGTATTTTGGAGCTTTATAATTTAGGAAGACTTTGGAAGAACTGGTTGATAAGTCTTATCAGTTGCTGACATATGAGTGAATTTTATTTCCTGCTATTCTGTGCTTCTGGTGCACCAGGGTTTACACTAGCGTAATAAAGTTGGCCAGGATGCCAGAAGAGATACAATTTACGAGCTTTCTTCAGTATCTGCACAGCAGGGGGTGTTCAGTCAACAGTGCAAAGGCTGAGCTGAAGCATTCCCTGCTGGTTACCTGCTTTCAGCAATAGGGGTAGCTGTTTGGTACTACCCAATTGGTTAGCTGTCTCATTCTAGAGCTCCCTGTTGGTGGCTCTTAGGTAATTCACAAAATACAGAGTCCATTCATAAAACACAGTGTTCATTCATAAAGCAGTAACATAAATCTCCATTGTTACATATTGGGTGTATATTTCAGTGGTTGAACGTACAAGTTTATGGCCATGCTGTAATGTAGTGCTTATGCAACTGTGAATAAAAGGTGGCTGGGCTCATTGTCTTGGGGTCTGGGGGGGGGAGGAAGAGGTGACAAAACTGATTTCCAATAAGTGCCCCCCTTTATTTCCATAACAAGTCCTTGAGTCTGTACTCTGAATGGTGACACCAGGGACCTAGAAGGTGCAGGGCTTGTCAGTCCAACCCCTGGAATAGTCTCATCAGGGCTGACCTTAAAGCAATTGGAGCAATTGGGCCAACTTGGGCCCTGCGGGCCGCTCCTAAAGAACCCCCTGCACCAGGGCAATCTAGATGGATTTTATTTATATCTATAAGATTTTGCAGACTTTGGCTGTGAACTCGGGCCCTACAAAAAATAATAATCAATTAGCGCCCCACTGCTTCAAATGGGGCACCACTGGCTATCCCTGAGTCTAATAGTTGCTGGAACTGAGTTGCCCTGCCCTTGTATGAAGTCTTGGGTTTACAATTTTGGGAGAGGGGAGACTGCAGCACTGGGGAGCAGTGTTTTCAACAATGTACAAGCGAAACAAGAAGTTCCTGGCCAAGGTCAGTGGATGCCAGTCATCAGGAATATTCATTTGTGCATATATTCTTGATCATATAGTTCAGAATATTGTCCAGGTCATGAGAAGAATTGAGAATATACGCTTGCCACTTTCCTAGAACCAGGAGGATCAGCATTTCTTGCCTAAGGAAACACAAATAAGTCCCACCCTTAATCCTAAAAAGAATTAAGGTGGTATATGTGCATTCTGCTCCTTTTGAAGAATATGAACCTAATTCATGCCCTCTAGATTTTTTGTACTATTAGTCCCATCAGCCCCTTCCTGAGTCTAATGGGAACAGTAGTCCAACCATTTCCTGAAGGCACCAGGTGGAGGAAGGCTGATATAGCACAGTTCTTTTCTCTCAGTACGTCATTACCAGCATGTTCAGCATACAGATTTGTTGCATAGTTTCCTCAGAATGATAGCCAATAGCTTTACATTTTTTATTGGATCACCTTTTCTTGGTGAAAAACTCTGGAACCTTTTGAATTGTACAGAAGCTTTATTCAGCACAACAGCTAATCACTCAATTTCCATTCTGCCCAGGGATAATTGTATGTAATTAAAAAGCTTGCTCACCCCTTTGCCAACAGTTGTTGTCCCTCACTCAAAAGCGGCAGCCTTATCTGGTTCTGTCTTTTATTGTGTGTGCTCAGTAGTAAAATAATAGAAGCAGGAAAGAAATGTTGGACAAAAACGTTAATTTTTCAGACCCATTTAAACAAAAATAGATATGTTTGGCTCATTATTCCACACCTATACTTCAGAGCTATTTTGAGTATTAAGGTGAAATTATGTTTTAAAATTAGAACTAATTTAAGGCTGCAACCCTGTGCTCATTTACCTGGAAGGAAACCCCATGGAACTCAATGGAACTTGTTTCTGAAAAGACCTGTATTATGGATTGCACTGTAAATGTGCTTGCTTGTGATGAAAAAGTAATGCTTTGTTTGATGGAAAGCAATGCTGAGCCAAGGAGCTTTGGTAAGTTGTATGCTCATCTATTTACAATTAGGCACAGCTTAATATTCAGTCCATCTGCCTGAAGTTGAAGCTGTCAAAACATCTTGAGTCCAATGATCACCAGTGTGCACGCAAACATTGCTTAAAAACAGGAATTTTAACTGCTGCTATTTGGATGGTGTTTTTGTGCACCTGTTACATCTGCATCTCCTTTGAGCAAAGCATTAAATAATTTGTATGAGAAATTAGGTTAACTCTGACTCTGGTACTGGACCTCTGGAGATTGGTGAATGATGAATAAAAGATTATACCTTTTGTTCAGTAGTGCGTGTTCCTGTTTGCTTAATCTTATGCTGATCAGCCAAAGGCAGGCTGCATAGACATCTCGGTGTTATTTTACAAACAAAACCTTTTCTTTTTTCTTTATTTTCCTATGGAAAGTTAGTGATCTCGCATTGCTTTCTTTTTAATCAGGAGGTGGGAGGGAAGAGTCTATTCGCTACAATATTGAATAAAGCATATTAGTTTTAAGCAAGTATAGAGTCACAATAAGATTAAAATAAAATTGTAGCGCTCTTTCTACTGCAGGGATGGGGGCCCTGTGGCTTTCCCAATGATGCTGGAGTACAGCTCCCATCATCCCAAATAAGTAGCCATGCTGGCTGATAGGAGTTAGAAACTGGCAGCATATTAGAACCATCCCTGTAGTAGAAAGAATTTGCTTGTGTACCATTTGTGGTAGCCAGGAATGCATGGAATAACAGTATCCTAACAACAAGATACAGTATCCTAATTCAGAGGCAGGAAGAAGGTGGGTCTGAATCTACTATCTCTGAGTGACAGTAGATCAGCAACGATTTAGGTTTAACAATATCAACAACAAAATGAGCCACGGCCTAAATGATTGTGCTAAAATGAAGAAAGCTACATTTAATTGTGGTAGAATCACAGAACTGTAGAATTGGAAGAGGCCCCAGGGGTCATCTAGTCCAACCCCCTGCAATGCAGGAATCTCAGCTGAAGCATCCTTGACAGATGGCCATCCAACCTCTGCTTTAAAATTTCCAAGGAAGGAGAGTCCACCACCTCCTGAGGGAGACAGTTCCACTGTCAAGCAGTTCTTACGGTCAGAAAGTTCTTCCTGATGTTTAGTTGGAATCTCTTTTCTTGTAACTATATGCCAGCAGAAATGGACAGGCCTAAAACAGAACCTGCAAGATGCTTATGCTGACCCAAAGAAGCAGGCTAGGGAAGATGAAGATGTTTGAAGGAGCAGGAGACCCTCAAATTAGTTGAGTGGTGAAGCTGGAAGAATAAACACCAGGAGCAGCAATATATTAGAAGAGTAGGACACAGTCATGTGGAGAGGCAAAGACATGGAGAGGTATGAAGATAAGGAAAGTGTGCGCTGGATCCAGGAGTGGACAGAAAAAGGATTTTAAAGGGGGGGTCACATGGTCAGAAGAACAAGAAAGGTGAAGCATTTTATGCATAGGGTTTAATAGGGCCAAGATGTGACTATGGCCCAGTTCTGAGCTCACATACTTAAAACAAATTCAGAGTGGGTTTTAGTCTAACTCTAAATGTATGTCTTTTGCATGAGGCTGCATGTTTGGGATCTTGGAGTTCTGGAGTATGAAATTTCTACTGAAATATATCCATGCACATATTCTCAGGTGTTAGAGTCACAATATTTCAATAAGTAAAAATCCGGACACCCCCAAAGATGTTGAGCGCGTTTTTTTACCTGTTTACTTGCCAAAGATCCAGGCTGTCAGGTGTGTGTGCAGGAGCCAGGCCCTGTGACTGGTAGGGCCTCGCAGGACTGGGGACTTCCTGAGTTTGGCCTGGAAGGGCAAGGCGTGGCCACACAAGTGAGGATTGACAGAAGACTCCTAGCACTTGGTGGCAAGGGCCGGGAGGGGTATATAAGGCCAGCATTTCCCTCTGGCTCTTTGCCACAGCAACACGCTTCCTGACTCCTGGTTTCCTGATTCGTGGACTCTTGGCTTCCTGACCCCTGGACTGCTGACCCTGGACTGCTGATTCCTGCTTCCCGACCTCTAGCCCGGTCCCGAGGTACCAAGCCAGGACTCCAACTGCCTGTAACCCGGACCATGACACAGGCAAACTGCTGGATGTCACTTCTGCCTTTGAAATATCAGTAATGTCTGGGAAATCCTGGGCATATGGCAAACCCATCAGGTGTGTCTATATCAAGTTCAGTCGTTCATATTTACCACTGAATGACTAAAATATAATTTATCGGCTTGGAGTTAAGAAATTCTGATCAAATGTTAGAGGCGGAGCTTTCACAACACCTGGTATCGCTTCACACAGTATCTTTCAATGGAGACAGTTCCTGTTAGATTATGCTCACAGAATAATCTCAGTTACTTGGAAAACAAACTGCAACATAATTTTTTTTCAGTCATTTGTGCTCATGTGATCATTTCATAATGTCATGGTGTGAATACCAAAGGGTCTATCAAAGTCAGCCCTTCTGACATTAGTCAAAAAGCAAGCAAATCCCTAAACTCTCAGTTTGAAAGAAGGGTAAGCCATACTGTAGGGGGAAAAGACCCTCCAGTACCAAGAAGTATCTACCTCAGATCTTCCAGTGAAAAGGCAACACACAGTGAAGGCTGAGCAATGAAGCAGACACTACCAGGAAATAAACAATAAAATGATATTCACATAGAATAGGTTGTCCTTATGAAGTACTCCATAATACCTGTCATCTGTCTAGCTCCTTATTATGCACATGCTATTTGAAGTTAATATTTAAAGTGTCAAATAACCACATATGAAACTTTAAGCCCCCACTTACTTCAGTCATAAAAATAGCCCCATCCTGTCTTTCTCCCCAAGTTCTTTACAGCTAGAACTGGTCTTAGAGATCACCCACCAAAGTTTAAGATTAATTAGTCTTTCACAGGATTTAAAGGCATCATCTGTATCCTGAAGGCAATGCATGGTGTTTGGCAGCCTCTTCCATCATTTCAAATTCTGCTTTATACACAGTATAAATAATCTGTGGCCAAATGAGTACATTTTGTGTATGGAAACAGATACAAATGCTCTTGTCTCCTGCAATTCCACAATCTTCAGTTTGTACAGATTACCCCATTTGAGCTTTTTATTTATTTTAACTAAGGTTAATAAATATCCCTCTCACCCACCCACCCACCTCATAATATTGCAGCAAAACAGCCACATCGTTTATTAACATTTGTTCTGTGGTTTGGGTGGACTGTATATTCATTTTATTCTGTCTCATTCCCTGATTGACGCATGTTTATGAAGGATTTGAGAAATATCTATTTCTCTTTTCTAATATAAAGGAATGAATTTTAGCATGTGAAGAAGACATGCATGTGTCAAAAAGGAACAAGCAGAAAACACATTCGGTGATACTTCACAGCGTGTTAACTATGCTATGTCCTGTTAACATCTTTTAACTTTTATCATGCGAGCTCCTAATCCACTTGCTTCATTTCTGTGCTTCAAGTTCTTGCTAATTAGTTCAGTCACTCATGTATTCAAATACTTGCATGCTTGGGAGTTCTGCAGATGTCAAAATAAAGTTACCTGAGGCACTATTTCTGTGAGTTTTCAAACGTTAAATAGGTAGTAAGAATTATATGTAATTATCTCTTGTTACCCAAGTTAATTTTATGTTTCCTTTTCTGTTTCAATTTCCATTTACCCTACAGAGAACTATGCTTCAGTTCCCATAACAGCCATGAATTTCAAGAAACTTGGTGAACCCTTCGGATGAAACAATTCCAGGGAATGTTATAACTGTGACTTCTGCTGCTTGGAAGTTTAGGTTTGTAGCTACTACCTTCTCCTGTCCAAATGCCTTTGGGGCTTCCAGCCTGCTACCTGAGACTTCTGTGCAGCCCCTCCAAGTGCCCCTATTTTCCAGGGACACTCCTGGATTTACAGAAGCCATCCAGGTTTATGACTGGATCCCAGAACGTCCTGCTTTTCCTTAAGATGTCCCTATTTTCATCAGAAAAATGTAGGAGAGTATGGAGTTATGCCATTCCTGAGCCAAGGAGATAAGTAACTACACAACCATTAGAAGACATCTGAAGGCAGCCCTGTAAAGGGAAGTTTTTAATTTTTTATTATGTTTTTCATATATGTTGGAAGCCGCCCAGAGTAGCTGGGGCAACCCAGTCAGATGGGCAAGGTATTATCATCATCATCATCATCATCATCACTATCGTTATTGTTATAATTATCATTATTACTGAATAGGACGTCTCTATTTTCATCCGAAAAACATTGGAGTGTATGTTGTATATATTATCAAAGGTAAGCCACACACTTTGGTGCATCACCCTTAGCAGAACCTGAAGCGTATTCAGGGCACCCCATTAAAAGGGTCTCAGTGGAACTCTTTCCAGAAGCCAAGCGTGGGGCAGACAGGCCATAGAGCTTCCAGGAATGGCCTGAAGGTAGTCTTCACATTAGATAGGCATCTTACCAAGGCCATAATCCCTAGCATGACCCTGAAATGTCCTCCACCAAGAGTCTGAGGCAGATATATACCCAGTGCCTGAGCCAAAATCCACCTACATCTGAAATCAATAAAGTTGTGGCCTAGACTATCCCAGATTGTTGTCTGACTGACTTTATTCATTACATACTTGCTATAGTCAATGCATGGGGTGGGGGGTCCCTGCAGCTGAGGTCACAATGAAAGTTCAACAACACTTGGAAGATCAAAGGTAAGTCACTCATGTTTTTGGTTCAGATGGTGTTCGCTTGCATGGCATTTGTGCAGATGTTCAGTGGAATGATCTGGTCTTTGTTCCCGACTCCACCATACAGGCAGTGTGCTTGGATTCAGACTGCATGACCTCTTAGAAACCTATACCTACTAGCTCCACTTCCTTGCCCCATAACATCCAAATTCCAGTTGAAAATAGGTCTTGGGTTGTTGCCCTGATTTTTCACATGGGTGTAGCACTGTCTACAGCTGAAGGAACTTGGAGGCTCCAATTCATCATTAAGACTGAAAAAACAAATTGGATGGCATAGTAAATATCTCTTTATCCTACCTTTGATATCTGTCATTTTCTTCTGTCTGATACACATGTATACTAATGGAGTTTTGTACTTTGCATTTGCTCCAAGCCTATTTAAGAGAGCGGAGCTGACTTCCCAGAAAGCAAAGTGCGGATTGTGATGTAAGCCCTTTGAACTCCGAAAAATGAAAACAAAAACCATGGTGACCAGATACTTTACCTTTTAATAAATGGCCATCTAGTGTCTATTGTTACTTTTCCTGTTATATTTTAGTCAGACGCTCTATAGAGATGTGTCCGCCTGATGTAAGTAGGAGCCTTCATTTCATAGAAAATACGGAAAAGGTCATCTTGCTTCACACTACACACCTTTAGGTTCAGGAAAATATGAAATTCAAGTGCTGAGTGGCTCTGGACCTCTTCCATAAAAGTGTCAAGAGGAAAGCTGTGGCCTTTAATGATCACAGACATCTATGCTCAATTGAGTGTGACTAGATGAAGCTGGAATTCAAACTGAATCTCCTCAGTGAATTGTCTGCTGATTGAGATGTAGCTCAGCGAGAGGAGAGAGAGAGAGAGAGAGAGAGAGAGAGAGAGAGAGATGTTCCCAAGAGAATATATCTGTACTGAGAGAGCAAATGTAAAACCTGATTTGAGGCTAACAGTATTCCTCAGTTAGGTAATTTGAAAAACAGTGGGAAATAAAGAATGGGGGACTTTACAGGGGGACAGAGGAAAGCTTAGGTACTTGTTTTCAGGCTAATATGTTTTTACTTACTGCCCATGAAAATACACTCAAAGAGAATACATGTGCAAACCAATCCTCTGCATGCGTCCTTGGAAATAACTTCCTCTGAACTGAGTGGAACTTACTCCTGAGCAAGCATTACTGGATTTCAGCCTTTCTGTTTCATCCCATTCAAGAACACATCCATTTAACTGGAAAATCAGCATTCTAAACTTACCAAGCCTTACAGAGCTCCTCCTCTTCTTTGATCAGCATATCAGCCTTTGAATCCAACTACTTGTGGCTAACTTTTATGTTGTAATGTGGCAGTGGGGGGTTTTTTGGCCCATTACTTTTCTACTTTAGTTGGTTTTGGGGGTTATTTTTAGGTTTTAATATTTTATGGACTTTGTGTTGCTATTTCATGTTTTATCATTCTGGTATGCTATTCTGAGTGCCAATTTGGCAGAAAGGACAACTTATAAATGTCTGGCAAATGTACATGCATAAAGTTAATGGAGACTTCTATGAACTACTGTGATGATTTCATCTAGTGACGAAAAACTCCTCTTGGCTCAGTTCAGAATTGTCTTGGCAATTACAAAATTTCTTGATGAGATTTGGGAAGAAAGCACTTCTATTTTACAAGGTGTGTCTCCTGCTGATAATGTTGGTGAAACCTTTCTAGCTTTGTTTTCCTAGAATCATAGAGTTTGACGGGGTCTTGTTATATGCTATTTATTATGTTCTATGTTGTAAACTGCTCTATGGTCTTTTGATGAAGGGTTGTACATACTTTTTCTTTTCAAAATTCGTCTGTTTTTGATCTACCCCATGCATGGACAATAATCACAATTCAGACTGATACCTACAAGCGAGGCATCTACTGCAGGAATTCACGTACTGATCACTTTTATTCTAAACACACTTACAGGGTCAGCCTGGGGCCAATAGCAAGTGACCACCACATTTTCCTGTCCACTATTGTTCAAAATCTCTCCAAAAACAAGTAACCTACCTATGAAATACTTTGTGATTCACTTCCAAGTTTGGCACTGCAGTAATTGGGATAACAACTGTCTCGAAACACCAAGGACATCCTCTTCTGGCTCTTGGGAGGGTTTCCATGAAAGCCGGAAGGGTAGCAGTCTTTGCTCAGCTAATATTCTGGCAAGTGGTGAGAGATGCTGCACTACCCCACATGTCAGCTGTTAGGCTGTGAGGCTGAGCATCTCAACAATGCCCTGCTGCCCCTCTGGTTCATGAGGAGACCCTCCGCTGGGGTGGATCTCCTCATAAGCCAGGAGGACTCTGCAGGGTGTTCCCCATTTCCAGCTACTACTTCTGGGCACTTAGCACCATGCATGTGTATGGTCACAAGCAAATGGATTGCATATAAATGGGGTGTTGCCTATACATAACAAGGATACCAGATACATGTCATGGGGGAGAGAATTAGGAGTTTAGGAGCTGGCTTGCCCCAAACTTACAAGTCTGGTAGAACAATCCATCTAGGATTCTTGTCTTGAGGGAATGTTACTATAAGGTAAGATACATTACAAGAGCAAAATCATGTATGATATAGCTATAAAGAAATAAGAAGACAGAGAGTGGCTGACAGACAACACATTCATTAGTTCTGTGTCAGTCTACAGGCATATGGATGCTTCAAGCACAACTGTTCATACTTGACTGATTAGATTGATTTTTTTAGCTGTTGTTACCAAACTCGACTTGAAAACTAATACAATAAAATACTGCTGAACTTGGAAGAAAGCAGTAAAGGAAGTACCAATGTATAATCTGATAAAGAATGAGAGAGTTCTCTTTTCACTGGTTTCCATTTGGGCTTGACAGCTGTCTTTTTGTCTCAGCCAAACTAATAAGCAAGCAGCTTATAAAAGAAATAGTGCTGATCCAGTAACATTTTGTGATTTAGTGGCAGCAAGGCTGCCAGGCTGTAGCTTCTTGATTTCGGTTTGTGGCACTTTCTTTGTATTGTGATATGTTAACAACAGTTGCCTCCGGGGTGTTTTTTCAGGGGGAATTCACAGGAACTCAGTTCCAGCACCTCTCAAGTGGGTGCCACTGCCATTCTAAGAGAATGAGGAAAGTGTTCATGGTGAGTTCTGGCACCTCTTTTTCTAGAAAAATAGTGCTGGCTATTACAAGCTTTCCAGCTCCCCCCTCCCCCCCCCCCCGACCAAAACTGTGTTTTTGACAACTGTGGGGTAGTCAGCAATGCACAGCTGCAGTTTTCACTTCCATGAAGATGCAGTGATAGGCAAATCTGTTCCTGCCCAAAGCCTTATGTTTTTACAAGATAGATTTGCCATCAAACACAATTTGGAATGATGTTATGCTATGATACAGTTCACTGTTGGGAAACACAATTTGGAATGATGTTATGCCATGATACAGTTCACTGTTGACGAAACAGTGGCAGTCCCAATGGCATTGTTTTAAATCAAGAAAGGGACAAATAAACCAGCTGTCACTGCTTTTCCAAGTAAACTCCACATTCTGAAAATCTGTAGATTTTCTCTAGTCCTGTTCTTCCCTCAAAGTAGTTGAAATTGTCTCCCATTTTCATGGGCGTTGGAACAACCACACATGCTTAATAGCATTTCATTTTATATCATGGTCCTTTATTAAATTTGTAACCTCTTTAATCCTATCCGTTATTGTGGTCTTTAATGCCTTTCCCTGACATGTTTTACTGCTTTAAAACACAAACTAATAAATCCCATATTTAAGATTGTCTCTGTGTTTTTTCTGCTCACATGACAACTCATTTTTAGTGGAGGTACCTGAATTAAGAGCACTATAATCACACATCCAGATCATATTGCTGTGGGAGGTTTTTCTTTTTTGGAGTGGGGAGAAGCACTAAACTTTGCTATGATTTATTTACTAAGGAATGTCTTTAGAACAACAGAAACCAGGTGACAGTTTTCTCACTTAGGACTCATCCATCATTGCCTTGAACCTGTCAGCCTGTGTAACGCTGTCTTGATTTGCTGTAATTATTCACTCCTTTAAATCCCAGGTTGCTTAAAGATATCATTAAGTCTCTGGAAGGAGATGAATTTAATCCATTTCTGTGAAGCAGAGTTAAAATTATTTTAGTTAAATATGCCTAAGATTCTGAACGTAATTCTTTTTATAACCACACACACACACACACACAGAGAGAGAGAGAGAGAGAGAGAGAGAGAGAGAGAGAGAGAGAGAAGTTATTCAGAGAAATAATAGACTGTTGGAAAAGGTGTGGGTTCATTTTACACAAGCACATGCATAAGGAGACTTTTCTTCACTATTAATAAAATGATCGAGGACAATAAATCTCTTTGAGGTGGTTTGCTTGTGCTTTGACAATTTATGCCACCAAATAAAAAGCAATGTAATAAATTCAAATATGTGGTGTAGCAAATCATGTTTCATGATTCAGCCTAAAGGCTGATCTTAAAATTCTTACCCATGTCTGTGCTCCATATGACAGACATAATATTTAATAAGTTATCTACCCAAGTGCCAGCCCATGGTCGTGCCTATGGAGAGAGCAGAAGCCATAGTTAAATGGCAAAGAACATGCCTCACATCCATTCCTTAGCATCGCCAGGTAGACTGAGAAATATCCTGTCTGATAAACTGAAGATGTGCTGCCAGACACTTCCTTTGCAGGAAGATGTGCTGGCAGTCAGTGGTGTTACGTTCTTTATTGACACCTGGGGCCCAAATCAGCACTGACTGTTTAGGACATTATCTGTGCTACAACATTAGTGGCATGGATGAGCAGTAATCTACAGTAGAAAAGAATGAGAGCTGTTGAATGGAGTAGACTTTAAAAACATACTGTATACACATACATGTACATATACATATACATATACATATACATATACATATACATATACTATATACACAGGCATCTCACCAGCTGCATGTGACGAAGGGCAAAGAGGAGCAGCGGTAGAAACAGGCCAACTATCAGCTGAAACAATAAATGAAACTGATAAAAAAGGATTCAAGTGATTCAAAGAAAAGCTCGGGTGCTATCATCATCTTGAGAACTAAGAGACAGGCCTTTTCTGGAGTCATCTAAGATTGTTATATATGTCCTCTGTTTGAATTGTGCTATTTCAAGTCTTTTACTTCCCCCAAAATGCTCTTTCAGGAAAAGGTTTTCCATAGTGCACTGAGATTGATAACGTCTATGTTATAGATATAAAAATGGCTCAGTTTCGTGTAATCTCTTTTACAATCTTGTTAGCCTTGTTTTCAAAGGCAGATAGTTATCTGAGCACTATCTTGAATTCCCTCAACGGAGCCCTGGTTTCTAACTGTACTTCTGGAAAAACTGCTTTTAAAACATCTAAGGGCCAGATGGAGATTCAAAGGTACCGTTTACCCCTGAAATGTTGGGAAGACATATTTCTATGCTGAGGTAACTTACACCCAGGTGTGCAGGCTTGGCCCTGTGGTTGAGGGGGCCAGTGCCACACTGGTCATGCACACATATCCTGCTTTCTAATCCTCAACTATTGAAATAGTGCAGCAAAAATATCACCCAGACACTGAAAACTGAATCCTAAAAGCCCAAATGACGTCCCCAATTGCAACAGCTCTACTAAATAGGACAAAATTCAACATTTCCCTTATCATCAGGAGAGGAGCAGCTAAACACTTCCTGGATAGGGAGTTAGAGAGGCAGCATGTCAGTACAGAACATGCTTGAGAATGTGCTGCCTCTAAACATGCCCCGGGGGGGGGGGGGAATGGGAGAGACCATAATAGTGATTCCTCTGAGGGACACAGATGGCTACTGATGAAATTGCTGTAAACCACATGAGCCCATTGGGTAGGCCAGAGTATCACTCTAAAGCAGGGCTGGGGAAATGTTTTCAACCTGAGGGCCACAGCCCCTTCTGGACAACCTTCTCAGGGCCACATGCGGGTGATTGATGGAGCCAGAGGGAAAAGTTAGGTGGAAAGTATACCATTACACAGGAGACCAATTTCTATGTAGATGCACACACCTTCCGTTGTCCTTTATCCAAACAAAAAAGAAACATTACTGGAGTCTAATGACGTATTCTAGTCAGGCAAAAACATTTGGGGGTGCAGCAGGGTCAGTGATCCCCTATACCCATTCCTGAGGGTTCAGATTCTTTGCAGGTAATGGTGGCATGAAGACATGAATATGCCCTTCTATAAAAGGGGATTTTTTCCAATAATAATAAGCAACTGAAATGACTAACTATGACCATTTTTAAAAAATCTTTTCATTGCTACTACTACCTATTTACATAATTGGGCTGTTCCTATCGGAAGAATCATTCAAGCTTTATTCAGTGAATATGCAACATCTGCATTTCTCTTTGCTGGGCTCTGCCTTACTACCTCAAACAATCAAAGCTAGACACATTATACATCTGCCATTTTTTATAATCTAAACTGCCTCAAGTAGGAGCAATGCATTTATATTTTATAATGAAGAGAGAGTCGCTGAATGCCAACTAGTAGACACAAAAGATTATCTTCTGGATTTGCCAAGCTTTGATTGTCAGACATTAAATTTTTTAGCAGCCACTTCAAATGAATTATTGATGTTTGCACCATTTGGGAAAAATGGATCACATTACCGGAGTAATTAGCACCCTGCCACTTCTGCCTATAACATTCAATGTGTCACGAGTGAAGCCAGCCTTGAACTTTCAAAATAAACAAATGACTGCCTTCATTTGTCCTCCATTAATATATCAGGGCTCAACAAGGCTATCAACATGGAGGGTACTAACCATGATGGTTGCACTCTGCCTTCACTGCTGGAGGCACTATGTCTCTGAATACCAGTTACTAGGAATCACAAGTAGGGAAAGTGCTTTCTTTGCTTATGTCCTGATTGTGGGCTTCTCCTCTGCTTGCCCACTGTCAGAGCTGGATGTTGAACTACACAGAGCTTTAAGCCTGAACCAGCATGGCTTTTATTATGTAATGGTTGGGTTCAACTTTACAAGTGCAACTACAGAAAACTAGAGAAACATGAGAGTTTGCCATCAAAGCAGTATTTCCTTCAGGATAGTAATATAATCCAAGTTCTGTGGTGCTCTTCTGTGAAGAGAAAGCATCCTTCTGTTTGGAGGGTGTTAACAGAAGGGAAAGGGAGGAATGTATAAAAATATATATTTTATTTTATTTTGGCCGGTTAACTACCCCACCTTTGCTCCCTTCTGCAGGGGAAATAGTTGCCAGTAGACTAGTCTCTGAGGTAAGTGGAAACAGCCCTTTGTCAGGTGGGGGCGCTTCCCAGGAAAACCTGGAAGATTAAGTGGAGAGAGGAAGGCAGAGACAAGGTGGATAATTGAAGAGGGAGCTGAAAACCAACCCTACAAGAACAGAGTATGTGGAGAAGATGTGGGCCTGTGTGTGTGTGTGTGTGTGCGTGCGTGAGAGAGAGAGAGAGAGAGAGAGAGAGAGAGAGAGAGACAGAGAGACAGAGAGAGAGAGAGAGAAATCAGGAGGACTGTTTAGTGAAAATAGGTTGAGAATGTGGCGTTAATGATCATAAGAGCAAAGACAAAATCATTTGTTTAGAAATACATTCATTTTGTTACTTGCATAATTTCCTTGGGAGTGCTTCAAGGGACAATTAAGATTTTTTAAATCCTTTTTGGAAGTCTTGGCAAATAACAAACCTTATTGCAAATGACTTTCACATTTGTTCCTACTTGAGAGCAGACATACAAATGGATGTGTTATGTGAGTGAAAAATCCATAAAGGAAATGCTAAATTCAGATGGTGGAACTAGTTTGCCTTATTTCTAAGCAGCCGCTCTGCCATGATCACAAAGGACAGTAACGTAAGTCCACAGGTCAAGGCAAGAAATCTTCCAATTTTATGTAAATTGTTTTAGTCAGTCAAGGTGTTCTGGCTCATTCTACGTTTCTACTGTAGCTTTTTTTGGGGTGAGCCTCTTGCCTTGTCCTGTTTGAAATTAATATCTGTTGGGCAGATCTCCCATAGAACTTAATGGGAATCATCCCCTTTCATGACAGTGGACCTGCACAGTAGAAGATACCATTATACTATGAACCTTGGTTTCTAAAGTTGGTTATAAAAGCATCCTTGTTCGGACCCCTAGTTTCCCCTGCTGGCCTATGGGATCTAATCTAATTGACCTAGAGTCATAAGTTCATTTATACTCTGCCCTTTATCTAGCTAACTTGAATTGATTTCCTCTGCAAGACTCATATAGTCTTTAATTTCCATTCACATCATTATGTAGCGTGATGCTGATATATCCTTTTATGGCTGTTGATGATGTATTGCACTCCTGTCCAACTTAGAAACGGAGGAAAGTGAGCAGCGCTGGAAGCCAACTATCTCACCCACATAAAATAGATGGTGCTGTAAGAAACAAAGAGAGTGTTATGATGAGCTACTGCTTTTATTATTGCCAGAGCTATCCTTGGAGCAATCACCTCTTTCATCATATTCAACCCAATGTATTATTGGCAGAACAAGCTATGCAAGCGTGCTGCCAAAGGACAAAATAGAAATGATTCTCTGACTTCTCATTGTCCCATTGGAGACATTTCAGCATTCATATTTAGAATAATTTTAAATACAGGTGTTGGAGTGCTGAATTTTCTACCATGCATCCTAAAGTGGAAACATGATATAGGAGGAAAGTACCTAAGAACATAAGACGAGCCTGCAGGATTGGGTCAATGGCCCATCTAGTACAGCATTCTTTTCTGACAGTAGCCAACCAAATGCCTATGGGAAGCTTGCAGCAGAACCTGAGAGCAACAGGAGTCTCTTCTCCTGTGGTTTCCAGCAACTGCTATTCAGAAGTATGATGCTTCCAACAATGGAGGTAGAACGTCTCCATTGTGGTTAATAGCCACTGATAGTCTTACTCTCCAAGAAGTTGTCAAATCTTCTTTTGAAGCCATCCAAGTTCATACCTTCCTTAACCCATAGGTCTGAAGAGCATCCAGGGCTATCTGGTTTAACAACTTCTACTAAATCATAACCTACTATGCTACTTCCAGGAAAGCATCCGTAGCAGACAGCTACAACAGGAAAAAAGTGTAACTTATAATAACCTAAATTATGATCTCCCTCAAGCAAGAGAGTGGAAAATCTAGCATTGTCCAAAAATGTCTGCCAGTTTTCATAGCTTGAAAACCATTCATTTTTAAAGGAATCACAGTATTGAAAAATGTACCTGGAACATCCATTTGTGGTCATGTTATGAATAATGATGCAAAAAAAGAGTGCTATTTCCTCATCTTCTCTGATCTGATCTCTATCCCAAAGAATTTCCCTCATTTCCACCTTCATTTCCTTCTAGGCACCTGGAAATCCAACCACTGGATTTGGGGCTTTAATAAAGTGTAACTAATCTTCCTAGAGCAATTTCTATTGTTATCTTTGAGGTACTAATGCTGTTTCTTGCAAGGCAAAGTTTCATGTAGGATAGGAAATGCACTATTTATCAACCTCTTCCTTTTAAATCAAGGAAAATAAAGGGCTTGGTAAGTAACACATCACTTTCTCTCCCTCCTCTCTGTGCATTTTGCTGTTCAGCTAATGGAAATGGAACTTGGAGCCTTAGGGCTCAATGCTACAAACTGCTACACTGATCTGAAAATATTTAGGAGGAGTGCAATAAAGAATATAACTTTTGTGACATTTGTTTAGTTCAGCAATTCCCAAAATGTGTGTCACCATGCTTGATGTATCTACCACTCTTAACTCATCCAAACAGAGAGTCAGCATGGAACACTGAACTCCTCCATCTTTGAAAATATATAGACAGTGACAAAATTCTCAAAGGATGGAATGAAGGTGTATCAGGAAGCCCATGGTAAATCCCATTGTCAAGATCTGATCTGATTGACTAGAGAAAGATGCTAAGAATACAATGGGTTGTATTCAAACTAGCTTTTACTCAGAGTAGACCAACTATGGCAGACCAACATGGCTACCTACCTGTAACTGAAATTACTGTCCTTCAGTTAGTCCTGTCCATTCACTGGAAAAGCTCTACTCTGAGTATAACTGGGCTGTCTCATAGTTGCATGTATATAAAACATTCTGCATTCTGACTGAGAACTTTGGAATTGTTGACATTTGAACAACTGATAAATAATAGGTAGGAAGTAAGTAAAAAATATTATTGCAGAAATTTAGTTAATATTCATATTGTGCTATGATCAAAAGTTAACAGTCATAAAAAGAGATGGGAGATGTTTCTGGATATTTTTGTTACATCAGAAATTTGGGTGTCTATTCACTCTAAAAGTCCAGCATGGTCACAGTATATTAAGAGAGAACTTTTACAAAATCTTGTACTAATATTACTTGATACCTTGTTAAATTAAGATTTATAGGAAACTTAGAATCATAGAATTGTAGAGTTGGAAAGATCCCAGGGGCCATCTATTCCAACCCGCTGCAATGCTGGAAACTCAACTAAAACATCCATGACAGATCGCCATCCAACCTCTGCTTAAAAACCTCCAAGGAAGGAGAGTCCACAGCCTTCCGGGGGAAATGGTTCCACTGTCAAATAGTTCTTACTGTCAGAAAGTTCTTCCTGATGTTTAGTCGGAATCTCCTTTATCATCTTGATCATCCTCCTCTGCACACACACTAGCTTGTCAATATCCTTATGAATTTGTGGTGCCCAGAACTGGGACAGATTAGAGTAGCAGCTAATCTAAGGCAGGTTTCTTACATATGTGGTGGACTTGTCCAAAGATAATAGGGGATGATCATATCCTTTATTTATTCTATCATGTCTAACTATTAAATACTCTTTTCCTCTTGACCCCTTAATTATTTTACAGGGACATATGATCTACTTTAAGATTAATATGGCTGATACAATGGTACCTCTGGTTACGAATTTAATTCGTTCTGGAGGTCCGTTCTTAACCTGAAACTGTTCTTAACCTGAGGTACCACTTTACCTAATGGGGCCTCCCACCACCACCGCCCCGCCGCCGTGCGATTTCTGTTCTCATCCTGAGGTAAAGTTCTTAACCCAAGGTACTACTTCTGGGTTAGCAGAGTCTGTAACCTGAAGTGTTTGTAACCAGAGGTGTTTGTAACCCGGATACCACTGTACATTTACATTTTTTAAAAAAGACAAGCAAAATTACATATGAACTAAAACTGGTCAACCCTGTTTATTTATTTCCATTACATAATTAAAGATAGCCATCCGCTGATCTATTATGAACGTCTCCCATCTTATTCAGCCTCAATTGATTTTTGTTAACATTCTGTGTTACACTTTTTCTCATCCTCTTCTTTAAATCCCCCACTTAATGACAGCTAACGGCTCCATTGGACTGTTTCCTGTTCAGGCTTAACTTGGATGAATTTCAATGAATCTATGCATTTTCTTCAAGTGCTTTCCACTTTACTCTGTTAGATTCCCCACCCCCACCCCCATATAACAAAATTCTGGTCACTTTTCCTCCAGGCGTTCTGTGTCCTTTTAAAGCCAAATGTAGTAACATAAAACAATTTGTTTTGCTTACAATGGTGCTGCTTACACTCGTGAGAATTTCAGTCCTTCACACTGAATGATAATCTTATGCCTAGGTACTCCCCAGTGCTTTGTTTACTGTACCTGCCTAATTTATTTTTTAAGGATCAGTCCCTAGATAGGCCATGTGATCCAAAATACTATTTAACAGTTTTTGGTCTTTCTCACTATAGAGCCAATAGCAGTAGGGTGAGAAGAGCCGTTTGTTAGTTAGAGTAGTTCAGAAGACTATTTCTTTGTCTCGATACACACCCTCCCGCACCAGTATCAATATCTGAGCAATAATTAAAACCCCAGGAATAAAATGCTAGTGTTTTAATCAGGCACAGTCTAAATTGCCCACATAGCCAAATAAATTTTATTCAGTAGGATTTCCCATTAAGGCTCAGGAGTGTAGATGACTCCATGTCCTGGTAGGATTCCATTCACCAATGTTTTATATATATCTTTTTTTCACCACAGCAATGGATTTTTTCATCATCGTTAATGATTCTTTGATCCATTCATTTTGCTTTCCATACAGCTCTGCTTCTATCATCATAGCTATCTCAGGAAGAAAGAATCTTCAGCTCAGTTCTTCATGTTTCCATATCACTTTGTGTGTGTGGGCGGGGGGGGGGGGATTAAGTCTTCATGAAAATGCATCAGCATATTTGGTATGTTGTTTTCACTAATATATGCACCTAGAAGCAAACTTTATCCCAGTTTACACATTGTTGTGCACATTAGTTGTTTGGAAAATTGCAAAATTCAGAAAGTTTCAAATTTTGAAGGATGGCTGTGTTTCAATTTGCCTATTCTTTCAGAAAATGTGAACTGAATTGAATTTTCCCCTCATCCCAAGTCTTGTCCCACTGTTAGAAGACCAATGGTACCAGCTATAGAAAGGAATCAGAGCTTTCCCCTACTAGTCATCAAGTAATATCCAGATTGCTACAGAATCCAATCCAGTTTACAAGAGTCCAGATGTGTGTGTTTAAAATAATTCTATGCAATAGTTTCCTGTTATTTTTCTACCCCCTCCCTCATTAAAACCAGGCATGCATTTCTCAGCAATCCTTTTGCTAAAAGTGATTTTCATCCTGTAATTTCCCTACCTCCTTCAATTTTCCATCTTTAAGTAGCTTATAATAATAGAGTCAGATAATATTTTTTTTGTTACTTCTGTTATAGTCAGGACTTATGGACCACTTTTACTCATGGCTAGAGATAATGCACAAATGGCTATACTTCATAATTTCTTAGAAACCTGCTGTTTTAATGGCAATGTTCCAGCACTGACACACTCTACAAAAGTTTGAGAGGACTGTGAATAAAGCATAATAATAGTAGAAATAATGAGGCCATTTTTTGTTATTACTGTGTAATAGAACATTAGCACTGGGGACCAAATAAAAGTGTTTGCTTCCAGTTAGTTGAGGGGTCGGCTCTTTACATGTAACATGATCACCGTAGGAAATCTGTGCCTATAGGATACAAATTTGACTTGGTCCTGGACCATGACGTTCTGTTACTTGTAGTTGCATGTGCTAACATAAAAAAACCCTAAGATCATGGCCACTGGTCCCATCATCTCCTGGCAAATAGAAGGGGAAGAAATGGAGGCAGTGAGAGATTTTACTTTCTTGGGTTCCATGATCACTGCAGATGATGACAGCAGTCACGAAATTAAAAGACGCCTGCTCCTTGGGAGGAAGGCGATGGCAAACCTAGACAGCATCTTAAAAAGCAGAGACATCACCTTGCCAACAAAGGTCCGTATAGTTAAAGCTATGGTTTTCCCAGTAGTGATGTATGGAAGTGAGAGCTGGACCATAAAGAAGGCTGATCGCTGAAGAATTGATGCTTTTGAATTATGGTGCTAGAGGAGACTTTTGAGAGTCCCATGGACTGCAAGAAGATAAAACCTATCCATTCTTAAGGAAATCAGCCCTGAGTGCTCACTGGAAGGACAGATCCTGAAGCTGAGGCTCCAATACTTTGGCCACCTCTTGAGAAGAGAAGACTCCCTGGAAAAGACCCTGATGCTGGGAAAGATTGAGGGCACAAGGAAAAGGGGACAACAGAGGATGAGATGGCTGGACAGTGTTCTCGAAGCTACCAGCATGAGTTTGACCAAAGTGCAGGAGGCAGTGGAAGACAGGAGTGCCTGGCGTGCTCTGGTCCATGGGGTTATGAATAGTCGGACACGACTAAACGACTAAACAACAACAACAAGGTACCTGCTAGCAGTCTGATGGCACTTTCTATAGTTGGGATCCCATGAACTATGTGACTAAGTTCTACATGAGCAATAGAGGTGTGGACTCTTATTGCTTGAACACCAGCCTTTATGCTTCATGGAACAGAGGCCAGGCTATTTGGTCATCTACCCCAGTATTACCTCCTTTCACCGGAGAAGACAGGGATTGAATGTGGACCTTACACCTTCCCAAGACTGTTCTCTGCCACAGGTCTATGGGCCCTTCATACATGGCCATTAGGAAACTGCCTCGTACCAAGTTAGTTTATGTAGCTCAGTATTGTCTACCCTGACTGACTGCAGTCAATGTAGGGTTTCAGACAGGTATCTTTCTTAGCCCTACTAAGATTGCATTTTCTACCATACCACAAAACACTTTTTTTTTGGTCCGAATAAAGCTATCGTGTCAACATATAGATTGTTAAATTTTTCATATTCCAATGCAACAGAAAACATTTTATAGATAAACCAATTCACATATTTATTTTATTTTATTTTTCTAGGCTTCTTCACAGTAAAATGATTTTGTTTCCATTTTTCGGTAAACCTCATTTAATAAGATAAGCTGGCAGTCATTCACTCTTTTTCCAAAAGCAGGCACGAATATTTTCCCCCAGATGCAACACTTCATAATGAAAATCATCTGAATGATGTGTAGAATATTTGTGAAGTAGACATTTAGAAACTTCTTCCAGGTGTCCCAAATTTTAGAAGAGAATTGAATGCAAACAGATACTATTTATCATTTAGCTTCATTTTCGCTTTCGTTGTCATGGGGTTGCAGCATTTATCAGAACTAGTCTTCCTTTATCTCCGCACCCCAGTATATTCTCCTCCCCACACTCCCCAATGCTTTAGCCAATGCTTAAACTCTGCACAGGTTGCAATTGCCCTTCTTTCTTAAAAATAAATTAAAAAATCAGATAACATTATACGAGTCACATAAAGAGAGCTGTTGGTCAAAATTAACTGGAGGAAATGTGAGTGATTCCCACAGGATCTTGTGTTTTACAACTGTTTTCACTTCATATGATTTCAGAGTGGATTTTGTAGTTTCCCCCCTGAAACATTTAAAACAAGGCAAACCCCACCCCACCTACTGAAGGGCAATGAGATGCAAAGCTTTTAAACCCCACTTGCTTTCTCCTGCTGCTAGAAATTCCTGCAATTTTGACAATACAAACATTACATTAGAGATGGAAACAGAAACATACTATCCTTAATTTTGCTTTTTGCTTTAAAAAAACGAAACAAAAACCAAGGCTTAAGATTTCATACCAAGATGTTTGAAGGATTCTGTTATTCCTTGCATTGATGACAACATTCTTGATTTTCATTTACAGCGCTGCCAGCTCAGGGCAAAGATTTCTCTGAAGCCTGAACTTTACTCTTATTTAAAGGATGAGGCAGATACAATCCTGGAACTGTACCTCCCTCACAATCTGGTCTGAGTTTGTATAAAGCTCATCTGCAGAGCTCACTATGATTTTCTTAGGTGTGAATCAGCAATGTCAACCCACTGCTCCCCCCCCCAGCGCATGGAATATTCTTAATATGAGACAGTGTACCTTGGGAGAGGCAATCAGGGTGCTAATGGAATGAAAGGAGAGACTCAAAAATGAGAACCGGCAGTAGACTTTCAAAAGAATATTAGAAATTCATGCCAGCTGGTAATGATACATTTAGTCATTCTTCTTAAATGCACGCCTTTCATTGGTCTTGATAGCAATTCGTTTTGTGCTCTGTAACGGAATTTGAAATCAACAATGTACTGACAACACATCTGAAAGGCAATGCATTTTAGTCTCTCATTGTCATAAGTAAAGTAAGTTGCTTCTGGATTTCAGCTTTGAAAAAAATATTGTCGTATGCTGTAAGATCTGTTCAGTATGAGAAAAAGTCACTCAAATATGTAGAGGAGTTGTTGCTAGGGACATTGTGGCCTGGTTTGCATGTAACTCTAAGCCAAAAGATTGCTAAGCATGAAAGAACATGCATGAGGATACTCCAAGAAAAAATGTTTCTGTTTCCCTCCTCCCATGGTCCTGCTTCTGCTGAGATGTATGTTGCTAACCCCTACCTAACAGATCTGAATTATCCTGTGAATAATGTCCAGATTTCCCACCCACCCTAAATATCAACATCTGACCAGTATATAAAGAGTATGTCTCTGCATGTGAAATAAAACACCAATAAAGGAAATAACTGACAATATTTCATTTCTGAACTATTTCTAGTAGAGCAAGCAGTAAAAAGAAACACTCTGACATAACCAGACCAGGCCATATTTTAAATTAATTTCACTGCCAATTCAACTGGAAAACTTTGTAGAAACAAACATGTCTTCAGCTGTTTCCAGGAACTACAAATAGTGGGTGTCTGTCGTATCTCAATAGGGATGCCGTGTGGATCATGCTAGAAAAGCCCAGGTACACAAGCAGTGTCCTACACACAAAAGTGTCCTACACACAAATAAGTGTCCTAATAATCAGGTAAGGACATAGAGTAGAAATGTGAAATTAAAATAGATATACAAAAACAGGCAAATCCACCTTGCTTTGCACCCAAAGAAGCAATGAAGATTGCATCTGATACAAGAGGTTACAGATCTCTAAAGTTCTGAAGTCATAGATCAGAAATTGTCTGTTGCTGATCTGTAGTTCCAAGGCACAACATTAAATACACCTAGATGGAAACTGTCTCAGGCAAGAGACCTAATATAGACAAGACCAATACCCTGTTCATATCTTTCTCTCCATGCAGTTAGGGTTACAGGGAGAGAAATAGAGGGACTGCACAGATTCGACACACCTCCTCTGCTATGTCCTAGGCTGGCCCTGCCCCTGTGTTGTCAGCAGGGCCGTCTTTAGCATATGCGCTGCTGGGGTGCAAAGATCCACCCAGCGCCCCCAAATTTAGTGCTGCCCACGTCTACACCCAAGATATACTTCTACATGGTTGCAGGCGAGGTCATGGTGGTGGTGTCAGCGTCCTGCTCTTCCGAGTCTCGCTGCCATCACCCCTCAAGAACCTGGTGAACGAGCTCCACAAAAGCGTGCAGCTTCACAACCAGGTGCTTTTAAAGTTCCTCCAGGAGGAGGAAGGAGAAGAAGAGGGACGCAGCAGCCACAATGGCAGCGGGCAAGAGAGCAACACCTCTCCATGCAGGGCAGGACTCCAGGGAGGAGAAAGCAGCCAGGGTGGGGGTGACAGTGGTGTCCAGCTTTGAATGTCAGCTTGATCAAAATTATTTATTATTTCATAACAGGTAGATAGTTAAGAGCTTAGATGGCTTCAGCAGTGGGCGCCTGGTGCCCCCCAGAATTTGGTGCCCGGATGCCTCGCACCCCTTGCACCCCCTGGTAAAGATGGCCCTGGTTGTCAGTGTGCTGAAGGAAAGTGGAAAAGGGGTTTTTTTATTTTTCCCCAGAATATGCAGAGGGTGTTTCCATGCTCTGGAACTCAGTGTTCTATTCACAAGACAGCCTATGGACTTTTGGCAGCCCCCTCCCCTCCAGTACTTTCCCCATTGGAGAGGGTCCTGTGTGTGATGTGACAGCAGGGGCACAAGCCAACTGTCTCCATAACTGGAGAGAAATACCTGAGCTGTGCTCAAGTAGACAAAAGCGTTAGGAATGACAAAAGCATTGGGAATGACAGCTTCCCAGATGCCAGGCAAAGGGGCTGTTCCTCATCATTATATTTACAGAATTTATGCTCTGGAGAGCCAGATGACCTCACAACTCATGCGGTTTCAATGAACACAAGAATATAAAGAGAAGGAAGCTTTAACTGCAACTATTTTTTTAAAAAACAGGAGCTACATAACACAGGTAGCCTTGATGTAAGAAAATACATTACAATTTGGTATACAGGTTTTCTTAATGGGAGTATATGTGCTGAAGAGCCTTATACATTCAAAAAGTTTGACACAAGGTCAGAATTATCGCACTTTTGTACATAATCTGTATGTAAAATAAGAACGTTAAATCCTCACTTGTATGTAACTAGTTACTGTGGAACCTATGAATAATCAATTGGATGTTTCATTTCACCATATTAAATATAGATTTTTTGCTCCCTTGAGATGAAAGCAATTTTTTCCTTATCAGGGTGGTGTTTCATTGAAGATTTCAGAGAGGAATGTACTGCTAGATTAAAATATGAGTATTCCATGATGAATTATTCATAGGTACCCTTATCTTCATCACCGTAGTTTGGGCTCAGACCACTGCAAATAGGTTGCCAAGAAAACCATCCAAGCCTAAGCCCTTGTTCTTCTGCCTAAAAAGAAAAAAAGAAAGGGGGTTAGGTCTCCAAAATTAGGAGATTAATCTTGAGATCCAAATAATGAAAAAACATACAGTATCTGGGGAAGGTGGGCCTCCTATGGATATTTAACAGGGGCCAAAATATTTCCTGGTGCTAAGCATGGGGGGGGGGCATGGAAAGCTCTATAAGGCCTTTATGAATGTATTATCTATGAGGATGTTGCAAATCTTAGTCGGCTATGAAGGAAAACTACTGTGTCTAAGTCATGGGTCGGCAACCTGTGGCCCATGGGGGTCGTTGAAACGGCCCATGAGCTGCCCCCAAACTAAGCCACCCACTAAGCAAATCCCCACTGGCTAAACTGGTACAGACTTGCTTTCGCAAGGGACTTGCTTTCGCAGCGCCAGAAATCACATCTGCGCAGACATGATATGGCCCACGAAGCAATCTTAGTGGGAGTGAACTGGCCCAGGCGAGGTAAACCTCGCCGACCCCTGGTCTAAGTTGTTGTAGGAGAATTGGCTGAATCAGAATGATATTTCTATAATTTTAATTAGCTATATTACTTTCTTGACTTTCAAAAAGTTGGAAGTAGGAAAGCTGAGAAAATGCTATGCAAATGAATTAAATTTCTTTATGAAGATTGCTTTTATCCTCATCTTGAAAAGATACTTAGTGACCTTTCTGTCCAGTTTAAAACAAACAGAAAGAGGGGATATATCAAACTGATATGAGTTAATCTTAATGAAAATGTGAGATAATCTATGTTTGGGGTTCTGGTCTTCAAGATCTGTGAAGTCAGCTTCAAGTTAGGTGACTGGTGCTGCCTCACCGCACTGTCTGCGCCTGGTGTTAATGGGATCATGAATGAGTCCTTAGTGTTGTTAAATACGAGAAGAAGACTGAGAAAGGAGTCAGGAGTATGACAGCTTAAAAAGTAGCTTCATCATGAGTTTTAATATTAAATTTCCCACCATCCCATATGGTTTGAAGGGGTAATTTGCTCTTTTAGGAGGTTTTGCCCTGCAGGGTCTTTGAAACTGAGAGTTTGCTAAGAAGCAAATAAGCGCTTGAGCCAAAATGCATTGGGCTAATTTAACAATAAACATTTTCCTCATCTTTGAGATACAGTGGTATCTCGGGTCACAAACACCTTGGGTTACAAACACTTCAGGTTACAGACTCCGCCAACCCGGAAGTAGTACCTCAGGTTAAGAACTTTGCCCCAGGATGAGAACAGAAATCGCGCGGCGGTGGCATGGTGGCAGCTGGAGGCCCCATTAGCTGAAGTGGTACCTCAGGTTAAGAACGGTTTCAGGTTAAGAACGGACCTCCAGAACAAATTAAGTTCATAACCAGAGGTACCACTGTACATTTCTCTTTTACATCTTTGGGTGCTTTCTGTTCTGTGTGTTTCCTTTTCTTATTTTTTTCATAGCCCAGTACGTTTCTGAGCACAATTCAAAGTGTTGGTGTGGACCTTTAAAGCCCTAAACAGTCTCGGCCCAGTATAGTTGAAGGAGCTTCTCCACACGCATCATTCAGCCCGGACACTGAGGTCCAGCTCTGAGGGCCTTCTGGCGGTTCCCTCACTGTGAGAAGCAAAGCTACAGGGAACCAGGCAGAGGGCGTTCTCGGTAGTGGCACATCCCTGTGGAATGCCCTCCATCAGATGTCAAGGAAATAAACAACTTTCTGACTTTTAAAACACATCTGAAGGCAGCCCTGTTTAGGGAAGTTTTTAATGTTTGATGTTTTGTCATGTTTTTAATATTATGTAGGGAGCCACTCAGAGTGCCTGGGGAAACCCAGCCAGATGGGCGGGGTATAAATTATCATCATCATCATCATCATCATTACAATGGGAATTTTTCACATGAAATGCTTCTGTTCCACTGCAAGATAATCATGAAGAAGACCATCATTAGTATTGAAACTCTCCATGAGATTAGAATATATACATTGTGAGATACAGTAGTTGTTACCCTCCACTTGAAAACAGCTCCTCATAGGGAAGAGTGGCAGTTGGTGTACTTGTGTAATGTTGCGAATATAAAGCGGCCCTGTGTGTGCAGGGCTATTATTTGAACTGTACTCAGAATATTTTGTAAGCATTAAGGAGCAAGTCGATACTGATAAATAATTGAGTAATCTGGGATTTGTTGGCCACACTGAGGGGCAGAGAGCAGAGGGAAGATAATTGCTATCAGTCAAGTCGACTGGCTTGACAGAAAAATAACAAAGGGGACTCAAAAGGTTGGCAGGCCAGATCTCCTGGGTGAGAAAACACCATAATCAAATACTCGTGATGAGTCATTGAGAAAATAATGAAAGGAAGAGAGAAATTGCTGGTGCTGGGGGAAGGATGCTATTTCGCTTCCCTACCCTTAAAAGGTCCCAAATGTCCTAAGCTTAAAGTGTGTAGAATTCTTCACGCACAACTCAATGAAGCCATTGCTTGGCAATGACTTGAGTCTAATATGTGAGTGCCAGAATCCAGACACTTAGTTGTGGATGGGCATTGACTACACTATACTTGCATGCTTGCCTGCCTGCCTGCCATGCTTTTCCTCTACACCTGTATGTGTATAATATGTTGGCCAACTGAGGCAGGTATCAGATACTTTATGTAAAGTGCTTAGTGGTTTTGATGATTAAGTGCACTAGCAAATGGTGTGATGCAGAGGAGGTGCTTACCTGAACTTCTTGCAAGTGAGATGCTGGGAAGGAGAGGGATGAGTGGCGGGGAAGGTGGTGTGGTGCAAAAGCACCCTCAGATGTACCAGATTTGCTCCACAGGTGCATTTGCACAGCACCACCCTCCCCACTGCCCACACCCTTCCTCCTCTCAGTAAGTGTAATGTTTCTGAGTCCAGTCAGGAATAGTTCAATAAGACCTTCTGCTAGAACTGAGACTGCAGGCTCATGGAAAGCTCATACCAAGAACAAACTTAGTTGGTCTCTAAGGTGCTACTGGAAGGAATTTTTTTGTTTGTTTCGACTATGGCAGACCAGCACAGCTACCTACCTGTGTCTAGGTTATGTGACTCCAGAGCAAGTCTTTAAATTGCCAAGTCCTTAACACTAAGGGAGTATCAACTAATAGCTTTAAAATAGCAACAGACAAATTCATAAGGCTGTCAGTGACTACTGGTTATGATGATGATATGCTTATGTTTTTATATATTTTGGAAACTGCCCAGAGTGTCTGGGGCAACCCAATCAGGTGGGTGGGTAATAATAATAATAATAATAATAATAATAATAATAATAATAATAATGCTACTTCCAGAATCAGGGGCAACTGTGGGAGAGAGCTATTGCACTCATGTCCTGTATCCAGACTTCCCATTGTGTGAAGCAAGATGCTAAATTATTTAAGTATCTGGTATGATCAAGCAGACACTTCTTGTATTCTTATTACAGTGGTACCTTGGGTTAAGTACTTAATTCGTTCCAGAGGTCTGTTCTTAACCTGAAACTGTTCTTAACCTGAAGCACCACTTTAGCTAATGGGGCCTCCTGCTGCTGCTGCGCCGCCAGAGCACGATTTCTGTTCTCATCCTGAAGCAAAGTTCTTAACCCAAGGTACTATTTCTGGGTTAGTGGAGTTTTTAACCTGAAGCGTATGTAACCTGAAGCATATGTAACCCGAGGTACCACTGTAGTGCCCTTTTTTTTTTTTACAATATTCAATTACAGTTTTCTGATTGGAAAGCAAAGTATAAAAAGATGCAAGGCAGCAGAGCCTTGACATTTCTCTAGAATTCCCAAATGCCTCCTTACAACTGAATATATAAAGCTCATTAGAAAGAAACACCTATTTTTAGTGATACCAAATAAAATAACATCAAGGTGTGGGATCTAAGTTAAATATGGGAAATGGTTGATTACAACTTGTTAATGTCATCTTTGAAATCACAAGGGGGCACTCTTCTCCTGAGTACACTAAGAAATAGGCCGCTCTTGCAGAAATCCTGAGAGGTTTCTCTCCTGTTCACACTATGAATGGAACATTTGGAAAGGCCACATTTTTTTTTTAAAGAAAAAAATAGCCTGAAATCTGTTTGCACCTGACTTAAGTGGCAGCTTGCCCATGGTAAAATTTTCCAATATGGTCATATAATTTAGCTTTGTAGTGATTTTGTTCCTTTTCTTCACAGAAATTATATTTGGCTTTCATGAAACCTGGACATATTAATGAATCCTTCTTGATATCTTAGGTGTGAATGAAGATGATTAGAAAATGCCTCATTCCTCTTCCAGGTGTCTTTAGCAAACCGCTCATAAGTCATGTTCTTCCTTTCTAGCCTGTTAATCATTAAGTTGACATTAGTTAATCCTCAGTTGGCTGGTGCATTAGCCATGTACTTTTCAAGAAATACATAATTGAAAACTTTTTTCTTTCTTTTTTTACTGAACACCAGGAGAAATCATCTCACAAATGTTCTACATGAATTCTAACTCTTTTTAAATGCTTCCTAGTGGTTGGATTTCCTTTAAAAAAACACAGCACTTTGTGATGTAATGGAAAATGGCCTTCCAGATGTTGCTGAACTCCATCCCTGACCATTGGCCATGCTGGCTGAAGTTAAGAGGAATTTTAGTCCAACAGCTGTGGATGCCCATAGGCTCCCCTTCCCTGTACCACACCCATCCTGGCTTTTAGTTTTTCTGCAAGACTTGCAAGCACAATCCTACACATGTCCTTAGAAATAAGTTCCACTGAGTTCAATAGGTAAATGTTTAAACTTACTCCCAAGTACAGATAGGTAGCCGTGTTGGTCTGCCATAGTCAAAATAAAAAAATTCCTTCCAGTAGCACCTTAAAGACCAACTAAGTTAGTTCTTGGTATGAGCTTTCGTGTGCATGCACACTTCTTCAGAAGAAGTGTGCATGCACACGAAAGCTCATACCTAGAACTAACTCAGTTGGTCTTTAAGGTGCTACTGGAAGGAATTTTTTTATTTTACTCCGAAGTAAATGTGTGCGGCTTGCAACTTTTGAAGCGTTATTATATTACCAGCCACTTAATATCTTGTCTCGTGATGTGTTTTTTGGAGAAGATATTTGGTTAGGATCACCAAGAAAGTTATTCTTAATGGGCATTTCCAGGCAGACATAAGCTATCCACGATGACCCATGTTCTGGACTTCTGGTAGGGATGGGGAAATCTGTTGGTTTTGGTTCTCTTAGTTTCTCATTTTTCTAGTCTGTCACCATTCAGTTTACCACTGTTCCGCAACAATTGGCAATTCTTTTTAAACTTCATGGAAATTTGCCAGTGTGAATTAGCTGCCTTGAGTCCCATCAGGGGGAAAAGGCAGGGTATAAATATATTGTTACAAAAGTTGGAAACTGCCACCCCCCACTCTCTGCCAAGTGGTAGCAAGATTCCTGGGGTGTACCTTTCAGAATCAAGATGCGGTGGAGACTGTCATAGCTTTAAGAAATGTGATTTATTCACATATTTACACCTGAGTTTAGATGGAGGGAGTCCAGGTCTTACAGCATGGTCATCTCAAGAGGAATTTACTTAAAACTGCAATAAGCAATATATGTAATACATAGGACAATGCAGTTTGATTATTACTATTGAAAGAAATATTAACAGCCAAACCAAAATATCTAAATATTTAATAAAATGGTGTGGGGATGAGTATTTCTGTGACTATTTCTTTGCTTTATGAAAAATAGTCTGTGCCCCTTGAAAAACACACCAGTTTGTGGTGAATTTTTGAAAGGGGGGAGCTCAAAAACAGTCCAAAAAGGTTTGTGGAGGCATTGTGTTGCCACGGCAACTGTACTGTGACACTTACTGTTTTGACACACTGGGCAGAAGCCACCATTGCATGGCATAGATGCACAATTATCTTTGGTCCTGTTGCCTTGGCAACAAGGATGTGTCCCCTCCTCACCCCTTATTCAGGGTGAGGGTGGGGTATTTGGTTTTGCCTCCACTGAATTCACCACATTCATGTTATTCATTTATTTGTTCACAGAATTTTACCACATGTGATCTCAGGGTGGATCTCAATAGTCAAGTAAACGCAGTCAGTGAGATCCAATTAAAAATCACACTCAACCAGTCCATCTATTCCTCTCACAAAGCTTATAATTCCTCGAGTTCCCTGTGAAAAAGGGATTGGTTGTCACTCTGGGAATTGGCTTACTGCCCCCTGCTTACCTCTTATAATGCTAGTTTATTGTGTATCTATTGTGTGTGTTTGTGTATCTCTCAGTGTGTCTACTACACTTAAACATGCTAAGATCTTGAGAGTCAATGTAGATTGTTGGACTAGATAGCCTGGGAGATCAGAGTTCAAATCCCCAGCAGGCCATGACGCTTGCTGGGTGATCTTGGGCCAGTCCCAGTCTTTCAGCTCAACCTACCTCATAAGGTTGTTGTGGAAGGGAGTGGGAAGAAGCTAAGAAGAAGAAGAAGAAGAAGAAGAAGAAGAAGAAGAAGAAGAGTTTGAATTTGATATCCTGCTTTAACACTACCCTAAGGAGTCTCAAAGCGGCTAATAATCTCCTTTCACTTCCTCCCCCACAACAAACTGTGAGGTGAATGAGGCTGAGAGACTTCAGAGAAGTGTGACTGGCCCAAGGTCACCCAGCAGCTGCATGTGGAGGAGCGGGGATGCGAACCCAGTTCACCAGATTACGAGTCCACTGCTCTTAACCACTACACCACGCTGGCTTTCTTCTTCTTTTTCTTTCAGCTCAACCTCCCTCATAAGGTTGTTGTGGAAGGGAGCGGGGAGAAGCTTATTGGAAAGAAGGTGGGATATAACTATGGGTGCTTCTCCACCCACTGCTCCTGCTGACTGAATGAGACTATGACCCAGAGCCTCTGTTGCCAGACCAGCTGTGTATGCTCTTGTTCGCCATGTGTAAGCATGGAGAGATTCTTCCTTTCTTAAGCAAAATGAATCCAGAAATCCCATTAGCCTCTGGGATGAGAGGCAGTAGTTAAGAGTGTTGGGGTAAGATTGAAGGTTTAAATTCCCACTCAGCCAGGAAGCTTGTTGGGTTACAATACCTCAGCCTAGCTTACCTCACAGGTTTGTTGTGCGGATAAAATGGGGACTGAGCACCTTTGAAGGAAAAGTGGGATAGAAATATAGTGAATGTTAACAGCAATGGTCTACAGTTCATACTGGATGTGATGGGCAGCTTGGAAAGCCTGTGAAAGAAATCTTGTCATGCAACTGTCACCCTACCTACCACACCATGAGAAATTCTGCTCTCTGACTCTCCATGTCCTTCCCTTGGCTTATCCATCCATCCCAGCCCCTAAATACCAGGTCTTAACAATCTTGTTTGCAGCCCCAATCTCTTGTGTCCTTTTCCAGTTTCCCTGAATTTGGGATATCTTTTCTCTTTTAACCATGTTCAGTGTTTGCCCAAAGGCTCTGGATTCTACGGTGTTGGCAAAAAATTGCTAATGGGCCTACCCCTTTCTTATGATGTATGAACCCCTGTTTTCAAAAGTCCTTTGAAGCAGCATCCCATGTAAATGTTGCTGCAGAAAACTGGCTCTGGACTTGATTTAGAGAACAACGAGACCTGATAAGTATATTCATTCCCTCTAGGTTAAAATAAGCAAATGAAATTGTTTGCAAAAGTGAGTCCTATTAGGGGTGATAAAAATTGCTACATATTGACTAACGTAGGCTTCCTTTCTGGAATGTTTACAGAATACCTTCCTTTCTTTGAAGATCACAGTTATTTTTAAAAGGCACAATCTGGGTCTAGTTGACAGAGTGTAAGTGCTTTAGAATCTTTATTTTCCATTGTGTCTGTTTAATGTATCTTTTAAACACACAGAGAGATAAAGCTAAAATCACCTTCATGTTTATGGTTGCCAGAGATATTTACCTGAACACTGTCAACTTGAGGGTAAACTGTAGCAGATCCTATAGATCAGAAAAATAGGCTGAACTGGAATATATCTGGAAAATGTGGAGGCCCAAATCAGAACAATGAAAGATGCTGATACAGAGCAGCAGAAGGCAAAGGACAGATTCTGAGCTACAAATTTTCAAAAACCAATGAACATAACTTTGCATTTCTTCTTGTCTAATTTGCATGTTCCACTGAACAAAGGTGCAAACTTTCTCTACACTTGTACAAATGTTTGTGTGGAAGAGCATCCACTAATTTTTACAGCTCAGCTATTGTGTATCTAGGTAAACAAGTGGACATTTCTTGAATGTATCATGTAATTATGTCAGTAAATTAGCAAATAACCAAAATAACAAAGAAGCATGAATAACAATAATGTGACATAGAAGTTATTAGAAGGAAAGTGATTAGAGGAGAACATTTCTCTTGATGCTGAAACTCACTTGAACCATGACTAAATTGTTATTAGACCATTTGGCTCCCCCCCCCCAGCTGAGCAGTTTAAGAAAGCCCCCACTCCTTTGGCTCATGCAAGCCAGAGTGGTATGGGGTTTGCTCAGTAGGGCTAGGCAATGTATTTTGATTGCTGTGTTGAATAAGCCCAACTATTTCCCCCTCCAGATGTTTTGAACTACAGCTCCTGTCAGCCCCAGCTAGTACTGGTAATGGCCATGGATTATGGGAGTCATAGTCCAAAATGGCTGGAGGATATCAGGTTGGGCAAAGCTGAATTAGCCCCAGCTCCCTGATGTCATCACAGTACCCGTTCCTCTGCCCTCTTCACCAATGATGTGGGGCAGGAGTGTGAAAATCCACATTACTATGACATCAGGATGGAAAGTAAGCTGAATAGAAGTTCATGAGAAGGACCATAGCTCAAGGAACTGTAGCAGAAGGTCTTGGATTTGATTCCAGGCATCTCCAAGTGAGGCTTGAACTAGATAGACCAGTGCTCTGACTCTATAAGGCAAGCTTCCTTTGTTCCTGTGGGGAGGAAGGGAGAGAGGGAGAGCTTGACTCAGAGCTGCCATTGTAACCCTGTGTCCTAATTTCACCCGCAAACTGAAATCCCAGTTTCACGTATTTAGAAACAAGATTAATTTAATTCTACATTTCTTCCAAGTAGTAGTTTGCTAGGACCAGTTTGCTTATTATACTTCAAAGGTTCAACCCATTTTTAAATTGGCTTCTGAAGATTCAGGGCAACAACTCTGAAGAACTACTGATTTAAGCAAATCAGTCCTGATTCCAGTAAGTAGAGAAGGGAAATAAAAGGACATTTTTGAGACAATTTGCATGTAATAGAGATGGAAACCTATTAAAACTAACCGCCATAGAAATAAAATGACCGGAGTGGGAATGTAGTGGAATCTACAATATCTTGAACACTGTGACAACAGTAAATACAGGATGATTATTTATCCTCTCACACATTACAGGTCAGGAACTACAGGACATCCAATTACATTAACAGGCAGCATGCTTAAACCAAACAAAGGAAATCTTTTTTCCCCTTTTTTCTTTACCAGACAGCTTGCAAGTAGCTTGTGGAATGCCATGAATATTTATCTAGAGAGTTAGCAATTAGTCACCACACAACAAACAACCTCAAAGGTTAAGTCATGAACAAAGCCATGACCAGAAATCCATTGCCCCTTTATGCTGGGAGTAAATGGCAATACAAACACAATTTGACAAATGTTTTAAAACAGAACACACTATAGGGCTCTGTAGAGCTTGCTTCCAAGCAACTGTGTACAGGAACAGGTCTCCTATTTAAACCCTACATTTCCTCCACAGAGACATAGTCCCCTCAGTTCTATATTCACAACAGCCCTGTGCAGTAGGATAAGCTAAGAGATCATTGACTGACCAAGGAACATTCTCGGCTGCCGAACTGAAAGTGGTGTCACATCCACCCCACACTTCTAAAGCACTCTTATACCACTTTAACAGCCATGGCTTCCCCCATAGAATTGTGCAGTTTCTTAAAGAATTTTGTCTTTGTGGGATCAGAACCCTTAATGAACTACAATTCCCAGGATCCTCAGCCTAGTCTGGTATTCTAACCACTTGTCATACTAGCAAAACATTAGCCCAGGCATAGGCAAACTCAGCCCTACAGATGTTTTGGGAGTACAACTCCCATCATCCCTGGCTAACAGGACCAGTGGTCAGGGTTGATGGGACTTATATTCCCAAAAAATCTGGAGGGCCAAGTTTGCCTATGCCTGCATTAGACAAAATAAGTAGTTAGCTGTGTAGATTGAGGCTAAGCTAGTCTTCCTGGATTGCGTCACCTCTGTAATGTAAACTGTTGTAGAGTTCTTGGGGAAATGAGTTCTTTTTTAAGTGACAACCATATTTGAACATAATTACTAGTGTTGGCTCTGTTCATCGAATCCTGAGAAACTTCTTCAGAAGGCTTCTTCACACTTGCATATTGCCCTGACTGACAAATGTGAAACTCAGATTTATCTGGGAAGCTTCATGTGTTACATAATTATCAGGTACTGGTGTGTAGCTACCAGAACCACAGAGTCTTTCCCCTGTGTGCATTCCTTCCCCTCTTCATGCACCCAAATGTTCTAGGACTAGGTAAATGACCTACGGTGGGACTGGACAAAACATTGCAGTGCAAAGTGCTTTTTTCTGTGTTTCAATCAGGCAGCCCTGTCCTTCTCTATGATTACCCTTCCCATATTGTCTCCCACACACCCACATTAGTATTCTGTGACCACTGAACATGCTCATCCCTCACTGGACAGTTTTGGAATCCCCCACTTCACTTATTCCCCCAAAAGATTCTTTGTACTTATGCCAACTTGGGGGTTAGCTTCAACCTAATTATACCTCCCCTCTTGTATGTGGGTGATACATTTTGATTACATAATAAGCAATGGCACTCACAGCCTGAACACTGGAAGCAGAGCAAATTATTTATAAGTACCTTTTGTAGAAGTATTTTATATGCGTCCCCTGTGATGAGATTGTTGATGACCATATTTATGCAGTTTTTTAAAAGTCGCCCTATCATGTGTGGCTGCATTCACACAACTGCTCCACTTTTAGGATCTATAGGTGTTTTCATAAATAATTGTTAACTTTGGTATGTCACAAATTCCAGAGAGGTAGCTGTTGTAGGAAAAACAATGAAGAGCACCTTATGACACCTTAAAGACCAACAGATTTATTATGACACAATTTTTTGTGGACTACAGCTTGTTACCATGATGCTTTGGGAAAGATTTCACTTTGGTCCACAACTGTGTTGGCATGACCAAAGAGTTGCATTTGGGGTAATTACCTCTCAGTGAAACTACATTTTCTATTGCCTTTTTATCTTACCTGTTGGGCAGACATGACAGGAATCACTAGGAAGTTGGGATTGGAATAACTTAATGAAACTATCTGGCTGTCAAAGGATTGCTAAATGCATAGACTTTATGTCTCAGATTTACTGATGCAGAGTCTCTTTAGGCAAACATGGATATCACTTAGGTGTCAATTAAAAGGATGAGCAAAACAATGGAGGCCCATTGCAGGTATCCTGTCCCACCAGGAAAAAATATGCAAAACACTTGTTTACCAGTAGACACTCTATTCAAGAAGGATAATCCTCTCTAAGTAGAGTTGACCACATACAGACAGTCATGACCTTTCAGGCAGAAACCAGATTTTCCTGCTACTATTTTTCCATTAAGGTCTCCCACCTATAAACCTCCCTACCCCTCCTTTTATGTCACTTAACCCCTTCTTAGACAAATGCTCACCAACAGAACATGAAAACTTTAAAATCAGTTTTTTGCAATAACCATTTCCTGTATCCATTACATCACCCTATCACCCTCCACTGCTGTAAGATCATCTATTGAGAGCTAGGATATGTAAAACCCTTCTCCTATCACTGTCTTTTTGCCACAAGGTTATGTTCAAACTACCTTGCTTCTTCTTCTAGATTAGAGCTTCTTGTTCTCTTAGGTTAAGTATTCATGAATGTGAGAATGCATTAGTTATTGTGCACATCGTTTGTATGCTTTTGCTTGTGATAAACTTATGAGTTATATGCACTCTGGACTTCAAAAGGCTGATTTCATAAAGCTTAATGAACTACCTATCATCAGAAATACTCAAAGAGAAGGGAGTCCAAGATGAATGGGAGTTTCTTAAAGTTGAAATATTGAAGGCATACAATTCCAACAAGAAGGAAAAGTGGGAGGCACCTAAAGAAACTGGTGCTTTCAGATGAGCTGAAATCTAAGAAAGCTAGAAATTGCAAAGGAAGAGTATATAAAAGTGGCCCACAGTTGCAGGGAGAAGGTCAGGTAGGCCAAAGCTCAGAGTGAGCTCAGGCTTGTAAGAGAGTTTAAAGTAATAAAAAATGTTTCTTTGGCTATGTTTGAAGCCGGAGGAAGAACAAGCAAATAGTAGTTCACTTGTGTGGAGAAGTTGGAGAAATACTATTGGGTAACAGAGAAGGTGGAACTACTCAACACCTACTTTTCCTCTGTCCCTTCCAACTCTACAATTCAATGATTCAGATAGCATTCTGCCGGGACTGGCTTATCCAAAATGGCTGTTGCGATGGATGTGGACACACTGAGTGGGACCAATAGTGGTGGCGGCAAGAAGCGCTTCAAAGTAAAGAAGTGGATTACAATTGCACTCTGGACTTGGGACATCGTGGTTGACAACTGTGCCATTTGCAGAAACCATATTATGGATCTGTGCACAGAATGTCAAGCTAACCAAGAATCAGCTACCTCCAAAGAATGCACCGTTGCATGGGCTGCCTGCAATCGTGCTTTCCACTTCGATTGTATCTCTCGTTGGCTTAAGACTCGGCAGGTGTGTCCATTAGATAATCGAGAATGGGAATTCCAGAAGTATGGGCATGAGTAGGAGAGAGAAGACCACCAAGTTTATTGTTCTATCTTCAGATAAGCCTTTCACCTTGCAAGCAGGTTGATGAAGTCTATGTAACTTAATAGACACTTACCTTGCTTTTTGTTTTCACCTTAAAATAGTTATTGTGAATAGTAATAAACATGTTTGTCTCGGGGGGTGGGGACATTCAATGATTCTAAGTTAAGGTCAATATACAACCGGGCTGGGGTCAGATGTGGAGGCAAATATTTTTCTCAGTTTGGTCCTTCAGACTTCTACCCTGGCCACACTTTCCTCATACTTTTGCCTGGGTGAAAGGTGCCCTTGAACTTTAGCAATACCTCTTGCTTGTCTGGATGGAGGGGTGTTATGTGTAGAAACCCTGGACATCTGTATGCCTGGACTGTAGCCAACTGCACAAAGATAAGAGACACATTCATTGTCCCACTCACTACTGGCGTGTGGTCCTGTAATATTTCCTACAAGAAACAAACCCCTAGGGTTAAAAATAGAGGCTTCTCAGCATGATCTTATGAAAGCTTACTTAAAACCTGAATTCTGACTTAAGTTCAATGTCCTCCTTCCTTGTGATATGCTTAGATTTACATGTATGAATGACCAAAAGCAAGGGAATTAAAAACCAAATAATCCCCCCAAGTGGATAATATGGCAGCATCAGTTCTCTACAAAAGGGATGGAAGAGTGAGAGTACACCCACCTGATAATAATGTTAAACATGGGGGAGGTGAAAACAATTGAGTGAAAATTCATGCGTGTAATATTTTGCCGGAAGTACAAGAAAATTAAAACAGTGTTTGCTGAAAATAGTGTATCATTTATTGGCCTTATCATGAGGGCTGTTCTTGTAACTTGCACAAGCAGTCCAAGACATCAGTCTCATTCAGTTGGCTTGAATGAAGGTGACACTGATACCATCAAAACTCTTTTTAAAAAATACCTAGCCAACTCCAAAGACTTCAGTAAAATTCATGGTGTGGAGGTGTTATCTCAGCCTCTGAAGGATCTAATGTTCTTTCCAGCACAGAGTTCATTAGCCAGCGTTCTACCAGCTCTGAGCCTGAAATTCTTTTCAAAACCTGAAAACAACTAGTTATAGGGATGTCAATTTTATTTTGGCAGAATTCCTGTGCTTGTAAACAGCTACATTTTTATTATGCATTTATTTAGAATATTTATGTCCCACTGTATAGCTCTGAAGGGCTCTCTAAGCTGTTTACAAAATTTCACGGCAAAAAAATCTTAAAGAGTATGTGCCATATGTTCAGCATTTTCTTTCCCTTCTTTTCACCACAAATAAATGCTCCACATCTGATTTTTTGGGGGGAGGGGTGTAGACATGGTTGAATTTCTGCTGCCCGTGTAGCTTTTAAAGGCACAGAGGTTTTTAAGGGGAAAAATAGCAACCTTACTATTGAAGGAGTGAAGCAGTGTACACTTGTGATTCTAGACATGCTTGAGAATAAGTTCCGTTGAATTCAGTGTCACTTAATTCAGAGTGAAAATACAGAAAACTAGGCTGCAGAGCTCAGATGTTACTTTTCAAACCCAGGGTCCATAATGATGGCACAATTTTAATATCAAAATACTTTATAGAAAATCTATTGTAATTTTGAATCTTGAAGTTTAGAGAAATGGGCACTTCCTCTAAATTAAAACCTTCATTAAAATGTTTTGGGCAGAGCAGTCCTTAAAGTAGGCAAGGAGAAGGAAAGGTACGCCACTGTTACTCCAAAGGAATACTGTACCATATCTTATAATCGCTCAGCAAAGAAGGGAACGGAACACAATGAAAAGATGGCATAAAAAAGACACACCTGCTCTGGCACCACTGCCATATCCCATCAACCGGGGGGGGGGGGGGCAAATGGACACACAACAATGGGAATATGCACCCAGCACACTCACAGCATGCAGATAGGCCACTTTGTGGGTCTTCTACAGTTGAAGAGCAGGATACAAATGTTTTAAATAAAATAAAGGGGACACACAGCAACACTGCAGCTCCACCAGTCCCAGAGGCTTAACCAGAAATAAGGTCACTACCCTTAGTCCCCTTAGGCACTTCTGAAACTCCTCGTAAACACTGTGTTCTGTTGGTATATCTGAGGCATTCCATCAGTGTATTTTTCATGGCAGCAGCATAACTAGCATTCAACTGGTATAGAAAGGCTTTTAACAAGCACTTTGGCCTCTTAGCCATCATATCCCAAATCTAGGACAGTGTTGTTGATGACAGAAATATGGTTGAAAAATGAGGGAAATGGGGGGTGGCAGCTTGTAACACTGTGGAAATGATGGTGAGGCTTCTTCTTAAAGTTCTCTTTTCATTGTGCAGGGCTAAGATTGTTCTCAACAGCAAATTCTCCAAATTATACAAGCCCCATTTCTTTCTTTGAAATGGAAGGCAAAGTAGACAATGACCTGTAGCCAGGGACAGTGCACTTTCTGAACAGATTAATTAGCATCCCAAAGGTCTTCCAGAAACAACAATTCCCTGGTGGGGGAAGAGGCTGTAGTGTGGTTTGGACAGTCCCCAGTTGGTGCTTTCATGAAGAAATATAAGTGACCAGGGACACAAATCTTCTTAATGCATCCAACCCTCCAATCCACTTAACATGAATTGTTTGTATAGTGAATTACTAGGGTGCCAATCTGCACTATACATTTAAAGCATTATCACACCACTTTAAACAGTCATGGCTTCCCCCATTAATCCTGGGAACTGTAGTTTGGGAAGGATGATGAGAGTTAGTAGGAGACCACCACCCAAAGCTACAATTCCCAAAGCGGCTTAACAATCGATCTGCCTTCCCAAGGACGTCTGGGAATTCAAGCTCTGTGAAGGAAAGAGGGATCTTCTAACACCCTTAACAAACTGTAATTCCCAGGATTCTCTAGTGGAAGCCATGGCTGTTTAAAGTGGTATGATTCTGCTTTAAATGCATAGTGCAGGTGGGGTCTAGAAGAGTTGCAATTCTATACATGCTAACTTGGCAGCATACCTGGTCGAATATCAGGGCATTGAGGTTGCTGTCCTTCAGGGTGAATGCTTCCAATCCAACCCATCAATTTTGAAGTTACATGGCACACTATGGGAAGTGCCGTAGCTCACCTGTAGAGCACCTACATTGCATGCATAAGGTCTGGATTTAATCCCAGGCATCTCTAGGTAGGGGTGGGGAAGACCCTGCCTGAAACCCTGGGTAGGTGCTGCCAGTCAGTGGACCACTGGTCTTTCTCAGTATCAAGCCGCTTCCTATGTTTCTATATATATAGTCCTTCCAGGTGTTTGTTTGTTGTGGGACTGGTGCTGTTCATGCATGCAAGCTTTTCTCAGTCTCCACATGACATCACTGGCATCAAAATGTCAGCCTATGCACCCGTCCCCTTTCATCTCGATATACCCTTTAAACCTGATAAGTTACAAGCCCTGCTGTTAATGACCCATTTGCAATATTAAGCCCCCATCTAGAAGCACCCATACAGAATGACAGACAAGAAGAAGCCTGCAACCATCTGTGTATGAGCCAGAAAACTCTGGCTTCGATTAAGAATAGTGAAAGCCTCAAAAGAAGAAATTGAGAGATGTAAAATACAATTCCAAACCAATCAAACTTATATCCTGGCAAGAAGCCATTATTCAATTAGAGTTACAACTATAGTCTGTGCGGCTCATGCCAGAAAGAGATATAACGTTATAAGCATTTATTTCTGCTCAGCAAGATATGAACTTTCTCTCCATGTATAGAGGCCCATGTCTTATTCGTAAGACAAATTTATATTTTCACGGTGACTCAACATTAGCCGCAAGTCTTCATCTCTGCAAAACAGCTCAGCATTGTTTTCTTCACCCCCCCCCGAACCCTTGCATCTGTTTTGGTTACATCCATCTTTTGTTTTTAATGCGACAACTAGGTAATCCACTCTTCACATGTCCCATTGAATTCAATGAAAAAATGGGACTTCTGTTTAATTCAATGGTGCAGCTGGGCAAACTTGTGTCCTCTCATTCTGCACAAATTTGCACAAAGGCATTGTGAGAAGAGAGGACTCAAATGCACTCATTTAGGACATCCAGTCCCAATAAGGCATCTGTGTTCAATGACACTGAATCCCTCACCTGCATTTTTGTCTGTATTGCAAATGTAGGAATGAAAATCATGAGGTCAGTGCAGTCAAGGCAGTATACAAGATGCGAGGAATGATGTCAATGCGGGAAGCACCAAACGGTATTAACAAAGCAATCCTATACTTACAGTATGTTACTGCAGGTCTGGAGTTTTGCCCCACTAAACTGGTGAAATGGTCACTGAACCCAATGCCAACTCAGAATGTTTGGATGTTTTCCACTCCTACCGAGGTTAATGGGAGGGAAATTTCTCCTCCCAGTGTCCTCCTATACTTCTGGTTTTGTTAGCAAATCGAAGGACTTTTGCTTGTGCAGCTGCTTATGTATTGCTGGTATGGTATCATGCTATGTTAACCTTTGTAACTTTCTTGCAATAAAGTGCTAAACTGGCAGCATGAGAGTTTCCTGTGCAAATGTATCCTAAAAGTACACATGCACATATTATTTTATTCTGAGTAATAACAGAGAATAACTCCTCTGATAATATCTGTACCTTCCATTTTATTTGTTCTCACATACTTCTAGTCAGATATAATTATTTCCATATTGCATCAGTACAATGTTACGTACACTTCATGGATGGCTATTCCAGATTCCCATGTCATGGTTTTCAGAATAGTCTCTCTTCTCCCTCTTCCATGGTTATTCACTATTTTATCTCCCAACCCTTATGCTTTTCCCTCTACTTATTTATTTTTGTTTATGTCTTTACCATTTATGTGTTCTAATTTCTTACTCCCTGATTTAGTTAAACACATGGAATAATTTTATCACCTAGAACAGGATAATTACTGTGAATGAAGAATAGGAAAGGTGGCAAGTTATTTCAGGGAAACTATTTAGGATATAGAATGTGATCTTGTACAGGTGACTCTAGGGGTGAATCTTGGCTAACATACCAATTAAGATGCACTGAAATCTCTGTAGATTATGAAAACTTTAACCTGCTGAATTCATGCCCAGTGTGTTATCCAGCTGTTAAAGACACAGTACCTTTGTCAGGGGAAAAAAGGGATAACTTCAGTGTGCCTCCAGACTGTCAATATTTTGCAGGAGGGATTTGAGCACAAACTGGGAAATTAAGGTTTGCATAATTAAAGTGGATTAGAGTGCTCTGTTGACCTAGCACCACAAATCTACTTTAAAAAAGAGACTGGCTTTTTGCAGTTAGGAAAGTGACAATGAAATGTATACAAAAGTGTGGAATAAACAATTGATTAACAGGAAGGCATATAAACAACACACAAGCAAATCAAGATGAATGTTCATTGTCATATAATCTTCCTACAAACAAACGCCTGATAAAGATCAGTACATTCTTTCTGCTGTGTAAGCTTTGTGCAAGCAAACCAGAATAAATGTTCAATAAAGAGGTAATATGGAGGAACTCTTAGTGAGTCACTGAAGATACTCTGTGTACCCTTGAGTTTTAATTTATTTCCCTTGGACAAAGCCTACTCACAAAATTCAAACTGAAGGCCATTGTCCTAAAAATCCACACCAAACTAGATTTTTAAAAAAGAAAAACCCAATTACAGTTCCATCACTTTATGATTGATGCCAAAACCCAGGATCTTGAAACAATTTCTTCAAAAGCAGAGTTAAATTGAACAGAACTTAGTACTGCCAAATTCAATATGAATCAAGGATCTTTAATAATTTATATAGGAAGAATACGGGTGCCAATTCCCTCTTCCATTGTAGTGCTCTTGTGCATTTAATAGCTGCATGTCGGGCAGAAATTCAGATGATGAAGTTTTTCACTTCACTATATGTAGCTCAATGCCAGGAAAACATCAGTGGCTGAACTTTTGTCTGTCATTCAGTTGTTAATGGCCTTGTCAGAACCAAAGTTGGCAACCCTAGTGAATGCAACACTTCGCCAGAATTCAGTTACAGTGAACTTAAACAAGCATTGAGGTAGTGATGTCACAAATATGCCTGTTGAAAATGCTGAGAAATAAGTTGTGAGTTCTTGCAAAATTTTGCCCTTGGGTAAACTGGATCCCTGTGAATCAGAGGCTGAAGAATATAAGGTCGCTGGTGGGCTCTTTAACCCATTAAATTGCAACAGTTAAGAACCAACATTTGAAAAAGTATTTTTTCACTAAGATAAACATTTTAATGTATTTTTTTCCCTGAGAAAACGTCTAAGATTTTTCTTATTTTCAACTCTCCCCCAACACCCCAGATGTTGTTGGCATGTGTCTATCTTGAGGGACAACAAGTACACCTCCAGGGATGAAGTCAAACTGCTGCGTTATCAAAACTGAAGTGATGTCCCCAAGAAACAAGCCTGGGCAGTGTCCTGGGCTGCCCAGACGACTCACTGATGTGGTCCAAAGCAAAGCAGAAAAATGTACTTGACACCCACTTAGCTTCAGGAATTGCTGGAAGGAGGCATACAAGGCACCATCCAATCGTCCTAGGGACACTACTCTGGATTTGTGTAGGGTTTCTTCTCCTGTAGATATCCCACAAGGTAACAGAGGTTTAGGATGAGAGATTTCCTTCTCTTAGATGGGCTACCTTCCCAGGTTGACAAGCCCTATCTGCCCCTCACTTCCCTCTGCTCTACAGCATGTGCAGAAACTGCCTTCTTGACCATTGGATCCACTAATGGACTCATTCACTCAATCTGCTGGAGTGTGTATTTGCATGCAGGGGAAGCCCCTAACTCACCAAAGGTTAGCTACCCTAACCCAGTTGAGCCGGCCAGTTGAAGTCATTCCCAGGGTGTGGCTGCTGTTGCAAGCTGGTAACCTCTAGGAACCACATTTGAAAGTTGAGGACAGGGTGGGGACTAACGGTGGACAAATTACCCCAGAAGCAGCACAGCATGTTCCCCCACTAGAGGTACTATGCCTCCTCTAACACTCCATACCCCAAATGCACTTTGCAGAATTCCTACCATTTTTGTGGTGGTCACCATCTTCTGCACACCCACCCCACCCCAACAATAGCCCAGAACAACATTAGGTCTGGGACATTGTGGAGGATGGAAAATGGGGTATTTTGGGAAACGTTTTGTTGGGAGTTTTTGCTGTTGTTGATATAATTTTTTTTGTATCTATATTTTCATGTGGAAATTGTTCTGTTTGGTTATGTAGTTTTTGTTGTGTTTTATTTATTTTCATGACTACTTTGCTACATTTGTAACAATGTAAATCTTTTCATATTGTAAGCCGCCTTGAGCATTGTTTTAACTGTGGAAAGGTGGCATACAAATAAAATGATGATGATGAAAATGGCTAATGAGGCTGCTATTGATACTTGCAGCAGCTGCACCTAAACATTTAGTAAAAAGGAAAGAAGTTGTGTCAAGGCATTCCAGCTTTTAGTTGAGTGGGTGCTGCTTTGCCGTTCTGTGCCGCAGTTTTGTTAATTTTGTTGTTGGTTGGTTTTGTTTTATGATTTTAATATAATTTTTACTTGTTTTAATTGTGCTGTTTTTATAATCCTCCCTTGGACCATTTGCTGAAGGGCAGGTTGTAAGTAGACTAAATAAATGGTCAACCCCAACACTGAGAAACAGTTGGCCAGTTACTCCTTCCCTTGGATAAATTATTTGAAATACCCACTTCTGCCCCATTTCTCTGCCTATAAGCATGGCAGAGGATTTCAAGGTGTAATTTGTGGTTGGCTCTAGTATTTTTATATTTTTCTCAAATAATGCAACCTGTAGCATCCTTTTTCAGAATCAGGCTCTTAAACCAATTATGTGTAGACTGATAGACTTACAGATATGAAAAAGCACTTAAGAGTTATTAAATGTTCAGGAAGCTGAGACAGGCAAAATTAGAGATAATTGATCATTTAGTTTCCATTGTCAAAAGAGTATACACATATATGCAAGATCACTTTTTATAAAAATCAGAGGGAAACTTCTGTAAATCCCATACTACTCTTGTTCCTAAACACATCTCTTTCTCTATGACGTATTTGTGCATGCATACACGCTTACATCTTCATCTATCTCTGCTCTTCTCATTACAGAATAATTTACCACGTAAACCCTTTTTACATGTTCAGTGGAGTAAGTCAAGATTATGCTCACTCTGTCCCCATTTCCAACCCCCACACATTCGCCTGGAGGTGTGAACAGAGTTTACCTGTGTACAAATTGTACATGCATAAACTCTTTCTGTACTGTTGTAAAAACTACAAAAGACAAGATACAGTTATGGCTGAGATCCTGCACCCTCTTCCATTCATTCAGTGTATACGCCATGTGAGAGGGCAGTTTTACTAAAGCGAGCAGTAAAGGCTAGAAAAGTGAAATGCAAGTTTTATAAAAGAGTAATAAGAGAGGACATTAGAATAAACCAAGAGAACGAGATGCAAACCAAGGTAAAAAAAATTTTGGGGTGTATTTGTTTTGTAGATGGGATGGAAGCTTTAAAACAGTTATCAAAATCTGACTTCTGAGAATGATAAAATCAGCTGCTAGAAGATGGATCAGATATGTGGGCTGGGGGAGAGGCATTTCATGAGCTGCATTTACTAAAGGTGTGTGATCACTTTGCCTTAATCATCCCAACCAGAACTGAAGCAGCTCAATTCAGGGAGATTCAGGAGAAGCAGAAGGGCATCGTTCAGTGGCAGAGCACATGCCTTGCATGCAAGTCCCATGTTCCTGGTATATCTCAGCCCTACCTAGACATCATAGAATTGTAGAGTTGGAAGGGGTCTCCAGGGCCATCTAGTCCAACCCCCTGCAATGCAGGAATCTTTCACTCATCATGGGGCTCGAACCCATTCCCTTGGGATTAAGAGTTTCATGCTCCATTGACTGAGCTACCCAGCTCCACTGACTGAGCTACCCAGCCTCATCCTGCCTGAAACCCTAGAGCCACTTTCAGCTGGTACAGTCAATACTGAGCTATATGGACTAGTGATCTAATTTGGTAGAAGGCAGATCCCTAGGTTCCTGTTTGGTGTGACCTTTGGCCACTCATACCATCTCTCATCCTAACCTACCTTAAAAGGTTGTTGTGAGGACAACTGGAGGGAGGAGAAAACCATATATATAGCATCTTGAACTTCCTGGAGTGAATAAATCCGGGATATAAATGTAATTGTAAAAATAATCCTTCAGTCCTGAAGCACTTCTCCTACTTAGGAAACTCAGCCTTACCTGATGCTTTCCACCAGATCATATCCACATTGTACATTTAAAGCTCGCAGCTTCCATCAAAGAATCCTAGGAACTGCGGTTCCCAGTTTAATCCTCATACAGCTACAATTCCCAGCAGTCTTAACAAACTACAGTTCCCAGGGTTCTTTTGGGGAAGCCATGTGCTTTAAATGCGTGTTAGGGTTGTGTACGATTTTAAGTTTATTTCTGAACCATTTTGTATTAAGTATGTTTAGTACTTCCACTTTTATGTTGAAGGAAATGCCAGCCAATCACCAGCTATTGATGGTGAAGCAGAAGGTGGGGGAAATGGCATCCAGGAAAGCCCCTTCAGCAGCTCCTCCTCCTCCAAGACATCTGGAGGAAGTCAGGAAGAGTGAAATCAACAAAAGGCAGTGACTACTCCTGCCTTTTATCTGTTACTCACCCTATTTGGGATTCAGCAGCAGGCAGAACTGGCTCCATGGTGACATCTAGAGAGGCAGTGGAAGCAACCACTCCAGTTCAGTCATTTAGCTTAGCCAGTAAAAAGGTAAAGGGACCCCTGACCATTAGGTCCAGTCGTGACCAACTCTGGGGTTTTAATCTCAGGGCTGTGGGTTCAAGCCCCACATTGGGTGAAAGATTCCTGGGCAGTTGGACTAGAAGACCCTTGTGGACCCTTCCAACTCTACAGTTCTGTGATTCATCTCTCCTGCCCACCTGCTGCCAGATGGTGCAGTATAGAGAACATAGGAAGCCTAGAATACGGCCTTTGGGGAGCCCAGAAGCCGAGACTGAGTGCAACAGCCTTCTTCCCTTTTGTGGTTTCTAAGAAGTGGTGTAACTGGGATGGGCATGGAAAGAGCAGTCACACCAGCCTCTCAGCTGCCCTCTGCCTCTGGGTGGCATAATGGTGGCACTGGGTGTGCTCAGTGAGAGGAGGCAGTGGGTTAGTTACTGGCAGAAAGAATTGGGCAAGCGATTGCTGCCGCCTCTCATTGCTTGCACATCCCTAGCAGCGCCACCCAGAGGGAAAGCACAGGTGGGTGAGAGGCAGCTGCTGCTTCCCCCAGTCACCTTCTTGTGCCATGTCTGCTAGAAAGAGTATAAGAGAATGGGCAGAGCTTGGACCATGAAACCATCTTCCCTGCCCAGGGGGTGAGCGCATGAAAGGCATCAGGAGCAGCCACTCTTTTTCACTTTCTCCTTCCCCCATCCAGAAGTGGCAAGGCTCAGATGAAGTGGCAGGAGGCAAGGACAGCCACCAACCTAGATGGCTTTAAGAGAGGATTAGACAAATTCAGAGAGGAGAGCGTTGCGATGGCTATGCCTCTACAGTTGGATACCAGCTGTTGGAAAGGACAGGAGGGGACGTTTCCACAGGTATAGGACTCAACGCCTAGCGGCTGAGGTCCCTTCAGTGCCCCCCCCCAAAAATATCTGAGGGGGCTGGGCCGCCCAAAGTTGATTCAAATGGGGGGCTGCGTCATGTGATCTATTATGTGGGACGGGGCTTACCTGCCCCCTTCCAATATTTTATTCAAGTTGGCACCGCTGCCCACAGACACCCGGCTGGCCACTGAGACCAGGACGCTGGACTAGCCGAGCCACGAGCCCGATCCAGCACGCTCCTCTCGAGTCCTCAGCCCGTTTCCAGCCTCTGCTACAGCGCAGGAGAGCCTGGCGCTGTCTCCTCCCCGGCAGCAGCTCTTCCTTCAGGAGGCAAAAGAAGCGGCCGCGTAAAGGCGCGCTTGCACTATACGTGCCTCGCCTCACGTGTAGCTCTCGGGCCCTCCCGGACGCCTCCGCCACGCCGAGTCTCTTCGCGCGCGCCCCGTCCGGAAGGGCCCTCCCGCGTCCCCTCGTCAGCCGAGCGCCAGCGAGAGAGCTTCTCCCGCCGCTCGCCAGCAGCTGCCTGCGGAGCGGAGCCGAGCAGCAGAACGAGGGGGGAGGGCCTGCTGGGCGGGAGGAGGCGGGGGCGGGGGCGGGGAGCGCGCGCTGGGCGCCAGGCGCTGAGTGGACGGCTCGAGACGGCGGCGCGTGCAGCGGCGGCGGCGGCAGCAGCAGCAGCTCCTCCAGCAAGAGGCTCAGTGGGCAGCGTCGCGCTGCGTTTCCACAAGCAAGAAGCGGAGAGTCCGGAGCGGCGGCGGGGTTGGCGGCAAGGTGACGGAGTGGGCAGCGCGCGCTTTCCCCCTTTCGACTCGCGCCTTTTTCTTCCTCTTATTTTTCTCCCTTTTTTTGCGGAGGGGGACCGGCTTCTCGCCAAGGGAGCCTTCTCTGTGGAAGCCCCCCTTTCTGTTTCGCGAGGGGAGGGTGCGGGTGTGTGTGGTGCCTTCGGGGGCTAACCCGCCCTCGCGGTGTCTCTCTTCTCTCCCTCAGATGCTCAAGGTAGCCGCCTTCGCGTGTGTGTGGGCAGCCGCTTGGTGCAGTCAGGCGGTGGTAGCGGCGGCGGCGGCGGCGGCAGCAGCGACGGGAGCCGGGGGCAGGTCAGACAGCGGCAATTTTCTGGATGATAAACAATGGCTTACCACTATCTCCCAGTATGACAAGGAGGTTGGACAGTGGAACAAATTCCGAGACGTAAGTGTGCCGTGCTCGCTTGCTCGTCCGCCTGCCTGCCTGATCCTTCTGCCACTGCTGCTTCTCCTGCTCCTCTTTCCCCTTCCTCTTATCTTATTTCTGCTTACCTGGGTTTGCGCTGCGGGCGCGATCACCTTTCCTCCGCGAAGAAGTTCTCCTGCGCTTTTCTGCTCCTGTTTCTCGAAAACTGGCATGGCTCCCTCGCTCCTCTTCCCCGATGCGAGCAGACTTTGTTTCCCCTGCAACGATCTTCATTTCCCACTGGCGGCGGGTGCTGTGATGTCTCAACTTTTCTTCCTGGGTGGTGTGGGGAGAGATGTAAAGGGTTTTTTTTTTTTGTTTTTTGGGTTCCCCACCCTTCCGTTCCCCGCATCGCCTTGAGTGTAAAAAGTGCATCCCCACTGTGGGGAGCTTTCTCGCTGCTGTTAACTGAGTAGTGTAAGGATCGATCCGGTGGCTTAATGGACCCTTTAAAAGAACTTGAAAGTCAGAGGAGGAGGAGGGAGACACGTAGACAATGCTACTTGGGGAGACTTGGATGTCTGCGAATGAATAAAAGCCCTGATTGATGGTGATGGGCTGCCTTGGGGGGCGGGTGGACTTTCCCACCCCCATGCCACCGCTCTTTGTGCACGTGCAGGTCAGAAATATATAATAATGCTGGTCTTAAATGCTGAGAACCAGGGGATGGAAATGGTGATGAAAAGACAGGCTTTTGCTGGGGGTGGGGGGAGAGAGAATAGACAGAGGAGGTTAAGAGTCGTAACTGGAAAGGAGAGTGGGGTTTTTTAGGGCATGTGTTGGTCCTGTCTTTAATCCATAGTTCATGGGAAAGATGCTTCCCTTTTGATGGAAGCAAGCTGAGTTTTCTCTGGGTGGCTGCTGGTGGAGTGTAGCTGCTGCTACATTGTCATCTCCGATCCTGGTGTTTTATCTAGGGATCTGTATTCTCTAACTGGAAGAGGGGGATGTGCTTGAGTTACAGTTGCAGTGCTTTTTCACCCCATGGAAAGCAGCTGAGTGAGTTTGGTGGAACATTCATGAAACCAGGGTCACATTAGAAGCTAGGTAGGGAGTGCAACTTCTTTTTCTTTCTCTCCTCCCTCTCCACTGCCCCCTCACTTTGGGGCCTAATCAGATGGAGCCCAAGCAAGGAATGTGCTAAGTAAGCCCCAAATCTCACACTCAGGCAGGTCCAGTCTGTGCAGAGAATACTTCTGAATGAATGGCTAAGGGAGAAGGCTAGTACTAGTTTGAAAGCATCACCAGTCGCTTTAAATCTCCTTTCTCTATCCTTTTCAAAAAGTTATCATGAGACTGAATATAAACTCGTAAGAAGCAACACATATGTTGCAAGAAGTAATGTGAATGCTTTGCCATACTTTTTGTGAATTTTTCTTAACGTAGGCTGAGACACGTAAAGGTTTGCAGTGGAGACATCTTTGATCTGTGCAGCTTGATGTATGTGGCCTGTGAAACCTTCTGTATAATTGGAAACAAGTCCTATGTCATTCACTAAAACTTAGTTCCAAGTTAGTGTGCATTGGATTGCAGCTTCAGTCTGAATATTTACTAGGGAGTAAGCCACATTGGAAACAGTGGGACTTGCTTCAAAGTAAACAAGCATAGCATTGCATTGTTTAGAATCTTATCTCCTTAGAAGCAGTTGAATGATAATTGTCACCATTTATTTAAATCTTACTCCTCTAAAAATATCTAGTTGATGCTTTGGAAACTCTTCTCTACTGTTGAATTTTTTTAATGGGAAAACTTTTTTTTTTTAAGTGTCAAAGTTTTCTTGTTAAAGCAAGCATACTGGATTGCCATTGTTTCTTTACTTTGAAGAAAAGCAATAGCTGAATGCCGCTTAATTTTTTGTATGTATGTCAATAACTTTGGTTTCAAATTAAACTCCCCCCCCCCACTGAATTACTAAAAGAGAGAGAGAGAGAGACTGCATACAGTAATTGGTCGTGGTCTCTACACTTGAGTCACTAATATTATCTTATTATGACAAATTGTCCATGTTTCATTAGCACTTAATTCTTTGCACATTGCTCTGTACTCTATACTATTCTGTTTATCACTTTAAATAAATATTTTTGAAACCTCCAGCAAACTCTTCTCTTCTGCTTTAAGTTGCCAGAAAGCTGGCACCCCAATAATAAGAGCAACTTCATCCTCTAAATAAAATGAACATGTTTTGAACCCTCTTTGGGTTCTAATGGTGTTCATAAAAAATGACAGAAAATGAGAGTGGACAGTATAAGATTGGGTCCTCACTACTGTTTTACTAGTAAAGAGAGAAAACTTAAGTCAAGGGCATGCCATCTTAAGTTGATAAATCATGAACAATGGAATGTCAGAGGTTTTCTGGAACTAAGTTAATTGCAAGCAATAAGGTATCATTTTCTGTATTTGAGATTGGAATAGGTTTTCTTGGTTTATGAATAGAAAATACTAATTTCTGGGTTAGAAATGTACCCTGCTTCAAAGTATTCAAGGGGATTGGTCACAGCTTACTAGTTCCTAGGCTGCATCATATTCTTATATGCTGAGCTCCATGAACTCTCTAGGGAAAAAATGCATGGGAATGGGCTTTGGATTAATAATCAGCATCTTTCTGAATTTGTTTATAGTGAAAGATTGATTTTGCTATATAGCCAGTTAAGTAAGAGTATTGAATGTTGTGTGTGAGATAATTAATTGAGGGTGCTTATTACCAATGCAGTTCAAAGTTGCAAAACTTACAGTGGTGCTGTAAGCTGATTTTATCTGTAGAAACATTTTAGTTAGCAGCTGAATTTTCAGTAAGCCAGTGTGTCTCTTTGAATGAATGAATGAATGAATTGGAAAGGAATTCTAAGTGAACTGTTAATAAGCATCCATACATCATGGTTTCAAACATCTACCACAAATTGCATCACATACACTTTAAACTTTTTTGATTTCCTTGACACTAGAATTTCTTAACTACTCCCTCTCAAAAAGAGAGAAAAATCTTTGCCTTGAGACTTTCAACTGGTCCCTTCAATAGTTTGTCTGTATCTGTGATTTAATCTGAAATCATAAGTTTTTCATGCTATTCCTTCTGCATTGCCAGTGTACGTATAGAATTTTTTGTCCATGTTGGAAATAGCATAAATGTATGGCCAAAAACAGTTGGGCTAGTAAAGGTGTCCACATGTGTGTGCCTAAATACATTTCAATAGTAGGTTTCAATTTTAATTTTTAGCTTTGATTATTGTATGAAATGTTAAAAAATGCATCCCTCCTTAATGTAGAACTAGAAGCTTGAGATTTTCCAGTTCAGTAGTATGTGATTATTGTAGGATGTGGGACTAGTGTCAAATCATTGTATGATATATCCATGAAGGCTGCGATCTTGTGCAAACTTAAGTATAAGAATAATGTAACCTACTCCTGAGATGCATATGATCATACTGCTCTTGTGTTAACTGATACTTTCAATGCATTATCCCATAAAACTGAATAAGTAAATGCATTGTGAAAGATCCTTGTTGGTGTTGCGTGTGGTATTATTGGGATATTAGCCAGTTTTTTTTCTGTATCTGAAAGAAACAAACCTATTCTAATTATTAAAGTATTTGGAGAATACTCCCTGTTGAGTCTTCCAATAAAATGACCTGGTGTCGTGTCTGTTTAAAATACAGGTTGCTAACCTGTGGCCTTCCAGAAGATGTTGGTCTGCAGTTCTCATTTTATATCAACCAATTCTACAATTCTTTAATCATTGGCTGCACTAGTGGGGGTTAACGAGAGTTGTAGTCCAATAACATCTGGAGGACCACAGATTACCCATATAAAGAAATTTCAGAGCACTAGTGATTTAATCCTATATCCATTTATTTGGGAGACATTCCCAAATATCCCCATTGAACATAAGACTCTCTTGTGTTAGCTGGGCACAATTTATGTGGAAGCACTTTGTCCATCACAGCAGATTCATAAGACAAACTCCACCTGTTGAATGTTTTACTGTGCAGCAGCTGTTAAGGGCACAGGAGACTCGGTCATGAAAGGATATAGTAATCCTATCTATGCTTACCGCCAACATCTGGATTTATTGTAAACAGAGTCTGCATATGTTCATTTTTCAAGGAGAGCTTGAGACTCAATACACAAAAGATGGCATGATTCCACAATCCTGAAACAACTAGTTTTGAAGTAGTAGCTGTTGATATCAAAGTGGCTGACTATTTAGGAATATTCTGAAGTAATTTAAGGTTATGGTTACAGCTGCCTGAGCTTTTTAATTCAGCCTCAGCAAATAGGTGGTGAAGGCCTGGGAATACATTTTTAATACCTTAATAATATAAAAAGTCTTCCTTTATTTAATTCCACTTCTGTAGAACTTTGTTCTTTTTTTTCGAGTGTAGAAAGGATTTAGAATGTTTAAACAGTTTTAAAGTGTGTGACAAGCAAGCTTTCTGTAAAATAGGAAAAATCCTATCTCTTTCAGAGGTAATTCTGGTGTGAAAAGAAGTATTTAAAGGCTTAACTCAGAGTTAACTGACAGGATTGATTAATGTGTAAGATAATGACCCTGACTTCTGGCTCATTGGCTCAGCTTTCCAGAAGTGATTTAGAACACAATGAAAGAGAATAGAGAGCTGTTCTGAAATAATTGTCCATAATCGGGGAATGTCTTAGGCCAACATTGGCTTTACACCATGTTGTTGCAACTTTGCCTGATGTCTTATAATGTTGGCATTACATTAAATTGGATTTTTCACTAAAATGATATCCATGGAATGGTGTAAATTTCAAATAATCTTTAGTACTTTATATGGAACTTAACATGACATTTCTGCTTCTTAAAAGAAATGAATTTTCTTGTGACAGTCCAGAAGAAAGTTATTCATCAGCTACATTGCAAAAGCCATGTGTTACCCTGAAACAGTAGAAAATTTATGTGTTGGGAGTATGTACTGACTTTGTGCTTAATTCCAGCAGACAGTGGTCATATTACAGGGCAGAGAGGCAATCCTGATGATGTTTAAACTGAAAATTAGCTTGATGAAGGGTTGAAGAGGCAGTTTTATTTGGAAGCTTGTTTCCCACGGACATCTGAATCTGGCTTCATGACTGAGCTGAGATGTGAAGCTAGGGCATCTAGTTCTTAACCATGTTACTACACCAGCTGTCTACATTAAGTAATATGGGTGATAGAATCTGGAAAGATAATATTCTTGGAAAATGACATGGACACATCTGACTACTGTCTGACTCTGGTCTTCTAAGTGTGACTCTTAACTGGAAGGTTCCCACAACACAGCAGGATTCATCAACTGTCAAAAGTAGCCCATCGTCAACTATACAGAAAGCTAATGCAATTTCCCAAGAACTGGAATAGCCTTGATCAACATTACGTTGAAAAGTGCTGATCTTGTCCAATAAGAAAGCCAGATCCCAGCCTAAAATTTCAGATTTTCCTTGGTTCTGTGTATACACAAAAATAGCATATCTCCAAATCCTTGGAGCCACCCCGTGGCCAGCAGGTGGTGGTGGGGTGGAGAGAATCCCTGGAGTTCATGTACTGAGCAAGCCTTGCCCAACAAGCAAGTCGGAGCTTAAAAGCTCTTCTCATGCTGAATATAACCCCAAGTGGATCTGGTACAAAAAGAGCTTTTAAGCTCCCTGCCTCGCTTGGATTTGACTTGCAGTTTCTGCCTTCAACCATTTATGGTTGAAATTGTGCAAGTGAAATGCATTTAGGATGCCGGCATGCAGTACTCTTTTCCTAACTGAGGTTTGCAGAACATCAATCAAGGAAAAGCTACAATCCAGCAAGAAGCTCCCAGTGGTGTTATAATGGCCAGAGTGTCAACAAGGACACACCCATTTTTTGTGGTACTTGACTGCAGAGATTTCAGGATGGCATCCAGTAGGATTTATTGCACTATGCTGTGCTGATCTGTTCTTTGTAGGATAAGTGCAGGGTTTTCTTTTTTTGTTTTGACTATAGCCCTATGGCTCTCCCTCAGTCAACTCTCCCAAGTTAAAACCACAGCTACTATGTTTATCAGACTTGTTGCTGAACCATGAAGATCTATAGACTGAAGAAACAATATATAGCCTCTGGCAAGGAAACAGAGTCCAGGTCTGAAAGTAATTATTGATGAGCCTGTTGATTACATGATTGAAAAGTATCACATGGTAAACATAGTTGGTTTTCATTTAAAAAACACAAACAAACATGGGACATCTCATGGGACTGATAGCTGAGTAGGTTAGCCACCTAACTTGGGAGAGCCTCTCATTTTCTTTTCTCTTTTATATAGACGGGGGGGGGGGGGTAAATGTCCCACAGCAGAAGTAGTTCCGTAATATTTTATTACTTTGCTTTTCTTTACAAAGTTGCCTTTTATGCTCAGGGCTTTGGCATATGCTATAATATTCCTAGTTTGTTCATCAATAATTCTGTTGCAGATTATAGACAAGAGCAACTAGAGGAGAAATTCTGAGGTGACTGAAATATAAATTAACTTAGAAATCTATCCTGTCTTTATACATTTATCTAGTATTTGTGTCCTGCTAATGAATTCCTATTTATCCCTGATTCCCTGTTTGACCTCAGAGTAGTAAGGGGGAAAGAAACAGTTTAGTCAAATTGCATGTAAATAGATTGGTCTACTTGTAAGTGAAAAGTAGGGAGGGGGGAATGTTCAGGTTCACTAAGCGTTCTTTTCTTTGGTCTTAGAAAGCATTAGTTGAGAGAAGCTGATTATACTGCTGGATATTTCAGAGTTAGAAGAACATTAATATGCTCTTCTTTAGATTGGCCTTGTAATCTTAGGTAAAGTAGATAACTGTTTCATCTTGTCTTTATCGCCTTTCTCTGAACAAATAATCTTTCTTTTACTTGCTGCAGGTGATTTAGTGGATATGGATATCCACCATTAGTCTTGTCTTATGTCTTTAATCTTATTGGAATTGACTTTTGCCATCTGTGCCTATTATACTGCAGCTATTATAAATAGTTTTGGGATGTATGAATAGGTGGTGCCAGCAGACTTTCTTCTTGTTTTATATATAACTTGAGGTGAAAAATCTGGAGACAGAAATCAAGTACAGCATGGTTTTAATGCTCAGACTGTTCTGTTTCTTCTAAAAAGGGCAAGGCTTTCTCTGTTCTGCTTCTAATATCTGAGCCAGAAGACTATAAACATTGGTATTTGAATACTATGTATTATACTCTTATGTTTTAATGTGTATTTTGTGTAAACCACCTAGAGGTTTTTTTACAATTAAGTGGTATACAAATGATGTTAAATCTTTGTCTTCATTTCATAGCTGGTAACATAGATTGCTGCTAAGTGTTTTTTAAGAGGGCTGTTCTATATAGTGGTACATGTACCATGTTTAGCTCACCTTTTCTAAGCTTTCACCTATGAGTCACTTACCTGTTTCTAATCTTGTCACTTGATCTTGTTATCAAATCCTTTCATAACATTTCCTCCTTTATTTCTGCCTTAAGTGTTTAGTTTCATAAATCTGTATTTAGCTTGTAAGCAGTACACCTGTGTAGTAATAGTTTGCATCTATACAGTAATTGTTTTGTGTGAAGTGGCTGTCACTGTGCCCCTGGATTTAAAAAAAGGTTTATCACATGTACACAGTGCCTGTCAGTCGAGGTAAGCTTTCCAAATGGTAAGCTTGTTACTTAACTGCCACTTCAACTAATCATGTAAGTTGGCCCTTTGTTAGCATGGATTCCTTATGCTGTTGACAGCGAAGAGATTTGTTTTGAGAATTTTATTCTGCTTATGCAATTCAATTCAATTCAATTCACTAAGGCTTGTTCACACCATGTGATTGGTGGGTGGAAGAGTTAAAACTCCTGGGCTTTTCCAAACCCTTGTTTATAGCTAGCATGGAAATGGCCTTTTGTGCATGGATGTCCATTTTGGCTACGATCCATGCCATGCAAAAGGTTGCTTCACCCTGCAAGCACCTTGGGGAGTGCATGTGGATGGTTTCTGTACAGTGAATCTCATGGTTGGCGCAACTGTTAGGAGTATCTGTTATGAATGGACTAATTTCAGGTACTCTCACCTTGCAGATGATTAGCAGTAGCAGCACTAACCATCTCTTTGAGGAAACCTCATCTTTGGTAGTGTGCCTAGAATAGAGCCTGCTGTTGTCTGCAAGGAGCTCCAGATTGTCTTTGTCTTGTGCAGCACATAGCATACAGTTGATCAACAACTGCCAGCTGGTGTAAGCAGCAGACTTCACTACTGGTGGCACCAGCTAAAGGTTCTTAATAGCTTTTGGGGTGACATTAGCCTGGTCATTTGTGCTCTATGTGACACACACCCATGGGAAATAATATTCTTATAGCTTTATTGTGTGCTGTAACATTCCTAAATTTCAAATGATATCCTTATCTATCCATCTTAGATGCTTTATGATTTTCATAGCAAATTTACTAGAGACAACATGTTAGACTTACTAGCTGTCATTCCAAAACTCCTCTTAAATTTGGTTCATCCATAATTTAAGGAAGTACTGCAACTTCTTGGCTTTTCTTCTCTTCAGCATTTGCTTCCTGTGAAATCCTACTGAAATACAAGGAATCAATAATTTCCTACTTAGGATTAAACATGCCTTGGGCTTGATTTTACTCTTGCTATATTTCTAAACTTCTTGCAGTTCTATGAATAATTGCAAATTAGAATATTGAATGTATTAGTTGAGCAGGAACCACATTTTGTTAAACCTCTGTTTAACTCTGATCTTGCCACAGTGCTAAGTGGAAAGCAGGTGTAAATTTGCCTGCAATTTAAGTAAGCCTGGGTCAGGGATATTTTTCTATTGGAGACAAGTGCTAGCCTTTAAAAAAATAAAATAAAATCATGAGACTTGTTTAATGCATTTGTAATTAATTTTCATATTTATCATTAATAATTAAAATGGCTTACCACCCCTCGTCCAAGGATCATAGGTGGTTTACAATATAAAACACAAAAATACATAAGGTAGTAACAGACAAAAACAATATCCCCCTGTAACAGTAATGCTTTACATGTAATATTAATGCTTTTGGTTGCTATATGCAATATAAATTATTTACAGGATTGTGGCCCACATTGATAGGCTGCAAAAGTGTGATAAGTGTCATTGCCCTGCATAACCTAGGTTTTCTTAATGTATATCATATTTGTTGTGGTATACCTGCTCAGCAATTTTTAATGATGCTCAGAGTTATTGTTATGCATCATAGATTCTTAGCTTTAATGGGACCCTTGATAGGACTCTCTAGTAATTCAAAATAGAACTTTTCCTGCCTTTTTATTTTGTTCTCAGTCCACTAATTATTGCTCCCATATGTGCCACACTGAAATAAATGTGAAGCAGCATTGCTTTGTGGATTAGACTATACATCAATAAAATGATGATTGTGTACAGGGTGGCAAGTGGAGCAAATACAATCTCTTTTGACATCTTATTGCTAAATGTTGGGTACCGAGATTTGCAGCTTAGGTTTCCTGACAGCTGAAATAATTTAGGAAGATGTGCCGATTATTATGTTTTGCTCTGTTGTTCTGTAGATGTGCTCATCTGTCCCAAGATGTATAAACGTCACTATCTTTGATGTGGTGGAATTCCTGTATTTGTTCTCAATCCTAAAACAGGCCTGGCCTGGCATAGAGGATTGTAGGACTGGCTTAAAGATTAGTATGTCCGTAAATGGATAATATTTGCACCAACTTTAATGTAAATATAGGCTAGAATGCAAAGGTTGAACACAAACAGTGAAGCCATGAGGAATGACCTCACCTAATTTTTTATTTGTTACTGTTTAAACTACAGTTTTGTCACTTTAAAAATGTTGCTACGTTTAAAAAAAAGTTTCATAACTTATCACATAGCAAAAGCATTTAGGGTGGTTCTTCCTTTGTGTCTTTCTTACATTCCCAACTTTCTGTCAAGCAATGAAAAGAAGTTCATTATCTGTCTTCTGTAATCCACATTGTCCTAATTCTCCTGTTTTAAAGCCCTGAGGGAGGGGTTGGCATAGAGGAAATACAGGGTAGTGTGATTGTCCTGAATCTGGCTATTTAGAAAGCACAAAAGAGTCTCAATGGCTTGAGAAATTTGTAGCTAAGATTATGTTGAGTTCTGAATCACAGACAAGATTTGTGAGATATGGGTTCAGTGAGAGTGACTTTTGTATTTTTCGGAGTAGGTAGCTCACTTATCACTCTGTGTTTACAACTTTGCTATTTGCAACTTTGGACCACTCTTTCAGTAAACCGAGAGTCATGTGATAAATTCTCACATTATTGGAAGAGTTAATTCTGAATCATGAAGCAGGCAGAAGTGTATGACTTTTGATTTAGTTTAGAAGAGATGTAGCTCATGTAATGTAAGCTGAGCAGTCATGGCCTCTATTAATGACTGTAATTTTAGTTGTTGCACTAATAAGCTTGTAAGATGAACAGTTGCTTAATGGCTGGATATATTTTGCAAGCTGAAATTAATGATCTTTGTTATCCAGCTGCTAACATAAATCACTTTCCTCATTGATTCTTAAATGTGATGTATGTTATGAAAATAGAAGATCCTGGAGTGAAAGTCTCCCATACTGCTAACTAAGGCTACTGCCACCATAAATAATTATAAATGAAGAATAACACTTCAAATAGTCTGTATCTTGCATCTTAGTTTTGTAAGCTTTGCTGATTTTAAGAACGGGATCCTTGTAATATTAGTTCTAATTGTGTTTTGCCTACAAACTCCACAATTCTATGATTCTATGCAGTGGATGATTGGAATCATGTCTGTGTGGCCCTGCCTAATGTGTGCAGGTTTGATCCATTTGAAATATTTGCAAAGCCTCTCCATAAACAGCAATAAACAGCAAAGGCAATAAACAGTAAGGCAATAAACAGCAGTATCTTGCATATGTGTCCAGGAATCTGCATGTGCATGTATTCACACACACGACCCTTGAAAACAAGCTTATGAGAGAGGTATAGTATCTTTGCTGGAGTCAACTGTGCACTGCTCTGAGAAACATTCTGAATTGTGCTATACCCAGAAATGTACTGTTACATAGAATTATTTCACAAGGCGTGGTGAATGTGTGAGTTTGGGTACCTTGAGTAAATGTAATCAAGAAAGATTACCTCTCCAAGATAGCCTCTTGAATAGATTGAATAGATTTCCTGCCTGCCTGGACACCTAGAGTGAGCTGCTATTATTCTTCTCACCCTAAATTTACATCTTTGTAGCATCTATGTTTACCTAAGGAGTGCCTGCCTCTGGAGTCTCAGATCTTGCAATCTGCATCTGATGACCTTTCAGTTGCCAAATGGCTTCATTGTTACCATCATAGCAACTCATTATTTTCATTGATTTAATCATTACGCTTCCTGCCACAAAGCAACTTGCTAGAAATGGCCAGAAAATAAATGGTGTGTGTGAGAGAGAGATTACCCAGAGCATGCTGTTGATTAGTCCAGTCATGAACACAAAATAAAGGTTAACCATGAACCCTTAACAGGTGGGGTGAAGGACAGGGAAGCAAAACAGTATGTAGAGCTAGGGACAGACATCATGAGAGAGCCAGGAGTCAGAATATGCAGAACACATGATACAGACACACAGTTTATATGGTGGTGAGAATAAGAACAAAAATAAGGGATGGGAGGGGGAAGAAATAGAGAAGTTAAGGGATGGAAGCTCAGGTGAAGGGGCGACAACAGAGAGGCTAGGGGAGATTTTGCTGTGGTTCATTGCAGGAAAGGAAATCATTTTCTCCTATAAAAGCACGGGGTCCCAAATTTGTTTGTGTCACATTTCTTATTTGTGGAGGGTGAGTGGACGCAGGGATGTTTGACCAGGAAATTGTGCTTAAGATTCTCCCATATGTCCTTTATGCTACTGTCAGGTGTTGTTCTTCACTCATTTATGAAACATCCTTTTGCACTGCCTACTTCTTCCTTTACTCTCCCTCCTGCCTCTCTGCACTACTAAAACCACCACAGTCATGCTTTCTCTGTGCTGCTAAAAAGAGCAATAGAGACATGGCATTGTGGCTAGAGCATCTGCCACAGTAGCCACTCTAGGCACACAGCCCATTTACAATGCTTTCCCCCTCCCTTCAGCCAAGATAGGATATGGAAGAGGCAGTGTGTCTGGAAAAGAAGAAGCAAGGTATATTTTCATATACTACTAAGTACTCTGCACTAGATTTGATGTAGCGAATCACGGAATGGATCAAAAATCCATGAAGAAATATGCACCATCATTTCTATTCATGCAATGTCTGCTGAAAATACTCATATTTGTTGACAGAGCTGAAACCTAACTCTGCTACTGCAGCAGATGAAATGCTGTGCTACTTTAGGAAGATTAATTGAAGCACCAGCACTGTTGACAGGCCAGTTTATGTCTTTGTATTGTACAAAGAGAAAACCCTGTAAATCGTCAGGCTGCAGGAGCAGAGTTAACAATGATGGTGGCTTGAGTGCATCCTTCAAGAACACATTGGGCTTTTCGACATGATCATGAAACATTTTTCAGCCTTCAGCCTTGTAACCAGTTAGATCAATAAGTGTGAAGTACATATCAGAGGGATTTACAGGTGCATAATTAGGCATTAGATCATGGGTAGGTAAACTAAGGCCCAGGGGCTTGATCCGGCCTAATCGCCTTCTAAATCCGGCCCGCGGACGGTCTGGGAATCAGTGTGTTTTTACATGAGTAGAATGTGTCCTTTTATTTTAAAAGCATCTCTGGATTATTTGTGGGGCCTGCCTGGTATTTTTACATGAGTAGAATATGTGCTTTTATTTAAAATGCATCTCTGGGTTACTTTGTGGGGCATATGAATTCGTTCAATCCCCCCCATATAGTCCAGTCCCCCACAAGGTCTTAGGGACAGTTGACTGGCTGAAAAAGTTTGCTGATCCCCGCATTAGATGTGCTTATAATATACTTACATCTGACAGATTGTACCGCCCCCTTTCAGTGTATCTCTAAAGGTCATAATTGTTCTCTTGCCTTACATCATAACTAATATGCACAAAAGTTTCCAGAGGCTCCTCTGAGTTTTGATCTTGAAAACTTTGCAAAATAGAAAACAAAATTTGTTTTCATGTTTACATGCATGTTCGAGTAAGCATGGTTTCTGAACACAATTTGTGTCCTGAGGGTAGCAAAACCTCTTCCCTTTACAGCAGGGGTCATTAATTTTTGACTCTCCAAATGTTGGATTTTAGCTCCCATCATTTGTGACCATTGTCTACTCTGGCTGGGGCTAAGGCAAGTTCCTGTTAGACAACCAGCTGTCCATCTGGTGGGGAAAGTGGATAGAGATGTTTTTCTCCCTCTCGTAACACTTGAACTATGGGGCACCTGATGCTGGAAAATTCAGGAGAAACAAAGTACCTCTTCACAGATTACAAAATTAAACTATGGAATTGCTCCCACTAGAGGCAGCAATGGCCACAATTTTGGATGGCCTTAAAAGAGGATTACACAAATTCATAGAAGTTAAAGCTATTTTCTATCTCCACTATCAGAGGGTGTATGCATCTGAATTCCAGCTTCTGAAAACCACATGAGGGCAGAGTCCTGTTGTTTGTGCTCAGCTTCTGCTTGCAGGTTGGTCATTGTGTTGGCATCTGGTTGGCTACTGTGAAAACTAAATGTTGGACTGGAAGGGCCACTGACCTGTTCAAGAAAGTTCTTGCATTTTGTGAGTGGCAGGGTGTTGCCTCAGTTGCATTTCAGTGCAAGTAAGGTTGTCTTGGCATGTGCCTTTATAATACACACACTTGCTTTGTTTGTACACCGTGGTCAACCAAGCTGTGGTTTAATATGACCGCATGAATGTGTGGGTTCCTGGAAAGCTGCATGCTGCTGCTTCACTCCTCCCCAGTATTTTTGATTCCTACACCACATTGAACTATGTAGCAGTTTGACTATGTAGGCATTTTGTCTGAATGTCTTTTGTCTACTTGCTAATTATGAGCTCTAGTCAAGAACAACCTGAGAGTTTTTTTAACCACACACTCCGGTTTGGCCTTCAGCCTATAGGCTTAGGCTATAGCCATAAGACCAAGAGATCAGGAGATTCAAAAATGAAACAAATATATTACTTAAAACCTTTTTAAAAACGATATAATTCTTTAATAGATTTGATAATAAAACTAAGCTTTGGTTGTTGTGTGCTTAAATAGTGATGCTACCTTAAAGAAGTATCTGTTTGCTCAAGCTAGTTTACTTTTGTAATAAAAGCCAATAGTCTGTGTCCTAATTTCCCACCAGTTAGCATTCATTGGATATCTTATTCTTAAGTCTTCGCATAAGAATGCATCACAAAATTTTTTTAGTTGCTTGAAGACTTGTAGCTTCTTGAGATCAGCTGTCTTTAGTTTATCATCCGGCTTCAGTTCTCATATAGGGCATTAATGGAGTCTTCCTCTCCCTGCAGACCTTATCAGCAGTTGCATTGTTGTTCTGCTTTCGGGCAGCTGCTGCTTGTTGCCAATCTGTTGCCCCCCCCCCTAACTATCCCACTCTCAGTCTTGGCTCTTTCTGGCATTTGTCTTCAACTGATGTTCACTGTGTCATCCTGCCCTTTTTATTCTCTCTGGCTCCAACCTTCCAGCCAATCACAAATTACATTTTGGTGTTCTGGCAGCTCATTGGTTCCTAACTGAAAACCAGTGAGTGAAGATAGAACGTTCTTCCATGAACCTATCCTTGCCTGTCCTTCTGTCCAACCCACCACACACAATTCTGGTCTAAAAGCACTATGCAGTATAAAATAGCAGTAAACCTCTCAATGCAAATAGCCAGTTCCTTGGAACTGTAAAATTACCAAATTTTAACCTGATGATTCTTGGCAGGTTGCCAACAGTAGAGCACATATTCAGTATGTTTTCCAGATTCAATTGTAAGCTTGTAACCTTTTAACGTCATACAGTCAACCATTCACAAACCAAATAGTATATTAGACAACCCCTTTCATTCTATCCTTACTGATTCTCTACAACTTGAATGATTACAGTGCATGTTGAAGTTCCATCCAGCTGATGTCTCACCTTCTCCTGAATTGTGCCAGATTGTCATTTGGGGAACGTGTTTGGATTATTGTATCTTGCCATATTAAGCTGAGATAGTCTGCAGACTTTTTGGCCAGGCATGCTCCTGCTTCACACAATACTTCGTGCTGCATAGCAATCAGACAAGAAACTGGGAACAATGATTATCCTGGGATAAGCCAGGATATGAAAAAGAAGTCTGAAGTTAGTTTAATAGCCTGGTTTGTTCTGAAGCTGGAAACCCTAGTTTTGCAGTGTTGGTGAAATTGTGGCTAATTGTGGACTTCCTTATTTAATTGTGGCTTATGTATGGGTAAGAGCAAAGGGGCTGTGCATGGAGAGAGAAAACCTCAAGCACACCCTGATGCAATAAGAATGAGATATGAGCATCTGAACTGAGCCAAGTATGTTTCCATGTGGTGCTTTCTGAATTCTTGGCGTCCTGAAAGATTTCCTAGCAGTATAATATTTGAAACTTTGTCTCTTTATAAAAATTTCAAGAGCACACAGTTGTATCTAAATTTCAATGCCAGGAAGTGGTTTATGTAGCTATTACAATACTACAGTACATCACAGAGCAGAGTTTAGGGCTGCTAAAGCGAGAAATAGTTCTGTTCTTACTGCATCACATTTGTAAATAAAACAACAGAGTAAATATTTGGGAAGCAATATTTCTAGTCCAGAAAACAGAATCTTTCCCAGTAACTGAACACCTAAATCTGAATGTGCAGAGGAAATTGCTTCAGTGATGCGTTAAGAGTTAGCTAATTTGTCTACATTCTGTAGGAGTATATACAGCAATAGCATTTATTCAAGCAGAAGGGCACAAACAGTTGCATTCTCATCGTCTTGTACTATGTATTGCATGTATTACACATCACCTTGTGGGAAGAAAGTCACCTGAGAGGCTGTTGGTACATGAAGAGCTCTCAAAGGTTATTTACTAGGTTCAAGATAGATCTGTGGCCTGGAAGCAAGAAGGATCTCTAGTGTACAGTGACATACCTTTAAAACAAGCAAACAAACAAAAAACCATGGTGAAAATCTAGAAAGTGAACTGAGACAACATTTCAGTGGTCTTCTGCACCAGATTTCTTATAACTATGTACAGCATGCATTTGATACATCTTTTCAAGATTTTCAGCATGCAAATGTTTCTGTAAATGGGTTAAATTGTGAAAATAAGGTAAAGGTCTGCTATGGTACAGCTAGGTAATTGTGAAGTTTTGTGAACAGTGGAGGGAGAAAGGAGGACATTCCTTTGCATTCCTCTCACTTTCAAGACCCTGTTCTGTAGCTAAGCAGTTTTTGCAGTACTGCTGAGTTACAAAAATGATAATTATTGCAATTGTTTACAAAGTATTGTTTTATCCTTTAACAATTTTTATGGTAGTTGGTATAAATTTGAACACTGTCCCCGACATTCACATGTACCCTGTGAACATCTGTAGGGAAGGATATATAGTTGTACATACAAACGCTTCCCTGTTATGGATCCCAATCATTCAGAGTTCCAAGTCCAAGGAAAACCTCCAGCTCAGTTTAAATAATATTTCATTTTCAAATTATGACTCCCAAAACGTTGTATTTGTGTTAACTGAAAGAATTAAAACTTACGAAGGCAAAATGTGAATACCCACAAGTTTATTTTTGTTTATCAATGTACTTTTTTTCTTAAGGAGGTTCTTAAATCCTCCACTCCATTTACAAGATCAAATATACAAAATTCTTCACTGATGTATTTAAAGCCACTGAAGAAAAGCTGATGAAAAGCTGAAGTTGCACTGTTAAATGATTGAATGTATCTAATATTTTTTGCAAGGCTGCCATTTCCTTGTTTCTTCCTTTGAACATGTTGCAGTCAGGTATTGTTTTTGTACTCTGAAACAAATTCTCTCTCTCTCTCTCTCTCTCTCTCTCTCTCTCTCTCTCTCAACTCATGCCAGTTCTTACCATCTTTGTCAGTTTACTGGTAGGACAGCTCATAGCCATGAACAAAAGACATTCCCTCTACCAATTTCCATTTGATGCTTTCTAAGCTAGAGTGACTCAACAGCTTGGTTTTTAAAAAGCAAAGATGACTAACCTATGGCCCTCTTGATGTTTGACTCCCTGATGATTGTCCATGCTGTCTGGAGCTGATGTGAATAGGGAGGCTGACTTTATAATCACAAGTTCCTCTGTTTTAAAGGAATGAAGATGAAGATTTTCTGTGAGGTACTTGGTAGAACTTAGGAGGATCATCTCTTGTTATTTGAAGAAAAAACACAAGATCTAGAACTCACTGGATGATTTGGATACTTTCTTAACCACAGATAAGATAGATGCTGGCAAAGGAGATGGCCACCCCTTCTTCATGTTCTGTGTCACTACATCCTGCTAATGTAAGAATTATGTGGGTAGGATATACCTGTTCCTGTTTCTGACTGGAGAGGGAGGAATTTGTGCATAGATGTGTAGGGAAAAGATAGGAAGGATATATATAACACAGTGAAATACTCGCACACCACTGGGGCTTTGATGGCTGACATGTCTTTCCCCTTTCGTTTGATAATGAAATCACAGCCATCAGTTATCTATCCATCCTGTGTGTCAACAAATGCTTACGAAAAAATAAATATATGCTGTGCTTCTGCAAGCCTATGGATCTGAACTGCAGTGCCAGATCCTCTCTGCATTGGAACTAATTTCCAAATCCTAGAGATAGAAATGGATTTTCATTCCCATAGGTGTTTTTCCTGAAAATAATTTGGGTAAATATAGCATGTCCCATTATAACAGTTAATTCTAGTTCTTAGAGATGAAATAATGTTTACTTAATTTGCATTTTACTCTGACTGGAGAACCAATGGCTTTTTTATACTATTAGGATTTAGCACCTGTTAACCATTTTATAAAGGGACGCGGGTGGCCTAAGCTACTGAGCCTCTTGGGCTTGCCGATCGGAAGGTTGGAGCTTCGAATCTGCATGATGGGGTGAACTCCCTTTGCTTTGTCCCAACTTCTGCCAACCTAGCAGTTCGAAAGCATATAAGTGCAAGTAGATAAATAGGTACCACTGTGCCAGGAAGGTAAACAATGTTTCCGTGCACTCAGGCACTCATCAAGGTCCTCCTTGCACCAGTAGCAGTTTAGTCATGCTTGACACATGACCTGCAAAGCTGTCTGTGGACAAATGCCGACTCCCTCGACCTGAAAAGCGAAATGAATGCTGCACCCCATAGTCAACTTTGACTAGACTTAGACATCCAGGACTCCTTTACCTTTTACCTTTTAAACATTTTATAGCAGTTTTCGTATTTATAGCTTAGGATATGAAATTTAGAAGTTCTTAGTTTTATGAGCAACAAAGAGTGAAGTGATATAACCATTAATAAAAACTCCCACAGTGACAGCAGCAGACAAGTAAATGAGATTGTATGATGTTTCAATTATGTGTCATGGAAAAAATGCAAGTTTTGGGGCTTTTAGTGGAAGAATGATGATGAGGTTGGTGGGGAACTAACATAAGGAGAACAAACAGCAACAGTTTAGAACTGGCATGATTTTCTCATTTGTAAAATATTATTCATTTTGATCCTGATATATCTGTGTTATGTGTTTCACCTGGCATAAGCTTGTAGGTTTAAGCAATTTAAATTGCTTAATGACTTTCTTACAGCTGTATTTTGCTTTTGTTTTCCTTCTTTATAAAAAATACCTTATTCAGTTATTTATGTAATACTCAGAATATGAATAAAAATGATTTGTGATTTATCTCCATGATGCTCTTAACAATATAAATTAGATTTGCCTCAGAGACAGTGGCTTGCCCAGGGACATATCAGGCTCAACAGGGATTTTCCCACTTTCCATGTCTTCCACTCCACGAATTTTTATATTTCTTGTCTCTCCCACTCCACTGTTAAAATTTGTCCAATCCTTAGAATATGCTAGGAAGAAGAGAAAGCCCAAACTGACAGATAAACTTCTTTCAATGAAATTTGGTTATGCCTAGAATACTAACTGTTTACAGTGGTACCTCAGGTTACAGACGCTTCAGGTTACAGACTCCGCTAACCTAGAAATAGTACCTCGGGTTAAGAACTTTGTTTCAGGATGAGAACAGAAATTGCGTGGCAGCGGTGCGGCAGCAGCGGGAGGCCCCATTAGCTAAAGTGGTGCTTCAGGTTAAGAACAGTTTCAGGTTAAGAACGGACCTCCAGAACGAATTAAGTTCTTAACCTGAGCTACCACTGTATATGCTTCTATGCTGGTCCTTCTCACACCTGCCACACCCCTGAGGAATCATATTGTTCTTAGTTACAATGCACTAGTCTTGTTTCTGGAAGCCCTGTCAAAATTAATGCTCCATTGAGCCCAGTAATAACTTTAACATCAAAATGAATGCTGTTTTTTCAAAAAAATTAACACCATATGTTTGGCAGGTTTTTAATATGAACACTTAAATTGATTTTCAATAATATTTTCCTAAACTTAGTTTCCAATTATTATTAATGGTCATGAAACACTTCATAGAGCAGCAACTTTCTGCATTACATAGACACCTAAGTAAAGATTGACCTGTTTGTCTTATGTAGAATGCAGAAGGGCATTTCTGGCTGATAACCACACATATCATATTGGAAGATGCGGATTAGTGAGCTCTTGATGTCATAGCTGACATTATTAGGTCCAGCAGTGCTGTTGTCTGAGTAGATATTGACACAGGGTTGACACCTGGGTTTGTTAACAATATAGGAATAACCCAACTGGCTAAGGGTCTATCCTTTCATAATGTTTGATTCCTGTGCTTGTGTCCCTGCTCTGTGACTTGACGATGTGACTGGCTTTCTATAAGCAAGTACAAATATATCACCCACAGTCTGTGTGGAGGGAAGTATCAATATCCAGGACAACATATTGTTAAATTTCCATGGGGTGGGGGGGGGAGAGAGAGAAACTAAGCAATATGAGTAGGCAATAAAGTTGTGTGTCAGTTTTGGTGAGCAATAGAAGTACTAGTTACTACTGTTAACTTTGCAGGCTGTATCCTTCTGAGTAAGATTAGACTATTAATTCTGTTTTATAGGTGGATAACAGGTTGAAAGAGTGTCCAAGGTCAAATCATGGCTCTGTTCAGATACCATACCAAAGAACATGAAAGAGCTCTGGGCTTCTTCATTCCCTGCAGACAAACTGCAGTTTGAGCCAACCTGAGCTTAGAAACCAAATTTTCAGAACTTTAGTTCTGGTTTGCACAAACTAGTTTGTTCAGCTCTAGTGGGAAACTGCAAAAGTAGTAATATAAGTGGGAAATGCAGACATGGGAAGGTTATGTAAAAGCGAACTATGAGCTGGCATTATGTCTGAACTAAGCCAGTGATCCCATGGTAGATAAGTGTTTAGGATCATTATTATTTGACCACTGTATAATTTTTCTTTAAATCTTCTTCCTTAGATTAATTTTCATTTTCAAGTTATTTATCTTTGTATAATTTACATGAATGGTTATAACAATGAATATTTGAGGATGCTGTTAATGACCAAAATTAGGACAATCCTAGGGGCAGGGAGAGCACCCAGGTGTAGGAGAAATCACTCTGATATAGGCAAAATGCACTTTCAGAATTTGATGTTAATCTGCTAATTAAATAGGACTTCCATTAGAAGAATGAGTCCACTCTGTTTTCAGATGTTAAGGAAGGCCATATTGTATAGAAAAGTATTCACATCTTGCTTCAGTTTCTTGAATAAGTGGACTTTTTCAAGCTTACAATATATCTGCTCTTGAAAATAGGTGATCAAATCACTGTGTGAGGAAATGTATGTCAGGTATGAATGAATAAATTAATTCAAAGATAGCAGTTTGCTAAAATTAGTTTAAAATAGATTTAAACACATCAGTACCTGTGTATGGGAGGGGTGTTTGTACATGAAGCTACATCTGAAAACCATTCAGAAACTTCATTTTACAAAAGGCACAGCTATTCATTGACTGGCATGAGCCACATGGAGCATATCTCACCAGTTCTGAAACAACTTCAGGTAGTTCCCAGAAATGGATATGAAGTGATAGTTCTGCCCTTGGCAGTCTTTTGCTGCTTGGGTCTGGGGTATTCTGCTTTTAGAGATAAGATAGGTGGCAAATGAAAAGCAATCTCCTGTCTGGTGATTCTGTGGGATAGAACTTCTTCTACAGGTACACCAGCCACCAACAATGTTGTCATTTTGGTGTCAAGTGGAGTTCAACCTTTACTGTTTATTCCAGTCTTCTAGGTTTGTAATGGATGATTTGGTTTAGCATTCTTTGTTCAGCTGTTTATTATTGACTCTGTGCACTGTTTCTTTTCTTTTTAAAGGATTTGTTTTTGGGAGCTCAGAGTCCTTCTGTCTAATGCAGGGATGAGGAAGTAGTAGCCCTTCAAACATTGCTAGATTATTGGTCACCCTAGCTGGGCTGATTGGAGTTGGAGAACAACAACATCTGGAGAGCCACAGCGTCTTCCTCCCTGGTCTACTGGGTTACTGGAGTGAGAGGACAGGAGGAGCCAGGCTGTCACTGCATTCTGAGCCTATTTGGGAATCTTCCTTTTAGCCAATATATACCATATATATATTCTGGTCCCAAAAGTAGTGTCTGCATCTCTTGATAGGCTGGAATCTGCTGCAGAAATACTCACCCCCCCTTTTTTTTTTTGATGAGGAGGGGAATCATTACCAATGTCTGCTGTTCTTCTGCAAGAGG